>NC_088101.1:56511558-57850308 GCF_036370855.1 Dromaius novaehollandiae
TTTCCACAGGTAGCCAAGAAAAGTAAATCCTTATTTCAGACCCTGATAGTAGAAGTGGAACTGCATAGCTCTACTAATTTTTTTTTCCTTAATATTGTTTACAGATGCCACTTTTCTTCCTGATTAAAGTAGTGTGTTCTAGGTTGTCTGAGCTTTCAGACTTCCAGTGAGCACCAGACGAGTCCATTCCAGAAAGTGTTGCTTGGTCTGGGGTTGCCCAATCATAAAACCCTTTAGGTTTCCTTAGTGTAACTTCTGCCTTAAATGCATAACTTCATCTGAGCAGTCAGAACCAGGTGGATTTTTGGAGAATGACTGCTTGAATTTGGGTTTTGAACCTTTGTTCAGCTGTATTATAAAGTTTGTTTATTTTTCTACAGAGCTAATTTTAAGCAAGTGTTGAGTATCTGCAGCTTGTTAGTGAGCATTAGAAGCAGTTACTACTTTGGGATTATTTGCTTCTGAACAAAAGAAAATATAGTGCCGATCTTAAAAAGTCTTAACTTGTGAAACAGTAATTTGTAAACCATCATCACTCAGTAGAAGGTAATTGAGTGAAGCCACTTCACTTCTGCTCATTAGATACCTCTTTTTTTTCCCCTGGCTTCACATGAAAGTGGAACTGAAAATCTAACGGTTTGAGTTGCGAAATGAAAAGGAAAAAAAAGTACTTTGAGCAGTGTACTTGTTTTTGAGTTATGAAAGTATTACTGAGAATTCCTATCGTGCTTTGATACTAGCCACTTTGCGCTCTGTGTATTCCAGACAGCAGTTCTGCTTGTGAAATGGGAGTGCTGTGGTAAGCATTTTTCTTTCATTTATGGAATTACGTATATTGAAGCCTAATTTAGCTGTGACAAAAGTGGTTTTTTAATTACTTAAAGGCTCTCTGGAAACAAAAGAAAGACTAAAGAGGTTTGTGTCAGTATAGAGAGTAAGCAAGCATTTAAATAAGTCAAGTTCTTTTGACACATGTAAAATATAGTAAGTGCATATTGTTATGTTTTAAGTAGGTCATATATTCAGAATAATTTTGGAATATAAGATCTATGAATTGTATGCTATGAGATCAATGAGCAACTGCAATGATTTCTGTTATCTCTTGGTCAGGCTATGCTAGCTAACTCTTGGAAATCAAGGAATCTACTCTAGTTGTATTTCTGAGTAGTGGAAAGCTGTATCTGGACCTAGATCTACATAAACTTTGCATAGGTTTAAACCTACACAAAGCCCTTAGAAATTTTCCAGTTGTGATGATTAATGAATTACAAAAATACCTTTGGGGAAAGATGTCCTAAATCATTATTAGAAAAAGAGAGAGAGACAGATGAGACAGCTATTTAGCTTAAAGCACTAGATGTTTTGGGAGGTAAGGTTACTACTTTGGATGTCTTAAGAAGTTAGATTGTTACTTCTCAATTACTATTCTGTGTCTAAGGCTATTGAACTCATTATCTAGTAAGTAACTGTTACACCATGGGGCTGTCTACTTACCCTGTAATTTCAAAAAATCAGTTAAGTTGCAATGAATTGTGTACATAGAAATCTGTGAAACTCTTCAGCTTTTTGAAGAGATGACAGAATTTTATTTCTAAAAATTAATTATAAAGATTACAGCTACTTTGTTCCATGAGTCCATGAACATGAAATGAGCAGCCAGTTCATCTTTTTCAACTCTGACTTGTACAGGTACAATCCTATAAATGATAGAAGTTGATAAAGCAAAAAATAACCGACCACAGATGTTGGTTTCCATTTATACCTTATTTTTGTTGTGGTTCTAGATCGATAGGTCTGTATTTACTTATTCTCCATTTTGTATTACTCATAACTTTGCTGGATTAAAATGTCTGATTTATTTAGCATAAATTACAGTGTGGCCCAGGCCCAGTAGATTCCTTGGCAATATGTCAATATGAATAAGTATTTCTTAATAAAAGCTTATGTCAGTTGCCAAGAGATGAACTACTCTGCCTTAAGAAACATTCTGTGTGCCCGAATGTCTTAATGTCCTCCCTGCCACTGCCCTCCCCCCTTCTTCAATAGAACAACAGTTAGGAAAATTGAGGGAGATACGAGAATAGTGTAGGTAAGTACTTAATAGACTCCTACGCTGGTTTTGGATGTGTATGTGTGTATCTGCACACAGGTGTGCATGCACACACATGTATATTTGCAAAATTTCTTTAACTTTATATTAAGGTAGGGTTTCTTGCTACTTTATCTTTGCCATTGTAGGCTCCAGTTTCGAGACAATGCATTTTAGAAGTGTTACAGGTTATTTTACTTAACAGAACATAAAGTGGAATTTGATCAGAAGTCATTAGTATCTTAGATATGATTCTTAAATAACAACTAGTCTGCTCTAGCTTAAATGCCGGGGAAAGCACAGCATTCTGTTAGATACGAAATTGTTTCAGTGTTTCGTTTCTAAATTGGTAGAGGTTTAACCTAACTAGTGTTTCAAAACATAGCACTCCTTTCATATTTATTTCCAAGTTGGGATTAATTTGCAAACACAGTTATTAGGGTATTAAGATACTCATTACATGAACCATATACTAGGTTTATTTCTTATAAAATGCTTGTTCCTAGCAATTATTTTTCCAGTTCAATGTTCTCAGAAGCATTTAACCATTTATTAGGTGGGTTATATCTTCAGTTTGGTAGGTACTGAAGTTTTAGGAACACAAAAGGAACAAGATATAAAGATGCCTTTGTCAATGCCATTATGCAGAGAATTCTGCTGTCCGAGACTCTCCTGCCTGCTGCTTTGGGTGTGCTCTGTAAATAGCTACTTAATCTATTGATGACTGAGTGGATTAAAAACGTATTTCAGCTTACCCTATATGAATACATTACTGAAGGCTGTGTAAACTGACTTTAGTCAGTATCATAGTTCAGGCAAAGATACCATCATCACAGTCGTCACGCGAACAGTAACTATCTAGACAATGTTTCTTTTATTGGATTGTGCTGTATATTATAGTATGAGACAGAAGACGTGGTCTCCCTACTATCGCTGTCCAATGCAGGGGCAGCAAGATGGATAGTGACAGGGATGATGACCAAGCACTGTTTCTTGAATCGTGTGTTTTGTAACGTTAGCCTTTTGCAGAGGTTCATTTTAGCTACTTGGAACACTTTTAAAACGTGTGGGTTTGTTAATAACGATGTAACTTATTGATAACTAGGAACCATTGATTATCTCTATAGGGAGGCTTTGTTTATGTGTTCCCATGTTGGTTTTCTGAAAATAGAACAGATACTGTGGCTCTCTGTAGATCCTAGGCCCAGGAAACAAAATGGTCTTGCTGCTGTCCAGGTAGGCGGTAAACTGACTGCACCCTAAACCACAGCTCTCGGGCAACACCTTCTACTGCTGTCATATTCAGAGAAGGTTGTTGGTCCTTTCTTAATTTATTGTAGTTGAAATCAAACACATAACTATAAAATTACTACAATAAATTATTATACCATATTTTCTTCAAGTCCTGCCGTTAATGCCACATCTGTGCACACGCAAACAATGATTTCACACTGCTGCTTTGAAACTTTTGCTTTTGGGACTACGAAACCCTTACAGCTTTTTAAAGGCTGTTAAATTATAGTGCTCCCCTGAAGATGTTTTCTATCATGTCATGGAATATATTATATCTATTGTGTCTTCTCTAGAGGAGTTGCTTCTGTTCTGACATAGGATCCCATTTTCTACCACTGAAGAAGTGACAGTTTACATAGGATCTCTGTCATAGCAGCTGTAAAATATAATGCCTATCTTTGTATAGGTAGAAAATTTCAGGTAATGGGGGGAATGGATGTCAGGTTGTGTAACAAAAATGATTGCAAAATGTGAAAACTTTTGTCTTTCTGTTGTTAATTCTCTTTTGTTGGGTATATGCCAGCAAATAACTCTCAGGTTAGAGAGGACTAGATCTTTCTCCTGATGGAGACCCAGAAATCATATGAATTGGCTGATATACTAAGTAGTTTATTTGAAGTACTCAGTACTCTTTGGCCTTAAATACAGTTGTTTGCATTCTGTTTGAAGTGTCTAGTCTTCTATTTGGTGGTCTAAAAAGCACTGCAGAATATCAGATAGGTGAAGATCTCAGCTGAAGTTTTAGTGATCTCTTGGCGTACACACAGGGTGGCCAGATTGCTGGGCTTTGCATACTGCGGTTCTTTTTTCTCACTTTGCTCAATGTGTTTATTTGTTCCTTTTCTTTTGGAGTTATTTTCACAGGTAAATTTAAAAGCTGCTTCTATTCCTTTGAAAGGGTTGTATAACAACTTGGAAAGCTAATTTTGTGATTTAATCACTGAGGAACCAGACCATAGACTGCAAATGAAGATTTAAAAGTCCATTTGGGAGTTTGTGAAGATGCTGTTTAATTCTATTTTTGCAGTGTATGTTTCTTTCCAAGTTTTTGGTTTGTTTTTCGGTATTTGTATCAAAAATTCTATTGTAAATATTAGGATAATCTCATTGAGCCTTTTTTAGTACTGCTATCTTGCAGACAGTTAATAATTATGGAGTATATTTTGTACACTCTTTAAAAATGCTGCTCAAGAAAGACCTGTGGGGATTTTGAACCAGCTGTGGCTCAGCAGGTAGAAGGCAGAATTAAGTACGAATGTAAAGCAGTGGGGGGGGGGGGGGGCAGTCAGCATAATGTTTCTGAACTTTTTTGGCTGTCTTATTTCCAAGTATCCATTCATTTTCTTTTTTTCTTTTTTAAAGTGTCATTTCTTGATTTTTTTTTTCCATCCTGCCACCTTTCCTAATAATATGCTAACTGCTGAGTAAATTCTGAAATAAACTGTGTCAAAATGAGAGGCGACTGACCAGAAGACACTGATTTTACAGAGAAGCTAGGCAATTGTGCTGGAGAAGAGTCTAGTCACTTCTAACCCCTCCTTTGAACTTGCATCTTTCTTAGTTTTGAAGCTACAGAAAGATATTCCTATTTCCTCACATTATGGGGAACATTGTTCCTCCTTAATCTGTTTAAATCTTGTCTCTCCAGCCTTCTCCTCTGGCCAGAGAAAAATAGATTCTTCAGAGCATTAAAGGTAAATATTTGTTCTGAGTTGCTCGGTGGTCCATGAAGGGACCCAGTGGGTGCCGAACACTGTCAGTATTTGGGAGAGAGGGGCTATGGAAACACTTTGTTTCACTGAAACAGAATATACTTCAACTTTTCCAGGTATATTTTATACCTGAAAATACGCTGGAGTACTTCTGGCAAATGAGTCTTTTGTAGAGCTAAAAATCATCTAAGGAACATGCTGGGCTGTTTGGATAATCTGCTCACAAAATCCGACCCTGCATGAAATAGTGGAGTGAAATTTCTGGTGAGCCAAATAGTTTTCAAAATGTTCAGCACAGGTATGCTGAGTGCCCTCGAGGTGTTCAGTCATCTGAAGCCTTCTGTGAGAAAGGAGGTTTTGGGGAGGTTGCCTGTTCATAATGTGACAAAACAGTGCCTCCCTGAATGTATTTAAACCCCCTTTCCCGTGGGGGAGCTTTGCTCTGTTTGGGAGAGGCTGTAGAGGTGAGAACGCTGGTAGGAAGGCTGTGGAAGCTATAGTGTATCTGAGGTAGCACTCCTTGGGCTTCTGGCGTTTGAACACTTAAGCAGGAGGGAAAACTGTGGATATGTGGTAAGGAAGAAGGGTAAGAAAACAGAACTGTGAAATGAGGAGGAAATAGAGGAAGAAGAAAAAATGAGAGAGTAAAGGGCAGACAGAAGGATAAAAACTAAGAACCACGTAGATGAGAACAAAACAGAACAAAGGAAGGTAGGGAACTAATTAAGAACATCAGAGTGAAGGGGAAGGCTTCATGTGCTTGTGTCTGTATTTCATTTATATTTGATTATTATTGTAATATATAGTGACTGCAGTCATATATTTATATTTTTTTTTTAAGGAGCTGTGGAGTCCTCTAATGAAGCACTTCTAGACTTGAGGGTTTGTGCTGCCTTTTGAGACAGTGATGTAATGGGGGGAGGGTATTTTAAAATTGAGCCTTATTTTGCTGACTTGCTCTTTGGCCATCTTGTGACACTGACTTTGTCTAAAGTACTAGTTGTCTTCTGGCGTTTGCTTACTCGCTCAAATCTGAGCCAGAGAATTGTTCTGCTGTTCTTATATATGATATTTTGTAGCGCTGAACCCCTTAGAAGTGTTACAAAAATCTTTATTGACTTTATTTTTCAGTCTCTGTAGGAATCCAAGTTAAATTTTACTTTTAAAATTCTATTTTCCTTTACCTTTTTATCCAGTAATTAATTTCACAATCTCTTTTCTCTTTATTTTGTATCGTTTTGTTTTTATTGTTGTTGTTCTAGTACGATATGAGAACAATCGAAGGTGAGAGAAAAGACTGAACTTCCTTTTAGATCTGTATTGTAATGCGAGTGCCAGGATATTAAGGATGATTTGAATGTATTCAGATGCTATAGTAAATGGGAAGCCCAGGCAATGGAACAATTTTTGCAGTTGAACCCAGCACTCTTAGAGATTTCATTAGTTCTAATTAAAGCTAATTTATTTAAATTCCCATGAGAATAACTTAATAGGCTGGAAACCATTATATTGTACTTAGTTAATTGCTTTTTAGTAAAACTGAGCAAATGGGCCTGCGCAGAAGAACAGAAAATGAATATGTCATTTACTGATACTTCCTAAGCCTTAAAACTTGGCTTGACTGGTCCGGTTACAAATTAGTTCTCAAACATGATTCTGTTCTGTTCTGGGAACTGTCTGCACTGTTTCCCTTTGGCGAGTGGGATCATAAGACCAATCAAGGTTATCTGAGTTAACGAAAGCTGTACTGGTATTCCTGGGACAACACGGGATCAGATCCTACAACTTTGTTCATTCTCATCTCTCAGTGAAGTCAGTGGAGGTGCACAAGGACTGTGCCCATTGATAAGGCTTTCCAGGAGAATTGTTTATCAAACAGCAGTGTTTCAGCAACAGCGTCGCGCTGGAGGAAGGCTCGTAGGCCTGTACTTGTAACAGTTCCTTGAGCGGTAGGGAGGCGCTCTTTTGTTTAAAGATTAAGAAAAAAAACAAAAAGAAAAGGAAGTGCAGTGACCTTTTCATACAGCAAAAGATACCTTCCCAGAGTGTCTTGAGTGTGCGTGTTAGTTACGGCACCTTTCAACCATTAGATATTCCTGAGAATAGTTAGTTAAAACTGAAGAGGATATCAAATGGCTATGTTGCAGAGTATTAAATCCACTCTTCCCCCCCCCCCCCCCCCCCGCCGGCCCCCCGTGGTGGTGGTGTAAGGAAATGGCTACCGTATGTTGTTCTACCTCATTCTAGCTTTTGGTGGCATAAGTGAATCCCAGGGCTAAGCCTGAGAAAAGGCTTATAACGTGATTGCAGACTTAGTCAGAAAAGTAGCTGTGGACCACTGCATATTTCTTCTTGAATTGTCTGCTTTCAGAAAAAAACCCTCGACAAGGGTTTTTAGCAAGTCTTAGCAAGATTTTCCCAACTGCACTTAGCAAAAAGCAGGAGCCTTAATCTACAAAGTATTAGCTCTGTAAAGCCCTTCTTGGTATTTCCTGTTGTCCAGGGGACCTATGGCTCTAATGACAGTTAGGATTTTTCTTAAAGCCTTCCCACAGTGTTCTGTAGAATGGACATCTGTTTCTTTCCTTTTACAAAGTTGGAGAGAAAAGCTTGAAAATATGACAAAGATGAAAGTATGAGAAAGGGTTTTTTTCCTAAGAACCAGAAAAGAAATAATAAGGGCTGAAGCTGCTTTGGAAACAAATGGGGGGGGGGGGGGGGGGAGAAATCTCATGCTTCTGAAGCGTGTTTCATGTCCTTCAGGTACAGATATTTGACTTGGAACATTTGAACTGCTGACCAAGAGAATTATTTGAATATAAGGAAAGTTCAAAAATATCAAATTCTGAGTTAAACTACCTGAAAATGCAGCTAAAAGTACAATACACCTGCTTTCGAAAGACTGGCTAGAACTAGGACTGTAATTTATGCTGTGCATTCAGATTGAAGACCTATTTTGTTAAGCATAGTACAGTTGTACAGATGAAAAAAGGAAGATGAGGATTGCTTCTAAATTGCTATGCCCAGAATCTATTGAATTCTGCCTGCCTGTGAATAGGCAATATTATTTTTCAGCTTATGAAACAGGAAACAGTCACTTGAGTTCATTTCACATTCCTTTTTATTAAAAAAAAAAAAAAAAATTGTCCTACATCAGAAAAACACTATGACTTTTCTTAATGTCAAATGTTGTGTCAGAGGCCAAATACTTCCAGCAGGGCTGCAATATCAAGTCGTAAACTGTTCAGACAGACATTCCTTTTATCCTTGGTGCCTCGTAATATATAAAAGGAGGAAAGTTAATAGTGAGTTATCTAGTTTTACAATCTTCCATTGCAGAAAAACTGAGATTTTTGGTATATTTGATACCTATGTGCTAGTGAAATAATCTGACAGAAAATTACAACTATACACCTAAGTCTGGCACTTTTTTCCTTTTTCTCACCCAACATGATAATATGGAGGCTTCTTTGTTAAATGCTGACTGAGTGATTATCTGTTATCCTTTCATTTTCTTCAACATCATATGCTGATATTCACTTATGTATATGAATTAGTGGCTTTTTTTGATGAGGTGCTAGAGGTGGGTCATGAGGCCTACAGATGTCATCTTTACAAATATGCTTTAAGCTTTTCAGTCCAAAGAGAGCACTTTTCATTCTGATTTTGAAGAATATGCTTCGTAAATAAAAGGAGATGTAGATAGTGCTTTTAGGACTTCCATCTCTTCCTCCACCTCATTTTGCTGATAAGGACTCTTAATGCTGAATGGCAGAGATGTGTTCGTTCTTGCTGATTTTGAGGCCCAGACTATTTTGTCTTTGTGTGTGCATGCACATGATTTTTAGCATCCTAAAGAAGGCTTAAGAATGGCCACCTTCCAGACTAGCTGTAGCTTAAATTCAGGCCTACTCTCTTATGAGATTTACATCCTTCGTTAGGTATGATTTCTTCATATTGTGGCTGTTGTGGATCTCGTATGTATTCACCACGTATACCTCAGGAACCAGCTCTTGCTAGGCTCTTAACGTAGGCATGGTTTATTTGTAAGACCAAGACTTTTTTCCTAAGGGGAAGGGCATTTCAGTGCTAAGCATGCAATGCATGTGGCCGTTACGCCAGTCTGTGGTGGTTCTGTAGGACCACACCAGGCAAAGGGAGGCAGATACACTATAGAAGTATGAGGTGTTACCATTGCATGGATTGTAGGGAGAAAAGAAAGGGAAGTAAAATGCTGACTGCTGTGTTGGATCCACATGAGGGATTTATAACATGTAAATCCTAAGAGAGGATGCTCTTTGAGTATTTTTTGGGTTGATTTCCTCCCCTTCTTCCCCACCCCCCTTGTTAGCAATTTCAGTAGTTCAACTGGCATATCTTAGGGCTGGAATACTATTCTGCATGTTCTTGTCAATCTGAGATCTTCTTAGATAAAGCCAGTCAGTTTTTGTGACAGAACTTTCTTCAGGCCTCCTACTTGTTCCATCACTCCCTTTTGTGTTGTTTTCCACTGCAGAGAGAGACGGCATCATTTTCATGAAGTAATGGCACCTTCCCAAGTTTCAGATTGATTTCATCTCGTCTGTCTTGTCATATTTCTGAAAGTCCTCAGTGTTGTTGGTGTCAGTTCTTAACATTGCAAGCGTTGCTTTCAGTTTTACGTTGAAGAAAATCTCAGTAGGTGAAAACCAGGTGCTCCATTGATGCTATTCTGTAATGTGACTGCTAAATACAATTCAGAGTTGTATTCTGCCACCGCCTTTCAAGACACATTTATTATTTGACACAGTTTTATAATGTCTGTTAGACTGTGTCACAATTTCATCCCTTATGAAACCTGTTGATCCTAGTAGCCAATGGTTCTGTCAGGCAAATGTTTATGGAAGGTTATGAATTAAGAATTCATTCCTCTGTTTTAGGCGAAATGAAACTGAATCGTAAGATGACTGAGACCACTTCTAAAAGGAGTTACTTAAGTCCATGAAACTGCAGTTGCAGAGATCAGAAAAACAGCTTCCAACAGCTAATCTCATTGTCCTAATTATTTTCTTGTAGTATTCACTGTTCTACTTCTCTTTTTCTTCAAAACAATCATGATTCACATGTGGGGCACAGATGGGTTTCAAAGAGGGGGAAAAACTCATAAAGATGAGAATCTTTTTGATATTTTCAACTAGCTTGCCTCTCCAAAATCCAGTGGATTTTGGATCTGGCAGTTAAGACAGGAGAAAAGGATGATTTTTAGATTCTAGTCCTCTAAGGAGAACATTTATGCAATTTAACTTAGTTTTTGGATAATGTAAACAAGCAGCAGAGTGACCAGTTGCTGACTATTTGTCAGGTGGTGATTTTATCATTAAGGTTTCCTGGTTTCTCTTCCATGTTCCAAGCTCTGATTAAGATGCTGGGGGGGGGGGGGGGCTTTTTTTTTTTTATTCAAACAGTAGAGTTTTAGTAATCTTTCACAAGATATGGCCATCATAGCTGCTTACACTTTTCAATCTGTGGATTGAACCATGAGTCTTTGAAATGTTAGGTCACTCAGGAATATAAGAGCCCCTCTTAGGGAATCAAGACCTCTATCCCTACTGAAGAATTCAGAATACAAGGAAACAATTTGTCTTTAATTGCATTTCAGTGATGAACTTGATAGGAAATAACTGTAAACAGCTTTTGAAGAATTTAAGTGGTTTATGACATTTGTTTCCTGATAATTGATACCAAATATTCTTTTGGTGGGTGTTTGGTGGGTGTTTGTTTTTAAACTTAATTAAATATGTGGGATTTTGATGTAATCTGAGAGAGTCTCAAGTTGCTGATTAGTCTATGCAGTACTTGGGGTTATCCTCTTCAAAAGTGGACCTGAGTTGGATCTACCTGCCTTCTTATTTACCAACCATTCCCTTGAGCTGTTATGCTCAATGATCTACCACTAGATACAGCAGGCTGCCATTCTGGTACGTATGGTAGCAGTGTCAAGGCTATGAGCGTTTAGCAGAATGGTAGTTTTAGACTTTTTGCTTCCTTGTTTTGCTCATAAAAGTCTTTAAAGAGTCTTGTGATCATAGTAAAGTACTTCTATCCTATGAGCTTTACTCCTCGTAGGGTCTGATCATGTTGCTTGTGATTCCATCCTTTGAAGTTTCATTCTGTTAACTTCTTATGCTATTATCTATTCCTAGTCGATCCATTTATTTGGCAAAAAAGCCATAGGAAAGCACATCCAGCTCTCTAAACTTTTTTTGAAAGGTTTTTGAACCTCTTCAAATGCAAACCATGAGTTTATAGCAGGCAAAAACAAGAAAACAAAGCCTGAATCTTTCATTTATCATGCACAATCCAGTAAGTATGTCAAAAGGAAAATGAGAGAGTTTGTGTGTGTTTTCCTCAAATAGAAGACTCAAGTGACCTAGTGTGTTGTGTAGGGACTTGGTCTGTTTGGACTAATTTATTGGGTAGCATTGAAGTAATTTTGATGGGAGCCTTGTACAAATAGGTATTTGTGAGAGAGTAAATAATTTTGGCACTTAATAGGTTACTATGTGACAAAAATAGGAGGAAAAAGGGACGGTTGCTGCAAGAGAAAGTAGGTTACACTTTTTTTTTTTTTTTTTTTTTTTTTTTTTGCAGCTGCTTACTGTCAAGGCATGCAAATTAATGAGCAGATCTCTCTCCTACTGCACCAACCAACCACTTTTACTGACAATGCTGTAGGAAAGGCAGTGATTTGTTTAATCCACGTTCTTCTTCATAAGGGCAAATTCTGGAAGTAGGATACATGCATGGTTTAAGTATTTGGGAGACAGAAGACGTAACAGTAGTGCTTATTTCATATAGAGGAATGCTTCCAACCAAAAATACCCTGTTTGTCACACAATCAGTATAAAAGTGCTAGCCTTTCTGAGAGATGAAATTAGAGACTTGTAGTGCCAACTCCTTGATATAGCACCAACCTCTATCGGAAGTGTCACAGTAGTTAGAAGTCAAAAGACTTTGCTTTGTTTGTAGGTCTTTGGAATTTTTTGTTTATATTTTGGAGATACTTTTTTTTATCAACAGAGCAGATCTCCTATGCTTGGAAGGAGAAGCCAGGATGTGCTAAGAAAGCCATCAGCAATTCTGTTTTTACTGGGTTCCATGGTAAACTAATTTTTTTAGTATCTGCAATGAAAATATGGACTGTTAAATGTGCTTGAAAATCAACTCCGAAGGCCAAATTTCTTCTCTATGCAGATGAGTTAAAAGTGCGGTGCAGGTGCTGGAGTGTTGCCTGCTTACATTAAAGATGAAATTTGGCCCAGGATATGGTGAAAGATAATTTTGAATATCATTTACACAACAGCTGGGACTCGGCCTTTTCTGATTAGAATGTAAACGCCAAGGTTTGATTTTCACCAGTCTATTGCAATGTATTTCACTCTAGAATGATTCAGAAAGACAAATCAGATGGCAAATGAAAATAGCCATGAAGTATCTGTCAAGAAGGGTGACTAACGAACAATACAGAGTCCATTTGTTCTTCAGAACGGCGAATGCTTGCTGAATATGGATATGGTGTCTGAAGAAAAGGATTTAAAGGCTTATTTGGGAGCTGAGTTCCCTGCGGTTCTGTCTGAAGTACTTCATGCACGCTGCATGCCTGTGCAGGGAAACTGTATGCCCTGAAAATTTCACATTCATACTATGAATCTGTTTCCTTAAATACTCAGATTAGGAAAGAGTATTTGCCTTGCTCCTACTGCATCTACCACAGTCAACCCTTCTACTCTGATGAGGATTTCTAAGTGCTATGACAACAGAACAGAACAGGTAATAACGTAATAATTTAGCCGAAACCAAAGCTAAATACTGTACCTAAATATCTTATATAAATCACACTTTTTTTTTTTTCCTAAGGCTGACTTTAAGAGCAAAGAAGTAACAGATAGAACCTAAGCTGAGGAGGAATCCTTAAAGAGAGCCAAAGCATGTTTGGCCTTGATAATATGTAGCTCAGCACAGATGAGAACTTACATAGTCACAGATGGGGAAATGGTCTAAAGACAAGAAAGACTGACACAAAAACAGAAATTATCACTGCTGTTTCTGTCACAGGGATATCAAGCTCCAGATCTAAGTCAAAGTATATCAATTATTGAATGAAGCCAAAATGAATAGGTTCCTAGCAGTCTTTCTCTTTTCCTTTCTGATGTTGTTTCTATATCTTCCCATTTTGTTTTTGTTATTTTAACCTAGTAGAGTACTAACTATAATATAAAATATTTAAAGGATGTTACTTTATTCATGCATGTGTCTGTGTTTTAAAGATGCTGTCCTATATGCATCTGGCCTCAGAAGACCCCACTGTCACGTAGTGATTATTCTGGATGTCATTTGCATAAATATTCTTATCTATCCTGTTTAATACAAGATACCTGGAAAAATATATGTAGTCGACCAAAATAACTTTAGATTTTTTTTTTTTTTAATGTAAAGGGAAGTAATTTGGTCCCTTATCTTTATAGAATGGGAGGTTAGAAGTTGCTCTGTGGACCTCACTTTATAGAATATAGGGACTTTTCATTTTAGATGGCAGGTTGGTTTTATTTGAGCAGCTTGTCTGTAGCGCTCAGCATGTGAGCGCTGAATTTATGAGTAACTGGGGATACAGAGAAAGAAATAACTATGCTTATTTAAGTAAAAAATATTCTGATCATCAGTACGAGCACAGCCAAATAAAAGCAGTAGAGAAATAATCACACTTTTGAAGAGGTGCATTGTGTCCTATTGCATGCAGCGCATTACACACTTAAAATGCAAACCAGGCTTTCATTTGCATCTGAAGTATTTTAAGGTGTATCTATGTGAATAATGTATACTGACATTTCTCAGACTGAGGGTCTGAATGCAGTAATGTGCAGCTTATCAGTATTTGATCTGCCTTAACTTGGAATTCCCAGTCCCTTCAACCAGCTGAGAATCTTCCTATTAATAATAAGCATTCTTTTTCTGCATCTTTGAAGTTCCTGGCTTTGTTATTTACTATCTTCTAATTAAAATACCTATTTAAAAGATTAATTAGGTTAAGCAGAAACAGTAAAAAAGTATATGTCGAGACTAAAAAATGGAGTCAAATGTGATGCAGTGTTTAACCTTGAGGTTAACCTGACCGAAGTCACTAATCAAAAGGAAGTACTGTGAAATGTGTCATAGCCTTGATAGTGACAGCCTGAGTATGTATCAAACTTAAAATGAAGTCAATATTTTTCAGGCTTTCCTTTGAGATTGCTTCAGGAAGACCTAATTAGCAGGCCATAGTCCTACAAAATCCCACTGTTGGACTGTCACAAGGGAATGCAGACTTAAGCTTTCATCAGATTTCAGTTTTCTTCCTCTTCTCCTGTTGCAAGTGAACTTCCATCAAGACCTGGGCCACCTAATGAAATTTTTCTATCATTTTTCTCTTCTTGATCCACAAATCAGTAGGGACATGTGTCAAAATACATTCTGTAGTCTACAGAGTGCTGCAATTAATTTTTTCTGTGTTAATTAAAGATTGGAAGTTCCTAATATATTTAGCATAGAAAATCAATAAAATGCAATGATAGTTCTTTTTAGTTCAGTTTTTTTTTTTTTTTTTTTTTTTTGAGCCTCTCTTGCTGTTCATCCCTGTGTTAAGAAATGGATCTATATCTGCATATGCATCAGGTAGCATTCCTAACTTCTGAACTTGGGCATAATGGAGTTGAGCACTGTGGGGGTTTTACTGGATACTGTTATATGACTTCAACTTCTTAATGAACCAAAAAGACTAGTAAAGAAGGCTATCAAGGGAAACCTACAGTTATGTCAATGTTAGCTAATCTTTTTGGTGTCCTCCTCAAGAGCAGTTAAGTGGCTTCACAGAACCTGTCTTCCTACTCATTTCAGCATTTTCTACTTGGGTATTTATACTAAGACTTGTCATTAATCTCAAAAACTTCCAAAGTTTCTATTTCTATAGAAGTGTAAATCACTATGATTTAATATTGAAGCCTATTTAAGATATGAGGTGTAGGACACTTAAGAGGTAATGCAGAGACTACACTAATTCAGGGCAATTTATAAACAAAATGCCACTCTAAAATCACACAGTTTGAATGAATGACCTCATTTGTACATGAAATTAAGAGCAGAAGCTTAAACTTATGTTAACTCTCTTTGATAGACATGAAGTTTCTTGACTTTTTTCACTCTTAATTAGTAACTTCAATTTTAGTAGGAAACTCAGCTTGTCGTGGAAGATGAGGGAAAACATATTGTGCATATAAATTAGGATGGCCATGAGATCTTTAATAATTAGCACTGAATCTCAGAAGTTGTAGCTCAAATAATAAATCTGATTTGCTTTTTTTGGGTTCAGGCCACTGCTTTGAATATGGCACATAAATTGCTACAGATTTTAAATGACTTTATTCATAAATTTATAAGCTTAAAATAGCTTTCAGTTTGTTGCATCTCACAACCTTGATGTCGGTGGACTTGGATAAAACATATACCATTTAGGAAGTGACCTAGATTAAATGTAACATTTTGACAATTTGCATGATTTTTAATTTATTCAACTTATACAGATGAATGAACTGTGAAACACTTTAAATCCTTTTCCTGTATATGTAGAAATCCATTTTAACAAAACGTTGCATATGCTGTGAGTCCAAATGTTTTGGAGATACCTATGACTAAAGTTAACAAGAAATGAGAACGATTCTCTCCTCTTTCATTTGACAGCACCTTCTGTATAATAAGTGCTGCTTTTTTATGTATGCTCACTTAGTTAGCAGTTTTTCCCCATTTAATTACCTTCTTTTACTCATCTAATGCTTACATGATCTCCATCATACTAATATCTTAAAATCTCAGAGTCTGTAGTGTATTTATCCTTGTTAGACAGCTGTTATGTGGAAGAAAACTCTATAATTTCTATTAGCTCTCTGTGTGTTCAATACAGTCCATGTGTGGCTTTTGTTTTTTGGGGTTTTTTTTTATATTTATATATAGGAAATTCCTCTGTATACTGGCAACTGAAAATCAAGATGTAACCATTGCATAATGTCTCTGGCAAAGTCTCTGGCAGAAATGGAATCCAGATCATCTTTGATCTTTGAAGACTGTCCTTAATTTCATAAGCCTCTGGTTTTTTTTCTCCTCATATAATACTGTCAAAAGAATAGGAAATACTTCTTGATTTGCTGAACTAAAGTAATGTCAGAACATACATATAACTTTTTCTCTTTCTAGAAAAGTGTACTTTTAGCATCATTCAGCTCAGTCATGTCTTGTAAGGTACCTGAGACTATTTAAAGCAGTGTGTACCCTGCAGTCTTTTTAGGTGACATCATTAATTACAAGAAGCAAGCGATGCATCTTTCCTTGGATCCTATTTGTCTGATCACCCTAATTCTCTTGTTGACCAGGAAGCACAAGTAGTTTATACAATGGGTGAAATACATGCTATTCCTCTGAGATGACTATGAATATGACTTAAAATAAATAAATAAATAACAGTACTACTTATTTTAAGTTTCTTGCTTTATCTTGGGTAGCTGTCAAAAGGTACTAGGCATTGCTTGTGGACATAAAGTGACCTCCACTACCTTTATTTATTTATTTCCACTTAGGAAGAAACTTTGTAAGTAAAGCAGTGGGAAGAGATATGCAAAGAATGTAAATACCAAGTTAATGAAGTATTTATAATTTTGTGAAAATAAATAAAATGGAATCAAGCAATGAAGTTCTTAGTCCACAGGCTTTTTAGCCTGTTTGAAGTACTGGCTTGTTTCTCCTGTGTTCTTAGAATCCCTCTGGGGGGTCACAGTTATTTGGGCTCTGTAATGGTATAGGACAAACTTCCTTTGTGGTTGCTGCTGCTAGATCTTTTCTGAACTGAGAACTGTGCTATTTACAATTACTTTTAAGCATCATTATTATGGTTCAAGGCTCACCACATTAACATTCTCTCTGCAGTTAAAGAATTCATTAAATACGGCTTATGAAACAGTGTGTATCCTAAGGATCACTGCACTTCTGCAGTCCCATGCTGAGCTCTAGAGTGGAGAGCTAAGCAATGTAAACAGCAAGTTTAATCAAAGCTTCTTGGATTAGGTTCAAACCGAAAAAAAATCCTTCCAAAGTAGGTATAGCAAATGGTAGCTATTATATTATGGAAGGGCTGGATTTTATTTCAAGTTTGGGTCTAAACCTCTGTTCCAATCCAAACTTATCTTCCATCCAAACATTTTGCATGCGAATTCACCTTCAGCTATTCATCCAGGTGGTCATTTATGATACTGATGGATTTAAAAAAAAAAAAAAAAAAAAGTAGTAGGGCAGGGTATAAGCCATTTGTTAATGAATTGGTTATGTAAAATAAACCAAGGGGTTATATAGTTAATGTTACTGAGTGAGTGCTTGTAAAGGTATTAATCCTGCAAAGTAAAGCACTGGGACATAATTGCAAGGACACCTCTGAAGTGTGGGGTAGGTGAAGCAGTCTCGGTGCGAATTTTTGCCTGTAGTAATAGGGCTTGAGACATATTTTTGTTTTTTTAGCAACAGCTAATGCTTATGTTTCCTAACACTTTTACTGGTGCTAAACTTCACTGCTGTTCTTTGGTATTTGTGGATATATCTGTTTTGGTAACAAACCAGAGTGCTTTTATCAAGCACAGTTTGAAATTGATGCGAAAGTTTTTGGCAAAGCTACAAATACCTGTATTGTGTGTGTGTGTGTGTGTGTGTGTGTGTGTGTGTGTACACACCTACGTACATAGAGCATATAACGAGGGCCTGTGTATTTGCTGTTTACAACCTCAAGTTTTCTTACTGAAAAAGTCTGTCAATATTTCAGTGGGTATTTAACTCACTTGGTAAAATTAAATTCTTTATGTTGAGGCTAGTAAGGGGAATTATACATGTGAAATAGTAATTTGGCTAAAGAAAAAAGAGATGCTTTCCATTCTGTATAGTATATCTTAATACCTGCAGGTTATCTGAGTCATTGCAAAATAAAACACAAAAACATTCCTGCATTTAAGTTTCTGTATATAGATTAAACATTTAAGTTCAAAGTTCTTAAACTTTAACGCTTCTAAAATGTTGAGCGTAAATGTTGCCGATTTTTATTTTTGTGGGATTCTAAATGTTTTGGAATAAATAATCAGATTTTTTAATTACAAATAATGATAAAATATCAAGTATTTGATTCATTTTAGAAAGACATTCTTTGTAACTCTTTACATATGATTAGCATCACTTGTTAGTCCAGTATTTTACAAAGATTAGCAGCTATAGCTATGTAGCAGGAGATAAGTACTTGTAACAAGACAGTTTTATTTTAGAAAACTTGTGAAAAATTTGTGTTAAAGTACCCAGTCGAATGTGATAAGAAAATAAAAATTGAGGTACATGAAACTTTAGGAGCATAGTTGTAACTGTCATAGATAAAGCTTGTCTTCTACATGGATGTGTATCTTTCATATAAAAAAAAAAACCTCATCAGGAAGATGTGTGAACTCAGCTTCAGCAGTGTAGTATCAATATAGAATAATAACTGAGGGAAAAAAAATTGGAGTAGAAGCTGGTGATATAATACCATTAGTACTAGTTTCAGGAAGTGGGTGAGAAACTGCATCAAATGACTTTTGAAAATAGATCTTCCATAGCAAAATACATCAACGAACCTCTGTGGTGGATTGCTACTGTTTGGCATACTGTAATCGAAATCTGTGCAGCAGCTGAACGAGAAGTTATGTGAAATCACAGGAGCACTGAAGTCACTGACTGCACTAGTTAGGAGCTAGCAAGCCGAGGGCAGAGAGGTGTGTGTGTGGTGGTGTGGGGTTTTTTTTTTTTTGGTTTTTTAGAGAGAGGAGAGAGAGAGAGAGAGAGATGCATATATATATGTACACACACACACACACAAGGGCAAAATGGTAGCCAAGAAATGAATAATTGCCATATTAACATATTATAGAAGAAATTGCTTTTCTTACTTCAGCAGTCACTTGTTCTGTGCCCAGTATTCTCAGAAGCTGTAAGATAAAATCACTGTTATTTTATTAGTCAAAGTACAAGGCCTCCTTATCCAAAACCAGAATTTTCACTACTGTGAAAGCGGCTGCAGACAGGCAGAGAGGAGCTGATACTAGGGGACAAAAAGCACTTTCTTCTTTGCACTGTATTTTGAAATCTGTGAGCTGTCTTCTGGCTTTTATGTTTAAAAAAAACAAATAAACAAGCACTTTTTCTGTATTTATGGGTTACAATGCTTGATACAGATTTATTTAATTAGACTACTGAGTTTGAAACCTTATTCCTTCTTTTGGTGACAATGGGAGGGACTCAAGTGTGTTGGAGGAAGAGATAGTTTCATGTATTTTTATAAACAAATAACCTCTTCAGCAAAATAGACTCCTTATTGGCTTTCTGTGATGGCAGTTATAGCTATGTTGTTCATTCTTTAAAAAAAAAGAAAAAACAGAGAGAGAGGATCATTCGGCAGATGGAATTCTCTTTGATTATGCTTCTGTTGTATTAGTAGTGATTGTCTGCCTGAACTGGGAAGAAGTGACAGTGATTATATAGTTCAATGCTACGGATAAGAGCAGGTGCAGCTGTAAATAGTCCCTCACTAATAATTTATTTAGATAACATAACAAATTTCTGTAAGGCGAATTAGTCCCTATGGAAAGGGAGAGTTAAAAATAAAATAATAAACTTTGAACTTAATTATACCAGCAATATTGTGGACCCCTACTGCGCCAAAAAAATTCAAACATATTGGTGCTTACTATAAAAATAATGGTTTGTTTGCTTCACTGTAGTTATCAGAAATGCTCCTTATGGAGCATGAATATAAAATACATTCTTTGATGCTGTTCTTCTACATCATGAGGAAATCAAATAGTGATAATTAAAATAATGGACCAAATTTCATTTATAAACATAAACACCCAGACTAAAAGCATGCTAGTCTAAATATGAAAGACTACTTCTTAATGGGGAATATATAGATACTAAAGAAAAAGAAGAGTTTTTCAAACTAATGTTATAAAAGACTCTTGGGAGTAGGAAACAAAAGTGTTGGGGGTTTGTTAGAAAGCAAGTATTGCAGTTTATTGTGTGCGGCAAGGAATGAATAGATATGCAGAAAACTGAAATATTTCCTTATTTCTTTATTAAGTTAATTATGTACAACTTAAGTTTATGAATAGCTACAAAATTAGGCAGATACTAAAATATCTTCTTGTTGAGGATTCAAAAATAGCTGGGACAGCTCCAGAATCTTAATCTGGAAAATAAAAAAACCTGAATGCAATTGAGTGATATAATTGTTAGCAAAGCATAGTTTACTTTTGTCTTTCAGAAGGAGGCTAGGAAAGTTTTAAGGAGTGAAAACCAGTGGAAAAACTACTTGCAGAATTGGTGCAGGTAAAACTAAGATGTTGAGAAAGAATTGGGTTGAAAATGATCTTATGAAAGCTTGCATTTAAAGGAGAGATGAATTTTATAAGTAGTTCCAGAGAGGGCAGAATTTAAGAGACAGCTAAAGAGATTTGTGATAGAATATTGCAAAAGGGTTTTTGAGGCAGTATTGAAACCATACTTTCCTTTAACTTCAATCCTTGTCCTTAAATGGATGTAGCTAGTTAAACTCAACTGATTGCAAGTAACTCTTTAGATGCACTGAAGCTCTGAGTATGACCAAACTTCAGGTGCTTGTGCTAAATGAGCATTTGTAAAGGTGATGCTTGCAATCTGAGGTTTCTTAAACCTTTTTAGAAAAAAAAAAAATTGCTTGGATACAGAAACTGCCTACTGCAGCTTTCAGTAGTGTGTTAGTGTGCTGTTGGGTGAGGTTTTGAGAAAGTCATCTTTCCTGGCAGTAGATACCACGTAGGGCAGAATTCTTTAGCAGTCATCACGTAGGTGCTATGCAGAGCTATGTGAATGGGAACTACGGTCATAAAGGTATTTAGAATGGGTCTCCATGTCTCTGCCCTGTAGGCAAAGTGCTTCTAAGTCCTGCTACATTTCATACTCTTTCTCCCATTTCTTTTCTCCAAAAGTATGTATAACAAAAATTCTGGTCTCTTTTTTTAACAACTTTGTTAACAGCCGTGATTGTTTCACCTGTCTTTTGTGTGTTGTTCCTTCCACAGTGTTGCAGTAGGCTGCCAGCTTTTTTTCTTCCTCACAATAAGTAAACTTTATTTCCATGGATTTCTCTACAATCCACCCATTCCTGCTGTGTCACATTTAATCATGCAGCATGTGTGTTCAAGGTCAAATACTCTTCAGTGTCACTTAATCATTGGTCTGTATACTTGATCTCACCTTTAAGGTTACTCTCTCCCATCTTCGCTTTCCGGTACTACCAGTTGGATGCCACAAATTCATTTTGTGAATGTGTGTGTTTTGTGGTGTGTATGTGGTTTTGATTTTTCTTTTTTTTTTAAATACTTCGGCTTACAAAATGCTTTTTTGGTTGTTTAAGAAATTGCATTCTAGCCTTAGTTCTCTATCCAAAACACTTTAAAGAGTTAATTTATGTTGTGATTCCCAAATAAAATAATTAACTACCTTGTGTGTCCCAGTACACTCTTTTTTGTTGTTGTTGTTGCTGTTGGTCACTCAGTTTACAAGTTCTTCAGGATATAAATTTGTCTTCAGATTTTGTTTTAGTGTATTTAAGTGTATTTTCACTCAGTTGTAGTCAAGATAATAACTGGCATCAATTTTTCTGTCATTCAGTTTAGACTAGCCATAGCTTGACCTTGTAGAGAGGAGGGAGAAGTAATAGGTGGTTGTGAGACCTATGAAAGGCATAGAGGACTGTGGAAGTGAAAGCTGTTTCCTGCTTAGAAGTCCATTAATGGACCTAATGGGTAGATGGAAAATTAAGGATGACTCAGTCCAGAAGAAAAGGTGCTACAATGGATAAGAGGATGGAAAAGATGGAGACCAGGTATGGGATTGCTTGGAGGGGGCAGGGAGAGAGAAATTCTAGAGGGAAAGTTCTCTATATAGATTTTTCTTCTCTACTCCAAGATACAAACCTATCACATGAAACTACTTACAACGATGAGATGGCTGGATACGTTGCTACCCAGTGACATTGCTTTGTCAGTGCTAGTAATAAGTTTGAGGGTGGTAAAATAAGGTGCTTCTTCACCCTGCTTCCATCCCTACCAGTTTCAGGGGAAAAAGGAACTAAACTTATGTTCTATTGTGAATCCTTCGTGTGGCTGGAAAAAGGGGAATTTGATAGAAGCGCGTTCCTGCTTACAGAGAAAGAAAAGTAAACTGGCTTTGTTGGATGGTGTTCAAAGACCACTGCTGTCCACCATAGGGATTTCAGTAGGTACAAAGTGGTTAAGCTGTAAAAGATATGGACAAAAATGCCTTCACTTTTACGTAATGCGTTGCAGGAAGCATGTTGCTGGGATCTGTATGTGGTATGGAATAGCAAAGGTAGAAACTGAAACTAGACTGATAGAGCCAAGATCCAATACTTGAGCCATGGGCAGGGGGCAGATGTACCTTGAGTAACAGGCAATGTATTATTCCAGGACTGTTCTACATGGGAAATGCTGTTACGTTATGTACTTCAACCTTTTGATTCCATTCTTGCAGTGAGTGGATAACCCTAAGTTTTATAGTTAGCACCAACACCATTCACCCTGACAGAAATACCACACAGACAACGAGAGGGCCTGGCAAGTGCTGGGAGGGGAGTGGTGGTTGACGAGGTGGGGGGTTTTTTGGTTTTGTTTTTTTTTTCTCCACTGCTTTGGCATAATAGTAATTTGATGTAAAATCGCATAGCAGAGGGAGGGGGGAGTTCGAGGATGAACACTCTGACACACAACTTTTGCTAAACTTTGCAACATGAGAATTTCTGAGGAAATAAAAATTCACCTTTTCTCTTGATTAAGAACTGTAGCTCCTTGTTTTTACTCTGCCCCCAAATTTACTTTCACTGCATATATTTGTTTGCTTTTTTGAATACCTTTTTGTAGGTAGACAATGTGAGCTGTTCAAAAGAAAAGGCTGTAACTTTTTTTTCCCTGTATTTCTAAAGTTACATCAAATATTACCTTCCTTATGGAAGCCTTGTATAGTGTCAAAACCCCAAATAGTCATTAATTACTCTTTCAGTTAGAGATTTGCAGGCTACTGCAGGCGTTTAATCTATTTTTATCCATTCATTAAAAATCAATATAAAAGGATTCTACATGGTTTGTACAAACTGGCATAAGTTTATCCACTTTTGTTATTCCACTTTCTGATAGCAACAGGCATAAGATTCTTGCTAGACTCTATCTTTCTTCCAGATGAAAGCATGTATTCTTGGAATAACACTGTAGATCTTATTTAGAGTTTCTCAGATTTGCAAGCAATTTATTAAGGAGGTAAATGTTTTCTTGGTGGGGAAAACTGAATGATTAACGTGTATGTTTGGTCAGGAGCACCCAGCTGGCCCCTGCCATGGCTCAGCGTAGGCTCCAGAGCTCCATCGTCTAAAGACCAAGTAGTCAGCCTGCAAAAGGACCTGGAAGAGGTGTTGACAAGTAGCTCTTTGTATGTCCGTATGTTGTTAATTGTATAAATACATGGCCATTTTTTTTAATAGTTTCTTGTTAGATGTTATTTATTAACTACAGACTGTATACTGGAAGACTTAATAATATTAAAAGATGTAACCGTTCAATGCTACAATGTAAAATTTCTGGAAAATACTTAAGCACTTAAAAATTTAAATTAGTATTGAAACTGATTACCAGAAAGGGCTAGGTTTTCAGAATGTATTTAGATCTGAAGAAACCTGGTGTTTTTCAGGTCCTTCAAGTGCCTTATGTTGAAATAATTAAGTAGTGGGCTAATGAAACATAAAGAAGGAATATTTACATGTTGGTTAAGTCCTGTCAGAATAAAGATTTGCTCTCTAACTATGTATGGCTTTGCACAAGTGTTGCTGAAGCTGTTAATAGTGACTGAACAGTAAGTATTTCCAAAAAGCACTTTCCAAAAGAAGAAAGAGGTGGGAAAATGCTTTGTGTCTTCAGGCTTGTTAATATAACTGTACTGTATTGCTTTTATTATTTTATTCATTAGTCTGATCAGGCAGCTTCCGATTTGCTTTTTCATTAACTTAAACAAATCATAGCTTTTATAGCTAAAATAAAGGCAGCAGTAGGTGAGAACGCGCTATTACTGTTGTTTAAACTTAAAATGTTAGCTACATTAAACTGGCAAGGATTTTTTTTTTAATCTGATATCTCTGAAATAAGTTTTCTTCTATTTGGTAATTAAACAACTACCCTAAAACCTGTTTATCTCATGGCTTAAATTTGGGATATGAGTGTTTTGTTTTTCTCTGTTCATGAATAGCAGATTTCTACAACCATTTCAGAATTTGATCACTCCTTGATAATTTGGCACAGGTCATACCATCACAAACTGCTCTGGTCTACTGTAAATAATTAATTACATATGTTATGCACTGATTAGATTTGAACATACAATTAGATGGCTAATTATGTTGACAGTGCAATTGCACACTTTATTAGATGACCATGAAAACAGGCACACCCTGATGCGAGGGCACTCTTATTTAGGTGGATGCTTGCATTTTTGGAACCACAAAGACGCTTCTAAAATTGCATAAATGGTTTCTGTCAAGAAATTTCCCTTAGAAGTAAAAGCATGTGGTATGGTATTTTGTGGGCCCTGTCTTTTCCTTGAAAACATCATGGCATAACTCTATAAGTAGGCATTTGCTAATAACCTGGACACTACATAGCTAGAACAGAGATAATGTGGAGGAACACTATTTTTGGTAATAGGTTTGGGGAAAAAAAGAAAGAAAGAAAGACAGTGAATATAGACCTTTGTAGTAAGATGCAGTGTCCCTCTAGCTATGTGCTTGCACTCATAAATGTGGTGCTCAGGTACCCTTTCTGGCTCCTAAGATATGGGATGGTTTGTATCTGTGCCATCTCTTGGCTTCCGTTGCCGTGGTCATGGGCAAGCGGGGCATCAGGAATGGTCCGCGCTGCCTGTGAAGCACCAGATTGTGCTTTGAAATTATTTGGAACAGTGAGCTTGAATTTGGCTAAAATCATGCCAGGACCTGCTCTAACAGGTTAAAGACATGTATGATTGTCTTTGCAACCTCAAATGCCTTGATGCCTTTGAATTGTTAAAGTTGTTACTATAATAGTTAGTGTACAGAGAGAGATGTAGTAAATCTGAGCACTAGTTTATATTTTCTTCTCTAGGTCCGTACTGCTTGCTAACATAAACTAACTGAGGAGTCTGAGAAAGAATCCAATTAAGAGTTAAGTAGCTAAAATGTATGGAGTTTCCAAACAAATGTTGTCAAATGTCTCCCCCCTCCCCTCAACTCCCCCATTCAGGAAGTAAAATTATTTTTTTTTTAAGTGAAAGTGGTATTTTAATTAGCTAGTACTAATTAATTAATTAGCAGTGTAATCAAATTGTAGAAAAAAAGCTCTAAAAATCTGTGAGGAAAAACTCCCTGACCTTTTTCACCATCAAGGAAGTTTGTTTAAACAATGTAACTTGCTCTAAATATCTAGAATTTATTTTCAATTTCTTCCATTTTATATGGGTAAAATAGATCTTTTTTGCACTTGGAAACAAAATTTGAATGTTCATTTTTCACTTTTCTCGGTTTCTTCACTACTTTTTGCCACTTATAGAAGATGATATTTTTCCTTAGTGTGTGGGTGTTGGGTTTTTTTGTGTGTTTAGTTCACTGTGCTACTCTAAAAAATTCCCAAAACTTCATGTTTGGAAAAGTTATCAATAAAAGATATTTTTATAAATGAAATGGTAGTAATGAAAGAATTAAAAGTATGAGGAAAAGTTAGATGCAGGAGAGCAGCAGTATCAAGAATTAGACATGCCAAGCCCCTGATTTTTTTTTCTTTTTTAAAGAGAGGGGAGCTTCAGGATTTGTGGTATTAAAAAGGAAATATTATGTTCTAAAATGAAAAATGTTATTCACCTCATTCGGGCATGGTGGCCAGCCTTTTCAGAGAAGTGTGAAAATGCCCTGAGTTGTGAAATTGGGTCTGTATTTTTCTTCTCTTCAGTTACAAAGTCCGGAATTGATGTGGGAGAAATGGCGTGTTCACTATGTCATCATTCTACCTTCTCTCTGCAGGACTCTTCTAAAAATTTACAGGGAATCGGGGGAAAAATCTCATGCATGAGTTTAAGGTTTTTGTTGTTATTTTGTACATTAAGGGTCCCCCTTCACCCTGGACTTCTAGAGAAAAATGGTAATGAGTGCATGTAGGATATGTTTCCTGTGATATCTCTTATATTTACCAGTTTCTTAAGCCTTACCATCTTTTAAATAAAAGCACATGGAAAGGGAAGTCCCAACTATTTCAAGGACTTTATGTGTAATTAAAGGAATGTGCATGAAGTTAATACCTGCCAATTTCTCTTTGACTAACATTAGCTTTGCCATGATACTAATACCTGCTAAGTCATCCTCTTGTTTTAGTATGGAGTAAAAATGCATTAATTAAAGATTTGAAGGAATAGACTGTATTTTCCCCATCGATTAGGTCAGTAAATACATTCCAGTGTAATATATAAATGATCATTAAAAGCCTTATGTGGTAATGCCCACTTGAAATATGTGGAAAGATACAGTCTAAAATTAGGGACAGTAATGAGTAATGAGCCTAAGATGGCTTCTCAAATGTATCGCTGCCTAATTTTCTGTAGCTCAGGCATGTTTAATTTATTTTATGTATTTAAAGAATTTCAAGTGTATTGTACTTCTGCCATTTGTCCTGAGTTGTGTCTAGAATTTTGACATCTTTACAGCATTTGTAACCTACAGGCCAGGAACATGCTTTGCTTTGCAGTGCCTCTTAGATGCATTTACAGTGGGTTAGTCCAAATCAATTATTTTATAAAATAATAGCAGGAAAACAGTGATTGTAACTGAGTATGCTAGAGTGAATTAGAATTGGAATATAGAACACTATATTTGTGTTGTATGCAGACCCTCCATTTGGAGTTTTCAGAATTTTATCTCAAAACAACTATGTAAAAGTCCCTCTACCTGAAAAATAGTTCACTGGCGTACTAACATGAATATTTAGTCAAGATAACTTCCAGTTTCTGTTCACTGTCTAGTGGCTGATCACTTTGCGCACACAAATGCTTTAGCCAGTGTTCTTAGCCGTGTTTTGTAATACTGCCACCAATACTTGGGTTCAACAGACGGCTGGTAATGTGGAAAATGTAAGGGTTCAGACTTGCCTCCCTCCCAGATAATGACCTTGATCATCAAGGATGATGCAACCTTAAGAGTCAAAAGCCTGAACAGTTCTGCTGTGTTTAACATAGGAGTTGCCACTCACAACCTTGCAAGACTTGGTGCAAGAGCTCTATCTTCATGCTGCTGCCGCCGAAAACTAGTAAAATGTAATGTAGACGGTTATATTTGGTCGATGCATGCCTCTGTATCCTGTTGGAAACAATGGTTAAAGTGTTACTGCAGAAAAGGGGAGACAAGTGTATTAGTGAGTGAGCAGATGAGATCAGCTCTTCAGCTCTTCTGCTCTTTGAGATTCTCTTCCTCATTGGAGAGAGCTGCCAGCCCAGGGCGCCAGGCAGCAGCTCTCCAGCTGGTTTGCTGCAGAATCCATAGATTTCTGGATCCTTTGCAGAAATGACTTTTTGGTATGAAATGGTATAGGCTAGGGTTATCTCTTTTTGTTACTTAGAATGGGTTTGTGGAAAGGGTATAAATTGCAATTGAAAAGAGCAATGGGTTTTGTTTCTTAACTTTTTACAAAAGAAAATATGTATTAACTTTTTCCAAATGATTTAAACAATAGACTGTGTACATGGATTTTGATTTATTTGTGGAAGTTGTATTTCTGTGTTCTTAAAAGTTCTACATGGTTTATCTACTTTTTCCTCTTTTTTGGATTTCATAATGGCAAAGCTTGACAAGAGTTGCTTCTTGGGTCACAAAAACAGGAGGGCATTTAATTTTTGCATTAGATTTAAGATCTATAAATGTAAGCACTCCCACATGAGATTTAGGATTAAGGATCCAGAAGCATGCTTTATGAAAGATGTAGAGTTTGTTACCTGAATAAAATGGACAACAGTTGTCTCTGGAAATCTTGTAGCACTACTCGATTTCATTCAAGTCATAGCATAAAGAACATTTAAGCATTGTCTTTTTTTGGCTTTAGGCTATAGGTTGATACCATTCAAATTTGTCTGCTGAGAGCTTTGAAAATAAAGACTGACCTTTTAGATAGGAAGTTATCCTATCTAAAAGTTACGAACTTTCATGACTTTTTCGAACTTTCATGAAAGTGCTTTTTTTCATCACAAGTCTCTGTAGCTAATGAAGCATATTAAGAGAAATCTTGATTCCTATGGAACTGTATGGGAGGGTGATTCCTGCCCTGTTTTGTTTTGTTAACCACTTACTATGGGGCTTACTGTTTTCGTATGATGTTGGCTTCTCTTTTAACCACAATGCCACATGAGATGGAGCTAGATCCGGACAGTTGCCTTCCAGTTAGGTACTATAACACTAATGGTTTTGACATTGAAAGTGGAAATCGAAGCTCAGATTTGTTTATCTGCTGTGTCCTATGTAGTGAGTGAGAGAGCAAAGCGCTTCTGACTGGAATCCAGGTGTCTGCAGCGGGGGCGCAAGGGCTGGCACTGGGGGGGGGGGGGGGGGGGGGGGGGTGCTGAGCACGCTGCAAGGCCAGCGGGGTTGCACAAGCAAAGTTTTGTTGGGGACAGATGGACATTTCTTCTTCCTTTGGACTGGTTCCTTAATCTGTAGCTGTTGGAAAGCCTAAATATATTTAACGTATGTTCAACTTATATATGATGAATTAAATCTCATCAAAACAAAATTTTGGTTTTGTTTGTTGTAACTCATTGTGGTTATGTTATATTACACTTTAGTGATACCTTGGTTACTCTGATAGCTGTTCTTCTGCAATTTTGTCTCATTGTGAATGTAGTCTGTTTATCTCATTTAGTGTTATATGTTGGCAAAATTCAGCCCCCCTGCCCTTTCCTTTTGGAATTTCTATATCTTTCGTATCTACATTATGTAACATCTGCATTGCATCTGCACAGCCTGCATTAATGTCTTGAAGTGTTTTTAACTCAGTTTCTTAATAGTATCAGTGCATGTTGTTTTCTACAAAACAAAAGATGCCAAATAGAAACTGTTTAACACCTTTGCAGTAGTTCCTGAGATTCATACCTTTTTATTATGTTAATAGAGAGATGTCATGCTACTAGACTGAAAATCTGTCCCCTCTGTATCATAATTGACGATTTTTATGCTCCCGGTCTAGTTTTAGACAATACAGCTGTTGAGGGTTTTTTTTTTGAGTTTTGTCATAATCAAGTTGTATCACTGGACTTTCTACACTGACATTGAGTACAGTTCTATCAAGTAAAATAAATATAGTCATTTCCTGCAATACAACTCCTTTTTGTAACTTACTACATCAGATAAAGGTGAAGTGATAAATGACATATAAACAGCTAACAGCTTTCTGGATGCAAGCAATCATGTCCCGTCTCACTTGTTTAAGCACAAGTGAACAAAATTTATAAAATACATAATATTATGAATTCAATTCTGGTTGATGAAATCACATCAGGGTAGAATTGTGAAAGATTTATGAAAAACATTATGGAAAATGTATCAGATACTAGAACAACATTCAACCTGTTTGACTTCTGTGAATCATTTATTTTTATGGCTCTCGTTCTTCTATTTGAACAGTATATATGTGACTTACAGTGAACCGTATGTGCTTTTGATTCACTTTTCTAGTTAGTTTTCTTATGTTCAGCCATTATTTTCCAGTTCTACTTAGATGAGACAGGGAGACTCCATTAGAGTAGACTAACAATTTACACCTTATCCCAGCATTTTTTAGTTGCAGTAATACAATTCTGTTCTCTCTGCCCAAAATCTAGGAACCAAGTATTTATGACCATTTTAAGAGAACCTCCGAGATTTAATGTTTATTCAAATGTCTAGTCAAAGTCTTGCAGAAGTCAATAGAAAATCTTTTAGATGAGCCTCTGTTTTTAATAGCTTCATCTGCTAATGTACTTTTGAAATGCTTTTCCTAGCAAAAAGCTACATCTGGAATTGATTCCCCCTGCCATTAAGCTGCAACAGTTGACACATATTTGTTGCTGAATTGCAGTGCTGAGTTTGTATAGGCATTTTAGAAAGTGAAATTCTTGAACTACTTGAGGAATGCTAGCTCCCACCAAATACCCATTTGTTAGCAGGTCTTGGCAGAATTTAGACATTTAAATGTCTAAATTGCACTTCTGAGTTAGATGTGGGTACCCGGGGTGTGTGTGTGGGGGGGAGGGGGTGGGCAGTCTGGAGAGGGGTTGGTTTTCTTAGGAGATACAGTGGAAAGGGCTGGATAATCAAGTGGTTGCCTGCTTATTGTATATTGTGCAGACACACTAGTTATAGATTAGCACAAATCAGGAACAGAACAGCTTCGGCAGAACAGCTTTGCACCTGTACCTTCAGTGACAGAGAAATAAAATGTCCTTCGCCCCTTGAATTCCCCTGAGAGCTGAGCTTAGCTGCATCGCCACCCATGCAGGATAGCCACCTCTGCAATACAGAGCAGCAGAAAATTCAACAGTAATCGATATATTTTAAACTAGATAGTTGATGATTAGTATTATTTATTTATAAGTTGTAAATTTGCCTTTTAATTACGTACACTGAGAAAACTGTATAATAATATTACAAGTAGGTAAAGGAAATGAATAGTAAATGAAGAGTTGCCAGCTTTTAATTATGTAGATGAGCAGCACTGCGGAAGAATTATTTAGTAATCTTTTTGTGCTTAGAATTGCAAATCTGTCTTCATGATTGTGTTTCGAAAAAATGAAACTGGGTTTGTATAACCTCTTTTCCGTAGATCTTTGCAGTGAATGAGACTGAGCAGAACTAGCAGCAGTGCTAGGAGGTTGAGTGGGTCAGGGTGATAGGACTGAAATATTACTGTCAATATTCTCCCTATAGGGGGGTCCTGTTATATTGCACTGCATTACTCAAGAAACAATAGTCACCTACTTTTCCTGATTTGTTTACATAATATTTTTATTAAGTGTTTTATTAACATTGTATAGCCGTATATTTTTGTTCTCTTTCCGCTGTGGAACCCAGCGGGGTGTCTAAGCGGTGGCTCTTTGCGGTTGGCAGGCTTTTGCTGGGCTCTCTGCTGCTCTTGCCCTGCCCTGGCCAACTTTCCTGGGCGCCTCTGTCTCGGCGCTTGCGAATTCTGCCGCCTGGGGCTGTTCTTGCTGCCAGAGTACGCTGGACCCTGGTGCTGGCTTGATGGGTTAACGGTGCTGAAAGAGGGAGCTAGTTTGTAGTCTCTTCACATCACCACAAAAAATGCATCTGAGCTTCAGTGATGCTGGCAGTAGGGAGGGTCATTTTAAAATTCATTAAAAAAAAAAAAAAAAAAAAAAAAAAGCCCTGCAAAATAGTGTTACAACAGATAGATACTTCATGAATGAACTACATTTAGGAGATTGATATATTCACGGCTTAGTGTATGCTCCTTTTACCTTAACCTGAGAAAAAATAAGAGTTAGGTGAGAGCGCTGTTTGTCACTGTCCAGCTGGATGGAGCTTTCCTTTCCTGAGAAAGGGAGAGAGAGGTCTTGACTTTCTAAGCAAAAAAGTCAAACCAGGTTATACAAAAACCTGCACTGGGGTACAGGACTTCCCCCACCCCTGATACTGTAAAACAGATCTGTGGAAATATCCTGAGTAATGGAGGTAATCCACTAGTTACCAACAACCAGAAATATTATTTCTTAAATTTTGCAGCTTCAGATGTGCTGCACAAAGAGCACTAATAGGAGACACTGTATAACATTGTATAATATTAACTTTGTATGGTTTTTTTATTATTATTTTTAAGGGACTGGAACTGTGGCACAGAAATGCCATTTGGGGAAAAAAAAAAAAAAAAGGTGTATACTTTAGAGACTGGGAAACCCACAACTCAGAATGAGATCAGAAAATGTCCCTTGCCCATGGGCATTTTGGATGAGATCTGCCAGCAAAGGGAAATTCACTTCTGAAAGGCAGCATTCCCCACAGTATCATTAAAATATTGCCATTTGATCCTTTTTTTCTACCTTTACAGTATTTTTTTTTTTTGGCGGTGCCACTTTATGACCAGTGACAGAAAACAGCAAGGGACAGGTCATCCTCAAAAGGTTTTATTTGTCATGAGCATCCAAAAAGTCTAGCTATTTAGTTTAGCTAAATAAATGCAGTTGTTTTTCCTAGCAATTAACTTAGATAAGTCAGATTCGAAGACCAAAGGCAGTATTATTTTTGTCTCTTATAGTCTTTTATCTAGGGTTATGACTAAACCAGGATTCCAAAATTAATGCTTTCATCTAAGTTTTAAAAGGAGTATAACATTTTGTGTGGAGTTCAGCTGTAAAGTTTAGCCAGTACTTAATTTACGTAAACCAAATTAACACAGATGAGATATCTCAGCTATCGAATTTCAGAGGCTAATGGGAGGACAAGGATTTAAGAAATTTGGGAAACTATTTTAATTTTTTTTCCTCTTTTTTTTTTTTTTTTTTTTTTTAATAGAGAGAGAGAGAGAGTCTGGTCTGCCACCCAGACAAGCTTTCCCATAAGATGGGAAAGAGACCTTGCTGTAAAGCTACATGGAAGTCTGTATCCAGCATATACTGTCAGTGAATCACAGGAAAAGAAGCCATACAATTAGATTCATGAGATGAAGATCTAGATTTAACTTAATGAAGTGTTAAGAAAAAGTGAAAAAATTCTATGCTAATTAAAAATAAATTATGCTGCATAATCATGGTGGTCTTTGCTGTGAATAGTAAAGTTGTGGTTTGAAAACATTTCGAATTTCATGACTTTCTAGAAGTATTGCACTTCCCAGGTTTTTTTCTTTTAACTGCTTTTTTTGCTATTTAAAAAGCCTCTTGTGTTATGGTTTCTTTTTGACCAGTATACTTGTATTTAATTTTAAGTCTTTCTCTCTAGTCATTTTATAAATGTAGAAGGTGAAACACTTATACATTTGTAAATGCATGAGAAGAGAAAGGGCTGGGATCATGTGTGACCTTTCAGAAACTGAGTCCAATAAAGTTTACACTAGGCTTCTCATATTTTTTGCATGATTAGGGATTTAAGCTATATCTGTACTGTGCAATTCAGTGTGCATAGAGGTGTGACTCAGGCTAAATCCAGAGACTTTGAGAGATTAAGTAACTGGAAAGACATCATGTTGCTGACTGTATTCTGGAGTAGTATGCAGATAAGTTTTACATGTATCCTGTAGTTTGTAATCTCCTGATGAATAGTCATGTCTTAAATATTGCTGAATATTTTTGTCCTGCTGCGAGTATCTCAGAGTAGGATCAGTGTGGGTGAAATAAATGATCCTGGGATGCTTGAGCTCCTAAATGTGGTGAATCAGAATAATGTAGCAGAAGTAGCTGTGTGGGACCTGTTCATGTATTTTTATAATTATTACTTTATTTAAAATGAGTAGCAGCTCAGATGTTTTCCTATCAGGCCCCAAAAGCCCTTTGGGGGTTGCTGTTGCCAAGTGCCCAAGTGCGTTTTCCTCTAGCAGTCAGAAGGGGCAGTGGCGGGGAGGACACCCTTTGCTGGCTCCTGACCCAGACTTTATGTTGAAGTTCCCCAAGAAATCTGTGGAAAAATTAAGGATGAACAAGTGTGTTCTAAAGAACCAGGCAAACTTCCTTCAACTTGAGGGCCCTGTATTTTATTTTGAATGGAATAGCTAACTTTATTTCTGTCCTCTACACAAAATGTAACATGGATTGATAAAGTCAATAGATAATCACGTAAAGATGAGATTATTTAGTCAGTTGCTACCCTTTCCCATAGGGAAGCTTCCCATTTACAGAAGCTATGCATATGACTAGAGAGAGAATATGTCACTGCAGGAGTTCTCTCATATACAAGTTATTTTGTAGGCAGTGTGGTGTACAGTCATCGGTCACTTCTCATTGCATTTCTGTGTTGGCCAGATAAGCTGACTTTGAATCAAATTTTCTATCTTGTCTCTTCCTACTTTAAAAAAACGTCTAAAAATCTGTTTCATAGTGTGGGACTTCTAATAAAAGCCAGCAATGCCATATACTATTGCAGGAATATATGTGGTATGCGTGCTTTCTCCTTTCCTCCCCACAGGAGGTATTTTCTGCATACTTTGTTTTTTACTGTTCAATTCTCTAACTCCTGTTGGAAATATGCCTTATTAAGAACTCTGCTCAATACAAAATCATAATGCAGACCTCATTCTTATTGCAGTCATTTATGAGCACTGCTTGCTTGTTTGAGAAGCATGAATAAGGCAGTGTAAGCCATCAAAATGTGTGTGGGGTGGTTTGTTTGTTTGTTTGTTTTTTTAAGAATGGAAAGCATATAAGGATTTGCTTGTATTTGCCTAGATGTTCTTCACAGGGATTTAAGTTACTGTGAAGAGCAATAAACTTCTCTGTTATGTTTGCTATCTTAGTAAATCTTTCCCATTGAGAATAACGTTTTGGTCTGTTTCCCTCTTCTTTATTTCTCCTATCCACTTCATACATAAATTCTATCTTTAAAGAGTTTTATCCCTTTAATTAGTACGTTCTTTCATTCTGATGTATTCATTTGTACGCTGCAGTACGTTCACTGCCATTCTGGTAGTAGTGGGTTTTTGCAGCATGTTTTTGTTATGTTTCAAAGCGGTCTCAAACTATTAAAATGTTGATCTCTATGCAAGTCAAAAGTTTAAACAAAGAAGGAAGATTGTGGTGTCTCCAGTTCACTCTTCGGAAGCTTTGTGGGGATCAGCTTCATTTTATGGCTGGACTTGATAAAGAAACTGCCCTTTCAGACAAAGGTGTAACAGTTGTCATAGGCTGCTCTTTATCAGCATCACCTGCTCTTTTCAAGTCTCTGCCACATGCGAATGGCTAGTACAAATCTGGGGTCTTGGCATGATGCACACTAACCAAATGCCTTCTTACACCAAGCATCCTTGAGATGAGATGCATGTTTCTAGTTGGTGCATGCATAATATAAAATTGTTACTCGTGAGGACTATTAAATATGATAATATCTGGAACCTGAAATTTTGTTAGTCTTTCATTTTGAATGATTCTGTGGAGGTTGTTATTAGCACAAAAATAAGCATGACTACTCAGTCATTCAGGATATCTTTGGAGAACAGATTCTATTTGCAGAACAAGTTCATTGTAATGTGTTTGCTTGGTATTTGTTTGCTTTTTAACATGTTCAGCAATGTGAATTGTTTTTTTGTTCGTGCTTTTTCTATAACGGCTCTAAAAACTGCCCTGAATTATTTATACATGTAGCCATCAACATAATCCTATAGCAGAAGTCAGGCTTGCATTTAGTTCTGGACAGGTAAATTGAGTCTAGTAATTGGAAAGAGGAATTTACCCTGCTGCTAGCTCATGCATCCATGGAGAAATATGCATTCTTCATTGTCCCAAATAGTGATAAATTTGCAGCCAGAGTTCAGCTTTGATTGTAGTTTGTTCTTACAGCTTCCAGGAGATGAAAAGCTCAAGGCTGGAAAAAATTCATTGTAATATTAGTTCTACTGTATTCAGATTTGACAAATAAACAGGGCACATTCACTGCAAATATTACTAGATTTTACATTGATCTTGCTATGAGGTTAGTCAGCAGCAGCATGCTTTTCTTCTCTTCATGCTTTTGCAATAATCTAAGGCATTACTGTTATTTGGAGAGGGTGGCATAGCACTGATTTGTTCTGCTCATTACCTGTTGCTTTGTCTTATATATAAAGAAATATACTGTGTACTGAAAAAGGTGAAAAAATGATTAACTGCTCTACTGGAACAAGAAAATAGCACTCGGTCACTGGAAAGAAATTTAGGTATGTAGGTGAGTATAATTCTGTTGCTCACTTCTGCTTCATTCACCTGCAGTTGGAGATGTACTGATGTGGAGTCTGGACAAGAGGTGATTTGGGGCAGTCTTTCTAAATTATAAAGGCTTTGAGTAACGCAGAGAGCGCGACTTTTAGAAGCTGTGTATTCTCTAATGGAAAAGTCTTAAAAAAAAAAAAAAAGAAAAGAAAAAGAAAAGAGAGAGAAAAAAAAAGAAACTAGAATAGTTAGTCCTTTAAAGAAAGAAAGAGAATTTCTATGCAAAAAGGGATACTTGTGTAGGATTTTTTTGTATGTGTATTATAAGAAATATAATTATTTTCCAATTGATGAAGGGTATTATGGGATGCTTGTACTAACTGTCAAAGCTCTGGGTGCTTGCAAGTGGTTTAAATAGTTTCTGCTTGCTTCTGCTTATTTGGTGTTTGAATTCCTCAACTAAGCAGGACCATATCCTTTTAATAAAAAAGGAAAAGAAATGTCATTTTTAGAAGCTTGTTAGCTCAAAGACCAAATCAGAAGTAACAGGGAATGGCATAAAACTACTTATATACAGAAAACAGTTGGAAAAACACATTTCCCACAAGATTTTCAATTACGCATAATCTTACCATCAAAACCTTTAGTGTTCCTGTCAATATGCATATGTAGCTTGGCTTTAGGGATTTTTTTTCTTCTCAAGTATGTAAAAAGAAAAGCAGCAGCTGCCTTTTATCTAATACTTTTTTTGAGAAGAATAATTTAAATAGCATTTGATAAAAAGAGCTTTTTAGGTAATGTTAGTTGTTCCTTTCAAAAGCTTCTGATGAAGTGTAACAACTCTGGAAAATTTTGCATAAATAGTTGTGTAGATGGTTGGTGAGAAGTTTGACTAAAGAATCAGGAAGATCCCTTTTCTCCCCTGTCAGTTTTCTATGCCTAATTTTCATTAGTTTACCTGTCAGTTTATAAAAACTTGTATAAGTTGCCAGCTCCAGGTTTGGATCAGTGAGCATCATTTCTTCATTTGAAAAGTATAGGCAGTTTATATAAACTTTCCTAGCTACATTTTTCATTGTGGTCTTTGTAATTTTTCAGTCTAGTCTAAAGTGTCTTGATATTTCATTTTGACCTAGATCTCCAAATTCAAGCACTCCTCCCATTTAATTGACATCTATTGTGGAGTAGTGCAGGACTACAAATAATGCAAAACAATGCAAGTGTAAGATCATTAAGGTTCATTATTCATCCTTGGAATGCAGATGTGTTTATCTCAAAATTTTTCTCCACTTAATTGTCACTTGACTGGGATATGGGCGAGGTATTTGACACTGCTTTGTAGCCAATGGCTTCCTGAAATCTTCCAGAACCCTGTTTTATAAATTTAGTTTCATATTCAGCTCTTCATCATGTATCTGACAAGCATAAAAAATGCCTTCATAACATAATCCTTAAACTTGTGCGTCATTCTTAATTTTTTTAGTTATATATGAAAAATACAGCATATAATTTGAATAAAGCTTGATTTTTTTTCTAGAAATGTTACTGTTTTTAAGAAAATCAGCTAATTGACTTAACTGAATCAAAATATTTACACTGAATCTGTAAAATTTTTAATAGGAAAAAATAAACAGAAGAATTAAAGAAGTACTTCTAGTGCTTAGAAGCATTTGTGCTTATAATTATTGGTCACTTCCCAGACAATTAGGACTCTTTTGTTGTAGCCGAATCCTGTGTTCACTGTCTAGTCAGCCAAAATTGTGACTCATAGCTAAAAGGACATTCTTAAAGTGGTCTTGCTGTTTTGAAAAATTCAAAAATTTACTTGAAAGGCCAAATAATGTTTACAACATGTGGATATGAAATATGTGCAGATTGTTTTGGCTGAATTCCAAGTAAATTGTTGGTTTTCTAATCCTTTATTATATGTCCTTTTGCTGTTATAATTACAGCAGCACTTGCATAATGAAATGTCTTGTAAGTTGTTTGGGGGAGGTGGTCTTTTTGGGGGGGAGGGGGAGGTTGAGGCTTTTGTGACCTCCAGATATAATTTCTATTGAGGTGAAGACACTGTATCTTCTTGACACCAAAGAACCTTCTATCTACCTACAACCCCCCCCCCCCCCGGCCCCTCAAGATTTGATTCGAAGGATTATGGATATTCTTTATTTAAAAATCAGTATTTGAGACCTTCTCTTCTCCTGCAGAAAAAAAATCTGAAATATAAATGATGACAAGTAACCAATATATGCTTCCTTTGTTGCCTGCCTACCTTTCATCCAAGCAAAGAGAGGCAGAAAAAAATAAAATTTCAACATAGCAGTGCTTCATACAGAATATAATGTCTTTGGTAGAGGATGCAAGTCTAAGATCAGCCTATGCATCAATTCAATCTCATGAAGAGTTTCAAAGATTGGTGCAGAGGCCGTTTTATCTCAGGCAGTGGTGAAAAGCTGTATTGAAGCCTGGAGGTATATTGCTATTCCTTTATGAGTGTGAAGTAATGTATTTTCTTAAAAATAGACATTTGTTAGGGCAGGATTCTCTCTACCTCTCGAGGCTTGCATCCGGTTGTTTGGAAAAGGGTAAGTCTCCCAGAAGATTGCACTGGAGATATTATCAATGAAAATAAATGAATAATACAAAAGCATCGTAAAGGAAATTCTCCTAAAGGTCGCTTCTGGAATCAGAGGCTTCCAGAATTGTATTAAGTCCAGGGATACTTTGCTGAACTCTTGGTAAAGATGTGCTCTTTTGAGATGTTTCATTTGTCATTGTATTTTCGGGTAGTATTTTAGCAAGTATTCACTTTACCAATAAAATCAATGACATTTTAACATGGCATGATGTATTTGTAATCTAAATTGTAAAACTTTCCTTATATTTCATTTGGTCACTTTGATTGCCCAGGAGTTCAACAAGCCATTCTGATGCAAAATGGGAGGCATCCGCACACATGGCATGCATGGCAGGGGTCAGGAGATTTCTTAAAAGGAGAAAACTTTAGAAAATGCAAAGGGTTGTGTTTTCTCTGGACACAGGAAAGGATGAAGAGCAGTTCTAGAGAAAAACTTAGACCTTGAGGTAGCCAGCTGAAGACAAGGTGTTTTGTGGCTGTTGTCCGGGAACGTTCGCAGGGCTGGGCAGCGGGGCAGAATCACGTGGTGGTGCAGGGCAGGCGGGAGCATGTCCGCCGGGAGCTGGCGTAACTTCTGAGTTGAGGGAGCTCCCAAAGTAATGACAAGCATCTTCAAAAACCAAAGGAAAGAAGTTTAAAAGGTAAGTTGAATGGAGTTACACTAAGGTAAACTTAAATGGTTGTTTGTAGGGCTTTTCAACTAAAGCAGTGGGGAAAAGATTATAGGTATGAAACCATAAGAGGTTGAGTATAACAAGTTTTAAAATTGAACTTGTGTAAGTTTTGCATCTTCAAGTAATAAATAGGTAGTGGCAAAACTACATCATAAAATGTCAAGAAAAAAACAGGAGAGTGAGAGTCCCAATCAGGCAGGCAGGATATGGAAAAAAGTACAAAGAAAAACACATGTTTCAATTGCAAGTGTTGACAAAGTAGATGAAGAATGTTTCTGAGAATAATGACCCAACTGGCACAAATCTGATGGAAGGAAGATAGAGAAAACTGTAATTAAAAAGTACAAAGTATATAGGGAAGCTAATAATAAATCCCACTTCTGATACCATTGGAAAAGCAAAAGCAAATCTGTCACAGATATGCCTGATCAAGAAGACAAAGCCTAGGAGAGATAAGGCTGTGAATGATATTTTTGTATCCATCTCTTCTGTGAAGCAGTTTAGTGTGATACCAGTGCTGGAGTCCTCCTTTTGCTGACAGTCAGAGAATATTAAGGACAAATCTCAACTAAGTGCAGTGAGTCAATCTCATCACACTACATAATGGCAGATAAAATGCAATGTAGATAAAGTAAGGATAGCAAATAGAATCCTAGATGTTATTAGAAGAACAGAGCGGGAAGTAAAACATGGCATTTTACCATCATATGAACACAAGGTGCACCATGTTTGGAACACTACATGAATTTCTTGATCCCCCAGCTCAAAAAATGGCCTGGAAAAGAACTGGGGACATTTAAGACAATCATAGGTATGGAAAAATTTTTATACAGAGATTGCAAGTTTAAATAGAAATATATAACTTCTGTCCCAACAATCCTTGGTCATCAAGTTTCAGAAACTTGAAACCATAGCACAAATCACTTGATCCTACCACTGAAGGATAGTCTTTTCTAGGTACATATTGTTGAGTATGCTCAGACACCACAGGGAAGTGGAGCAGGTAGAACCTTAATCTGCTACAGCTGTGGTGGTGGTGTTGCATCTACTTTATGTTCTTGTGTGAATCGTAACTTACAGGGATCTCTGAGTGGAATGGGACGGTAGTACAGGACAGGACTTAACTGTTATGTAACTGATGCAGGACAGTAAATCTTGCATACTTTATGACACAAAGTTTTGGATGCTCCATATTCAATAAGGACATTAACAAGTGACTGTGCACCCGAGTTCAAATATATATTGTAATGTTGGTGGATTTTGTCACTCAGTGGCCCCTTCAGCCCTGTGCAAACCTTCCCACAAGGTAAACCATCAAGAAAAACAATGTGACCAAATAAAATGGTCAAAAATAAAGTTTGGGTTTAAAACTAAACTAATTCTACTGACTTGTGCTCTGATCCTCTACACATGTTTATATTAAGGTGCAGTAAACAAATACAGTTCAAGACTAAAACAGGCATATTTAAATCTTTTCTGTGGTTTGTATATTTAGGTACTGTGGGGTTCTTTAGATAGTATGGGACTGCAGGATTTTCACTGTTATATAAGTGATGCACATGAATACAGTAAAGGTAACATCAGTGTGATCTTGTGGTTAATTTAAACTGACTTAAGCAATTCCTCAGTTTGGGAGGAAGAGGACTGCACTTCTGCATACCATGTAAAATGATTTTCCATAGTATGTTTCACTGTTGATGTGAGAGATATAGGGATTGTGCTTTGTGTTTCTCTCTATGTATATATCTTGTACCCGTTCCCTCTTCAAATTCGTCTGCTCTGTCATAAATTTTGTACGAAGATCTTTATGGTTAAGTTTTGCACAGATTACTAGAGATAAACAGTAACAAGATGACTGTAATATAAAAGTAATGAATATTAATGATTCTTATATTATTCTGAGTCATGTTTTTGCTTGTTTTATTTGGCAGTAGCTTTCTTTTATATATATACTATATTTGGTATAATTCCAGGTGCACAGGGTTTATCTCTTTTTGCCAGTTACTGTCCTTGTAATATTACTGCTCATCTCACTTATTGCAGCAGTTCTGTTCCTTTAAGTGGCTTTTTAGGTATTTCAGATACCTAATAGCAGTTTATGATATTTGACTTCATCTCCTTCCTAATGGAAATGATTTCTTTGGGCATGTTAAATCATGTCACAGTTATTTTCCTCTAAAGACATCTGAAACTGTAATTGTTGCAATTTTGTGTTAGTTACATTATGCATTACCAAATAACCAACTATTGGATGGTTTGCAACTTTTTGGTAAAGGAGAAAAAATGAATAGTAATAATAAGAAAGAGTTACTTTGCGGTTACTTTAAGGAAACCATAGGTGTGTTCTTCAGACCAGCTTAAAATATATTACAGTTGACAGACTTATTGTACTGCTGTGATGAATATGTTTTTATATCTTACTATTTCATAAACGTTCCATCTACAGAGTCAATGTAAAGAACTTAATGTGGAAATGTCCTTATGATTTATTTAAAAACAGCTATTCTTTTATGCTTAAATATCAAAGCCGTGGCAAACAGCAGCCTGTAGAGAAACCTTAGTGAGATTTTCTACAATGTCAAAACAATGCCTCATTCTCAATACACTTTGTAAGTTTTTCGAACATTTTATTGGCTTTTTTTGACTGCTGTTGTACATTGAGCTGATGATTTCATAGGAATAGCACTAATGACTCCTAGATCTTTCCTTCATTGTGACTCTCAGTTGGTTTAGATTATTTTCCTTAGGTACATGGCCAGTACTGCCCCATTGCCTACAGACAGATATCAGTTCTAAAAATCGTCTGCCACCCCATTGCCCACTGACTTAGTGCTGGAAGTATGACTGAGATTGAGTATTTTCCCTGTTTAACTTTATTATCTGCCCGCTAAGGTTCCATGACCAGGTACTGATGTTTTTTGTTAAAACACTAATCACACCCTTATTTACCTCTTTTCACAAATAGGAATTAAGAGAACTAGGTGAAACTGAAGATATAACCTCATTCTGAGGCTATTGGTGAGAGTCATCAAATATAATGGTATCAGGGTGTGTGCATGTGTATGGAAACAGGAAAAGGAAAAATGCTAGCAATATTAGATATAAGATGCAATGTTAGATATTCTCTCTTTCGTACCCTATGCTTTTATATAAACAGATTTGGGAAGGCTTTAATCTCTGATAGTCTTTATTTTTGCACATCCAAACTTTTGCTCAATGATGAAACTATCTGTAGTACTTTGTTATCTTCCAGAACATTGATTAAGCAGCATTAATTCAAAAACAAGTCCACATGAGGCCTGCTAGCACCAAATTTATGTGGTTCCTCACACATAAATAATAGCCAATTTTGAACATGCTGAAAATGGATATTCTATCTGCTATCTCATGCTAAGCCAGTAATTCTCCTTTAGGTAATGACAGTTCTACTTTACTAATCCTGTGGTATTTGTCAGATACTCTGATTATCTGTAATCTCTATAATTTGTGAAAAGCGTCAAATAGTGTCTAGACATGCTGATCATCAAAAGCAATCTAACTTCTCAAATTGTGTAATGCTTACCAGGATCAGGTTGCCCTGTGTGTATGTTCAATCTAAAACTATATTTCTGTTGTTATGTTTCAGTTGATAGTAGATATTGAATCTTTTTTTTTTTTTAATCATTTTCATAGGTTTACTTATGAACGTAATGAGCATGGTTAGGATTCTTCACTCAGCAGTGTTTTGCAACCAGATATTTTGCTTAAGAACAAAAATGCTGTGCACAGCAGTTTCTTTTTGTGGCATGTGTGAATGTGTGCGTGTGCATGTGTGTAAACGTGTTGTAACAGATCGTGCCTAGATTTCAGGCTTGGGTATTCATGGTTCAGCATAACTTTTTTTTTTCTTTGTGGTGGATTTAATGTCTTTATTGGCTTTGTTTAGCTTTCTTTATGAATGTTCAGTATCTAGACAAACGTAGACGCGAACCGATGGTGCTATAGCATTATAAGTCCTGGATTGCCCCCAGTCCAAGTGAGTTGGCTGGAGCAGAGCGTGCTGGCTAGCTGGTTTCAGCTCAGTTTTGATCTCTCCAGACTGGATCTGCTTTGCACACATCTTCACAGGTGATGCTCAGATTAATGGCAGCATAGATATAAAAACAGCTTTTTGTTTTGTTTTCCAGTAAATATTAATGATCTCCAGTGCCACTTCTGGGGATGCCTGTGCCCTGTTGACTTTCAAACAGCATGGCACCCAGGCCCACTGACAACTTCTGTTAAGACACAAATCATGTGATGGGGCACTGTCAGATCCTTATCCATCTACTTTATTGGGCTAAGTTTGTCGGTGCTAATCTAGAAGCATAAACTTTGACAGAAAACAACTTTTCTTTTTGGGAAATGAGCTCAAATATATAGCTATAAGAATCATTTTTGAAGGGTTAAACTCACCCTTGTCAGATGGTCCACTTAGGTTAGACTGGCCAAAATATTTTGAGAGCAACTCCAGTATCAAATAGCTTCAAATTGAACTACTGCTCAGGAACAAATTTTTGTTATATTGCACATTTTAAAGAGGGAGGTTGAAATGCTTAATGTCCTTCCATCTTTGCTGAATGTGGTGATCTAAATGTAGCTTCCTGCTTGCCTTCATTTCATAGACAAAAGTTTCATATTTTAGCACACCTCATTCCATTTTGTTCTGCTGCCTAATTCATCTAGTGAGTATCAATACGTATTGCTCATTTTTGAAAGCATGAGGAAATGACTGATTTGTTAATAGAAAGTGCCGAGAAACTCCAGTGATTTTAGGTGAATGTTGAGCATAAGTTGTTAAATTCCATACTCTATTCTTTTAAAACAGCAGCTGTTTAATGAAGAAAATGCAGAGAACATGATTTTTCCTTTTGATGATTAATTCATTGTAATCCTTAAACATTGCGTTTAAGTTTCAAAGCTTTTTAGGCTCAGTGATTAGTACTGAAATAGTGGTAATTCTAAAATAAATAATGGGGCAATTAATCGTTGTCTACTAAAGAGAATTTTAATCTTTGACAGCTTTCAGAAGCTTTTTGGAAAAATGGTGTTCTTTCAGATAATTTAAAACATTTAAAGTAAGCCTAATTTTTTACAGGGAATAGCCCATCTGTGAGCTGTGATTCTCTCCTTGACGAGCTTTCATTGCTGCAAGTTGGAGTAATATGTTCCTGATTAAAACTTTGAGATGTGTACATGTGCTAATTTGCTAACAATTTCTGTTGACAAATTAGTTTTGTAGAGCGGTATAGATCTGTTATGTGGCAAAGACGACCCCTGCACTGGTTCCTTTCTTCTGATTGTGGTTGTGGAAAAAGGAAGCACATAGAATATTGATCTAAAATGCTTGTAAAAACAGTTTCATCTCTCTATTTAAAGTTGCAAGTTGTACAAAAAATGAGGTGGGAGAAATCATAAATCAGTTCATTTTACTTTGTAGAACACCTGGTGTATAGATTCATAAAACCTTGTACATCTGTCTGAAATACTAGCAGAATGAAAGCTGGGCATAAATTAAAACAGTTTGTTATAACTAATGACAAGAGGCAATTTGACTGTCAAATACAGCACAACACAGTAATTCAAGCAAGGAAATACTAATATGGCTAGAAAGAAATGCATTACCTTTCAAGTCTCAGTCTGAAGTTAACTTGAAGATTTAGACAGGAAGAAGAAACATTTGAGATTCATGGAGTGCCATATGACAGAAAAATGGAAACAGCACTTCCTAAAAGTACTGCTTGAAATGCTGATGTCCCTTAAACAGGCCACCATAGGACACAATAGCATTCTGGGGAAATGGGTCCTTGTCTTCCACTGAAACTTTATCATTTTCTGTGTTAGGCTCCATAATAACTATTAAAAAAACAAAACAAATCCCCCCCAAAAACACCAATCTATGTGGCAAAGAGTAACTATGCATTCTTGTGTGACTTCAGGCACTAGATCTCTATTCTCACGTTTATTTGAGAAAATGACTTACAAATATAATTTGATTTAAAAACAAACAAAGCTTCCACTCTGCAATCTTCTTTCAAGAAGTGAAAAAAGAGCAGGAATTAATAGCAGCTTCCAAAAGAGCTAGGACCTTAGAAAAGCTCACAAAAAAAATTCTGAAATTAAGTTATGCTTAGAAGGGGAAAAAAAAAAAAAAAGAATAAATCAGCTTCAGAACAAAATCTTTCTACAAATCTAAAATGCAGGAATATTTTCCAAATAAGATAGACTTTAACATGCTTCTTGTGTGTGTATACATATACATGTATGGAAAAATAAAAAAATTGATTTTGACCTTGTAAAAAAAATACCATTGCACAGTGATTCTGGATTCCTAGAAAAGACCTCCAAACTAAAATTTTGAATTCCTGTTCATTTTCAGTTTGGCCAACTTGTGTGCTAGAAGCAGGTTGTTGTTGTTGTTATTAGAGGCCTGTACAATTATAACATAATTTTGCTTCCTACATATTTTAAATATATACATATATATGTATAATGTGTGTGTGTGTATATATATATGAATATACTTTAACCGAAACTTTGTCTAAAACAGAAACTTTCAATTGAGCACTGATCTAAAATCAACTGCCAGTGTGTCATAAGTAGACAACAGAGAATAATACCAGCACATTGGTGATTATTCGTTTTAAGTTCAGGCATCTGCCAATCAGTGAACACATGCTCTGCCACTTTTGCAAAGGAACAGCTTTCTCTTGTTCTTACTCATGACATTTCTTAATTGTCATAAATAAGATGCTCAGTACACTGTTCTTTTTTTCTCCTTTCTCTTTTGTTTTGTCTAACTTAATGACTTTTACAGCATACCTGACTTGTTTTATGGTATATTAATTAAAATACAGGTAAAGATGTTTCCTTTTTTTAGAAGGAATTACACATGGAGGGATTTCTGTGTGTGTGACAATAGAGAGAGAATTGGGCAGGTAAGCAGTGTGGTTTTTCTGTACTCTGAGGGCCCCCCCCCCCCCCCCCCACACGCACTTTGGCAGGGACTGTACAGGGCTGGATCCATTGCAACGTGTGGCCATTTAGTCTCGGTCCCCTGACTGCCCTGTCCGATGTGCGTTGCTGGAACTCGCACCTCGAATAACCAAGTGAAATCTGCTGCCCTTTGCGTAGTACTCAACAGTAGCTTGTTGCTTTCAGTAATAACTGAGTTTGAATGTATAGTTATACATATATTTTCAATATTCAGTGATACCTTCTTTTTGAATTTTTTTGTTCCTGCAGATATTGAAATAATGGCCTTTTAGAAAAGAATTGAGTCAGGATGTGTAGATTTTTGTTTTACTGGAATAATGCAACTGAATGGGAGACTTCATTCCTCTACTTTTTCCAAATCTTTATGAGCTTTATATGCTTTTGGTGCCTTTCAGCTTTTTTCCATTGCAAGGCTCTGTCACCAGTAGGGAAACAATAATATAATGATCTAAAGCATCAGATAATACAGTGAATGAAGTTGCAGCATGAAATTTTTACCAATATATATAAAACCATGTTCTTGCAAATAATATTTTTTCCACTCTTTGAAGAATCTGCCTCATCATGAAAGGAATAGAAATGAAAATTCCTGCTCAGAGAAAGGAAATACTCAAATAAGAATATGCTGTGCTTTACCATTATGTAGAATTGAATTTTCTAGGAGCCAAGTAAATAGAATGTGCTGATATGCTTGACCTCGAAGTTTAAAGTGCAATATTAGATTCATTCCTTTTCGAGGAAAGAAGTCCCACTTTTGGATATATACATGACAGAAACCCTTGAAAACATGTAGTATTCCTATGGATCTCACGAGATGGTGTCACAGAAACTTAATTATTAGGCGAGGGGTGGCTCTTTCTCTCTAACTTGAATGCATGAGACACAAAGCAGGAGTAAAAGTTACTTGCTAACCAATTTTGTCAGTTTTTCAGCTGTAGAAGTATTTCACTGCTGATTCCAATATGGTAACAGTAAAACTTTTATTTCAATTTAATTTTATTTTGACAGTAGATGCTTAGAAATTGAAGCTTATTAGAAGATGTTATAAACATCTCCTGTAAGTTTTAATTTTTTTAACTCTGTTTTGTTTTGTTTCCCAGACTTATCCATATTAAATCAGATCGTGTAGCCTTTCTCAGAAACAATGTTACCTATCACAAAATGGATAGGTAACTTACACTACTTCAGATTCTCCTATCCTAAGTATAATGTAGAGGATGAAGAGACTAGATGAAAAAAAAATTATTTTCAGTAGGTAGAATATGGTCCTGTACAGAGGGCTCAGGGAAAACCTAGCTGTTTCACTTTTTCTGGTCTATTTGAAATTTAAGAGCCTATATTATAAAATGAGATGCTTCTTACATAAACAGGAAGATCAATCTAGGCTCTCTCAGGGAGACGTATTATGAATGATGGTGATAACTCTGTGCTTTTTGTCTGCTACATTGATTTATGCACTATAAATGCGCTTGCCTGTATGATTTCAGTCAAGATATATGAAAAGGAGACTAGTGTAATGTAGTACGCATGGATTTTAATTATTTTAGCAGCCACAACATCACTATGTTTTGAGACTGAATTATTTAAGGACTGCAAAAGCCAGGCATATTTCTCTAAAACAAAGCAATAACCCCATCCCTGGAGTTAATAAATATCATTTTTGTAAGTCTTTATATCTCTTAAGTGACTTAATTGCATTTTAGGCCTTTTAATTCCAAGAGGGGTGGTTGATGTGTTCTCCTCTAGTGTTTCCAATAAATAAAATGAAGAAAAAAATCTTATCTAGTCATAGAGTCTTAAAGATATGGCTATTACATTTCCAGTCCAGCTGTACATTTTATAGGTGTATATGTGAACAGCATGGTATTACTATTTTGATAATGGAGGGGCATTGTATTCTCAAGAAAAAACAGTACTTTAGGTCTGACGCTTGTCTCTGTCATATGTACATTTGCAATACTTACTGTTAGTATTTTGCTATATTTCCCCAAGCCAGCTCAGTGAGAAACCTGAAGATGTTGGCAGCTGAACATGTGCTTGCAGATGTGGAAGAGGTCAAAGCTGGCGGAAGACTTTGTGACTGGGCTATAGGGATAGAGGCTTGAGATAAGAGGAAGTCTGTACTATTTTGGCAAAGCCCAAAGCAAGCCTTATGCATACTAAGAAGGCTTGAGGAGGAATCATGTTTCATCAGACACTCAGCCTACCAAGCAGCCATGCAATGCTTTGCTGCTCCAGTAGCACTTTTCAGTGATGAGTATGTGAGGTGAAGCCCCTACAGAGAATTTAAAAACAGACTGTGGTAGTCATTGCACTTCCACTAGCCTGAATCTGTGTGCCGAAATGAGAAAAACTGCCCTGAACATGTAATACTCATGTTGGATGACAAATATAATTCACGTCTTGGTCTTTTTATCAGTCCAAACCATTTGTTTTTCTTTTTTTTTTCTTTTTCTTTATAAGGTATTAGTACTTGAAGTTATGTCTTTGTAGTAGGAATATCTGAGATGAAGTTCACAGCTAGAGCTAAAGGACTAGTGCAGATACCAGAGCTGTATTCTTCTACATCTTTCACCACTGTGCAAGTTAATCTATTTATTTTTGGGGGTATCTGTTTTTCTCTAAAGAAACTAGGCTATACTGAATCTCGTGCTGCTTCTGCTAGACTGCTTCTGCTACCCCCAACTAGCTTAATGAAGGTTATCTGTATAATACAGTGCATCTGCAGTGTACCTCGATATTACTGCAGCCATAAAACATTCTTAAAAGTTGTTTTAAAACTCACTGCACTTAGTTGAGATTTGTCCTTAATATTCTCTGACTGTCAGCAAAAGGAGGACTCCAGCACTGGTATCACACTAAACTGCTTCACAGAAGAGATGGATACAAAAATATCATTCACAGCCTTATCTCTCCTAGGCTTTGTCTTCTTGATCAGGCATATCTGTGACAGATTTGCTTTTGCTTTTCCAATGGTATCAGAAGTGGGATTTATTATTAGCTTCCCTATATACTTTGTACTTTTTAATTAATTTTTAAATGTTAATTTTTAAAACATAACATATAAGTATAGATAATAATAAAACTAAACAAGTAAAGTAATAAATAAGCCTTTGAAATGAAAGCGTCTTTAAAAATGCACTGAAAGTACACTTGAATTGTTCTGATTATTGAAAATGTAATTTAGAGAGCAGATTAGAAAACACTACAGCCTGAGAAGTATTTGAATCCAGCTTCATGAAGAATTCAGTACAGCATATTACTATTTAGAAACATTCCAAATTATAGAATAGTGGGAAAAATATGATTCTGTTCATTAGATGATTATTTATCCATGTTAACATGCTGTGAACTTCATTGTGCTGTGAACAATTAAATATGTTAAATACAGAACAACCATAGATATTCCCAAGTAATAATGATAATAGTACGAGCTCACTTCTATCCATTTTTCTGAAGTGGTAATTTTATTAGAGAACAATATTCAAGATGGAAACATTTATTGTCCTTCTATAGACAATTGTTCCAATAACTGTTTAGCAAGTTCTGGCATCACAGGGAGAAAATTGTGTACCTCAGCTGCTGTCCTGCCTGTGGCTGTAATGAAGTCTCTGTAGTAATCTAATTGTATCAACTTAGCAAAAAAGTGGAATTCTAATTGACAACATAAAGCCAAACAAACTGTCAGTAAAGACATGCTGACTTAAGCCTTGTTGACAATAATGTCAACCTATTTTTTGTGGCCAAGAAGAAAAAACAGTTTCTTCTGAATTATTATACTCCCAAATGTGTAAGTTGTGTAATCAACTGACTGACTTTATGTACAACTTTATGCTGATGTTCTGTATATTTGCATATTTATGCCTCTAGGTTTTCAGGGGAGCAAAGGGACTTCCAAGTCTGTTGCTTAAGGAGCATGACTTTGCACAGCTGCATCTCCATTTCTGGAAGTGGCCAGGGCAACAATCCATGGCTGAATCAAGAAGGCATCTAAGTATCTTAAATTTGAATCTTGAAATTCCTAAAATTTGACATCTTGTGCTAGCAGAATTAATCCAGTCTCCTTACATAGTCAATCTGGAAATTAAGGTTTTCCAGTTGGAGACTGAAGAGTGAATGAGTGAAGCCTCTCAGATGCATCTTTCAAAATAATGCAGGACTGACAAGAGTGCAGCCTAGACATAGCCAATATAAAATACGGAGCATAAATATTTTTTTTTAAATTAAACGTCCAATGGTCACTAAAGCTTGACTGAGGGCTGTACCTAATGTAAGTGCTTTCTGCTTAGTAGCCAGTTCCTTGAAGAGCACTTTTGTTAAGACATGGTCTGCCTCTCAGCTGGGGTAATTTTTTTTTTTTTTTTTTTTTTTTTTAAATAGAAGACAGGACATTCCCTACTGCAGATCTTGGCAGGAACACAGTCTCCCAATGCTTGTGAGTTATTGTAGCAGTAATAACTGACCTTGACTTTACTAAAAAGAAAAAAAAGAAACTCTGCCAAATCTAAAATAGTCCATCAGGGCAATAAGGATATGAGAAACTGCTTTGTGTTGCTACTAATATACGGTTGAGTGGTGTGGCTTTCATCCCATTTGGTCGTTGGTGATATGCTTTAGGCTGTTGTTAGAAAGGTTTGAATGGCTGATACCGTTAGGAGAGCCTTTGCAGGTCATATGTGTAACCTGGATGAAGATCTCCCAGCAATGTTTAATTCTCTAAGAATGCAGCTTTACAACTTGTCGGCTGTAGTGGTTAATAAGATCCCTGTTAACCCAAGATGGGGATATCTTCTATTATTTTTAGAACTCACTTGTAGAAGACCTCAGTCTTGGGGAAGAAACATAGTTCAACACACGCTGGAAGCAACAGCAAGAGCTTTCTATAATAGCTGTTTGGTATTCCAAAAGTTTTCCAAGGAAATCCACCTATCTTATTCATAAGGCTTTTTCAAGAGATAAAAGGTTAAGACCATTTGCTTACCATCTTCCTATTTATTATTATAATAAACTGTCATATTGACTTTGTCAAGAGTGATTTTAGTGTCAAGACTGGCATATATGCATACTGAGTATTTGTGTATTTGCTGCAAAAGAAATGTCATGGTTCTTATGGCACTTCCTGCTCCGCGCGGTGCACTTTCCACCGCATGTGGTAAACTGCCAGCCAAAGTCTGTAAAGAAAATAGCGAGGTAATATTTCATCTGTAAGCTTAATTAAGGTCACATGTTGTGTAGAGTAGAAACAAAGTGACTGACTGGGTGGAATAGGCGCCCGCCGCACGAGCTGCTGGCCCGCGGGCACACCGCTGCCAGGGTGCGGGAGAAAAGCCGGCTGGCTCTGGTGATTTACCTCTCTAACATCCTGAAGGACGAGTTCTGAGATGCCACGGCTAGCTGACAGGAGACTCGCTTTGACTTCTACTTTTGCTCTAAATGCTGATGTGAACTACTTTCCTTGCTAGCTGTGTTTGTTTTTTTTTCTTCCTGCTTCATTGTTTGCTGTGGTAGGAAACAGCACACGAAAATCTCTTCATCGGTGCAAGTCATTTGATTGCTAATAGGTTTTTTACCAGCCTAAATCATTGTTCAGTCTAGGCACTGTCCTACTTTATTTTGTATTTCCTTTACATGTTTTTCATTCTGTCAATGAATTAAGAAAATATTGCATAGAGAATTATTCAGTAATGAACAGGTCTAGAAGCAGCATCCGACGACTGGCTACAATTACAATTGGTATTTTGGCTCATCTGTTTTATATGTAGAGCAAGCAGTTTCAGATTTGTAGCTGTCAGATAACGATTTCTTATTTCTTTTGAATATAGCTAAATATTTGCTGTGATAATATTTTTATCATACTTTTGAAACTTGCTTGTGGCTTGGTGTAAACAGCTTCCTTTTATAATGCAGTTATCAACACTTATGGGTCTAAGAGGTATACCCCATTATACCCCCATTAAGGATATCGTCCTACTTAAATATTGCTATGCCTATGTCTGTAGCTGCCATTCAGAAATTTTCATACCATTCACAAAAAAACTGAAATCTCAAAGGAATAGTCATGTAAGAGAAATAATGTTTTTATTTTTGTTTCAAAAATAGCCATGGAAAATAAAAACATCATATGAATGTTGAAGTTGAAATAAACATATGTTTGTCAGTCCTCCAAGGTGCCTGTTGCAGAACCATGAGCTCCCAGAGAGTTAAGATGAGCAAGCAGTGGATGTGGGATGGCACCCCGCCTGCATTTTGTTGGGAGTTTCTTTAAACAGATTGGTTTCAGTGAATCAACACTTTTCTCGGTAAAAGCGCTCTTCGTTGAAAATTTCAGACCAGTTTTAATCATTGTGTCGACACGTCAGACACAGTTTGATTGTTCTGTCGTACACCCCTGGGAATGCAGGCAGGCTATATTAAGCCCCTTTCTTTAAACTTGCTATGTATGTACTTTTATGCTTATGTACTGTCAAAGGTAGCAGTACAGCAACTCAGTTAATAGCAAGGACTGTCAAGTGAAATGTGTTAACTGAAGCTAGCAGAAAACCTGGGTAAGACTAGAGAGAGTTGTGTTTCTCTGAGCAATCTGAGGTACAGCATTTGCCATGGGGATCGTGGAACTCCTGAGACCTTCAACTAGAGCTTATAGCCCAAAAGAAATTGGGAGAGATCATGAACTAGAAGCACTAAGTTTTGGCCAGCTGTCTTTGGTAATGCCCCCAACCTTATATTGCCTCTTAGTAAAGTGTTGCTGAATGGAAAGGCAGTGGAATGAGACCTAAGTGAGTCAGTTCTCAGGTTGTCACTGACTTGCTCTTTGACTATGGGGAAGTTTCTTCCTCTCCCTCCCAGTACTGTCATTCCTCATCTGTATAATGATGTTCACATAGATCTTGTTGGTAAATTGCTTTGCCTCATTGACACACAGATTTGGGAAAGAGAAAAAAAACCCTGAAGTCTCAATCTTAAGTACAAAGCACAAGAAGAAAATTTGTTTCAGATCTGAAAAACCCATTATAGTTATCGTGGTAAATCATTTATGAAGTTCCTTCCTTTTCTGCCTTTCTCCTTCTCCATTGACATAATGATTTTTTTTTTTAATTGACTGATATGACTTCTGCCCATTTGGAAATCATGCAACCTGTATAAAAGCCCTCTGATACTTGCAGACTGCTGCTACTTTTGTTAAGTATAATCATATCCTCTGTAGTCACCTTTGTTTTTTAAAGCAAAACTGTGCTTTGATCAAAGTTATTGCACCCAGTTCAGACTTCCACCTATTTTAGCAGCTGGTGATCTTCCTGAGAGCTCCCTGGGGGGTCTTGGGGAAGCTAAGTGCATTAATTCTGTTTTTTCAGTTAGTAATAACGCCAACTGCATTTATGGAAGAACTTTTGAATTGCCTTACTGTGCTTTAGGGATGGTATTACCATACGATACTCCACCTCTAACATTTAGGTTAATTGTACCTTTTGAACAAAAAAAAATAATCCTGAGTAAAATGGTAAAGGCCATTCTTGGATGGCTGTTTCAGAAGCGAAGGATGAATTGATTAAAAATAAGTCTGGTGTATACGTTGAGCTCATTCAGAAGAAAAATTACTATTTTGTCTTCAAAATGGCCAAAATGATATAACTTTCTTTTCTGAAAATCAATAAGCAGGAGGCCAGACATTAACAGTGAATATTGGATTGCTTCTCATGTTTGGTTAACCGTCTGATAATTAAGAACAACAGTTCTTTTATTTCTTTCCTTAATTTTGAATCTGGTTCTTCTGTAGCATTTAGAAAAGAGCCTAGCAGTTTACGTTTGCCTAGAGAGTTATTTGAAAGGCACAATCATATTCTAAAATGTGCATTTGTTGTTTGTTACCCTAACTTTAGGAATTATACCATCAATCTCACCCTCTAGATTTAATTCATTTGCTCATTGTCTTCTCCCTGTCTTTTCTGAAGACCCTCTCCTCCTATTTTCCTGCTTCAGTTTCTTTTCTCTATCTTAGAGATAAGAGGCTTAAAACTTTGAAAGTTTATTTCTGTAAGACATGGCGATTCTTGCAAAGATTCAAACTTTGCCAGTGTAAAGTCTCTCTGTTACATTCTCCAATTACTTTTCGAAGTCTAAGATATTTGTTCTTATAGTACATGATCCACCCCAAAAGATCAATAGTTAAGTCATCAGCTTTATTGTGACCTAATTCTTGATTGCGATCTAGGTTTCATGCTGTATGCTTAGTCATTTTTCTGTGCCTAGTGAATATAGCACTGAAAAAGATCAGAAAGTGTAGGAGTAGCTAAAAATTAAAATAAAAAATTGCTAAGTATTTTCAAGTGTTAGTTGAGACATGACTAAGTAGTTTGTATTGGTATGATCATTTTCTTTATCTTCTTTAGGATACTCTTTCAGTACAGACTAAGAGCTGATTTAATTTCTTTGTAGTTTCTGAATAATGTATTCCATATTACTGTTGATGTGCATTAGAAATCTCATTAATTATCAGAGCACTGGAATTATTTTAATATCTTTAATGTGTCTGGGTTGCTTATAATTTTGTGTATGTTTGTGCCAAGCAATTCATCAGTTTAAGATGAAACCCTTCAAACATTTAATGGAGCACTTCTTTAATGTAATTATTTGTTTAGTTGAGCCTCTTGAACTTTTATAATTGCAGAAGCCCAGGTAAACTTTCAGCCTGTATTCTCTGTGTCAACTTGAAATATTAGTATCAGTGATTTTGTATTTACTACAGCTGAAAAATGGAATAGCATTAAGCTTAGTATTGCATTCAAACTTTTAAAATGTCTGTTTAGTAATGGTTCCTCACTATTTAGGTCTGTCAGTCAGCTAGTTTTTATTTTTTGGGTTTTTTTTATTTTTTATAGTGTATTTCGAAAATTCAGTTGTATGAAATAGCAACAGCCTTCAAAAGTCAGTATATGTATGCATATGTATTTATAAATACGTATGTATCTATATGTGATCATGTGTCTGTATAAATGTATATGAAGTATGTCTAGGCATTATCAGTAACATTATTGGCAAAAATTTGTCAGATTAATTAGTCATGACAAGTTTTTTTAAAAGATCTCTTTTTTAAAAAGATGTCTGTTATTCTCCATTGCTTAGCAAGAGTAATTCGATTTACTTTTTAAAAATACTGGAATAGCTTCCTTGCTCTTCTAGTGCTCTGGAATGTCTTTGTACTTCTGTGATTTATTAAAACTGAAGGTGGGTAGCTCAGAGCTCACAGCAGTTCCTCCTCAGTTAAAAATATTAAAATGAAGTACCTATGGTTTAGCATCATTTCAGTTACTTGTGTGATACAAAAATGTGGTACAGAATGGAGGTATTTATCAAAAGTTTCTTTGTCTTTTATCTTAGTATTTGGAACATCTCCATGTGCTAATTGCCAGAGCAAATAGGATTTGTTTTATTTCTAAGTAATTTAAAAATCAGCCGATGATCTTTTGTATGAGTCTTCAAATAGATAGCAAGAGCGTTGTGAATAACCGTAACCGGGCCAGATTCTTACCTCTGGGAGATGATCCCCAAATCACTGTTATGGTCTTATAGCAAGTTCTTTGGGACTCTTTCTTATGCAAGTATGTACAGTTCTTAGAAAAATGAGGCCTGGACCCTCGTCAGTGGGAAGAAGGGATGTTACGTGGTTTGGTCTGACGAAGGAAATAGCGACTCACTGGAGGTAGCGTGGCAGCTGGTTGGGTGCAGCTTTGTGCTGAACAGATTCAGAACCAAAATGTTTATTTTGGTTTGTTATTGGACAAAAATATTCAATAGAGATTATTTGTAAAATGATATTATTTTCGATCGAATAAAGTCATTTATATGGCCAGTGTGGTTTGTGTATGAATTAAACTTTATAGAAGAGCTGTTCCTGTATAAAGTATCTGAAAGAAAGGAGGTGATAAGGGCAGTTGGCCATTGCTATGGCCAATGTGGATCAAAAGGTTTGGGGGCTCAAATTAGGAGTTTGGCAGAGAGCCAGGTTTTATAAAAGTTAGTGAAACACCTAGGCTGTTCTCTTAAGATTTCTGTCCAAAACCAGTGTCCTGCATGGTGATTGATTGAGTTAATAGTGGCAATGGATTTGTCAAATAACAAGCCAACAAATCAGAGGAGACAACTTTACTTAAAACAGATAAAACATTATCATAAAACTGCCTCACTCAGTGACTGATATAGGCCAAGGGAATTGACAGGTGCCCTGGTGTGGTGGTGAAATGATATGTCAATATATTTTACGACTCTGTTGCAATGGCCATATTTCATGGGGCCAAATTTACAGTTTTAGGTCAGTGTTAATTCTGGCTTTTCCACAGTTCTGAAATTAACTTTTCAGCTATTATTAATGGTAGTAATTGTTTTGTAAGTAATAGAGAAACTAAGGTCAAAGATAAGAACAGGAATGGTGTAAAACATACTAATTAAAAATCGAAAGTAATCTTATATTGCTTTTTTATTAGAATGGCCAGCTAAATAAACGTATAGAAAGTCATTGGCAAGGAGGATCATTTCTTACAGTCAGTTTCCAAGTTCATAAGGAATCTGGACACAAGTAGGATGAATACTGCCAGGCTATGATCAGGGTCTTGGGGTCTGGAAAAATCTTTCGCTAGGGGGACTGAGAAATGTATCTGAAGGAAGCGCTGTTGGTAAAGGTTCAGTGCATAAATAAACTGCTAAAAATAGACTGATTTAATTGAGAACACTTCCGACTGGAAAACAATATATAAAATACCTATTGATTAGTTTGTTTAAAACTTATTTTATAAACTCAATGATTCTGTTGTAATATGGATGTATATTCCATATGCTTGTGGCTGTAGTTATTCACAGTGAGTTAGCGTGTGCAATTAATATCTCATTCATTAACAAGCGCGTGGAAAAACCTCAAAGACTTTCAGTCTGCGTCAATATCTCACAATTTAGATGTTGGGTTAAACATTTCTCAGCTTTAAATTTTAAAGGTCTGTCTTATAAAACTAACACTTGCTGATCCTTTAAATGGATTTAAGCTGGGTTTTATTTCTAATTGAATCAGTTGACCGATTTTTGCTCAGATTGTTACATGATCTTTTAGCAGGAAAAAACCCAGCTTTTTTAGTGTAAAACTGATCATTCTATCTGGCTTATTTGGACATCTATGCTTCTATAAGTTCTATGGCACAAATTTTGTTTGATTGTTTTTCCTCCTGCTGACCACAAGGTCTATTAAACCAATCTTTTTATTGGCACATTTCAGGAAGAAATTGTTTTAAAAAAAAATCACACACACACAAAAGAAAATTTAATTTTTAAGTCACAGAGAAAAGTTAATACCTTCCTGTTGAAAGGCAATGTGACAGCTGAACTGAGCATAAATGTTTGTGAAAGTTAAATATCTAACAAAAGTTAAAGATGAAACGAAAGTAAAATGGCTTCTTATGAAATGCACTAAGGTTTTTTGCTTTAAAGAAGAATTAATGGTAATGTCTTTAAGCAGTCTGCAAACACTCCCTGCTTGTTTGTGTGCTGAAAGAACTTAAGACTGGTTCAGGAGAAAAAAAACAGAAAATGATGTTATCCATATAACCAAAATGGCAGAGTTAAAGTTGTTTCTTTTTGTGTAAAACATGATATATGTGATGACATTAATTTAACAAGTATAATAAAAAGAGAGAGAACTTCATTTACGATATTTATGACTAGTGTTTCTAGAAAGAATAGATTTTCCTCCATTTGTATGAAGTTACACGACTGACTTCTCCAGAACAATTTTTTCTGAATGACCTCACAAAGAACAGCAAAGAGATCTTCAGAAATAGAATTTAAAATATGTATATGTAATCTGTTTTATTTATACCTTTCTCTTTTTCTACTTCCGCATATTTTCTGTGACTACTAAAACTTAGTCTGATGGTTATAGAATCGTACATGCATTGCAATAGTAACTCTTACAACTTACTACTGATAACATTGAAATACATATGCAACTTAAAGTCGAATAAAAGATTTACTTAAAAATAATGAAAGCCACCAGATTCTTCCTAAATGCCTAGTTAAAATAACATTTATATGGTCTATACAGAATTAATGCAACCCTTCTGTACCGTAGAAACTGATTTCCCATACAGTCTCTTTGTATAATAAGATCTATGAAATACAGCCCCCTCAGTTTTTATTTATGTCTCTTTCTTTTCCAGATGACACGAGAGCAGTATATATTAGCAACACAGCAGAACAGCCTCCCAAGGACTGAAAATCCTCAGTTTTATCCAGTAGGGATTTATGGATGGCGAAAGAGGTGCTTATACTTCTTTGTCCTTCTGCTGTTGGTTACCATGATTGTTAACTTAGCAATGACAATATGGATTTTGAAGGTTATGAATTTCACAGTGGTAAGTATTGCAGTGGCTTCGTGTATCTTATTTTTTAAGTTAATAACTCATAGTTTTAGTTCTCATTTCTTTATCATTTAATCCAAAGCTGCAGGATTTATACATAAAATGATTATATCCTCCTTGAGTGTCACTTCATACATTGAGAAACACCTTTTGTGTATATTCTGCTGTGAGTTGGCCCTATCTATTCAGATATTTTTTGTTAATAATATCTATAGAAATTATACCTGGATCTTCCATTTCACTGTTTGCCCAGCCAAAAGCATAATGGTGCCTGCCTTAAGTATTTCTTGTTTCCACTGAGGTTTCCACTTAAAGCTGCTTTTTTTTCTTCCATGCAAGTTTCTTGATACTACTGATAGCAGTAAGCAGGAATTTTCTATGTCTGTTCTTCGTGATACATAAGTTTTTCCCTCCATGCATTAATAGATATGTTATTAGAAGGCTATTATATGTTCCCTGAAAACCCCTCTAATAGAGCTGTGGTGACAGATGGAAGGGAATGCAAAATTCATAGGTGAGAAAAAAATCAAAGTGTCTTTCAGTAGGCCTTTCAATTTCTAAAGCATAATTTTGCTGAGTTTTAGAGGCTTGAGACATTTTGAAAGGCAAAGAATATTAACCCTGCATTGATCCATTGTATCTGGAGACCAGTCCCAGTTCCTTCTCTCTTGAAACAGAGATCTCTTGAATGTGCAATCCATGTGATGACAGTCTGATACAGACATCCCAGTTCGGGGCCCTGAAGTTCCTTGAAACCATTGTTTAGAGCTGTTGAAGTTGCTTCTGTATCACTGCTAAGCGGTCCCAGCTCCCTTCAGCACCAACTAAACCTTGCTACCTACCATGTGCTAGGGAGTTTGTAACTCTTTTCCAGGAGTTAGTTAGCTGTGAAATACAGTGAGCGAGTCCTGTGGGGAAAGCTGCAAATACTTTTCACTTCTGAGAGTAGTAGAAGAATAGAGATCTTTGTGAGCAAGTTCAAATTCTGTATTCTATCTGCCTATCTGTTGCTCATGTCATGACATGAGGACTAGCTAGCTGACTGTAAAAGTAAGAAATAAATCTTAGATGTTCTTATGCATACAGAGAAAATCTGACGAATGCACGTATTTTTATAAGCAAGAATTCATTTCTCATAGCAGGTAAGCAGTCACTCACTGAAACTCGAAGTGCAGACAATCAAAATCACCATTCTGAGGTAAAGAAGGCGTTTAGTCTTTATCTATCAGTCATTTCTGCACTGGTTTCTTTGTAAGTGGGGGCATTCTGTATTCTCTGACCATGCTTTATGGAAGCTGAAATAAAGTCTCCCTTTTCCTTATCCCGTAATATTTTAGCTGTATCTTCTCATGATATTGCGTGATTTTGGGGGGTGGGAAGAAGTGCATATGTTATTTAGTGAAATAATATATGTGGAGAAAAATATCTTTAACTGTCTTGAATTCCATGTTAGTTGTGACCTGAAAATGTTCCCTTGATTACAGGCAAAAGATAAGTTAGAACATCTAAAGTTATTTGGGAAGGAATAGAGAGCAAAACTCAGCACATCTCTCTGCCACTTTAGTGCTACATACAGTTCTGGTCACCCAATTTTCAGAAAGGATGAATTAGACTTGTACAAGACAAAGAGAAAGAAGCAGTAATCAGAGAGGAATGGGAATGATTTTGGCTGAGTGAGTAAATAGGTTGAGATTCTTCATTATATATACCTCTGTTCACATCCCCTCGTGAAGGATATATTGGAGGTACATGAAATCACGAAGTACATGTAGAAGGCAGCACAAGGGGTAAATTATTTTTCACATAATGTATCGACTTTGTCTAAGACACTTGCATGAGGTGTTATGTTTGAAAAAAAGTTTAGAAAGCAGTAAGACATAAGATTCATAACTGGCATTAAGCATAGTGATATGAATACAATTCTAGCACTGGAAGGACTTAAAATGATTGTGGGAAAAATGGAAGATAAACTGCCGGAAATATGACTGTATATTTGTATTGCTTCTTATTCTCTTTTCTTACATGTTATTATCAAGAGAAAAATGAGATATATGGTTGACAGTGTGGCTTTTTTAGTTTATGTTGTTCTTACAAATTTTTTTAGAGTTTACTCGCCATATGAACTCTGTTTCACCTACAGCTTAGAATACCTTTCTTGATGTTGATAAGATCAGGTACGTGGGTATAAAAGCCTCAGGCTTTTATGACACAGCCTCCATCTGGAATCTTTAATAGCAGCAAAGTATTACTGAGTCCGTGTTTCAAATGTACACCTGAAAGAATGTCTGTGTTCAGTGGAAGCTGTGTAATCTGCCCAGCTGTTCCCAAAGCTTTGTTTGGATCAAGATGATAAATGTGCTCGCTGCTTGGCCGTGGAGCAGTGTCTTTGTGTATCAAAAGATAAGATAGAGCATTCCACGGATTATAATAGCAGTAGTTCTGCTACTGTCAGGGTAGTCTCTCTCTGGTTTTTGTCCTTCATAAGCCATATTTTGATGTAACTAATATAATACGAACTACTAGAGTTACAACACGTTTTAATTCTCCATTAGTTTCTCAGAAGTGAAAAACAGCCAACAAAAGCCTCCAAAACCAGCAGTAAACATAAGTTCAAAATAGTTCTTCATCTGCTATATGTTTTGTAATACATAGGGTTACGTGGGTCCATAGAAGACAACAGATATTTTGAGGTGGTTGTTTGGTGAGGTTTACTGTATAAATACACTGCTACTTCTGACTTGCCACCAGTGGAATATATATACAAGAATTAGAATTTGAAGAACAAAAGAGTAGATATTTATCTTTTCTGTATGTCTGTGACAAACTATACATTTTTTTTATTACTCTATTATTCTATTACTCTACTCTTTCCTACAGTATTATCTCTGAGCATTGGAGATGATTGGTCTCAGTTTTTCTGTCTGATGTTGCAGACAAAAGATAAGGATGCAACTGTCTCCATATATATATTTGACTTTCAACGCTACAAAACTACTATAGCACTACACAGTTTACAACTTTCACAGTTTGAACATACAATTGTTTTTAATTATTTCTGGGGGGAAAAAAATTAAATTAAAATTCTTTCCATGTGTCAAAGCTGTGTTAGAAAAGTAAAAGTTTGTTGTGAAGCACCGAAACAGAGCAGGAATCTAATGTTTTATGAAAACAGAAAATATCACTCCTTTTTCGTATTAAAAAAGAAAAAGGAAAATGAGTGTTGAAGTTTGGAAACACTACTAACTCTGAAATATCACGTACCCCTTATGTATCTCATAAGCAAAAACTCCTGCTTTACAGTTCTGTATGAACAATCTGCAAACAGGGTTTCCAAAGGATTTTGTACTTAAGTGAAATGGTTCTGTTACTCTCCTTAATAGTCATTCCACTAGCAGATCATTCTTAACTGAAATTTATGCATGGTATATCACTGTTGGTGTGAGATTATTAACTATTATTCCTTTCATGGTGTAAAATATTTAATGGTTCTGTTTAGTCAGATGTACTGTTTCTAGGCTGATTTGTTTTTTGTCTTCTAACTTTTATATAAATTTATGAAACAATCTGTGGTTAGGCTATTACAGAAAACAGAATCTGAAGCCATAAAACTGTGGTTTATTACCTTCTAAATCTGACTGTTTGTAGTCAAAATTGTATATCTTAAAGTGCGTACATTTGGTTTACTGAGTGTTAAGAAATATAATGTTTAAATGAAATGACAATAGGTTATTTAATAATACAAAGCTACATTTAATAGCTGTAGGTATGTCGTATCACTTAAGGCTGAAAGAATAAAAAATGTATGACAGTATTGGCTTCTGCTTTTATAAGCAGCTTTATTTTTTTATCATGCTAGAATCTGTTTTGTTAGTTTTCCAAACATTGCTTTTCACTATTTCAAAGTGTTGTGAATAACCAGGGCATGGTATGGTTATTCATGGTCATGCTGGCTGAGAATTGCAATATTTGTTTTTATTAACTATTTTTAACAGTACAGTTATAGCCACTGACCACTTGCACTGTGGAAGCCTTTGAGTTCAATCCACAGACTGTACAGTAGGGAAAGTTTTCCAGTCATACATTTCCTTTCATGTAAAAGTCAAATTTTGGATCTGAGCTAGTTATCCCACATTCTCTTCACATACAAAGAGGAGAAATAGAGGGTCTCCTGTAAAGTCATTCATATCATAGCAAGGCAGGCAACTAAAGTGAATTGTCTTTAGGAAATGCATATTGAAAAGCTGATCAAAGAAATAAACTAAAATGGAAATATGGTTTATTTGCAATCATATAGAAACATAGTACAGACAAGATGTGTAAATCTCCTTTTAGCAGATTAAGTAGTATAGCTGGAAAAGGTAGATAAACTTTTGGGTGTTCAATCTCTTCTTCCAGTGTGAAATGGAAGAATAAGTACAAGCTAAGAATAATTGCTGTGATTTAATATGTATCAGTTCGACAACTAGAAACAAGGTAATTGCTATCCGTGGAGCAGAGGGATTATTAGATGGAGGAATCAGCAATGTAGTAATTGGTTTATAAAACATATTCCCCCACCAGTAGCTTAGCATTACTGTTCTTTAGCCTGTAATTGAGATTGCTTACCTTACTGTTGGATCATCTATGTAGAATGACACATGTGGAAGCATGTAGGAGCTTCACTAGATAGAACTCCTCAAACAATTTCACTGATAGATGCATTCGGTTGTGACATACCATCCTATCCTGGATTTATGTAGAAACTCATTAATCAGGATGTGCTGTGTTAGAAGATCTGACCTTGAAAGAAATCCTCTGCAAATCACTTAACCCTGAAATAATCCTCAGGCTAAACTCATCATTGGAATAAAACTCTTTCATCTCTAATGTGCATCAAGTGGATCTACTCTGTCCTGAATGGTAAGTATAAAACTTGTGAATAAATCCTCACAACCACTGCAATATATCTTCCCTTAGTAGAACCGGCAAAATTCCTGAACCATATGCTTGAACTTCAGACTTCATTGTATCAAATACCATCCTGAAAAGTAGACAACTGCTACCTGCAAGAATGAACTTGAAGTCCCCCACATATATTAATCCTAATTCTCAAAGGAGGCATGCAAAACATCTTGCAAAAACCAAGCTAACTGCATACTAAAGTAGTAGATTCAAGAGATGTGAGCTTTATGGGACATCTGTTATTTTCCTTCCTTGCACTAACCTTCCCATGGTCTGCAGGCTACCCTTTGGAAAGGTCAGTCTTTCCCTTTCCCTCAGGATATAATTACCTCTCAACTTAGTCTAAGCTATATGTATCTAAGCTCAAAGTAGTTGGTTACTTTTTTGTGTGTGTATCATTAGAGCTGTTTCAAGAAAGCAGGGAGACTTGAATCATAATTCAGTGACATAATCACAGGATAAAGTATGGATATGCTGTGTATTTACTTTATAAAATTCTGATTTTTGACTTATGTAATATATATGAATTGTAAAGGTAGTAAGGAAAGAGATATTTTGCTGCGCCTGCATTCTTGTCGTCTTATCATCATTATACAGTCCATAGCATAGATGATTAGCTTATTTTTTATTTAAACATTTAATCCCTTAAACATCATTCTTTGAAATAATTTTTATCTTGGAATGTCTTCAATAATGATTCTAACCTCACCAGAACTATATTTTATTCATTCATATAAATTACATAAATTATATGGATATTCTGTCAATCTGGTTATTTAATGTGTAAAAGGAATCTTCCTTACACTTTTGTCAGTAAACAAATACCAGTGTAGACCTGTGTGACTGAGAAATTTGGTACAAGTACTTAAAATTACAGTTTTAAAAGAAGCGTTCAAAGCAAACCTCTCATGGTTGTGAAGTGATATGGGCAATTGGCGTCGGGACTGAAGTTCCCCTTTTTGCAGGGGGCATTTAATATCAGTACACTTATACATTTTTCTAAGATGCAGACAGTTATTGATACCTGGCATAAAGAATGAGAATTACTTGTATCAGCCCAGAGTCAGGTGAACGGGTTATCTGGAAAGAAACACAGGCTGACCAAGTATGTCACGGAGATACTGTGAGGTTCCTCTGCTGATGGCTCCCCAGTCTCTGAATCACTACAAACAAGCAACTGTAGTTGTTCTTCCTAGCAATTTTTTTTCCATCTACCCTCTATGCTCACTTTCTTACATCAGCCATTTCCTAGATTATTCTTGTTTCTCATGCTTTGCATAAGGCTATCTGGTTTGGATTTTTTTCAAAAAGATTTGTTCTTATTAGATTAAATTTACATCGCTCTGATGAATTTACCAAATGAGCGTGTCTGAGGGATCCATATGAGGATAAAAAAGATGCTATTTAAGATGCAACTTTGGCAAGATTCTGGAAGATACCTTGTGAGGTTTATTGAAGTTGTAAAAGTTGTGATAGTAGGAAAAAATGCAAACATGAATCTATCAGTTCTTAGGATCGCTGTTGGACTGGACTGTGACTCAGCTGTGTATGCTAGGAAATATCAGCACTTTTTTAAACTGGTTTTGGGGGTGTGTCTGGTTTTCTGTGTCTCCATATTTTTTGCTTTCCCTTTAGAAACCGATATATGAAAAGACTTTTTTGTTACCTATCTAAGAATTCAATCACTGAATTCAGGTATTTTCTATTGCTATAGTTACTTGTAGTGCCATCATCAGTTTTGACTGCTGTCATGGCACAAAATTTTCTGTACTGATACATCTTGAGCTCCTCTTCTCAGCAGTACTTCGTGAATCATGGTGGTGGTGGTGTTTATTTGTTTTTAATAGACAGCATCTATAATAATTCAGATATATGCAACCATTAGCTCCTTTCTGTCTGCATCTTTATAGGTGGTCCCTGTCTTCTGATAGGAATTTGCTATTCAAAAGTAGAATTTGTTGGTGCTGAGAAAATCTAAATGAGAATCCTAATGTTTTTTTGAAGTTATTACTAGAGAGAAACACAAGTTCCATTTTTTTGTTTTGATTGCTGTGCAAGAATGAGAAACTCTTTCAAATTTTTAACTTTCTTCACTGTTGGGAAACACAGGCACACAGACAAACACTTCAGATCATATTGACCAACATTAAAAAAAACACAACTAAAAGTGCAATACTTCCATTGAAATTATAATTTGATACTTAGCTTTTTACTGGTACAGAACTAAAGCAACTGTGTTCAGTATATGGTTATCAAGATTTGTAGCAACCTGTCTTGGCATACTGTAGAATAAGATGATAATTTCTTCACAGCATGATAATGTGATACTTGTTATCTGCTCCTCAGCAAACTTGGTAGTGATACGAGCTGTCAGGCTAAGATTCTTTGACCAACCAAATCTCTATTTGGTGTTCGAAATAGTATTTGTTCTGTTATTAATTCAGTTGGTTCAGCTGATCTAAGTGATGAAGATGCTATTTGCCCGTGGCAGCTTAACACATTTTCATATAGAACTATGGAAAAACTCTTCCATTTCTTAGCTAATTTTTGCTGAGACACGTTCAATTTGTAGCAACTTGGCATTTGAAACTTATGAACTTGTTTAATAGCTGCATTCATTTGTACTCAGAAATAATTTGGTTGTTTGGCAAGCAGACAACTTCTTTTATGTTACAGAAGGAGAAGTTCATATTTAGGTTTTGGATAATTATTGCTATTTAATTGTATTAGTTGATGTGTTTTTAATAAATAACTTATTACCTCTGCAGAGTTCACTTATTTATTCAATGGCATGCATTTCTTGTCAGTTATTTATTTTAGACTGTAAATAGGCTTGTTTTCAGAGGAAAAAATTTATATCTCTTAAGTAGAGAGAAAACTGTCTACATCCTCCAGTTTTTTAGTTTTCAAGAACTTGGTGTCCCAATTTGGGATGAATGTAACAAAGCTTCTGTTCGCTTTTTGTTTGTTTGTTTGTCTGGTTTTTGTAATTAGAAAGAAAGATCCAGTCCAGAGCAGGCAATATCATTAATTATTAATGATTAAGAGACTTAGTCAAGATATCAGAGACCAAGGTTCAAATTCATGCAGCCTCCAATATACATCATGTCCCAGGTACGTGTCCTACTTGCAGGCTATTAGTGCTTCTGATTAGGTTTCTGATGCTCCTTTTTTTAATAAATATATAGACTGTGTCTTACCATTCTTTAGTCTCAAACTTGAGATAACATCCCTATAAGAAATTCTGTTGAAAATTCCTGTAAAATGTCTGTATCTCCCTTAAGAATGTTTTCTGCTCAGATTTATAATTCCTTTGAAAAGCCTTTTAGAAAATTTGCAACCAGCTAAAACTAGTATTAGTTAGAAAACCAAGCACATGCACATGCACTCAGAGGCACATGCACGCACACAGTACTATCTGTGTAATTGACTGTGTTCTTCTCGCCTTTTAAGGCTGTGATGGAGACAGAAGCCTAAGCTTCTCGAATAAACCTGCCAGTTCCACACAGGATTCAAGCATTTGCTAATAGCATGTCAGCAAAAGAATCTTGCTACAAATTAATTTCACTTGTAATTTTTTACCCCCTTTGTTAACATTTGTATAGTAGCACAGCTTTATAGACCTGAGGGTGTTCTGTAAAACTTGTGTCCTCTTTTATTTTGAGTCAAGTGGTAGTAATGAACTGATTTTTCCTTATCCTCTTTTGAGTGTGTCACATATTTGTCATTCTGAGTACAGGGAAGAAATCCTTTTAAGTGTTTCTAATAGGCTTTTTCTGAATCGCTTTGTATCTCATTTTGTGTAGGTATCTCAAGTATTGTACACCTTCTTATCTAATGCTTACAGAAAAAAGTTCCTATTTCCCTCCTTATCTATCAGTGTTGTTATGGTACAGGTTTACTGGAATATCTAGTGATTAATGCGCACAATCCTAATAAATTCCCATAAATATTTTCCATTAAGAAAACTATCTCCTCTACAAATTAAAAGGAAAAATGTTGGCCTGTTAAACAGCAGTGGAAAGATAGCTAAACTGAAAAAAAAAAAAAAAAAAAAAAAGTGGATCTCCTATTTCTTAAGTGTATGCATAGCAACAGTGTGCACTAACAGCCAAGCCACTGTTATATTTATTCTGTTATGTTTTTTATAATGTTAGGCATCTCATGGAAAGGCATCTTGCTGTTTAAAAAATAAGTGTGGGGAGGTATTGGTTAAACAGGGCTACTTAGCAGCGCTTCTTAGCAAATGTGAATTGCCTTGGTTTGATGTGCTGGTTACATTATTGTTTCTGAATGGGTGAATGCAGCTTTTAATTATTTTCTTTTATCCCTGAGATGTATATCTGAACATTTTTGTGTTTATTGTTACAAATTCTCTCTGAGAAAGAAAAAAATGGAATGAACACGATTTCTTATTTTTACATTTGTTTGGTCATGCAGATTTAAAGGCAGAATATTAGTAAAGTTCTCTACAAACAAACAGAATAAATACTTCATACCATATTTATCCCTGTAAAAATATGATTTCACTAATCTATTTATACAACAGTTTAAGCAATTTCAACATGACCTGGCATTTGTAGCTGAGGAAAATTATACGATAGCATACAGAAAGTGAATGTTTGGGGAAAAACTTTCTATAACAGATGTTTACTTTAAAGAGAAGGATAGTGTAATACGTCTGGGAACACATTTATTTGCCTATGCGAAGTCACTGTTATCCTCAGGTATTTTAGAGCTGCATCAGATTAGTTTCATGAAGCATCAGGACTGGTTTAGAATCAGCTCAAGGGGGCTGGACCCATACCTTGTACCTATACCCGAGGTCAGCAGTCCAGCATGCCACAGATAAAATGCCCTCTGTTTCAGTAGAAAGTGTGGATTAGCTACATCTTCTTGACCATTCACAACTCTGACTTCTGCTGTGCAATAAATTATGACTAGTGCTACCTCTTACAAGAGTTTAAACTTTGGAAAAGAATGCTGAGTGTGACTATGGAAAGTGTAAAAGGGGAGAAGAGCAACTTCAAATCATGTGAGTAGATGAGAATGAATATGATATTTATGAGATAACATGATAATTCATTTTACTATTTAATAGAAGGCAATCTCCACAATTATATTTTATGAGTGAACAATATTTATCTTATCTTATTCTTAGGCATTTTTATGTGTAAATAGGCCTGAACATATCTCAGAACAATTATTCAAATATTTGGTTTCATGACAACTGAATTAACTTCAATTTCATTACTGACTTTTAGCTGTGTTCCCTTTCCACATATTCTATTTCTGTTTATTCTAGCATGGCATACAGGCTTATGGAAAGTGAGACTTTCAATTGAATATTACACAAAGATAATTTTGAGCTCTTAAAAGTTCTATTCAAGAAAGCCAGTTCCTCTAGTTAGTTTAGTCCAACTGTATATATTGAATAGCAGATTTTTAAGAAAACTGTTGATGACTTTCTAATGAAACTTATTTTTTTATATTATGGTTCAGAAAAACGATCAACTGAAGGTTGTCATATGAGAAAAAAGAAGGCTAATCCCTCAGATACTATGTTTCTCACAAATAGGGCGACTCCAAAGTGGATTATTGATTTTATAGTTGAGGTCAGGCACTAATGCTTTGTAATCTTATTTGGTAGTAATTAGAAAGATATCAAACTCCTTTAACAAACTTTAGTTACTTAAAGACACCAAAGATCTGTATGACTAGTGAAATGTGTCATGATATCTTCTTTCCCTTCTTTTATAGTGGTGATTCATGTGGGTGCGCAATACAGTAATAACTTAGTCTGTGCTTGGATTGCTGAATGTCTTTGCACAGCTCTCCCATCTTGAAATCAGTAGAAGTCTGTGTACAGCATCAGCTTGTGCCATGTCAGCATAGCCTAAATTAGACCTACTGCATCCAGAAATTACAATAAAAAATAAACAGAAAGATAAGATACTATGTGTAGTGTATCTTACATAGCAGAGTATTTCCTCTTCTTTCTTACAAGTCAGGATATTAGATGTATGGTTAGAGTCCAAGGCATAATTAAATGATGAAACAGAGTGTTTTAAGCAGAACTAATACAGCAAAAAGACCTGTTTTATCAAAAAATATGAATAAGATTTGTGTGTACTTCAGGAGACGAAGAGAAAAAGTTAAGATCTTTACCCAAATGATGCAACATTGATGGCTTACCTTGTGTATGCCTGATGTTTATACGTTACCACACAACTAGATATAATAAGGAATAAAAAATATGAAATCTAACAAAAGCAGAATATAAATGATACTGCCAGTGGCAGCATAGAAGTAATGGAAACATCACAAGTCAACATTATTTCACCAGTCTGAAGCTCTTGACTGTAATGTAAATTTGGCTTACTTTTCTTGAAAAGCCTAGTCCTAAGCTGCTTCTCTAGTTGCATCTGAAGTGAGAAGGAAAAACTAAGTCTCAGAGATTCATTATTGCAAGTAATGAATTGCATTCACATTCTGTGACATCAGTGTCCATCGTGCCAGTAACGTATTGAATCCAGTACTAGCCCTCAGAGACTCTGGAGCAAATTTCCTTTTACTTTGCCATTTGGTTAAGTATAACGTATTGTATAGGGCCTCCTGTGAGATCTTGAGAGTTTACAGTCTATTTATTACATCTAAAAAAGAAAAAAATGAGATCACTTTTTTAATATCTGTATTAATGAAGTGTGCATCTTTTTATGGTGCATAAAATTGTTTTTTAATTATAGGTCTTCCTTTCTCATGGACTCAGTAGAGACTCTTGATATACTAGAGCAATACTAAAAAATGGTTCCCTAGACAAAAATTTCCAGTTACCGTGTTTCTTTTTTTTGCGTTAGTTTAGAAACTCAGGTTTATAAAAGTAAGGAAGTGCCAGAGGATGACATTTTTCTGTCTTCTCTAGGAAAACCTAACTGAAATAAGTATAATAGCAAATATAGTATGAATTACTTAATCTTGATTGGCTAATTCATTTTTTAACCAGTCACTTTATTTTTACTTCAAATCATACTTTTCTGACTAATATATTGTAGAGATGGAGCCCTTTCTCATTTCCTTAATCATCTTCAGGCATATACAGCTCATGTAGGCCACGTTTGAAGGTCTGAGTATTCTACAAAGTAGCATTAGAAAAATACACGATACAAAATCTAAATTAGTGCTATTGGATGAGCATGCAACCTAAAAGATACTTTTGTTTGCAATAATGGTTTGTCATGTTATATGTTAAGGCACATACTTTAACATTTTAATTTATTTATTAAATAATGATGATGATCATTGCTGAACCTTTTTCATTTTGACAGTAGCTAATTTAAAAGAAAAATGTATGATGTGTGCAGTTAATAATAAAATGAAGTTTGGCTGTGGATTTGTGCTCAGAGCTGATTGATATAGGCTTAAGTGTATACACACATCCAAGACTTGCTTTTTCTCAAGAGGGATGTAAATTCTTTATATTTTGAGTTTATTGATGGTTTCATGTTGTTTTCTGGCTCTTCCATAATTAAAATGCTGATTATAAAGGGGGAGGGAGGGGTTGTTAATGGTTAGCTCTATCTACATCATCTTGGTCTGAGTTTTGAATTTTATAGATGATTTGCAAAGTGGTTGGAATACCTTCTTTATGACTTAACAACCAGCTTTAGATTTTCTTTATTGATCATCATCATCATCTTGGGTGCAATTTTTAATATGGATACATTAGAATATGTAAAGAGAAACATTCTTAATAAAAAGTAAGAGCTGTAAGATTTTAAAATTAAAAGATGTGGCAGAATTACTCAAGCTGAAATCTAGTTTAAGTTAGCAACCACATCCCCACAGCACCTTTGAAGCTTTCATGGAAAGAACCTGAAAGATAGATAACACTTGCTTTACTGTTACCCATTTCAGTCATTGTGCTGGGAGATGTTGTTACTGTTACGTGTTTTGGAAAGGTTACTCAAGGATAAAATACGTTTTGGTGGGTATTGTCATTATTTTCATTATAAAAGCTATATTGCTACAACTGAACATTTTAAATTAACTGTTTCCATTTTCTCCATTTAGTATAACAGTTCTGTGTAGGTGATTAGCGAGGTTTGGAATTGGGAAAAAAAAAAAAAGAGCTTAAAAGACTGGGAGAGAGGTTGAGCTTGCATTGTGAGCCCTTCCTAGTGCTGCTGGTAGAAAAGGCATTCAACATTACTGTGGATTCCCAAACTTATAGAGGTTAAATGCTACAATATCTTTTCCTTTCTCCAGGCTATAGTGGAAAAATTCCCAGTTAGAAGAAAGGGAATGGTTCTGTGGAGTCTCTTAAAAAGAATGCAAGTGGATCTCATTTCGTATGTAGATTTATTTTCCTTCTGGAGAAATAAGTTACAATAGCTTCTTCATTTTTTTTGTCCGGTTCGTAAAGAAAGAGCCTTGTAGAAAAGAATGGCTGAACTATAGAAAAGAATGGCTGAACTACCCTGTTGAAGTAATCGCTGGTCAGATCCTCCCCGCCCTCCCCCCCCCCCCACCCCCTGACTAGTGTTGTAATGGTAAATAAGCAAACTCATCTGTTTGATAGTTTATTCAGTCTTGGGAAGTAGGTAAACTGTTTCTAAACTAGGTAAATAAAATGTAGCTTTTTCTATGGTCACCCTCAAGTTAAAGCATTGCTGCAAAACTTTCAGTGTAGAGACTCCCCTTTCTGTAAAGGAAATTCTCCGTACAGGATGCTACTGGGGAAGTCCCTGTGTCATGGTTCCAAAAGGATTTTGGAAGCATTTACTTTCAAGAAAACAAAATTTTGATGGCAGATGAAGGTTTTTAATACTGTACAAATTAAAAAATCATTTTCATAGTCTAAAGGGAAATATTTATAGACTTCTGATTCACGCTCTGTGTGTGTGAATAAAGTGACTTCAGATATGCTAGGGTTCAGGTGAAAACAGTGTCACTTGTATACAGCAGGAGTACAACAAAACCTATGAGTATTTTTTGATTGAATAGGCTTGTGAAGTGGAAGCTGTTTAAGATTGTATCTTAAACCATTACTTTATTCTTCAAAATGAAAATAACTATGGATTACAGTATAATCACAGATTCTCAAAAGGTGTAAGCTCAGTTGAAATATTTTTGCAGGCTATTAGCATTTGTTGACAGGGAATCTAAGAAGTCGGAGTAATCCAGCCATATAAATGTTTCACAATACTCTGCACTATGTAACTGAAATTGTTTGCTAGAGCATTACTTCAACATTTAATATGCATATGATGTACAAAATCATTTATTCACATAAAAACAAATCTCTAAATAATAATTTTTACATAATGCAGTCTGTTTGTATTACAGAAAAATATTTCCAAAAATTCATATTTCATAGCCTTATAACTTACTGCACATAAAACTTCCAACAACCTGTGGTGCACTGTTACAACTGGTTGGCAGTATTTATGAAAACTTGTTTGTGCTTCTAAGTAGTACTTTTGTATGCTGTAATAGTTGGTATTTTTCTTACATAATCTTAAAAAAAAAAAAAAAAAGTCAAGTTTCAGGTTGGCATTGTCTTGTTTTTTAAAAAATAGTTGTAAACTAACATTGATATGTATGCTGTTCTTAAAAACACCATCCTGCAGAGCACTTTGCCTCTTCCTGTAAAAACACCCTTCTGTGGTCATTGTGTATGAATTATATCCTTTTTGAGTGTTAGGATCATCACAGTATTTTTTTTTCCCCCGTATACTAGGTAAGTGACTCTGGTAAATAAAAAATATGAGATAAGCAAATACTATGTTATAAAGCATGCTGAAGAGCAATATTTGGTGCCTCAGGCAGTCTGAAGGCTTGAAGCATGATTCTGAAAGTATTGGTTCTTACGGAGGCAGAGTAGCACAATGTGCAAACACATCATTTCAGTGCGTGGGTAGATGATGAAGATCAGTAGGTATATGTTAACGGTGTATGAGGGCTATACATGAATCTTCTAGCTGCCTATGATTTTTGCGACAATTTTACAGTTATAAGTACTAATTCTAGGAAAAGTCCAGCGAAATAATCCAGTTAAGAGAAGGTGTCCATAAAGTGGAGAAGAAGGTTGAATGTCAGGTTCGGAGAAGAGACAGCCATTAACCCACAAGAGGAAGTAGGCTATGGCAGTCAGTCAGTTGTCTGGGGTGAAGCTGTGGAAACAGGGGAAAGGAGGAAAGAAAAACAAACAAACAAACAAACAAACAAACCCCCTGTTCTGACAGCATCATCTGTCATTCATTTGTAGAGCTCTTTAATACACAATGGTGCGGTCCATGCTGAATGCCACTACATGGTTTACAGATGTAAACCGTGTGTTCACCACATGGTTTATAGATGTTCAAGAGGCCATTGGGTAAATGCATGGATGAAAAACGGGTTAAAGGCTATCAAAGATAGAAGTATCCTGTGTGATCCAGAAAGACAATGAGTCAAAATCACTGACAGGTGGGAAATTTACCAGAAATGCCATTATCTGAATATCCTGTTCTTATCTTTGGATATATACTGTTGACTGGTATCAGAAACAGGATAGGTAGACCTCCCATCTCACCCAAAACAGCAATTCTAATGCTTTTATGGAAGCAGTCGTAAGGAAGTAGTTCTCAGTTTATACACTGTATTGATAAACCACCTCACTTATGGTTTCTACTGGATCCCCAAATAAAAGCTCTCCACCATGAAAATATTACAGTTTATAAATCATGTCTAAGCAATGTTAGGCTTTGTATAATATTACAAAAAGATGCAAAAACTGGTAGGAAGCAATGCAGGTTATTGGTATAGCTGCATATGAATGCCTATGGGATATTTGCTTAATTTGAATTTTGAAGGTTTTTCCCTTCACATTAAAAAAATATATAATTTTTGGTATTGGTTGTATAACTTCTTTAAAAAAAATATACTTTGAAATCCGTAATGTAATATACTGTCTCTACTAGAAAACAGCAGTCAGTTGATTCACAACAGCCTTTGGCTTTGAGTAATACCTCAGGCAATGCTTTGTTACGCTAGTACAAATTTCTCAAGGCAAGTTTTTTAGCTGTTCTTTTATAAATAAATTGCTTTCAATTTATGAAAATGGATATTAAAAAAAACCCATTCTTCAAATGATTTAAAAAAAAATCCCTATACTGGCATTAAAGTTTGGTGCTTGCACTTATTCTCAGGTGTCTGTCTCCATTCCTCTGTAAAATATACAAGGAAGAAGCCACTGCATGGGCACTCAGATTGTTTTGATTTACCCTTTCTTATTTTTTTTCTCTGCTGTGTTTTACAGCAGGTTGGAGAGGCAAAAGCGCAGTTCAGATATCTCTCTTTAGAATTCACTGCAGGTCTATTGCACTCTGCACAAACTCTGTGTGTGCACATGCATGCATACGTACGCTTTGTGTTTCAGCATGTCTGTGTGTGTATAGATATAAACAAACAAGTTTTCGTGAGTGATAGATATTTAAAATGCAGAGGATAAAAGGCAAAGAACAGGTGGTCTTTCTTATCTTGATCAGCTGAACATACAAGCCGGGACTTTCAAAAGCTTGTCCAAACATTCAGATTAGAATGTACTTGTAGAGTTGTTATAGAAACAGGATATTATCAGACTTTTAATTTACTATGCTTTCATGGTTGTAGGTGACTGATCTATTTGAAGTAGGGTATCCTCACTGAATACTAGAATATTTTTCCATAATTAGTTTTGAAGCTACCAATACTTGCGGGGGGGGGGGGGGGGGAAGAAAACTCCTGTTACAATTTTTATAGAATGGCAGGGTTTTTTTTATCTAGCTATCAGCCAAAGGAAATGAAAAATGCAGTTGCCTGTGATCCAGGTACAGCAGATTAAAGGTAGCAACATTATTGAGATGTGAGGAGATCATTTTTTAAAAACTACCTAGGGAAAAAAAAAAACCCACTATATGAGGAAAAACAAAGTTTCCAATCTAGAATTAATGCAAATTGAAAGCAGGAAAGATTTGCATATTTTCAATAAATCATTTTTAATTATTTTCATTTGATAAGTCTTTATGTTAAGTGCTCTACTTTCCTTCTGTTGTTATTAAATTCATTTGCTTGGTAAGGAAAACAGATCCCATGTGCCAGTATGGCAGCAGTCTTCCAAGTTCTCTCAAACTGCTGAAAATACAAGAATCAGCAAAACTTCTGTACTCTGCAAGTCATGACAAAAGAATACAAACTGGATCCTATTTCTTCTCTTTTTCCACACTAGTGGCTCTACCTCTTACAGCACCCACTCTTGTGCACTATTATGTGCATAAAGAGGGGTGTGTGTGTGTGTGTTAGAGATCTCACCTATGTGATTCAGGCATATACAGTTGTATCGGGATAAGGAGAGCTTGCAAAAAGAGTTTTGGGTAGTAGTCTCTGCTTATATGTTCATCTGTGCTACGTAAATGATAACTGTCGCTGTCATAAAACTGAAGCAGAGAAAACTTAGCACACAATTCAAGAATGAAAGAACCAAGTATGTGATGGGAAAGAATATGCTGAACAGGGCTGCTAGTGGGCCACCATTGTGTCTGTCTCGTATGTGCAGGATTCTGATCTGGGAAAAAATATATTCTTTTTTAATCACAGAAACTACTAAAGAAACACAAACTGTCCAGTAAACTTTTATTTGTAGCCTGAATGAGATTTAATTGACTCTCTCTAGTTGGTATCACATTGGAACTTCATACATTTTTTGAAAACAGGTGTGTGGAAAGGAAATTATGCATTCCTGTAGTTACTTTTGTTTTCAACTTTTTTCACTTTAATCTTTGTCCACTAAATAATTCAGCAGAATGTTTTCCATGAGCTTGACTGCATATCTTTTGGAAACAAAGATAAACTGGAGGTGAAATCACTTTGAGAGAGTCAAGTCACTCTGAAAGAGAACTGTTGTAGTGATAAGATGATCAGCAGTGTTTAGGGCAGCATATATAGTGGGATTATATGGGAGAATCTGGGGTGTAATAGTTTCTCTCCTCTTAATCTCTGGTGAAATCATACCTTTTTGTGTCACTTCTGGGTAGTAGGTACTGGAGAGTCATGGTTATGTTGTCTGTGGTTCATAGACAACAGGGAGTACAAAAATGTATATATATGTGTGAATATCCACTATCATATGACATATGCAATGATAAGCAATAAAATGAGATTTAAGACCCTGATGCTGCAAAACTTGTTTAATTAAAAACATTAAAACAAAGATTGCAGAGCAATCTTGAATGGTATGATTCTGTATTAGGAGTGAAGCAAAGGGTAGGACTCTTCAACCTGGAAAAGAAATGACTGAACTGGGGAAGAATGATCGCAGTTGGAAAAATCATGCGCAGTGTAGAGAAGGTGGATTAAAATGTTTATCTCTTTTGATAAAATAAAAATAAAGGCCATCATAAGAAACAAGTAGAAGTAGGTCCAGTAGAAATTAAATGAGGTTGATCTTCATGTACTAGCTCCCATACTTGAGTTTCTACATGTTGCACAGCAAAGGTAAAAGGGTATGCAGGAAAGGCCCATATCGAAGAGGGTAGAAAAGACTGCAGGAAGAAAGGACTAGCCTAATGTGCTAAAAGTTATGAGGCTGAAAATTTGAAAGAATGAAAAAAAGCCACCTGTTTCATGTAAAAAAAAGGGTTCCTAGCTAATACATATAAGAGCCTGAGGCAGCGATATCCCTAGGAATAAAAAAACAAGTCATATTTTTAAGACCACTAAAATTATGATGCTGATACCACTCGAAGGTATGAGATACTGCCTGGATGTATTCTAGTCTTCCAAGTCCTTCTGGATGAGGACAGTGATGATCTGAGTTAAGCAACTGCAAAGAGTGCTGGAAATCTATCTGTGAAGGTTAATGATTTATTACTTCAAAGTGAAAGTAATTGGAAAACCCATGTGCATATTTAAAAACTAGATAATGAAATCTACACAAATATGTAAGTTACTAGAATTTTGAACATTTTAGTCTACTGAAGACATATATGACCCAATGGATCAATTAAAATACCTGTGTTTATGGCAGCTAGTGTATTCATCTGAGTATTGGAGGAAATGGATGCAAGATGGCTTGATTAAAATGTAGTGAGGCAGGGTCGTGGTGTTTGTTTCATTCAGTTCTCATGCATGCTGTCTCTTTGTTTGCTCTTTCATGTTGCTTGAGTAAAAAGAGTGTGTCTTGAGAGCAGTGAGCTGGAATAACTATTTTCTGGTTATTAAAAAGGTTGGTTATTAAATTATGAAGTGCTTAATTTGAGTTTTAGTAAAAAGCAATTTTGGTGGCTCTTCATACTTTGTCTTTAAATAAATAAATGTTGTAATTTGAAAAGTTTTTCTGGCAACAAAAGACAGCTTTTATATATGCATTATGAAACCAGAGACTATAACTACTTTTAAAAAGTGTTAATCCTGGCTCAAAATTCTAAATGGTCCCACTGAAGACAGATCTTCAGGTTCAATCCTTTTTTAAGTATCTATCATTGATTTAATCAATTTAATTAGAGAAATAAACTTTTCTTAATCTGCAGCTTTGGAACAGAAACAAAGGAAATGAGAAAGTGAAGAAAAATGTTAGGGGAGAGAGCAATCAATAAAAAAAGGAGAGAAGAGACAAGACAGAGGGAGGGCAAAAACTGTAACAGTATTTGTTATTCATACAAAGGGGCTATTATAGGCCTATGTCTAGTTTTACTAGCTCAGAAAGGTCTTCTGAGATGTTCAAAAAAGTTTTGAAGTGGCTCTTGGGTTTTATTCACACCAAATTATAATGAATATATTTGATTATATTACACTGGAAATAGCATTTGGTTCAAATATCTCTTAAAGTCTCACTTAGAAGAAATACAGATATACCCTCATCAGCTATGCATTTTCATGTTACTGTCAGATAAATCCTAGCAATATTTCGTAGTACCAGCAATTTGTTGTTCATGTGTTATGAGCCTTCTCAGGGCTACTACAGATGACTGCATGTATGTGTTAGCAGAGAAGCATGAAGTACATGGTGCATTCATTTTTATATGATTTATAGGTTTAAATATATCTTAAAATACTTAAGTATGCTGAAAGTGCTTGAAATATCTAGAAGCCATTCATTACTTGTTCCTTTATTACTTTGCCCAATTAATGAAAGGCTGTAAATTTTATATTAATTTAGAAATGCATTTGCTTCCAACCATTATGATCCTTCATGATGTGATGGTTACATAAAATAAACACAATTGCTGGATGCATAAATGCTTTTAGAAATATTTATTACTTACAATAAAGCTGTCTCTAAACTCTTTAATGATACAATAAAAATTACAGTACCAAGGGAAGAAAGGTCTTTAGTAAGAAGTGGATTCAGGCTGGCAGCAAAGCAGAACAAAGAGGAGGATACCGTCTGAGTCTTGAAAATGAGAGTGGATTGCAATGTGTGTGTGTGTGTGCGTGTGTACACATGTATCTCTTGAATACAAATAAAGTTGACAGTTTCTGGATGTTGATCTGAGACTCATTAAATAAAGGTAGTTATACAAAATCTAAGGAAAATAATTGGAGAGACAAAACATAGGTAGAGGTTGATGGATTAATACAAAATTATCGAAGCTGACAGCCCTATGTTTTCCAGAGAAACATTCATGCGAAGTTAGAAAGAGGTGCTGAGCAACATGGCACATTTGATTTCCTGCTGCTCACCCACGCTGACCTCCGGCATTCTGTATGAGGTCAAAAGACTTATGAAATTTCAGTTAGCAGGAACAGTGGACATGTAGGTTGATGGCTCAAATCAAGTGTATTGGAGAAAGTACATAAAGGATTTTCTCATGTGTGTGTCTAAGGCTTAGTAGAGAATACCTCAAATCATACTTGTTGCATAATTTTGCTGCTTTTTAAGATATGTTGTTAATCTCTAGTAATTTATCCCTCTTTTCATTTCATTATTCAGGGTAGAAACTTATTTCAAGTTATTCTCTCCCTATTGAGAATTTATTTTGAGGGAGCAACTTGTGGTAAAGCCTAGTATAGGAAGGGTTATACTGAAACAATTTACTAGAATTTGCTAGAATTGCATTTATTATCTGATGCACTATAACTTTTTTTTTTTTTAGATTCCATAGGAAATATAATGGTTCATCAAAAGAAAGATCTAATGTTTCTTTTAAGATATAAATAACTGTCCTCTGTCCTAATAATTTAGATGCCAGTTTTTAACATTTAAATTTTGTTATTCAGCTAAACCCAGTGTGGCTTAGGATCCAGCAGTTAGCAGAGCTGTTTGTCTCTAGGAAGGACTGTAGCAGCTACTTTCTCATGTGCGCTTTTGCTACTGGTATGAAGAGAGGAATTTAATGTTTTCCACCTGGTTCTGCAGGTAAGACAATCAGCATAGAGCTACTCAGTCTCTCTTCCTACCTGGCTTTATAACTGTCACTGCTGGGATAAAATACTTCATGATATGACATATTTGGCCAGACAAAAGTCTACTTTCTTATCTGATAGTGCAAATAGTGAATGCATAGGAAAGAACAGAGAACAGGGCAGTGCTTCCCTACTACTCTCTCATGTTACAGATCTGAGGTTCAGAGATTTTGAGTTAAAGGTGATATCTTTGTGTCTAAGAAGCAGTAGATGGAGTTGGGAAAGAATGGCAAAGGTTCTACACAGTCAACCATAGTGGACTAGAAAGCAGACAAATTTCACTCTATTCCCTTTCTCTACAAAATTTAACTTTCTTGGAGCCTGAAATAACAAGAAAAATACAGGAGAAAAAAGGGAAAAATAACATTCCCTGAGTGAGGGGTAATTTAATTTGTGGACTGGCAAACAAATAGTGCCACTAGAGAATAAACCATCCCTTAATCCCTGAGTGTGCCTCAGTCACCTCTCCCTGGAAAATGCTGCAAGTCTTTTATAAATGCTGTATCAACATCAAAGTTCATACTTTGACGCAGATTTCAGATGGCTCATAAATATGACTATGGCTTTCTTCTGTGAGGCACCATGCCACTTTTTGTGAGAAGGAACAATAAATAATATAATCATTGAAACTGACTAATCATATCATACCAAAATTTGCGGTTTCGGGGAGTCATAATCATCAGAGTCCAAACTCTGCCTGTGTTGCTAGAATTACAAGGTATGAGATAAAGGCTTTATTCAGTTCCAGAAGACTCGGTACTGAGCAGTATCTGGATCAGAATAATACTTTTAATATTGAAAATTTACAGTAAAGAAAAAGCAGTCTGCCTAAGTTACAGGGTTTTGTTTGAGGTTTTCTAAAACTATACTGAGGTCTTCAAGGCAGTGTTAGTCATCCTAAGCTACCATACTAAGAAAAGGAGACAAAATATACATGAGGAAAGACCTGTGGTTTTGGAACACCTTTCTTAATATAAAGGATATGATTATATTTGACTGTGTTCTAGGATGCATTTTTACTTTCTAGTAGAAGTGGAATGCAATAGCAGTTCAAGGACCTAGGAAAACTTTGTTTTTTATTATTATTTCCCCTTTATTTCTAGAATGTATTTACTGTTAATTAAAAGAATTAAGATTAAAAGAATTTTTTTTATTTTCTGAAGTGATAAGAAGCTTTTAGATATAGATGCCATAAAAATGCCACAGAAATAATGATCACCTTAGAAAACTAGTTGAAAAAAACACTAATATACTAACAAACTCAAAAAAAATAAAAAATGATATATTAGAACAGCATATGAAACAATACAGAATATAACGGAAAACATAGGTAAATACAGAAAATTCCCTGAACAGTCACTGGTGAAAAGAAACCAGAAAAATGTGCATCTGGTGCTGAATAATTCTGCTGGAAAATCTACTTATTTGTTATTGTAAAAGAAAACCCATTAGAATATCCTTAGTATCTGAAGGAAAACCTACACATGATGGTATATGATGATAAAACTGAGAGGGTCGCTGGAAGAGTTGTGGAATGACTGCTTTCATTCTAGGCTTTCCTTAAAAAGGTGGTTTATTGTTACAGTACACTGTATGGTGCTCAAGGACATATAGTATTTATTACGCTATAAAGCAGCACAGAGAGGAAACAGCAGGAGCTGTCATTAAAACAGTGCTTATTGTTCATATTGTGACACTCCAATTAACCCTTGAGCTAGATAAAGAGCCCTCTTGGGCTGTCAATCCAGTTATCCAGCACAGCAGCCTAGAACAGAAAAGAGGAGGCAGAAAGGAGGCCATCAAGAGAATGAACACTTTTGAGAAGCAAAGGAGGCAGTAGACAAGATGGTAGGGCCTCCGGACACTTTCCCAGGAGAGCGTTGGAACTGAAAGCAATGTGATTTGGGTAGGAAGAGATGAGAGTGGTGCTGGAATAAGAGATTGTTATTGTTTCATTTGATTTTTCTGCAAAGTGAATTGACAGAATTTCAACATGTTTGAGGAGGAAAATTCAGGGAGTGATTTCTCTGACTAGGGTTTGTTTCATTTTATTTTTTTTACAATGATACATCATATGCCTCTCTTTTCCCTGATAGCTTCTTTAGCTTTTACACCGTCTTACTAAGTATTTTCCAAGAAACCAAACCAAATATTTATAAATTTTAAATTGGAAGATAAGAATAGGAAGCAAAGTTCACTGTTACCCCTTCCAAAGTTGAGAGAATTTTCACTGAGGTAATATGAGAGAGATTAGTTGTCCATCAGTATTCAGTGAAGTATTACTACTCTGTGCACACTGTACTAACCACATGGAAGAGTAATTAGTGAGCGGATGACAGTTTCAATTAACTTCAGTAAGAACTAATGGAGGATTGTGAGAAACTGAGGTGAATTAAACACACTAGAGGCTGGAACATCACAACTGTAGATATAATTTTACATGGATAAATGTGTAAAAATGCATGGTGTGTCTGAGAAGTTCAGTAATAGGATTTTTCATGATTTTTTGAGAAATATCTGTAGAACATATGGCTAATCAATAAATGTGTCTGCTGAATATACAGTTTCAGCATAAGTAAAACTTACTAAATAATAAAGAGAAAAAATGATTATACAATGAATTGATGCAATCTGAATAAAGGAGGTTGGTTATGTGGCCACTTTGCTTGAAACAAGCTATAGGAATAGCTGATATGAGAGAGGCAAAAAAAATTTGTTCTGGAATGGGAAGACTTGCATTTAATGAGTGACAGTAACCTTTTGCAAAGGATTCAGTCAGTCTATTGTCTTAAGAAGGTTAAAAGAAAAAGAAAAAAAAACCTCCTGGATGTAATGAAAAGTAGCATGTTTTTTCCCATAGAGAGATTTATGAAAGAGAAAGCTAATTGGGTAATAAAGAAGGATACACATAGGACAACAAAAAAATGCTACTTTGTGTAAAATCCAAGTTAGTAAATGTAATGAAATGCCACAAAAGGCTAATTTCTGTTTAGTGTTAATATTTTATCATAGGTGGCTAATTTCATGCTTGCTGATTTCATTTATGATAGTAATTTTTAAAAAAGTGATATAGTACTATCTGGTTGTAGATTGAATGCTTGCAGAAAAAGGAAAAAAAAGTTTTTTCTCTTTAGCTATTGAAGTATTATCTATATGGTTTCTATTCAAACCTTTATCTTGCCAATGTCTTGCAGATCCTGTGCCATGTGTCTGTGATGATGTCTTGTATGTCTGTGGGGCACTGAATATGACAAATAAATGCCGACTCTCAGCACCTAGGAGTTTTTTAATATTTTTCTATTTTCTGAGTTCTTAGTATGTGTGATTTCAAGAATTTTTTTCTGTAATGTTATATTTTAATGAAACTGAAGGAATCAAATGAATCCAGGTGTTAAGGCACTTGGAAATTAAAGAAAAAGTTTCTTATATAGTAGGATTTAGTAGTCATGGGAGTTGGCAGGCCTTGGTTATTGGCCAAATATGTGTCTAATACATAAACCTGCTCTATTACTACTACCAACATGATAAGGGCAAACAGATTCGGTTATCTCTTAGTTGGAATTTAGAAGAACAGAAGAAGAGCTGTACGCTAAGAAGTCAGGGTCATATAGTCTAATAGTTATAGAATAATTTAGATTGGAAGGGACTTTTGGATGTTATTTGATCTAACTCCACTCAAAGTAGGGCTAAGTTTTAGAGATTTTCTCCCTGCAGTCTGTCCAATGTGTGCTGCATTCCTCAGGGTATGATGCATTGCTGCACCCCTTCATGACATGCTCAGTTCTCTTCTTTTTGAATCTAGCTAAACCTTTTAGCCTGTATAGAATAGTTTAGACTGTATATGATATTCTCCTATGTTTTGCAGTATTTGCCCCTGGGAAGCATCTGGACAAAACTGTATCTAAATACATGGACAGATTTTAAACCTGAAGAACCAAAATATGCAATACTCATTTGAAAGGACTTCACACTGATCTTAATAGGAACAGTGTGCATCATCAAGAAAGTACCATGGCCTTACTTTTTGTGACAATTTAGGAAAGCTTTTTAGTTAATGGAAGCAGTTTGGCACTTCTGACTGATAATTTTTGTATATTTTAGTAAAGGGAAAGGAGCATGGTGATGAAAAATGCTTTCTACTGGTGGGAAAGCTGATACTTATTAAGCATGTTATGAAAGATTGACTGGCCTGAGTAGTCTTTTTTGTAGACTGTGAATTGTACTTATTTTCTTATTTTTTGACTTACCTTTTAAGCAGGGACTTGAGGATATTGAAAACTAGATGATCGCAGGTGCTCCCTTCTCATAGTGACCTTTGACACTGTGATCAGACCGATTCCCACTCGCTAGAGGAGTGCAAGCAATCTACATTTAGTTAATAAATTAGGTTCACTCAGGTGGTGCAAAGTTTAATAGAGCATCCTCTTGTGGAATAGTTGTTCTTAGTAACAAATAAAAGGGTGTTAAGACAGAGAAAATAAAGAAAATATATTATTGATCAGGCAAAACTGATCTGTTCCTAATTCAAATCACTCAGCATTTGCTGTTTCTGTACTCCACTTTCTTCATGTTGAGGTGCAGCAATGACTCATGTACTTATGGTAGCTCAATCTCAGATGAGGCTTTTTGGACTATGAATTATGACATGCCTTGTCCTTAGGCTGTCAGTTGGCTAAAGATACATTGCCAAATATCTGTTAGCTTTCCTAATGGGAAAAGGGAAAATTTTCAATAAGGAAAATATGTTTTCCCATTGTATAGGAAGAATATTGTATAATGAATATCATTCTTACACATGCGCTATAGAGTTTAATATGCATTGTGCAGTTATCCCAAGGAAGGTTTGTGCATGAAATCAAATAATCTCCATGATCCAAAACAAATTCATGCAAACAACAAAGAAACTTTCAGTTACCAGTGGGAGAGCACTTATCAGAATACAGCTGTCCCATTTCAGATCTCATTTCTGATACCTGATTCTAAGGGGAAACTCACAAAATATCTTCAACAGATAATTCCTGGACTTGAAACTAGTAGCACCAGAAGACTTAAAAAAAAAAAAAAAAAAAAAAAATTAGATTACCCTTAATTTTCCATAGGTAATAACTACCTGTCTCTCTCTAGCTGTTTCTCCAAAACTAATGACTCTTATTACTTTGGTAATCTCTCTTCTGCTCCATAGGTACTAACCACACTTGTCTCTCACCCTACCTAGCTGATTGACATAATTAAGTTAGAGTCAAAGCAATTGTACTCAGTTTTTATTTGCTTCTGTTTCAGGCCTGGGTAAGTGCATGAGTTTCACTTTAGCTATACCAGTTGGGCTAGTAAGTGATATTACCTTTTCCTGTAAAGCTTGCCTTCTTTTTTTCTAGTTAATTATTTCTGGTAGTTCTCATATGCCATGGGGAAAAGGTGCGAAAGTGGTCTACATTCACATATGGTCTACACAAATCTTCATTGATCCTGCCAGATTGTTGGAATCTAAACACAGTGTAGCTCCACAAGATAATAGATTTGGTAGCAAGGGTGGCTTATAAAATCTTTGTCCAAACTTTGCTGTCATTGCGCTCTTAGTTTTGCCAATAGAGCTCAATTTTTGTGTGACTGGATGATTGAAATAAGGCTAACAGAAACAATAAGAAAAAAGGCCAACAAACAGTTTAATACATAGCTGAGAGAGATGAATTGTGGCTTGGGGGTAGAGTAGAAAAGTTATTGCTTTAAGCTGCTGCTTCGAACCAGATTCTTGTTGAAGTATCAGCAACCGGTTGACCTCTGAGGGTTACTGATAAGTTCCGTTCTAAGAAAGCAGCAAGCAGGGGGTTTTGTATGTTTTTTTAAATGCCAACCAATGTTTTTGGCAGATCAAATTCAAACTTCCATAGTTGCTGTACTCAACTGTTCAGCCATACCTGTGATTTTTACAAGCAGTAAAAAACTGAAGAGAATTTACTTTCATTCTAGCCTAGAGGGATCTAACCACTTGCTTCAACTCTAAGTGTTTAAAACTGCAGGCAGTATCTAAGGGGTCAGATCCTACAGTAACTTCTAGAAAACCAAATTTGTTAGGAACAGCATCATTTTTAATAAAAACTGGTTTGTGCCTTTTCTTTGGATTACATGTCAAGTTGATCATAGATGTAGAATTCTCCTTATGTAATCTACTGTTAAAGTTAGCCTTATGTTCCAGCACATAAACAAACTGCATTTTGTTTGGAGCCACTGCTCTTGTGTTACCACTGATTCAGTTGATAAGTTTGATTTTATATTTTTCCATTTTTGTGTTTTGCTTTCACACTAACATACCTTGGCATGCTTTTTTCTGACTCCTCCTAAGCAACACTATCCAACTCAACACTGGTTGAGGCATTGAGTTCCAAGTGGGAAAACCCAAAAGATTCATGAGCTTACAGAAAAGGAATGCAAAGTTGAGGCAGTCACAAAACTAGAACAGCATTTAGAAAGTGGCAGCATGAAATGCAGGAATAAAGATCTATTATATAATCTTATTAAATGGAAACCTCATTGAATCCTGGGCTCATCTCTGCTGCTATGAAAACTGTTTTGTAGATGGTTATAGAATCAATGGATTGAAGTGATCACAAACATGGAAGGAAGTGAAATTCAGTGTGAAACTTCTATTTGAAATAATGATAAATGTCCTGAAAGATTGAAAAATGGGTTCCAATAAACAAAGAATTCTATTTAGTGAAATGTTTTGAGCTTTTAATAAACTTTTTTTTGATTCCCCATTGAAAGTAAAATAAACTTTTTTTTTAAAGAATATCCAATAGTCTGGTAGCGAGCATGCACATATGGGATGTGGGATGCAAAGTTCAAATGAGGTAATATAGTAACTTGAATGTGTTTGACCATATGTTCCTGTATTTCTGAAGAAACCTTTTCCAATTAAAGTCAACAGAGCTGATGCATTTTATAGTAATTTTGGGAACGTTTTTTTTTTTTTAATTAGCATTTTCATTGAAAAAGTTTACTTGACAATTTTGCAGTTATCTGAATGATGAAAAATAATGAATCTGAGTTAATGGGATGTACTATTTAGGATTACAGCAATGGAATCCTTATCTGAGTTTCACAGTTTTCTGTGTAGAATTTCTCATTGTTTCCTGTAGTTTCAACCACACAAAATCCTCAACCTGTAAATGGTCTCATATCTTTTTCAGTAGGACATCCTGCATGCCAAATCATTTGTAGTTTTTAGTTGCTTCTCGGTAGATTATCTATATGTAGTCCGTTCTGGTAGTAGAAACAGCTCTCAGTTTGTGACTGGTTAAGGGTTGTATGTGCTTAAACAAAAAGAGGCAGTCTCTAAATATACCTTAAAATAACAACCCTTCCCCCACCCCCCATTTCTTTCACAATAGTTATGTAGAGGCAAAGTTAAAATCCTTTACCCTTTCATGGGGAAGGCATATCTCCAAAATGACTTTTTTTTTTTTTTTTTTTTTTTAACTGGCATATAGCTGAAGAGACTGCCTTGATCAAAATTATTTACTCATCAAGCTTTCACAGAGGTATGTAAAAAACAAAACTGCAAAAATCACCATTCCAGCTATGCTTTCTTTTTTCTTAACATATTAGCGAGTTCGTCTGGCTTGTAATGGGATCTGATAAACGTCAGCAGCTGGGATGGGAAGGGCAGTGTGGAGAGCCCCCGCCCCTACTTCCAGCTCTCTTGGGTTATTAAATCAGGTCACTTTTTTCTCATGACTGCAGCCTGAGACTGGATAGGATCATATATTCTTAGAGACTGATAAATCTCTTTTGTTCTCTTAATTTTAAATCAAGTAATAATGTAACTTTTGCATTCTTCCCCAGTTCCATGGTAGAAAATCTTCAGCAGTGAATATCGTCTTTGAATATTCTCTCCTCTCTTCCCAATACCCATTTCTGTCCCTTTACTACAATGGACTGCCTGCGCGGTTCTTTTGACATCAATATTTGTGTGTTGCATTGCTGAGCAGAAGCAGGGAATGTAAGGAACTACGAAGAAAAGGAAGAGTGTGTGTGCGCGTGTGTGTGTGGTTTTTTCTCCTGACAGTTCATTTTCACTATGGCACAGGCCGGGAGAGGAAAAAATAGAAGGGAGCAGTACAGCTGCTGCTGTAGATTTCATGTTGTGAAACCACATCTTGAGCCAGTGCAAGGCAGTGCTGCATGCGGCTACCATCATCCTGGCTGTGTGCTGATAAGGCTGTCTCCTGGCTTACATACTTGCCTGGTCCACGCTCTGCTGTGTCGGTTTGCATGCTCCTGAAGTAGAGTCTGACAGAGACCTTGACTAGTGTTTTGCAGCTCCATCAATTCAAGTAATATATAGTTCTGGATAGATTATTGGGCTTGTCTATGGCTGTCACATCTCCATGAAAAGATCTTATGATTACAGTCAGTACTTGAGCAAAGTCAGAAGCTGCACACTATACAGAGGAAATATATATTTAAAAGTTGTGTGTAAACTAAACAATTGTAAGTTTAATACAAATTTTACAGAAAGGCCTCTGCCTCAGCTTTTTTTCATGCTCTATCGTTTTTACAAAATTCAGTCTTTATTTTGGTAGTACTCAATAGTCAATTCACATCTCATATAACTGATATTTAGCTATGTAATTTGAAAGTCAATAAGGATAGAATACACATTTAGAAGGGACTCAGAAGGCATTAAAAATTCAGAACAATGTATTCAGTTAGATTTGCCTAGTATATCATCATCTTAAGATGTGTTTAAAATGTGTTCATTTATACTAAATCACCACACGAATCTTTGCAATAGGAATCTATCGGCAACACAGTGGTGAACTTGGGAGCTGCAGGATTTTCCTGGTCAGAGAAGTAAAAAAATTTCCTACAGACAAATAAGGGAAAATTGAATGCACTGGCTCTCCAATTATCTCACTCCTGGCTGTGAGAAGACACTAATAAAGTATTGTCTTTGTTATCTGTTTTATAAGTGATGGAGTAGAGATTTAAACAAATCTTGAGATAACTGAACAGCAGTTAGATAGAGCTAGTTAGAGCAGGCCTACTGCAATGAATTCTAATGCACAGTTCTGAAAATAAAATCCATTTCTGATGAGTTGAATCCTTAGTTATTTATGCCACAGGTATTTAGTACGTAAGACATCACTTTGAATAGAAAAGCAAATGGGCTTGTTTTCCTTTGACAGCTGCAAGTTTTCAAAGCTCCAGTGTTTCCACTCTGCAGTTTCCTTTTCAGGCTGTCCTGTGAAATGAAACTGCTCATCTGAACTTCTGAAAACTCTTTTGGGATGCTAATGCTGCTTCAGAAGGAGCAGTATTCCTTATATATAGGGCTTTCACATGAAGCTTTCTTCATATAGTGGTGCTGAATTTGCATGCTTCTTGCTACCCAGGCCTGCTCACTCGCTTGAAATTAGCTTTTCACCAAGACTAAAGGCTTTCTGTTACCCTGCCAACTGCATGGCGTTATCTCAGCCTGTTAGGTCAGACTCTGCAAGCAGAGTTGGGTGGCATAAGGCTCTCTTCCAATGCTTTCAGCTTAGCACTGCCTCAAACTGCAATCTCTGAAGCAGGGTCCATAACCTTGTATCAGGTTTCCCATGCAGTTGTCTGGAAAGAAATAAGCACTTCCAAATGTACATGATGCCGGGGGCTGCTGAGTGGAGCCTGATTAATATTGCAAGTAAGGATTATTGATGACATGATGAGTTTGAATCCCAAGTGTGTGCGAGATTGGTTTTCATGACTTTGATCTCCCTTCTGAAGTAGGCACGCAAGCTATTTCTTGCATAGAATGAATAAAAACACCTAAAAACAAACACTGTGGTTCTCTTTTTGCGGTATCTTAAGTGTTACAGCATTCCATTGGATGTTCAATCTCTCTCTCTCTCTCTCTCTCTCTTTTTTTTTTTTTTTTTTTCCTTCTTCCTGGTGGAAGAAGTCTATTAAAGTGTTCAATTACCCAAATGGTAAGTCTTGACAGCCCTAGGATAGAGGCAGTTCTGGGGATACAGGGACAGTCTTTATATCTGACGAAGGTATGTAACATGATGTAAAAATTTTAAATTTGTTGGGTCAGTGATAGACAGGAAGAAGTTCTCTGTTTTGGTGGTGCACTAGTCAGGGAATCAAAATTCCAAATCCTGCATCAAAAAAGGAACATTTCATTTAATGCCGGTGAGATACAAAATGCATTTTCGTGGGAGCAGGGAGTGAAACACAGAAACATGGACAGCTTATAGGCTAGTGGTAAGATCTTGTGTTCGTTTTGGAACTGAATTCCCTCAGCAAAAGACAGACTGAAAGCTAGTTTTCTTCATCTGAGTGTTTTATCTCTCAAACCTGGTTTAACAAGCATCTGGGGAGAGTAAGGTTCTAGGCTAGAGGGCTAGAGAGAGGAAGTACTCTGGGATGTGCAAAATTGCTTAGCACTGTCAGGACTGATGTGCTTTTGAAGAAGATGAGATCACAACAGCCACTGCAGAGAACTATCTCCATAGGAAAAAGATCTTAAAATGTGAGGAACTTGAAATACTGAAACAGATTTTGATTCCCATAGGCTTAGCTGTCATCTAAGCTTAGCTAAAGGTTTGGAGATCCATATTTAGGAGTTGATGGTAAAATCTCTACTTACGGTTTTTAGGTATGGGCCATTAGCACAGCTTTTGTGTTTTCGAGAAGCCTTACGTTCACTGAAATGAGAGTAAGATGAGATCCCCCTTTACCATTCAATGAGTCTTAATTTAAAACTCAGTATTTTTATCTTCACACATTTACTTTAAAATGTCATTGACTTTAATTGGCTTGATTCATTTCACCAACTAATTAAAATAAAAACTAGATACAATCAACCTTAAGTTATATATTTCAATTAAGCTGAAGTATTTGTCTTTATAATACTTTCTCATAAAGCAGAAATTAAGTATAGTTTCTATTCATGATGGTGGCTAGTGAATAACAAGTAGCCCATATATAAATAAATACTGTGAAATTCAAATGACAAAATTTCTCTGTGAGAAGGGAAGAATTGAGAGAAAAGTGATTAATGTTCCCCAAAATAGAGGTCATAGAGCGATATGCTTGGTCTGTTTTCCTCGCTTCTGATTTCCTAAAATTTGCACATAAGTCTTACGCTAAGTCTGAAATAATAAAACTAAAACCTTTTTGATATAAACAGATTTTTGTAGCTAATCTTCTTAAGTTTTTAGGAAAGTATGATAAAATGTATGTGTGTGTATATGTGTACATATATCTTTTAAAATGGGCCAAGTATTTACATTTGAAATGAAATTCATAGAATAGCTGAGGTTGGAAGGGACCCCTGGAGTTTGTCTAGTCCAATCAGGATCAACTAGAGCAGGTTGCTCAGGACTGTGTCCTGTCATGTGTTGAATGTCTACAAGGATGGAGACTCCACAACCTCTCTCTTTAGGAAACTATTCAACATCATCAGTTAATTTCTCTTCCAAAATGAGTTAGGAACAATTAGGAATTTGTTATATACACAAATTTACACTAACACATTATATTAGAATCCCTTGGCCATTTTTAACCAAACTTGTAGTTTCTTGTTTTACAAAAGCTATTTTTTTAATTGATAATATTCTCTCTTTGCTAGCCTGAAGTAATGGGATGTTATTTATGAGCAGTATTTATATGCATATACTGTGGGGTCCTTTAGCCTCAAGTCAGACAGAAGTACCACAATGGACTATTCAACCTTAATTGTTTATAAACTGGAAGAATGTTCAGGCCATTCCCAACTTACCTACCTTTATGTACAAGATGTACCTCTGAAGAAATATTTTGTTGTAAAGGAAATTCTGAAAATATATACAATTAAACATCATTAAAACCTTGCCTCTTATTTCTTCATTTTGCTTGTGCAGATGTCTCATTGTTACATGATGATCTTTTAGTTGCCAATGTTCTAGCAGAATATTGGCTGCTCAGTAGGGACAATTGTGTATATATTAGAGTGCTGGAAATGTGACTTACCCCATAAACTCTTTGCATTAACAGAAATGCTTTGCAGTTTCATAGATCTTTCATCAGAAAATGTCAAAATGTCAAAGCAGCTTTTTTTCTTTCTTTCTTTCATTTTAAGAGATTAGGAAGCTGGTGTTGGGAAAGCTGTTTCCCCCAGGCGTATGGGGGCAAAGCGACAGGCATGAATCTTCATATATCAAAGCTAGACGTGGTCCACTTGCTAGTGCAGGTGATCAGTAGTGAATAATAATGATCAAGAAATGGTAGGATGTTATAGAGTGTCTTGATGGCACTTGTGTATACAGGTGAAGCTGGTGCCGGAGCCTGTACTGCAAAGCATTCACTGTTTGCTGGCTAACCTAAGCTGGTTTGCCATCTTACGCTGTACTCTACAGCCACATCTTCATTTGCTGTGTAGAATAACAATATTTTAGAATTAGACTAAACAAGTGAGTTTGGGTACCATAGTAATAGCAGTGCAAAGCAACATTTTGATTACTTTATTCTGCTGAGAACAGTAGCAGTGAGTTACTTGATGCATGTAATTAGTCTTACTGAGTTCAAAGAGTATGCATAAATCTTTGCAAGAGCAGGGACTGGGTTTATAAGGACTTTGGGACATTCAAGCTCTTAGCTTTTAAGACTTTTATGCATCTGTGAAGCACTACTCAAAATTTATAGCATAATACAAAAACTAACATATGACCCTCTGCACATTTTATTCATTTATGTAACGAGGAATAGCAGGTATGCTGTGTTCTGTGTTGATGTAGTTGTTCCAAATATGCTATAGAAATTTATCACAGATCAAGACTATAAAAGAAAAAGGGAGAAACCTAGAATGCATTATGTTCTTTCTTCCAAAATGTCGGTGTAGGCACTTCCAAAACCAATGTAGACATGAATTAGTTAATATTATTTGAAACAGTACTAGACTCCTTCTGACTTTCACTGAGTGACACAAAGGCCATTAGAACTGATGGAATTTTTTTGTTCTGACTTCAGTGTGCTTTGGATCAGAGACTGTACCCTACCTTTTGGATCTGGACCAGAGAGGAAAACCATTAGGTAATAGTAATTTTCAGGAGCAGGGAAGAACAAAAATTTGATATGCTTTGCGTAATGTTATTGAGGGTTGAGAAGCTTGATATGTTCTTGAAGTAGTCTGCTCCATTTTGTGCAGCTCTTCGTATGACCCTTTGCCTAATCAAAATGATAGTGGTTTGGGGATTTTTTTGTTTGTTTGTTTTCTCACTTCTGATGGGTAAAAAAGGTCATGGAAATGCTCTTAGGAGTTCAATAGTCGATAATAGAAGCTGCATTTTATTAGTGAGTCATAGAAACTGTGGTGATTACAAGGAATGTAATTGGTAGATATAGGTTTGGCTATGCAGTTATGTAGGCCAGTATTCAACTACTTGTTATAAAAGTCTAATAAACATGTTTATAAAACCATTCAGTATAAAAGTCTGGAACATAGAGATTTACTGAGTGGTTTGAATGCGTTTGTCTGAAAACATGTGTCTTTAAAGCTATATAAAAGGATAGTAGATTTGCACATGACATGCATGTATTTTATCACTTAAATAATTCAACCTAAGCTTTATACTCAAAATATGTACTTTAAATAATTCAACCTAATACAGCTTTATACTCCAAACAAAGTCCTTTGTTGAACACTCCTGTTTCAGGGATCAAACCACTGCAAAACTATATTGTAACTTTGTAAGAGTAATCTAGTACTCTAACCTGTACCAGTGACTCATATAAAGCTTAGAAAAAAAACCATTCTATTAAATATGATCAGAGCAGATTAGTTGTTGGTCGAGTTTGGGTGAGTATAAGAGTATATAACAGTGTTACTGACTCAACAGAAGATTAAAGAGGGTAGTACAGTCTGATTTTGCTATTATATTTTTTATGCACTTAACATTTTTCTGCCTTCTTTCTTCACTGCATTTATCTTTCTTTCTGTTTCAGATTTTTGCCACGACTGTTCTTCTCTTTATTTGTCCAAAAATTCTAAAGCTGTCTCTTTGATAAAAATGAAAATCAGTAATTTTAAGTGAGTAATTGGAATGATGGAGACCATCATATGAACAGCATTATGGTGTTTTATAATAATGTCATGTGAACTTATGCAGGACTATCTGACAAGTGGATTGTCCCAGTGAGCAATCAGTTCAAATAATATAGAACTGAATGTCTTTGCTACTTTAGATAAGACTGCCAATATCAACAAGAAATTCTGCTTTCTATAAAGATCATTGGTAATCAGTTCAAGAAAAACGTCTTATCTTGTAGTTTTTGAAAAATTGGGCAATAAGTATGCATTTTGCTTCATTTTCTCCTCCATAAAATTGGATAATACTGTTGATTTCAGACTATGTAGTAATGCAATTATAGGCAAAAATAATGCCCTCTAATAGTTTTTTTTTTAAAGTATTGCTTTAAAGTTTTGTTCCAGTGTCAGTCACGTTTATAATATTAAAAAGCTTATACCCTAACAGTTGCTTAAATCTTTTTGTCACATAGCAAATGTCCAGCAATTAACCTTGTATAAAATAGAATTCCCTCACATGAGGATCTTCGAACATATCTTATGGTAACAGTAAAAGTGTTGAGCACGGACTTAAAAGGTACTAGAACATAAGTACTAAGAATGTAACTCAAAGTCCTGACCATTCCGACACTGATTCTTCAGAGCTTGTAGTTATATTTCATTATTTGACATGTTTGAAATGAAGCTTATGTTAGACGTTTTGTGGGATTATGGTTAAAATGGAGGGCCCTGAAGCAGCGAACCCTAAATATTCAAAGATATTGTATAATTTTAAAAAATATGAAGGGACAAAGAAAGGCATGAAAGAACAGATACAAGTAGCTCTCATGTTAAAAGTTAGTGTCCCAGTCATAGATAAAGACAATGATGATGCAGAGGTAGGTTATAATGTTTTACCTGATATGTCCTTAGCTTCCAGGGAAAAAAAGATGCCTTGTAAGCAAATGAACATAGGAGGGATCTGTGAAGCTCTGTTTGCTTCTATAAATTCTTCATTACTACTAAACAAAAGCAATTGTCTGTCCCTCACTATTTTTTTAGCTAGTGAGGGAATATAAAATATTTTCATTTTATCTGTAGAACTTGGGAATTGTACATTTACAAAAAGATGAGAGATCTCAGTTTTCACTCAATATTGATGTTTTCATTTCTCTTCCCTTTTGTTTCTGAGATAATATCATTCTTGTTGCTGGCTTTCTTAATTTATTACTAATTTAGGTTGAATCTTCTGGCATTGATAGTATTTCTCCTCATGATGACTGTAATTCTTATCATCACTTATAATATTTGGCATTCTGACTGCAATGCTGGTTTTCTTTCTTTCTTTTTTTTTAATGTATGTTTTTCACCATATATGCTGACAATTGTCTTTTTCCTTATCAGATAAGAAACCTTCTGTTTGTTTTCCTCTCTTGGAATAGTTAAGTTTCCTCTTTCATTCATGTCAGTCTTCCTACCGCTTGGATTAAGTTGAATTCTGAGCACTCTGGGCACTCTAAATTCACTCTAGCCACTCTCTAAATTCATGTATTATGGATACCAAGGTTAATATTTTTTACTCATTGGTGGTGGTGTTTTTGACTTCTCTTCAGTACAGCTTGTCTCCATTTTGTAACTTCCTCTCAATGTCTCCCTGTTAAATATTTACTCTGATTGCAAGTTCCAGACTTGGTGCGTAGAAATTTTGACTTCATGATCAGCAGAGCTTGAAAAATTGGGTAACCTATTTAAGTCCATTCTTGATCTTATTCAGTAATATGAAGAGCACCTGTGATTCGCCACTAAAGCAGGGGAAGCATAATATACTTCTGAATGGAGCATGCATGTAAAGTAGTCCTGCATTTGCTTTTTAAAATAATTATTGACAATTTTTGATAGCATTATTGATATTATCTCTGTTCTAAGTCAATCTGTGTTTTTAAATGCAGAACAGAAGACAAAAATTTTAAAGCAGCTCTGGTAGCAATATGTTAAATACAGCCAACAGAAAATGGTAGGAGGAATAAATAGCTCAGCAAGTGGCAAGACAGGAGAGAGAAAGGGTGAATGAATTTATGGGGAAGGGAGCAAGGAAGCGCATGTTTCTACTCAAAATCATACATGGCTTCAGTAGTATAAGAAATAGGAATCTGTACAAAGAAATGTCCTATGCATTTTTCAGTCAGTCTTTGCATAGAAGGCAATCAGTGAACTGCTTCAGAAGCAAAACCAGTAAAATCTTATAGCATAGCTTAAAAATGATTTACACAGGATTTCTTGATATCATATTGCATTTCAGTATGCCAGCAGAAATGTTTCCCCATGGATAAATAATTTGTAATGTTAACTTGACTAACAAACCAGTACTTTGTACATGGTGGTAATAGGATTTAGTTCTTCAAGCATTGTTAACTTCATGTAGATTTATAGAATTGTGCTTATGTACTTTCTGGAAGCTTTACAAAAATCTACTGAATTAAAGAACATATTCTGAAACTTTTTATGGTATGAGAAATTTACTCTGATGTCTTTCATGGAATTATTTCAGCTTTTATAATAGAATTCAGTACTATAACTAATCTAAATGCAAGTGAAGTTGGCAGATCAAAAGGAAGGGACTTTAACCTAATGTTTTCATTGAAATTCTTTTATTCAGTCCCAATGGGAACTTTGCTTCAATAAAACTGAATATGACTAAAAAATTTGACCCAAACATTTTTAATACCTGAATATATCAGAAAATAGGATGTATCTTAGGATCACCTAAGGTTATGGAGTTTTTGTTTGTTAATGGTTCTGCTATAACAGTTATTCAGTGTATGCAATTTATGTAACAATTACACTGTTAGAGAATTTACACCTAATTAAACGGTCATAAATAGTAATGCAAGGCATGGCAAAATAAGTGTCTTATGAAAAAGTAATGGTGTCCTTTCTTTGACAACACTATTTGGTTATTTCTTTTGGTGCAGAAATATCAAACTTCTTGAAGGCTTTCTTGATGTCCATCAGGTGATAGTTGGTATGATTCATTGAAAACTGTACATTTAAAATTCCAAAAACTTAACGGCCTATATGAATGAAAAGAATTTTGAGTTAGCGTCATTGGCTGTGCCTGAGCAGCAACTCACTGGAAAATGTTAAATGTCAGTCACTCAGTGAACGTATACTGTGGGTTTGAAGATTACTCAGTTTTCTTTATTCTGGTTGGCACTTTTTCCACTTGCATTTAAACTGTGGCATGAAAGTAAGCATTAAAGTTAACAAATAGGAAGTTTTTGCTGTAACTTACGTGTCATGGCATTTTTTCAGCTAAATAACAGCTAAAAAGCCACTATACAGTTTCCTATATAGATTCAATTATTTATTGGGCAATAGGCACAGTAAGTCTTTGGATTGTTTGGTTTATCACATGAGGTACCTGGGAAGTAGTTCCCTCTGTAAAAGGTTAAAGCATTCATGTCTTGTACACAAAATACAAAGAAGTTTGGGCAAATGAAAGTCTCTTGATCTGCTGAAATGAGGAAAAATAAATTACAATCTTAAGTTCGGACTGGGAACATTTCAGTAATAATTTTTGCAGCATTTTGGACTTCTCTGGAGTCACTGTACCTTGGGTAAATTATAGGTTAGTCAACAAGGCACAGCAAAACTCAATCAAATGACAGGCTGCTATTGTTTTACTTTGCAAATATCAGCCCATACTGGTCTCAGTGAGAGACTGAAGTCTACTGAGAGGTTGTTCAAGTAAAAAACAAAACTGAAAAATTTTTTTAAAAACTGGAAGCTTTCTCTACTGCTTTTTTGGAAATTGCCATATATCAATTATCAATGGCAAAGAAAGGTGCTGCTGAACTGCAGTCGTAAAGATTTCTGCCAGAAGTCTGAAAAAATGTGTATTTTCATAGAATGTAATGGAGTACATTTAGATATAAAAGCATAAAATTTAACGCTTGGGACAACATTTTGTGGGCAAAAGGTCAAGGACAGTAAATACAACCAATATACTGTTCATATGTAGTATTAGTTGAAATTAAAGCCTGTGGTCCCTTATTTTAGTAACATCTTAATAAGAAATTTAGCCCTAAGAGACAGAAGAGACTAGATAATATTAGACTATAGAAGAATGACAAACACAATAACTCAGTACCTTAGGAGTATTAGTCTGTGTAAGTGCCTTTGGTGGCTAAGACTTCTGCAGTGGGCTATGTGAGTACCTTTTTGGTAACCTTTTTGGTCTGTGCCTTGTTTCTGCAACTATTTCTTTCTGTAACATGTGAATTTCACTTTAGATGAAGATTTGATTCCTTAAAACCTTAGCTGTGTTGGTTTATTGCTAGCGTTTTAATCAGGTACGCTCTAAACCCCAAACTAGAAAAGATGTTTCTTGTTTTAAAAGAAACCACCTGTGCTTAACTGCTTGCACAATCAGAAAAGCTTGATGATATAATCCCAATTTGTCTTATATGAAGCCGCATATATGTTTTAAAATTTGAGCACTATCTGCTGAGGTATTAAAATACTTTAAAAATACTGTAGCAGATAATGATCCTGTTGCAGGATAATCTTATAGTGATAAGGGAGGAACTCAGTGTTACCAGCGCTGCAGTTAGCTGCTAAAATAGCAGCACATTCAGCAGCATTGCATAAAGAAATTATATTATATTGACCAAATTTCAGAATTTCCCCAAATATCCCTCTTAGTAAAAACTGTATATTAAAGTTGCATATCGGTTGTAAGCCTTCAGGGTTTAATTATTTGGCAATCCTATAGAAATCAGTCCGTATGGAACAGTAGTAACATAGAGGTAATTTCCCTGGGAGAAGGGAGAACTGGCGATGCAAGAGCACTGTCAGATGCAGTGCATGCTCCCAGGGCTACGTGACTGGGAGAGCTGCCATGTGCCGCATACTGCTTCTCCACCCTCGTTCACAGGGCAGCTGCATCTGGCATTGAATATTTTTAGGCTATTCTACATTTGTGCATGTCTTGTGATGTTTGTTAGAAACATCTGAAAAATAGAATATGCTTGGTGATACAATTGCTTAGAACATTTTGGGGGCAGGGAGAAATAGCAGCATGGTTTGCTCCTCCTTACCTTAAACTGTACAGCTGCTTTAGGTAGAGTTCAGAGAAAGTTTTGGAATAGTCTCCAGTGATGCTCCAAACCATAAATCTTACCAGTATGGAAACAGCACTGTAGAGTTGTTTCCTTATGAATAGAAAAATTCCTGTAAATCAGCAATGCGTATTTGTTATCAAAGCAAATCATGTCCTTTCCCTGCTTTCACTTACCTCTTCATCTGCTGGGGTGAGGAAGAGGTAGTCAAGTGTGTGGGGGTGTCTGGGGGATGGCTAACCTTGCTATATCCTCTTTCGCCCAGCGGCAGCTGGAGCAGCTTGTCCTAGATCCTTCAGTTCATCTCAGGGACACCCTTCTCTCCCCTTTCCATTCCTGGTCCTTATTTGTCTTGGAAATGAGTAATTCACCTCTCCTCCCCCCGATATCTGAGGGGAATAATCTGCGAAAAGCAAGGGACAGACTACAAGGAGAGCAAAAGAAGCATATATGCTGAACAGGAGAGGGAAGACACCTTTGGAGACGTGGGTGATGATAGGTAGCGTGGGGGAGATATGTGGAGCTGGGCAGGCAGGTAGAGTAGGTGTGTGGAGACAAAGGATCTCAGAACTTCTCAAAATCCCTGTGAGACCTCACGTTCTCTAAAATCCCCACAGGCTTCTATTTTTTTTCCATTAAGACAATTTTTCCTCATTTTTCTCCATCATCCTGGAGTACTTCATATAGCCTCCATTTTCTACTACTAATTGCATTTCAAAGATATGAAGATGATACTGCTTTATTCCTTATTACATTTTCTACCAGAAATTGTTATTAAAGATTACTGAAAGTGTTTTAAAGGTTATTAAGATGTTAAGATAAATCTTCTTATTACCTTTTGTGCCACAAAAAGTTATTTTGATGGCATAGTGTTTTCCTGTTTTGATAGAAATGAGTTAATTATTTTCTGATATAAATGTAAAAATAGTGTATATTCAGTAACATGTATAAAGCCACCAACATGGTAAATATCTGTAAGGGTTTGGGTCAGAGCTCCATCTTCAAATGAGGAACAGTTGTGAAGAATGTATTGACAGTTTTAATCATGACCAAAAAAAATGACATATTGGTGAGATTAAAACTTAATTGTACCAAAAAAATAAAAATGATAGACTGTGATCAGTGAATGCTAAAATATAGTATAATTGATTGTATCAGTAAAATTCTAGTATGTAGTTTTCTTTTCCAACATGAATTGGAAAATGAAATAGCATTTCTAGTTAGCATTGTTAAAGAAAAAGTACGACTCTGAGAAATCATAAAAAGAAAAAACTATGTGAAGGCTAGAAAGGAATGATATTTTCAGGCTTGATTCTTTCTGTTTCTTACACAGTTAGATGAACAGCCCTCCTGTCCCTTCTTTATCTTGGCAAGAGCTACATGGGGAACACACGGTTTTAGTGCTAATGCTAAGAAGAAAAAGGACAGTTAACAGACAAACTGTGTCTGCAAGTATCAAATCCTGGCCTAGATAAGATCATTTATTCTTCCGTATAAAATTCTCTGTTACCAATTGCAAAAGTGAAATGCATGGGTTTAAACCACAGTGCTGTTTTAACGCTAAGCCAAACCTGCAGTGAGGATCTACTCTCCCTGAACAGAAGACAGAAAGCACTATCCACCACTAGAAAGAAATTTGGCATTTATATCTAGTTATTTTAGAAGTTTTATGATAGTTATTTGTATGGGAAAAGTACAAACAGGTTAAATGGGAATTGCAGGTTTCTATAAAACAATGTTTTATCTTGGAAAATAGTTCTGATTACTATAGTCCAGACTATCAATCAAAGAATTAAGAATTGAGTAGAGGTTACATAATAGGTCTATAAGCAGTAAGCACATATTCATTTTGTTATGGTTGCTCTGGCATGAAGCAGGTGGCCAAGGCTTTATGAACACTGAGTTTCAGTCTTTGGTTTAACCACAGTTTTACAGTGCTGATCCAGTTCACCTCATTAGCCCTGAGAAAGCCACGCTTAAAATCAGGAAAAAACTAATGCTTGTGTGTGCATATGAGTTTGTATATGGGAGACTAGTAACTAATGCAATTATTACCTAAGAAATATTAAAAACAAGTTGCAGAAAAAAATTCAGTAGTGTTTCAGGTAGAAACAAAAATACGTTGTGCTCAGATCAGATGATCACAAATGCATAGAACAAATATATAATCTTGAAGGAATGCCTCTAATAGAAATTTTCTTGCCATCATAGAAATGTTCAACACAGCAAACTCTTTCCAGTATCACCCTACAAAAAAGGGTCATAAAAGATCATAAGAAATATTTGGACAGGTAACTGCACTATATATATATATATATTTTTTTTTTTTTTTGAACTGAGCAATCCAGGCTGACTGCAAGACAATAGCAAATTGTAGCAAATAAATTATGGCACAAACTGTGTACTATGATATTTTATAGAAAGTGATAGAAATAATAAAAAATATTTCCAGACTTGGCAGTGGACTAAAGATTAGTGTAGATAATGTTTGCTATATCATTATTGAAGAAATACTTTTTTGTTATCTTAGGTGGTCATGCAAACGTATTAGTTACTTAGAAATTCTCTTTGAATGCTTACTACTCATTATTCTTATGGGAGAATTTGTTTCTGTAGTGTTCTATTTTTGAACAGAAATTCTCTAATTTTTCATATATATTAAAGCAGCATTGGCATATATTAGGTTATTTGAAAAATTTTGAATTAAAATTATTCATGAAATTTAGATGATAGAGAAAATTAATAATTTAAGAAGTTGGGCTTTTTAGTCTCTCTCTTTTTTTTTTTTTTTTTTTGACATGAGTGTTTTTGAAGAACTAAATCAACTATGATTGTTTCCTTAAGTTAAGGATTGAATTTCTAGTCAAAACTAGATGGAGTCCTAGGGACCCATTAGTAAGAAAGAACTCAACTGGGATGTGATAGGCGATGCTTCTGATGCTTTCTTTCATAGGGAGCGGGGAGTTTGAATCTGTATAGCCCACAACCAGCATTAGTACCTTGGTGTACCTGTATTTCTTAGTCTGTAACAAACTTGGCTGGCGATTGTGGATGTCTCTGATGAACAACTAATGTACAAACATTGAATAGAAAAGTTTTCTATAAGTTAAGTTTGACTTGGTTTGACTCTCAACACCTATAGGCTGTTCAACTTTACTCTCTTGTGGAAAGTTTACAAGATCTGTTTGTTCTATTTCTACATGAGGAGTGATTTCTGTTAGTTTATTACATACAACATTTATTAATACTAATTTTTCATTTTCAGCATTTTTGGTAGGTTCCAGACTAACAGAATTGATTCACAGATGATAAAATCTCCAAATTATTTTGGGTTTGCTTTGGAAATAAGATGTAATTTGGATCAAGTCTTTATTATTTGGGCATTAGTATAAAATACTGTGAATGTTGGAAATATTTTGCATGCTTGGAATTATTATATCTCTTATTATATTTCTGATCTAAACTGATGTCAAAATCATAAAAATTCTAGGAAAAAAGAAACATTAAATCTAGCCTATAAGATTGCAAAGATAGGATTATAATGGAAGAATTAACACAGAACTGTTCTTTAACTTGTCATTAATGTTTTCTTTAGACTCTTTAGCCAGATCTTCTATTCTAAATAAATGAATAGAAGTTGTCGTTTCAATTTCATTAAAGCCTGGCCATTACCTTTTAAGGGGACATACTTTCAAGGTAACTTGAAATTACTTCAGATGCTTAACATGAAAAGATGGGTAGGGAGGGGAAGAGAACAGGTAAACAAACAAACAAAAAACCTCCCCGGAACCTAATTTCCTGTAGTGCGTCCCTAGGGGAAGTGTTCCTTAGCTTAGTAGAGTTCACTGCTTGGATTTCCCCCCCCCCCCCCCCCATTTCTGCCACTAATCAGCTCACAGACTGATTTTAATTATATTGGTCACTTTTCTTTTATCTAGTTGTTGAAAAATGTGCATCCTTACTGCCTTACAATGTTGAATTGATTTTGGAATTATTGATATTTGTGGTGACAGCCATTAAATAGCAGAACACAACAAACAGGAAAAATATGGCCAGTTCCTTCCAGGTAATCCTGTGTGAGATGTACATTTTTAAGACTTCCACTTTCTTTTGTGGAGAGTGTCCTTGTAACAGGAAAAATTCCTTTTCTTTGAACTAACCGTGCCCAAGTGATGAGGTCTCTTGAGGCTTTATGAAACGTGACACAGTGCAGTTCCAACCAAAAGGATAAATTAGGTGGAGCTACCATTGGTAAGACAACCATGTTTTCATACTTTAAAGCCTCCTCTGGCTATCAGACGATGTTTCACTCTGCTGTTAAATCTCTGTAGTAAAACCATGTTGAACCTGTAAAAGAAATGTGGCCCTTGAATTATATTCCTGAAAAAGAGATGGGTAAGGTATCAGTAACTGGACAAACTAAAATGGACTAGCATGTCTATAAATATTGGACCATTTTCTTAAAGGGCTCCAAGATATTGCTGTTAATTATAGTGCAGTGGATAACTCTACACCTGGCTAATCAAAAGTTTCATCTCCTAGTGTAGCAGAGAAGTAAATAGATACTAATGATCTCTCTGCCTAAAAGCTATGTTGTCTTATGATATGTACAAAAAAAATCCATCAGCTGTGGCGAAGAAAAGACTGAAAGAGCTAATTTCTTATTTTGTTTTAATGCAAAAAGATAGGCACATTTTAATAAAGTATAAAGAAGTGTTCAACATCAGCTGCAATTTTTCTTCCATTTACAAAAATGGTTTGAATTTTCAAAAGTTTGAATTTTTGAAAAACGAAGGCGGAATATTTAGGAGGGGAATGTGCAGTTCATTTCTGCCCAACTTGGTGATGCTTCTTTTTAATGAGAACAAAATATCAGAGCAATATTAGCAGGGGAAAAAAAATTGGAGTAGGACAAGTTGTGAGGGTTTTTAAGCAGGGCTTTCATGACTTGTTCTAAGTTTACAATAGAAAAGAACTGTGTTGGCTCAGATCTACTGTGTATGTCCTAGACTCAGAAGAAAGATTGGTGCACACAATTACTGGGCTCATGGGTATGAATGCAAAGCAAATAAAAAGTTCAAAGATAAAGATTTGTTGTGTTCAATCTAGGCTATAAAATATATTTATTCCCTTCTCTCATCTGCTTTACTAGTTGGTACGCAGGAGAATGAAAGCTCAAATCTTGTGCTTATGCTTGTGTCAATTAAATTATGGCCGTCTTTATGTCAGAAAATTTATCTTTCCTTCAGTAGTGCTAGACTGGAAGTGTTGTCATTTTATTAAAAAAAAAAAAAAAAAAAAAAAAAAAAAGACAGAGAAAGCAGACTACGAGCTCAAAGAATCCAACACTATGTCCTAGAATTAGAAGGTGCAGAGCAGGAAAACAGAAAGTGTTGTCCAAGTAAGCTACTTGTGGAATGTGAACCTCAAAAGTTTAAGCTCAGTGCTGCTCTCCATGCTCTTTCTCTGTGTGTCATCCAAGCATGGACAGCACTGAACATGGGTGTACAGATAGACATTTCTTTTGTGAAACCCTTCATTGTATTTCCTGGATCACTGTATTACTTCTGTTTTTTATCTAAGGGCTAAGTAGTTTCCAGAATAATTTTCATGTACGTATGTGCATGTGTGCGTCTCATTAGCATGCTTGGTGATGAATTTATCTGCTGTTTATAGCACTAACGCTTATCATTTCATATTCCCTTCAATGGCACAAGTATTTTTGAAGGAGCTGTGCTTTAATTCAGTAGTGGTAAATAAATGCTACACTTGTAAGTAGGTTTTGTGATACTTGGTATTTTTACAGATCTTTGCTAGTACTTAATCACTGATAAGTAGCTTTGAAGTTCTTTGGTTTGTGGTACAGTTGCATGCATTTCAGATATGTAATTAAACCAAATATGTTTATTTATAACCATTTTCTTTGCTTTTGTTTTTTTTAATTAACTCTGTTGTTGTTTTCCAATTTCTCCATTTTGCTTCTCTCCACCCTAAAATTAAGTAGTTTGAATCTGTGTTCTGTTTTTTCTAAAAATATAGTTAACTTACAGAAAACACTCAGACATGTATATTGTACTTGCTATGATTATGGAAATTTTGTGTGTGTATTTGCTGAACTTAAAGATCAGAAAGTATATGAATATAGGAGAGTAAGAAAGAAATAAAATCCTAACTAAAAAATACTTATTTTTTAAAGTAAAATCTTGATGTTCAGCCCTATAGTTTTAAGTGGTATACTAAGTTATAAAGTTAAAAGCTAGAAGTATTATTTCAATAATACTTCTTCTGGTTTTTCTGCAATTTGATCAACTCTACAGAGTCATGTAAAACTCATTAAATGTATATTTTCAAAAAATAAGAAGTTCAAACATCTTGCACAGTGTTCCTTGCAATAACTGTGGAGAAAGTATAAAAGGCTATGCAGTGTATGAGGGGTTTTCATTAACATTCTTAGATCCTTGCTGTTATATTTAACTCTCTAACTGATTCTTGATTCTTCTGATCAATGCTGAAGATATGCAGTGTATAATTGCTCTATGGTAATACACTTAGTAATGTCAGCACTTCTGCCTCATGTTGCTTGGGTTTGGTCATCTAAGATCTTCTTTTTAGGTCATTGCATACTATGCCCATAGAAATAGTATGACTAAAAGAAATTTAATCAAAACTTCAAAGGGTTATTGAAGTAACAGTGTTCTTTTTTGCCTTCACATCTGGACCTTAGCCAGTATTTTGGTGCCTTACCTTAGGTTTGAGAAAGTTTGTACTGAGTTTTTAAACAATTTAAGCACATGCTTCGCTTTTACTTAGAGAGGTATTTTTAAAGTTTTCCATCTTTGACACCAGTCTCAAACTGGCGACAGTAGTGCATAGTTTGTTTTATGATCAAAGACTAGGTCCACCAAAATACTGTTCTGAAAAGAACATTTAAGTGTAAGCTTTATGTTAAATGGGAATATATTTGCTGAACTCATTGATTTCAGTGAGCATTAAGCTGTTGCTTAAGTTCTTTACTTGAACAGATCCAGTGTTCAGTACTTTGCACTTATGAAACCCTATGTTTTGTTTTGTTTTGTTTTTAATTTGGTTCCAGTTGACTTGCTAGTGTTCTTTTAAGAAAAGAGACTGTGGTATAAAATCTCTTCTCTGAATATTTTCCTATAGTCACAACATCAGATGTCCCCTAGAAAAACAAAGTTGTAATCCATTATGTCACATACTGTATTTCACCGCTTTTCTGTCCCCTTGAGAAACTTGCACATAAGTTAAAATAATATTTTAGGAGATTAAATATTTTTTTCTAATCTCACATGAAACTTCAGTGTTCTATTTAGTGAAAAGAAAAGAAATTGGAAGAAATTTGAAGTCACATGGGTCTAACTTTCATACATCATCAGGGAATTTAGCCCAAGTTTCAGAAAAAAATCTGGACTGTTTCCATACATGGATTACTAATATTAAAGAAAACTTCTGTAACTTAAAGGCTTAATACCATAGGCAAATTTGTCCAAGGCAGGAAGTCCCAATATTAGTCTTTTGCAACATTTAAAGCTGTTTTCCAGAATGTCAGCATTAACTCAGCTCTAGTTTATACTAACTCCTTTGTTGTCACCTAAAATCCAGCTAGGTTTTTGTGTCCAGATTGTGATTACTATTTGTTACAGCTACATAAGAACTTCCTTTTCTTCGCTTACGTAGGCAATTGCAAAAGTGAAGCAAAAGGATCAGAAACTACCAATATTCTTGGATTTATTCTCAGGGTCTTCAAGAATCTTACCTGTTTTCAGCTGGTAAAGTCTTCATTCCAAAGGCTAGGCTGATAGACTGGGTAAGCTAGGGTAAATTTCAGCCTACATACCAACACACCTGTGCTTTTCCCATTAATCTTTTCTTTCTTAGCAACCTCCAGGTTGCCCTGTCTCCCTTACTTATCAATCTTATTCCTGATTTCTTATATTGCATTACTTATCATAATGTCCTATAAACCTCTTCTATTACATCTTCTATTTTGATCTCCTCCTAATCTGCCAGTGATTTGTCTTTAACTTTGAATTGCTGTCTTCACTTACTCTTGCCACTGTTGCAGTAAAAGGATTTAAACACCTTTTCTTCATCAGTTGAATAATCAGTTTTCTGTTTGTTCCCAAATAATATATTTTCCCTTTCTTAAGAAATGAGTAACATCTATCATCATCTCCTAGATCATAATTCTTAAGAAATGAATAATATCTTACCATCTTCTCCTAGATCATAATTGTGAGTTTCTTTTTATTTCGCTGTATGAAGCATATTGATTTTAATTATTGTTTAGACATTTCTTAAGTGAAGGAGCTTTTAGTTTAAAAAATAGTATGTATTTTGAAGAGGTTTTATTAAGACTCTTCACATCGTATTACAAATGCATAAACTGTGATTCATGTCACAGGAATTGTCTATACTTTCTTGTAACCTACTGGATTTAATAACAAAATGTATGGTTGTAAACAACGTACTTTTTTTTTTTTTAAGATTCCAACACATACGGATGCCATGTCATGGCACCAAGTTTAAAATAATATTCAAGTGGTATAAAATTTTTATATATAGCACCATAATATTTATTTCTTGATTAAGATGGTTTTTTAAGAAAAAGTAAGTACAGTGGATCCTTTGATTTGAAACTGTTGTTTTCGGATCACAGTGATGTGAAATATTAGGCGGCAATAAGCAAAGACTTTTACAAAAGAGGGATTTCAACAAATATAATACATGGCAAAGATATTTTATTTATATCAACTGTTAATATTTTTTTCTCTCTCTCCAAAGTTCTGAATCAGTTGGACTCACAGGACATGAATGCGTGTTTAATGATCTCTGGGTAAAAGGGGTAGGAGTATGGTTTCTTTCTTTTCTTTTTTTTCCCCATTTTGTTTTTCTTACCACACATGAATCATGGCAATGCAAAGAATCTTTTCTTGGGACAATTTGAAACTTCAAATAAATATGCTGGACTTTAGGACTAGGAGATTGGCTGGAGATTAGTCTTATGGTGTTCCACAATGCGTATACTGGTAGGTCGTGTTCCACATATACTCAGGTCGTTCACTCATCATCTCTCAGCTGATCTCCAATGATCAAGCTGGGACATGGTGTCTTGAGAATGGCATAAAACCTATTAGTGCCATGCCTTCTGTGAAATAGCTTGAAGGACTTTATGAATACATGCACAGTAACTAAACAGGAATGACTACAGTAATCTATCACAAAGGCAGTCTCTGAATCGTTTCAGTATCAAAGACAAGAAGAAATATCAGCTTTTTTCTGGAAATGCCATGGATCCTGGTTTGCTGCCACATACCTGTTTGGGAAAACAAACTGCCAGACGTAACCTATTACTGAATCACACAGTCTGCATGTGGAAGTGTATTTACCTCGCTCACGTGCTCTTGATGTATGGCAGTATCTGTACGTCCCACATCTGTTTAGTCATGCCCACATTCTTATAACTTCTGGTATTCAAGTTCCTGAATGACCTGGGTTTATTAGTTCACCCGCACAAGAAGTCTAAACACAATATTTCTAAGTTGTTCTCTCAAACCATTATCTATTTATTTATTAATTGTTAGTGTATTGGCAATGTGTAAGTAAATTTAAACCTCATAATCTACACTCTAAGCTGTTTCACAGGGACAAAATTATGCTACAATCATATCTCAAGGTCTTCCATACTGGGTTCCCAGAAGTCCACTTGAATCAGTCTCTTGTCTTTCAAATTATATTTGGCAGGAGGAAAGAAGATACATATGGAGAATGAATACAGTCAGTCCTATTCTGTTGTTATGATGAATCAGACACTGATCAGGCTCTGTTACTGAGCATACTATGATTATCTCAGGGGTCCCAAAATACTTGAGTCAGCTGCCTGTATTTCTTTAATGTAAACTCACCTTAAAACATGCAACATGGCATTGATCTTGTTCCCTATTCACGCCATGTCATTCCTTAGTTATATCAGTAGAAGCAGGCCAAATAGTCTGTGTGGCCATGTACATTCCTTCAGAAAGGCACGCTTTTTTATCACTAAGAATCTCTCACCAACCGAGCAGGCTATTTCTATTTGTTGTCAGATGTCTATTTCCCCCCCAGATTCCAAAGCTAATTACAACAGACTGTAGGCAACAGCATCTTCCCATTGTAGGAATAACCCAGTTAATAACCCAGTCTGCAGGGCAGCAGTGTGTCAAACATTACATCTTGGCTTTGTGGTTAGATCAGATATTTTCACTTGATCTACCACGTTCAAACCAGCTTCCCACCAAGAATATTGCTTAACTGCCACCTAAAGGGGGATTAATGATGACGTGTCAGGAAAAAAATAGATATCTCCGAGTATTTCAGGATAAAGCCTATGACATATTTTCTGAATTCTTTCTCTTCAAAATCCTCACCATCAATGTGCTTATAATTGTGAGGAAATGGAGAATTTGACAAAACAACTTTTTATGCCTTCTTATAGGGTGCACACACAACCCCAGGAAATCCCAGTATTCAATGTCTCAGAGCATGGATTCACAAATACAGTTGCACTTTTCCATGTTTCCTCTCTAAAGCTTGCTAGAAATCACATTAGGAGAAAGAAGCCTAAATAATGAACTATTAAAAAATCAGTTTCCCATCCTGCAGCACATGGCTGTGCTGTGATGAGCTCTGTAGCATTCATTAGAAGATCTTTCCATGAAGGAATACGATGGCATTTCCCACACAGCTGGGTAGAAATCTGGCTAAAGTAAACTCCTTGTTTTACATTCTTTGAAATGAATAATGATGCTTATTTTAAGAGTTCTGGAAAATGGCAGAATACCTGCTCTGGTTGTAGTCTGATAACGTTTGTACGATGCTGTGTTCTTTCCTTTATGAATGGCATTGATGACTGATAGTCATACAAAAAAGCAAGCTACGCACTATCCTTCCTAGCACAGATGAGCTATATCAGGGAACACTGCAACAATGCAAAGCCAGTCCCAAACTTTTTTTATTACTGAGACAAAGAACCATGTTCAGATCACTGCAGGTTAATCTAGAGCAAAAGTATCTGACAAAAAGGTACTGGATATGAATATCCTAAGCCTATCTTGAAAATGATATTACTACAGTATGCTATGGAAATACATGTTTTCATTTAGTGATGGTGGGCAGAAAGCCTTAAAAAATGTTCATCATAGTTTTTAAATTCACTGTGGAAAGTTTTGCATAATAAATTAATTCCCTAGGAGGTTGTGGCAGTAACAGTATCTTCCAAGTTATTCTTAGTTGAAGCAAGTTCCAAGGTCACTGCTGATAGACTGCGGGGAGAGAGGGGGAACTATCAAAGCATCAATAACACTCCAAATTATTTGTAGAGCTATGATAAATACCCATACTGAATTCAGATCTTAGCCAGAGATAAAAAGTTCAACCACTACTGGAAGCTTTGCTCAGGTTCAACGTGCAGGAAATAAAGACTGTTGTTATTTTTCTTAGCTATACAACTAGTGAAATTATTTCATCTTTAGGAGTTTTTGAAAATTTTTCAAACCTATCCCCTGCCACCTTCTTTTTCAAATGTCTAAAGTAAAAGAGTTATTCAGGGTTTTTTGTGTTTTTGGTTTTTTTAGACAAATTTCTTTCAGTTGTTTTTTATTAAATTGAAAAGTTTCATATCTTCTTTACTGTATAATAATGCTACAAAAAACAGGGAAACATTTTCTTTAAAACATTCTATACCCTAATATGCCATTTTCTGAAAGATACCACTAATGATTCACAGGCATAATGTGCACAGAAAGGTCAGTGTGGGACCATAATTGGGACCTATTTAAAGAAGAAAATGCATTAGTTATTTTTCAGAAAAGAAAAAAGAAACTGTAGAACTTTTAGCTGAAAGTCAGATCTTAAGCCTTAAAGAAGTCATTCAAATCTCAGAATTAAGGAAACGTGATGAGCCTCCTTTTGCTGAAAATGACCATTCTTTTTAGAAGGGCAGAATAATTTTGCATACCCAGCATCGTGGATTATCATTTTGGAATTTGAAAGAAGACTTCACAGTGTATTCCAGCATTGCATAAAATGGCATAAAAAAGATTCCAAGTCACTAAACAGTATTAATATATCAGATTTATTTTTATGTACAGGCTTTCAGGCCCTATGATATTCAGGCCATTTTTTTTATATCAGTTGAAATAAGTGTTTTTGAATTTACTTAAAAAATGAATAAAACCCAGATTATGTATTTGGGTACAGTGGAGCTTAAAATTTTATATGTAGAGATAAAGACTGTTGGCCATATCAATGGGAGATGAAACTCAGGACTAAGAAATACAGCAAGCAGATGCTGTAGGTAGCCAACAAAACATAAGCTCCTCTTGCTGTGCTCTGGTAAATAAAGCTGGCGCATTGTAACATACTGTAGAAAAATATTGAGTACAGTCTGGGATGTGGTATTTGCTATATAAGCTACTGAAGCTAGGTGCAACTATGTGTAAGTCTATTTCAGCCTTAGAATATATCAAATTTGGGAAATGCGTTTTGATCCTGTTAGCGGCACATATACCCTCCCCCCCTTAATTTTCAGAACTTGTGTTTAAGAATGCATTACCTCTGACTTCTGCAAATCATGTCTAAACAGGAAAAGTTAAAGAGAGCATTGCAATTTCAGAGGTAATTGCTGGTAAAAGGTTTCCATAGTCTAGAAAATAAACAATTTGACATCCAGACAGCTTTTAGGTAAGAGAAAAATACTTTTATTTACATCACTCTGTTTCAGTATATTCTGTACTATTATGTTATTTTTGTGGATGTATTCAACTGGATTTGCACATCAAAATCGACTACAGAAAATAACTATTTAAATGCATTACCGATATTACACCAATGCACAGCACCGCTGTGTTTGACGGCCTTTACTGTTTGGCTAGGGCTTGACTGCAAATCAGCTCACATGGTCAGGTAATATATATCTTTTCCTGTTGTGTGATCAGACAAGAATGAGGAAAGAGAGTGAGTGGAGTCTTAACCCACTGATAACCTGAGACATTTTATTAGGCAGGAATAGGGCTGGCTGTGAATGGCCTGCTATCTGCTGGAGGAGGTTTCATTGCACTGTGTTGTGGCCAGAAAATGTCCAGGAAAAGCAGAGCCTAGATCAAATATGATGTGCAAACATGTTGTGTCTACTCCTTGAATTGCAGCTGCGATGGCACACTGGAGAAACAATCTTGGTTCTTAATAGAAACTAGCAATCAATTATTGACTATATCAAAGTCTGTCTGCTCTTGGAGGGAGTAAACACACACTGCCCTTATGACGAGGATATAGTCGCTTACAATTTAGGAAAGTAATAACTCTTTTCTGCTGCCAAGAGCACTGTATTTATTTACTTACTTGCTAACTGCACTCTGGTGTAGATGTGATTTTCTACATTGCCTTTCAGTTAATATTCCCACAGCATGTGTGTGAATATTCATGACACTACACTCTCCTGGCTGTTCTTTGATAAAGCCAGCATGTGGCATTGAAAGGGTGATAAAATCAGAGACCTCACTGAGTGAGTAATGTTACTGCTCAGTGAAAGCCAAGGGACTGGGTTTTATGAGTAGAGATATCTCTTCTAGTCATACATCGCTGTCTTAAGTCACAGCTCTTGTTTCTTTCCCTGCAAGTAAAACAAAATACAGCTTAAGAAAAATAAAATCGGATTGAAACAGAATCCTATTGTCTGCATGTGTCTATCCTCAGTGAATGTTTTAAGGCTTAAATACTAGGCTTTTCCAATCCTCTGCAATTGTGGCATCTAAGTTTTTTTGATAATGATCGTGCTTGAAAAGTCTAACAATTTTACCAATGTGATCTTGAACTCAATAGGATTACAATACCAGTGGAATAGTTTAATGACTACACAAATTATGTTTTAGTTGCTTTTGATGACTGACTCAATTCACACTGATTAGTGCCCATGTAAAGTAGAAATGAAACAGCAAAAGAGAATGGAATATAGACACTGTGGTATAATTTGCCTGTGCTGTTTTATTTGCATCCCCCTTTATAGCCTAAAACATTAGCATCTGGTATGTGACCACATACCAAAGCTGTGTATTGATAATGTAAATAGGCCATGCTTAAAAAAAAATCCAAAACACTACTGAGAAAATACTCAGTTGTTTATGTGAGTATTATTATTTCATTTTTGAGAAGCTTAACCCAAACTTTAAAATATGTGCTACGCTTTTGTATATGGAGAGCTCTTTTCTGACTTCTCCAGATTAAACTGACATATATGGATAATTTTAGTTAGTCTTTCCTGCTGATACTGGAGAAATGGCTTTGTGTAGTCCTTTGCCATCTTAGTTAATGTGCCTCAGCACTGTATCCAGTACCAGTGACTACTCACAAGATGTGCTTGGCAGCAGTAGACTCCAGATGGTAAACTAAAAAAATCAGTCTTTCTGCAGCAGCAATGGCATCTGGGCATGTGGTTGACTTTCTTGTTGGTCTCTGCTAAACTTACTGGGCTCATCTTGTTTTATATCATCAGAGATGTCAAACTGCCCATGAGGAAGGTTCCTTTTATTTTTGTGTTAATCAGAAGTGATCTACTTTTTGATCTGCTTCACAAAGTTAAAAGTAGCAGGGTGGAAGTAGTAGCACACCAACTATGCTTTTTTCAACATCAATCATAGTTCCCATGGTCTGAATGCCCATTAGTGCCTAGAGCACATTAGGTGTTTCATTGGAAAAAGATCCCGTTTTCATGTGCTCGGAGAACTGAAGCAAAATGAGTGGGAATGATCTGGAGATTTTCTTCAGCAGGTTCACACCTGATCTAAAATTGTAAGCTTAGATTCACCTACAGAGTTGTGTCTAAGGCTTATGCAGGCCTCAAAGAAATTTAGAAAATCAGCATCAAGCTACATAAGGAACATGAAGCACAAATGTAGTGAAACCATACCTCCAAGGTGCGGGAATTTAGGATGGATCAGATGTGCTGCATTAGCAAAGGCAAAAGAGGTAATGATCTGTATGGAAACAAAGCATCTGTGATGATACGATGAGGCTCTGACGCTAATCTCTTCACATCAGAATGAAAACTAGATCTGTCGTTACTGCTTCTGTAGGAAAAAAATACAGAATCTATTTGTCTTTACCAATATCTAAAAGGAGTGAACTCCAATATTGCTCAGTCCTTGAATTTTGGTAAATATGCTTTGAAATGTGTTCATTTGTCTATGAACTTGAGGTACCCTCTGCTGCTTTGGTATCAGTTCAACCAGAATGTTGAATGGAAGGTAAATGTAGATTACCATAAAGTCTCTAAGTATGTATTTAGACAGCTAATGGCTACAGTGTGCCTCTTTAGAGCTGCTTTGGAGGCCAGTGTTTTAGCTAAGGGCGTCCACACTTGTAGGCCAAGCTAAGGCTGCCTGCAGTTGCCGTGTATGCATCACATCAGACCTCTTCTAAGACAAACCGCATGTCTGATGCTGGTTCAGTACAACTATAGGATGTGAACAGGCAGGACACAGCCTGAGAGTTGTGTCACAGCACGTAGATGCTACTCCTCCATTCATTTGGATGCCAAGGGCCATTGCCTCCTCAAGCTTGCCTATTGCTATACCACTGAAAACACTGACCATGCTTTGAGAGAGCGTTATTCGTACTAGATATTGTGTGCTGTTCATTAAGATAAGAATTCAGTTTTAGGATGAACAACAGATGGGATGTGGATTTGGAATACAGACATTTTTTCTCAGAGAAGCTCAGAAGTGGCATCTGAAACCTCTGATGCAACCTGTAAGAGGCTGATTGTTTTATAAGGTGATAAATTTAAGTAATCTAAATGCATAGGTTGATATGAATAACTTGTTTTCCCTGTGTCAATTCCATTCTTTCAGGAGATCAGGCATCAGTAACGTGCTCTTGAGGTTCAAGGATGAAATTCTGTCTTCATTAAAATACATGAGTCTTACATTAGCCTTATTGGAGCCAGAGTTTTACTTAGGAGTTGAAAATCCCCAAAGGAGCATGATAATAATACATTGAGATCCTCAGATCCCGGTTCTAGAGTTCCCACTTAACACAGCGCTTGAAGCCCAAATTCAAATGCTTTAATGTTGAAGTAGGATTTCTTGTGCCTCTGTTTTGTAGAAAGAACTGACTGGTTGAGATAGATAGTTGAGGTACAGCTACTCTACAATAACTTGTGGAAAATGTCCAAACATAAATCATTATTTATATTTCTTCAACTATTACAACTTTTGCAGCTTCATTTGTCAGGTAAAATCTCACACTTTTCATGTGTGATTGGTTCAAAAATCCTGTCTTTGATAATGGCACTTTGAAAAACTGTAAACCTTTTCAGTTAATAAACAGAGTACATTTCTTTGGTCTTATCCAACTGCTTGCTTATTGAAAATTTATGTATTTGTGTATTCCAGAAGCAATAGAAAAATAATTCATATAAGTATTTGAGTTCACAGTAAATTTATTTCAGTCTCATTTATTCTGTGTTGCGTTAGCTCAAATATTCCTTTTATCAGCATAATGAAAAATAAAGTGAGAACTTTTGTTTTTCTATGAGATTATATCTTACAGTCTAATGTAGAGCACTAAGGGTTTCCTAAATGTATTGGAAATTAATACATACCTCTTATATAAATGGATACTGAAATAGTATTAAATGCTCCATAGCCTTGGAAGCCTAGAATATAATTATAGGTATTTAAAAGCATACAAGTCCTTAAAGATTCTGCTTTAGGGCCAGCAGCAATTTAAAATATTCCCTTGCACTACAGACCTGTTTATGTAATAACAGCTTCACATTTGTGAATAATGAAGGCAATGTCATTTAAGATACTGTTCACCAAATGATCCAGGTTCATACTAACATGTTCTCACCAGGTGACATGGATGGCCCCTCTACAGGCTGTCTTAATGTTTTTCTTTTTTAGCATTCATTCAGTGTAAAAGGAAATAATGAACAGTTTGTGCACTTACTCTGTTGGATAATGCTGCTAGAAACTACAAAAAAGGTAAAATAGAAAATTAATAATGCTATACTATCCTATTATAATGTCACCGGACCTTCAAGAAATTTCTTTACCTTCCATATATACTGATTTAAAGTGGACAAATCCTGCTATTCTAATCAGGCAAAGCAAACTGGCAACAATAAGATAGCCCAGTTTAGGTCAGGAAAATGGGAGTCAAATATGGAAGCAGAGTACTCTTGTGTGTGCTTTCCAGGCTTGGGTATGGATTTGTATACTTGGGGTGCAAAGAAGAAGAAAAAGAATAGGGTGCTAAAGGGAGAGTACACAGGATTTTTCAATGTATCACAGCTGGGCATATACTAAATAAATATTTAACATATTTAGTGCTAAAAATATTATGTTGAAATTGCCTCATTTTTAACTCATTCAGCAGAAATAACATGCTGGGATGATTACAAACAAGGACAAGATGACTTCTGGAATAATATGTTTAATGAAATACAGGTTTTGCATTTATAGTTGCTGTTATTGTTGCATCAGAGAAGTGTAGAGAAGGCCCCCTGCCTCTCCCAGAAAGCTAGGCTCCATTGTCAAAGGTGCTATAGAAGTTTCTAACAGAGGAAAGATGAGGGTGGAAATAAAAAAGGAGTATCAGCCTCATTTTACAAATGAAATGAGGCACAGGAAGATCTTTACCCACCTAATTTGACAGTGGCAGCCTGAGGCTTAGCTGGGAAGAGCAGTTAGAGAGCTTCTCCTATATAACGTAATTGCTTCATCATGAAAAACAAAGACGAGTTTCCTGAAGGGAACCTGAAATTATCAGTAGTACCAGCAAATCCCTCTGAACAATTCTGAGACATATACCAACCACTTGGCAGCAGGACCTCAGTTAAAGTCATTTTCTACCTTAGAATTTTCCTAAATAGCTAATTATACTGGCTATTTTTGTATACTTGATTGCACTGCTAAATGACAATATATACTTTTTTATTGCATATGTGGCTAAAACCTCTCAAACATATTGTTGCTACTCTGTAATACGTACAAACTACTTGAAAGCTCTAACTCAGTGGAAGATTTGTCTGATGAAACAGAAAGGTTGTTTTATTTTCGATCAGATTTGTTCTCTATTCGAGCTCAGAGCACAGCCTGCAGGGGTGTTAGCGCTGGCCCAAGGAAGGGGCCAGGAACACGTTGCCAAAGGCAAGGGTGAACAGACGCCCCTGTCAGCATCACCCTACATTCAGGTTTGCTTAAACTGGTTGTATTTCAGCACAGTTTCACAAAAGGAAAAAGGAACAGGAACAGCAAGTAAAATATCAAGAAGGCAAATAAAATGCTCATTTTAAATCCCCAGAAAGAAGCAGCGCCTCCTGGTATCACCAATAAGGCAGAAGAGATGGACTTCCAGTTTAACTTTGATCCCTTTCATATTAATTCCTTTAATTCCTGCAGCAGGTACTTGTCATTGTTCTGGTCTAAAAGGAATTTAGCACGTGATATGGTGTTAAATTGTGAAGATCAGAATTGCATCCAGAAATGCAAAATTTACTCAGAGGATTTGACAGCCAAAAGGGAGCAGGCAAACTCTGTAGGTTGTAGAAGAATGCAAGAAAGAGCAATCTGTGATTCAGTGCTCTCCTTGATCTTCTACACGTACTTCAGGAAGGCTTTTCTTCACAAATAAAGCAGTTTTCTCTCATTTCGCCCATATCGATTTGCATTGTTTAATGTGTGCATGTACAGCTTTTTGCATTCCCATTGCCCAGTTTAACTGTGGTAAGGGGAGATTTGGCAAAAGCACTGAGCAGTGCAACAACTCAGTTAATCTTGAGGTGCTGCTTAGTACTTCATTCTTCTGGATAATAAGTGGATTAACAGAAGTATCATGTTACTATTGATTTTATTTTTCCTTTGAAGTTTGTAGTCTTTTTTTTTTTTTCTTTTTTTTTTTCAGTTAGCTTTTGGGGATAGTAGAATAGTGCATATCTAAACAGAGCTCAACTGTTTAAGATTCTCAGATGTTCACTGAATCTAATTAAAAGGAAGAGCCACAGCACTTAATCCTTTCCAAAGAACTTATCTTTTTTAACTACAATACGATTCATCTGGCCCTATGTTTAATTTAATTCAGCTTCATAAAGCTTCAAGTGAAATAAGTTATCCCACTAGTTGCTGACCACAATGACTTTTCTATCTTAGAAACAGCAGCTGGGACTGTTGGGGGGGGGGGGGGGCAGGTACAGCATTTGAAATCATGGGATCAGAGTATCTCATGTTTTGTACAACATCAGTCACTTGCAAAAGTGTCACTTGGAAAAAAACTAGAAATATTAGCATATGAATGCTGAATGGATATTTTGAACTCATATTTTATGAGTTTAGGTGCTGCTTGTTAAATTTTCTGTGATGTCTTTATTTCAGAGGCCCTGAATTTAGGGGATAGTAAATCTACCCATTTCCCAAAGCTACACCAAATTTGTCACTCTGAAATACTATTTGCACCTGAAATAAATGTTCTTACAGAGCACTTCTTGTTGTCTGGGGGAAGAAGATGGAAAAAGAATTGCTATCATAGCTTCCATATCGTTCATGGATCTTTATTGTCTTTGTATGAAAGAGATCACCAAAAAACTATGCTAACTGAACCTGATTTTATATACTGAAAGAAAGTCAAACTCCTGTGACTATGACTTGCCAGAATTAATCAGAAAAAAGGTGATGGTCACTTTGAGATCCTTTTGTCAGAGCATTGTGGCTGAAAAAATTGCTTGAATGATTGTCCAGATCAAGGAGGTTCAGCTTAAGCTGCCTATGTAGGGAGGGAATTTTACATATTCTCCTTCTTTATGGGTGACAGAAGGAGGCTGCGTTTTGCCATCATTTCAATGAGTTAGTGATGGAGTGGTGTCTTAAATGATATGAATTATACAACTAATGATTATTTTGCCTGAATATCTTAATATTTCAACATCTTATAATAATATTCTGTCATTATTGGCCATGTGTATATTGCCAAGTCAAAGATGATCAAAGAACAACCACTGGCCTACACGCCAAGTGACATATTTAGCTACATCTGCACTACTTAGGGTTTGCCACGCCTCTCCTCTGGATCCTAAATGGCTCCCTTCTTGTTTAAAAACATAATTACTATTTTTATTTTTTAATTCAAATTATCAGAAATAATGTAGCCCAGGTATATTTTGTGCACTGCAAGAGAGTGAGGCAATTGCATGCCCTAATATGTAACACAAGGGCATATCAAGTTTGGGAGTGTAGAGTCTGCTCCGCCTCTGCTGAAGCAGTGCGAAGAACAGAGGGAGGAAAATCTGCTTCAGGCTTGTCCTTGCTGCCTACAGCAATGGTCCACGGTGCGTGTGCTCTTTCCTGTCACCCGGCGTGCGTATTGTCTCACAGAGTGTGGTAAACTTGGGCACAGACTGTGCCAGGCAGGAGGCATGCTAACAGGCATTCGGTGTGGACAGTTGGTGGTCCACCACTGGAGCTAACTTCCTAGCCCTATTTAGCAGTGTGGGCACAGTCATTTTCACAGTTTTTCTGTTGTAGTATACTTGTCTTTAGATTTTGCCACCTGAGCTATTGATCTAAGACCTTCTGTTTCAAGATTTTAATTCAAGATTTAGTTAAAAATAACTAACATACCACAATTTATTCTGCTAAATTGATTGCTTCACTTTCGTGAAAATAAGAAATTCTAGAATTATCAAGTTATGTTAACAAACTTTCTAAAAGTCTTATTCTAAATGCTCTAAATTCATCTTTATTGCTCCTGTGGTTGCATTTTGAGTCATGGAAATGAAAAAATCAAAACTTGTAAATAAAGTAGTTAGCTTTTTTTTTTTTTTTTTTTTTTTTTTTTTCCTGCTGTTGGGGGGAATAATTTTGTCAAACAGCTTTTGATAAGAGTTTACAAAAATTGCATATGTACTGCTGGTTTCTTCCTTATTTACTGCTTGGCCTGTTATTTGATGCAGGATGATAATCCATAGTGCCTACTTTCCCTGAGCCACTTAAAAGGTAATGATTATAATTAAAGCTAGACATAGTCCATCTGTAGTTTGACAGTAGGAAAAAAACTATATATTTTTTAAATATAAATCTAGGAAAATTATTTCTCAAAAAACACTGCATTTAATAATTTTACCTCTTTTTTTACTTCATTATGTGTGAATAAGCATTCAGAATTATTTTAATTCTAAATCATTGATCTTGAATTATACTTGTTTAATGTTCAAGTTGTTCTAATGACTTTAGAAATGTTTACCTGGTATGTAGATGCAGCTGTTCAGAATAATCCATTCTATGGTTAAAGCCAGGAAGCAGAAAGATTCCTATGTAATTTCTGGATTTCCAGAGTGTTTATGAGCTGTTAATTGAAATATTTACATTTGATATTAAAACTGAATTTATTAGTATCAACCAATACACAAGCCAGATAAAACATCTCTGTTCACTGAGTGCATGGTTGATATAACTAACATATGTAAAGTTTGAAGGAGCAGAAGAAATGTTTCATAGCCCCAGAAATGGAAAGGAATAGTACTGCATAGCAATGATCATATATGAGCCTATAGAAGTGTGTAAGAACTTCTATCCAAAAGACTTTAATAAACACAACCTTTAAATGTTTTTTTAGCCCTTTTCAGTAATAATGGAGTGGTAAAAAAAAAAAAAAAAAAAAAAAAAAAACCTACCTGTCTTGTTTCAGTTTATATTCATAATATTTGTCCTCACACCATGCACCACTCTGAAGACCCTGATGCCTTCTTCTCAATAACCTCTTCATCTGCATCAACAGGCTGCTCTTCAGTCCATCTCCCCACCCCACCCCCAAGCTATGTCTTATCCAGATTAAACAAGCTCAGTTCCCTCAGACTTTTCCCACAGGGCAAGTGCTCCCGCCCTCTTAACATCTTGGTGGCCCTTTGCTGAACTTGATTCCGTTGTCCATGTCAATGTCTTTCAGGTATTGGAGGTCCCAAAACTGGACACAGTTCCAAATATGGTGAAACAAGTGCTGAATAGGGGGGATATTTATTCCCTTCCTGCTATCTACAGGATGTGCTGTTGCTGATACATCCCAGGATGCTGTTAAACTTTTTTGCTGCCAGAGGACACAGCTGATTCATGTTCAGTTTGCAGGCTACCAAAGCCCTCAGGTCCTTTTCGACAGAGCTGCTCACCAGACAGTCAGACCCTAGTCTGTATTGAAGCAAGGGGTTGTTTCTTTCCAGGTGCAGGACTTTGCCTTTCTAACTGATTTCCATAAGGTTGCTCTTAGTCCATTCCTCCAGCCTGTCTAGGTCATTTCGAATGGCATCCTGGCCCTCACCAGTCTATAGGTAAGAGGATGACCACTAACCACTACCATCAGAGCCCGATCATCCAACCTGTTTTCAGTCATGTAGCTATCTGCCTGCTTACGCTGTAACATCCTAACTTGGATACAAGAATATTCTGGGAGATGGTATTAAAAGCAGTTGTAAAGTCAAGGTAAATGATGCCTGCTGCTTTCCCCTTGTCCACAAATCCAGTCATTTTATCATAGAAGACAATCGGCTTGTTCAGGGAACCCTTGGTAGATCCATGCTGACTGTTGCCAGTCATGATATTCTCCTTTATTTGCACAGAAGTGGGCAAGGCATTTTGTTATGTGATTTTCTCAGGGACTGAAGGGAGGCCTAGTGGCCTATAGTTCCTTTTTGGAAGATGGGTGCAACAGTTGTCTCTCTCCAGTTGTTGGGAACCTTCCCTGATCATCATGACTTTCCAAGGATGATTGAGAGGGCCTTGCAAGGAACAGCAGCCAGTTCTCTCAGCGCTCTCGGACAGGGTGCAGCCCATTGGGTCCCATGGACTTCTACTGGTTGAGTTCTCTCAATTAATCTCTGCTTCAGTCCTCGTTCACTGCTGGTAGCTCTGTTACCTAAACCCTTTCTTTAGAGCATAGAGGCCTGGGAGATATTGTCAGTGGGGATCAGTTCCATACTTTTATATAACAAATATTTGATGTCTGTGGACTATGGAATACTATATAATATGTAACATTTGATACAGTGTTAAGATTTCAAGGAAAATGAAGTTGTCTCTTATCACAGTTTTTTTTTCTTTTTGTTTCTGTATTGTTATGATTTGTAATACAGCATAAATCTGCTGTTTAAAATTTAAGATTTACTGTTAAATTTTAACATTTTACAACTATGAGAAATCCCCTTTTTGATGGTTGAGTTCTTTGAATTTTTGATGTAGTTGACTGACAGTTGACTGACTTGCCTACCAGAATCTGAGCTAAATTGGAATTTGTTGCCATTGTTTGTAGGATCAGGCTTTGTGAAATAAAAGAAGAAAACAGGTTTCTGGGTTTCTTTTTTTCTGCATTAACAAAGTAAATCCTCATCAGACCCTTGCTGTTAGTGATTGCCAATTACCTGCAACTGTAGGAACACTGGTAAAGCATTGCCTTAATTAGGAAGGCCTAAAAATGCCCTTGGGAACTAAGCAAGCATAAATGTAGCTGAAAAGTTTTGTTTCTCCTTGACAGGCATCAAATTTTGTGCAGAAACCACTGGTAGACATTCTTGGAAACACCTTCACTGAGCTTCTATGAACATGCTGTTATTCAAATTAGGTAAATTCACCATTTTGATATTAAGAAAAAACCTTTATGATACTTTCTTAAAACATTGCTGCTGTTGTAATACTAAGCAGATATGCAATGCCCCTTTACTCAGAATTTGTCATGGTAATATGTTTGCTATCCATGTCTATCAAACTCCTTGACATGTAGTACTTCTTAAAACAAATTATATTTTTAAGGGGAGAGGAGTGTGGGGTTTTCTTGGGGTTTTGCTTTTAGTAAGACTCTACAGCCTTTTTGCATAACTTCTGCATGGCCAAGCCAGATCTCCTGGGCTTTGCTCTGTAACTCCTTCTATTTCCTATATTACAACAAATAATAACTACTAGCTATAGTCACTGAATGATACTAAATCACTGTGGTTGGAGATGACTCTTCTTTTTTTTAATCAGGCCTCTGGCTTGCCCATATCTTTTTATTTCTTCCTGAACAGCATCACTGAAAGTAAACCTCTCCTCTCTGCTAGCGTATTTTGAGTAACCAAAGCTGTGTATTATAATATTGGTATAGATGAGCTTCAGTCCTGTAGGATGAATGTCTTGTATTTTTTCCTTGGTCAGTTCCATGTAAGGACAACAGGTCTTGAGCATCTAGTACTATCTAGCAGATACAAGCACAGTTTGGTAGGAATAAGGTAATGGGTATGAAATGTCTAATACTAATCGAGTTCTTACTACAGTTCAACTGATTGTTGTCAGAAGGAGCTTTCCATGAGAAAGTGTCTCTCGTATGCTGACTTCAGACCACCCCTCACAGGTTAGTTTCTGGTCAGGAATACTGTCACAAGATGTCAGTTTTGGTGAAAATAGCAGTCCCCCATATGAAACAGTGTGGTTCAATGTGTCAGGCATCAGATATAGGGGAGTTCTTACTCTTGTTTGTCTACTTTCTCCTACTGTCCTGTTTAAATTCAAACATCTCTCTGACAGTTGCAGGATTTTTTTTTTTTTTTTTAAGATTTTCTTTCCCTTCTGAACTGAACCAAATATTTGCAAAGTTTAAGAGATCATCTTTTTGACATCTAGATACTTTGCAGTGTTCTAGACATTCATTTGTTACTTGTGGGGAAAAAAAATTATTGAGGGTAGTGTTTTTTCTACATGTAGGAGAAATGGAGTGAAATATATTTGGAGTAATGTTTATGGTGGCGGATGCCAGCCTGATTCTACAAGACACAATGCCTGATTCACTAGGTCAAAAATGTAAGGTCTCTGACTCTAAAGCTAGTAAGGCACCCAAGAAAAATTAATCAGAACAGCAACCTATACACAAAAATAATTCAATTCCATTAGAACAGCACATATTGCCTTAATCTCATATGTGTAGACTTCACTGCAAGAAAAAGACTGCGTGAGTTCTTTTCACAATATTTCTGTGGATTTTCTTTGAGTGGTGATAACTAATTTAGGACCGCATTATTCCTGCTGCTTTTCAAGGAGCAAGGAACAATTATAAGCTTTTTGTTCTCTCACATAGCATAATATATGTTAATTGTGAGTTGGTCAGTCATGACAGCATCCAGTGTTTAACTCTTGTATGAACCATAGCTAAAGGAGATGCACAGATAAGAACAGCAGTGTCTGGGTTAATTTTTTGTTTCTGGGGGAAAGAAGGAAATTACTCATGGGAAATTACTTGAAAACTTACTGAAGTAATTGTTCTCAATTAATAGTTTTGGAATTTTTCTTTTGAAATGAATTACTAAGGAGATATTCCTTTTTAAATAGTGATAGTTTTTTCACGTGCAGCTGAATCAGAGAAAAGCAATCTTCTTTAGAAGTGAGACTGCAAGGGAATATTTCCAGAATAAAAATTTCAGACTGACTATTTTGATTAATAGTTTAAATAAACCTTTTCATATCAGTATTAATGGTATAATTTTTATTGGTTTTAGGTTGAACAAAGCTAATTTCATTCTTTCTTTTTTGCACCCTTATTCTGGTCTCACTTATCTAAATCTAAAATTTCCTTGATGTCAACAGTTAGGATGAAATAACAATTCAACCAAGAGCTTTCTAGCCTTTGTTTTCTTCCTGATTTTAGCTCTTGTACATACAGTACCCTTTCAATTTCAAAGCAGATTCCACGTGGCCATTGCTGTGAAAAGTTAACTAGATCTTGGCATTTGAAATGTTCTTGCTTTCAGAAGAAGAAATCTGAAATGTACTAAGATTCCTGGAAAAAGAAAAGTCAAAACTTTGAATTTCAAGATTTACTGGTACTTCTTTGGCTTAAAGGCTGCTACAAAGTAATTTGTGAAGGGATAGCATTCTTTTTTTTTTAAATTTATTTTTCCCCTTTATGTGAATTAAATTGTGTGGAATACTGTTTTGTGCAATAGTCTGTGCTTTGCAAGTAGCTGGCAGGTGATAGAGTGGTTACTGTCTGAATTAAAGGGAAATCTGCTAGAGATCCTCCTAAGACTTTTTGTGTGTGTGTGTATTCTGTTTGGGTTCTTGTGTGCCTCCATTGTTTTCCTTTGTTCGTTATTTTATTCTACAAGAAGATTCCATTTGAGTATCTTAAATAGTGTGAGAATTATGGGAAAATAGTAATCTTTTTATAATAAGCTTTGGAAAGTGAAGCTTGGGTGAAACAAAGACCTGTAAGGGAGGACTATTGGTATAAATTACTCAAGTGAAGAATAGGTGTATGGGCTTGGCTTGAGTTTTACATGATTCAGTTGAATGTAAACAGGAAATGTTCACACTGAGTATTTAATTAGATGCTAGGTGATCAGTCTTGGTATGGACTTCACTAGGGGCTTCAAGCAGCTGAGTCACTGAGAAAGTCAAAGTTATGTTTCAGAGGACTGTACTTTGCTGAGGATTCTGGATGTGCGAGAAGTGTTTGAGGTGATAGATGTTAAAGGAGGTGGCTGGAATAGGAAAAAGCTTAATAAATGGTTTAAAGTTCATAGTGATTCCTTCCGATTTAGGAGCAATAATGGATGGTGGCACAAATATATGAATGACTGTAACTGTAGCCTACAGTAATCTTTATAAACAGTAACTGATTATCTAGAAAATAATACACTTTGAGGGCAAGCATATAGAGGTTAAAACTAAGTTTACAAGTAAATTCAAGAGGGGGTTGTAGTGAGCAGAAACAGTTAAGAGAAGAGCCCTATCTCTCCTTAAGAAGATATGTTAATTCTGAATTGGAACAGTGGAAATAGTTGGGGGGGGGGTCCCCTATTCTAGCCCTATTCTTCCTTCCTTCCCTCCCTTTCAGTGCTCATCTTACTGCTGTGTTAAGTGTGAACATTGTAGACTTGTGCAGTATATTATGACCACAATACACTCATATAGAGCAAGCAAAGTGCATATAGGCTTTCTCCTAAAAAGAAATTAAAAAAAAAAAAAGAAAAGAAAAAAAAAGAAAAAAAAAAAAAGACCGTAAGAAGAGGTCGGAGAAAGAGTCGTGCACAATAAGATAGGTACAGAGGAGATGGTACATTGAAATATTAGAAGCAGCTAGGGAAAGTCTTTGTGAAAGTTTTCTGGGGGGAAAGCACAGTTGTGGAAGAATATAAGGTAATGGAAGATAGCAATGTTATGGAAGAAAAGGGCCAGGGGGAGGAATTAAGAAGCAAAACAAATGCATGTAGAACAAGAAATATTTAGAAATTTTGTCATATTACTCAGATTTCCAAAGTAATATCCTCAAAGAACTTAAACTTTACACAGGAAGAATAATGAATTCAGAATGAGAAGAAAGATAACAAAAAAGACAATGAGAAAGTCAGATAACTGAGTCATGCTGCAAGTTAGAAAAAACAGAACAAAATAATTCAGGATTTCAGACAAAGACTAATTCTTAATTATTAGCTTACCAAATAAATGCTATATAATACAAATGGAGTGACTCATATGTGGTTTTGCTGAACATTGCTATAGAATAATTGAAATTTGTCTCAAACAAACCCTCTAGGGAAATGGAAAGATGTTCACAAACCATAGTACATCCTTTTTCCTATGGTCTGTTCTTCCCCCCCGTTTTTTGAGGTAGCATTGAATTATATTGGCAGGAGATAAAGTGAGCATTTCCGTTTCTGATCACCTTCCCTCTCCATTCAAAGTGGGATGCAGTTCTTTGGCATTCCTTTCAAATGTGCTGTCTTTCTCTTCTGTTAATGCTTCAGATTTCCCTATCATTCCAGCAGGCAAGCATATATTTCTCTTTTTCTGAATTCTTAAGTTTTCAGGTTTTGTCTTCATCACCCATAGCATCTGAGGATCTGTCCTTTTCTTCTTGTCCCCATAGGTAAAATGCTTAGTCAGGCCTCTCATCTTATTTTTCAAACATTGGAACTGCCTGTTCTGTGACTCTGCCAAAAATGATTTCCTATCTTACATTTGTAGTCTTTCTCCATTCCACCAAATACAGAATTCTGGCCCTTTTAGTCCGCACAAGGTATCCTTCCGATATAACCCATAACATGTTATTATGTTGCTTCCAATTATGGTGCCCATCTCGAATCTAGAATTGGTAATGACTTGATTGCAGTAGGAGCAACATTAGCTTTCAGATAATTAACTAGAGGTTTATTTGCAACATAATCACATTTTAAATTAAGTCGTAGGTGAAAAACTGCTGGTTCTTTAAGAACTTCTAACAAAGTCTATGTGTATCTTTTTTCCTGGGATTCCCTTTCTGCAAAGAACACTGTCCTGAAATTCAGTTGCAAATCCTATGATCACCCTATCAGTAAGGCCTACTTTCTCCTGCAATACACAGAAAACTATTGTCTGATACTGAATAATATGGAAACTTTGGAGACTGTTTTTAAAGTTGCTATATAGTTAGGTTTGTTTATGTGAATTATTTAAATTAATGCACTTAAAACCATCCATGTGTGAATAATTCAGGTGTACATGTAAGTTCAATTTCTTACGAATGCTTCTGTATTTCTCCGTTGTTTGTTTCTTCCAGTTATATATTACTTATTGTGCAATGTCTATGACTTATTAGATCATGAGCTTTTTGGTACAGATTCCAGAGCTATTTTATTCTCTCTTTGTACAACACTAAGCACAACAGTTGGATTTTTAGCAGGTAAACTGTTGCACACTGCTGTAACACAAATAATAAATGAAACACTGTAGTATATTACTACCGACATGGAAGAGGTAAAATAATTCTATTGAATCATTTTCGCAGATAGCTTGCTGCTAATAGTCCATGCTTAGGTATATATTCCTCTTCTTCAAGAATTCTGAGGCTGTTATAGGGGAGGAGGAAGGGCATAGAAATCAAAATATTTTAATGGGTATTTAGAGAAATATGAATTTTTAAAAAGGCACTGGATACTAAATGTTTGCTTGGGAAATAAGAATAACTCAATTTCAGTAAGAAAAATTTGCAAATAATCAGCTAGCAGCTTATTTTCACCACTATTTGATTGTAAAGCTAAGGTGAAAAAAACAAATAATGACTTTATGTAATACTGGAAAAGTCTTACAAATAGGAAGAACATTCTGAAGAACTGGTTAGGTTCATTTGTCTTTAGAAAGATGACATAAGCTTTATCGATAGGGCAAAATCAAATGCAGCAAAAACTGATACAATGATCATTAATGTGTACTTTCATTTTGGTGGTTCCTTTCAGAACACAGGCGTCCACGCTCTGCTCTAAGCACAAAAGGCAGCTGGGTACTCTGCAAAAGGAAAATAGATCAGTGTCTTCATAATCTGGAGACATGGTGGAAATAAACTGACTACTTTGTGTTTGAAAGCGAAATATTTCCACAGAGCTAAAGGTGGGATGCTGGTTTTCAGATGATGATGGTTTTCTTTCTTGGAATGGTTTCTGCATGTTTTTTTAATTATTATTTCCCTTTTGTCTTGCCTCATCAGTCATATTCTTTTACAAGGTTTAGTCTAAGACATTGCTGACTTAACGTAATAGAGAAATAACCCTCAGAAATATTTTACTAAGGGTTATAAAGTTTTGGTGGGGGTGGGCTCTGCTATTCCCACGGCAAGAACCGCTTCCGTTTTGTATCAACTGAAACATGGAGCATAGTGTGTTTTAGCTGACAGTACAGACCAATAACTTGTGTATGCAATGTGTGGGTTTTTAATAACTCGGATATGTCAGATATAGATTCAAAAAAATGCTATGACAAATTCGTGGAAGGAAAATCTGTCACAGATCATTACACATAGCAGTATCTCCCCTAGCTTGTAAAGTCCCATTATAAGGTTGTCTGCTGCTTCACTTTCCACCATCCCAACTACTGTAGTGGCCAACCAAATTATTCTTATTTTCTAATGCCATTTTTATTTTTTATATGAAGGGAAGGTGAAAAGTAGTTGCTAAATGACGCTTGGCCAAAGCTCCAGTTGTGTCTTCCAGTGTTGTGTTGAATGATGAGGGAGAAACCAAGGTAATTCAAGATAGGTGTCAGTGAATCTGACTCACTTGTCTCTGAAGTTCATGTGTTAGATATACGGTGGTAACCAGCCTTTTCTTCAGGATAGTTTCCTCTATCTTTTGAAATTTAAAGATCAGCTAAAAATGATTCAGTCTATTTTAAATAACTGGAAAGCAGTGGTAATCTGTTTTAAGTGTTATCATCACTCAATAATATAAAGCCACCTGTGGAATCCACTTTTTATTTCTGTTTTATATATACACACATATAGAACTTACAGCTCTATTGAAAATAAGACATTTACGCACCTCCTCTGATCAAACCCTTACACTGGAAAGTTTATAGAGGTGCAACTTCTGTCACAGACAAGGGCTCAGAGGAAGTTGTTTAGAGTGTAAGGTCTCATTTGGCATGAGTAATAGGTACATGCAAACTGAATAATCATTTCTCAGATATTTTGCTTATACAAATATTTAATGTTCTCTAGGTCTGGCTCGCTGTTCTCTCCCAGTAAAATGTAGGAAATGTAGGAAAAAACATCAGATCATAAGTTTTCTATTAAATGTGTGCAAAGTTGTTTGTTCTGTGGCAAAACTTTTCAAAGTAAGTTTTACTGTTCTTCATAGTTTAGAAATCAGTGATCCGGATAGAGTTACACAGGGAGTATGAAGCTCAAGACAGTGGGAGACAAAGGAAATTTTAAAAGTCCTAGCAAAGGAGTGACACTTAAATAAAATGGAAACTTTATAACTATAACAGAAAAATAGAATCTGTGAAGGGCTGTTTGAATTGTAACCAAAGCTAATAATTAAAAGAAATTTCACACATCAGAAATTAATTGCAAGACTTGTAGTAAAGGAAACTTATTTACATCCAAACTAAAAATACTTCCAATAAATTCAGTGGTGCTCCAGCTTATATATTTTCTGTGAGAACTTGATCTTCCAGGGGTTTATAGACTGCTTTAGGAAAACTGACATTGAACTGTGGCACTATCTGTCCTCAAAGCCTCTGTATATTCAGCTAATTTTTTGCTCTGCTGCTTCTTGTTTCTATGGGAAAACACACTGCTCTTTTCTGAGGTTATGATGCAAGGAACCCCTCAGTATTGTGTTCTCTTGCTCCTTTTTTTTGTGCATATCGATTTTTCAACTTTCAAAAATGATATTATTTCTTTTGTAGCACATCTGCAATATGACATCACATGTGTTTCTCATATGGTAATTAGAAAAAATGAATTTGACACTTGACATTCTGAATATTTTCCATACTGAGATCAAAAAAGGGGGAGAACTACATCTCACTGACACAGCACGGGATGGAGGGAGCTTGGTATGTAGCCATGAGGAAGAGCCAAATGGCGAGCTGAAGGGCTCGTGTTGAGTAAAAAGGAGAAGGAGAGGAAGAGAGAAGCCGGGCATCATACCAAAGCCCGGAGGTTCTTGGAGTGTGTTTTACCCTTCATGTAAAGTTTATATTTAGATCTTTTTAAGATTTCTATGTGGTCACAGAATTGAGGGTTGTATGTGATTAATTGTGGATCTTTTCTGAGTGGCAACTTTTCTTCTGGACTGTCTGCTTCTGTAGCTGTCTTTGATACTTTTACATCCTTGCATTAGTGTATTACTAAGTAGCCTGCCAGGCCGGACAGAGCTATCTGAGCGTATTTTAGAAAAGATAATGAGAAAATTTCCCTGACTTCAGTGGAACCGGAACTGGAAAACTTCATTTGTAGGAAAAGTGTTTTTTTTTTTTTTTTCTTGAAGGATGAAAAAAATAATTTCCTAGAATTAGGCTAATGATCCTATGTTTTATTTAGCTTCTCAACTTTTGGAAAATGTGCTTGTTTAATTTTCCTTCAAATGTAGACCAAGTCATATGAACAGATTTAACTAAAATACAGGTGCCATAAAGTATGTAAAATTATTTTCTGAGATTCTTTGCAGAACTGAGTTGCACAGGGCCTGCTTCTGCAATGTCTATTCATGCACAAGACCCACAAAAACTAGTAGAGATCTGTTTCTAAAGAAATATAGGCAATAGAAATGATGTTATTTCTTCTGAAAGTGTGCAAACACCATTGTAATGAGATAGATTCCATAATCGTAGTTCATTTAGATCTGGTACATTAAAACAAGATATGCCATACTTTGCCTAGTGCAGTGTGTTTCCATTTAGTTGTCTACAAACTTCATCAAACTTAAATTAATGCTATATATGCATACTCTAAAAAGTGAAACGCAGTTCCATATGTACATGTGTTCACACCTCAGTGTCTTCCCCCACCCCCCTTGCAAAAAAGTACTGGGTACTTCATTCCCTCTGAATTTTAGAATGACTGTGAAATACAATTTTATAAAGTTTAATTATGAAAAAGCTAAGCATTGAGATTACTTTCCCTGATCTTTCAGAGTTACAGTGACTGATATTCTCTGAAGCATTATCAAGTCAACTCAGCAAGAGAAAATATTTTTCCTTTGAAACATTTTAGTAAATAGGAGTATCATTCTCAATCACTGTCTGCAAAAGCAATTTAACTTTAGTTTGCAGATCTGTCTCCACTCTCCTTAGCACTAGTTTTTAATTATATTTTATTATTTTATGAGAAGTTTAAACAGAGAAGAATAAATTTGGCTATGTAATTGTAATCACATTTATTGAGGTGAAATTTAATTCCTCGAATAATTTAACTTTTTGCTTTTTTATGAAAAGTCCCAGTGCCATGACCTCATATGTTTGAACATGAAACATTGTATCCACAGGGTTAGAATATTGTTTATTATGTTTGAAGGAGTTTATAATAAATGAATATTTAGAATTTAAACCTACATCCATAATTCCATCAAAGTTGGCCTGGCTTTCAGAAGTATAAAATCTCTAGTGGTTCTTCAAAGAGACAGGCTGAAGATGTATCCAACCTGAGCAGCTGAGGAAGGCAGTGGAAATAACCAACATGAAAGTGCACTCAATATGATTTAGCAGCAGATTGCCAATAAAAGAGGAGATCCTGCTTTCTCCATATCATCTGTGTATTACCACTGCTTACATCAGACACAGCTATAGGGAGAGGCTGCAGGATCAGTTGGATCCACTCATTGATGCAGTGGAAAACTTAGTGTCTTAATTCTTTTCTTTTTCTTTTTTTTTTTTTTTTTTTTTTTTTTGGAGGGGGGCATGAGAGACTTTATACCTCTTCCTTTTTCCCTCAGGCAGAAAATGCTGTGAGTGATTTCACCAGTTCTTTAGATATGTTTGTTAACGATTTAAAGCTGAATAACTAGTTATAAAATCTAGCTTGATTGTTTACTGTATTAACACACTGCATATAAGATCTAGTGACCCTCCAGTGACTTAAAGTCCAAGGAGAGAATGAGAAAGTGCAGCCTTTAGTTCATTTTGAATGGGCACAAACAGCTAGCCACAATGAAAAAGGAGGCTATTAGAAAGATGCCGCTTAAAGCTCAAAACCTGCATGTGCTCCTTGATTGTGCGAGAGGCGGGTTACTTTGCAGAACTTCGCAATATTAAATAAAGGAAGTCAAAGATAGGAAAAGATCCCAACCATCACAAGTGGAGGAAAAAAGGGAAGGAATTTAAAGTCCTTCAGAGCTTTAAGCATTTATTCAGTATATGAAAGAGTTGGAAAAAATCTAAAGGCATCTTTTAACTTGCAGTCTGATTTAACAGTAATTGATAAAATAAAAGTCTGGACACTATTTTCATGATCTGAGTAAATTTATTCTTGTGAAGAATGAAAAAAAACAAATTTTTTCTTCTATAATGGAAGATCTTTTGATTTTCCTCTTGAAAATCAACTGTCAATATTATATACATTAGTTTGGTGAAGGTAGTGTTCTTTTATGTGTACTCTATATATGTATTTATGTATTTATAACAAGTTAAATACTTCTGGGAAGCACAGGGAACAAATGGACAACACTATTATCCTACTTTACCCATCTGTACCGCCATTGCTATTGTAAATACTCTATGGAGCTCTTGGAGCTACCCATCGCATCTTAAACAAACAAACAAAAAACTGTTAGTGAAACAGGCAAAAGATGGTCCATAGTATGGAATAGCTTCCTTATAAAGAGTACCTAAACGTGATGTTATTGAACGATGATGTTATTCAGAAAGGTTTCTAGCTTTTGATTTTTTAAAATTTTTCTGACAAGCTTTTTGATTTTAGTATGTATTGGGTCCACTAGAGCAACACATCCACCCTGCCATACGTTGTCAGTGACTACTTTGTGGGATTTTTAGAAGGAAGTTGAAAGCTGGACGAATTACTCTGGTCACATTACCCTGCTCCTAACTTTGGTTCCCTCCCTGGGAACAGATTTCAGCCACCCAGGCAATTTCTGCAAATCACACCTCTCTGCTCCTCCAAGGGAATAATTGGATCTAGTGTACAAATTTGACTTACTGCAGTGCAGATGTGCAGTAGTCCTGCAGTAGAGTAGATCTGTACTGTGAGCAAAGTGGTCCTTGTGTTCAGCCCTTCTCTGCCCTTGAAACAAGCTCTATGGACTGTACAGCTGGAAGTCTTGGAGATCATTGGACCACACGGGAATAACCATTTGGCTTAGCTGTTTTGACGCATTATTTTTATCTTTTGGGATGTGAGATAATGTCAGAACAAGATTTTACCTCCAAGATATCTTGTATCACACATTACTGATAAGCTCTTCACCTACTGAAATATCAGCTACTTGAGTAGTGTGATCTTTCACTTTATGCCTTGGTAAAAAAACAAAACTAAAATATCGTAAAGAGGAAAAATTGGAGGGGAGGGGAGAGCTTTAAAAGTTCTTTTTTTTCCATAAAAGGGAACATTCCGAATGTCACATTCCCATTAGGTAGGGATGCCTGTTTTCCATCTATCTTTTTTTATTATATATTTATATATTACATATTATATAGATATATAAAAACAATATATAGATATAGCTTGCAATATATCTGTACAATGTTATTGTATATATACATTATATATAGTATATATTAATTATATACATTAGATATATACATATACATTATATGCATTAGATATATTGTATATATTAAACAATATATCTGTATAATGTTATTTTTTCTAGCAATTTTACATATGCAATATGTCCTGCTCACAAAGCATCGGAAGAACACTGCAGAATTTTTGATTGAAAATATTTTCTCTCTCTCTCTCTTTTTTTTTTTTTTTTGAATGAAAACTTTACTAATTAATCCTGATATTTTTTTTCTCCTTTTGAGAAGACAGAATAGAGGTGGAAATACTGGGTTAGCCTGTTAAAGTAGTTTCAATGCACAAAGTGAGATTTTTACTTTGAATTTACCTTAGAGTTATGCCATGGCCATACCCAGATACGCAGTAGAAGGTCAACATTCTCTTTTATTGGGTCTCCCTAATAATCCCTGCACTCAGCCAAGCGTGCAGTCTTATCCAGCTGGTCGGTCTGGTGCTGTAAGGAAGGCCTAAAAGACATTTGGCCAAGACATTACTCCACTTATTCCCAGGCAAGACATGCAGAATTCATAAAAGAAACTAAGTAAGTGTCAGAGCTCTGCCTCTGCATGCCTGGGCGCTTGTATTTCTGCCACAGAATACTCTTCAAAGCTTTCTGTGGCATCTCTGCTACATCCGCGGGTCAGAGCTACCTTCTGACCATAGATTTTAAGAACATTGTGTCTTTATTGGAATTAGTATCTGAGACGAAATTTTACCTACATGTGCATCCTTCTTGCAGCCTTTTCCAATTAGGTTACATACTGTTTTGTTAGAGTGGTAGTGGTGATTAATGTGTTTTAAGGTTTTTGACATACTATTTCATGAAATATCGAATAAAAAAAGTTTTATAAAATTGAGATGCATTTATGAGTTTAAAAACTGTCTTATTGGTCTCAGAGCATGAATGGGTATTATCATCTGTCAGATGATTGCATAATTGATATTTTTATCGGTGACCTGGAGCTGATACTAGAAGTTATTATGGAGAGGTAATAACTCTGCATAGGGCATAACACAAACATTGGATGTTTGATAAATATTGAGAATGACAAGTCACTAACAGTAAGTTATAACATGATTTTGATCAGATGCTCATATTGATGCCATAAAACAATATTTAGTTGAAAGTCATTCGGTTGACCATGCAACAGAATGAGAGACTGATGTTGAAAGTAAGCTTTTGCAAAAGACTTGGAAGTCATACTGGATAACCTGATGTAGTAGGCCATGAGATTTGGTGCTATCCTGGAACATAAAAAGTAGCTGACTCCGAGTTGTATTTGGGACTGATGCCCCAACAGGAATACTGTGGCATTTCTTGCATCTCTGCTTCCAAAAGAACAATAAGCTGAAAAGAACTTTAAGACATAGCTGTAAATATATATGCAACACATTGAAACCTATTGTTTTAAAATGAAAGGTTTAAGGAGCTACATTTATTCATCATATTAAGGTGAAGATTTGAGGATGCTTTTGTTGTTTGGAAGTACCCGCACAGTTACTGAAGGCTCTGAGATAATTATTTTTCTCATGAAGAAAGAGAATACCATTAGAAGGCTTTATGCAAGGCTGGTGTGAGTGCCTTTGACAAGGAAAAACCTCTTTACACTTTTGACTATGCCATCCCTGAAACTTTTAGTTTTTAATTGAGAAATTTGCTATTTAGAATTCCCTGAGTTCTCAAACTCTGTCAAAATCCTTTATTAGTAAAATCTTTATTGCTTTAATTGCATTTAATTGCCTCAATTTTCTAATAACCAGGGCGCCATTAAGAACTGTAGTGTCAGATTCTGAGATTTGTCCATTGCCTTCAGGTGGAATAGAGCAAATTTCTCCAGATGCCAACTGCAAATACCACTCTTCAGCTGGAATCAGAGCTACTAATTCCTTAGAGTGTTGTCATCTGTTAAGTGGCATAATTTAAGTACCTGCTTTGCATACTGTGACTCCTCAAAATGCATTATATTGAAGAACCAGGCATGTAAATGAATATACAGCAGTGATATTTTAATGCCTGTACTATTAGATCCCTGCACTACTCTTTCTGCCTCTAATGTATTAGAAATCTCTGAAATAACATACTTTTCCTTTAAACATACTTCATTATCCATTTATTTTCTGATTTGTTTCATCCTTCCCACTAAAATTGCTGGATGACATTATGCAGTGTTATCATTAGGTTTTTATAGGATGCTTGGGCACATTTATACTCCCCTGATTCAGAGTCTGTTCACATATTTTTACCCTGTAGTTATTTCTATCCAAGGAAATAAAATCGCACTTAAATGTTAATTTAGAAATGAAGATCACAGATACTTATGGAAGTGAGCAAAAGAGAGTAACAGTGTAATAATTTTAATACAGTCTTTGAATAACTTCTTGCTTCATTTTTTTCTAGGATTTCTTGTTTTAAATATACAATATTCTAGATTATAATTGCTGCTAAAGTTAAATGTTAATTGCTAGAATCTTTTTGATTATACTTCTGCTTATCTAAAGAGAGGAACATCTTCCAGAATTATTTAAACTTTAACCTGACACCTGGCCTAATGTACCAGCCAGACTGATTTTCATTTTTCGTAGTCTCTATCTATCATAGGTTAGAATTTAAAATAGCTTATGAAACCAACCATTTTTAATTAAAATAATATCATTCCTGTATTCTGTAAAGAAAATTCTGATGCCTTGCCATCTTGGTACAGAAAGGACTTCTTTTTTTTGTCTCGGCGATACATGCAAACTTACTGTGTTATTCACTGCAAAAAGGTCTACCGCAGTAGGTGCTGATTTCTGTTTATTACAAAATGTACTCCACAACTAGGACTATAACATTGCTCATTAAGATGCTTACTGTAAATTGTAAATATCTAAACTTGGTGCAAAGCATGCTGATCTACTTAGTGAATAGGCGGCTTATTTAAACTGAACAGCATGAAGCATTTCTAGTAAGTTTATATAATTTGATGGATTTTAACTGGAAAGATACCCAATTGGAAAATTTATGACACTTCTAATTTCAAAGGATATACATCAAAGGTTACTTTGTATCTTGATTTTACATTTTAAAAATTGAGTTGGCTTTTCCCTATAAGTACTTAATACCACTAAGAATTTAACATCTGAAATGATAAGTAGCACTTGGCAGTAATAATGTATTGTTTTGGAGCTCCAGTGTTGTCCTGCACTTCTAGGGAGATAGGTTTTCCTAAGGTTCAGCCTGAACTTTGCAAGCTGCAGTTTGTGGCGACAAGCTGTTGTTATATTACCATTAGAGGAAAGGTTAGCTCCACATCTTTGTAACTGCCATTCAGGTAGTTAAAGGCTGTATTGTATCTCCCCTCAGCCACCTCTTAACCAGACTCAACTTCATCTCCCTCAACATCATCTCATTGGTCATGTGAGATTTTTTTGGCCCTGTCCTCAAGTCTCTTAAGGTCCCTCAGCATTGAGGCTCTGCTATTCAGCATGTTAGCTACTACTCCTCATTTAGCGTTAGCTGCAGAGTTGCTGAGGGTGTCTTTTGTCTCCTTATCCAGGGCTTGAACAAAATTTGAGCAGTGTTGGACTCATTGATCCCTGGGGAACTCTCCTTGTAACTGGATACCAATTATGTGCCAAACCTTTGATTACTACCCTTTTTATATGGTGGCCTAGCTAGTTTTGAAGCCATCTAACAGTTTGTTCTTCTGCTTGATACTTCCTCAGCTTCCATAGAAGAGTACAGTGGGAGGCAATGTCAAAAGTCTTTTCTAACATAATCTGACTTTGTGATGGTTTGCCCATATTAATGACTATCTAGACTTTTTTCCCACATGTACAATTAATTTAGAATCCCTCTACATATATAAAAAATATATTTCAGATTACTCTTCCTGATCTCAGGCTCAGACTAGTAAATTCATTAAGGTGCTGACAGTGTCTTCACTTTAATGTAACAGCATAGGAGCTGCCTCCACTCAGCCAATAACAGACATGTCTGTATGTCTATTTTTCAGTATGAAAGTGAACTCACAGAAAAGTAAATCTACCATTAAAAAATAAAAAGGAAAGTTGTTGGACGGAGGTGTATACACATGGATTTAAATTTAGCTGTTGAAATTCACTGTAGGAAGAATTTATCCCAATATTTAGGAATGTTTCTAAATCACTAATGTAGAAAGTCATTCTCAGTCTTTTCTGATGAATATTTTGAAGTATTTTCTGATGAAACAACAGCAGTGAAAGAAAAGCGTATGTTGCAAACCCTGTCTGAACACTTTTCAGTCAGATAGCGAAGGCTATTTCTTCATGTTAGGAGAACTTTCATTCTGAACAAGAATTATAAGGAAATAAAAAAGGAGTGTTTGTTTTGTTTGTTTGTTTTCCTCTTGCCACCAAAGTGGATGTCCTAATTGCCAAACCAATATGTTTGAGCAGAAAGGTCTTTAGTTTTCCTGAAGTCAGGCTGTTGTTTTTTAAATAGCTTCAGTCAGGACTTAATTTTGCCATAGCCAAATTAGCGGTTACCTAGGTGAACATGTGTCTTCACAGAGAAATGCTTTGGAGGCAGTTTTGACTGCATGTCACATTTAATTTCTCTTTAGAAGGGCACGTGATTTCTCAGCTTCAATAGATAAATCATCAGGGGCTCTGTTGGCCATGATAAATGCATTTGTGTGATAAAATTTAATGTTTTATGCATGTGTTTGAAAAGTTGATATAAAAACTGATGAAACTTAGTGAATAAAACAATTCTGAAGGAGTTTTAGGATAAGCTACGTAATAAGTTCTAGATATGTATACATTAAGCATAAGAACAGAAGACTGAAGATGCTAAGGTAAAAGCTTGATTTTGATTTCTTTCATATATATAAATATAATATAAAATATTATATATATATATATATATACACACACACACACACACACACATAAATTTTGTGTGTGTGTGTATATATATATATATATTTTTTTTTTTTAATTTGAACCTAAGCGGCAGTGTATAGATAATTGGGGGCGAAGGTTTGGTTAAGTGACTGATTAAAAAAAAGCATTTAGGATCAGTCTGAAATATTTTTTCTTCTTTCTCTGCCTTTGATTAAAACATGCTTTTTAGGAGAAGTGGGGAATAGAGAGAACACTGGCAGCTACAAGGAGATATTTCTGCTATTTACCTATTATTTAAAATTGTGCTTGTGCTTTTAAGGCATTCAATAATCTAGGCTTTACCTGGTGAATCTGAGGCACGCGTGTAATAACTTTAGGCCAGAATTACCTGTATGATGACTCGTTGGATATGAGGCACTTAAATATTTGATATCCTGGCAAACTATATTCCTGTATTAAATAACTTCCTAAATAAGTAGGAGATTGTTCAGATGACCACAATGAACTTCATTAACGTAACACTAAAAATTCAGCACCTTTATCAGAAACAAAGGAGTCTAATGAAAGACTTTGCATAAATTACAGCTCTTTTAACAGTTCCTACAGTTCCTAAATTTCTAGCCGCATTTTCCTGATAAGGCAGCTGAACAGCACAATGGCTTCATCTGTTTCAGAGTGAACGTTCTTCAGGAACGTTTGTCCAGAAAAGCGACTTACTGGTAGAAGGGTTTTTTTCTCCCCCTTTTGTTTTCTGTTTGATCCTATCTAGTCCAGTGTCATTAGCTGCTGTCTTTGACTACTTGACTTCAGGGGTACCAACAGCTTAAGGTGTGTTTGTGTGTGCGTCTGTGTACGCACGCATGTACACACACACAGCCTTTATGAGGCTTTCCAGTCAAAGCAGCAACAGCAGTCCTACATTTTAGTTAACAAGGCTTTGCTGAGCCTTTGGGCTTCTTGTCAAATATTCTTATATCAAAAATTGATCAGGATAAATTTCTGAGAAATTTTAATCAGGAAGTTTTACAGTTATGTCAGGATACAATGGCATAACTTATGCACTGCTTTGCTCATCAAGATCTGTGTAAACATATTTGCTTAAATTAAGCCATTGTATGGCTGCATTGGAGGCCAAGGCAGGAGAATTTTGGTGGTTTTGTTCACACACAGTTGACAGAAGATATAAAGAGAAATGGTAAGATGGTGATGAATGGAACAGCTATGTGGAATTGAATTGGACATAAATTTTTTTTTAATGCAAGATCTAGTTGATGGGCTTTGGTACCTTTAGCCTATGATTTTACTTTACAGTCAGCACAGCCAAAGGACTGGAGATTGTTATGGTCAGTCTTACACTAGTAGGGAGATGTTCTACTCAAGGAATACATCTTTTCTGTTTTCGTGTGCCTTTGGGACTGTATCGCACAGTCTGGTGAGAGAGCACTGAATGTGCAGCTGCCACCTTTCATCCGAGGTTCCTGCCCTAACACACTTACTAGTGTAGCTGCTCATGTGATCACTCTCAAACCTATTTCAGTCTAAGTGAGCAGAGTTAGCAAAAAATATACTGTGAAAACGGGATAGTTTCAAGTACAGTTAAATTATATTTGAGGCTTTTATTACCTGAACTGGATTAGTAAATGATTGTGTATCTGAGTGAGTACTGATAAATAGCTAGAGGCAGTAACCACTGCAACTAAAAGAGGACTTTGTGATCAAAGCCTTGTTCTGTAATAACATATGTATCTCCTCATAGAAGAAGTCTCTTGCTAATTACGTCAAGCATAGGGACGTCTCTCATCCAGGCTGTTCCATTTACTGATTTTTTTTTTTCTAACCATATATGACTCAGAAGTATTATTAGTCATACTTCAATTATTTTCTCCTTTTGTTGTCTTTGTAAAGTTGACCGAAGTATTTTCCTAGGGTGAGAAGGGATTGAAAATAGCTCTGTATTATAACAACCCTCATGTTAATTGTTATAGGAAGCTCTGGATTGTGAACTGCTATTAAACATCAGCTAAACCTAACCCAACTCTAACAATTTTCAAGACATGTATTAACATAAAAGAAAATGTTACAATGGAATAGACACACTTGTGGAGAAAAATGTTTTTGTAGGTTTGGTTTTTTTTTTTCTTCTTCTTTTTTAATATGAGACATGAAATGAACCCCATTTCTAGTAGAGGAAGAAGTTTGGTCACAATAAAGTAAAAATCCTGTTGCTTAACCATCCCCAAACATTGAGAGGAGATGTAGGAGTGCAAAACCTTCAGTAATGTAACGTGCTTCTGTCCTGTTTTGCAGCTAGAATTTAAAGGATATCACAAGTTAAAGAAACATAGATCAGGAAGTAAATTGTTTAGAGTGTGTGTGTGTACCTAAATTTAATACCACGATCTGGTATTTACTCCCTGGATTTTTATTTCTTATCTTATATTCAGTGAAATATATTTTGAGAACATGGGGTTACATAGAGTACTCACAGAGATGATACAATATAAATATATATTCTTTCTGCAATTTACTGTTCTACCTTCTTTTTCTTCCCCAGGGAAGGAGGAGGGACACAAAGCTAGTTTTATTGGTTTTGTCACTGTTAAGTATAATATCATTTAAAATCTTGTCATATTAATCATTTCTAAAGCAATGCCTTCACTCCTCAGTATTTCTAGTTAACCATTAGCATGTACTATCATTAAAAAGCCATTAATTTTGAATTTTGCTGATGCCAATACACAAATTAATCTATTAAAATAACATATAATCTGTTTCAGACCTATACACTGAATTTAGCTTGTGTAAGAGACAAATAATAAAACAGATGAACCTGCCAACAATGCTTAGTTATTTAAAGCTGGAATTTGTATAATATACTCACAGAGGAAAAAAATAGTTTGTCATATAAATGCATTGTACGGCAGGTATGCATTACAAGAATGTCCCGGTAAAACTTTTTTTAAAAAAACCTCTTCCTTTGATTTAATTTCTTATACATGTAAACATAGATTCTAATCTCAGAGTGGTAATTTCAACTCAGATTCTGTAAATATAAGACTTCATCAGACTTTTTAAAGAAATGTCATAAGACAGCGTGCATGTCTGAGATTAACAGGCGAATGAGTAGCCAGGGTTCTGCTAGTTTATTGCTTGTTTTAATAGAGTCTTTTATTTATTATTTATTACAGGTGTATGTTATGTTAATATTTGTCCTGTTGGCTAGCTTTGATTTCTCTTTTCACATGGTTCGGTTGCAGCATTAATTCTTCCCATAATTGCTAAGAACCTTCTTGAAAGGTATTGTGTATTCTAAGATAACATGTAAATTTGCTTGGATCCAGGGTGCTTGAAATAGTGCAGTCTAATATCTTCCTATAGGGTGGGTGCTGCTTTGCAGTGCAGCTATGCGACATTCTGTGATTGTATCTGTCAGAGTTATACTTACAGACTAGCTAACCAAAACTGCAATTAAAATCTGAAAATCCATTCTGGAAATGGTGCGTGTGATTTGCCTTTCTAAAGCTGTCTGCTTTCTTAATATACTCGAGTTCTTTAAGCTCTTTATGGCATTGAAAATCAGGAGCTCATAGATAAAATATTTTGGTTGTGAGGTCTGGTTTTAACAACATGTTTTATTTTTCTCATTCTCTCATTATTACATAAGTTGTTCGTGCTGAAGATTGGGACTAACATATGGTTCTGAATGTTTGCAAACTTTGGATTTGTAAATATAGTGTTGGGGATATTTTTATATCTGCATATGATGTTGATCAGACCAGTGAAGAAATAGTGTGTGCAGTGTTTGTGCTGAAATTTTAGAAAAGAAGTTGAAACAGTGAATGATGCAGAGGGAGGCAGTCATTACTCCAGAGCTGTAGAAAATTCTTTACCAAAACCTTGCAGAACTCAGTCTTACTATCGTATCAAATTTAAGATTGAGACAACTGCAGTGGAAGATATTACCAACAGAATTGATGAATTATCTTTTTTTTTTTTTTTTTAGTATCATAACATCAACAGTCAATACCCCTCTGGGAGAAAAGCTTCAGACTTTCAGGCAAGCTCAGTGTAAAGATAACTGAGCAAAATTAAATGGATGAAGAAGAAATCAGCCCACGTACTTTATGGTCTCCATTTCTGTATTGTTATGAAAATTAACTCTTGTCCTTTTATTATATTAATATGAAATCTGAAATAAGTTCAGAATTTGAACAGACTGCTATTATATTGTTGATATTCACTAGGAGACAAAAAAGACAAAATGTTAGATCTTGTCCTTTTACTCAACTTTACTGTAAATACTGCAAATTCGTTAGAGTACGAAAGTGCACATAATGAGAATTATATATTGCAATATATATAATGAAATACTCTTGCTGGCAAAAGTCTCAGTGCCTTCATGTGGGCCAGGGCTTCCCTCACCTTAGGCACTAGGAGCCTCTCCGTTTCCTTGTATGCATTTCGTGGTATTCCTGTATATTGCAAATTCAAGTCTGAATCATTGTGGTTATGTTCTGTTCTCTTATTGTTTTTCTAACACGATAAGAAATCAAGACAGATATCTTAATTTTTATATTTATGTAAAGAGTTTCTAAAATCCTTTTTTTATTGTGGAGGTGACTGGAACAGGTTGCCCAGAGAGGTTGTGGAATATCTCCATCCTTGGAGATGTTCAAAACCTGACTGGACACGATCCTGGGCAACCTGCTCCAGGTGACCTGCTTGAGCAGGCGATTGGACTAGGTGACCTCCAGAGGTCTCTTCCAACCTCAGTCATGTGATTCTATGCTTTTCTTAATCCAGTGAAGAAATAGATGCATCACTACAGATATTGCATGAAAATGTGTTCTGTTATCTCAAATAGACTTCTAAATTTTCATGTTTTCTAGTTCTCAGCTGTGAACAAGAATGGAAGACATGTATGCATAACAGGCATTTCAAATGTTATATATGATGTTTTTTAAAGCTTGATGCCCTTTCCTGTTTTTATAAGTAATTCTCTCCGTTAATTGACAGCTGCATTATGTCTACCTATGACTTAACGTTAATACATTTTTATCATCCCAGTATGCATTCACCATCTGATACACATTTTTACATCAACAGATATCTTAATTTTGGAGTGCATGTGTTGATAGACTACCCACAACTAGATCCGTGCTCTCTGAGATTTCACTTAAGTTTTCTGCTAAAAGAACATAATCAAACAGATTTTTCATACTAGAATAGAGGGAAACTTGCTGATACAAATGCATACTGTTATAAAAAGGTTCCTGTATTTAATGACACTATTACTGCCTGGTATGTTTTGAGAGTAATTGAAGAAAGGTAGAAACACATGTTTCTGAAAGGACTTATAGTCACTTAGACAATAAAACTGCAGGTTTATAAAGCCAGCAATTCATTGCAGTCTAACATCAGAAAAAGTAAGTCGGCATCAGAAATTTGAGCTGGACATCTAGCTTGCAAACCAAGGAAACTTAAAATACTTACAGATACTTAAAAAATCTGTTGCTGAGGCATATCTAGATACAGTCTTTTGACCAATCAAGATTATTTCATATGCATATGCATGAAGTGTGTATTAAGTACAGCTGTCCTCAGCAAATACTTAGCAAGAATGGAACAAATGAGGGAAATACAGATTGTGTGTTAGCTAAGGTTCACTTTTGGACCCCATATGTTTACTTAATTTTGTTGACATTGAAGTAACAGTTTCAGGGTACTAGTAAGAGTTTAGCCCCAAATTTTAGATTACAATACCTTTTTGTTGCATTTCTTTTCTCAGAAGGTAGGTTCAATTTACAATCAAACAGTGTTTTAGAAATAAACCGGAGAGAAGATCAAGCAGATAAAGTCCCAGTACCAATAAAAGCCTAAATAAATGTAGAAGCATTGTTACATACCTTGAGCATCAATTCATTTAGAGTGCATGACTACATTCATACTGTAAATAAAAGAGGTCAGGACCAACCTCCAGGTCCAGTGACAAATAGCAGAAATGACATAGCTCTGTCCATACTCTGTACTGGGAGGAGTTCCTTTCTCTTAGATGGTGTTTCAGGCATTGTTGGGGCAAGGGCTGCTTAGTCTGGTCTAAATGATGTGAGGTAAATGACACGTGGCCAACAGGTAAGCTCTCTGAATGAACACATGCCAATTTATCAATATAAATATAGCTTAGGAGGCCAAAGAGAAATGAACTGAAAAATAAGGATCTCTTCTGAGTGGACTATTCCAGCAGATTTTTAAAAAAAAAAAGAAAAAAGAAAAAAGAAAAAAAGCATGTGTTTAAAAAGTGTATTTCCTTTGACTGCTTGGATGACCAATGTTACCTGAGATTTACTTGCAATAAAACTCCTGGCTAGCTGATCCATAGCTAGAAACTAAGAAACCCAATCCGAGTCAGTGAAGAATATCATCTTTGCTGTCAAATTGCCCAACTAAATCCAGAGGTTTAATCTTACATATGAATAAAGCAGTAAGTATAAGACAACGCTGCTCAGTTAAGTTGCAATGACGAGTCTTAGCGCAGACACGACGTTGATCACCAGAGTCTCCCAGTTGTTCGATGAGAGCCTTGGTGTAACTGGACTCAGCTCTCCCAGTAACAGGGATCAGGATGAGTCTGCTGCTTATGTGCAGAAGCATTAGCCATAATCTTCCCACTTTGTCAATTGTGAAACAGCGCAATGTTGTAAATTACTATAAATTGCAAATGGCCAGATTTGCAAGAAGTGGTGTTGTTTTTACTGAGACCAATTTAAATAACTAGAAGACCAGAAGCATTTTCAGATATCTTGGTCCTGCAGACTTAAAACAGAAATAACACATCTCAGAGCTACACAGCTGCAATATCACTACTATAAATGATAAACTGAGCTAATTTAAAGATTGATTTTTAAAATGCTGCTGTGGATACCATAGAAGTTTATTGCTGTTTGGGTTGTTAACATTCTCTATCAGTAAAATTATATGTATTTTTACCCTTTTTCAATCTAAATACTGTGCTAGGGAATTACTGGAAAAGCATTTAACATAAAGGAAAGCACTGATTATGCATACTTGAAAAATGCCCTATAAGTATTTAATCAAGTTCTGTATACCTAGATATAAGCATAAAATAAATTGGTCACTGTTCTAGATATTAATGGATAGTCAACTTTTTTCTTCCAGTATTTTAAAGGACTAGCAGTCATGATACCTTTTGATTATGAGAAAACCCTTGAGAAGGGAGAAACAGCTTAGATTCAGTAGCATATTCAAAAATAATCATAGTATACTAATTGTCCAACATTCTGCAGAAGCGTCTTTTGTCTATGACAAGGCCTTTTTTTGGAACATCTGGGCTGTTAGCCAAAATGTCGTAACATCACTGACAGCGGTTTTTTGTTGTTGCTGTTGTTGTTTTGTTGCAAACATCTTGGATCTGATTTACGTGGAATTAGATCTATTATATGGCTAAGTTCCCAGATGCCCTATTTGGATACAATTTTCAAGATGAATTCAAACCACTGAGACAGAGAATTAGCCCAGAAGATAAAATTTAACATTTGGGGTTTAAATAAAAATAATGCTTTTAAAATTTATGAGCTCTTTCCATCTAAACTGGACGTCAGTTAAAGGAGCAGAGCATAGCTGGCAGGTTAGGTTAAACTTGTTCTATAGGCATATTTTTGTTACATTAACAATGAATCTTGCAGTATTATCTGTGTCACAATAGTGCATTAGAGAGTTATTTTATCACTGATGATGATTCAAAACACCAGTGGTGTTTTTTCAAAACACCAGATAGGGTAAAAATGACAACAGAGGTAAGTGAGAGTTGCAATACATTGTCTGTAGAAGACAGCAGTAGAGAGCAGTTAGGACAGAATGACATTTGTCTACAGATGACTCACATAATCATTCTTTATTTCTTTTTTGTTTTCCTCGCTTTCAGTTGATGCTTAATTTTGACTCTTAATGGGTGTTTGCTGTTAGTTTTTTAACCTGCCTGGGAAATTGAACTTCACTAATTGTATTTAATATGAGGTAGTGCTAGTAAGAGAGAATGGCTGTAGTGAGGCTATCATACTTTTTTTTTAACCATCAACTAAATAACATGTTGCTGATGACCTGTTATGCAAGTGTACTTGCATATGCATTGTAAATACATCAGTCCAAAAATCTGCCTATCTCAACAGATGATTTGTTTAATTTCCATTGAAAACAGAAATTTTTGATTTACTGCATACATGCAAATAGATTCTGAACTACAAATATAATCAAAAGAAGAATTCGAATGGACTTCATGGAACATTAGATCCAATTTCTGCTTATGATGCATTTTTGAAGATAGTTTCTCATTTGTTCCTTTCTAAAGTATATGATGGATGGTTGAAGAACCTCTTACTTTGATTTTTTTTAATTGATTTTGCTCTTTTTTTTTTCCCCCCCTACTGTATCTCCTACTGGATTTTTTCTCCTACTGTATATTGCAAAAATATATTCTGTAACGTAATTTTAACTCTATTAAGTCACTGAATAATGATGTGATCTCAGGAGAGTCTGTATTAGAGGTGGTCATACAGTAGCACATACATGCAGTTCATTACTAGTAGTGAACCATTAGATTGCCAGTAGTAGTCATCCAGAATTTCATGACATACAAAATGACTTCAGCAAAGCTTCGTAACACTTGGAAGTGAAAGAAAACAACCCAACAAATATTCATTAATATTTCAAAACTATACAGATTGTAAACTGTTAAATCTTTTCTTTCTGGCTAATCTGTGTGTGTTATGCTTAAGGAGTATTTCTTTTGAATAAAGGTAAAACTAAGATATTCCGCCTGATATATGATATCTGATAAGATTAGATAAGATATCTGATATATGATATATGATAAGGTATATGTGAGAATGTTTCTTCTTTTAAATTAAAATATACCTAAGATATCAAGCCTCAAAAATAGGCATGAAAGGCTGGATTTTAGATACTTTTTCTTTTTTTTTCTTTTTTTTTTTTTTTTTTGTATTCCTCTTTAGTGAACCGTTAGACAAAGAATACTTAGCTAGAGACAAGTGTCAGATTCACTGTAAAATGAACTGTTAGATTCCTTTTAATTAACGTATGTTTCTGCAGGATAAAATACTCTCATGCTGCAGATAGCAGAATTCATATCCAGGTTTTTGGGCTTTGAAGATTTTGGATTACTTTACTACACTTTTCTTTCCCCCCCCCTTCCACACTTTTAGTTTCTTTAGTATACCTTCTTAATCCATTCAGGAAACTTGTGTACACAGAAAGTACAGTTAGAAATGACCAGAAGAGCTTTTAGCCTGACATCCTTATAGAAGGCTGAATTTCTTTCACAGTGATAAAAAGAGAACAAATAGACAGGGTGACTAAACTGTGACTTTAGTGAAGGGTGATGATCAAAGGAAATGTGTGATGGCTCACACTGAGGAAATAGCATGCCAAGAATAAGATTTCCAAAATATTTTTCTTAAAGGAATGCAGAATCAAAAGGGTCACTCTTCTTCTCCCCCGACCTTTTCTTTCACAAGTCCCTCAGCCTCTTTCAACATACAGAATGAGACACATTTCTATTAAGATGAGGACAGAAATTATTCCATTATTTTCCTTATGCAAATCCTGTGGCACTTTTTTGTTTCATCATATTAATCATCACTGCAGAACTCCATTTTCCTGCTAAACCTGATATTTGTCTTGAATCCATGATAGCCTGTTCTGCCTTTGCTTACCTGAACTTTGTCTATCAAAGCCTGTCATTGCTCTCCGGAGAGACCCCTTCTCGACTCATCCTTGCTGTTTCTAATCTGTGATCTGTTGTTATCCTGGTTTTTCAGGACCTTCTTTCCTTTATCTTCTGTCCTGCATCTAAACAAAGATTTTACTCTCATTTTTCCTGTCAGTAATGGGGAAGTATCTGAAGGTATCACAGTATTAATGCAAATAATTTACCACATGTTTAATCACACTACAGGACCTGATGTAGGTATTCTCAAATTGCTTAACTGTTTGCACAATAAGAAACCAGCTTGTTCAATTACTCTGCTGCTTGCACAGCAACACCAACAACAAATGGATTGTGTTGGCTATTAAAGACTAGGAGCAGATACTTTGTGCTTTTGCAATCAAATAAAACTTTGTCACTGTTTCACTGCTGATAAAGATATAAATAGTTTCATAAGCATGATGCAGTTATAGCAAAACATCTGTGTATGTCTTATAAACCAACTAAGTACACATACATTTTGCTGATGAGTGAAATGCGCAATAAATGTTGAAGTTGACAACATAATTTAAATATACTGATACTATTTGGATTGAAGGGCAATGTTAGGACAAATTCTGATGCTTACCACAGCTAAAACTACAGTCACTAAAAATTCATTCTGCAATACTTTACTCTTTATCCCTTGAAATTTTCCTTCATTGTCATTATTTCTCTCTCTTTTTTTTTTTTTTTTTTTTTTTTTTCCCCCCCCCAAAGCTTTTTTTAACACTGGAGAAAAGCTGTCTGGGAAAACATACAGACATAATGAGCTTTTTTCTTTTTTTTTTTTCTTTTTTTTTTTTTTTGTAAGATACTGTTTGTAAACAATTAACATTCTGATTTCCATTTATCTGGAAATATACTCAGTAAAATACAGTAAACATAGAAAAAAATCTATTGAAGGCAATAAAGAGAAAAGAGTATTAATTCCAATCTACTCTACGGTGTCTTGATTTTTTTTTCCTTTATGTATGTGACTTACATACTTAGTGTTATAAAGTGGACTTAAATATGTGTAAAGCTTTTCTTTCTTTCTTTCTTTTTTTGGTGTCAAGACTTCTTCAACAAAGAGCAAAGATCCAATTCTGCACCTTGTGAGTGTTTAATAGTCCATGCATGGAAATCTAAAAATAATTTTAGACAGAATGACAGGAAGAGATTTCCAAAAGTCACCTGTTCCACCCTCTGCCACAACATACTTTCAACTTTGTGTCTTTATTGAGAGATGTTTGACCAAACAGTTCTTAAAAATCTTTTTTGATGGGTACTGTACAATGGTGCACAACCTTTTCAATGCAGTTCCTAGAGTCCAGCTGTTTTACTAATACCCGGCTGATTCTCAGTTTCTTCATTGTAAGTTAATTGTTTATTATATAATTCTCAGTGGATGCAAAGAAAGTTAGCTTCAACTGCTTTCATATTTTAAGGTTGTTATCATGTGCCTCCTCAATTGCTGTTCTCCAGTATGAACAACGCCATCTAGTTCTGTCTTTCCTCGTAGGTCATATTTAATTATTATTTAATGCTTATTCACATTGTTTATCATTTCATTATTATCCTGTCATAGAAGAAAATTTATCTTGGCTTTTCCTAATCTCATTGCATCTTTGTATTTGCCTACAAATAGTTTGTTTGATTATCTATTCTGGTATAGAGTTTATGGTATTCAGAGAGAGTTCAGCACAAACTGACCTTTAGCACTGCTGTTTTGCCTTTTAAAAGGCAGGTACCTCTTTGCTTTTCTAACCTTCAACTTTTCAGTTTGCTTCCATCCATCCATTTACAGGCTTTCAAAAACTTTGTGCCTGTAGGCTGTGTAATTGAGGGTCACACAATAAAAAACTAAAGTGGCATTTTAGGCATGGATCAGCAGAACAAAGCGATCAGTGCCAAGGATCCAACAGCTACAATACAGGTGTGCATATTTATTTATTTATTTATGAATTATGTGGTCTCTGGACCAAACATCCCTGTCACACATGCAGTTCAAAGCTATGAAAAAGAAAGCTATCCTACAAACTTCTGATTTCAGGTCTGCAGGTTTTCAAGGTCACTTTAGGAAGCACCATAGCATCTTTCATCCATTTCATGCAGATGACAGTAGCACATCAGTGCATGCATGGCTATATAAACTGTCTGTCAGGAAACAAGCCTTATTTCTATTCTTGCTCACTTACAAGTAACACAGAGTGCCTACTGCCTGTAATCCCTCCTGACACTGAATTTGGTCATTGGCCAGACAAAGACTCAGTATAGAGAAATGGTCCCTTTAATGCTGTGGTTGTGGCAATTACTCAAGCGGACACCCTGAATGAAATGACTTCTGCCCTCTCAGATGTTTGGTTTTTTGAAGAAGAGACAGGGAGAATGCCTTTACCCCTAGTAAATCAGAGCAGGTATGCAGAGTTCAGAGTTTGGACAGGGGAAATGCAAAGTCCTGGGCATGACTGGCAGTAGATGCAGAACTCTCAGAGGCAAGGGAGCCCAGCTGAGACCCTCAGCCATGAGCTGACTACAGTATATTGGATCTTCTGAAAAGCCAAAGAAGTTGATGTTGCCACTTGGAAGGAAAGTTGGAATCATTATTTAAAAAAAAAGAAAGAAAGAAAAGAACATGAGAAAAGCTTTTCAGAAAAGTACTGAAGAAATGGGTACAGCAGCAGAAGCAAGAGGAAAAAAAGGTATATTGATGCATGGGAGTTCTTGATACAGGACTAAAGGATACAAAGGAATTAGTTCAGTCAGGAAATGAGAGCATCTGTGTGTGCTGGCTACTGAGCTTTAGCCTTTTAGGTAGCACAAGAAACATTTTGCAGTGCCTTTGGGAACTCTCTGTTGTTTGAGAGTGTTCTGTTGGTGCACGTGCTTGGTACTTGCTGTAGGACTTGCTTGTGCTGCAGACCACTCATCGGTTTGGACCTTTGTATTACCCTTAGAGGCTGTTGGTGAACTTTGAACAGATCCTTGGGTTTCATTTCATCCCAAAGGAATCTCCTTCACATGCATGAGCACTGCTCCACTGTCTGAGCCAACATGGGGTAAGCGGGGAAATCGGAGATTCATTTTTAAAGCATACTATGCTCTAAGCTATGTCACTATTGTAGATACATACTAGATAATCATTTTTGGCTTCCAGATTTTAGGTACCTGAGAATGAAATTCTTTTTACTTGCCTAGTTTGAAAATACATAGCTTATGCAAGTATTCTTAAACTCATTCATCCTTTCCCTGAAGGATCTTAATCCTTTATCACTAGTGCACCAATTAAAACAGAGAACCAATTTATGTTGACCTTTTGACTAAGGGAGAAATTTAAAAAGCAGAAAAGGTATTAAAAATGTCAATATTCTTCAGTATCTATCAGAAGTTTTTCTTCTCCTTTGGGTAAATTGGTTCATTAAGGAGCTACCATTTTGCTATAATTCCTTTCTTTCCCCTTTAGAGAAGTCTCCCAGGAAAGCATCTCTACCAGGTCTCTTACTGAAGTCTGTCTTCTTGAAATCCATTGTTTTTACTTTATTTTCCTTCCAACCTAATGTTTGAGAATTCTGTCCTTTTGTGACCAATCTCAACCACGTTACCTTTTTGTCTTAGTATTCTTAAATGTTTCTTATTTATTAATCAGAGTCAAATCTGAAGCAGCCTACTCATCACTATTTTCCTGAAAGCATTTTAGGAGGTTCCTGATCAGCCTGTCTCCTGCTCCATTTGCAAAGAATGTCTGTTGTTCAGTGTCTTACCTTAACTCTGAGGTCTGTGCTCTGGGTGACCCTGCAAGTTTTTCACAAATACATCATCCACTCGATCCTTCTGGTCTGGGAAGAGACTTCCAAAGTGACAGTATAATCTGACAATGCTTTTAAAATTTATAAACATCACTTGCTGGTCTATCATCCCCGCTTTGGTCCGAACCTCAAAGCAAGTGCATTCATCCATCCTCCCTTGCTCCTCTTTCTCAACAAGGTGTATGACAGGAATTTGCATTATTGTATCTCCTTCTCTCCCTATTTTGTTTTATTATTAGTATAATTACAAATGACCTGCATGAAATAATGATCAGATGGTTGGTGAATCTGAAATCTCGTCAGACTCAGGAGAGAGTAGTGGTTAGTTGTGATTCTCAGGGTTTAGGATGTATAGCTTCTCTTTCTCTGCTGCTGGGATGGGTGCTTCATTTGCTATTGCGGATTGGACCATTGGCTGCTTCCATAATCAGCTGTGTCTTTGTAGGATGTCCAGTTTGTCCTTCATGACTGGTACTTCTGCACTCCTTTCCAGCTGGCCAACTTCTTTTTCTTTGGCGGTCTTTAAGCCCAGCACGTTATTGATATTCTTTTGATGATACAGGCTTATTTCCTTTGCTACTTTGCTGATATTTCTCCTATTAGTTTCCAAAAGAATTCCTTTAGGACATTCTTTCATGCTTGGTTTCTGCTTTTAGAAATGTATAAGCCTATGCTCCTCAGTTTGAGTAAAAAACCTGGGTTGAAGAATTGCCCTTCAGGGTTCCTTTCTGGACACAACTGCTGGAAGTCACCCTATACAAACAGCAGCAGCAGCACCCTCATAGGTTGACTGATTTAGATTGAGGAAGGTCTGACAACAGAGATGACTGATGCTGTGCTGTTAAAGGACTGAGTTGTGATCCTAAACTGTTTTTCTTAAAATGCTCTTCTCTAATCATTCTCCTGAATTACCCTGTTGCAAAGGTCAGTGGGATGCTGAATTGTTGATTCACAAATACATAGCTTTTTTTGTCCTTCAGCTATCAGGAATTTAGCCCTGCCATAAAAAGTTTGTTATATTTGAATTATAAATCCAAATCCCACAAAACACACAATTGTCCTCCTAAATGAGTCACTTAAATTGTTCTTAAAAGTTGTCTTGAAATTATTCCATTTACAATACTTCTCCCCTCTGGCTACACAGCTGTTAGCTCAGCATGGCAAAAGGCTTTGAGAAGCTATCTGCAAGGATATTAGGTAGATCCCTTGATCATTGTGGTTACAAAACTTTTCAAAAAAAATGGAGATTAGGATTTTCGTAATCCTTTCCTACTGAGGAGGAAAAGGAACTTGAAGCTATCAGTTATTAGATGAGTGTTCTACTGAGTAGGGTGTTAGATAAAAGAAAAGTAATTTTCAAGTGACTTGTGGCATCAACTCTTTCATTTCCTTGATAGCTAGAGATGGAGCTCTGCAGCAAGCTACTTTGCACCATTTGTTTTACTGAGTATATCAATAACGCAAGATGTTGCTTATTGAAAGGTGCACAGTAGATGTTTTGAAAAACATGCAGTGTTTGCATTGCAATACTAAGTAATGTTTATAAACTTTGGTATTATAAAGACTGCAGTTGTAGCTAGCTACAGTTCCTGAAAAGTAAAATTCTGCAATTACCAAGTTTGAAACCACACCTTTTCCTCATTTTAAAATAATCATTTTGTGTTTCGTCAAAAGGACATTTAGATAGTCTTGCAAGTTGATTAATGCTTTTTGCTATGTTGTGATTGAAGAAGCAGCATAATAACCATTATTTAATGATATTTGTTTTGCTATAAGAAAAGCATGCTTTGAATATAAGTGCCAATCCAGGAAACTTAGACCTATCAGATCCCGGGTGCATACTGTAATGAGTAGGCTGTTAGATAAAAAAGGGGTTATTTTCCAGCACCTTTGTGGAACCTAATCTTTTGCTTCCTTTGGTCTGATAGCAAGTATCTGATTGCAAGCCTATCAAAAATCAATAACATAACAATATTGCAAAAAAGCAGCTATCATGCTGGAGTGAATAAACAAAAGTGAGGTAATCCTTCTGCTCTGCTTAGCAACAGTAAGTGTTCATATGCTGTGCTCATTCTGGGTATTTTATTCCTCTTAGAGAGACATGAAAGAACTGAAGGCAGACTAGGAACAACAGGAAGCATTAAGACTTAAAAGGGCATGCAAGGGAAGACCCAATGAATTCTGTTTAGTCTAAGCACTAATCTGTGTGAAAGGTAAACAAAAAAAGTGAAGCAGCAGTGGAGGCTCAGGTTAAGTATTAGGAAAATATTCCTAACTCTAAAGATAGTTAAGCAGTAGAGTAAATTGCCCAAAGATTCTCTCTTTAAGGGGAAGAGGTGGCGTGAGGAACACAAAAGAAAGCCAAGCGGTTAAGTCAGGAGTAGTTAAGGTATAGCTGACTGCTTCAGTGCAGGAGACCAGCCTTTTGCAGGACTGCTCAGCTGAGCTCACCACTCCGTTCACGGTACGCATTTTAATTTTTAAAGGGGAATAAAAGCTGCTGGAGAGATGACTAATGTTTGTTTGGTCCTTGTTTTCTCTTCTGTCCCATTTTTTCAAGTCCTGCGATGCCCAGTGCAGAATGATTTGGAAAACAGAAAAGTAGAAATAAAAGATGAAACATGAGTTAAAATATTTACCTGTCCCTAGTACATATTTATCACAGCTTTTTTCTTTTTATTGTGTGTGGAAAATAAGGCTGAAATACTTGGTAAAAATCTTGTCTTCTGTAAGAAACTCTGATTTTTAATTAAATTATATATCAGAATATCTTGATTTTGAGGACCTGCTACATTGTGTAGGTTTGGTTATCTGGCCTCATTCCTATCTCCTTCAGATTATTTAGTTTCCTTTAAAACTGTTTTGAAGTATCTGTTGTTATAAATCCAAACAAGCAAATAGTAGAGTTCAGTGGCACAAACACTGAAATTTTAGTTTCGTCAGGCTCATTGAAAAGACAAGGTAGAGCACAAACCAGCAAACACATGTAATCCCGTCAGTATAACCTATTTTGTTTATGTGAATTAACGGATTACAAAGCATCACCCAGATCCTCTGTTTAACTTCTCAAAATGCTTAGGCTGACACTAAGCTAACATTAGTTCAGTGTCAGGGCTGGAATACATGAGAAGTCTAGGTCCTAAAAAACATTTGCAGGGATTCCTAGAGAAAGGAAAGAGCCTCTGCTCTAACGTTTTCCTTGTAAGCTTCATGCATACACCACAAACATGTTTCATGTAAGTAAATATTTCTCACAGATTTATCCACAAAGATGACTAGTTTTGTAAAGAGCCTGTTTGTTCGTTGTGCTCCAATATCAGCATGCTAGGCAGTCTGCAGTTTTATGTTGTTCTTTCCGAAGTCAGGCAACCCCTTATTTGAAAAGTAAAATGCAAGGATAACGTGTGATTAGATTTTCAGCATGACTAAATAACCTTCTTCATGATGTTGCATCCAAGTTACAAGCAAGCTTCAAGAGCAGGGAAGCATATTAAATAACCCATGCAATTTAAGTAGACTAAAGAAACGTTATGTGTATATGTGTGGGTGTGTATAAACACACACATACATGCAACAATTTATTATTAATCTAGGTAAGCTGTTAGTAGTCTTTTCAAAATAGTGTTATTAGTCCAGTCACAGTGATACTAATATTTATCATGCAAAATATCCAATTATTACAGCTCATTCCCCATAATGGTACAATTAACTGATATACACAAACTTCTCCTATCCGCACCTTTCTTTGGTGTTAGGTTCACCCTTTCTGCACGCAGTAATGCAGGTCTTTATCATCCCATGTTCTTTGCCAGGAGCAGTATGGTGTTGATGGTGGGGTTTTCTTCCTCCTTGCTCTTTCGTCTGCCTTTGGTTATTTTTGCATTCACTGACACAGTCCAATGATTCGCTTTTTTTTCAGGGCCCGACAAACTCCAAGTTACAGCCAAGTGCTGAAATATTCATCTCACATTGAAACAGTTACATTTTTGAATTTGTTTTTCACACTGGAAGTCAACTGAAAAAAGTATTACTTGAGCACCTTGTATAGAAAGTTTGACTTCATATAGCCAAAGGAAGGGAGAGGGATGACAAGGAAAAAAAAAAAAAAAAAAAAAACAACTTCTGGATTTACCACTTTTCAGTGTTTAGCTTCAGATGAGGGACAGACTTCACCTCCTGCCTCTTGTCTTATTGCATCCTCGTTGTTTCCAGCCTGTCTGCCCGTCTTTACACAGCTCACGGTGCTGTAATGCTGCGGAGATTGGAAACCACTCACTGACACGTACTTAGTAGTCTTGCTGACCAACACTGTGGGGAAAATTTGCTGTTCCCTGGCCCTGTTTTACATTTTCCTTCTATTTGCATTGAGTATGGAATTATAGAGTGTACAGTATTTTCTGCCTGGTTCGAGAAGTTTGGTTGTAAGAGGCTGTACAGGGGTGGAAGTTGTGTTGTGTTAGTCTGACCGCACATTAACTGAATCACAGAATTTCCAGTTTAGAGATGGAGGTATGCTGGCTACCAAGGTCTTTGAGAAAAGTCAAGTTTTGTGCATCTTAGGCTCTGTCTTCCCGAGTACGTAATAGTACCTGGGAACACCACGAAGCACTAGATCCTTTGTATCATTTTTCATCCATTTCAGCTGCACAGGAAGATGAAAGGGTAGGGAGTTTCAAAGCAGAAAAAGCTGCGCAATGAGATGGCATTCCCTGTCAGCCTTAGAGGATAAAAAACTGTTTGGGGTATGTGTGTGTTCTGTGTTGTTTTTTCAATAACCGTGCCTATTTAGGAAAAAGGTCTAAGTGGCATGAAAATTTTGGCAGTCTCAAAGCAGAGAACATGCTTCTAAATAAAGGAAATAGTTTAATGCCCGAAGTATTTAAGAGATGTTAGGAATCTAGTTTTTTAATTTCTACACAATTTGGTCTAGATTTCAAATCCTTCTCACTGCATAGTTTCTGTAGGAATTGTAGGTGTTCAACAGCTCTGAAAATCTGGTCTTTATTGTTTAAATGCCTGAAACTTTAGATAATTTGTTTGAGATTGTTTCGTTAGTTCCTATGGTTTTCCTTGTTTATCAATTACCTTTGTTTTAAGAACATACTGTTAGAAGCAAAAATTTATAGTTTGTAATTTAAATATAAGAAATTTAAGGATAGCATACTTTAATCTGGAATAAATTGTGAAGAAAGGTCACTTGAATTCTGTCTTTTTCATTGACTTTAAAGAACACACCTATGTATCAATGAAAAATAACCTGACTACTCGGAGAATAAAATCAAATGTTTGAGTGAGAAAGATCTTATTGTCTGGTTTGGATAGATATATATTCTGTATTAATATATGCAGATACAGATTTGTATTTTCATTTCAAGATTAATTGTATAACTGAAGAAACCAAACCATGTTTTACATTTTCAAAAAACATTCTAATTTTTAATGTTTTACACAATATATTCCGGATATTCTAATTCCATTATACATTGCCTAGTAGTCTGACTTGTCTTCCTCCTTTGGGTCTTCCTCCATGGCCAGTATGCCCTTCCCACAAATTATTTTTTCTCAACCGCTCTGTATCCCTTTAAATGTTGCTCCACTTTATTACTGTAATTTCTTCCCCAGCTCTTCTCTGACAATATCTGCTCTTGTCATTTATTTACACAGTCTCAGTTGTTATTTTCTTCTAGTGGATGCAGGTAGATGTCTGCTTCTGACTTGTCTCCATCAGTCTGGATTTTCACTGTCCCGGTGCTTTTTCCTGGATATCTCTCTATCAATTTACCTTTATTTTAGCTATTGAAATTCATACTTATCTTTCCTCGTAAGCCAGGCACACACCCTGTTTTCACTGCTGATCCAACTACCCTTTTTCCCGTTATACAGAGCTGTAGCTGACTACATTTTTTCCTTTGCTTACACATCCATACCCCATGTCCAAACACCATTTTCCTCCAGCTGGAATGTTGTTCCAACTCTGATTGTAAAATCTATCCCTTTTTTGGGTGATTGCAATACAAATAACTTCCCATGTTGTCATCTCCCTCATGATATTATTGTATCTCTTCCATTTCATCAGCAGTGTAACTGCTGGTATCATCTACCTTCCCCATCATCCCTATCGCTGTGCCAGTCGTGCCACGTTTTTTTGCCTTTTGTGCCATCATATCAAATTTGGTATTTTTTGCCCATCTTCAATATAATTCAGCACTTTGACATTCCCCAGTTTTTTATTGTCATTTTGTTGCTTCAGCCACCTTTCTTCTGACCTCTTACCTGATTTTTATTTCCTCTTGCATAGTGTCTTCATACATTTCAAGATGTTTCGTCTGTACTCTTTCATAGCATTGCAACCACATTCAGACTGATTTTTGAAGATAAGCTTCTGCCATGAAACCTGCAAGCAAATGGCAGCAAATTCTTACTAATTTGAAGGACATTCGGCATAGGTGCTTTGTTAAACATAATACTTTTTTTTTGTCATTTTTCCATGTTTTGTGCAGTGCTCCCCTTCTTAGACTGTGCTTTTGGAGACAGAATCTGAGCTTGTTTATATGCTCGGAAAACAGCTAGAACAACAGAACAAACAATAGTATCTGAGGAAAAACTTGAACACCATTGACAATAATGGATTTCCTTGTCCCCTTGCTACTCTGTTGTTCCTCAGTATATCTTAAGGAAAACATTAAAAACACCATGTGAAACTGAGATATAGAACTTTTGTCTCTCTTTTTTGTTTTGTTTTGTTTGAGTCAACTGAGATTAACCAACACCTCTGTTTACTTTTCACTCCACTTGTGGATGCAAGTCCAAGTATAAGTCCTATGGGAAAAGCTTCCGTTTTAATTAGTGGACTCCTTTGCTGCCTAGTTGCTGCCTGCTTTCATGTGAGAGGCATGACAGTTTCTTGGAGGGTCTGTGAGAGATTGCCAGGCTCCTGTGACCTTGGAGGTACAGATCTGAGCTCAGGCTCATGCAAAGAGCTTTGATTTCCTCTAGGCTAACTTGTAAGACTTTACTGTCCTTTAGAACAAATGTTATTTCCAATTGAAATAGATGCTGTCTGCAGCCTGGCTTCAAATCTGCTCTCTCTGTAGCAGAAGCAGCTTCCTGGTCAACATTTTGGATCCCATTCTAGGGCCCCCAATTCTTGTCATGTATGGTACAGAGAGTTTACCATCATGCAGGTTGCTAACCTTGATCTCAAACACGTCTGTTTATCAGAAATTTGGATAGAATTCCTTTTTGAATCACTAGAGCAAAGCCTTAGTGGTTAAAAAAAAACAAAAAAAACCCACATATGGTATATGGTAGTATAATACGGTATTAGTTGGGATAGGTTGTCATTTCTGTTGTTTCCTTCAATCTCAAAGGTGGTACCTTTTAATAAATGGCATCTAAATTTTACGCAGTCTCCTGACTTGCTGAGAAGTATTCATAGCTCTCGTATCCTCTGCTCTGTGCAGTGATTATAAGATATATTGCCTTAATAGTTAATAATAATTAATTAATTAATTTCAGACTTTGTTATATAGTTCATTTACCAGACCCTCTAAGAATATTCCATCTGTGCACATTTAGGTACAGGTCAAAGCTTGAAAATCTTCTGAATGTCACATTAGCTGTTTGACTCCCTGAACCAGTTAAGTCCTGTATTTATTTTCAAGAAGAGAAAATGTTGTCATCAGATAAAAAATTCAAGATGCACGTTTAATATGCTCTGGTATGAAATTATACTCTCTTTTTCAGAGATATATAATAACTATAATTTGGGATTTTATTCACTTTAATATAGTGTTCAAATTCAATGAAATTATTGCAAGATTGCTACAGTTATACAGCAACAGCATAAAATAAATGTTTAGTTTTCCAACATATTAAGGGTTTTAATAGCTGCTCGTGTGGATTTCTGGTAAAGGTGTATTTATGTCTGTAAAGATAAGAGGGTTGTTTGTCTTGGAGGGTCATAGCCAGGGAGATGAACAGAAGGAGTGAGATGGGGTCCCTATTAGTTTGTTTTATCTTCTGATGGAGGGGAAAAAAAGGAAACTCATACATACAATAAGAATTTATACTCCTATAAGAATGATCATATAGAGTCTAACCTGGCAACTGGACAGTGGCTGAAAAGGTGCGCTTAGGAGCAGTATAAAAGTGCAACATGTGCAGGTAGTCTTTCCTGTAGGAAGATCTTTCACTTTCTAGCGGTCAGTGGGTTAAGGATTTCCTGAATCTAATTTGAATAGCTGAATAATGAAGGACGAAAAAAAGACTTAAATCTTTTTTTTTTCATTTTTCATAGTGAAATCAAGTTGAGATCATGTTTTGTTTTATTATTAAAACAGCTGATTGAAAAGTGTAGCCACAGATAGGTAATTCTGCTGAGCAAAGAAAGCTGATTTGCTGATTTGTTTCATTTACACAAATGTACTTGTTTTGTGGTAACTGCCATCAAGTAAAATTGGAGAATATTAGTGTGGCAACGCCAAGAAGTATGTGCATATCAGTACCTTCCAAAGCTTGATGCAAATAGATATGACAAATACAACTCTTCTTTTTGCCTTTAAATCAAATCAGACTTTCATGTTATTCTGGTGCTCGAGTTGGTACAGTCATATGTGCCATTGCATTCATTCTCATTGTGAGCAAATATAAGAAACTTGCATTTCTGTACTGGAGTGTTGTTTTCCCTGTTGTCTGAAGAGGATTGTCGTTTTGTTTGACCAGTAATTATGGCTGTGGTGGTAGATGCTGGAAAGTATTAGACAGACATCATTAACCCTCAATATATTCCTGAACATCTTCAGAAATGACATAGAATAATCTTTAGTTGATTTTTTTTCTTTGTTACTTTCCTTTTTCTTTCTTTTTTGTTATTGTGTCCCTCCCTTTTTCCCTCCCTCCCCTCCTTTCTATTTTAAAAAGCAAACTCTGAAATAACATGGATTCAAGCAAGAATTGAACTAGTAATATAGATAGTGAATTTAACATTTCATTATTGTAAGAATGAACTTGAATAGTAGTACACCAAGCATATTTTTGAACTTGAATAAAATCAAATCACACAAAAATGATAAGCTGAGTACCCATTGTCTAGAAAGCATGAAGTACTTTGGCCATTTATTTAGAATATTAGCAGAAGGAAAGCCTAAAACAAATTAAAATAATAATATTACTTTAGAATCTTATCTACAGGAAGATGGAGGTACGTTTTAAGACTAGAGATTTCCTCTCCAGTTTTGTTTTAAACTCCTCTATATTAGTCATCATCTTTTTGTGGCAACCAAAGTTAAACTGATCTTCATAGGCCTAAGCACATTAAATGATGAACTAAACGGACAAGATCTTCCCCCATAACCTTTTAAATTGTAATAACTTTTTAACTAAATATGATACTTCTGAAAACGGTAACTTGGTGAAATAAGGACCTGTCCTTATTCCAAAGCCTGTTTAAATGAGGCGGAGAATTATAGATAAATAAACCTATTGGTCAGTGGTTCTGTGAATGGGGATAGTCTTATTAAAGTATTTTGTAGTACGTTTTCCTATTTTCTTTATTATTTAATCTTATTTCATAACATCCATAGCAGACTTCAGGAAGTTACTTCCTGGAAGATTATTGTATTTTTCAAGCAGTTAAGGTCACAGTCATCCTATTTCAATTTTATGTCTTATAACACCATTTGTGGCTTACACTCCAGAGTGCATTGCCTGTCTGGTCTTATTGAATAAATCTAACTAGGTTATAATGTAATTTTACTGGAGGTAGAGTGCTCCCATATGCCCAGAGCCTTTCCACGCTCAGGCTGCTGAGCTCTAGCAGAAGTTCAGGCCGGTGGCCTGGGAAAGTCAGGCAGGAAAGCTGAAGCTCTTCTTGACAAAGTAGGCTCTATCATTAGTCTGCTTATGAGACCTCGGCAGTTTAAACTTGCCATACAAATTAACTTCCTGCTACTGAAAAATAAATAGGAAAAAATATGATAAGCAGCAAATATTAATGAACAAATCAATTTCTGTGCCTCGATTCCCTCTCCGTAAAATAAGAACAGCATCACTCTACATAAACCCGCCAGAAGTACTTTGAAAATTAACACAGTCGTGAAGCACTCAGGCACTACAATACTAACCACGTATAAAAGCAGAAGCCAAGGGGGAAACTGGTAATACTTTCATCAAAGCAGGATTTTAACAGATTACAATAAATGAGGAGCAAAGCAAATAACAATGAGGAGGAAGAAACATAACAAGTAGCCCCCTGTTAAGGTTTAAGGGAGTAATGCCACATTGTGTTGAATTTGCTGGAATTCAGGTGGTAAAATATTGTGTAGAATATACTTATAGACCTTATTATACAGTGTCCCGATCCAATATCCGGGGGGGGGGGGGGGGGGGGCGGTTCTTAAGATCCCAAGGACGAGATTAAGATGCTAAAACTGGTCGAATATCGTACAACCTTTTAACTTTATTTTCCATGAAGTGGGGAGAAAAGGTGGGGAAAGGTGAAGGGGAGGAGGGAGAGAGAGAGAGAGAGAAAGAGAGATCACCACCCGTGAATCCAGCGGCGTCCCGTTAGTCCCCTTCACCCTGGGTGTAAATTTTAGCGATGCACGTGCAGTAATTACAACTCAAGCAGGGTCCGACCCTAGGTTCCCGCTGAAAAGTTCGGAGCCAAATCAAGGCAAATTAAATAAATAAATTGTAATGACACGCGTGCAGTAGTTACAGCTTGAGTTGGGTGCCTCCAAAGAGGGACCCCAAACAAAGAAATCCCTGGGCAATTATAGCTTTTTCAAATTAAGTTTCCCACCCCTCACGTGGTAGTTCAGACCAATAGTAATTTTTAGGTCTGGGGTCTCCTGCTCCCTATTGGGTCTCATCGTTGCTCCTAGGCAGGCTGTTTTTCTCCCTTATCTTTACTGTTGGGGTTTCTGCTGACAGATGTGTTTTGATTCCTTGGGTCCCACCCTTGTCTCTCAAGGCACAAACACAAAGAGGTGTTGTTCCAGCAATTAGCACTGCCCCAGCAGTGACAGTAGGTGTTATCTTCCAAGGTCCTGATGAAGAGGCTATAATCCAGACCCCCCCACCCCTTAATTAACACTGTCTCAGGAGCGAGAGGAGGCCCTGCTCCCCAGGGTCCCGGCGCCCGAGCAGGCCTCACTTCAAAGCCTTCACATCCTCCCTCCCGGAGTGTGAAGCATGGGAATGCGAACTGCTGGTAACCCCCTTATCTTTCCAGCCTGCACCAGCTCTGGGGCCCTTTCTCACTGAGCTAGGGCCAGGTCCCAAAGTCTCTGCCCGATCATGATCTGGTTCAGCGCAGGCTCAGTGTGTCCCGGGTGGTTGCAGGGAGACCGTTTCGGGGGTCGCAGCAGCTCAGTCCTGTTTCCGCTGGGAACAGGTGGCTTGTTCGGGGTTATGGTTTGCTTGCACCTTACGTACCAAGAAATGTTTAAGGCAAAAGTTCACTCATCTGTCCGCCACATACAGATACACGCAAGATGAAACAAATTGAAGCTTCCTGGGCGACCTTAATTTGGGCATTTCCAGATTTCTGAAAGTTTTCGTTTGTATTTGTTAATAATTTTTTACAAGTTTTACTGTTAATAATACTTTGTGCCTGGCAGTCACAAACATTGTATAGAAGCAGATGTAACAACGTATTGATTTTGCCTTTTCCATTAGAAAATGTGTTGTTATCTAAATCAATAAATCAGTATATAATTCCTGTTGAATAGTTATTCACTGCCAAAAATATAGCCTGGTTGTTGTTTTTCCTCAGGTTTTTCTACCCTGTTGTTATATTTCCCAGTATTATATATGGAAGAATAGGACTGTTTAAATTTCGAATTAAGGAGTATTAGTGCAGATTATACATGCTTTTTACAATTCCCTTATCTTCCTTCCTTCTCAGAAAAAGGCACGACTCTCTCCATTTCCCATTGGTAGTCATGAAACCTTAGGCATTGTATTTTAAAGCATGATTTCCCAAATTATGTTCTTTACTTCTATTACTATCTAGTATACTTTTGAAAACTCACTCTCTTTACACGCTGGATGTGCTTGGGAATGATAGCAATTGAATTACATTGTATAAGATGTGATCTATATATATATTTATTTATTTATTTTTGTCTCTCGCTCTTTAAATAGCATTGTCACAGTCTTACCTCAGATGTGGATACAGTAGTATCAATCTAAGATCTGCAATATTGGCATCATTATTTTTAGAAAGGACATAGCTATAGTGATATAAAGTATCTTTGTATAAGCATGGCTGCATTTCATCAAGTGTGTCCTTTTCTGCATCCAACTTGAACAGCTGGGGCCTCTGCTGTCCAGCTGTTTGTGGCTGCACAGCAGGCAGAGGTTACTTGTTTCACAATACAGTCAGCAGAATAGAAATGCAAGTTCTGACTACTCTGCTAGAGTAAAGTTAGCAATCACTTCAAAGCATTAAGTTAATTAAGTTAGCAATTAAGTTAAATTTGCTAGTTTTATACTTAAGTGGGTTAGTTTGAGTCACACTGGCTGTACACTGAAGAAGTACCCTCAGGTACGAATACAGTTCCAGTCATCCAGGGATCATAGATCTTGGATTTCCATCAATTTGCAAAACGATCCTGTCTTTAAGTACTGAGCAGGTTTCATTGTTTTACCTATAAGAGTACAGCTGAAGCCTTAAGATGCTATTTCTGTATGCTTGTATTTTATTGAATATTGAATTATTTGATTTGCTTGTTTTATCTAGACTTATACCATGGCCCTTTTCTCATTTCTATTAAAAAACCCAAAGTCCCAAAACAAAAAACATTTCAAAATTCTTCCCTTTTCACCAGCAACATGCTCTTGCATAATGATGAGCAACTACTACTGAAGAAAAAAAAAAAAAAAAAAAAAAAAGAAAGAAAAAAGAAAAAAGAAAAACTTTCTGCCTATTGGCTTTAATTGCTGGGAAAAGCAAAAATAATTGATTGCTTTACCAAAAGCTTCATATATCCTTGGAGATAATGTTGCTTAGCTGGCATAATTCAAGATCTGCTAGCTTATCTGCTATACTTATGGTCTGCTTTTGTACCTTGAATTTCATCCAACCAAGGGACAACGTGTGCAGTTCAGCATCAGAGTCCACAGGCCTAAGTGAAGCTTGCCTAGAATTCCCCTGCCTAGCTGCTGTCTGAGATCTTTGGGAGTGCTGTGGACAGTAGAAACTTTAATGGGAACAATCATTATCTGAACTTTTCCATAAGCCTGCTGAATTTCCATCCTTAGACACTGGATGGGAGCATTTCAGAGAAGCAAAAGAAATACACTGTAGAGTTGGGCAGCTCATTTTCATTAGACAAATCTTCAGAACCCCCGGGACATCATGATTAAGAAGTAATCTTAAATCAGGTTGATGTATAATCACATTAATGTATAATCTATATTTGTCTGTTATTTTTCTGTAAACTTCTTATTGCCCAGAATCTCCAGGTGACTTCAGTCACACTTCTGCTTGCCAGCACCACAAGCCATGCACATGCTTTGGCTATTAGCTATGAAAAAAAGCATTTATCTTCAAGAAAAAGATACTTCTGCATTATTATTTGTCAGTAATAAAATGAAGACTTTTTTGATTTTTGAAAATCTGACAGTCCTTCCTATTTTCATGTACCCATAAAAGTTTGCTCTTCTGTATTTTCTGTAAATTCCTTTTCACTTCACCACTAGTGTTCTTGCACTCACTATTTTTAGATATTAGGCTAGCTACTGTGTTCTTCTTTATACTTTGTTCTAGATAAGGTAACTTCCTCAAATGAAATATATATATATATATATATGTTATTGCTTATAGGATGGAATGGGAAATTTGAGAGTCACTAAAAAAGGAATACGACTTGAAGGAATATCTGAATTTCTACTTCCACTATATGTGAAAGAAATCCATTCCAGAAAGGTATGTTTTGCATCTTTTTTTCTTAACTTAATTTACGGTCAATATAAATGAATTTTTTCAGCCTCAAATTACCAACTTTCATTCTTACACCTCCTAAACTAGCAATCTGTAGAGTTTTGTTTTGAGGATATGTTAAAAGAGAAAGCTGCCTTCATGTCAAAAATGAGTTCTTCTGAAACTTTGCTTGCCTCCAGAAAGAAATTTCTTACACTTAAGAAAGGAGTCTCAAAGCATATATATTTTATACTTGAAATGACCTTAGCATTGGAAATGGAACCTTTGATGTAAACTCTAGAAATCCAGGATTGATGATGTAATGTCTGCAAAATGCAGTGAAATAAATGAAGGATTTTATGTATGCTTAAGTAGCTCAACCTGAGTCCTTTCTGGTTTTAGCTAGTGTGATTTTTTTAAATGGGTAAAAGCAATCTTACTAAACTGCATAATGTCTCTAAGATGGAATTTTTCAGAACAAACCATTTGTAATATTGTTAAATGTAATTGTTTTATCATTTAGCAGCAGGTTATAGAGAGGAAAAAAGAAAATCAAGATACTATGTATTCAGAAGTTCAATATTACTCCTTTTGACTCAGTCATGCTGGTTTGTATAATATCATAGATCTATTAAAAATCATTTTGCAATATTTGAAATCTGTTAAGTCCTTGCTACCATACAAGTGATAACCTATGAACAGAGAGGAATGTTATAATGGTTTTCAGTCAATCAAATGCAAGGAATTTTAATAATACAAAAATTGACAGGAGTGCAGGACACTTTTATACCCTAAATGCTTTTGTGGAAAATTCTTCCTTCTTTACAGTCTGTTGAAATTTCTCTTATGTGCATAAAAATATGTCTCAAGTACATTCATAAATGATGTCATGACAGTTTCCAACTTCTCTTAATTATTTTATTCTTAATTATGTTAATAGATGTGTGAGATGAACAGCTAGTCTCTTTGTCTTCTTTTACTGTAAAACTAAGCTCCTTCAATGTTTAACAGAGTTGCAATATTGGCCTAGGTAATGGAAATATTCTATAATATTTAATTAACAGCATATCCATTGATAATGTCTGATTTTTATCACTTTATTAAGGAGATAATATTCTTTTACTTTTTGATTTAGTAAGGACAAACTGTGCTTTCTAAAATTGGAAAGGCATCTACAGGGAAAATGGTTTTTATTCCAGCCATGGAAAGGACTGAATACCTCTAAAATAATTTCTATGATCTTTTAATATTTCCTTTATGGTTTTGAAATTATAGAATTTATCATATTAACCAACATACTTTCAGTTTTTATATCTATTTCTAATCTTAATATCAAATATATTAAAAAATAATCTTTAAAATCATGCCTAAAGCATGAGCCTGTCCAGTGTAAATATTCCCATACGTGGAGTTTATGACGTTTGTGTAAAATTCCCAGGCTGTATAACCTGTATACCCACCCTTCGAGGAGCACACTTTTTTTCCTAGAAATTACAGATGGTCATTAATGGTGTGTTTATTTTTTGTCAGTTCCTACTCACAGGTGGATGGTGTCTATTATTGTACCGGTTCCAGTTACTGTACATGATAGTTACGATTTGGGCTATTTGCTTGCAGAGGGCTTCATATTGCAGAACATTGGTTCTTTTAAAGTAAATGTGGAAACTTCTGTTTCAAGTGAGATTAATGAGGCATCCAAGCAGGGTCCTAATTTCATGCAGAGCTGCTAGCCAACCTGAGGAAAAAATGCATGGAAATGTCAAGTGTTACAAAGGAACTGAACACAAAGTCTACTGGTAGACTAACATAGGTTACCGTAGTCCTATAAGGCTGAAGGAAAAAAAACATAGGCCTGTTAATAAGTGCCCTCAAACCAACAGAAGAAAACAGGTAGAATAGATCAGTATCTGGACAAGTATCTCAACTAAAATTTTACTTTTGGTGTCACAGACCTATTCAGGTCTAACATTAGAACACTTGTTATCTAGCTTAAAAAGTGTTATGTATGTAGATTTAGTTATCATCTTGCAGAGCTTGTGAATCCTGTGCACATCCCAACTCTTCACCAACTTGTTCAGCAGTTACTGCGCTAAAGTTCTAGTAACTCGTGGCACTCGCAAACGTGAATGGCACAGAGGGACACGGGGGAAAAACACTCTGGAGCTGTGCTTAGCTTGAAAGTAGGTGTTCGAGATGTCTCTGCATGTGGCGTTCCCAGGCATGTGGCATCTGCATGTGGCATTAGCTGCTCTGTCACTTGGGGAACTGAACTCGATGCCAGAGACATCTTAAGTGTGAGTTAAGTTTCTGAGCTCTCATTTTAGGCAGTAGAGATCTAGTCAATACAGGCAGTGGATTTGGAAGAGCTCTTCTGCTTAGCAGCTCTTAGTGTCCATTTTGGATGATGCAGGAGCAGAACTCTTTTACCCCTTTTCCATATAAGCAGTGATGATTTAAGTATGGTGCATAAGGGGGTTAAAACATACCAGGGCATCAAAATTTGAAACTGATATCTTTGCAGTCTTTTACATGCATATGTTGCTTATTTATTTCCTTTATTTCCTGGAAGGAGAATTTGCTCTTTAAGCAAATTTACTCGTTTGCATTTAAGAAAAGGAAACATTGAAATGAAATCATTTGATTAACACTCAAGACAAACTGTAACAGGTTCAGTAATATTTTTGTGGAAGGGGTGTTCTTGCTGTGCATTAGCAACCTAGATCATAGAATGACCATGAGGGGACGCTCAGCCCTCCAGCCCGGGCCTTCACTACTGCCCCAGTACTCAGCACAAGGCAGAGTAAGGTGGGAAGACCTATGCTATTACCATCAGTATGAGGTGGTTGGTACAGTACTGTGGCTAAGACGTGGTAGTGCAGTTTTTCTGCATATACTGGAGCTACCTTTTAATTAGCTAGATTTGATGCTGATAAAATGTATTTCCTGATAGCACAGGATTCAGCTCCAATTCTGATGGTGAGCTAATTTGGATAATGATCCTGGGTGATCTGTGGGGCAGCTAGCCTGAATGGAGGTGCATGATGTTCAGGGTAGCGAAGTTTATGCGTGTAAAATTCACATACACTCACACATGCTGAAATCACCCCTTTGGTCTGCGCCATACCTTGATCCTGAGATCAAATCACTTATGCAGGGGTGAATGCAGGCGTGAAGCTGCCTTTAACAGAGGAAATGTTTTGAGCTTTGTACATAGCTTGAAAAAGGGCCTTTATCTTGCAATTTCTTCATTAAAATGAATGATATCCTTCATTCTTTCATTTCATTCATTTTCATTTCATTTCCGTCTTCATAAAGATTTAAAATCCTGAATATTAAACGTAAATGCTAAAATAGTTTGAGTTCAACTGACTAAGTTGATTGGAGAATGGATATCTGAGTTCTTTAAAACAAAACAAAACAACCTTTAAATAATATTTTCTCCTGCCAGTGTATACAATTTACTATGGAAAAGTAATATAATTAGAAAGAAACAATAGAAAAATTCACATCTTAGGTAAACAGAATATTCATTCATGTTTTGGCTGTAGAAGTTGCATAAATTAGATGGCTGCTCACTCAGAGGTGCATTTTCCCTAATTTCTGTCATCTTGCTTTGCCCTTTCTGCTGCATTCTGCCTGTGTGGGTTTTGCGGACACAGATAACTGAAAAAAGTAAAAATTCCATGAAACATGGCTAACATATCCTACCTAAAACTTCTCATTTTCACAAAAAATACATTTTTAATGTAGTTTTGTCAAAAGTGTTTTCATCAAATGAATGAAGTTCATATTAGAACTTGAACTGACACATCAGAACTTGAATAGATAAGGACTCTTTTGATCCTGAAATGATATCTTTGTGTCTCTGAAACAAGGATACGCGTATTTTTTTATAAAGTGATTTTTATTGAGAATTTCATTTTGATCAAGACTAGTCTAGATTTAGATATTCAATCAAATTGCTAGTCTGAAAACAGGAAGTTTGGTTAAGAGAATGTTACATATCTCTCTAAATTTCTTTTCCATTTTTATATCATTTGCATTGATCCAGGTGCAAGCAATCCAGACTAATGATATACCCCCAAAAAAAGTAATAAGATGTATGACATCAAGTAACATGTAATGCAAAGACCTGAATTATTACACTGTTTCAGACCTTCTGAATTCATTTTCTTTATCATCCAATACTGCTGCGGTTGTGAATGGAAACAATCGGTGTAGAGTTTTATTAGTTTGTCATATAACAGTAAAAAGTAATGCAGAATGTTTTCTTCAGAATTTATTTTAGATTTGTTGATCTCTCTCATTCACACATGCAATGCTTGTAAGTGTTGAAGGAAATCCAAGTTTTCATTCAGTATTTTTCCTTATAGATGAAAGAAGTAACTCATTGTGTCATGCTATCATGGTCTTTCTATACAGTTAACAAGGTTAAAAGTATACTCTCCAGGCTTAGATCATGTGTTTTCAATAGAAAATGTTAGGGAACACATTATGTAATGATTTAGTTGAAAATCATTAAAAAAGAGGTCAAGAAAGCAAAAACATTGACTACATATAAACTTGTAACTGAACACATACAACTCTGAAAACTTGCTGTATATCTTGTATTTTTAAATATGTGATTGTCTTTCTGAGAATAAATAATATTTTTTCCCAAACCTGAGCAATCTTAGCAAAAGGTATTTGACAGTACATTTATTTTTTCATCCTTTCTCCAAGTGTATATCATCATCAATATAGAGTTAATCTTTGTGAATTCAGGCCAGCACGTGTTTAGGTTTGTATTTAGGTCTTACATGCCTCTGTGTGAAGGCCTGAGTTCTCTTCTTGACGTAAGATTTGATTTGATTTGATAAGATTTGATCTGACTCCTTAACAACCTGACCTGAAAGTTGATTTTTTGTAAGTTCCACAGTATGGATGAATATTGTGGTCACAGCAAAAATTCTACTTCTGTGTTTCCTCCAGATCTTTTCTTTGACTTCTTGGAATTTCTTAAATGTTATTTGGTAGGCTTTCTTTGCCTTTGTTATCATGATGGCAAATCTTGATGGCAGTACTTTCTGGCTTTAGTGCAATGTTGAATCTGTTTCAGGTTAGTTAAAGAGCAAAATATTCAGTTATTAGAGGAAATCTTTCTACTTCCAGCAGCTGTTTTTAGGCTTACACTGATAGCTGAGCTGTTGACCTATGGCCTTGCATTTTCTTCCAATGTGTCAGTATGCACCTTTATCATTTAAGAACGGGTCCATGTTCTGAACTGTCTTCACAGACTAACTAGATTTCTGCTTACAGAAATAGCCAAGTATTTCTGATAACTGTTGCTCATATGAGGTTAACATAGTGATGGAGTTATTTTAAAATCCCATTTACTAGATCAATATTTAGAAAGATATTTCAGTTATAAAACATGCATAAAATTCCATCTAGTGTGGGTAAAAGTTGAATATCAGTAATATTGATTATGAACCAACCGTCAGGGTAGTTTATATCATAAATGCTTCTTTGAAAAATGTGAGAAATTTGTGAGTTGTCTGAGACTCTTGTAAGTTACAAAGGTGTTAGTTTTTCTGCCACTGCTTTTTTATGCATGTAATTACCCTGGTCTTGTGTTGATATAGTATCTGGTTTCTGCATTTGATTGTGCTAGTAGGATTACTGGTTGCCCAGAGAGGTTGTGGAGTCTCCATCCTTGTAGATATGCAAAAGCCATCTGGACAGGGTCCTGGGAAATGTGCTGCAGGTGACCCTGCTTGAGCAAGGGGGTTGGACTAAATGATCTCCAGAGGTCCTTCCAACTTCAACGATTCTGTGATTCTATGATTTCTTGGCTAGAGCAGAAATATATTTTTTAACTTACATAGAAATACTTTTCTTTGCTTCTCAACAGTCTGTTTTATAGAAATCCTATGGAAGGTAATAGTTTAATGAAATTTTTAAGTACCTCTTGCACAAAACGTAGAATCATAGAATAATTTAGGTTACAAGGGTCATCTGGTCTGGCTACCTGGACAAAGCAGTGCCTGCTTTGAAGCTGCATGAAGAAGGCACATTACCCACGACTATCAAATGCCCTTATGCATACACCTTCTGGTCTCAGGGACCAGTGCATGATCAGTTTGGTGAAGTTGTCATGCCTGAAATGTGTTCATAATCAGTTGTAATATCCTACAGAGTTTTCGTTTTTGCTGGCTTTATGGTTGGGGGGGAGAAACTCACCTCTTCCCCCGCCTCCAGCATATTCTTCTAAAAACTTAAGGCCAAATTGTTTCCTACATACAGCCTACTTTCTGCTCCATAAGATGCCCCATTGCCATATAGTAAAACCAGCATGAGAGTCCTGCACTCTTACCAATACTGAGGGATGAAGATACCAGGGAAAACCCAATTAGGAGATGTAGTCATTTTCCACCTTTTTTATACTACCAAAGAATCAAAAACACACCTAAGATTCTGCCCCCTTTATTGTTCAATGTAAAGTACCATGCTTGTTTCTGCAGCTGCATGTCTCATTCCTCTCCGGTAAAGTCTGAAATGCTGCCAATTCTTTTTTCTGATACCTACTTTTCAGATTTGCCTTTGGGAATCACTCACCTGTCAGTGAGAATAAAGTCATTACTATGGCATAAAGGGTGCCCTAAGTGGCTGTGGCTGTCAACATGGTGCAGTTCCAATGAACTGAGTGCCCAGTGTCAGTTTATTGGCTAAGAACATGATATAAGGTATTCTTAATCACAAGTTTTGCCAAGGGAGAAGTCACTCTTATATTTGTTGGTGGTCTCTGTGGGGACTGCCATTCTGAAATTGAGTTGGCTGTTCTCCACTCTTTGCTGACAGCTGATAAGACCTTCATGAAAGATGACTTTGCCCTTGTTTTGTTATACTTCACTGAAACTTGTCTGGGGGTCACCCAATTGTACAACTCTATCTTTTGAACACATCATTTTTTCATGTCACCCTGGTAATCCACTTATGATTACAGTGATTTGTTGTTCATCCAAGGAGGATGTCTACTTTTTATGCTGAAAAATCTGAGTTGATATTACCCAAACTTTTATTTTGGTTGATTACAGTTCCTGAACAAAGTCATGAGTGGCCTAAATCCACCCAGTTTTTATACCAGCCTGAGGAACAGATTTTGATTGGGAACATTTCTTCAGAATGATGTGGAACAATTAAAGAAGTAGCGTCTGTTTCTTCTGGGGTTTTATTTTTGTTTTGGTATCAAATGCATCTTCAGTTTTAAAATATTTCCTTGATTGTAATGCATCTGTATTCCCCTAGGAGAAATTTCAGTGAAACTCTGTGATATTTCAGTTTGATCATCATATCCCATGTCTGATCCTAATACTCAAAGTGATTGTTTTGAGTTGTTTTGGCTGTATGGACTTCTGCTCTGTAGAAACCATAGAACTTTGGATGCACAGATAAAAAGAATTAAAAAAAGGGAGCTGTCGTTGGGGACAGGGAGGTTTCATGTAAACCATTAAGCACAAAAAAGTACATAATTTGTCACACAAAAACCTGCTAATCTCTTAGTCCTGACTTGAGGACAGCTGAGGTGATTTGAAATATATTTCTTTAAATCTGGCTCTGCTATGCCTTGCTCATAGATATCAAAGGTAATGACGAAGTTTCACAAAAACATTATAAACCGTATGTTGTTTAAGTTAGGAAAGCAACATTATATTCCTACAGTAAGGAACACACATGCAATAACATTAAATATCTAATATTCCAGAGAGCCATCAGCATGAATTTACAAAGGGGAAATCATGCCTGACCAACCTGATAGCCTTCTGTGAAGAGATGCCTAGCTTGGTGGATGAGGGGAGAACAGTGGATGTTGTTTATCTTGACTGGAGCAAGACTTTCAACACTGTCTCCTATAACATCCTCGTAGATAAACTCATGAAGGTGTGGGCTAGATAAGATGATAGTGAAGTGGACTCAAAACTGGCTGAACTGCTGGACTCGAAGGATTGTCGTCAGTGACACTGGTCCGGCTGGATGCCAGTCACTAGTGAAGTTCCCCAAGGGTGGATACAGGGGCCTGTATTGTTTAACATCTTCATGAATGAGCTGGATGATGGGACAGAGTGAACCATGAGCAAGTTGCATATGGTACAAAACTGGGAGGACTGGCTGATAGACCAGATAATTTTGCTGCCATTCAGAAGGACCTCAGCAGGCTGGAGAAAAGGGCAGACAGGAACCTCAGGAAGTTCAACAAAGGGAAGTGCCAAGTCCTGCACCTGGGGAGGGATCACTCCAGGCACAAGCACAGGCAGAGGGCTAACAGGTTGGAAAGGAGCTTTACAGAAAAAGATCTAGGGGTGCTGGTGGACACCGAGTTGAGCATTAACAAGCATGGTCAATGCCCTTGCAGCAAAGAAGGGGCCACAAAGATGCTTTAAGGGATTGGAGTATCTGGCATAAGAGGAAAGAGTGAGAGTGCTGGGATTGTTTAGCTGGGAGAAGGGAAGGCTCACGCTTACCAATGTCTGTAATACCTGGGGTGGGCGGAGTTCTCACTGGTGCCCAGTTACAGGACAAGAGACAATGGGCACAACTTGAAATACAGGGAAATTCCACTGAAAAATAAGAAAAATCTTTTTTACTGTAAGGATGATTGGACAGGATGGAAGGTATCTCCATCCTTGGAGATATTCAAAACCTGACTGGTCATGTCCCCGGGCAACCTGCTTTAGTAGATCCAGGTTTTAGTAGGGAGCTTGGAATAGATGGTCTCCAGAGGACCCTTCCAGCCTCAGTGATTTTGTAATCCTATGAAAAGTCTAGATATGTAAATTACTGATAGTGTCAGTAAAACCTGCTCTTTTCAGTTTGCTGTCTTCATAAGCAAGTCCAGAAATAAGTAGTTTCATTTGTGATGGAGTATGTTCTGGACAAAAGAAAAAGAAATTTATTTATTTAAGAAGAATAAAAAAAGAAAAATAATGAAAATATAGCTGTTTTAACTGTTCATAGTTGTAATTATTTCCAACTCAGTAATAATAACATTCTTTCTTTTTTTATGATTCATACCATATGAATCTCAAAAGTATTGGATGAAATAGATCAAAGACAGAGCTTTGAAAATGAATACAAGAAGGACTTTTAAGATATTCATTCTGAAACAGAAATCGTCTTAGTTAATATATAGTTTCTTTAAATGCAGGCCTACTTGCTAAATTAGTTTTAACCATTAAATAATTATATAGACAAATTTATTTCATATTTTGAAATAAAACAGAAATATTGGTCATAGGTAGTAGAGTCCTTTTTGCTTGATCAGCCTTGCTTTCAGTATACCATGTATTTTGTATTATGATTTAACACTTCAAAAATATCTGTTATCAAAGTATAAAAAGTAGACAAGCCATTCATAATCTGGAAAAATAAGCAACAATAAGATTTAAAAACCAAAATGTATGTTGTTGTAAAGGAGCTGTGAATGTTCAAGTGCAAGTCATGAAACAATTTTTGTTTTAATAACATCTTATGTAAAGTGATAGAAGCTTATTTCTGGATTTTGATGAACCAGTTTAGAAGAATAATTCTTCTAATTTTACATCTATTTAGATACGATGTCAGACCTTTGTTATATTAGACTAATTTTTTTCCTGTTATTGTTCTCAGCGTTTCTGCATTCCATCAAGAAGAATTAAATTCCTAATAGAAAAAAATTGCATTTTAATTGTAAAGGAAATACTGCACACAATTTGCTAAGTGTCGTATATGAGAATAGGGAAAATTAATAAATATATTGAAGTTTAGAATGAAGAAAATAAGAATGAATCTTACCTATATTCCAAACTCTCTGTCTACCAGTAGTGAAATTCCTGGTATAAAATATAGTGTAATCTTCACATCTTTTTTGTCATTCCCTAATTAGAAGACCATTCTTCTCCTATAGGGGCAAATTGCTTCTTCCTCCACAGCTTGTGACAGCTGACTACCACAAGTAGATATTGTGCTTGCAGGATGGTATTTATAATATTGCCCATCTCTTCTTTGAAATGAGCTTTCTATTTTTTTCTCTGTTCAGTAAGAACTGAGTTGGTTTTGCTATTTTAAAATTTACAACATTCTTTCATTTTTCAATTTTTCTACACATATCTATATATGCATATATAGATATCAGACGCGCACACACAAACATATATATACATATATGTATATAAAAAAAAATTTTTTTTTGCATTAATCTGTTTTCATTTTTGTGTCCAGGGCCAGCTGGCAACATTTTAAAGTTACTCGTTGGTCTTAAGAATGGGAACCTTTTATTCTAGAGACCAAGCATGCTTTTGGACTGTACATTGTGGTTCCTTTCTTGTCATAAGAACTAGATCACAGTATAATCCTCTAGTTTCTGAAACAGCTTGTCACCAGTGATGAAATTTTCAGCTTTGAAAATGCATTTATAGGGTATTGTTTGTTTGGGTTTTACTGTGCCCTGAAGGAGTTTCCCATCCATCTAGTAGTGTGACTTAAACTTCAAACTTTTTTATATCTGAACTCCCTTCTTCAATGACTTCAAAATTGCATTTTTCTTGTGCTGCCAGATAATTTCCGAAAAAATTGCCCAGCTTCCATCAGTTTCAGGAAGGCCACCTGGCTGCAACATTACCTGTAATGAGGAAGGATCAAGCTTTCTTCCTCAAGAGTTAAAACAAGGTAGGGAGGGTAAATAAATACAAGAAGTGCCATAAGCATTTTAATAAAGTAGTTTGAATTGTGAAGATATTTGCAGGTGAAGTAAATAACGTGCTTTAGAACCAAAACTATCCTTTTCTTGTTTCTTGTGCTGCCTACAATAAGGAGAAACATTAGTAATACTCAGTGCTAATAAATCTTAAATATGATGTTAATTCAGTCCTTCCTTATAAAAGACTGGTGGGGTAATAATTCTTCTTTTCAGATGTAAAATAAATAAGCACCATTTTCATCACCTTGCGCTTTATGTGCTTGAATATTTACTGGCACTGTTACTCCAAAGCAGTTTTGAAGTTATTCTTTGGAGAAATGAAGGGCGAGGATTTGATTATTTCAGTACAAGAACCATGTTTGACCCTGGCCTGCATCCAACAGTGATGATAACAAGTAACATTAACATTAGTTGAAAGCCTTGCTGATTTTAACAGCATCTTCATGAACCTAATTGCATAAAGCAAAACAATTTAAACTTTTTTCAGTACAAAGAGTATGATCAATGATGTCGCTTGAATTCATTTTTCATTAAAGAAATTAAAAATTCAACCAACAATAACTTCAACATTGTAATTTCTTGTCAGTAGATATGCACTCTAAAAAAATTAATAGTACCTCAGAGTCTCATCAAATTTGTATATTTAAGGTGTGTTCCTGTGTCTAACTGTGGATGTAATCATGCAGCCCTTTTTCAAGGACAATTTCTTGTGGATTTTGCAGAAAGGCATTCAGATTTTCCAAGTTCCAATTTTCCCATGAACATTCTGATGAAATGCTTTTCTTTTTTTTTTTTTTTTTTTTTTTTTTTTTTTTTAACATTTCTGGGCTTTCTTATTAATAGCTACCTTCTCCCTTTCTGTGAAGTTAAGGAGATGAGAAACTGAGAGAAGACATTGAAAGGTTTATTATTCAAACCTCAGTTTATAGATATCAGCATATTTTGCTGATTTGCAGGCAACCAGAATGTTCCATTGTACCCATCCTTTATATTTTAAGATATTATGAAAAGTTGTTTCAGAAAGCCTGAGTTTTCTGCCTGACAGTTTCAAGAACTTGCTCTGTGTAAGAATCTGTCCAACTAAATTCCAGTTTATAAGTGTTTAATGGTTACCTCTTCCAGGCAAATTAAGACATGAAATAAGCTACTTCAACTATGTCAAAGTCCTTTGTCTCTTGTGTCTTCTTGAGGATAACGTGAAAAAAATGCTAAAAAATAATTTCTAATTTTTTTAAGTAATGACTGAGTTGATTTCTCCCCTTTTTTTTTTTTTTTAATCTCTGCTTTGTTTTAATTATGAAATACTACCCACATAACATCTGCACAATACACTTTGTATTAACAGAGGCCTTAGGCCTACTTCTGCTCTAGAAATGTAAGCATACTGTTAACTCTACATTTTAAAACTCCACTATAGCAGCAGTATGGACTCCAGCCCATAGATACACAAACCTTTTCTATCATGAGTTAGACTTTCAAAGTTCAGTGTCGATCAGGCTTTCTGCTACTTTGCTATAAACTTTTTTTTGAACACATTTAAAATTAAACATAAAGATTTTAAGTGTGTGAATGTTTCAAGGACAAATCTCCAAACTATATAAATGATCTCTAATTTGAGAAAAGACAAAAATTAATAAACTTGTATCACTGTGTGATGTATTATTTGAGTCTCATAGACACAAATTAGGGTTGTAAGAAAAATTTTAACATGTATGTTATAAGAACAGTTTTGGGGTAAATTCAGTTGGAAATAAATACTGAAAAGAACTCCAGGCTACAGATGCTGAAATTCCTCAGTGAGACTTGGATACAGGAAACTCATACGGAAAACATAAGTCTTATAATGGAAGCAGCTGAACAAGTTAGCATCCTGTACTGGAATTGGTAATTAGAGTTTCAGCATTATGATTGTACAATAAACATCTGGGGATTTATAGTAAAGTTCGTTCTTGGTCTTGAGCCAGAGACTCATTTATGTCTTCAACTGAATTGAAGTTACTCATTCGGCAAAGAACGTAACTATAGTTCACAAAGTTTGTTAGTTTAGAGCATCAATCTGTCATGCACAATTCTGCCAGCACTTCCTACGGTATATACTCTTGCAGCAGTTTTTGCAAGTAGAAATGGTAACTGTAGTAGCATGGGTCTAAGTTTGTGATGGTGAAATGTTTTTGGTCTGCAGCCTAATTAATTTTAAAAAGTACAATGTACCTCATTCTCATTAGTAAAAGTGAAGTCTATGTTGGTACCAAACTTGGCACTCCAGCAGTGATCTACATGAAATTAAATAATTTCTAGTAGAAAGGAAAACTGAAGTCTGCACTAAGAATACAGAATGATTCAACTGCCCCCTGCCCCCAACTGGTTTAGGTTATAAATAAAACATCTCTGAAATAAGTTTGGGCATGGCTTAGTTTAGTCTCTGAGTTTCTCCATTGGTATCCACCAGATCTGAATTTTCCTTTCAATCTGTGGCCTCTTTTCCGTATTTTCTGAGGAAACCAAGGAACTATGAAATTCCAAAGGGAAAGTCCTTGATACTTGTGTTGTCATTTTAATAAGGCACAGGCACTCTGGAATGTCCATGAGGACCCCTGACAAGCAGAGCCAGAGCACAGACACAGAAAGGATCAGCTTTTTGCAGGAGCAACTCCATTCTGCAAGCAGAAAAGTCATTTAAAAAGTATTTTGGCCAGAATACTATCACACCTATTTAAATCTGGGATCCTTCAGTAAGTTTTTTTTAAGATGTAGGTGCAGATTCTCTTAATAAGGTATACTTCACTGGCATACACTAACGTTTTGCAACACTGATTCTTTTGAGTAGTATACTAATTTTTGGAGTAGCCTCACTGATTATTCAACATGAATAAGGGCAACATAATTTTGAGTTTAGGAAAGTGAGAGAAACTACATGTTGGCATGTAAATTGGTAGCATTACTATATTGCACAGATAAGATGGTAGAGTTACCTGAAAGCAGCTGACAAAAGAATGAAAGGATGTTTCTTTATCTTATATTAAATGGTGGTTGATCATTTAATAGCAGGGAAAAACGTATGTAAGTACATGGAAGACAGGTATGTTCCTCAAAGTTTGTCTCCCAATAGTTGAAAAAAGATAGTTTGAAATGCATTAAAAATTCTCAGAGAAGAAGAAAATGATATGGATTTCTGAAATATTGTCAGTGCAGTATGTAAGAAGCCATGTTTATATTCTCTCAACTCCAGACTGTATTTTTTCTTTTACTTTGTACTTTGTTCTTAGCACCTTAAGAAATCTTGCAATTATCAGTTACTCTTTACACTGTTGGAGAAGTATTTAGAAGACTGTTCTGGGCTGCAAATAGGATCAGTGTATTTGTGTACTTCTGGCTATTTTTCTTGTACCTTTCTCAAGTTGCAGTGGCTTACTTGTTGTAATTGCCAGTCAAAATACTGCAAGAGGCACCTGCTGAGCGTGGCACAGATGCTTTATGTGTGGATTCAAGTAGCCTAAATCAATAATTAACGCATTCTACACAGAACATTTTGTCACGTGTGTATTTTGGTAACAACAGCAAGCATAAATCTGTTTTTTCACCTTGAGTTTAGTGCTCAGCTGAACGTATATAGATATATCAGTATTGTTGGATATTCAGTTTTTGGATCAGGGACTATATTTCACACATGTCCCTATCTCTTAGTTCAGTAAGAACCAGGTGTGCAGCAGTCACTTCCTTGTGTCCCTTTTACCTTGGTTTCTACATAGGAACCACATAAGGATCTACAGTGTCTAGGTATCGGGTATTCATGACTGCTAGATCAGGATCACCAGGTGTGCCACATAATTCAGCAAGAGTTGTAGATGCAGCCAGCATGATACAACCTTGCTGCTAGATTCCCTCCCGTTGAATAAACCCAGTACAGATGTGGAACAAACATAGGAAGTAAGTAAACATAAACCATAACCGTGAGTGATTCCAAACTGGAGCCTAACACATGGCTGCATTCCAACCTGAAGGGACCGTCCTCTCCTGGCAACAGCATCCAAAGCCATTCAGTTATCCTGAGATAATAATGAAATTATCCTTTATGAGGTATGTGTAGACACTTGCTTCAGACCATCTGAGATTACCAATTCTTCCCATGTGGATTTCTCTGTGAAAAGATTAGAGATGTTTAACTGTACATTCGGGTCAAATTTCAATTCATATACAGAAAGTTTGCTGTCATATCACTTATTCGTTGTAACAGACTAATCTTATATCAAATAAAAATATCATGCATATGAATGTTTCTCATCTTAGTTATATGAAGGTCAATAGACCTTTCCCTTTATTTTTAGGTTCTGTAGATTTGTGATTTTTAATAAGCTTGCTAAACTTTGTAGTAAAAACAAGCAGATTTTAGTGAATTGTTTTGATTAGTTTTTTTAATAGATCAATTAAACTTTTGATCTTGATTTGCAGATGAATGACTTTCCAGTAGTTAGGCATAGTATCTCAGAATCATGTGGTCTTTTTCAGATGTCATTCTAATTCTTTATAACAGTCTCCTCTGATCCATAGGTGCATCACAATTAGCATTTTGGTTTGGATCAAGAGTGTACTTTTGAAGTGCATCCTGCAACCCTCTCCAGTTATTGCACTTTAGTACATATTACAGCATAGTCTTGGAGCATGAAAACTGGATTCTTTTTCTGCAAAACTCAACTGGAATATGCTCTGCAGCAGCTACTGGGCATTCAGTCCACAGGACTGGATAAAAGTTGATCAGAAGTAGCACGTCACAAAACACAAATAGTATGAACATTAGGTCCACAGCACCAACAGTTTTACTCTAAAAGTCAGTTCTAATCGGACCATGCTAATGCAGATATAATGAGTTTCTCCCTTCCACTAATCAAGCTATTCCCCCTTTCCTTTGCTTCGCTTCCAGGGAAGCAAAGGCCCCTGTTAGTTTGTCAGCTTGCCTGCAGGTTTATGCGTGAGGTTTAATTAGTGTCTTCAGCTGTAATGTAGAGTGCGTGCACTCCCTTGCAGACACTTTGGATAGATCGCTGTGATTAAAGTGAAGTACAACTAATAAAGACATCTCTAAAGACTGAAACTTCCAAACCAGAAATGTTACTGAGAAATCACTATTTATCCTGAGAATAAATAAGAAGCCTTCTTTAGTTTTGACCTCTAACAGTACACTAACAGTTTCTTAAAGCTCTTAATTATGTCAAACTTTGTGTATCTGTTCTTCTTGTTTGTAACCTATTATGCTTGGCTGTATGGATAAGAAACTATACTAAGTAAGGTTCAATTGGCAGGGATCTCAATAGAATTAGAATCCACAGTCATCCATCTGTCTACAGTTTTTGATAAATTCCCACAGAAATACCCTTTCTTTGCAGTTCAGCTTTGCCTTGCTAAAGGATTTCTGTATGTCTCTCCCTTTTTTTAATGTTCTCTTTTACTGAGCCCCTTCAGGAACTTCAACTAGGTAGTGTATATTAAAAAAATATATATATGTGTTTGAGTTTATTCTATAAATCATTCTTGAGGAAGGTCTCAGAATCCAAATATCTTTGGAAACCTTTCAATTTCACTGTGCTCGCGTGATAACCCTTTTGTTTCATTTAATTTTCAGTGGTGAATACCATCATCTCTTCTGATTAACTTCATACATAGTTTTACTTGAGTAAATTATTTATTATATAGCTGATCTTCAGCAGTAGACCTTACTACCTACATGCACTGTGCCCCTAGCTTAGCAATCTTTTAACCAAATTTCATGCAATATCTTGGTTGAATCTTTGGTAATATCATGTTTCACTTATTTGTTTTGATTTTTAACACACAGAATTGCCATTCAAAACTGTATGTCATTTTGCCATAAATTGTGGCGAAGATTGTCTTTAACAATATAAATCTAGCAGCTCATTTCTCACCAGAGCTGGGAAATTCAACAAGTGTCCACCTAGCCTTTTACCTGTTTTTGTCTTCCACCTTCAGGCAAAAAGAAAGGGTAAGGTTGGTAAAATCCTTTGACAGTAAACAAATTCACTTTATTTAGACTGATGTAAGCCTTTAAAATAAAAGACTGCTCAGAAAAATATCTTCGGCTCGTCACCTTCCTGTTTCATATCACTTTCAGGACTAGAGGGTACCATTTCTAGGATTTATGTAGTGCTTAAAATTTAGACTTTTATTTCTTTATGCTATTTGTTTTTGTGCTGAGATGGCTACAAAGGTTAGAAAAAACAGAACCATGATCAGTTTTTATTTCTGAACGTCAACAGCTTTCTTCATGATTTCAGACAAGATGGCTTCTGTGCCTCAATTCCTTTTCTGTAAAACAGAGAGAACAGCACTTTCCTATCTCACAGAAGGTTGTAAGGCTAGATATCTTAAAAGATTATGTACACTGTGAGATTTTCTAAGCAAATACGAACAACAGTGCATAGTGGTGTTAGTACTACATAAAGAAGTAAATGTTGTATTGTATAGAGTGTTTTATATCAAGTATATTGAGATCATCCATTAATGTTCAGTGCCTCCAGTTACCATTGCAATTATTTTGTTTCCATCTAGAAGATCAAGTTTATAAGCATCATTCTAAACTCACCCTTCTCTTATAATTTATTTCCTGTGCGTCTTGAGACTGACGAGCTATAAATTGCCCATGAGATGCGGTGCTTTTTTCTAATCAGAAGCTATAAAACGTAAAGCCTAGCATTATTTTATTGCTCTACTAAACAGCTCTGCTAATGAGGCTACCAATACAATGTTTCCATTAAAAAAAATGAAATTGATAATGATGTTGCTCCTGATCGGGAATGAAGGACAAACAGTTTTGTTATGAATTGTTTCTAGCAAATGTCTTCATCCTTTGAGATGCTTCAGGAGCAGAAGCACTAACACTAGAGATGTGCTTTGAAAGTAAACAGCAACTCTTTCCATTCACCCTGCTTGTCTTAAATGTTTCAGTCCATATTAGTACAAGTAAGTTCTGACTCAAAGTGAATACATTTACAGCATCTTAAAAATGATGGTATTTTTTACAAAAATGTATTAGAAAAACACATCATGTTCTTTAACATTTCCAGAGGCCTGATGTTTCCTACAGCTTCTTTTCTTTGATGTGTTTTTTCCTTTCAAAAGTAAATAACCTTTGATTAGAAATACAGTACACAAGCGGTACCAAGGTCTGAGCAACAGGGGAGTCATTGGTTTACTGGAGCCAGACAATGTATAAATCGGCTTCCCGTCTCTATAAAATGCTATTTTTTCTTTATCACTCATAAGAATGAATCTAAGACTTTCTGAATCTGTGTGTGCTTGGGTCTGTGCGAGTTTATGTGTGTGTAAAAGAGAGAGAAAGGGAATGTGATCCTCACCCAGGACATACTGCTGTGGAAAATTAAGGTTCAAGTCCCTGATATTAGTCAAGAGGACTGCTGATGCTTTTTCTGGAAAGAATTTCTTTCTAGTTTTGATTTTAAAATTTCTGTCTCAAAATCAGTGTATATATTCTCATAAGAGTTTTAGGGTTTTTTTTTGAAGTAAAATTCCATCTGATTTCATGTAACAGTTCCTAACTGGTTTGTTTCCACACCTCCCTGGACTTTCCAGAGTAAGTGGGGAAGGCCTGGTTCTTAGGCTTTTAAATCATGGAAAGGAACAAAAGGCAATTTCTAAGAGAGCTTGGACAGCTAAGAAATGCTGGTTATAAGCTAGCCATTATAAGTGCCTACTGCTTAAACTTGGCCTGTTCTTTGCTTGGCAGCAAATGCACACTGCCAGACTCAGTAGGAAATTCTATACAGTGAAAAAGTATTTGGTCTGTTGAGTTTTATTTCATCTTTTGAAATTGTGTAAGTTGCAAAGACTGCTTTATGTTGAAGGTGTAAGTCTTGGTTTAAAACTAAAGGACTATCCTAAATGAGTTGGTCACGATTCTTCTCCTCCCTTACTGGAAGATCTACAGGTAGCTGTTGACTGGGCTTTGGACGCCGCCTCCTCTGGAGGTTGGCCATTTTTTCCTGGATATTGGAACCCCTAATGTCTAGAGATTTCTAGATGTGATTGTTTTCTATTGCTGGACCACCAGCAATGCAATTTTTTTTGATTGCTGGAACCATTTCATGCTTTTGTTCTTCAAAATTTGACATGATCCAATTGGTTGTGCAGACATGCATACTGTTGTTTAGCTAGTGGAGAAGACAAGGTCCGGGAAAAATCTCTTTTCTTTATTCTTCTCCACAAAAGGATACCATAACGTAATTGCACACAGGCCAATGTCACAGTGAAATAATATGCACACCATTTCAAGCAGATTAGTGCTGGATGAAAAAGGTTCAGCATCACTTGGTTTTTTACAAGTACTCATTCAGTGCCAAAAGTATCTTACCTCTGATTCCACAGCCTCCATGCAGATCAAGTCACAAGTACTATTTTTAATAAAATTATCTAATGGATCCTCAACACCTTACTTCTGCTTGCTTGAGTGCAATGAGAAAACAACTACTTCTGTTGTGAAAACTGTAATCAATTAACATTTACCTGAGGGTAATTAAAGCCATGTGCCTTTGGTTCCCTCCACAGAGTTTCTAAAAGTCTTCATGGCATTTTATGAATATGAATGATATTGAGGGAGTCTGGATTTTTGTTTTTTAAGAGCATATTTTTGACAGGCAGTGTTTTCCCGATATTTTTAGCTTCAGGAATTAGCTTGCATAATAGTTTATGTTTTTAGGTGTTTTCAACTTTTAATACCTATAATTAACATACAATATTGTAAATGTGGGTGCTTCTCCTGTTTTCTTACCCATCTGCAAATGCTATTGTCCTCCCTGTCCAACAACTAATAATGATTTGAGTCTGCATAATTTATACTTTGTATAATAACATATTTATTTCTTTACTATATATAAAAATGTATAACAACTACTGTAAACTGCATGGTGGTTTTGTACAACTGCCGTGCTTTTGTAGTGATTTTCTGATATTGCTCAGCTTTGTCCTTTTAAGTTCAATCCTGCCACACTTTCCAGCAAGTCTTGTTCTTCTTAAATTGTGCTATATATTTATTTATTTTACTAAATCAAAAGAAATAAAAGAAAATGAAATTTTGGATGTGGTAATACACAATATTAGTAAGAGTGACAGAATTTGTTGCTTGGTGGCTATCTACATCTTTTTGATGATTTGTTTACATTTTTGAAGTTCTTCCAAAACTCATAGTTGAAACACAGTTTTCTTCACACTGGAAATTATTCTAAATTCTCTCTGGTTAAAATATCCTTGTTCTGAAGAGCAAATGAAATCCTGATTTGTGTTCTCAGTCTTTTTCATGAGGATGAGGGATCATGAAATCAGCATAACAAGACATACAAGTACTTAGGCATTTTGCAGTGACTTTCTCTCCATCTCCCTTTCTGTATCTCTTTGTGTATTTCCCTCTGTTTTTCTAGCTGCTTCTGTTTCATTTTTTATATATAATTAAATATTCCTGGGGACTAGGAGGAAGAGTAAGAGCCCATGAGACTGACATTATAATCTAGTTATCAGAGAACTTACCTGGACAAGTAGCACCTCAGTTCCAGGTCATGATCCAACTAAAATTTTGTTGATTTAACATGAATTTTGGAATGTTTTTAGCTACCTTTAAAACTAAATTTTTATAGGCAATCAATATATTTCCTAAGATAAGTTGGCCAAGCTGTCACTCAACTCAGTAGAGTAATTGCTTTTCCATAAGCTTACTTCATCGAAATTTGTTTTTTAATCCCTGAAGTACATACTACTGTAAGGAAGTATAGGGTTGACTCATCCTCACTCCAAACAGGGTTCCCAGGTAATTAAAAGTGCTTCTTGGCATTATTAAAAAATATTTCCACTTTCTCATCTGCATGTTGTACTCTTTCTTTGTATGATGCAAGTACCAGAATGATGCTAATTCTCTCTAGTCTCAGAAATTCCTACCAAGCACAAAGAGGGTTGGTAATGTTTTAGTCTGGAGAGACTTGGTTTGTATTTGCTCTTCCTGACTATATAGCAGTATATATAGCAGTATATAGCAATAGTTTACCTAGCTCAATTAGAAGGTAGCTCTCCATCTTTGCTATGTCAGGGCTGTGGAGGAAAGGAAGAGAGAGAGAGAGACAGGGTTGGGAGAGGCTTAAAGGAATAATTGCCTTTTTTTCTCAAATGATTCGTACCAAACCTTACATTGCCATTGGAATTATCAAGTACAGTTTCCAGTCTTTGATGCTGGTGGCAGGGGGTGGAATGAGCAAGTGAGGTCTAATTATAATCTCAGGCTAACATCATAGAAGCCCCAAATGGAATATTCTTACCACAGGAAAACGTTGCCTCCTCTTAGTATCCTGCGAAGAGCGTCAGTCTGTCCCAAGGAGTACGGCATTGCGATCATGTCAGTGACTGCACACAGTGTGATAGCCTGTGATGTGAAGGAATTAAGCTGGGTAATTTTGAACAGACTTTAGATAATCAGCAGGTTGTTATCTTTAGGACTGAAAACTTTCAGAGCAGTCACAGATTTCAAAGGGTGTTACAAAGAGCGTAGCTATTTTAGCTGACATACTACACAAACAAGAAAATCAGGACACTGGGACTTCTCGCAGTGTTAGGTATGAGTAGAAATAGAACTGGCAGGTTTCATTTGAGGGAGGAGAAACAGAAAGGAGGACATGCATACTTGAATACAAAAACCAATATCGTATACCAGGTTCTCATTCTTATGGCAAATGTATTTAGAATCCGGGGAGACTTTTCTGGTATATCAGTATAAGTATGACCCTGGAGAAGAACAATATATAAATAACTGAAATATTTAAAGGGTCCTAAAAAACATTGTATAATTTAACTGTTAAAAAAAAAAAAAAAAAGAAGAAGAAGAAGAAGAAAACTGGAAAACTTCAGCAGATGCCTGTATAGAATCCAGAGTTTTCAGGTTTATGTCTATTTTTATCCTCATCTAATCCCCTCCATCATTCTCTTTGGAGCTTCCTACATTTACAAGAAATAAGGCTAGGATCCTCAATGCAACAGTACTGCAGTACACAGTTTTGATACAGTATATGTACACTTAATAAGAGTGACACCTATAGGGGAAAGCTATGCAATCACGGAACGAATGCATGTTGTGGCGTGGTGCAAAAGTAAAAGGGAAGTTGATTTATACTTGTACAAGCCAAGATAATTTGGGGAATTTCATAATTTCTTGGCTTTGCTATGTTAACACTATTTCATTTCTTTAGTTTGATTTTCAAGTTAAACAAACAAAAAAGCAAACTGAGAAAAGAGCTCTGTATGTTTTATTATACAAAAACATATTTACCTTGGCAAGGTTATTGTCAGGGACACAGCTCATATTCCTGGTTCAATTTCTGCCATTTGAGCAAAAGAATTAAATGATAGATGTATTAAGCTTTTGATCACTGTATGGACCTGCCAGTGGACATAAATAGCAAGAACTGTATGGCAGTGTGTTTTATGGTTATTTCTGATGGCTCTTTCATCCTTGCTATATAGACTCTACAATATTAGGTTTTATTTCTCATTTTAGAGGGAATGTGTTTTAGGGGTCAGGGATTCTTTGTCTTCTGTTTTCTCACATTTTCTAAACATGGACTTCCTTTTCACAAGTTCTGTATTCCACCCTGGTAGGAGAATTCATGCCCAACCAGACAGGGTCCCTCTTCTGTTCGTGGTGGTTTTGGAATCAAAGTCTGTACTTCTATACTTATATGTATTTCTTACTAATTTTAAAAGAAATTGCATAACTTATGCTTCAGATATTCTTTCTCATTAGAGAGACAAACAATAAGAACGTTGCTTTTGTAATCTTTATTCAAGTAGCCTCTTGTTCCTGGTCCTTTAGTTATGGACAATTTTTTACAATGCCAAACATCTTTAAAGTGCTCCCTCTTGTCTTCTCTTATGTTTCCTGAATATTTTCAAAGAGGATTAAAAAATTATAGTAAAGATTTTGTGAAGGGCCCATCCTTTCCAGCTGCCTGCCAGTGCCACCAAAACATATAATCAACCCACAGGCCATTTGGATACCTTGTGTTTACATCCTTCACAGGATACTGTATCATAAGCTTATTTGGATGAGTGTGCACCCTCGCTCCCCAAGAAGTGGAAGTATATGTGAGCAGTTTTCTGCAATTTTGGTTACAGTTCTTTTTTCTGGCTGCTTCTCAAAAACAGACAATGCTCTATGATGACCAAGAACAGTAGAGATGATACTGTTGCATACCTTGTACATTGACTATAATTATAAAAACTAGCTGTGTAAAACATGCTGTAAACGGTGATTCTCAGAAACCTGTGGAACTTTACACTGAGTCATTATAGCTTGGAAAACATACACTGATTTAAACAGAAATCTGTTGAGAATTGAAATATGCTCTCCTAGATCTTGTAACTAAGAAGAAATGATTATGTAGATAAAGGTTGCAACTTTTAAATAAATGTAACTCCTCTATAAAAAGAAAATAGCTGTGAAGGTTAGTCATTTGAACCTTGAAATTAGACCCAGGGAGAGATAATGGTATAATACCCTCAGCGCTCTTCATTTCAACTCTTCTTTCTTTTTGGTTTTCTATTTACATTCCCTTCTGTGCTTCCAGAGTATAGACTTGGGAGTCTGCTAAACTGACCTCTTTTAGGGAGACTCATCTCTGTGAGGCAAGCTGTTGTACCCTGTAGTGCTCCATAATCATTCATCACTTAAGCAGCTTTCGAGAAATCAGCTGTATTCTTTATTCACGTTTCATCTGGCTGCACATAACAAAAATCTTCAGGGAAGTCCTGCAAGGTAATTTTTCTGAGAAGCCCAGCCCTTAAAGGATTGGAATCTTCAGTATTTCAATCCTCTATTATTCCTAATCCACATTTTAAACACTGTCACAGTTGTTACTTGAGCTTGTCTTGGCAGAAAAGATGGACTGAACAGGCATCACAATGACATAGTTTACAAAATGCTGTTCCTCCAGATCACTGCACACATGCCTTGGATCAGATCCCAAACCATAGAGCAAACCCGCAAATGCCCTCAATGGGATGTTAATTCTTTTTGAATGGATGCTAAGAAAGAAGAATATGATTTTGCCTCAGGAACAAACTCATCTGTGATATTGCCCTGGCTTATGGCCACTTGTTTGATTAAATAAAATAAAGAGAAAAGGAAGTTTGTGTCTCCTGTGCTGATCACCATGGTATCTGAATGGAAGAGATTATTGGATACTTGCAGCATAAGCACATTTAATTTTTCTTACGCATCAGTGCCAGCACATATTTAGAACGGCAGTGCTTTTACTGATGGAGGCAGTCTATGCAGTCCATGACCATCAAAGTGACTGCTGGTTGCTCCCTTAGAACATCCACTATGCTTGTCCTGATCTTGCAGTGCAGCTAGAATAAAAAGTCATAGTGGACCACGCTTTAGTCAAGTCATGCTTCTCAGCTGTCTCCAAGAGAAGGTTAGTGCAGTACAACTGGCAATTGGATGCATAATTTCTCTGAAAGAGTGGAAATCTGGAATGGAATTAATTAATTATAATAAATATCTAAATAATAAAAAGAGTAAATCTGGAACAGAATAAGTGTGTTTTCAGTTCTGTATTGCAGATGGATTGGACCAGGTGAAACACACTTTTGCATTCCTAGGCTTGCCCATGTTTCAGTTTAATGAATCCACTTGCCAGTTGTGTGGTCTACTGTTTTGAATATTACAAAAACTGTATTTGAGGTTTTGGGTTTTGGTAGTTTGCATTAAAGCATTTAGTCGTCTTTCATTTTTCATCCTGTTTCTTTGTTTTGTTTTCGTAGCTTTTTTCTTTACTCAAGTCAAATTCTTCAAAGGATTTATACATTAAGCTGGCAAAGTAGTAGAAGCACAAATCCAAATACTCTTAATGTTCATGGCTTTGTTTTATTATCATAATCTATTTTTTTCCAGAGAGTAGAACTTGAAGTGAAAGAAACTACTGAAGTTTGTTCCATAGTAACCATCTTTAAATCATACAGCTATTATGAATACAAAGCTTCTGGTTGATGATATTATGTGGCTGTGACGTTCAAAGAGACTTGACTCGGTCTTTGCTATTGTTTAATCAGAATTAGTATTGCTGTTAATAGATAATACTAATTGATATTACTGTTAGTAATTATAAGTTTGTGTGAACATAATATCTAAATGAAATATTAGGATGGTTAGGCATAATCAACAAAAAAAGGACTTCTGAATATTAGGCTTTAAATACTTACTGTAAGGCACATATCAAACAGCTGTAAAGAACTGATTCATAAAAAATATATACATACATTGATTCATTGTGACTATTTAAGATAAATCATGAACATCTTGAAATAAATTACTGAACCTTTTAAAATCCTGTTTCAGTTTTTCTCAGATGAGGTTAGAAACCTAATCTTGAGCACAGAGACAAAAGCCATGTCTGTAGTGGAAGCTGAAAGCCATCAGTACTGCATAGCAGAGCTGGGTTTGCAAGGAGTTTGGCATTTTTTTTGAAAATCAATCATAGCATCTTTATGAGATTTTGTTGTATTTGCCCATAGATGTTTTAAGCTGGTGGCCTGAGCACAGGGCATACTGCAACTTAGGAATCACTCAAATCATTGGGTTATAGCATCACAGTTCCTGTCCTCCCACGATAAAGTTTTATTTTACTTTATTTTTCAAGTGGTACAGGACTGTCATTATCTTCCTGCTTAATAGCTCATAGCCTGGTTAGAGATAGAGATTTCAATTCCCTTGGGCTAAGCAGGGAATAAAACCATTTCTCCTACTTCTTGAGCATATGCTCTAGCTATTAAACAACTATGCAAAGCTACATAGCAGTACTGACAGAATTAACACATTTAGTCTCAGTGCTGTGTTTGTGAGTTAATGTTAGGAATTACCACAATTAGTTAACAAATCTGAAATTGTTTTTGTCAGGAGAGAGGTGCCTGAATGTTCAGTTCAGCCAAGATAATGTCACTTCTGCATATAGACAGTACCAAAACTTCCAAGGGCTAAGCAATCTTTTGCTATAAAAACAAAACAAAACACTAAGATATCTGAGGTAGCAAGGTGGGTTAAACAGATTTTTATGGGATAGCTTTGATTTCAAACTGAAATTCATCAAGACAACCCAGTGCTTTCTTGCAACTTACCTTTTAAGTCCTTAGGTGAATTTGAAGAAGGATTGTCAAGGGTTGTATGATTATTTTAGTATGTTTGGTACCAGTTTGAGACTAGAATTATATTTGATGCCCTAACCATTCCTGTAGAAATCAGACTTAGATCCTTCATAACAAGTGACTTCTCCCTCAGTTTCTGTGTAGTGATCCTAACCGGAAGGCTATTGTACATGGAGGAGTTGGTGATCCTCTAAATCTTTCCCTTTTGAGACTGTTGCATGCTTTGTTTTCCCAGCAGAAAGATGAAGATAATTTTAGAACATTTTTTATCAATCAGGCAAGTTTAAATTGAACACTAATATAAAATGGATTAATGAACTATACACCATTAGCTAATGTTTTGAATAAATAAGGGAAAATTATGACTCAAGAGATCTTGACAGAATTTTTCTCCAAGCATATTTCTAGTGTAACATCAGTAGGAAAGAGGGCTATCTGTCCATGTGTTTTTCTGTAAGGATATTCAGACTTGTTTTGAAAACAAGCAGACCCTGTCCTTGTAGAGGCTGGTGAATCTGAGATATAAAATGGAATCATTTAACGGATTGAAGGTCTTTATGCAATTCATGAGACTGGAATAATGGGGAAAGCAACTGCCTTGGCAGTAAAATTCAGTCTATGCCCCATCCTCATGAAATAATAATAATGGTAATACTTAGTTCTTGGTGCTTGATAGCTCTTTAAATGTTAGTGTGTACAGTAAACCCTAAACTGAGGCAATATCAGCGGCTGCAACTGCTATTAAAGTTCTTATTAGTATGCATATTCTGAAATGTTAGTGAATGGTGTAGATTTTTTTCTTCTCTTCATTGCTTTGATGCTTTCAGTCCTTCCATATTTGCTGAAATGTGTTCCTTTCCTAAAGACCTTGGAAGTGGTGTACATATGTGGTACCTGTCAGAGCGATGAATATTGCTCCTCTTTTTTTTGGAACTTGAGCTTCGGGACTCAACATTTTACCAGAATTTTCCCCAAATATATTCTGTCTCCTGCTGAGATAGAGCTTTAGAGGAGTGATTGTTTCTGCTGATGTAGTTTGAACTTTACTTTACTTTGTAGTTAGTGTAGAAACTTGAAATTACATCGAGAATTAATTTAATTGTAAAATTGATCCAGAGATCTCATTATACAGTTTCTCTGAGTATGGCAATCTTGTTAAATGCAAGAGAATGTTTTTCTCTTTTGAAAATTTCATGATGAAGCTCTTTACACTATGGTTAGAGATATTCAACTTAACAGCCATAGATTTTCTCACTTGATGGCCTCTTCTCAGAGTTTATAACTAATTTACAAATCCTTGAAAATGTACAAGAATGTTACGTAGTGCTACTAATATAACTAAGGCTGCTCTTAATAAAGAAATCTTTTAGATTTCAGCTCTGCACATATTTTTTCATATATTTGAAATGAGCTCTGTCAGAAATTTGGCCCTCTATTAATATTGTGATAGAGATGATTAATTTTGGTTGGTGGGGAAAGGAGAGAGGTTTGCCTAAGCGTTAGAGGAGAGGAACCAACGTGGAAGTTTCTGGGTGAAGGACCTGTGACCTATGTCATACTGGAGGCCAGATTAATGAATAGTTCTGATCTGAAAGTCTATGACTATAGCAATTCAACCTTTCCATCCCTCAAAGAAATTCTTTTCAAGGAGATGGGACATTCATTTCATAAATATCAATGGACTCGGACATTTTTCAGGCTGTTGAGTGAAATTACTTTCCTTCCTTAATAGCTTTTGGCCTACACGTGTACGAGTGAATGCAATGTTTTTCTTGGATACCCCCAGTGATATCTTCTGTTGTTGTGACATACAGGAAGAGAGACTACTAGTTAAGATTTAATTTTGGTCTCCAGATTATATAGAACTTCATAATTTGACAACAAAACTATGTATTGCACTCAGCAGATGAGAGCAAAGCAATTTAAAATTAATGTAATGTGTTCTGTGAGGATAAAAGGTAGGGAAGGACTATCAAGGACTGATATTTTAAGGAAATGGTATTTTTCAAATTATTTTTTAATCCCTCTGGAACAGGCTCATATCCTGTAGAGGAAAGAAAGAAAGGTCTGTGGACTGAAAATAAGAAATTCATAACATTGCAGTTGATATATTTATTGCATAATATAGAGAGAATCAAAAAAGGCATTCAAATTATATTATATAGAAGATGCATGAATATTAAGGACCTCCGAAGTGACCTTAACATGTGGCAACAGTGACTCAAAAAATCAGTGATTAAAGGAAAGGACAGCCAATGTGGATTCAAAGTACTCTTTAGTGCAACAGAAAATAACAGTTTGTTTATTTTAGTTTTTCTCTCATCATTTATAAGGGAAGAGAAGTGAAGCAGGAGGATCAGGAGACAATTCTACACTTAAATTTCTAAACAGATCAGTCATAGAGAAAATGATTTCCATTTTTATTTGATAAATGAAATTGTATTCCCACATAATCTGATATTTCTGATATTTTGTGATGCAAAAATATCAATTTAAAGTCCCCAATTAGACAAACCTATGCATTGCAGATGTGAAATGTGTGTTGTTTCATTATAATAATTATAGAATGAAACAAGTTCTTGAAAGCTAAAAGTAATATGAATCATAGGAATCGATACATTCAATATTATTTTGGTACTTTCTGTGTTGGACAGATAATGGATCAGCTAGTTTTATTCTTCTTAAGGACTCTTACGCTGATAGTGACATTTGGGCTTTTATACATCCAAAGTTTGTATCTTCAAAGAACAAACAATCCCTGACAGCTGGCTGTGTGATAAAGCCTGGCTTTGTCTTGAGAAAGAATGCTTGAAAGTGATTTATTGACCAAAGTAATTTCCCACTAAATTGTAGCAATTAGAATAAATATGAATCGTCAGTATGCCAAATACATCCGTATTTTTTCTTAACCTTTAGAAATCCACGTACAAATGGGCATTCAGAACAGCTGAAGCAAAGGCAGCTCAGGGACACAGGTTTGAAATATAATTCATTATTATCTCACTCTCAGCAGTGAAAATGATTTTCATAATTCAGAAATGTTTCTGTGAGCCCTGACACACAGTAAATTGTAAGCAATTGTAAACAATTTTCAGCACTCTACAAGTGAGGCAGAGTTTGTTATACTTGACGTATGTTTTATATGTAATGGAAAAAGAGCTCGTGTCACAGAGGTCGAGGAACGCAGCCTGGCCCAAATGGGTACAGTGCAGTGTGCAGCCTATGGGAAACCGTAAGAGCCTAAATCCCCCTGACACATTTATTTGTCCTCACTGGCATGATTTTTAAAAGCAGCATAGATCTGGCCAGAAAGACCATGGGAGAAGTAACCAGAAATTCCAGGATTTGTCCATATTTCCCTTTAAGTCCACTTGTCTGTGTCTATGGGCTTATCCATACTGCCCTCTTTCTCAAAAGCTGTGATTTTAAACACAACCATGTCTTCTCTCCCTACTGAAAATTCCGAATGATCTAAAATATGGTCATTCATTAATTTACTAAAGTGTCAGTGATGTCAGTGATTCTCAATTCACTATAGGTAATATTTCCTTTTCCTGGGGTTTATTACTAATAATCTGGTTACTTGTATTTTCTCAGTATGGACCACATTGTGCAGGACTTTACTTTTAGACTGTGTGAAACTTCCATCCTGTTTATCACTTTGCTACAACACTTGAAGAAAGCTAACCTCTAATTCATTCAGTCCTGCTGAGTGGTCGCTTTGGGAGTGCCTTCGGATAGCATGAATCACTGGTAGTATGGTAGAATCGAATGAATCCAAATAAATGTCTCTATTCATAAAAGAGTACCTGTAGACATTTTAAACAGTACATTAGGGAAAAGAAGATATGAGACAATAAAAGGCAGAAATGTTTCAACCTTAAAAGGAGACCATGGCATTTATAGCATCTTCCTACAAAGATAAAACAAGGCTGAAGTAGTTGATGCAAAGCAGTTGTGCTAAGCCAAGTGAACTGCCTACATGGGTTAGATTTCTATCCTCTTCTGTGGAAATCTGGTTTTAAATCATCCCAGATTAAGACTCTTCCATCTATATCTAATAAAATCTGTGTTAGGTCCTGCCTATACTGGAAATAAATCCTTTTGAGTATAGCTTCTCAGTAAGCAAAAAGAGTTGAAGGTGATATCTGAAATATGTATAAGACATAGGGAAGCAAAAACCTTCAATTTTCTGTACAAAATAAAAAGTAAGAAGCAGGGTAATGTTTGTTTGTGTTTTGGATAGCATTTGCAATTGGGTACTCTGTTATGTGTCTCTCCTGCAGCCAGCCTCTTCTTGAATGTAAATCTGATTTTGCTTTTTTACCTTTATTTGGGGATAGCATTTCCTAAGAAGTATTGCTACTGAGCTGGCAGTAGAGAGCATTGGTTTAAATGATGAATGAATTAGATAAAGCACTCTGAACAATGCATCATTTTCTGTTAAGGAGAAGTGGACTTCTATGACCATGAAGGACTTTACCTTGACAGTGAAGTCCCTTGGCCAAGGTCTCTGTCCACCTGATGGGAACTGACTGCCCAATCACCTGTCAGGGGAATTAAGGGGTCAAAAAAAGGGCAGAGCATTTGACCTATTTTCTTCTTTTGAGCAGCTCAAGAGAGAAGTAGTTTGCAGTGGGAGTCTAAGACAGCCATCAGAAACCTCTAGTTGTACATAGTTGGACCCATGGAAAAGGGTGACTTAAGGCTGTTGCCATTAGGAACTGTGATTTTTTTAATGGTTATTGTATGCCTGCTTTTTTTCTTTTTAATCAATCAACTGCTTAGAACCCTTGTGCAAAAGGCACCGACTATATAAATCATATGCTTCCTTTAAACCGTGAAAAGCTTTCCAAGGGATTCTGGAACAAATTTGGAAACTTACCCTCGAAATGGGCAGCAGAACCTTGCTTGCAGCCCAGCTTTTTAGGAGAAAAAGCTGAACAAGAGGAATATACTGGGGGACTCAGGTTTGAGTCCTGCCTGTTTCTTGACTTCACCCTGTAATGAAAGCCAGATGTTTTGCATCTGTCCCTCCTTGTTCACCCTAGCTTTTTCTTCAAAAAGGGGCCAGGACCATGTGGCCTGCCATGGACATCACCTGCCTTAGCGCACGTGTAACAGCAGGGTCTGTGCTCCCAGAGGGATGCTGAGAGATGGCAAGATTAAAAGCAGTATCCTGTTCCTTGACTGTTCAGGAGTTAGCTGGGACATTGCTTAAAAGGAGCATCATATCGAAACAACTGCAGAGAGTTTTATTTGGAAGAGTGTGTCATTTCTTTTTATGATGACTACTGGGAACTTTCTGTTTTGGCAACCTTTTTTTTGACAGGATGTTGTTTTGAAAATACAGCCTTCCTGTTTTTGAAATGATATTTTCATTGTCTTTTATAGATACAGCAATAAAAATAAAACAGAAAAAAAAATAAAGATAGTGAAATTGAATACCTCCTTCCCAATTCTATCTCAAAATGAAAACAGCATGGAGCTCTATTTCATGTGACGCAGCTACAATAATGTAGGTTTTGAAAATCTCCATTTTCCTCTATGTATACTTTGAATAGTGTTGTTCTGCTTCCACTGTCAGAATTCATTTTGTGTAATTTATGAGACATGAAAATTTGAATGATAATGTAGGTTATAGTTAGGTTTTCTTTGTCTTTTGCATACTTTTTTTTCTTTTAAAAAAATTGTTTTACTTAGTTTTTCTCACAATAAGCCACAAAAATGCTGAGTTATGGCAGAATTGTTGCAAACTGAAAGTCCTACTTTTCCCCTCAGGATGTTTGGCACTTGAGAAGTGCTGACCAAGAAAAAACACATTGTTAAAATACAGTTTTAGGAAAGACCCCTGAAAACAGAAACTGGTAGATGACTAACATTCAAAAACTTTGGCTGAGGTAGGACTATTTGCTGATGGCTGTATAGGAAGCAAATTAGATAAAATTAGAGCTCATTTTCTGCAGGAAATACACCTGATCATAGCCTTTGTAATTTTATTGGTTGAAAAAAGATCCACTAGGTAATATTAGCCAGAAAGCCAGCAGAGCCAGAGAATAGCCAGAATATTAGCAGAGCCAGAGAAAGCAGAAAAATTCTGGTGTGTTCCTTCCCACATCGGATGTGTAGCTCTGCATGTTTTATTTTTGATTATAGCTAGATGAAAGCATTGCACTTTATAATTGTTAGCACAGTTACTGAAGTCAGTGAATAAGAGACTTGAAAAGAATATAAATTTTTCAATAGTTTCAGGACCGTATCAGAGTATACTGTGTAGATATATTGCCAGGCTATTGGAACAATCAAAATAATTTTCAAGATATGTGCATGAATATTCAATAGGTTTTCATTCAAAGGTCTGCTGGCACAAGTTGATATAGCAATCATATCATATACATGGAAATATCTTTTCATTAGTCACTAACATATAACTACTCCGGTTTATTCTAAAATATGAATATATAACATTTTCAAGGGATGAAAATTCAATCCAGATTTCCTTTAGTAAGGATTATAGGTAATTAGCTGAAGTTTATTTTTACATAGACATTTAAACAGAGAACCTTTTTTGTTGTTGAAATAATGCTTTTTTTTCTTTTTTTGTCTTTTTTTTTTTTTTTTTTTGGTATGACATTAACACAATAACAAGAGCAAAGATGAGTGAGGAAAAATTGACATACTATATATGTGTCAGTTTGTTAGGATCTTACAAGAGGCTTTACCGTGACTGGCAAACAAAAGTTCCCAGGTGATGCTTTGTAAAAAATGTACCGGGCCATTTTTCACAAGAAAGGAAATTTAACTGTAGGATCAGTTACAAAACCTGAATTCAAGTGACTGTCGACTTTATTGCCTGGCAATCTCATATACTCAGGGTGCTAACCGTCTGCATAATCCCCCATGGCAGAATGGATAAACTAAAACAAAAGAAATGTGCTCTTCACGGGAGGAATTATAGCACAGCCTGTTGCCAATTAAAAGGTAGTTGCAAACATATTAGATTCCAGCAAGACTGAGTTTGTCTGACAGGACAGTTTTGCCTAATAAAGATTCTGCTGCCTTTTAGACAGCCCCAAAGTGTTTTCAGTTTACTACTTAAAATTTATTTTTGTCCAAAATTATGTTCTATAGGGGCTATAAGGGCTTTAGTATAAATGCTACCTGATATAAACCAACATAAACTGGTTTAAATTAATGTACATTGCTATCTGAAGGGAAACTGAAATCCTTTAAATTGATTCTTGTTTGTTTGGTACTACTTTTAATAGGTACCATCTGAGGTTGTTTTAAAACCTTAATGAACGTGACAAATGAATGCACTGTCAGATTCTAAACAAACACTGATCCAAATTCTTCCACTTCACCATAAATCTTTGGGAAGGAAGTAGATAAGTATTGGAAGACTTCCAGTTTCACATTAGATTCTTTGGCAGAAAAATATTTCTCTATTCTCCTATTCTCAAATGTAATTTAAGAACGCTCTGCTCTTTGCTACCAATAGTTGGTCAGTCTTATCCTCTGCTTCAGGACATCTCTCTTACTTGTACCAGTTTTATGGTTTTAGGCAAGCTGTGTTCTAAAACCAGTGAAATGATGTGAGAAAAAAAATTAAACTCTGGGGTTTTTAATTATTGTTCTTTTTTATTTTTTTTTATTTTTATTTTTTGGCAAGCTGGATCATTTGAGTGATGGGATGAGAGCTAAAGGTAGAACCAGTGTAAGCTTTTTCTTTGCTGAGAAGGGAAAGAAAATGCCAACCTGCATCCTGAGAGAAGATAAATAATAATGTTGCTGTCATTCCTGTTATATTGGCTTTGAGAAGCTGAAAATCTAGTCTCATATAGTTGAAACCAGTGCTAGAAAATGTTTATTTTAGTTGCTGGGTCACGTAGGTAGGTCTTTCTATATTTGTTTGCTTTATTATTTTTATTTTTTGCAGCTGAATAAGTAATAAGCTCTGAAACATTTTCAGTGTGAAATTTTTATATTTTTAATTATCTTTAAGTTTCTTAAGACTGCCTCAATTTTTTTTATTCAATATCATCTCTATTGTACTCTCCCTAGAGTATATTTTGTCCTTAAAAGTCCTGAGACATTCCCATCAGTGATCTTTGTTAAACAAAAGTCATTAAGCCATTTCCCCCTATCAGATATTCTATGGAAGTCAGTTCCTAAGAGAAGGCAGGAGGAAAGGTGTAGTCTGAGAAGGAGGCTTGATGTAGTTTGCTCTGAGACCTTAGATCAGCTGTTGGATTTTTTTTTTTTTTTTTTGGTTTTCCTGTTAAGAAGCTTAACAAAATAAAAATTGAGTATCTGACAAACTGGTATATATTTTTCATTGTAATTTAGAATCAGTTGGGAAGATATATTTAATTACAATACTAAGAGTAGGAATTTTATTAGTTTTCATATTTATTTAATTCTGAGTTAGTAGACTGAACATACTATTCTTTGCTTGGTTCAATATTAACTAAGTTCTCATGACACATTTTCTTGATTTTAACCGTAAGATTGACTTTAAGAATAAAATATTTAAAGTTGCATTGATTTTCAATGAATAGAGATCCAGAATGCTGGAAGGGCTGACAAGATTCAAGAAAGAAAGTGTCTATGAAACAGGCCTCTTAGGATCTTGAAAAACTTCCTGAAAAAGCTTGATGTTAACTATTTTTATTATATTGCTGCACATGCAGCTTTTTCAGTACATTTGGACAACTTTGGCAACATTTTCATATATTGATACACTTTGAAAGATCTAAACCAAGGACTTTATTCTCCAGAGCAGAGTTGTTCTGTGACAAATATAAAAAAACCCTAAATCTTTTTCATTGTCTTTGCTTAAAAAATAGTGTACAAACACATAATGGAACTTTTTTCACTGCCTTTTAAGATACAAGTGGGAAAAAATCTTACTCCATTTTTTAGTCTTAAGCTTCACTGAAAATAACTAAGGTTCACTAGAAATATTTTACAGATATCTTAATAAAATTATAAAGGAATATTGATAACATTATAATGGAAACTTAAGTGTAATGGTTTGTACTGACAAATACTGTAAAATTCAGATAGAAATTGCCTGAAGATGTTTGATCATCCCTTTACGTTTAGTAGAGCTTGACCGGTTGCCAGAAACACAACATGAAAACCACTACAGTGCCAGTATTGAAGGCAAAATTACAGAAAAAAAAATCTTTTTTGATTTGTCTGCATATGCATTGTCTTCCTTATGCAGAAATATAAACAGTATGCAAACATTAACAGAAGCTGGAATGAGATCATTTTGGCAGTTTAAGTATTGTGAAGGAAATGCACTCATTTGTAATGTCCCATATTGTTCTCTGATCTTGAATTTGAAAGAAATCCTATCTTTAGAACTTTCCTGATTAGTTCTTCAGGTTGCACAAGTGATCCAGTGTCTGCGTTTTAATCTAAATGTTGTCTGTAGAAAGCTCCAGTACCACAGGACTTTGTTGTAGTTGCTGTCTGTGGAAGCAAGTTGGTTTTTTCAGCCTTTTAATGCCTGCAATGGAGAAGTGTCTGGTATAGAATAGCTAGCCAGTTACCAAAAAAAGAAATGAATCATGACTAGTTATAGAATAAAAAAGAAAGATAAATTGTTAATTATTTCCTTTGGTACTAGGAAACTGTGGTAAAGTGCTGTGGTACCAAAAGGTGACAATTATCTACAGGTGCAAAGTTGGCGCTAGTGCTGTTGCCACTGAAGAATAATATGCTTTTCTGAAAGGGCATATGCTGCCTCTTCCCCTGAACTATAAACCTCTACACAGAATTTTATTTCCTTGATTTTGACCTTTAGAATAGGATTCTTTTTTAATTTGTGATTGGCAAGTCTCAAAGCAAATTTTCTAACAGAAAGGCAATTTACTGAACCACTAAGTCATGTCCTACAATAATACTGGGGATGAATATCTTCTTTCCACAGATGACAAGTTTTTGAGGAGACCTACAACAAATTCCGAGCTCACATACTGGCCACGTTTGTGTCATACTAATAGCAAAGCTGCTTATTGAATGTTTTACAAGGCTAAAGAGTGTGCAAAAGCAAAGCTCAAGTTAATAGTTTTCAAGGTCCCTTTATAAATGTTGATGTCTCAGAATTATAGGTGAGTGCATGATGTGTAGAGGTTTTCTTTCTTTAATGTTGGAATACTCTTTCCTATCTCTTGTGTTCCAGATACTACAGTTTTTGGATTGATGCTTCATAATTTATGGTGATAAAAGATATATACTTTATTTAAAAAGTCTAAATCAGATGAAGATCTTGTAGTGGTTCTGCCTGACAGTGTGGAAAGCAAAGAATATTCTGTATTGTTTATTATATATCTGTTCAAAAACTGAAGAGACTGTAGCAACTAAATAGGCATCAGACACCTTAATTCTTTTTTATGTAAGTGATCTCTGTTTGTTAATAGAGTGTTTTATTGTTGTTTTGTGGTTGACCACTGTGAGATGACCTCACACTCCTCCCTCGGATAAGAAGAAAACATGCCAGCATGTATTAATTCCCCTGGGAAATTCAGAGCTGCCCTAATCAGAGTCAGGAATGGTGGGTAGTAGAGGAAGCCGAGGGGGGAAGAAAAGGTTTTGCAGATGCAGCATCACCCAAGAAAGCCTAAAGACCAAGAAGTGATAGGGATAAGAAATAGTGAAACTGCTCCTTCCTTATCTGAAGATGGTAGGCTTTTTGGACCCACATACTTTTGACCTAGAATGGAAACTGGGACTGACCGTGGGGAGGACCGAAGGTGTAGATCATGGTTCCATAATTAAAATGGAAGAGTTAAAACATTAACTTCCTCTACTCCCTTAAAGCCAAAGAGTAAATGGAGAGTTATCCAACTCTTATAGCTAGACACTCAAAAGCAAATTTTCTCCATAACTCCCACAGGTGTTACTTTCATGATAGAAGTGCTGCAAAGACATTTTTTGAACTGAATCCATGCGCTTAACAGCTGATAAAATAAATGCTGAAACCTTTGCTGTAAATGTTGGAGTTCTAGGCCCTGGGCTATCGTGATCAAGTCATTTTCTAAAAATTAAGAAAAACATACTTTTCACAATAGGTACTCCTAGGGGTAACCAGTGGATTATCTGTAATTCCTGTTCTTATTGTCATTTTCTCTTTGATGCCTTGATCAAAGCCTCGTTATTCCTCCTGCTAAACATGCATGGAATTGATAGTGCTTGCATCAAACAGCTGCAATAATGAAACCTAAAAGCATCTAACAGGTGATGGCATAAGCAATGGGTGCATGCAGGGGAGGGCTGAATGAAGTAATAGTAATAAGAACCTTTTCTTTCAGCATTTCAGTTTGAGAGTTCATTTGAGATATGTGTGCTTCTGGTTACTTGATGCAGGACAATAGAGAGAACTAGCAATGCAGAAATCATTGCCAAGGTAATTAAGATCCAGCAGTGACTGCTTCTTCTTGAAGGGAGGCTCATCAGGAAATCTCAGCATCGTAGAACCTAATATAGCTAAGTGCAGCAAACAAATAATACACATAACCATTTCTAAAATTTGCTATTGAAGCTGCTGCTAATATTGGTAGCAGCATTCAATCATGTAGGTTACTGCAGCCTTAATATAGTCTATAATATCCTAAGTTTAATATACACCTAAAATAAACCTTCCAACTAAACACTTTTAAATTAATGGCTAGTCTTGCTTCACTTTTGTGCCTGATAGTTTCCTTTACTGTATTAATTTTAATATGCACTAAATAAACTGTTAAATAATTTTTAATTAATAGCAAATCTTTCCTTGCTGTTTTGTCTTAGCTATACCACTCATTTAAGATCTCTGCTACAATTTGTGTAATTTTCTTTGAAATTCTGTTTTGCACCTTAAACTGCCTTTAGAATTTATTTATCCTTCTTCAGCTTTAGAATTTGAAAAGTGTTTTCATAGAAATCATAGGGAAATAAAAATGGACAGATCATAGGATTGAGCTCTTTAATAGAGCCCTTCTGGAATTACAACATGGCCACTGGCAGCGGGGCACTGTGGGACCACAACCCTTGCCATGAACGCTGCCCCATCCTGCCTGGCCACCCCTGGCTCCCAGGTAGCTGTTCCTCACCGAGCAGCCAGCTCTTGCTGCTCTCTGACAATAAAGTGCCTATTGGTAAAGTGCCTTCCTATGCTGGTAGAGAGAAAAGCGATAGCAAGTCACACCTAAGCGCTTTCACCAGCAGCTGGGACGGAGTTGGATGCGTAGCACCTAATGGCCTTCATTCTACTTCTGTGCAGTCCTCTGCTGGGTGTCTGTGAGACACCATAAAAGTGGCACCCAGAACTTTGTGATGTGCTGGAGACTTAACATTTTTCAGTGCTTTTATGTCAGGTTTTCCAGATCAAATATCATGGAATAAGTTTGTTTTGGCTAAATTTTCTATTTATATTGGGGATTTTGTTTGATTGTGTGTAATTAATTATCTGCAGGTAAGCTGATGTGTATTTCAGGGTTACGCATCAAGCGAAGTAGGAGTTGGCAAAGGTCTTGTTTGTCTCTGTCATGGACATCTCAGAAACTAGAAATCTGTTACAAGGTGATCCGGGTGATCGGATCACTGACTGCAGCATGATGTTTTCTCTCAGCTAGTGAGTCTAAAATAAATGCAATTCAAATTCTCCTTTACATAATTGAGGATGGTGGGAAATAACTTTTAAATGTGTGAATATATTCTGATTTGTGTACATTTTCCTGTAATGTCTTTAACCTTTTCCTGGAGTTAATTGCTGCTATCTATAAAATTTTAGCGCTTTAAGTTAAAAAGGCACCACAGACTCATGCTAAATCTCTTGTTTTGTTGCAGCAGTATATCATGACTTACACCTGCACACAAAGAGCAGCTGAAAGACTGCTTTCCAGTATTAAAAATATCATGCTGGACTATTAGGTTGCTGGTGGGCACTTAACTTTAATGTCTAAAATCCATTCAACACTTGACACATACAGAGCAAAAAATGATGGTCTGAAAGTAATGAAGTACAATGATTCCATCCTTAATGTTTTATCTTCAAATTTTAAGACTTGCACTGGTTTCCTACATTTGTCATAATTAAAATTTTGGGGGGGCTTTGCAGCTCAATAATATACAATTTTACTTGCTCTGTGTCACAAGCTTAATGACTAAGGAGTGAGGTTTGGTCATATAACAAGTTTTTGCCAAGTTCATTGCAGTCTTCTTTTATTTTAGTTGGGATGTTTAAATTTAAAGTCCATTTGAAGTTTTGTTTGATGTTTAAATCAATTCCAGAAAAGTCACATCTTTTATCTGCTATTTAAATAGTCTGCTTCTGCTTTATCACTAAGTTATTCTATGCATGACTGAATTCTGGCATAATAAAAATTTCATGGTGCATTATATGAGGAAGTAAACCAAGGAGGTTATTTCTGTCTGGAGGTTATAGCAATGATCACTGTGCAGCTTTACTAGTGCATGTGGCTCTCCCGAGTGCTGCGTGTGATTCCCGTTGGCCACATCTGTACTGCCTTGGTAGGTGTAAGCAAGTTTGGGTTAAGGTTCACTGAGTCATGAAGCAGGATGATGTCTGGGACCAAGAACAGGTCAGAGACCGCACGGGCGCTTGTATTTGATGGTGAGAATGTGTAATGATATCGGTCAGGGAAGTAGACGAACAAGATTATTGTCATGGCACTGCAGTTTTTCAGACTTTTTTAGAATTTAAAGGAATTTAAAATACCAAAAGAGAAGCTGGAGATTGGAAAGCAAGTTGAGTGGAAACCTATGGCTGTTTGGCTTTAGTAAAGCAGATAACAAAGAAGGGGAGAAACTGGAGACGGTGATCTCTAGGGCAGGTTTATGAAAGAGCTGACTTTAGGGAAGCTTTCTCCTTCACTAGATGTGAAGGTTCTGTAAGGTTTTGATTACATTTAATGTAGTATTGTCATGGAAAGTTGCCCATCTTGCATATGCTCAACATGAAGAACTGAGTCTAAAGGCTGACCACAGGCAAACCAATACTGGCCTTTTGAGGTTGCAGCTGCCTTTTGCACATCAGAAGGCTGACAGAGCAGAGACTGGGAACATCCTTTGATGAACATGAACTATCTAAATTATAAAATATGTTTCTTGAACCTTGTCAATATCCATAACTATGCTTTATTTGCCCCCTCTTGCACTGCTTTTAATTTCTGTGGTGAGTAAATTAAGTGAAGTCTCTCCTTGATTTGGAAAACTAGATAGAATTAGTATCTCATTGCAAATATGGCTCTACATCCATAAAGGTACCTTTACTAAATGGGTTTGGATGTAAAATGAAATGTACTGCTCATTTTACCAGTGTGTTATATAAAAAAAAATTAACTAATATTTTTCTGCTAACTTTTGGTGATAATTATATGTAAATAAGTCTTGGCATAGAAGAACAAAAAAAAATTGACTTTGTGGTTGACTTGAATACTTTTTCAAACTTCCTGAATCTGCAAAATTAGCATTAAAAATGATTTTCAAAAACATCTAACAAAACTTTGAAGATATCCAGAATGTTTCCCTAGGGCAGAAGTCCAAAAAATGAGCATCCTGATACTGAATGTAATTGTTATGAATTAAATTGTGACTCAGATGTTAGAAAGGACAATCAGGCAGAATCAAAGAAAAGAACTAAAATCTGCGGTGAAACATTATTGTTTTGGGAATGCAAGAATACAGAAAATATGTGAAGTATGTATTTTAATTGGGTTGTACCCCTTCCCATCTATGAATTGTCCAGGAATAACTTGGACAGTGCCTTATTCACTTCTGCCTGCTTGAAGTACCCCTATTTTAGGGACCCTATTTTCCTTATACCTTGAGAAGGAAAAGATTCTGGAGAAAAACATTTTTCTTTATTTCATACTTTGATAGTCCCATCCTCATCCAAACTTTCAGCTAGATTGCCTTTCCTTAAATGTACTTCAAGCCCATTTCATACCAACTCCAAACTTTTAAGAAGTCAAGAGCTCAGCAGTTGTTGGCATTTGTAGGTCTGGTCTTTATCAAGTCTTTCCTTACACACGTTCCTTCACATTTGTTTAGTGTTAATAATAAAATTAATGATAGAGAGTTTGTCTTTGAGGCTTCCAGCCTTACATGTATGTTTTCTCAGTCCCTGGAGCTCTTTTTGCTCTTGCAATGCAGCCACTGCATGGGCTGTCTTGGGGAGCACTGAATCACAAGTTAGGAAGGATTAGCCACTTTACGAAGGCATGCGTGTTGAAAGAGCCCTATAAGGAAACATTCTGATATATCTTATTAACTGCAAGTAACAAAGCAGTGTGCAACCTGATTTCTGCTTACAAGTTGCCAAGAGATAGAGTTAGCAGAACTAGAATCCTGGTTACTTTTTACATTACTTTTTACGTCTACATGGGACTGTGGGGAAGTCCAGAAACCCCAATTTTTGTGCTTATCCAAGCACTGGAATGAAATCATGAGTGCCAGGGACTTTGCGTGCTGACACATGATGCAATTTAAGCACTTTAATCTATGGTTTATATATTGCTACTATTCCTATGAGTGTTGAAATATGTAGTATTATCATAATTAATTGTGTTCTGAGCAGTGCAGGATTATAGTTCATTATAGAGTATATCATCTTACCTAATGTAAACTAATGTTGTATTAAACTAACAGGAATTAAATTGCTGTGTTTAATTTTTTTCTGCTTTGAAGGGTTGATTTGGGAAATACTCTTCAAAACTGATTTAATTAGCTAAGATTGCCTGTTCAAAAGATGTACAAAAAGCATGACATTTGTCCAAAATATATTAAGAATAACTGAACCATCTGTAACAAATGAGAGTTTCGCTATTATTGCTCATGCATAATATTTGTTAGTAAAATGACACTTTATGAGACCTTGTCTATTGGCCTTTCACATAATTTTAATAATAATATGCTAGTCTAATTATAAAAATAAAAGTTTATATTTATCAGTATTGCACTGTGATCCATACTGCATGGTCTAAAAAAAGGAAAATATTAATTTTCACAAATCTTCCATTGTATTTATAACCGGATTCAGATTCAAGAAATTTTTTCAAAAATATCCTTATATATTCCTAAGTTTATTTATTTTTCTTACCTGTATGAATCCTTACTGCAAAACTGTTTTGGATAGCAAGTGGCTACAGTAGCATCATGTTCATCTAGTTTGTCTTTAATGCACTACTGAAAATCTTCAAGTTGTAACATCTCAGGTTTATAGCATGAGACATCTCATACGGTATCATGAGCATGAGCAAGTTCTTGAAGTCCTCATATCTGTCAGGAAACAGCAAAGACATTTCTGTGTCAATGTGTCATGCATCAAAAACAAAGAATTACACTTCAGTACCAAATTTAAAGCAGGAGAAAGGATATATGAGGTGAAAAGTCTGTACTGTGATACATGCGATTCATTAAGTACTGGGGAAAACCACAAAAGGCTGCATTCCTGAAATAAAATCTTTTTCTCATGTTTTATTTTAAAAAGTTATGCTTAGAAATGTATAACCCTTTCAGGATGTAAGACTCAGTATTTTATTTGCATAGCTGAAATCGTTTTCGCTATTAAGATAATTGAGTTCAGATATCATTTCCAGAGCAACTAAAAACTAACATAATCTCATTATCTGAATTTCTTTGTTCTTTTTGTTTGTTTGCTTGTTTGCGAAGCACACTTTTCACTACATGGGTGGTACACCTGAAGGAAACTAGTGTCTCACTAGAGAAATTAGCCACCCTAGGTGTGCATAAGGAATACTTACAAAATCATCACGTGGACGGTACAACTTGTTCCACTTAAAGATTTTCACTGGCTTTGCAGCATATTAAAAACTATTCCTGTAAATGCTTCACAAACAGAGGTAATCTCAGAGCAAATTTATATAGCAAACTAACAGCTATACTTAATTTGTAATACATCCTTGCAGTTAATAAAAGAAAGAGTTGCGCCTTTCCCTCCCTGCTCAGTTGCCCCATATTGCGAGTTCAGGTAGCAAAGAACAGGTTTTAAACTCAGGTGACTGGTGCTGTAGCTATGATTTGGCCTTTGTTGGGGACAGACGGTTGGGATGCACAAGAGAGACCTGCCTTTCGGTTTCTTTTTCTCACACATTCTAATTAACTTAGTGTCAAGAAATAGTTTTAGGTGATGAAGGACTTGTTCAAAGATGTTCCTTTCCCAACATGTAAATATGGAGTTGTTTAGGATAACTTTTATGGTATATGTATATATTCTGAATATGGAGCATAAGTCTGTTCCTGATACTCTTAGGTATGTACCAATATATTGCTTTATTGCATATGAAAGAAAATATTCTCTATGTTCATTTCCGCATGGTAAGAACTGATATAAAGCTGTATAATATGAGCAACAGAAGTGACAGAATTTTGTCCCTTTTTTCAAGCATGCTTTCTGTCAAGAATAATCTAAAGCTTTTCATCATGGAATAAATATATGTAATCATTTACTAATGTACCTTTCTGGTTTTTATACCTTATTAATCTAGAAATTTATATCAAGAAAGTAACTAAGCATATTCCTAGGCTTGTCTGACTTCAAAACAAATCTTCTTTATCCACAGTATTTGGAGAGTTTAATTATCCATTTTTTCTCTTCTTTGTGTTTATACATTCATCAAAACATTTTTTAAAAATTTTCAGTATCCAAGTAAAAAGCACGATGATGATTTACCTCTAGCTCTCTACTGGTATCTGAAAGCAAAGTATTTTGTGGATTAGCTCATCCATTAAATTGCAAGCTGAAGTTCAAATCAGAAGAATAGCAAATCTGGTGATCCAGAGAGAATATCATCCATCATTTTAATTTTTTAGATTTATTTTAATTTGTATTTGTATGACTGACACTCTTCTCACTTTACTCTTCTTGCTCTAATTCTACTGATTTCAACTAGGTTTTCTCTGAGCTGCTGTCTCCTTGGAGTAGACAGCTTTTGAATATCTTGAACTTCTGTCTTTAGGCACTTTCTGTAGAAAATAAAGGTAAAAGTAAATACTGTAGATAAAATGCTGGACTGCTTAAATTGATTAAAGTTTTGCCACTAGTTTTATTTGGGCCAGAATTTAAGCTTGTAGCTATATATTTGACAGCCAGGAACTAAGAAATATAGGTTTAAGTTCTTAACTTCTTCATCCCTCTTTTCATCTTTTAAATAAGACAAGGAAAGAAGAAAGAAGCCTTGGTTCACCTAATCTTTCATTATCTCATGCTTGAGAATTTGATAACCAAGGTCTTTATTTACAATCACAGCCAGAGCCCAAGAAGCCTGAGATGCTGATTATAGCCTGAGCATCTAGTTAAGTATATTCCTAAGGTGAAACCCTCAGATTAGACTGTGAATGCTGTTTGGACATCTGAGTTACCAAGCCCTTAACTAAGAAGGCAAAAGTAGGTAAGACGGTATCCTCCCTTGCTAAGGGAGAGATTATTCTAGCTGAGAAGACTCTTCTCCAAATACTGACTAGGCAAAAGTGAAAAGGGCTCCTTAAAGATATATATATACTCTGATACTTGAGCTATGCAGCCGTCTGTCAGTATGACCTCCTTTTGCTAGAGCAGCAGTTGCCTGAACTAATGATCTTCAAAGGACCAAAAGGAAAATGTAAATCAAATCAAGTGCTGAGAAAAAGATCTGTAGCAGCTGCTTTTTTTGCCAGAACATCCCTGGATAGCATCACGTGCCTAGCTCAAACCAGTCACTTTGAACACAGTGTCTCACTGATAATTATAGCTCTTTACCTAGAAAGATGGACAAGCCAAACAGCAACTTTCACCTGCCAGATTTCATGATACAGAGCAAATTGGCAGGACCTTATTAGAGAGGGAGGTGATGGCACGGTCCAGCAAGGGAAAAAGCACACCTGAAATCTTAGAAATTAGCTCTGAGTCATTTCAGACATGCCAGGGGACTGAGTAATTTAAGGTTAATAATCAGTGTGAAAACAACTAAGGAGAGTGTTTCTAGCAGAGGAAATCACAGACTCAAAAGATAGCACAGAGTATAACAGATTAAAGCCCAAATCTAATGCATCACTCAGTTAAAAGTAAATTTTTGCTCCTTCTAAGCAAACCTTCAAGAACAGGAAGAACTGATGGGCTGAGTGAGAAAAAACATAGGTTAATGGAGTCATTTAACCTAATATGCTCAGTCCAACAGTGGCCAAAAGGGGATTCCCAGGGAAGACTATAAGAACAGAATGAATATACAGTAATTCTCAGAACATTTTCCCGGCCTCTAGTTGTGCCTAGCTCAGGGACTTCCCCAACTGTTTCTTTAATGTGTCCTATTGGCATTGGACAAGCTTTTCTTACATCAGTTGACTAATAGCTTTTTCTGCAGCTGTGCTGGGTTGTGGAGGAAGTTAGCCCCCCCCTTACCTATCCTGGAATAGAGATCCCCAAGTTGAAACACAACTGTTGCAAATCAGGACTGAAAAAGTTTCAATATAGCAATGTGTCTGAGCAACAGGAATAAATGAAAAACTGGAAAAATTTAATTTCCTATGAAAGTTCTTAGAAAATAGAATTGCTCTAAAAAAAATCAGACAAAAACAACCATCCCTGTAAAGTTTTGTCATGCAAGATTCAGGCCAAAGGCATAGGTAAGGGGTCTCTGCTGGGCAGCAGATTGCCAGGAGCACTTATGTGCCCATGGTCTTACGCCAAACCCAGGGGAAGAACAGGGGACGTGGTTGCAATGGATTCTCCGGAGGAAAGAGGCTCTCTGCAGCAGCACCATCATCCTCATTTTCCCTCCCCTCACACACTTGCTGCCTCCAAGGAGAGCATGACCAGCAAGGCCTGGTCTTTCAGGCTGGCCTTGGCTCTCTGTCAAAGCTCTCTTCTTTTCCCATACACCAACCCTCTCCCTGGAGGAGATCTGCCTCCTCATTCTTCAAGAAGCAAAATTCAATTTTGTTCACATTTCTGAGATTCCTCAAACTGGCCCTGGACACAGAGTATGTCTGCACGTAGACATGTAAACTAGCAGTACGGTCATGCTGCAAACCCACACCAAAATGTTAAGGGCATATTTAATATCCTACCATGTTTGACTTCATATTATATTGGCCTGATCACTAATAGTACCCTTGTTAAAAAAGGTTTAAAGCTAGTTCAGTACTGTCTACATTATATGATACTTACCTTCCAGGGCCCTCTTTTCTTTGCTTTTTAAGAACAGTGATATTTATCTTCCAGGACATGCATGGCTGTGTTTTTAAAGTTTGAATAAATGCAGTCCAAACACTATAGGTTGTATAGCTTGACAGAATAATGTAGTATAGAGCTGATTAGGTAGTTATAAAAGTATGTATTATCAATATACAGAAAAGGCTAATGTTAGTTAGCATTAAAGTGTTAGTGTTTTTTAAATTTGTGATTTTATATCATCCTCAGAAAATAAAGCAAAATTTATATAAATTAAGTTCAATGCTAATTTCTAAAAGTAGGGGCTTCTATGCAGTTGGGATTTAACTTAAAATAGTATTTAAATTAATCTTTTATACAAAAATTTGATTTGTAAAATACTTTATGGAAGTAAAAAATGAAGCTATCATATTTGACACAACTCCCCTCTCAGCATGCATGCTTATGATTTAAGTTCTAATTTAATTCTACCTGAATTTTTTTCTCTCATTTATTGTCTTATACATGTTTCCCAGGATAGCCCACTGGTCTTACAGTCTGACAGAAATGTAACAGTGAATGCAAGAAATCACATGGGGCAGTTAACTGGACAACTGACAGTAGGTGAGTGTTCTTTATTAACTATTATGTAAATCAGTTCAGCTTTATGAATAGATTAATTAATATCAAAGAGAAAATATTGTTGAAGAAAAATTCTCGTATAATCATACTTACTCGAATGGATCATAAAAGCTTGATTCAGCATTAGCTGAAGATAAGAGAAAGTGAAAATGCCCCCCAAATAGTTAAAACATATTTCAATGAAAAATGGTTATTTTTGAGAGATTTGTACCAAAACAAACTAAAAAACCCTCAACAATCGTGTCTCAACAGACAATTTCAGAGGGAAAATAACTGTCATTTTCTTACTAGTTCCATTACTCCTCCATTACTTCAGTGGGAATTGGATTGACCCCATTGCTCTTATGATGCATTTGTATCAGCATATATTGAAATTCAGTCAGAGAAACAGAATGTAAAGAAACAAACCAAAACAAAATTTCAGATGCTTTCCCAGTCGCTGCAAAGTTTAAATGGAAAGTGATAGTACTGCCAGTCATTGATTCAAGTGGTGTTCGATATTTTGCAAATTATAAAATATAACAAATCAAAGTTCCAAGCAAAATAAAAAAAACAAATCCTCTACTTACCAGTTCATTATAGATTCTTTCTCTTGATTCAGTTTTTCATATATTTGTTCCCTGTTTTTAAGTTCACCATGTTATCACAAATCGTACTTACTGTGTTAGTAAATATGTGCTACTAATGAAGTAGTATGTTATGTATTTTGGTGACTAGAACAGGACTGAGGATATTCATTGCTTTTTAAGAATACTGACTGAAAAATTAAGTACAAATAATGTTCTAGATCTATTAGAAAGTAATACATATTAGCTGGGAATATGCTGAAAAATACAGGTGCACTGAAAAATATACAAATGGATATGGGTAATATACTAATGTATATATAAATTTGAGGAGATGCCCCTTAGTCTCCAGGCATTTTCATTTTTTCACTTTATTTCTGGGGTTTTTCTATATTGATATCTTGAAAAATCCATTCTATTTTCCCATTAAAGTGTTGAGCAGAAAACAATTCATTCTTTTAAGTAGTGACAGCAGAGTATTAATATAATTACAATCTTGACAGATTACAGGGGGATGCACTGATACGAATGTTTTTCATAAAATGTGATACTAGTTTCTAAGCTTTGTCACTATCACCATCAAATAGTTCTGTCATGTAGTAAGCCTTCTGGATAAAAAGAAAAATAAAGCAGTGGCAATCTTGCTTGCTGGAAAAAAGGATATTAAATAGGGATTTTTGGGAAAAAAATAGCTTTTCTGCCTCGTCTTAGGAAACTTAAGACATATTCCACCTTGAGATTTGGCATATTTTATGTTCAATTGCAAAGAAAATTTGTCTAAGTGAATGTCATCCTTTGTTATACAACATAAACTCACAGTCTTAAACTGTAATTAAACATTAATTTTCTTTTTTTTCAGAGGGCTTGATAGAACTAACTAAGGATTTATAAAAATTTGAGACAGGGTAGGAAAACAATGATTTACCAAAAACAAAACCTTTGTGGTAATGCATCTCTTTCTATTAAACTTTTGGGGGGGCAGGAGTCCTGAGAGTTGGAGGAAGGTTTCTCAGGTCTGACAGAATCAAATCTTCAGCCTTCGACTCTGTTTTTAAATAAGCAGGTTTTTATGGGATTTGAAATCTGTCTTTGAAGGAGTATTTTAACATTTAGTTTTCCTCTTACTGACTTTTCCTGTTTTAAGCTCTCTGTTCTCTTTTCTGCACAAACCACTCCAATGCCAATAAACTTTTCCATAACCTTTCTGTGTGGAATTGATAACTAGGAGATTGTCTAATGGATTGTCCAGTGCTGCCAAAGTAGAAACTTTCTTTGCGGTGCTAAACCATACATTCTCAGAGACCATTTTTCTTTTAATAATGGAGATACCAACTTTGTTTCAGTTATTTCACAAGTGAAATGACTGTTCCTCAAGCCCGTTTGTTGGGGTGTGCTCCAGCATCTAATAGGAAATAAGACTTTTCTATCAGTGCTTGCTGTCTGAGCCAAGAGGAACCAGCCTTTTCAGATGACTGAAAGAGTAGGAATATTTAAGCATTTGTTTATTTGCCTGATGACTGTTCTAATTCAGAAGTGAGCATTTTTTCCCTGGAGAACTCGGTCTGATCTTAGTTACATATATCAGCTCATATTGCTGCTAACTTGTTCTGTGCACTCTGTTTCCCCGTGTGCTAAGGATATGCTCAGAGGTAGTTCTAAGTTAGATGCTCATTGTGATCTACACTGAGCTTTCACACGGACTGGAGAGCGTTGCTTCAAGTTGTAAAAATCTTTGGCAAACGCATGCAGAGTGACATACCATCTGCACTGATTTTCCTAAATGACCACATCAAATCAGTGTGCAAAGGTAACCAGAGCTGCTGGCAGATACAGATGAGGAAAATTAAGCTAACACCTGTTCCAGCCATATTGTACCTGCCACTGCGTTTATGGAACACAGTTCTGTCTCATCTGGCAACTGTATTATTAAAACTTTCCACTTCGGCTGATAATTGCTAAAAAGGTGAGCTGCTTATGGCAAACATTCACACTGCCCAAAATAGATGTGATATTCTGGTTGCTGACACCATTCTCACTCCGTGCATCCAACACTGAAATTGTATGCGTGTATGTAGACTGACCTACTTAAAGACATCATACTAGATTTTAATATCATGAAAAGTAAAACCTAAAGAAAACGTGTTCTTATGTTACAGTCATTAGTGTGAACACCTGTAAGCTTCTCAGCCGGCTGGCAGCTGGTGCAGCGTGTCTGGAGACTGTAAGGCTGCTAAATTGCAATATTATGTTTACATTATTTTTATTTATTCTTTATCTTGTTACTCTTTTTCATGAAGGCTGCATGCCCTTTATTCTTACCTATATTTATATTAAAATCTACTTCCTCTTTATTATATATAAATTCCTCATACAATATTGCATACATCTTAAAATATTTCCTATTTATTTTAAATACTCCTTGTTTGGTATAAGTACTCTTAACTACCAGTACAATCAGTAAAAGTCTGAACATTCTAGTATAGGAATTGAAGAAATTAACAGGCACCTAAAATTCAAAATGTCTTGTTCCTGCCCTCCTTTCCAAACATTTTTGTTGTGTAAGGTAGAGCACAGCCAGACAAATTCTGATTTTTGTCTAGGTGAAACATGGAAATGTTTGCTGAGAGAAGGGGAGAGGACTTTCCTATAGCAGGCTTGCTAACAACAGAAAACATTTTTTTTCCTGTTAGTGGTAAATCTGCTCTGGGAAGTCTCTGCTTTCTTCAAAACTGCTCTTTGTCCCTTCCCTGGTGATGCATACTGAACCAGCGGGGTGTGTGGCTGCACTCTGAGAGGGAGGAAAATAAACAGTGGAGGAAGCAGTGAGTAGAAATATCTTAAAACTATATATGTAAAAAGGCATTATGCTTTCGGGTAAAAAGTGATTTATTTAACAATCTAGAAATGATGTGTGGCAGGAGCATTCTGAAAAGAGAGACTACCCACAGATTCAGGTGGATGATATTGCACTCCTACACGTGTTGTCCGTGGCGTTTTGTCTGTATTTCACACAACTTCTGGCAGTGATGTTACAAGGTAATAAATAGTTGTCCCGATCCAATATCGGGAGGGTTTCGTTACGATCCCAAGGACGAGATTAAGACGCTAAAACCGGTCAAATATCTTACAACCTTTTAACTTTATTTTCCACAGAGTGGGGAATAAAGGTGGGGAAAGGCAAAGGGGAGGAGAGAGAGAGAGAAAGAGAGAGAGAGAGAAAAGGGGGGGAGAGAAAGAGATATCACCACCCGTGGATCCAGCGGCGTCCCGTTGGTCCTCTTCACCCTGGGTGTAAATTTTAGCGATGCGCGTGCAGTAATTACAACTCGAGCAGGGTCCGACCCTAGGTTCCCGCTGAAAAGTTTGGAGCCAAATCAAGGCAAATTAAATAAATAAATTGTAATGACACGCGTGCAGTAGTTACAGCTCGAGTTGGGTGCCTCCGAAGAGGGACCCCGAACAAAGAAATCCCTGGGCAATTATAGCTTTTTTCAAATTAAGTTTCCCGCCCCTCACGCGGTAGTTCAGACCAATAGTAATTTTTGGGTCTGGGGTCTCCTGCTCCCTATTGGGTCTCATCATTGTTCCCAGGCAGGCTGCTTTTCTCCCTTATCTTTACTGTTGCGGTTTCTGCTGACAAATGTGTTGATTCCTCGGGTTCTGCCCTTCTTTCTCAGGGCCCTGACCAACAGGCGTTGTTCCAGCAATTAGCACTGCCCCAGCAGTGACAGTAGGTGTTATCTTCCAAGGTCCTGACGAGGAGGATATAATCCAGACCCCCCCTAATTAACACTGTTTCAGCAGTGAGGGGAGGCTTTGTTTCCCAGTGTCCTGGCGCCCAAGCAGGCCTTATTTCAAAGCCTTGACATCCTCCCTCCTGGAGTGTGACGCATAGGAATGCAAACTGCTTGTAACTCCCTTATCCTTCCAGTCTGCACCAGCTCTGGGGCCCTTTCTCACTGAACTAGGGAGTGCGGCCTAAGGCTTCAGCAAATTTAGCTACTCATGCTAAGCAAGTTTTATAAAAGTTGTGCTAAGTGGCAGTATTTTGCAGTCCAGGTCCCAAAGTCTCTGCCCGATCATGGTCCGGTTCAGCGCAGGCTCGGTGTGTCCCGAATGGTCGCAGGGAGACCATTTCAGGGGTCGCAGCAGCTCAGTCCTGTTTCCGCTGGGAACAGATGGCTTGTTTGGGGTTTTGGTTTGCTTGCACCTTATGTACCAAGAAATGTTTAAGGCAAAAGTTCACTCATCTGTCCGCCACAATAGTCTAGTTTCTTGTCTTTAAGGTTCAAATTGCTGGTCGTGTCAAATTTCAGGAAAGTTAAAACTTTTTCTCTGTGGTATTTGGAATTGTGCCAAGCAAGGCTAAGACAGCCTGAAGACCATCAAATTAAAACTGTACATTAAAACTGTAAATGGGAGATAAGTTAATGTACAGGAGTGGGGGCAAAGAAGAGAAATTGAAGGCTATGGCCCCCTGGGGAGCTGGAACAACCGTGCAATGAAACTCTTGATAAATCAGGTGTCCAATCCTGTGAGTCCCTGTGGAAGACATCTGGGCGCACATCCTAATCTAGAAGGAGTGAAGGAAAAATACACTAAAAAAGAAAAAGTAGCTGAGGGTACTGAGTGATTCAGCAGTTGCATGTTTAAATAGTGTAAAGTCAAGTCATGGCTCTGGGTCTTGCAATAGCAAGGCTGCATCCGTTATCAGAGTAAAATGTATTTATAGTGATGCTGAAAACCAAGGAGAGGAAGTCACAGGCACAGTAATGCTTTCTGTTGGGATCTGTATGGACTGAGCTAGAAAACAGGACATAGTGTAGAATTTGGAAATGCATATGTGGTATTTATTCATATTAGTGAACTGACATTTGTGGATTTAACAATGAAAACAAGATTTTTCAGTTTATATAAAGATAATCCTAATCTAACTCAAGAGTTTCCTTTGCTCTTTGCCCTTGCTCCATGTACACCATGCAGTCCTCATCCCCCATAGATATTATGAGACTTCTTGGAAACCAAAAACCTTTCTACAAATGGGCACCAGAGGGTGAAGGGGTACTGGTGTTTTGCCCTCAGGTGGTCTTGGGACATGTGGTGAGGAAACTGCCAGATTTGTATCTGGATCTCCAGAAAGACTCCCAGGCCCTCAATTTTTAGATGTAATATCTAAGACCAACAGAACATATGTGGTACAGACACAAAGGATATTTACAGATTAAAGATGTAAAGATGGTCATTCATTGATTTTTTGTATCTAAGCTAGATAAGAAAAAATATTCACATCTCTCCCTTCCCAATCCTTACTTAGCAGTGCCCTTTGCATTATGCATTCCGCCAAGCTACCTTGACGTGACCTTTTCTCTCAGTTTAGTCAATGTTTGCATAGTTTGAAGCTGTATGGAAAAAATCCTATTTCTTTTTTGCCAATCTTAAAAATGCACCATAGTTGCACAACTCAAGCCAGAAATCTGTTGTCTTCATGCTGGCTGTACATATCACATACCTTTGCAGGCCTTTGAATGGAGGATATTAGGTTGACAAGTTTTTACTTGATGCCTGTGCTAACGGCTCAAAATTAAATATGTCTGAAAGGAGTCGTTTGAAGTCCATATGTGTGCTTACCATAACTTCCTCTTCAGATTTGATTATTACTCTGCCAACTTTCTCATTTTTGCATGAGGTTGTTTTTTTTTTTTTTTTTTTTTTTTTTTTGCTGCAATAATTTCTTCTGACAGGTATTTCTGCTATTCCTTGACCCTTTTCCATTCATAAAGATCCCTGAGGATATCTGAGACATTTTTAGAGCATAAGATACAGATAAATGAATACTTCATTTTTGCTGAACTTTGGGCTCTTTAAGACTGAATCAAAACTGTCACAAAGCTCCAAGAGCTGTACGATTCACTACTGCTTTAGAAAGCTCCTGAACCTGGAGAGCTACATACTGAAGCCTCTACAGCAATGCAAATCAAGAAAAGTGATCTTTGGTTACCAGGGATGGGGAAATGAATGTTATCTCGCACTTCTGCAAATAGCTGTTCAAAATAGTAGGTAGACATATATTTTCAATTACAGCACTGGTAAGGACTATTGACAGTACTAAAAGGTACAGATATTCAAATAACTTGTCAAATTTGATGACAGTTTTCATCTATCAGCCACAAAATTTGTGTTGTCTACTCAAGATATTTTTTTCTTAAAAATGTTCTTGCCTGCTTGCTGTGCTCCACCAAGAGCTCCTGGGGTGTGGTGCAGAAGTTACGGCACATTCAAAACCGCAGGCATTTAACTGGGGGAATGGAAACCGCCTCCTTCATCACTCTTACCTCTATCACATATACCTGACTGCTGTACCTATTCCTACCTATACCTTACTTGGTGCCACGACCTGCTACCACATCAGAGGTGGTCCAAGGCAGTCTTTACCTAAGCGGTACCTTTGATATTCCTTTTGCAAACACCTCACTCCAAATTACTGTAGTTTGGTCTAGACATCAAAGATCTGAAGCACAAGACAACAGTTCAAGCATTTTTGCTTTTGGAGTTACCTGTGATAGAGCTTGTCCCACTGAAATTTGTGTGCACATTTGGTTCTAAATCTTTGAAATATATGCTCAGACATTTACTTATTTAATATTATTATGAACTTGAACTAAGTGTCTGTTAAAGCAATGGAAGTAATTACGTACTTAAGTAAAAATGGAAAAGGAATGTGGCTTCTGAATTTTTTTTATCTTGTTTACATACATAGGAGCCTCAAATGTAAAGTTTCTTTCTCTTCATCTCTGCTAAGTGTTGCAAGAAGACACTAGTTTCACAGAAGTCATACCTGTATATCTATTTCTTACAGCAGAAAAAGGGAAGAGAAGGATTCAACTCTTCTATCTGTTATCCATATGTGTGGTTTTCTGGCATTGATGGTAAGGGGCAGGGAAGGAAGAAAGCATGTTATTTTACAGTCCCTCCTTGGCAGCTTCCACCCTTTTAAGTGGGGAAATGTGGATCTGAACTTAGTTATCAGACACATGTAAGATCAAGCCTTACAAGGAGGTTTGCCTAGTTGTAGTCCCCAAACTAAAGTAAATTTTTAAAAATCTAAAATATATTAAATATTTTCCTAGTACAATTTTCATATTAAAACAATTGCTCTAGTAATTACTGTGGTGCAATATGATTATGAATATTGTTAATATTGTTAATAAAACCAAAGTTGGCTAAATGAATGAGTTATCCCTTTCTCAGCTTTGTCTGGATTTGTTCCATAGCTAAAATACAGACTGGAAGTAAATAACTGCTGGTCCTCATAACCATTTTAAAGGGTGGAAATCAGAAATGCAGGCAAATCATTTCTACCATATCTAGAAGGACTAATAGGCAAGGTTTTGCAATGATGTACGAACAGGAGTATTTCATATTGAAGTCCAAACAGAATAGGTAAGTGATAGCCTAAAATCTCCCTTTTTGGAATTTTACCATTAATCAGGCTCTTCTTATAGCAGCAAAGGTTCTTAATTTATAAGTTAATGCACTTCCTCTTCCTCTTCCTCTTCTAATTCAAGAAAATTAACACAGAATCTATAATTTCTGTGCTATATTATTAGCAAAGTTTATGCTTTTTCAGCTATTTTTTCACTTTAAATAGTTTTCTATTAAAAATTTTTCTGTTGTCTAATATTTTCCCTTGTTTGAACAATCAGCTACATGGTTATTCAGAGAGTGCTTAGATGACTTGGATTAAGTCTCACAGCAAGTTCTTATATATTTTGAGTGTATAAATACTAAAATGTAATATTTCTTCACAAAGTTTTACAGCAAGGTAATGACTCGTTCAAAATATAAGAGTATGAATAATTTACCAAGAGATGAAAATATAGCTCGCCTGCTAGTCTATGGTAAAAATCCATTGTTAGATCTTTTAAGCTGAGGTAAATGTGAGATTACTTACACTTTTTTAAAACAAATTTGCTACCTTGTGCTTAGCACAGAATTAAAGGCTCTCTTGAGGCTTCAGGAAGTGGCAGGGAAGGTGGAGTGGCCTGCTGCCTCGGGGGCCATATGGTTTTCAGTTTCTTTCTGGCAAAATGCATGAAGTGAGCCAAGAGGCAGGCAGAAAATGAGCCTTGTTTCTCATGGCAGTTGAAATGTCCAGCTGGAATGTGAGTCTTATCCTTTCTCAGAATTTACAGTGCAATGTGATGTCATCTCTCTTTCTGTCGGTCTAATCTCTGGGAAAGTCTTTATACAAACCATCTGGGCTATAGCAGGTTTTGTAACAGTAACTCACATAAAATACATATAGATATACTCATAATGACTCTGGCTAAGCTCTCATGAGAATCTACCCCCGTTAATTAATTATCTTGTAGTGTGGTATTAGGAAAAAGTTCTGAAAAACGGATCAAAATTTCCACTTCTTTGCCAGCACTTTAATCAGTCTGCCAAAGTAGCCTTTCCAAAATGAACATGTTATTTATTGGAAATCCATTCATATTTCTACTGAGATTCTGTGTTTAAATCATCTTGCAATAATATAAAGCCATTTAACTTATTTGTTTTGAATCAGCATCAAGAGCCAGTAATAGTTAATGGACTAGTAAAAGCCAGTTGCAAACAACTCTTTTCTAGGTTTTGCTTCTGTTTCTGTTGTAATTTAGTGGCATCATTCTCTGTGTTGATCTGCTTAAGTACACAGTGGTGAGCTTAGCTTCTTGTGACTAGGCCTTGGATTGAAAAAAATACTTTTTTATACATCCATTACACAAATTAAGTCATAAATGTATTAAAAGCACTTGGTATCATCAAATATTTGCAATCTACTTTGTGCTTGGTTAACAAGATAACTTTTAAAAAGAGAGGCACTTTATACAGTATTTTAGATTTAATTTTTTATATACATTTTCATTTTTCAAATGATATCTTTCATATCATTTTAATACCTTTGTTATATGTTATGCACAGACATACTACGTTACTGTTTAATATTTTAAATAACATATGGTTTGAAATATATCTTACGTCTTGCTTATGAATTTCCAAGTGAAAATCATACTAAAAAAATAAAGAGTAGTAAGTTATTTCATTGTCACTTTAGTAAGACCAAGTGGTAATTTTTTTTGGTAGGTAGTGCCATTATTTCATGTGAAATCTCCTTCCTGAAATACAAGAGTGTATCTTGTTACTTGGTGTGCCAAAAATTCAAAATTCCCTCATGGAGGACGAGGCATGAAAGCAGTAGTAAGACACTAACTCAATTCTGTGCCATTTCTGTGTGGTTATTTCCAGGGAGGGGAGTGCTTGTGCGTTGCTAGTTCTCAACAGCCACCGCCTGTTCAGAGAAAGTCTGTGCTGCGGATAGAAGGTCCCTTGCTTTCTGGTCTGCCATCCTTCCACGCATGTACTACACAGTCTTCCTTGCACCTTAAAAATAATCACTTTTAGTTAAAATATTCAAATCCTATGTAAATACTTCTAAAGCTGGGGTCTTTAGACCTCTTCTTCTTACTCTTGCATTCAAAGTATATTTTCTTCTTTCTGCCTTCTTCAGACTCTCTAAAAGTTTTCCACACTTGACTTTTGATCCATCTTTTCTTCTTCTTTTTCTTTCTACTTCACTGAGTTCAGGAAAGCTTTCTCTACCTAGGATACAAGGCACAGCTTGTGCTAATTTGTGCTGTAGCGATCATATCTGGAGAATACCTTTTTGCTATCTGCAATTGACAAAAAGAAAAGCATTTTTTGTGCATTCGTAACTAGTCTGAAACTTTTATTTACAGTATTTGTGCCATAGTGTAGATCCAGGTTGTTTTTTCTCTGCTTTCTGAGCTTATTCATCATCTACGTTTGGAAGGAAATTTGTGGTTCGATACCTGTTTTTCAGTATGCTTTTTTTTCAATAAGCTAGAGTTGGTTTGAAAGGTACAATAAATCTGGGATGGGAGGAAGGGAGACAAGTAGCAGGTCTCCCCCAGGCAGCCTGCTGGAAGCCAGCTTCAGGTGAGTGGTCCCTGCTGCTGCCAGTCAATACCAGCAAGAGTAAAAGGGGACACGGAGGGCTGTCTGCATGCTGGGGACCTGCAGGTTAACCTCTAGAAAAGCAGCAACCATGGGCTTCTCACCTTTCCTAGGAAAAGGTGATAGTGGATGTTCAGTACCCACCACCCTGTTTAGAGATGTTAGGAAGAGGAGGAAAGGGAACACTAAATCAGTGATTTTGGGACAGTGATGGTGGAGAGGGAACGAGAGTGTGAGAATGTCTTTTTAACCCTGTGAAGAGGGCTATCCAGTACTCCTGCAATCAGCCTTAACCAGTGCCTTGGCAAGGTATTTTATCACAATGTTAACTCTAAGACTTGCTTTGACTCCAGAGCATCTGTAGCAAGACTATGCTGATGTAGTCATCAGCTGTTACTTCACCAGTGATATAGCAGTCCTCTGCTTACCTTCTTATTGTATAGGCTTTTTAATTTAACTCATTATATTTTAAATTCAAGTCTGAATATTCCCACTGTTTCTAAATATTTGTCATTGAAAATTAGGAAAAAGGAGATTTTGTCTCTCTCCTCAAATAGTTAATCCTGACTGTTAAAACAGATACATTTCCTTAAGATGCCAGAGGACTCCAAGAAGTGGTTGGATTTAATTGTAAAAGTGGAGGCTGAGTGGGAAGAGGTCATTAATGGTTTGCATGGTGGTACAGAAGTGTTAGTGTTTAAACATTAATCTATTGCCATCTGTCTTGCTGTTGTTACCCACATGCTGTCAGCCAATACAGATAGCATAACTGCTACCCAAATGTTCAGAGCAGGAATAAGTAGGTTTTTTTGTAGGAGGGAGATCCCAAAAGCCGAAGAAATAGACATTATTCACAGGTATTTTAATATGTTTTGAGGGAGGCAGTTTACATCTTGAAAAGTATTAATTCTTTAGGTTTATTAACTGCTAATATTTCACTTAACTGCAAAAGCAGGTTCTGTGCATGTGTTGTGACATTTAAAAGGCTGCTGCTGGGTGCTAAGCATTATTAAATTACCTGCAGCATCTGGCCCTTTAACAAGTTCCTGGCAGGACATTAAGATTTTATTTTTACTCTTTTTTCTCTTCTGACGTTCAGACAGCTCATTAATTTTGGTAAGAAGACATCATTCTACCTAGGAGTGGCTTATGTGAAGGACGTAAAAAGGGCAAATAAATGTGAAGCCATTTTGTAACTTTATTAAATGCAAAAATATAATTAAAAAAAAAAGAAAGAGAAGAGCAGTAAGATCTTCTGATGCTCTCCTTCAGTGCTACAAAGAACACTCAGGAGAAGAAATTCAACAGCATGCTACTGTTGTTAAAGATTTTGAAGCAACAGCAAAGAGATTTATCAAAAAATATCGCAAGGAGTAATTTGATTCAAGACTTCGAGTCTTTATTCAGCTAAGTTCTGTTTAAAAAGTCACTGAATCACCTATGGGAAATCAGCCTCAGTTTCTATATGTGGATGCAGATAGTCAAGCTTGGAAACATTTATCTGTTTGTCCATGAAAACAATTTGTTCATGCAAAGTCATGAACCCGTTAGATGTAAAGTCCTAGTTCATATCTATTAGATGACTAGTATCAAAAAACAAAAAGCTGCTAGTTAAATCTCTTAGCTAGAATTTGCTCTCACATGTCTTTTCACTACCAGAGATTGCAGCTGACTATAATGTCATAATTACTGTGTTTTTAAAACTATATTTTTATGTCAAAGTTTACTGTTTATTGCACTGCTATGTCTGACTCCTGTAAAAATACACGCTTCCAAAAATGACTTCAGTACAGTATTGAAACTTTACATGTTGCACAATAATAATTAATGTCGCTAAATAGGAAATAGTTGTTTTGTTGTGCTTATTTATGAACATAATTGCATTTATTTGCCTTTTAACTACTTTACCTCCATTCAGAACAGTATGGAGTTTCAAACTCCACATTATGCCAGTACTAGAGATTTTTAATTCTACTGTTTGTAGGTGGGCAGAGCAGTCTTGTAGTTTAGTCTTAAGCACATAGATGATGTTTAAAGGTATATTTTTAGGGTTTTTTTAATTTCTGTAATAAATAAATACATCTCTGACAATATCTGCTTCTTCCTTAGGTTATTCTTAGGGTGATAAATATTGCAGTTGCAGCTGAATGATGAACAGATGGCACTGAATGCATGATTAGCTGATTATTTAAGAAATTCTATTAGATTTCTTCCTGCGTTTGAAGAAGAGTGTTCCATAAATCTGAAATTAATTAGTCACCTGGAATAGCTATCACTCAGTGAATCACTAATGTCAGTAATAGATCTAAATAATGTGGAATGAGCATTTTTTCCAAATCAAAATTAAGAACTTTGTTGCCTTTAAAATAAGTTGTTCCAACATTAGAGTCTCAACATTTATGAGTTTCCAGTTGTGAAGTTTGAGACAGATGATTTGTTTGGAGAAGCTGTTACTATTAGGTCCTAAGGATTACCGAAGCACCTCAACTTTTACCATCTTAGGTTGTCAGACACTAGCAAAAACCAAAACATGAAAAATATAAAAGACATTTGAAGTTCACTTGCAAGTCAAAGACAGGTGGAGGAGCTTCTTTTCTCTGTGGAACTTCTATATGAAGCCAGACGCTAACTTGCCACTGTAGTAATATCTTAATCCTAGAGGTATCAACGTAGCCTAAGAGATGCATTTGAAAGGTAGGCAATCTGGGAGTGATTCAAAGCACAGATGAAGACACTAAATTTAAGTGTCAACAGGGTAGGAGTCTACATGCGAGATAGCTGTCTTCTTGTGTGGATTGAATTGCATCTTCTCTGCTACTAGCCAACAATGAACCCTGTCAAGAACCTTAATCAGAAGAGACCACCCTTTCAGGAGCCAAGTTCCAAAATCCACTTTCATCCTGCCTCTGCAGTATGCCCAGCTCTTGTCCACTGCCAAGGACAAGGGACACGTATTTTCTAAATAGATAATAGAAAGTCAGGTTTATCCTGAGAGCTGAGCTGAGCCATCCTCACTCTGTGCTATCATCATGGTGGGTCCTAGTTGTTCTGGAACCTGCAAAGCCAGTTCACTGGCTTACTCAGCAGCAGAAGGGATTTAAATAATCATGTCCTGGTCATGATGCAAAAATTTTTCACTCCAGTTTTACTACCCAGATTGGAAGCCATTTTGTAAACAGTTCATGAATATCCTTCAATGCTTTGGACATAGTTTCATTAATCCTTACTCAGATCGAGTGATGTGAACTAATATGAAATGCTAGCATCCTTTATCATACGTAACTTCAGTAGATTTGTACTATCTGTAGTGAAGGCAGATAATTTGCAATGACATTTTTTCCAGAGAAACAGTCACTTTGGAAAAATATATGTATTTTATAGTCTGCCCTATATTACAGCTATCAGTGTTGAACCGATTTTAGAAATATTGGAAATATTTTTTAATATGCCTTTTCCTATAAAGCTTAGAGGTACTCTGGTAGCTCATATCCTTTCTTTCAATCTCCTTCTCTCAAAATGTGATGGACTAAATTATTCAACTCAGAAAGTTTAATTTGCATTTTGGATCCTTTTTAAAGATATTATTCAGTGCATTCTGAGTGATACTATACACTAGTTTCTAGGCACAACTGGATATAGTTACACTCCATGGAAAACTATGAAAAAAACCCCCTGCACAAACAATTTGTATCTTTTAAACATAATCTGAAGAAGAAAGTGAAAAAATAAAAAAGGACAAATTGGCAACAAACCACAGGGCAATAGGTTAATATAGAGAATACAAGTAAAATTTTTTAAGTTAGCTCTTAGTTTATATTAGTAAGTAACCAAAATGTTCAAAATACATGATAAGAAGAAACAAGTTTCAGAATATGTATGTCCAATACTTACAGAGAATATTACCAATAAGTAGGAGCAAACTGAAATGCTTTTCTTTTTAAGTCTTCACAAAGCAAGATACATAACAGTTAGTAAAGAAAGAGAAAGGTCACAAGGTAAAATCAGAAAGAGAAAAGATAAAGAACACTTAGGTCATATGAATGTATTTCACTTCATCATACCCCAGTGAAATTCACCTCAGAGTACTAAAACACTCAGGAGAAAGGTATTTGCACCATTAGCAATTATTTTACAGAGCTCATGGATGACAGATAAGGTCTCAAAGGATGAGGACAGGTCAAACGTCAAATCTGTTTTTAAGAAAAGAAAAAAGCAAGGATGTAGAGACTTACAGATAAGGGATTTTCACTACAATATCTGTGAATTTTTTAGAACATTCAACAGAAACGTCAGACCGAAAATATCTAAAGAAAATATATGATGATAAATAGAAACAGTTTTAGAGAGGAATAAATGACCTTATAGCCTGAAAAATGTTATATTTCCCCAGGGAAAAATGTAAAGTTTCTATTGTGTCTTTTAGTTTGAGCTGCGTGATAAGGAAATTTCATACTCTGTTTACTGTCTTACTCTTGGTATTGCTATTTAATTTGATTGTGCTGTTCATTACGCAGAGCATGTGGTCATGTATCTCATACCACGTACTGTTCTCTCTTTTTTTAAACTCTCATTTCTTTTCAGTGGCATGTGCTGTAAATAATATGTTCCTCAGACTTAGGCAGCTTTGGGTTTTCTTAAAACATGTAATTGCCACACAGCATAACAATAACCTAATAGCTTAACTCAGCTAGTACAGACAGTGGAAACTTTCCCACTAATTTCATACAGAAATGTAATGCACAGTCTGGTCCAGTAAGTCGCAGCTTCAGAAAGGTATGTAATACGGCTTTGTATGTGATTTCAGTTGTGCTATGAAAGTGTCATATCAGAAAAAGCTGAAAGTTCCCAGCTTGAGGATAATGTTGGTATCCTGGAAAATTCTCATTTGTATTTAGTACTAATCAGTTTGCATTCATCATGAGAAACAATAAGTGAAAAACTCTCTGCTCTCGTTCACACTTTGGAGCATTCCAAAACACTTAGGAATTATAATTAAGTGATCCACATAAATCGGACATGTAGGTTTAAGTCAGCAAAAGCTAAGTTGATAAAGACAGCTATAAGAAGAAATAATCAAATGTAGTCTATTTGCTGATATCAAAAAGAAGGATATATGGACTATAGAGGAAGATATATGTAGTAAATAATAATGTAATAATGCACATACAAATAGTAAATACTATTTATAATATATGTATAGCAATATGAAAAAAGCAGTCAGATAGGAAACTCATTATACTACACACAAACCTCAGTTCAGCTATCAAGATCATGTTTTGAATAAACTAAACTTGATGAGATTATAAGTAGAACAAAAAGTAGAGCAAAAAGGAGTCTTACACACATGATTAGGTGCCTGACACATAATCTTTAGACTTCACTGAGCTTTCTTATCTAAGGACCCATATAAGTGATTGTGATACTATAAGCTAAAGTTACAGCCCATCAGCTGAGCTATAGGAGCAGATGGTGCGTGTGCTTTTATCCACTACAGAAGCAAAGTAAATGCATAAACTTAAAGTTCAAGCAAACTTTAAGCTAACTTATTTTAATTTCATTTATCCATGCATATCACACTCAGCTGATGAAAAAACAGGAACAGCTATACTGTGTCAGGCCAAAGGCCTGTTTAGCCATCTCATTTCTTAAAATATCAAATGGAAAATACCACGTGATAGGGATAGTAGGAGGCAAAGCACAGGTTTGCTTTCGTGCAGGTGTGGCCCCTTATAGAAGTAGCGTGGAGAGTGCTATGAGCTACAGCTTTTGTACAGCTTTCTTACATACTTACATACCCGAGGTTCCCCTCCCACCGCGCACCAGGAGGGCACACTGCGGGGAGCTGAACGTATGCTCTCCATTGCAAAGGTGGCAGGCAATTGGTATAGGTCTTTTCAGGAAGTCCCGAGAAAGACAGTCTGCCTGAGCAGGCAGAATTTTACTGTGACCAGATCACAGAGACCAGTGGGTCTGTAGACCATGAAGAAGCAATAACCATGCTGCCACCATGCCTGTTTGAGTCAAATAGTTCTACTTCGTAGTCTTCATTCATGTGGATTTTTCCTGTAGAAAGATGTGTGGTTTATCCCTGTGCTAATAATCTGCTTTGACAACTGGTATTATGCACTGTAGTCAGATGCTAAGGCAGATAACAAACACATACATTATTTCTTCTGGCCTAACACTTGCTCCAGTTTTCCTTACCTGGGTCCTTATCATTCAGACCAGGAAACCTCAAAGCTCAACCTCTCCCAAAAGTAGTCATCTCCTGACAGGTCCATACCAGGGCTGTCAGCTACTGACAGACCCATCTAGTTCTTCTTTAACTGTCACTTTCACCCTTTTCTGATGCATGACAGAGATAGTCCCTTCCTTTTCTTAGCAAACAGAACATACAAAGTGTTTTTATTGCCATGAATGTTTGCTTGTGTAGATGTCTTGCTCCGAACTGAAAGCTCGCTTTGTTCAGCTTCCTCAATGCCTCTGTTCAGCTGATACGATTCCTTCATTTACATTATTGCATTTACATTCACTGAAAAATATCTGAGACCTCTGGTGGCCAAAATAATTTAATACCTATAATGAATATTAACAAAGCTTTATCTATATGTATATTTCAAGAATATTGAATTTAGACCCAGCTGGGGGCTGAATCTTTATTAAAAATGCTTTATCTCTTTTATCACCAATCTCAAAAGCATCAACACATTTTCGAAAACTAACTTTCTTTGTCATCCAAAAATATCCTGTATTTAATAAATATTTAAATAGCCTATTTTGTATTGAAGAATCAAAAGAATTTCATTATTTTTGCATTACAAGGATCATAAACTCATGATAATTCACTTTGAATTCTAGGCCCTGTATTTTGTTTAAATCAGCTGATTTTATATGTATTCCTATATCTGAATTTGTTGTCTATCAGATGGATAAGAAAGGTGATCTAGAAAACAGGCACTACTGGTAGCATTCATCTACGTCTGAGATAAGCATATAGAATTTCTTTATGAACAGAAAAGAAAAAAAGTAGCTTCTCATGTGTGTTGAATCTTATCTAAAGGTAGATACCTAAAGCAGGTCAGATAAATTGAATTCTCAAATGTCTATTTCTCTCATTTGGCTGTTACACAAGTCTAGATAACTAACTAGCTACATATAGACTTCTATAATTAGATGAGATGCATCTCAGTGAATGCATGAAGTGCTTCCTCTTGTCAGTTTAGTTTTCTTTTGCTCAACTTCTTAAGTTTTTTGATACTGATAATCTAAGGGTTGTTTTTCCATTAATGTTGTCCTGGCTCTGACACTTCACTATTTGTCTTGTTGTCTGGTGGCTGAATAACTGTTGTTGAGAGGAGTGGGAGTGGTGTCCTATACTGCCAAGATGGAAAGAACAGTGCAAGATCCTCCGAAGATACAGGTTTAAAAAAATTAAATATTCCTTTTTAAAAAACCCTAAATCTAAGTCTAAAACAAAGTTTGGGTGGAAACTGTTGCAATTAGGGAAATTCATACTTTCAGTTTTCTTTCTTGTTCCTACAGTAATGACTTTCTATGTCACTTTTCATCTTCTCAAGTAGTATACAAGTATCATTATCTCTGTTATATCATTTAATGGAAAATTGAAAGGGAGGCGAACTCTGTGGAAATCTTTCAGAAAAAGAGAACGTCAGAACTGAATATCCATTCCCACAGCACAAAGCATGATACTATGTGTCACGAAGCAAAACATTCATAGCTACAAAATTCTAAATTCTAAATTCAGGATAGAGACGGTTCCTGCCTTGAAATTTAATCTTCATTAGTCTTAATCTAGATTGCAGTACTATAATTCTCTATAACCATATTACAACATTTTCATTTAACACATCTTCACTACATTCTAGTTAAAAGGAATAATTTTATATTTTTTGTAACATTTTTAATGCAGCTGTTTTAGTTAATAGTTTCAGTTTGCAATTGTAGTGCAGCAAGCATGTGTTATAAAGCATCATAAGTATGTGCAATCTATGGATGAATGCTTCAGCTATGTCCTTCAACTGAATGCAGTTTTACACAAACAATTGAATTCAGCATTATACAACTGAAATTACAAGTAAATAATCTTCCTGGACACAAAGAAGACAAGAGAGTTTGCCAGGGACATCCCTTGAACCAGATGACAGCTTCTGAGAAGCTGACTGCATCTCTAGTATGAAGTGCTATTGTCAGCACAGCTCAAAAGTTTTTCAGGTGACCAAGCTCTTGATAGGAATTATCTTTCCAGGCAGAATTTGGAAGATGAATTTACGTGTATATTTCCCCAGACTAAGGTATGCATTATCCAAGCAGATATCATATTCTGGATTACTTGAAAATCAGTATAGCCTATAGTGTGATTCCTCTGCAAGACTGAGCTAAAAATTTCACAGATATATATACATGTGCAATGTGATAATGCAACTGCTTACTCTTATTTCAAAATAGGAAATGAAAATGTAAAGAAACAGAATTCAGTTTTCATAGCATACGTTACTCTGTAGGCAGTTTAACTTTTCAAAACCATGTCACGACATCCACATCTGGTTCCACATCAAAGAGACTAACTTAGCATGTATTAATTTTTATTAATAATCGCTCCAGCGGCTTGAATAAACTAACAGCTATTTCAGTAGTAACTACATAATAATAAGGGGTACACTGCTAGGTCTTAGAATACAACATAAACTAAAAGCCCCTTTCTTTTAACTTAAAAAAGTAGAACTAATCCTAGAATGGTATTTTGGACTAGCTGAATTCTAGGGATATTTTTATACAATGTGAAACTGAGGAGGCACAAATGCTGAGTGTCTAAAATATAAATTCAAATAAAAATATAAAGTGCTATTTCTTAGCAGAAGCAATCATCTTCGCTACTGATTATTGTTCTGTAAGTCATTCTTCATGAAAAGTTACATTATCCAAAATACAGTGCTGGTTTTAAAGGTGATGGGGGCGTCCAAAGGTAGACTGTCACTTGCAATGATATAATGAGTAAGAATTTGGCAGTTCTTTTTTCTTCTCTCCGATATCTCTCAAATATCTCTGTACTTAGAGCAGAATATTTAAGAAGAAAGGATGGACCAGTGATGAATACATCATTTCAACTCGGTCTGCCTGGGTTTGTTTACCTGCTATACCACAGACGTCCTGCCTGACCTTTAGCTTGATATTGTAGGAGAGATTTTTAACTTTTTAAACCTGAGAATGTTTCCTGGAAACTTGACTTGAGCAGCTCTCTGAGCGCGCTCAGCTGCAGGTTGCGGAGAGGCTCCAGGGCGGAGGGGTGGCTCTCGCCCCTCGTCTCACTCTGGTTCCCGTTGAAGGCAGACCAGGCACCCGGGCAGGGCTTCCAGCCCGTCCCCCCTCCAAGCTGCCCCCGCAGCAGTCCCGCTCTTGCAGAGGGGCTGGATCCTGAGAACCATGCCTGGACTTAGCTCTAGGGAACTGTCTGCGTTTTGGAGACTGACAGCACCCTGACTTCTTCTGTAACCCATTTTCCATCTACAAAATGAAGTAAGGACACCATGCTGCATATATAGTGGTATTTAAAGACTTTAAAGTTTGTGAACTCTTTGATTATTGTGCTGTTGTAAAGACTAAGTGCTATATTTGATCATAACATGATCTGGTATTCAAGAGTTTCAGGCTTCTTAACAACTATCATAATGCCCAACATGAAATTATGAGATTATTGTTTAAAAATAGAATTTATATTTGTTGTTGACTGCAAATTATTTCTATAACAGGATTCTTATTTGCACTTTCCAGTAATGATTCAAAATGCAGCCCTCATGAAATGTAATATGATTTGTCTTATTTTGAACACTGGACATCTACTCAGCATTGCTACTGCAGGTTAGATGACTAATCTCACAGCAATTTGAGGGTCATCCTGTAATCATTTGTTTTGTGCCTTTGGGAAGATACATCTTAATAATTTTTTTGTCTAAATAAAAAGGCCATATAAAAATATCCTGCATAAACTGAATGTTCATTGTATCTTTTTTTTCAGGGATAAATGAACAGATTAGTGCGGGAGCTGCCAAACATAAACTGCTTTTATATGCATAGAGTCTAATATCGGCCAAAAATTCTCTCTATCTACACTGGAAGAGTACTGTATTATAGCAGGCTATAAAATAAATAATTCTAAATGTCTTTAACCTTTCCTTCAGACATACACTCCAGAAGTTTAAATGACTAACCACAAAGCAGTCTCAGAATAGAATGAAGTTTACAAAACAATTGAGAAGTAGAATTGTGCAGGAAAATAAATATTCAGTTCCAGAAGGGTTTTGAGTTTATGAAATCAGACTTGTGATTAAAAGGGGAAGAATGATCTTTTCTAAATTTTCCACAGGCGAATATGTTTTAGGTCTATTTTAATATTGTTTTCATAAATTTTGCATTATATGAATGATTTTTCATTATACTCCTTTTAAATAATTTAAAATGAAGAACAAACATTTCTGAACAAAAAAGTAAACACTGTATTCGAAAAGTATACCAAAATTGCATGTTTTGATAAGTGTATGGAATTTTTTCCATTCTGACAAATAATTGGTAAAATGAGATTGGACTTTCATTTGATGCAAGTAATTTTGTCTACTGTCCCAAAGTTATATGTTATACAGAGCTGTTGGTGTCAAGCTAGTCTTAGGTTAGACTTTGATAAACGACAAGTTTGTTTACCAAACTTGGTAAGGCTATTTGATTTTTGAACCCTACGGCGTACAATTTTATTAGGGCAAGCTAACAGCTTAGTGACAGGCCATTTTTTTTTTTCCACCAGAGAACGCAGTGGAAAAATATCAGTGGTATACAAAAAGGGCACAATCGTTCTCATATCTTAAGTTTAATGGCTAAATAGTAGCACACATACTAAGTTGCATGCTGTATATAGACATATCAAATGTGAAATTAGCACTTATTTTATCATCAATAATTTAGGCAAGAACTTTGATTTTTTTTATCTCAGACATCTTCCTTCAAAGCTGCAAGTTTTCTGGGAGCACTTATATTCAACAAGAAAGCATTGATCTTTTTTAACTTCTATGAGTCTTCCCATTCGGAACCATGAGAAGCATTGTAGAATAAGTGTTTTTGCATAGTACTCTCTAAAGAGCATTGCACCTTGGTTTTATTACTGTGAACAAAGTTTGCGCATGACTATTAAATGTCATTGTCAACTATATTTTGAGCATTGAATAACAGCTGTGTATAAATTATCAGTGGATCACATATTCTTTAAAAGCAGATCATTTGTAGTTTCTTCAAGTATTTCAAACCAGTGTATAGTTTATTCTATTTCCTCGCTTTTCCAAATGAATCACATGATAACATCATCTATTTTATTTTCTTAATATCTGAGTTACGTGGTCATCTCTAATTCATAGACTAACTGGACATAATCATCAGAAGTATGATTTATTTTGCAGTATAGTGTATAAAGAATATATAAAGTTCAGATGTTTGCGAACTAAGAAGTAGCGTTAGCAAATCTGATAAATTAGCCTAATTCCTGCTTGTGTTGTTGCTGCTAGACAGATACACAGCCTTCTAACTGTTGAACTCACCAGAGGCCAAATAATGCCTACTCCTCACTGGGATTCATAAAATAAACATTTATATAATAAATAAATATGTATTTAACAATTTTTAAAATGGCTTCTTAGTCTATGATGCAAAAGAGCTGAGCATTCCTCCCAGCTGTATTGCTGGCATGTTTTGTGATGCTAAAGAAACAACTCTACCTGTGCCTTAAGGGCAACACTGTCAGGGACACCACCACAGGCCTCTGGCAGGTATCTAAGAGCAATGGATAAACACAGTAAGACAGCTACATGTGAATATATATTGTAGCTACATTTTTCCTCAGGAAAAAATAGACTTTGTTATGCCTTATGTTAGTATTTGGTCATCCTGGGATGTTCTTAGGACCTCATCTTCATCACATGGTTAAAATTAGGTTATCTGAAATCTGTCCAGTTCTTTCTTTACAAAGGTTTAGTAGTTTTTCCAAACAAGCCAACATCAAACAAATTCAATTGTATGAGGAGAGGCGGAAAATATCATTTTACACTTTTACAACAGAATTAACATATCTAATTTCAAGAAACAGATACACCACAAATGCTTTTATAACTCCTTTGCATTTACTTTTCACACTCATGAGTTAAAAATAAACATTAATTCTTCACAATGCAAATGTAAGAACCTTTTCCTTTATTTATTTATTACAAGCTGATTCTGCCAATTATAGGGCTGGGTATAGCACACACCTGCTCCTGAGTGATACAATGAAATGACATGCAGGGTATTTCTCTGTCCATAATACCTTCCCCATGATTTTTACCCATATGGATTGATGAGTTATTCCCAGCCTACTTTAAAAATCTAATTAGGGTTCAATGAGAAAATCGTCAAAGGTCTTGAAGTTTGCCTTACAGCTAGTTACGCAGTATGCAGCTGGTCACTTTTCAACACTATTTTCATAGAGTTCTGCTTTCTCTAATGTATGAAATAAAATAATTTAAAAACTATAAGATCGGATTTAAATGACAAAACACTGAAGAATAAAGAAGGGTCTGTAAATTGAAATGGATTGTAAATTTTTGAGAGGTTCGATATCTGCAAATTTTCTAAACTGCACTATTATACTTAATCCCATAGATCTGTTGAATCTCAGAATCATTTTAGTTTTTTGGTGCCTTGAGGTGTTTTAGGACTTTGGTTTCATAAAATATGAGATAGCTTATGATATGTCAGTTCATCATTTAATTTTTAATTTTTCTTGCTATCCGGCTGTTCAAGTTCACAATAGAACTGAATCATTGCCTCTAAAAACGTCCTTCTGCCATGCTGAGTTGTTAGCTGTTCTTCATAGTATAGCTTCATGTGTTATTTTTTTCCCCCATTGTCAAGAAATTGCAGTTTAAGCAGAACCAACCCTCAAGAGGTCTGCCTGAACAGACATTTCGCAGAGTTTAAGATCTGAGAGTTTACATACATTCTAAATTCCTATGTTGCCTTCACTCCCGTCACTGAACTACAGTTTTTTTATAGTTATTGTAGATTCTATTCTGATATGCAGTAGTGAAATAGTTACTCTGTAAATGCATTTAAGAATGTTTTATAATACAAATTATCTACTAGGTTTACACAAAGCCAACTATTTTATAAAGGCCTGATGTACTCTGTGTGCTTTGGGTGTTCCTTGTATGTTGATGCATGATGCATGTTGATGATCCCTTATATTTTTATAAAATATATTATATGAACCATTTGCTTCATTTCAGGAGCTGATGCTGTGGAGGCCCAGTGTAAGAGATTTGAAGTGAGAGCAAGTGAAGGTGGAAAAGTATTGTTTTCTGCAGATGAAGATGAGATTGTCATTGGAGCTGACAGACTCAAAGTAACAGGTACAGTAACAATAAGGTTTCTAAATGGATGTTAACTCTGTGTTTTTGGTAGCCTTAGTGATAATTAATCCATCTATCAGACTTCCATCAATTTTTTTTCCACTGCAGAGGAAAAAATCTTATCATGGGTGATTGTTTGACCAACCAAAATATATTTCATAATATAACAAAAGTATTCCTCTGTAGGAGGTTTGAACTCAGACTCTGCAGGACCAACTGTGGTATAAATTACCTTTACCACGTGATGTATTTTTTATAGGTTATCATTTAAAAAGCCTTGTTTTATGGTACCTATGCTGTTTGCTTAGGAAATGCCCCTTCACAGTGATTAAAGTTACCATTATATATTATGACCTTTGGTTGTGCTATATTCAAAATATCAGGTCTATTTTCTGTGTGAATTAAGGGTATGTACTCTGCTTTACTTTAGGAGGCTCAACTGGAATGTAGTAAGCTCAAAACTTTTCTTCACCTGAACATGTATTCAATAGAATAAAGAAAATAATTCTGTTATTTTACTGATTAAAAAAAATTTATGTCAGTAACTTACTTGATATTAGAAAAGTGTTAGCTTATAAAATGTCAGCTGGCTAGGTTTGCTTTAGGAAATGCTTTAACTTATCTGAACTTGTGCTGGACCTGAGCCATCCAGTCATAATCTAGAATAAGATTCAAAATCTGAAGCAAAATTGTTTCACCAGTCAAGAATGACTGGCTTTAAGTCAGTCTATCTCTAGAGGTACCAGAATTACAAGGTTTGAAATCTGAACATACTATTTCTAAAATTCAGTTGTGTAGAAAGTTTAAGATAAGAGGTGTCCCTACTGGTCTGCAAAACTAGGATATGCATTGTTAGCAAGTAGAAACCTTTTTAGAAAAATATTAGGTAGTTCTACTTCAGTGTAACACCAGACACAGTGTTAAAATAGCTTTACCTATGCTATTCTCTTACACCCAATTCTGACTAGACCCTGGAAGCTTAAGTTCAAGCTATGAATGAACTTTCTTCATAATCTTCAGAAAAAACAAATAATATTGTTGTTATTCTTCCCCTTCCATTTGTATGTGATCTCTGTTTATCTTCTTTAGCGCACCATTCTTTTTTAATAGTGCTAAACCAAAAGAAAAGGCTTTTAGACCCCAGCAGTTTAATGATGCTGCGGTATCCAGTATAATACTATAAACTTCATCTATTTACTGAATCTGTGTGAGGAGAGGGAGAAACCAGTGTTTTATGGAGTCCGCAGCATTCTTCATAGGTAGTAGTTTTAGTAGTTTAGTAATTTTACCATAATAAAACCTAAGAGAATAGCCTGAAAAACATGAGAAGAAGAAGAAAGAGAATCATACTGAAACACTGTTAGGAATCAAACTCGATCAGAATGTGAAATACTGAGGAAGTTAATCTTAAACATACAATTGACACAGCAGATTTCAAAGCATCTGTCATAAGTTACAAAATAAAACATCTTACAAAAGGCACTGAGGATTAAATTTTCTGCCATTAGGAAATCTAATCATGTGTCATAGATGTCATGGTAGATATTTTTTATCAGATTTCAAAAGAAAAGCCTTGCTCAGCTGTGTTTAACTTCAAAGTGGCTTTAGTACCTGCAAGTACCTGTTGACTTCAGCAGGATTAGAAAGCAGACGAACAAATGAAAATTGTTTCAATGATGCTTAATATGGGCTATAGGATTCTTATCTGTGAAAAGAACAGGATTTTCATCTTAATTCCAGGAAAAAATACTGACTGTATATATTTTAATACCAAGCACCAAAAAAAAAAAAAAAAAGCTGATAAAGCAAAGGCTAGGAAAATCTAAGTTACTGCTGCTTTGATATCTTCATCTGACTTTCAGGGATTACTGCATACCAGTTGACTTCCATCAGAGAATCTCACTATTAGAGTTGTTTGTACAAGTAATTTTTGGTTTTTTGTTCAGTGACTAAGATGAAAAACAAACAAGAGATTTAGGATTGTATTTAAGTGAAAAGACTTTCAGTAAACTAGAAAAATTATTTTAGAGTTAAAGAAAACAAAGCAAAACATCTTCATGAATTACTTAGCCAAAGAAGAAAGAAAATACAATATTTAGACAGCAATCAAAATATCACAAAGGAAATAGGCCAGAGGACCTACCCGTTTTTAAATGTGTCCATTTAGGTTCATGGACTTGAATATGAGGTATGTGCCATTAAAATACCCTAGTGTCCAATATTTACAGCGGTCTCTTTAGAAAAATATGTTGAGGTATTTTATAATTTCAATTTGAAAGAATAATTTATTTTTAAAAATGATTGGAAATTATTGTCTTCTTATGTGTGTGTTTAAAATTATTTTAATGAAGTTGAGATCATGCTTTCTAATCTCTGGCTAATCATTTTGGGATCTTTAATTCATATTTCATGAGTAAACAAATTATAATGAGTATATAAAAGGCAAGCATCAAAATTTCATGCTTTAAATCCCTAGGCCCCCCCCTTCAGGTTAACCTTTCCATTATCTTGTAGGAGAAGAAAATTATTCTCCTTCAGAATGAAGAGGAAAGTATTATATTTCTAAAATAATGAACTTTTCTAGAAGTGTTAAACAGAAAACTGCCCAGTCCAGATTTCTTCCCTGAAAGGTCTTTTGCAGCATACATGCTAAGCTGCAACCAAATAGTAAAGCCATCCATGAGCCGTCTGTGCTTTATTATTGACTCCAGTCTAAAGTTGAAAATATTGAACCTAGATTTCCAGGAGAAGAACAAAAGTTGCGTGATACGTGCAGACTCTAGAAAAATAAAAAAAAAATCTCCGAAGGGGGAGTTAAAAAAAATTCCTATCTTGGTGGAAAAACAAAATAACAAAACCTTTCTTTCACATAGTAGGTCTTTGAATTCTGTCCAGAGATTGTGTGATACCATTAAAGTCTTCAGCAAACACATGAAAAGTGATGAGTCCCTGTGAGTTGCATCAGTCAAATTGCATTACTTTGTATGACACGATATGACTGATGAAACCTGGCAAGGCATCATAATGTCGAACATCAACCAGAAATTTTTTTCAGTGCATTTCTCATGCCTGCGTTTTGATAATCGTCATGCCTTGGGGTGGAATGTAGGAAAGGAGTAATGGAAGAACAAAGGAAAAGAAAAACAAGTATCAGAAAGCAAAAAATAAGCTGTGTTTATTTGGAGGGGAAACTATCACTCATAGTTATTTAAAAGTAGTACTACAACGAAACCTGATTTTATTTTCTTGCCTAGCTGTGAATAATGTCTCTTTGGAAACAATTCACTGTGAGTGGGTCTAGTAAATGATTAGCATTTTAGCAATTAAATTTTCTGAAGCATACCTATTTCATGGGTATATATAAATCGCTATGACAATGTGGGTTTTACTTTATCTGACTTTTTCTGAATTCTGAGGAAAAGCTGCAGAGCTTTAAAGAGCATTCTATTGTAAGGTAGTATAAGAAATCCTTGATTAATACATATTTGACAGATTAAGCTTGCAACTTCTTGTTGATTATTTTTGCAGGGTTTTGTTTTGTTTTGTTTTGTTTTGTTTTTTTTTTGTAAATTTTAATATGGGCAGCCTATTCCAGGGAGAAAGATATATCAGAAACAAGCTTGTAAATTCAGATGTTAATATATTTGCAAGACAAGCAAAATATGGAATAAGAAGTTTTTTTGTAGAGAAATTATGGCTATATACTTCCCTATTAAGAATCTTACATTGCAAAATTCACTTTAAAATTAGTCAGTTGGTTGCTTTGATTTAGACTTCTGCATAATATTCCTTCCATCATTACTTTTGCTTTTTCTTTTAACTGTGCTAGTTCTTTTCTCTTTCATCATTCAAGGAAAGAAAAAAAGCCAATCCATTACTTAGAGCTTGCGGTCTTATAGCAAATGTAAAGCTGCACCTTTTTCTTTTTATCTTTAACTATAGACCGTCTGCAAAACAGGAAATTTACTTCTAAGAGTGGTCACTAGGAACCCTATGAATAAAAATCACTTCCAAGTCTAGGCATCCGAATTTCTACTAAATGTTAGTATTTTTTGGCTGACCCCTAAAATAAGGGTGATCTAGGGACTGCAAAAGGAAGATGCAACTAGTATTCCAATAAAACGTGAACAAAGATTAATTCACAGAAACTAAATCTCAAATTCCTGCCTCCACCCCAAAAATCGTACATGTTGTATCACAGTCTTCCCCTCCGCTTTCACTTAGTATCCTGAAAATTTAATCACATCCTTTTCACATTTTCTACGGAGGTATTTTACTATTTTGGGGGCCCTTCCCATTAAGCCATATAGGGAAGGAAGTGCAAGGCATGCGAAGGAAGCATGTTGCCGTGGAGCTGGGAAGCAGGGGCAAGCAGCTGAGTTCCTGGTGGATTCCCAGGTTCCTTCCCACACAGAGGGCAGCCCTTCTCCATGCCTTCCCCACAGCCCCGTGCGGGTGAGCAGAGAGCACCTGCAGCACCGTGGAGTCCTCCTCCGCTCCCTCTTGCAGTTACAGAGCTAGAGTTTGACTTTTGTCCTTTTTTCGCTTGTTTGACTTTTACTACTTTCATCTAAATCTTAGCACAAAGTTCTCTGCCCTATGCTTTTATTTGATATTTCTGCAACATAATCTCTCTTATAAGACATTCATATAGCAGAACGTGAAAGAAGGCCTAGCTCCGTACACATTTTTCTGAGACATTGCTAAGGCAGAAGGTTGTAATTCTTTTTATAAAAACTTTCAGTGTATGTGTGTGCTAGTACACTTCCTCCTCCTCCTTATTCTTAAAGAAAATTGTATTTAGTGGCTGTATAAGGAGCATTAAGCAAAGTGGAGGTCTTGTAGTTATATTCTAAGCAAAACATTTAGCTTTTTTTTACACAAAATATCTGAGGTTTTCTGTCCTCTGACATTAGAGGGGGCTTGTTCAGTTCAGACTAAAGGCACATCATCAGAAGCTTTGTTTTTGTTTCATTAAACTTAGAATGGTTTATACACATTGTACAAACATTTTGCTTTTATGAAATGAAAGTTTATCTATCGAGGAATTTTGAAGGAGAACACACTGCAGTTCAGTCCTCATATTATTTCCTAAACACTATTCTGGGCTATATACTTTGCTCAGGCTTGACTGCACTGTTCTTCTTTATTTGGCTGTGATTTCACCTCTCACCCTTCCTAATTAATCATATTTTTAAAAGGCAAGGCAAAAATTGATTTGCAAAGTAAACTACATAGGTCTTTCATCAGAAGTTGTTTCTGTTCTACAGTCAAATGCAATTATGTTTTATAGATGCAGCAAGCAAACTGTATCACTTTTTTCCATAATCCAGTCTAGATTGTCTAGAAAATATTTTTCACCTTTTTAGAGAAGTAATTTGGGTTTTTTGTATTGTTTTCTTAACTGCTGGCTTACTTTCCTGCATGCTTTATTGCTATATGTCCTAGTGATCTGTTTTAGCACAGGACCCAGGTCCTTTCTGGATGAAACTGAATTTTATTATGAAGATAATTAAATATTATATCAGTAATATTTTTCCTCTAAAATAAATAAGAAGCTAATAGAAACTTGTCGGTTAATGTTTTACTGAGGCTTCAGTAACGATTCTATAGTGTTAAGCTGACTTCATTTTCTGAGGCAGAAAAATTTTCAGGTATATGTACCTCCATATCTGTACTTCATGGATTGATATAACTAGGTGAAGATCATTTTGTTTCCATATTTCAAACATGTTAATTGATCTATTCATGGGAATTGTAATTGTAGTAAGGCTTGGACGTGGTGGCTAGCAGTAGTAGGAGAAACAAAAAAAGAGGCATAGAAACTTTGAAGACCGTTATGAATACCTTTGAACCTTCTTCCCTGTCAAATAGCAAAGTCACAAAGAAGGATGACTTCAGAGAAGGACAGGAGAAGGCATGCTTCAATGTTAATGGAAACCTTCTCAGATTAATAGCAGGACAGGGGTAGGTCAAATCTACTTTGACACCAGAGAAGTGTCAGGCAGAAAAATCTGTGAAGGGCTGCAAGTATCATTTTCTTTACAGTATGTTTTATGCTTTAACGGTTTCAGATGGCTTTGATCAAATCCATTTACTTCACTGGATGAAAGATCAGAGCCTTGATGAATCAAGGAAACTTCAGTAGATGCCTCCATATTAATATACGAATAATATTCAAAATTATCGTGCATAGGAGAGCATCAGTACCTCAGTTTTGATTTTGAGATTATGTTGTAGGACTGTGAGTTTGCAGGTAATTGAAAATAATATATAAAGGTCTTCTAGAGTAGTTAAAATGAAATGATAAAGTAGAAATACGGCTTATGGATATAAAAAGGAAATATGACAGAAATATGAGGAAATGAGGAATATCTCTGAATTACAAATTAGGTTGAAAGATTAAAAATAAAACATTTATAACAACTGCTGAAATATGGAGAAATAAATGATTATTTGATATATGTTGTTATGACAGTAGAAATATATCTAGTGTCTTCAGAGGCTGACTATGAATTTCAGTACAAATGCAAAAGAAGATCTTGAATTTGGCATATTCAGTTGGTAGATTGTCATTCAAGACAGATGGAGTTTGGAGGGTGAGGTGGCACAAGATGGAGGGAAGCACTTAATCACTTTAAGCTGACTTACGCAGCCAAATGATAGGTGACACCAATAAAAATGCTGTATTTGCAGTGATAGTAAAAAGTTAAACCTTTGACTAGATATGCCAGGCTCTCAGGATCCTGAACACTGAATGAAACAGGATTCCTACATTATGATCTACGAATAATAAAAGCACCACTTTCCATATATAGAATTTCTGTGTTCTCCCTAAGGACTACAGTAACCTGTACCCCAAATGTACTGAATGAACAGGATTTCTGAGAAGATTATTTGGATATCAAGGAATTACTTAGTGTCAGGACTTTTCTGTATGAGAGCTCTGGTTGAAAGTTATTATTGCAGGACTGTAACCACTTCACAACAGAGCACCCTTTCAGAGCATTCCTCTTGAGGTGCAACTGTAGGATTGATCACAAGCTTATATACAGGAGCTCCAAGCTATCACTGACCTAGAAGTTTTGTAGGCAGGTTAAAATGGTGAGCCTGAATGAATAAACCTCTTACTTAGGTCGTTGCACAGATACATTGATATATGTCTTCTAGTTGAAGGATGGAATGTACCCATCCAGCTCAGATGCAAGTCCAGCGTGGACTTGCATCAGCCTGCGGATGACTGTGTTCACTGCTGGAGGACACCATGGGTCCAAGGATAAAAACAGTTTGTTTGCAAAAGATTTTGATTTTGACATTGTAACAAAAGGATGCTGAGGAACATCGTGATTGGGTTCAGGGATGTATTTAAAGAGAAAGAAACTTGATAAAAGAAGTTTCCCTGAAAAAGGAGTAGACCCAAAAGGAGACAAATGTGCAAGCAGTCCTGTCAGCCCAAGATGCTATATTCCATTTTCTACAGTCATCCCACTGAAAAATTCTCAACAAGGTTGTGTTCTATAGCAGAGACATAGAGATGGCATACGGTCAGGAAGAAGAAAGGAAAAGGAAGAAAAAACAGCAAAACTGCACCCTTCTGATACTAGTATAGAGAAAAATAATCCTTTTCTCTTGTGGGCTGTAACCTAGTTAATTGGGTTAAAAAGGACTTATGTTTTTGAACTGATTCTCTACTCATCTGAGCTGTTCCTCATAGAACATATGGCAGAACATAGCCAGCAGCATCCCAAAGTTAGTGAAGAAGTTATTTGCTGTGCTCTGGTAAAGGGCAGTATTGATCAGAGACTGATTTTAACATTCTGGTTGAATCTGTTTTTCAGGGTAAATATTTGACACCAAGATTAAGGTATTGGGTATTTGTAAATATTTTTAGGAAAAACTGCTGGAAATACCAAAATCTGCATCATATTCCCAATTCCCAGTTGAAGGACTGTGTCAGAAGTATTAAAGCAATTCTAGTTTTCATGGATCTTAATGGTGTGATACCAGGCAACTCCACGTGGCTTATTTAAGGGTTAATGCCCAGTGAAAAATTGTCGCATTATTAGTAAGCTGAGATAAATCTTAAAAGAAACAAAGCAAATATGTTTCTAAACACACACTAAACATTTAGAGGGTTTTGATATAGGAACTTGATATGAATTGGATTCAGATTTTACTGTGAAATTCTGACTCTTAAAAAACTGAGCTAAGCCTGACACTTACATGCCCTCAGGCTTCGGCAGATGTGAAAATGCACATTTAAATTACAGCAGTCAGACCCAGACTCTATTTTTAAGATATAGCTACTCACGGGAGAGAAAGGTGAATCGTAAAGGAGCTCCAGCATTCCTACTTTCTTTTTTTTTCCTCAAAATACTTGCTTGTGATTTATTTCTGCCTGGAAACAAAATTCTATTGTTGGAGATAAGGTCAGGCTGCAAAATGCTACAGGATTTGGGTTCAATAAAAAGAGTGTTTGACTTTAAATACCTCTCAGGTAATGATGATACTGTAGGCCAAAAGTATCTTGCTTTGTCCTAGAACAATATTCTAGTTAAATGCTGAGGAAGTGTGATGAGAAGATGAGATCATTTGGATTCCAATTTTTAAAGCTTTCAGAATAATAAGAGGAAAACTACTATATTTTAAGAAATATCACAGGCATCTGACTTTTCCAAATAATATGTACTGGCACCAGTTACTGTGAGTAGTTGCAAAGCCATATAGTAGGTATCAGACGTGTACGCTAGTTTCTCTAAATCCTATCTGAAGCCACTACAGAGTGGCTTTTTTGGTTTTATCCAACCTTAAGGCAAAGTTTTTACCTAACTTTCAGTACAAGCTAATGTAATGATGGACTGGAAGATCTTGACTCTAAATTTAGGTCGAAAATAGCAAAAATATAGAAATCTAAGTTGGTTTTTAAATGAAGATGTAAATAGAGAATATTGATAGTTTTCTGCTGTTGAATAAGCACATGATTCAAAGTTTAATTGTATTTTTGTTTTTACTTTAAATGTTCAAAATGTGGTATTATACAGGGTTTGGTTTTTTTTTTTTTTTTTTTTTTTTTTTTTTTTTTTTGCTGTAACTGTGTCTCCTTTTTTCTCCAAACATGTAGAAAACATGGCTCTAATAAAATGAATAGATGAAAACAGAAAATGTTTCTTCGATGGAAATGTTGTGAAAAATGAATAGGTAACAGAGTAGTCTATAATTTGTATTTCTGGCTTTGGATACAACATGTTGCATCACATTATTCAAGTATTCTTCACAGGGAGATACAGTTTGAGTCCATGGCAATGACAACTTGAAACAAGGCTGTACTCAGAGGAGAAGTTAGCAGCTTTCCAACAGTAGCATTGTGGACTTCGTTATTATCTGCAGATCTATTTATAAAGCAGGTATGCAGGCAAAGCTGTGAAAAAAAACGTAGCTTCAAATCATTTCTACTGTGCAATACATCTCAAAGCTTATTCATAGCAGACGGCTATAAGCTAGGAATAATTTCACCCACAGGAAGCCAATCCAGAAAAAAAATTATATTGCCCACAAACATATGGCCTGCAGGCTTCAGCCTACATTGTGAATTTAAATTCCTATGCTCATCATGGCTAATGATGAGTTTACATTTCACAGTTTCTGACAGCATTAAATTCAGCACACCAAGACACAAGCATAATAAGCCATCATTTTGGCTCTAAAAATATAATCAATATATTTGAGCCTTTATATTTGAATTAAACATATAGAACAGTATGGCTTTGCACAATGTTCAGAAAGTACGGAAATATATATGAGCAAGTGTATAACAATTCAGAATGGGAAACAAATTCCAGAAGGAAGAATGGTACGAATCATCTCATAAAAAGAGGAATTCAAGCAGGAATGGATGTACCTAAAGAATGTATAACTGATCCGAGATTCAGAATTGAGATGGATTTAGACCTTATGGGTAGTGACAAAAGGACAAAGAGCATAGGTGATAATATTGACCACCAAACCAAAAAGATTATATATAGATGAAGCTTTTTATGAACAAAAAGAATAATCTGATTCACAGGACTTGGTAGTAGTGTTTTAGAATGCTTGGGTGCTTCTTATCTGTTTTAACAGACATCTGTTGGGAAAAATATAGATCAAAATGCAGACTGTACAGAAGATTTATGGGTTAGAAGGATGACACAGTGTAGAAGAATTAAGGAGAGTTGCTGATCAGCAGGGAGGAACTAACTGAGAATATAAAGGTGAAGGAAATTTGTGAGAGAGCAGCCATCAAGTAATGGGAACATCCACTCTTTCAAAGTTATGGGAAAAGACAACAGCAAAGCAAAATCAATTGACTTCAAGAGATCAATTTTAAAACCTCAGAGAATTTATAAGACTCACAGAAGTCTTCAGAAAATGAGTTACGAAGGATTTTGGATAAGCTGAATTAATGATGTCATGTGATGCAAGAAAGACAAATGTCTTGCTGGAGTACATAAACAGGAGTAGAGCCTGCAAATCTGCTCTCGTCAAAGCTAGCAAGGTCATATTTGAAGCACTTTGTCCGGTTTGGTGTACCACTGTTCAGTAAACAACCAGGAGATTCCAGAACCATGAGATTGATTAGCTGTTAAGAAGCATGAGCTCTGAGGGAAGGGAGAAAAAGATGGTGCTGTTTAGCTTGAAGAAACGAATATTAAAGGGAATATAACAGTCTTGAGGCCTTGAGAAATGCTGTTAAAAAACAGGGATGCTTTCCATCAGTAAAAAAAAAAAGACTTTTTAGTGAAAAGAATAGTGAAAGACTAGAATAGATTGGCTCTATAGAATTTCCATCATTTTATTCTATGGAACAAATTAGACCAATCTCTGTTGCAAATGAGATGGTTGATCCTGGTTTGGTTTTGAATTTAATGATCACAACAAGGAAAGAGCCTTAGAGGAGATCAGATATTTTCTTTTTATCTCAAGTCACAAGCCAACTAATGTAAATTCAATAAAATTCCTTCTTTCTGAGCCTAGAAGTGATGTGCTACTGTTTACAGCTGTCACTGTTATAGACAAGCACACATCTCACAAGTTTCTGCTTGTTTAAAAATAATCTTCTCTAAATTAATTTTATTTTAAATGTTATATGTAGTTTTATGATTCACATGTAATAGGTTTTTATTATTTTAAATAATTCTAAATGCTTCATAATATTTATTTACTATTGCACTTTAATGCTTCACTACTTACTAACATTTTGGGCTTTTTTGAGCTTTTAGTTATCAGAGCAATCAGTCACCAAAGGAACTACATCATACATGCCTTTGTACAAGAAATTGTAAAGAGCTTCCTAGCATAAGGACCAAGTATGTTTTTGTGGGGTAATCCTTTAAAGCCGATAGGTGGTGTGTCCATATTATTTACTAAGACTTAATAGAAATAGAAAATTAGTTGATTACATGATTTTAAAATGAAAAGGTATTTCCTTTTTAATGTAAAACATGCTTAACAAGGCTAGATTAGGGACACAGACCATTTAACAAGGTCAGTCAGGTTTCAGTAATGTCTAGAGGGTGCTAACGTACAATATATTGCTGTTATTGTTTTATATACAACACTACCAGAAGGGTCAGAATTTTGGTACAAATTTGCATGGGGACAGTTCTTTCCAAAATGTGTTAGATGCAGTCCTCTTCACTGCAGTTTTATTTATAGTTGGAATATCCTTCTGCTGTATCAGGAAGGACACTCATCCTGCATAAAGGTCCAGCAGTGTCTGTACAGCTATAGAGCTACAGAACCAGTTCCTGCTTTCTTGACTTTCTCTCGTGCCTTTCAGTATACATTTCCTGGGACACATAAGAAATGTACCAGCTCTACTGTCTGCACTTCTTCATGGATATGTAATTCCTTTGCTCTGGCTTAGTCCAACATAGTCCTTTTGAGTTATCATCCCTCCCATATGGCTGTTGACCAGCCACAGGTTGACCATTGCTGTTATTTACAGCTTTATTTCTTTACCCTGAAAATGCTTTTGTGTGTTAGGAAAGATCACATTAAGATGAGCACAAATCTTTGGGATAAAGTGGAGTGGAACTTCATTACCTACGACCACTCCTGTTCTTCAAAGTCTTCTGTCTACCTGCCAAACCAGTTTTTCCCAGCAGGCACTTCTCCAGGGGGAGATCTCTCAGAGATCCGATCATCAGACAAGCATCTCAAGGTACGTCTAAAGAGTGTATTGCATGTGGATGCAAACAAGTTTTCCCATTGCTTGAATTCTAACTAGACACAATCCAGCATGGATGGTCTTGAAATGGGTAATGCACCAATATAGTTCATATTCTGCTTGAATTTGCCCTGATTCTCAGCAGAGCTTATTAGGTTGGATTTGGCTATGTGATAGCATGTTTATACCAGATCGAATATGTCTGGATCAGAAACATATCCACAGTAAATCTTCCTCTCCTACTTTGTCCTCTCTTGTAAGCCATCCCTGAAGCTTTTCATGTGGACTTCCCAGATCAGAGCTAGTATATCCTCCTTGCAATTCCTGTCCCTGTCAACTGCTTCAGACCTCAGCTAGTCACTTTCTTTAAGGAATTCATCTCTTTCTTCCTCTTCACTCTTTCTTAAAGTCTAATTCCTAGGTTTGGGTGTCACCTGGTTATTATAATTAGGTCCAGATGAGATGAACATTTTAATGACAGTGATTTTATAGTCATGGGACTGATCTAAGGTCCTCTGATAGCCTAGACCCTCCAAATGTACAAATATCACTAGGCTTAGACAAGTTTCTAGCAACAGAACTAATATACTTTCTAAAAGTTGTGCTCTACTGCAGAAGTGTGTGAGTTTCCATTTGTGAAACATCTGTGAACAAATTGAATTTCTCTTGTATTTAGTTGTGTTTGAATTTTAGTAAATAATTCCTGATCTGTGCTTTAGTCATGATTACTTTGTTGTGACTTGTTAGGATTTGAAATCCAAGCTGTTTTGATGTACATGAGAAGTATGTTTGTTTCTTTATTGGATAAGGTTAATCCTTGGAATCCAATTGCCTGTGCAAAACTTTTAATTCCAAATCCAACATGTATTTTGCCATATGCGTTTTCAAAACATTGCAATAACAAACATTCTCATCAGTAAATTCATTCTTTAGAAGTTTGCTGAAAGGAAATATAAAACAGGTGATGTGACTTCTCCATCCTTGCCAACCCGCATCAACTGAAACTGCTTTCTTAGAGCCTGAAATCAAGGTAAAGTTTGCCTTTACACTGAATAGGAACTGGATTGAACCCTGAAAGAATAAACTGAATTGATACTAAAGTTCACCAAAACACAGTACTTATGCTGGACGCGTCAATGAAGTTAGTGTTTTCACAGTTCCTCTTCTGTCTTTCTGAAAGCAGATGTTAATGCTATAGATTGTTAAAATATACATTTTCTCACCCATGATGAGTCATTTTAGTTGCCTCATTGATTTGAGTACATATTTTCCAGAGCTACATTGCCCACCTCCTGGATTTGAATTTGCATGGCCAATGGCCAAGCATCCTGGCCTTAATCCTACAAAGCACTTAAATGTGTGCTTCAATTTTGGTCCCATGAGTTGTGCCACTGAAGTTAATGCATACAATGAAAAGCTTTGCAAGACTGGAGTAGTAAATTGTTCTTAGGATCTTGGACAATGACCTTTTTATTGAATCACTTGGTTTTCCTTCTGCAGTAGTTATTTTCCGCATTATTTGTTAATTTACAAATAATTTGATAAGGACCTTTTCCTATTCAGTATTTAAATTTCTTTGGGAAAATTTATCTTTTAATTCTGTGCTTATAAAAGAATCTGTTTTCACTAGTATATGTTTTATGCCCAGTACATTTCTAAATGTCATTTTCATTAGTTTCATTGAGTGTCATTTCTAATTGTTATTTTGTCTTCCAAAAGCGTTAAATCTTTTTCCTTTTTAGATTACTATTTCATACTGTAAAATTGTGCATAACAGTATATAATTGATATTTTATATTTTTTATTTGAGTGGTCTCCTCTCAGGCTATATTAACTAATTTTTTTTTAAACTTGAAATAAGGTACAGAGTTGTGGAATTTTTCACCCTAAACCTAGGAGATCAGTGCTAATTTAGCAATGCAGACTTTTTGATACCATTTGGCAAATCCTGTCATAATCAAGTATGATGCTCCAAACTGCATGCTTTGATGAGGTGGGCCTTTCTAGATAGGATACTGAGCAAAGTCAGTGCCAAACTGCAGTGATTTGAAACAAAAATCTACACTATAAAACATTGCCATTTCAAAAGATTAATTCACAAAATGGCATTAGAACTGTATGGATAGAAGAACACACACAAATGTGGTTGGTTTTGCTCATATCTTGGCAAACTAAAGCATCCACGGTTAACCACACTGACGTTCTCAAAAAATATTTTACAGCTATCCTTTCATCTTACTGTATAGAAAATGAAAATAATTTGTTTTGGCCATAGAACAAATCAATGCATCAATGTGTCCTGTCGGTATATGTTACTTTCTTAGACAAACTGAACTGCATAAGTGTACTACCAACTTTAGTGTTTTGATATATGAAGGAACACTTGTATTGATCTTATCAACAGTAATATAGTAATGTTACTAGTAATATCAGTAGTGGGTAGAGTGGGATGTGTTTGTCTGGGTGTTCCAACTTAGAAAAGACTATAGTTCAGATGTGTAGGAACTGCTCTTTAGCAAATATCTGGGTATGTCTGAACTTCAGTTTTCATTGAAACTAATAGCAGGTTTGTAAAGCATTTGAAATCTATTCTGCAAGCACTCTAGAAAAAATGTGCTGTTAAGTATAGATCTAAGCATGCACACACAAATGCCTTTCAGATCTGCTAGGCAGCCTTTCTCCTTTTCAAATGCCAAAATGTCATTTAGCTCAAATGGAGACTTTTCCCTTAAGTCATGATCATTCTAAACCAATCTGATACATAAAGTGTGATAGAAGTGACAGCATACACTATAGGTTACATCACTTACAGTGTAACTACAAATAGAGCTTTTTCATGTCCTTTGTCTACATCACTTTCTGCAAAGCAAGTATGTTACAGTGGTCAAATGTTTAGATACAGCAGTACATAAAGCTTTCAGAGTACCTGGGTACCACATGCCCAGCTGCGAGATGGACCAAGCTCAACCAAGCACAAGAGCAGAGGCAGCAGAACACCAGGCTCACTTGAAAAATCCTTTTCCTCATTTACAGTCAAAAGCATGAGGTGAGCTTAGTAGTTACATCTGAAAGGATTTATATCAGTATCGCTGCCTTTTCTCATTAAACACTGAAGCGAAAACATTGAAGGGAAAAATCTCTTTTTAAATATTTATTTTCCTATCAAGCAAACCAGCTGCATTATTTTCTGCTATTGTATCTTAGTGGCATTACCAAATGATGGACTGCTTTTTTAAAATCGTTTTTTACACTCTCAGTATGGAGTAGAGAAAACCCAGCAGCTAAAGCATACTGTGCAGAGAGAGTATTTATCAACAAGCATAGTTTCATGTTTGAGCTGTCGGGATTGTTTCAGGCTTTTAATAGTTGCATTTTTTTCTTCTTCTTACTGTAGTTCTTGGCATTCTCTCCCAAGTTGGTATTTAGGTTTAGGATGAAAGCAAAAAAACAGTTAGTCTTTTTGAATTTAAGGTTTTAATGAATTTAGACGCCCTTTTTTTTTCTTCATGACAGCAAAACTAATAGTAACTCAAAACAGTTTTGTTTTTACAAAGCACCATGTGAGAATTAGGATAGATAAGAAAAGGAACTTTTAAGACAAAACAAGGAAAGGGTCAGAGGGAGTATCCTGCTGAAAAACACAAAACATTACCTGTAGTACTAAGGCGTCTGGAGGGCAGAGGGAGAGTTAAGGAGCAGTGGGATTGAATTTAAGAGAAATATATCCTTTTGAAAAGGTTAAGAATGTAAGGACAAAGGTCTTTCCAAATAAGAATCTCTTTGGTGACAGTTAAAAGCCTGAATCACTAAGCATCACAATAGTTTTTTAACTGGATAACACAGAGAAAAACCTCTTAGATTTGATCTGAAGAACAGGCAAAATAACCCAGGTTTTCTTTTATGTCTCTGAACCTGTCTCTGAACCCAGTAAGGTCCTTTGTTCATAACTGGACTATAAGAAATATATTCTTTCTGTAATTTTAGCTTTAAAATGGTATGGCATAAAATGTGATTTCAAGACGACTGTCAAATTGGAAGATGTCCTGTTTCCTAGACATGGCAATCCTGGCACCCAGTGTTCAGTATTCTGCTCTGAAAGTGCTGGAATATAATGCAATGTAGTATCTGAGAGGACACAAACTGACCCATTTTTCCAGGCTTCTGATCACACAAAGTTTTGATACCTTCTTGGGGTAATTTTAGCCTGACACTCCTCAGAATGGAGCAATACAATGGAAAGTGCTTAAACCTAGGAAGTCTTACAGTGAATTTATAATAGGTATATTGCAGCAGTGACCAGACTGTGGCTTTTGTGACAAGTGACTGCTTGTACCTCACAAACAGTATAAGAGAAAGCCTAGTCTAGGGTTATGCCACGTGACTCGCAGCAGAGCCGGACTGTTACAGAGTTTGCTGGGTAATCTGAATTTTGGTTGTAATCTGATTCCTTATAGTGCTCCTTGGTGACATAGGACGGACTGTGGAGACCAGAGTTGAAAAATTATTCTGTGACCAGCTCAGTCTCATCTGGAAAATGGAGTAGTAGATCTGGCTGTTATAAGTTACTGCTATAAATCCTCTTCTCATAGCATCTGCAAAGTATGTGGCCTCTCTCTTGTTCTTGCCTGCAAGAGCCTTTGAGGCTTACTTTGGCAAAAGTATTTTGGCCAGCCATAGCATACTGCAATATGCTAGCATATTTTCTCCTTTACTGTAGGCAATATGCTATTATTCCTCTAATTAATACAGATCACAGATAGGCAGACATTTGCTTACATGACCATTGCTAGTTTACAGTCCCTGCAGTTATTTACTTTGAAATCCAATTGCTTCCATTTTGTTCCTAAATTAAGAGGCTCGCTTCACTGCTATGCTGACTTGAAGGTGGGGATATTAAGTGGCAAAATTACTGCTGTACATTTACCCTTTCTCTCACAGCTTTACAATTTCCATTTAAGAGTGCAGTAAAGGCTTACCTAAATAAGCAATTTTCCCTTTTGCACTGTAGTAATGCCAGATTTGAATGTGCTGTACTCATTTGTGTAATTTACTTCTTTCATCAGAGAAAACCAGAACATTAATAAAGAGCAGGAACAAAAAGACAGTCAGAATAGGTGATAATTAAGTAGTGGTAATATCAAACAGAAACTTTTTAACAATCTTGTGAAGAACTGATATTATAGCTTCATTTAATTTCTCATATCTGCATAAAACTTATGACTTTCAATAATTGAATTTGCTAAATTTTTTGTTTCATTTTAGGCTATTAGGCAGCCAAGTGTGTTATATCAATGCATCTCCACTTCAGCATTGTAGAAATTTAGGGTTTCTTCTCACATTTTCATTTCTTCTTGAACTCAAAGATATTTGAAGGCATTTTTACAGTGACATTTTTAATACATACTATGTACTCATGTGATGGACCTTTTTATAAGTCTGTGTTTTAGTGCCCTCTACTGGATGCACGCATGAATTTATCTAAATGTTTGATTATAATTTATTGACTACATGCTAATTCCTGTGCAGTACGTGTGCTAGAGTAGAGTTATTTCAAAAATCTGGGTAATAACACTACTGCTTTGTGGCTACAGTAATGGCAAAGCCATGAAGAGATGTAAAGTGCATATTCTCACAAGGAAGCTTCCTTTCAAAAATATGCCGCGGTGTGTTTTATAGAGCCGATCTCTGTTCTGAGCTCTCTTAAGAGATGGTTAAGAAGCAGATTTTGTGTTTGTTATATGTGAGCCACAAAATGATGACATTTGGAGTCACATTCACATTCTGCAGAGTATATTCCAAAATCTTGAGACTGGGCATATGAAATTCCTACCTTAGAAAACAAAACCTTGCTTTTTAGCAGATAGCGCCAGTGCTTCAGAAACATAGATGTATAACGGAAGGTAGAGGCACCAAAAGATACAAAAATCTCCTAGATCCGGGGATTATAGAATTTGAATCTTTGATATTTTGATATCTTTTAAATTCTGTAAACTTCTTTGCAGACAGCAAATGGAATATAGAATTCATGTGCCAACTTTTACTGTCAGCATATACAAATATCAGCCGGACACAACCTTGGCAATCAGTTCTAGAGCCTCAGACAAAAAGGAGTGGCTTGTTCATGATCTCCCTGCAGAGGAAGGTCCAGATGCAGATCTAATTGCAAAGACCTGCCAGATGACGGTCCAGGCTCTGTACCTTCCCAGGTACATAGGCTGAGATAAGAAGTCCACACAAATAAAATATCCTTGTGTCTGCAAAAGCACTTTGTTCATGACTTGGAATAAAAGTGTCAGCTTCATAGGTTTATCAGGTTCCTGCTATGTGTGTCCTTTTTCTATATTTCCCAAGGAAATTACTGGCTTTTACGCACTTGAAAATACTAAAAATGTGAGATCAGTGCAGCCATGTAAACCACCTACCCAGAAACGAAAATTCTACAATACCTGTTCTCTGTTTTGTTATTGTCATGCTTTAAAAGTTTGTGTCATGTTTAAAGGATAACTCTTTAGTTTTAAGGCTCTTCTGGATTTAGGATATCTAAAAGATTGTCTAACACATTGAATTCTCCCTGAGAGCTCTATTTCTGGGGAACACTGAAACTCTCTAACTTAAAATGAGATTTTCCTTCAGGTTAAACACAGGAATTTCAAATTTGCTTTGCAGATTTTAAGAATTACCATAAGCAGCACCATTTTTCTATACAAACTGAAACTTTCTTTCACCACACAAAACATTCTAGTTCTAAAAGCGTATACCCAAGTGCCAAAAGAGAAGGTAGTCATTAATATATAGCACATGTATATTGACATGATGCATGAAACTTTTCAGGAGTAGAAAATGATGGGAAAATGATCACCTGAAAGACCTTCGTCATTCTGAGCACTTTTTACATGGAAAGAGCTAAGAAAAGACAGAGACAGGCAAAGTCTGGGAACACAAAATAGAATCACAGGTTTGATCTTTTTTCTTCAGCAGTGCCACTTAATTTCCGTAGCTGAGATGCAGAATTTCTTCACATGTCCTGACATCAGAAAGAAACAGCAGTTAAGCAAGATCACATGAATTGCATTTATAAAATGAAACAGAACTTTCCCAGTCCTTGCATTCAACAATCTGTAACTCTATACATTGGGGTAGACTTGTTCCAGGAATAAAACATGATTTCCAAAGCCAAGCTAAAAATGGCATGGCCCTATGAATATGGTAAACTTCCAAATTTAAACTTTGATTAGAAGCTCTTAAAACAATTTCTAATACTGCATCCAACATTTGGGTATTTTCCAATTAAGCGTGAGTGTTAAATATAATCATCTTTATTTCTGATTCCATAACTGCATTATGCAAGTGCAAACTGGTTACATAATTGCATGTACTGTCTTACCCAACATATATTTGTGATGACTTTGAAACACGCATTTCGTACATCTTCAGCATGTCTTGAATAACCACCAGATATGGCATAAGTTGCCACTAAAACCCGTATAACGCACTCTATGAATCAGTTTGAACATTAAGGGTCACTTAGATGGATTCCAGTATAGTTTAACTGAAATTTCGAAACAAATTTTCCCAAATTAAGTAACAAAATTCAGACAAGTCAGTTTCTGACCAGATATCCAAGGCAAATATTTCAAGGTGCTTAGGTTAGGTGCATTGTTGCTCTAGTTCAGACCAGTATCAGTAGCTAGCTAACCTCTAGGGATGCCTATTTCTCTTTTCTGGCTACAGACAAAATATAGATAATTTATACTCCTACCTTAGGCAACTAATGAGATGTCTAAACTTAGCAGAGGAACTCCTGATAAATTGCTCTGTGCTTGCGACTTCTGAAAATAAAGCCATTTATTTATGGAATATGTAACCCACGGGCAAACATCCTTTTATTGTCAAAAGTTACTCATGAATTTTTATTTTAGGGCTTTATGAAGCAAATTAGATAGAAATTGCTAGCTATGTTATGTATATAGGCAGCTTGTTGAGGTAATCTTTGCAGTATATTATAGAATTTTCAGAGAGCATCAAAATGGAAAATTATCACTGACTGCTTTTGAAATTATGTGAGAAATTGTTTTCTCATTCTTACATTTTTCCCCTTGAGATTCAAATATTTTTAATAGTATTCCATACAAATCAAGACATTTTTTCATATGAAATAAGATGGTAATCTAATTCGCCTTGAAGTTGTTTTTTTTTTATTGTATATTTGGAGGATCCAAGTTGATGTCCCATTCTTCCACATCCCAGGTAAGTCTCCTGGCTATCAAGCTATCAACTGTTTTTTGACAGTCCTCTATTCATTGATTCAGTTGTTTTTCATCAGCAAGGAAACAGTATTTCTATTTTGTAACTGATTAAATATTCGTTAGAGTTAAAGCCTGGGTTTTCCAAGTCCTAGGGTTATTTTCTACAACAAAGTCAAAATATAGTCCCCTTTTTAGATCCATTAAATACCAAAACAATCCATGACCCCTGCTATTAGAATGCCTTTTTTTCTGAATGTGGGCTAGGACAATTTCTGCTCTGTGTTCCTCTGACTGAACCCAGAGTCACTTACACCACCATAAATAAAATCCAAGTGCTGTTATATATCTCTCAGAAGAGAAACTGATGACATTTTTAGGAATTATTTAATGTGAAATCTAAATGTAAGCATTAAGTCTAGTCATATATCTAGCTCTTGTAATTTTTCAGGGAGACTATATGAATTCAAGCAGAAAATTGTTGTTGTTAATCATTTTTATCTTCATGTGTATCTCTATCTGTCATATAACCTGAGGGAAAGCAGTTGAAGATGTTATGAAAATTATTATTTTTGAAATCTTCCTGTGTTTAGCAAAATCTTTATCTATTTTTCAGTTTCATTCAAGTTTTGAAGAAATAGTCAATTTTAACATGATTTCTAAATGGTTTTATTTAAATATGTTGACTTTTTTTCATCCCAGAAGTACCATTTAGAATAGCCATTTCCAATTATAAATTTAATTGTATTATTCCTATGCTCAGTTCAAATTTTACTCATCTGGATTCACTTTTTCAGTGTATTAGGAACATGTAAAGTGGTGGCAAAATGTAGATTTTGGATATGATCCTTCAAAGAGGTAATGTGTAACAGAAACATAGAAGTAACCCAGTTTCACTTGCATTACAATATCTAAACAGCAGGGCTCTGAACTGTCCGCCATTAGACAACGATGTTTCAAATGTTTGTACTGACTACAAGCTAAGATGGTTTAAGAAGGTAAATACTGTTGTTGCAACTTTACATGTATTTCCTGGAATTGGGATTCGCTTTGAATTCCACTTATCACACTGGAGAGACTAAATTTTTTTTTTTAGTGAGAAAGCCATACTGTCATCTAAATGAAAGCCTTGGTACTAGTCTTTGATTTAGTAAGGATGTCATATAGAAAATAATCATCAAACATTTGTCATGTTCAGAGGTCCTTGAGTAATGAATCTAAATCACTCATTTCAGAATTTACTTTTTAATAATGGCCTTTGAAGCCTTCAATGTCCATGCTTCATTTTACAAGTGAATAGCTGCATCTAGATAGGGCATACTACAACTTCCTACCTATAATATGTCTCCAGGATGGCCACATGAATATCATACCTTAAACCTTAGTCACTTATTCTGCTGAGGGAGCCCATGAGATTGGAATCCAGGGAATCATACCAATCTTATTTCCATAAAATTATCTATTTAATTTCATTTTAGTTAGGTACACCTTCATAGGAAAAATCTGGTTTCATTATGCTCCTTTAATCCAAGCTACCTAGCTGAATTACATTTCAAGGCATCTATTAAAATCGAAGGCCTTGAAGAGCTGTACAATCAACATGTGGTCCAGAAGCTGCATTCTGGCTGCTTTGGGTTTCTAATCAACCCAAAATAGATCACGGTAATTGGGCTTTTAAAAACAAAACAACAAGCATTTTCTGTGGTCTTTTTATGATTATGGATCTGGCTATATGAATATTTCTGTTTTTAGTCTGACCTTGATCAGCTCTTCCAAGGTCTTAGTGTAGAACAATGGCTACCTAATCCCACAAAGGCACTTATACATGGTCGCTGTGTGCGCATGGTTTAAGAGTTAAGCTTTTTATGACAATTAGACTTTTAGAACACAAAGTCAGTGATTTTAAGGACCCTGCAGTGGTAAAGATATTTTACTGTGAAAGTTGTGGGTGCTTTAACTTAGTAAAGAATTTGCAGTGGGTAAAATTTCAAGCTTCAAACATAATAAAGATTTTATGAACTCTTTAAATTCTGTAACTCAGAAGACAAACTGGCATTACATTCATGATCTTAGTACTTCATCATATTGTATCTTCATGTTTCTGAAAAACCTAGGGAAAGGTCAAGGCAGTAAGATTCAGCTGTGCCTGTGACACTGAAAATACTATATAATTCTGTACACAGCAAAATGCGATATAATTCCGTTGTCAGAAATAGTCAGTAGTTCATTCGGAGTTGGTTTTGTTACAAGGAAGGGAGCAGGACAGTGCTAATGTCTGGTTGATTTTTCACAGCAAATAATTTAATCAGCTTTCTACTGGTGTTCTTCTGTGAGCTAACTGATAAATTAACAAAAGGTAGTTTGCTTTTATATAAATCACAAAGTTTCCTCAGGGTGCACATACATAAGCAAAGATAATCCAGTACCAAACACCAGCACTGTACTTCCATTATTTTTGTAAAACTTGTCATTTTCCAAAGGCTGGATTTCAGTAACTCACTAAATCGAGCAGAGGTGCACGGTTTACCATGGTGTTTCTGAATTCTGAATTTTCAGTTTCAGCAGCGTAGTTTTGCTTGTACTGAAAGGATGCCTTTGATAAAAGCTGAGTTCTGTATCAAAAAGTGCATTTTAAGGGTCTTTATAAATTTGCTTTGAATTAAGAGGTTTCTCTGTATATATGGAAGTGGACTTCTGGCCTTTTTGCCTGACTCATGCTACTTACAGAGGTTTCTCCAGCAAACTCTACAAAGACTGTTATTCTTTGACCAGTATTTGTCTTCACAAATGCTTCTTTCTTAGTGAAGTCTTTGCTGTAGTTAACTCATTCTTTTCCACTATTAGAAGCTGGAGGTAGGAGTAATTATATTCAGTTACAGTTGCAGTTTTACATCCTTCGCACGCACTGAATGCCCTTGCTATTTTATTTCCTCTGAAAGGTGCACTTTTTATAGCTCTCCATTCTAACTGATATTCCTTTGAATTCAGTTCCCTAACTACTTCCTTTTGAGTTGTACTTGAAAGGGCTAGAAGGTTCAAGTCTTCTTTTTTCTATTTGTTCATCTCTGCCTGGAATTTCACTGTCTCAAAGTAGGTTTTAGTTACAATTCTGTAAGTCAGGGAATACCATTAATATACTTTTGTGAAAAGTAATCGTTTTAACATTGTAACTAAATAGCTAAAATTCATTTCTTTCATTATACCCATATGCACCTTAAAAAAAATCACGCTTTTCGCTTTGAATTCTGGTTCATATTGTAATACGCATTATTCACAAAGAGGTGTGTTTGTAGCACCATTTGCTAGGCAGTATTGAGCAACCCAGTCTAACCTCCCATCAGTGTGCTACAAATTTACATATACAGTAGTAAATTAAAAAAATAAAAATACATTTCTATAGTTTCTCTTCTATTATGTGTTTTTAAGTATGCTGATCCATGTCTTTTACTTGCTATACAAGTCCTGTTCATTTTCCTTGATCCTGCTGTTTTGCTGCTGGAAATATGTCAGTAAATTCTGACTGGCTGATCTTTCTCTTCTTCCTTACTAAAAGAAAGATAATTATAAGTGACTGCTTTTCTTCTACTATAGAATAAAAGGGATGAAAGATGTTCTTGAACTTTCCTTGTCAATAGCATGGCATATTTTAAAGATAAAAACTTTACCACAAAAACTGCTACACTTTCACTTTTGGAGGTGTATAAGAAGGAAAAAATGTGTCGGATTATATCTTCAAACTGCAAAGGGAACATATGTGGGGTTTTTTTTTCCTTTTTAATTGTATATTATTTAATTTTATCAGATTATGCTTAACTCTACCTGCTGAGATTTTCAGTGTGCTTGAACAGGCGAAAGCCCTTCATTCATATATCTGGTCTTTCTTTCTCAATTTCTCTTTTGTAAGGGAAAATGCCGTCTCATTTTTTAAATAAATGTTGCTGAAAGTGAAAAAATATTAATATTGGCTTAGAACTAGCTGTCACTTATCTTTTATTATCAGTCTTTGCCTAAAATTGTCTTTAACACTTCTGACTGAGTTTAATGTCTGACTCGTACTGTGGAGGTGTTTTATATGTCTTTGCACTACTTCTGCTTTTTCAAAGGTTACTTCTGTGGTCTTCTCATAAGGAGAGACTGACAGTTCTCCATCCTACTCAGTTATTTACATCTTCAAATCCCATTTCCACCTTCACAAATAAAAAAGAGCCCTTGGCCTTGAAAGTATTTGATTTTGCTAGTGAAGGAGATGAAGGGGGTCTGGAAACTGTCTTTGATACATGGTATGCAGCTCCAGTAGAATTACTTGCATGCCACTATAGAGAGAGGTCAGATTTCAGTTTTGAGTTACATAAATTTTGGCTATACAGACATGCTGTTTCTGTCTCTTAAAGGTAGTAGAATTGCAAAGGAATATCAGGTTTAAAAAGCAGATTCCACCCGGCACCTGTGTAAATACCTTTAGGTAAAAAGATGTGCTGCCTTTTCCTTCCCCTAGAGTTCTCCATAGCACTCAGCAAAGTTTAGTTATAGGAAGTAGTTTCTCCTACAATTGTTTTCTTGTGACATCTCCAAAGCAGCAGTTGTAATGAAATCATGAAATTGTTTTCAGTATGCTCTACTAAGACATTTGTAGTGTTTATATGTTTCTGGAGATAAAAAGCAAGGACGTTACTTGCTATCCTCAGAAATCCCCTCTTCCTCCCTTGGGTAATCCATATCAGTCCAGTATTTTACATTGACTAGAAGTGTTTTATTTTTATGTAAATAGAGTTTAGAAGACCAACTATGATGACTTTTTAACATATTGATTTAATTTGATGATTAGTTAGTTTTGTTGGGGATTTTTAGGGTTTCGTGTTCAAGACATTTTCTCTTTAGAGCTGTAAAATGGTAGTATAAGTTAAGCAGCCTGGCTTTGCTTTCAACTCTTGGTAGAATCAGTTTTCTAAATATTATTGGCATAAGTCAATTAACTGCTAAAAATCTAAAAATACCTGTGAAATATTTAAATGCTGTATTGTATTTAAAATATTAAAACAATTGAAGTGTTGTACCTCTTGTGTTGACCACTTTTTTTGCAGGTATATTGTTATTTTTACACAAAATACAGGGCTCAAAACACAAGAAAGCATTCTGTCCTTGAAATACAGCAATTAATGCCAGAATATGTAGTAATCAACTATAATTATCTCAGACAGTTTCTTCAATCTAATTTTTAGTGATGGAAAGTAAATACATTACCTGTTTTAGATGTGTCTTTATCATTCAGTTCTTTCTTCTTTACTATCAATTCTCTGGTGAAAAGTCTTTCCCACAATAGTTCTAGTTTCATTGCCGCTTGCCCAGTATACTATCTTTAAAGACAGAAAATAAAAGCTTACAGGTACATGACTGTTGTTCTGAAGAAGGCTAAAATAAGTTTACACAAGTGGAAGACAAAAATACATTATGGAACTATTCAAAAGCAGTAAACAAAAATAGACGTGAGTGTAGGGGTACAGAAAAATAGAATGCATAAGCTTTTAAATGACTGACAGTATAGGCAGGTTATTGCTATCTATTAAATGTAAAACTGGTGATATAAATGGTTATGTATTCAGTCCTTGTGTCTACGTTGAAAAATGCTGATTTTATAGTGCTCTTTGCTAGGTGTCAGTTTCTTGAGTTTTCAATTATTTTTGCCAAAAAAGTGCTTGCTTTAATCAAATCTTCATTAATTTTTACCATTTTTCTTTAGTCTCTTTAAGAAATCTTTACATTTAAAAATTAGTTCTGTAAATATTTGTCTTTTGTTCAAATATCTGCACTGAATATTTATCAGAACCCTAAATTTTTCACTGAAAAACAGTTTCAAAGAAAAAACTTGATCATTTAATTCAAAATATAGCATTTTTATATGAAATTTGGACCTGGTTATAGACATTAAGATTCAAAGGAGAATCAGTTCATTTTAGGAAATAGCAACCCATTTTTCTTTGCCTTGGATTTTGTGCCTAAGAAAGATCTGATGGAAGGAAACTCTAAAGCTGTCAAAGATTCAGGCTAGCAACTTCAGATAGAAGACCAATATCTCAAAACCTTGAAACGCTTGGTATCTTAATTTAGGTAGTCAGGCAAAAATAGATATCTCTAAAATAAGACTATAGTTTTTGTCAACCAAACCTATGTTGTTCTTTTCCTTATCTGTAAAATGGTCCATCTCCAAAGTGTTGAGATGCATACTGAGGCAAGTCAGTGTTGAAAAGTTTGGATCTATAAATGCTTTCATATTTGTATGTGAAACTTCATCTACCGATAAGCAAAAGTCTATGGTTTCAAGTGATGTCAGTCCAGATTTTGACATAGTATTATTTTCTTTAATGCAAAAATAAGAAATCTGAAAAAAAATTGATAAGCATTAATAAAAGATTCAATCAAATATTTTGTCCTAAAAATGTCAATTTGTAGTCATACATTTGAATGTGTTTTTTATTTTCAAAATAATTATACTGTATTTTATTTATGTATTTTAGGCACAGAAGGGGCAGTGTTTGGGCACTCTGTGGAGACACCCCATATCAGAGCAGAACCTTCCCAAGACCTCAAGTAGGTGTTGTTCAAAGAGTTGTTTTAAAAATAATTATTCCCCAAAATAATTAAGCCTTGATTGAAAGCAAATATCTGGTGGACTGGTGAACTCCTATTTGCTGTAACTGGACAGAAAAATAGCTTCTATCACACCAAATGTAAAATACATTAGTTTTTATAAATGACTTGCCTCCTATAGCAGAATAATCTGAACCTTTGAGAGGTGTTTTTTCCCCACAGTTTGGAATCATCAGACTTATCTTTAAGGTTGATTAAGTACAGTACTGCTTATTAGCATCAGTCCCAGATTTTGTTTGCTTATGGGCTGTTACAGAATACATAAGTCAACTTAAAGTAAACAGTCCCAGATTTCTCCTTCAAGCAGTGTTTCTGGGTTGTTGGGTTTTTTTAATACTCCACACACATCCTTCAAAAAATCATCATCAAGTGAGGCTACAATTCTAAGCATAATATCATACAAATGTTGCTGTACGAAATGTTGCCGTTCTCAGTTCTGGTGAGAAACACCACAGGCTTTGCTGCAAATCTAGTATGGTACCTAAACATTATATACTTCTCCCTTTATCTGCCTAGCAGTATTTACAATGAATTGCTATAGAAAAGGATTGGTTAAATGTCCTTCCCAATACTCGCAAAGGCATTTAGGATCATTAACCAATAAGGAGGTCACAGAAATCACATGCAGGAAGCTGCCCAGGCACACAAACGTGAGAATTGTAAGGGGGGGGTAAGAAGTAAATGATCGTGTTTGATTATTTGCACTAAGGATCTTAATGTAATAGGATGGTTTGGGGGCTTCCAGAGGATGCTACTTGTTAGATTTTAATTTAAAAATCTCTATCCCTTGCCAAGACGCCTCTCAGTCCTTTGTTGAGGGTAGTTGTAAAGGCTGTTATTAGTGATGGCCAGCAAGGTGATACAGTTTCTGCTCACAAGGAGGGCAACAGAAATCAGAGTGAAAACACTGCAAGCTTTTCTTGTCTGAAAGGCCCAGAATTTGAGAAAGAAGGTGGAACATGTCCCAGTTGAAAGAACATGGAGGCCATGTGCAGATATGCTTTGTCTAGTTTCTACTATTTAAATAATGATGTCAGAATGCAGACATATGGTGATAGAGATAATCCTGTGTCTTCAGGATTAATTTCACTAGAGTTAAAATCACCACATGCTTCTGTGTATGCAAATGAATGTGTCCTTTATTTAACGCCATACTGAGCCTGGGGCCCAACTGATACAGCCTATATTTTAAAGTACTTTTGGCCTCTAAAACAGGTTAGTTGCATCTTATTTGCTAGGTGGGAATGGTCCTTAACTCATGTTAACCTCCAAATTCTGCCTGAAAATTGTTTGGGAGTCATAACTGACTCTCAATTGACTCTTAGGTGTGCCAGGGACAATTTAACAGCATCGATGGTTGAACTCCAGAGCTCCCTGTGTCATAGCCCTGTTTAACGTTTTAGTGTAGACTTAGAACATTTTAGTCTAGACTTAGCCAGAGAGTCCTGTCAGTCCTGAAACTGTGTAGAATTTTACTCCCTAGTGCAATGTCCTTGGGGCATTTGAAATTAATGGTGACATGGGACAGTGAAGAGTTTGCTGAGTTGGGTGAAACTCCAAAACAATTGTCATTGAAGCGTATTTTTTTCAGTGGTCACGGATGACTCTGCAGTTTGATAGCAAGTTGCAATGCATAAATTCAAATCTATTAGGCCCAATTCTTCTCGTTCCATATCCAGAATTTGAGGTCTTCAGACATATGAGCATCTGTAATATTTGCTATTAAAAATGTCCTGTGCAAAAATCAAATTCGGTCAAGATTTGAAAGGACAGCATAATTTTCCTTCTTATGTGCTCAGCCATTTTGGTGATATCTTTTTCCCGTTTTGAAATAATAGCTAGCAAGCTTTGGCTTTCAGAAAATGTTTTTCTACAATCCTTTGTGAAAGCTGGTAAGCCCTTTTGTGTCAAATCACAAAAACTAATTGAATCTGACTTTCATTAGCTGGCATAAGCAGAATAAAAGAATCATGCCTAAGAATCAGGAAAATGAATTATGACTTAATAATTTAATCTTCATATTTCTCTCGCTGCCTTTTCCTCACAAGAATGCAGTTAGGAAAACTAAACTGCCAATATGATAGGTCCCCAAATATTGCTTTTAGGCTAACACTACATTAAAACAGGATGTAGTAATAGGTAATATCTATGCACAAGAGAGTAGACAGTAGTTAAATGTTGATTGCTTTGCCCTGAATAACCTCCTTAATAAGGGGGTGAATTACTTTGTTGTTGTTCTCTGGGGAGTACGGGAAGATCAAATTTAATAGATTTTTTTTGTCTTCCATGTCAAGCTTAGCATACTATTGACTATGAGCTAATCCTGAAGGCTAATGCTTGGCATAATGAGATGAGAACTGATCAGGCAGCAGGGAACCACCCAAGCTAGTAGGATTTTAACTCTAATAAGAATTAAAAACATACACCTCTTGCACAAAGGGTTTGTTTCACTCAGAATTGCATGATGGGTTGTTTGTGAGAGCCATCTTCTGGGGCATTTCCGCGTAGTTTACTACAATGGCAAAGCATTTATTCTATAAAAACCTAAAGCCACAGAAGACATCAGAAAGGAATTTTCACATTAAATTGACAGACGTGAGAGCAGGCTGAGAGTAACAAAAGCACTGGGCCTCTGTTCAATGATTTTATCCAGAAATAAAATAATAATAAAGTTTATGAAAAGGGTGAAGTTTCAGTAGAGTAAGACGACCCAGCTTCCTTCCCATAGTATTTTTAAAGATCTCAGGTTCTAGTTACTTTTTCGGTATTTGTTTTTAATAAAGTGGAAATAATGACTATTTATGTTTTCAGAATCTGTGTTTGTTGTTTAAATAGTAATTTAAGTGCTTGTGCGAATGTATTGACAGAAATCTGTTTGTTTAGTCTTATCCCTAGCTGTGAAAATATGTGTTTCTTTTCTTTCATGTACATGCCCATACAAAAATAGGGATGCGCAAGGGTGTGGTGAAAATTTGGAGCATTGCCAGAAGTCAAGGTTACAAATACACGTATGTACATACAGAAGACATTGAAATAAATGGACTAGAAAGCAAAAGCAAGCAAAAGGCTAGCATTACTACGAAGATAGGCTGGAGCAGGAGTTAAGGGTAACTAGGTATGGCTCTTAAACTGAAAGTATAATTTGCTTTCATGTTCAGTAAGCATGAGGATATTGGACATGGGAGAAGAGAAACGGCATGTTATGGGAACCGGGGTATGAAAGAAAGTATTGGTATTGTGATAGACAGCAAAATTCCTGTGGTTAAGTCAGGGTGCTGGATAATCTCTATTCCTATCTATGAATGAACTAAATGTGAAAGTAAGGTCCAATAGCCAAAATTTATAATAAAGCTTTCATACTGGAAAACAGATACTATAGGATGGATGGTTGGCAAGGGTAGGACTAGTAATGAAATGGATGAAAAGTGGGCTAAAAGAGTTAGCCAGTATGTTAGGCCTTTTAGTCTCATCTCTTTAGTATGCAAAGTTTCACAACATTATTTAGAAAGATTCATTAAATGATTATGAAAGGCTCAAAGATAAATAAAAGTTGAGCTGAAATAGAAGGTGGGTAGATTGTGCCAATCCAAAGTTTTCTTTTGATAAGATACTTGGTCTTGTAAGTTCCACGTAGTTCCAGCTTAGGACTAAAAGCAAAAGTACTTGTTTTACCAAAGGTTTTCATACTCAGGGATATTCCAGATAAGAGTTTGCCTAATTTTTAAATGGAAACTGAACAATGGTGATCAATACCAAGAGGCTGATCCTCATAACCCCAGAACTCATTTCTGAAATGGTTTAGATTACATTTATCCATTGCTCTGCTGTACCTGCAAACTCCTTTTTGCTGTAATTTCTCTAATGAAACATGTAGCTTGATATACTCCTTCTATTCCTTAAAACTTGTAGTATACACCATTAAGGCTAAGTAGTGCAGCTGCAACAGCCATAAGATTTTCATTTCCTGACTTTCTTATGATTTTAAGTGAATAGGCTTACTGTTGCAGTAATAAAAGGGTTGTATCTTTTTTTATTTGAGCCACATTTAATTTCCTTGATCTTTCCTCGTACTATACTTCCTCCCGAGACTTTATCATTTGGCTTGTTCTTTTTCCACCCCAACGTTATCTCCATTTTCTGTGCCACTCCTTAGCCACTTTCACATGAAAACAAGGCTTAATTTTGCTGTCTTTCTTTTTCCCCTCCTCATCTCCCTGATAATTTTATGAATCAGCTGACCAGTTTCATCCATATTTGATAGAAAGGCAAAAGTTTCAAAAATCTTTAAGCTGCTAAATGTTTTCTGCAAACCTCTGCCTGACTACAGGAAAAATGCTCATATTCTCTAATAAAAAAAGGGAAGTATTATCAGTTATTCAAAGCAGTTGGTTTGCCCATGATCCACGTGGTTCTAGACTACCCTCAATCTATGATGTGTTTTGCTCAATGGGCAGGCTAGAAAAAGGACATAGAGGTTCTGGCAGAGGACATAGAGGTTCTGGCAGTATTGTGGTTGCAGAGGGGACGGTCTGGGTTCTTGTCACAGAGCTGTGCTGGAACTAGAGAAAGGATTGGAAGCTCATACAGGCTGTGTGTAAGATGAGGGAGGGCCTGAGGATGAGAGTTTTTGTGGTGGATAGTTATAGCGGGTGTAGGACACTGGTGTATAAAAGCATTAGTTCTGTTGCTCACCAAACTGCTATTGCCCGTACCCACAATTATTCAAAGAACTCAAAAGGTAGCCTAAGCAGTAGAGAACAGTGAATGATTTCATATTTCTTATGCCACAAGTTTCATGGTTGCCTTGGTTTTATTTGAGGATAGAATTCGTTGCCAAAAAGAAAGGAAAAGCTATTTAGCTTCTTCATAGTGTAAAATACTCACTATATTCTGTATTGCAGAAGGTAAAAAATCTCCCTCTGCTTCTTTCTGAAGCAGTGCTTACCCTAAAAAAAGACTGATTTTTTTTTTCTTGAACAAAGTTCAGGTAGAGTCCAAGTATGGCCCACCAGAGCGTGTGTATTCCAAGTTCTCTTCTGCATTTACTCTGCAGAGGTGGAAACAGACCTGACTAAAGAATTTCAGCAGAAAAATTTTCCATAGGAGGATGCATTTTCATCCAAATGTGTCACAAAACCATGTCCCAGTTTATCTCAACTAAAATATACTTCTTTATATCATCTTAAGGCCCTTTGGGGAAACAATATTGAAGATAACATTAGAGAATTACAGGCAGGCTGGATTACCACTTGCTAATCACAGGTAGCTAATGGAGTTCAAAATTTAGAAGGTTTTCTGTCAGCCAGTTCTCATGTGTTTCCAGTTGTTTGAAGAGATCTGTTTGGCTCTTGAGCCTCTCCCAAGCACTGTATGCTCAAATCTTACTCTTGACAGTCACTTGAGAATTACCTGTGGGCATGTTGCTACAATCTGTTTCTGACAAGATAGATTTCTATTTTAAGAAAATATACTCTGAAAGACAACTCAGTTACTGGAACTATTTCTAGAAAGAAAATAGACTTCATGTAAGATTGATTAGAAGGAGAGGCAGCAGAGTGGCAGGGCACGCGTGGAAGGGGTTTCAGGTAAGAACAAGAGGAAGGAAGGTTATGGGAAGGGGAATAGAAGGGGTGGAGTAGAGGTAACTCTAAGATATCAGGGCTATGTCCCAAAGAGAAATCCTTTCCCCTTTCTTAAGGGACTGTCTTAGATTGTCTCATATGCAGATCTATGTCCCACAGGCTGAAAGATTAGACTTTCAGGCATGTTGTGGTATTTCTCTAAGAACAGGAAGCTGGATGGTCACATTCTAAACCTTATGTTTCTACTTATTTTTTTGATTTTCAAAAGTTTGACTTTTGGTGAACTTTACATTCTAGAACCCATGAAATCTTACCACCAGAGATTCTAGTTAGCGTGGTTGGGTTTTTTTGTTTGTTTGTTTGTTTGTTTGTTTTTGGTCAGTAGATTGTTTCTTATCTAAATTCCTAAAGGCTTTTAAAACACTTACAGGTTTTTCTGGCTATTTCAAATCTTCCTTAGAGCTTAATTGTTTCTGGTCTTGGGGGGGGGGTTTTATTAATATTATTTGTGATTTTGGTAGTTTCCCAGTCTTCAGCTATTCTGGCTATGCCCTAACCCACTCCGAGAAACAGGAGTGCATATACACTGGTTCTCTTTAACTTTCCTCACTCCACCTGCCTCCTCTGTCAAGCTCTTTCTTCAAACATTTGCTCCCTTTGGCACTTCTCACCCTCTCTTGATGCTTCTTCACATTTTCTAATCCTTGATTAACATAATCAAAAAAGGCATTTCTTTCTCTTTCTCCTCAGTAATTAATATTTTTATATTTTCAGAAGGGATCCTTTATTTTCCACTTTTCCTGATTTATTAGCTATGTCAAATAACATTAAAATATTCAGTGCTTTTGGTTGTTGCTATGATAATGCAGATCAACTGAGCTGAAACCAGTGGCACGTACAGGGCAATTAGAACTCAGATTTGAGCCCAGTGAGGTGATTTGGGGGTTAATTAGAATTTCAGGAGTTACAATAAGGTCATGTTGATGCATGCCATAGTCAGTGACATGCAGAGCACAGGTGTAACATCAAATGCTGTGCTGAATGCCTTACTACTGTTCTGACTTGAGTCAAGAAAGTTTCCTCTTTATTTAAGTGCATTGTCCATGAGTTGCGAAATGGATATTGGAAAAGAAAAGTGATATTATTTACTGTTTTCAGGCCATTGCCTATGCCACAGAATATTTACTTCACTTTCCCTTATTTAAGACTCTTTTGGTGGAGTCACAAAATACAGACAACCAAATTCTGCCCTTAAAGTTTAGGTTCCTGCTGATATCACAGGGAGCTTGAACATGAACATCTGAGACTTTTGGCTCTTGACAAAGGCATATCTGATGATCAGTGAACAAAATTAAGGCTCCACAAGGCTGGCACATTTTCATTTGCATTCCAATAAAGGTATTGATTTCATCCTGAAAGTACTACAAACATTTGACTAAAAACACTAGAATACAACAAGTTTCAGGAAAAATAACTCTTTTAGTAATAAAGCACATGCATCTTACGGAGAGTTAAATGTATCATGAACAGAATTTTTGTCATTTGTATATATGTTAAAAAGTGCATGTATATAAAGCTGTAAGTAATATGAATAATAAGACTGAAATGATTGAAAAATAATTTTATTTTCATAGTATTCCCACTGCAATGTCAAATGTAGCTAACCAAGGATCTTCTGATTGAACAGTGATTCTTTAAAAAAAATCCAATGTTTAAAAAATGTCACATGGCATTATATTAGTTTCTTTGAAATCTTTTGAGAAAAAACAGGGCTTCCAGGTTCTTTTTCACCATGATTATAAAAGTCATCAGTAATTCTTTCTGGGCACTCTTGGAGTTTGCAGGCTGACTTGTAGGAAACTGGAAAGAGTGGAATCCTTAACTTTATCCAGTCCCCTCAGTGTTCAGTGGCCTCTTGGCTCTGTGGAGGACTCGCTTGACTTTGCAGATTCCTTGAGCGTAGAGGCAGCCAGTTGTTCTTTTGATACTAATAGAACAACAGGAATGAAACACTATATTTAAAAATGAGTTCTTTGGAGCACAATATTTTCAAAATTATTTTGTAGGAAAAATCTTCATTCTAACTGGGCGTAAAATAGTTTCACTGGGGGAACAAGACGTCCCTAAGTTCTCTGGGGTTTAGTGGTGAGGGGTGCTTTTTTATGAGAAACGCGTGGGAAAGGGGATAGAGAGGCTTGGAGAGTGCCCTTCCCTTCCATCCACGGCAACTCTATACCTACAGGCACCAAGCTTGAGTTCGCAATTATTTCAATCTGTAGAAATCTACAAACGGGATATCAGGGAAATTGTGTGGGGTTTTTTCCTTGTTTTTATATTTGAAAAAATATTAATAACATAGGATTCCTATGCTAACTGAAAAAACATTCAGGGAATGATGGCAAGATCATGATATATAAAAATTAAATACTTTCAGAAGTATGTCTTGACGCTCAGGTGTCAAAATGCAGGTGAAGAGGAAATGGGTACCTGCTTGTGCATTCTCTAGTTAGCAGCATATTTTTTAATTCTCCCTTTTGAATACAAATTGCACGTTGCTAGAGGTAAAAAGGCTCTAAAAGTCTGGAAAGATCAAGTAATCCAGACATCATATTGGTCATTCTACTAAGTAGCATGGGCTGCATCCACTGCCTAAAAAGGCATGAAGCAAACAGAAGATTCTTGTGTGCAAATGTCAATAATTCATTTCCTTCTATTTTAGGAAATATCTTCTGCTAGCCAACAGAGCAAAACTAACATAGATAAATTATATCCCATGTGACTATGAGGGATATATAAGAAATAAATTAAAATATTTCTTAAAACCCAAAATGAAACCTTTTGTTTCCTTTTTTAAATTATTTTTCTCTCATTCAATTTAGGTCAGCTTATAAATAGAAAATGCCATTTTGAAATGAAAAATAACTCTTTCTGCATTTCCAATGAGAAATATCTTAAAAACTCCAAAGCAAAATATTCAAATAATTTTGAAAAGTTTCCTTTCTTAGCAATAATTCTTAATGAGTTCAACTCAAATTCATATAACTGAGCCTCTGAAATTCATGGCTTTTGACAAATTAACCACAGATAATCAAAAAGAAAAAAAGCCCTTCTCTGCTCTGGATAGATCTTCTGTCTGCATCATATATGGAAAATTGATGAATTATATTGCTTAAAAAAATTGTTTTAAAAGCTTCTTTATCTTTCCTACAGTGTGGTTATTTCAGGCTAATGATAGCACTAGTTGCCTTCTCCATCATGGCTTTTTGTTGTTTGGGGAAGAATTATCTTATGTGAATAGGATTCACTCGTAGAAGTAAATGCTACTGTGACAGGCCATCAGTAAATCTGAAAGGAAAGCAAATTCTTGCTATGCTATTCTAATAATGCCCTTTTCTTTGGGGCGATGGATATTACAATGTGGAGTGTTACAATAAGTTTATAGTAGAGATTAAAGCTTTCAAAATATGACTAAGGAAAAAAATATAAAGCAAGCTATGTATCAGAAATAATTTATCTCAAAACACTGAGGAAATAATCTGTCTATGTATATAGGCTTTTGCATTTCCAGTAGTCTGCTGCATTGCACAGCTGCAAAGTCGCTTTTCAGATGTAGTTCATCAGAAGGATAGGAAGTGTTTTAGTAATTGTGAAACAGATATAGGCCTGCACCTTTACTAATAGATGGCTAGTGTTTTAAAAACTACTTTTCAGATCATCAACCATTCATTGACATTTCTAACATGTTATTTGTATGGTTTCAAGAAACTGCTAAAAATATCTATTTGCTGTCTAAAAATGCTGAATTTCTTCTGCAAAGTGTAGAGATAGCTGATATTAACAATTTCATCTCAATTTCAGAAATTAATTGATCAAGCATCTCTATTTAAAATAAACTGGCAGTCACTTAAGCTAATAAAGTTCATGAAAGGCTGTGATGGAACTGGAGAAAACAACTCTGAGCTACACACTGGCATGCGTTTGGGAAAAACAGTTTATTATTGTATAACAAAATTATTATTTCTTGAAAGATGTCCTCCAGATGAATTGGTACTTTCCTGCTGGAAAATTTCAGTCAGGTCTGAGAACGATTCTGATGTTACAAAACTAGAAATTTTGCAGCTTTTCTGCCATCAGGTCAATGTAATAAATGTAACTGAGGACATTTTTGTCTTCATGATTAAGAAGCTGCAGCTGAAACCAGTGGGAAATGTAAATATTCTGGGAAATTATTTATAAATCACAGAAATATGTAGCAGAAAAATATGGTATAGAAGTATCCCAATAATTTAACATTCATACAATTCAGGTTCCTTTGAAATTCATGGTAAAACCTAATTAGGGCAATGCAGTGCTTTTGAAAACCTAATGTCTAAACTTTATATAACAACTGAAAGAACAGTAGCTAAACGTCTGGTCTTTTTATATGACTTCCTCTTTTTCATCAGCATGTTAGACTACTCTAGTGTTACTGAAATAGGATTTTTGCAGGTCCAACCTGTGTTTGTTGATTAGATTGCAGGAGTCTGACCTAAATTCCTATGGCAATTATTTGCTAGCCTTCCCCGCTACATACACCCTTTTAGCAAAGTTCAAACTCATGCTTAAAAAAGTGACCTGCCACAATAAAGATGTTTGTTACCTGATATATGATTTGTATATAATGGAATGCTTCATGATTTATGGCAAATTGAGACTCATACACAACTCAGATATATAGTGCTTCTTATCTATATCACAGTTACTCAGTATTGTTTAATCTAATTTTAATCTAATCTTATGCAGCATTCTGTAGTGCTTTTCATTGCAAACAAATAAAAATTAGGTTTCTCTTTTAATGTTTTTTGTTTTTGTTTGTTCTTTGATCTTTCCAGTGTAGATACATGTTCTCTAAAAGGTTTTGGAAAGTCGTTTTCTGCTGCCTTATAGATATCGGTAGTTCACAGACCACCTTCTTAAAAACACTGATGATGATTGATGATTGAATAATTCATGATACTTAGATTCTTCACTGGTGCAAATAACCACAAACTCTCCTATTAACTTCTCCGTATGCAGAGCATGAAAAAATGAAAGAAAATGGCCTAGCACATACAAAAGCAAAAATTTTTCTACTGCTTCTATGTATGGGAATATAATTATCAAAAATCATGAATGAAAGAATCTGGTAAAGAAACCTAGTAATATCTTTTTTAAAAAATTCAAGTAAGAACTTTTGAGTTTTACTTCCATTTATTTGTTCCTTGTCCCTTTTTGGCCATTATGCTTGTGATAATCTTAATTAGTAATCAACCAGTTCTACTGTTTCATTTTTTCATAAAACAGAACTAATCAACATGCAGAATGTTAAATGTATCTACAATAAAGTGTTTTCATTTTCTTTAACAATCAGTATGTGCACATTTTGCGTTTGTCCATTTTTATAGGCACCTACAAATAATGATGTACTCTATCTGGACATGTTTTTTTAACAGTCTAGTTTTGTGCTGCGAAATAATTGCTTTTCTTTTTCTTCCCCCATTGAGTGTCAGTGACCACGTAACAATCAGAAATATTTCATGGACACTATCTCAGTGACTTGCTTTGCATGTAAATGTGACGTTTTGGTTTCAAACTGATAATATATCACTATACTGTACACCTCTTCTAAAAAAAAATCAATAGTTGAAATACTCTGAAATTCTGTTGTTCCATTGATTTATTGATCTTTCATTTGGCTTTTCTCTAGCAAACACTTTGTCAAACTATTCGCTCCTTTATACGTCTAATAGTTCATTATAGGTCTGGATGGATGTAACCCTAACAATCAAAATGTAATTTGTTAAAGAGGGAAATACACTGTTTTCTCCCAGCAATTCATTCTAGCCATCTAGTCATCATTAATATATTTCATCTTACAAACAGCCTTTGTTCAAGTGAAGTGGAACTGTTCTATCTTTGTATTACTGAGGAAATGAGATATAAATAGATTAAGAGATTTGTCTCGCTCTTAACAGGACTGTGCAATAAGTCTATGGGCTGAACCTAGCTAGAATCCAAATTTTTGGCTCCCAGTTCAGTAGTTTTCATCTGATCATCTTTACCATTCAGTGTGTCAGCACCACTTCTACAAAATCCTTGCACTGGTACTTCCATTTCAAGAGAAACCTGTAGTACACCGATAGATAGGAGAAAATATCACAGTTCTGCATTACAATTGATCAAGAATCATGACCACAGAGTACAGAGAAAAAGGGAAAGGATGACAATAGTTGCACTGAGGAGAGATAGCGAGAATGTTAGTATTATAACAGAGTTGAGGAGGATAATGTGTATTTTGCAGAAGAGAAAAATGACATGCAAAAACCAAAATAATAGAGACATAAACATTTTTCTTTTTCCCTCTTTTTCCCACATAACAATGCTACATCTCCCCAGAGCACAAATAATCCTGCAAATGCAAAGTCATTCTAAGTCATTCAGTTTTAAAACTCATTCATTATTTAAAACTTTTAAGTGTTTAGTTTTGTTTTTATTTAAATGAATATTTGTCATTCGTCACTAAACACTTTAGTTATTAACCTGTCATTACAGTAGCACTCACAGAGACATGTGGAATCTTAAGTATCACTATTTTAGTATTAGTAAAGTCAAGCGAATTAGGTACCATATTCAGGACAGCACCACTAAACAAACAAGCTTATATCAGTATACACTTAAATGTTGTCTTAAATAGGAATGGATTTAAATGCATACTGAAGTTCTTTTTCTTTTCTTGGCCAGAACGAATACTGAAAGAATCACACATTTAGCAATTCATTTTTACTTTGTCTTTCAATATAAATTTGTATCTACATATATTGTGTTTTTTAGAGCGGGGTGGGGTTTTGGTGATATGGACCAGTAAGTTTTTGTCTCAGTGGTTGTTTTTGTCTTTCAGACTTGAATCTCCTACTAGATCTTTGGTGATGGAAGCACCCAGGGGAGTGCAAGTCAATGCAGCTGCAGGAGACTTAAAGGCTACCTGTAGGAAAGAACTGCACTTACAATCCACAGAAGGGGAGGTAAGTTCACATGGTAGAGAAATGTTCTACAACTCTGCCCGGCAAAATGCAAACAACGTGAGGATATTTTACTAAAGAGAGAGGTTAACATCATGAGAAGTGTTCTGCATTTGCCTACATTGAAATGATTCTTGTTTAGCTTGCTCAATCATTATTATTAATTTGCTTTCTGCAAATATTTTAATCACAGAGTTTTATTCACACTGAAAAAAATGTTTGTTACATTTAAATAAAGAAAGATAAGGATGCTTTTTAATATAACGGTCAAAGAGAACGTTACTCTATCCTTCAGCATATGCATGGGACAGAGACAGCTAAGTGATACTGGTAAGAAGTTAATTGGGTTTAATAATAATTTGGGTTCTGCGTACAACACATTACTTCGGATGAATCTGACAAACTAAGAGAGAACTTGCCGGGTTACTTGCACCTCCTAGGTTACAAGCACTTCCGGAAAACTAGTTGTTTAATGTGAATGTTGAATTGGAAATAGAAATCTTTAGAAAAATTTTGACCTTTGTGTTTGTATTTGCTACCGAGTGTTCCCAAATGCTTTACAAACTACCCCAACAAACAAAACCAGCATTCGCATCTGTGATGGATAATGTCCTCCCAGGCGCATGCTTTGCATCACAGTGGAGACGGGAACATTTTTGGCCATTATGCTGAACTAAAGGCCTACTTCAATAAAAGTTTTCCATAGCTCCAAGTGTCTCTCCTGCATATTTAAAGCACAATATTTTCCTAATTCACAGCCTGAAATACTTACTTTTATCACACGTCCCAGTTTATTTCTGAGTTTCTCCAAATAACAGTTCTTATCACAATCCCTTGTCTTTACTTAGCACCTCTCTAAGGATGAAGCCTTTGTTACTGGTTCCTAATGTGGCCAAGATAGCAGTTAAGACAATCTATCCCTCTTTTAATAGTAAATACCATTCTCCCTCACCTCTTGTGCTTTCTGTGAGCAGTTTTATTGCAGGGCTACAGTTTCCCGTAACCCTTACTGCTTTCCCTGGCCTAGTCTAATATGTTTCCCATATTTATTAACATCAATTATTCACTTGGAATATACTTCTTTGTTATTTCCATTAATTATATTGTCCATAGATAAAAATAATATTCAAGAGAAAAAAAGAAAAAGAAACCAAGGAGAAAGACCGTTACCTTTCCTCAATTCCCCATGATCTCTTTAGCAATGGTTGTATCTATAATGTCTTGTTTTAGTACCATGCATCTTTGTGGTGCTTTGTACATGTTTCATCCATGGGTTCAGCAGACATTTTTGCATGTATCAACACTGTGAGTTTATTGCATGAATTCTAATTTTTCTTAAATGTTTACTCCAACTGGACATCCACAACGTTACCGATAATGCAAAGTCACGGTGGCCCCATTACCAAACTAATGGACTAATTCAAGCCAGGTGTAAGGACCCAGGGTAAACATCTGATGGACTGAAATCAATTTCTAAAACAAAAACATCTATATAGAAAAAATATTAATTGATGCCCTCGTTCACAGCCCAAAGGATACACCAAATGTTGATAGACAGTATGGAGAAAACATGTAGAGGGTTTATCATAATGTGTTATTAGAAAAACACATTCTAAAACAAAACAAAGTATGTATGTCAAAAGTAATCTTCATTTTAGCCTGAAGATATATGCTTTATCAATCAGGCTTTTTATGTGAATAAAAGAATATTGGCTCAGTGAATTGGATCTATGAATGAACCATTTTTGTGATAAGACATTTTATACTAAAAAAATACATTTTTTGTATTATTCTTATATTGATTAACTAACTTTAACATTTTAATGTTTGTAAGCTTATTCAATAAATCATCAAAGATAGATGAATTAATATTTTCCTTCTATATCATAATTATTGTGCTATTATGCCAGGAAATAGTTATATGGCATCTGGAATCAATCAGTTATAACCATGTAGCAGAACATTATGAATTTACTGTGGATTAATATATGAAAGATATATTTCCCTTTTAGGAAAGAACAACTTCAGAATATTTTTTTTTGAAGAACAAATGTGTTTACGAAATACTTTTCCTCTAGCCTTATTTCTCATACAGTATAATCTTTAGCTTCCCACATCGTAAACTGAAAGCCTCTGCAAGCATTCTGAATTCTGCTGTTTGATACTTTTTTTATTTATTGCAGTATTATAATAATCCTTTTAGCCATATTACACATTATAATGCATGATCCCAGACTGAATACTGGGGGCTATAATTTAGATTCAGGTCTGCTGCCCTTTTATGAAGCACTTGAGCTGCACCGTTGTGAGTCAAGGCATCAGCAGAATCCTTTGATTCAATTATAGCTTGGCATTTAATTGTGAACTATGTATTATTCTATAAATAAACCATAACCAATGGTTTAAAGCTGCAATCATTTACAAGCAAAATGAAATGTGAAGCTCCAGGCTCTAGCAGATTTTGCTGGTTTACATAAGAAGAAAAAAAAACCTTCCTTGTCTGGAAATTCAGCATAATGGCTGCTAGCTGACTACTGCTTCTTCCTCATATAAACACAATGCAAAACTACAGATCATGTTTGAATTTTGTAGATACTAGACTTTGCTGTGGCCACAAATGCACAATAATATGTGAATCTAAAATATATTATCATAGAATGATAACAAGCTTAAAGGATTATTTGATGATGTCAACTCATTTGTCCAAAATATCATTTTAATGGTTTTGACAATGCATCACCCTTTGAAGGAGAAGGGTGCTTGCTGAGCCTCAGCCCTTATGCAAGTTCATTCTCATCCAGTTGTCATGTATTTCTGCAACCAGCTGCTATGCAAGCCGGGCTCTGCACCTGAGTTGCATCCTGTTGGCTAGCAAAGGCCCAGTAAAGAAAAGGAGAAAGACACGCTGAGGCGTCTCGTTGTTGCAAACACACTCGTTAGTCACCTTGCCTGCAACTTTTTTCCTGTTTATTTGCTTATCCCCTTGTTGTTCCTTGTCAGATTGCACTCCTGAATTACATGGTTTGCGGACTGGATTTGGTTGTTTCTAGCATAATGAGGCTGCTCCCTTGGTGCGACTTACAGCTGTCGCATTAAAAATGAGCCATACTCTTTCAAGGAAAAGGTTTACTCAGAATCAGTGTAGCAGACAAGAGGCCAAGCTTATATTGTGACCTTACCATTTTCATGCGACTCAGCTTATTTTGATGAAGTATAAGCCACGATGATTCTGTAGAGACTGACCAACAAATGCACTTGTGCTAACATTTGATACACAGTCCTATCCAGGTCTCTTGCTATGCCCAAAAGATGTATTTAACATAGAGCTTAATAATTAATGAAATTGGAGTAGTTCACTTGTAAGCCCAATAGCACCATTTTGAAGCTCTGTTTTTGGTGCTTTTTGTAGCTGTTGTTCTGTTCTGAAAAAGAAGAAGGGAATTTTTAATTACCTAAATATGCTGGAATGGAGCTAGTGCGTTCTGCATGCTGTTTGCCACAACTGTGAAGGAAGGGCTGGCCAAAGGCAACAGCGTTTCCTAGATTAGTTCAGTTCAGCCAGGTAATGCTTGTCTGAGATTAAATATTTGCAAAAACAAATTTAAATTCATGATACGAATGAACTGAGTTCAATAAAAAATGAGCAATGACAGACTGTAGAGCTCAAGGATCCACTGTTCATTCAGCAAAAATTGTCTAACAATTGTATGCCATATTTTGCTTTCAAAGCCTTTTTTTTTGTATATAAACCAGTTAAATTGTCACTCCTATCTGGGAAAAGTGACCTGTGTGATTTGTAGAAGTGAAGGAATATTTTTCTGCAATTTTTTAAATAATTAATTCTTATGAAAGTGCAGGTTTCAAAATTTCTTTTAAGAAATACTGATGGAGATTTAATATTACTAAAGCACTATGTCATTTTTAAAGAAAACTTTTCTGTTTAAAACGTTTCTTCATTTTTAAGTTAATTTATAGTAGAAAGCACTTTTATGTTGAAGTCTCTAATCAAAATAAGATGTTCCAAAACTACAAAAGCAAAGTGTTTTAACTGATAATATCCCTCTTCGAATTGTTTATTCACAGGCAAATTTTGAAGGCCATAAGCCATTTTATTAGAAAGAGAAAAAGAAGTGACAATGAATAATTTATTTCATAAGTGAATGATTTTTCCATGAATATCACATTTTAATCTAGTTCTGATTTGAATGGTAATTAATTAATATGTTGTTTTACTCAGTAGACTGAGCACAAATATTCCCAATGCATTTTTTTTTCCTTTCTGAGTTGGGTACATAAATCACAGATAAGTCACATCTGTCCTCTGAGTGAATGAGTTTGCAAATACTTCCAGTACAAGCAACCAAGGAATGGGATTTAAAATTTCCTTCTGAAAATTCTTATGTATGAAATTATCATTGGTGTTTCATAAATATTAGAACTTGTAAACACTGGTCAACATTCACAGCAACCCCATTGATCACCCTGAAATGATTTCCATTATAAAAAGAATAAATACACTAGAAAGTTTTTGTAGTACCAGTACTGGGGCTAAAAAATCAGTAGCCCCCAATATACTTATGCTGCACTGGTGTTCTAAATCAGAAATTGTAATATATACTTGAGTTTATCTAAAATGAATTTACAAAACTGTATACTTAAAATGAAACTCTTTAATATCTCTAAGTGACTCACATAAACTCCGCTAGAGTATTGAAAAGTCAAAAATGAAACATAAATTCTACCATCCAAGTATGGATAAAGGAATATTATAAACTTAGCAGGCACTGCACAGTTCAGTAATGTACAATGTTATATGATTGACTGATGAACAGCAGCTTTTCAGCATTCCTTCTTTTCTTCCACACTTCCCCCAAGTTCCTGCCATTTCTTACCCACACTAAACCTGAATCTGCTTTAGTAGCTTCACTGGAACTATCTGTCTAATCAAATCCTATAATGAATACAGAAAACTCTTCCTAAACAGAACACTAAAAGGTCTGTTGTTTGACTTTTTCTCTTTAGTCTATCTATCTCCTCTACTGAGCAGACTTAGTAAAGGACCCCGTGTAGAGGTTATGTACATGGCATAGTCACATCTCTTGCAAATGGCTATATGGATATTTGATTTTTTACCTTTTGCCTTAATCTTGCCCAGTGAAAGTTCTGTCTCTAAATTTAGTTCTGTATTTTGTAGATAATATATATATTCTAGCTTGTCTTTCTCTCCTTTCCCCACTGAGATAGGTTAACACCACAGTCTGACAAGCAGATGGTTTGCAGATCTCAGTTAACAAATATCACTGACAACATTGATTTTCTGTACACTTTTACAGGATTTTACAAGGCACAATATAGGGCTAGCTAGTCTTTGACATTTCTTTGCAGATACATATGCCTACACTCTTCTAGGTGTTCATGTTTCCCAGTAAATAATACCATCACCATAGAGTGACAAATGACTTAACTACGTTAGGAGATTTATGAAAATTCATAGAAATAATTGATTGCAAACATTCTAAACAAAGATGCCAAACACTCACTTATACATCCTTTGACACTTCACTTAATACATCTTGATACCTCATGACAACTCTCAACTCTTTTTTTTCAAAATAGGGAAATGAGAAACTAGTCATATTACCTTAACTGAATTACACATCACAACAGTATACTATGTAGAAGAAAGTTGCATTATTAATACCTCATCAGAAATAGTCTACTGAATATTTCATTCTGATTTCCTTAGAAATAATTTAGGCTCATTCCATTTCTTCCTTCTCACTCTTTCTGTGTCTCTCATACAGTACTCATACACCCCTGCTGAAAATCAAAGCCTATGTGTGTAAAATGTGCAAGCAGAAATTACTGAACATTCATATTAAATAGGTAACACATTAAAATGATGTGAAAAGAGTACAATTTTTCCACTCCTACCACATGACCCGCAGGCTGATTCAGTCTGCTATTTTAATTAATCAGAAATCTGGTCTACTTAAAAGTAGTATAGTACTAATATATTTTTCTCAGCACTAAGATGCACAAGACAGAAAGCAGTGATCTAGGATTTCTAAAATGTAAGTATTTCGATAGAAGGCAAATGATCCTGCTAAATGCTCTGCTCTCTGGTGTGAGATAGCATTTCTCTGTGTACCTGCCGCTTTTTCAATGTTGTAGTCTCTCAGTCAGTCTCCTACTATGTTTCAAGGAGGACAGATAAAAGTTTCAGTTTTATCCTTGCTCATTTATCTGCTGAGCTGCAAGAGTCTCAGGAAGAGCATGACTGGCTCACGAGGCCTTGGTGCATATGAAGTATTTAATGGCTTATTTCATACCTTTCGCAACACAAGAGATTAGAGAAAGGCCATGTATACAGGCAACTTCCATTAACTACTACCATTTAGCAGTAGTGTTCCTTTGGAACAGAAACACTCTTCAGTGTTTCATCTTGCTACCTCTTCCCTTCCCTTTCTACACCTCATAGCAGCAGGCACAAAGAGGTAACTACAGTTTCAGTTTTACTGATGTTTGTGGACTTTTCAGCCATCAATTTCAGTTTTCAGCAGAAGAAAGGAAGGAAGAGGATATGCCCCCAAACACGGACTATTGCCTTCTGACATTCCTTAAGTTACATATTTGGCTCCTATGCTGAAATATTTGGACCCTCTGTTTAACTAATGGATAACAATGTTGCATGTCTGAAGTTTAGATTTTTAATTATAACTTTTAAAGCATATGGACAAAGTAGGGTTTAATGCTTACTGAAAATCAGTATTAAAAGTCCAAAATGTTACTCAGATGTGTTTTTTAGAACTATTTGGTCAAAGTTATTTGGAGCTGCTAATTAAGAGTATATAACATTAGTAGCTGCTGTTTAATATCCTGTGGAGTTATTATTGTAATTGAAAGTATTTTATCACTATCATGTTCTGACATCAATACTTGATCTTTCTGCACGTATTGAGCACTATTCTGTATAAAAGATGCACCTATAATTAGACACAGCTTACACTGTTGAATGCTACTGGATTTTTATGCAATACTCTTGATAACTCCACCATTGCTACTTTAAGAGTGGACTTGTTAGGATTTCTTTTATTCCTGATATGAGAAGTGATAAATTACTTTTTATTACTTGTAACCCTACTGATTGACAACTATGTCCTTTCTTTCCCGCATATGTTTTACCAATTCCTAACTTCTAGTTTGCTATCAAATTCCTTCTTTTCTCCATTACTTTGTTTTTTATTATACTTGCTACAGTTGCTTTTGCTTTTGCTCCTAGCTGAGCTGATTTTTTTTTATATATGTAATATTCTTTTACAGTTGTAATTGTCCTAGAACATTATTAAATTGTTCCCAACACCATCCACATTTATTCCATCTAAATTATTTCTGCTGGGCTTTTGACTCCTAATTACTTCAGGTTTGTGAAGTAGGACTTTTAAAGCAGCCATGAGTGTATGTGTATGTAAATACATTATTCCTTTGTCATATGAATTACAGAACAAGGATAATCATTTGCTGCTTTTTAGTTCTGTAATCAATTCCCCTATCAGTCAGGACATGAGTTTAACAATTTCTCCCATTTTTTATCTGTTTCTCACTATGCACTTTTACAATTTTGAAATGAAACGAATGCTTCTTTTTCTCCCCTTTTTATTCTTGCCTTGCTAGTTTAGTATCTTCTTGACCTGCCTTCCCCCCTAAGAAGGCTGGCTTGCCTTCAGCTGAGTTACATATTGCATAGCCATCTCTTTGCATACATAGTAGACCACTGTTCCTGGAAAAAAATCTTCTCTTCCTTACTATGCAGCTTCTTGGGCCATTACCCACTTTGGATGTCCATATTGCTTTGATCTAGGGACAGAAGAGTCGACCAGAATATCTCTGGGACATATTTCTGTCATCCTTCTGTGCTTCCTGCGGTCAACTATGCTGTGGTTTTATCTCATAGGAAACATGCCTAGTGCCAGGATGAATGTTTGCCCCCTGCCCACATTTGTCTACTCTGCCCCTAGGATTGCTCCTTCCAGTCCTTTTTGTGTGCATTCCCAACAACAACAGTTTATCTTCCTCTGGCAGCTGGAAAGCCCTCAGTGAGGGTTTGTATTGTTTTGGGCTAGTTCAGCCTGTGTTTCATCCAGCCACCCCAGTTATCTAAAATGCTGTTACTATGGATGGTAACATGACTGTGCCTCAGTCATAGTATGGGATTATATCCAGCCTTCTCTCCTCAAATTTTTGTCAGCCTGCCCTCCTCCACATCTCTCCAGCAGGGGCTTGGTACAGCTTCTGCACTACTTTTCTGCCATCTACAGCTGGTTTTTATCATAAAATAATATTTGTCTCCTGCACAAGACAGCAGAATACATGTCCTATCTTCCCAGGTTCTTCACATGTACTGCCAGCAGTGTGATATTACGGTGTTAAGTTGGCTTTGTTGATTTTCAATGCCTTATAAACTCACTAGGTAATATTTCAGGAACTCACCTTCTCCTAAGCTTCATACTGCTTCTGCAGGGCTTAAAGCCATTTTGATTTGTTACCTGTCCTCCAAAAATTCCTAGTGTGCATCTGAGGTAATGATTGATCTTACTCTGGCTTTCATTTACTCCTTCCATAAATGAAAAATAAATTCTAAGCAGCTGGAAATTCCTCTATTCGTTGCAGTGGAAGACTTGAGTTTTTGGTCTTTTATTTGTTTAATATCATGATGTTGCTTATGCAGCATCCTGAAAATGTAATGTAAATACAAATAATACAGAGCTCCGTACAGATTCATGGGCACTAGCCTTTCCTGTGTTTACAGTTTCATGCTCTCTCTTGTTATTTTCAATGGAGGGAGAAAAAATGTTTTTTTAATCATATGCAATGTTCAGAAACAAATGGGAATAGCTTGATGACCTTCTTAATAAGACTTTAACCTGAAATCTTTTTTCCCTTAATATAGGTCAAATAAGCTCTTTATTTTGTGTGTATGACTCTGTACCCTCATTTAATTATTCTCTGAATGTAGTTATCGTTAAGCCCCTACAATTTAGCACACTTCAGCACATATTTCCTGCTGCTTACAGGAGCACACTGGGGAATGTGCTTTAATATCACTTCGCAGTTATTAAAATACAGATTCCTCCAGAGTTAAGATATGTCACTGCCATGAATGAATACATTTTAATCATTAAGCGTAGAAGTGAAAATTCAACCTGTTCAAGAATATTGTCAAAATGTTTTGTATAACACTACTTGTATCTGAATAAACATATTGGGTGAAGGCTTAAGAAGTATTCGTATATACTGCATTAATAAGTATTAATGGATATACCACTACACAAAGCTGAAAAACAGGAAATTTTGACAGAGAATGCACTAAATTAAACCTCGTGCCTATGCCACAAAATACATCTTTAAATTATGGTACGATGCTGAAAGACTTATTCCTTCTATTTTCCCCTCATAGATATTTTTAAATGCCGATACAATCCGCCTGGGAAATCTACCGACAGGTTCCTTCTCGTCCTCTCCACCTAGCTCCTCAGCTCCTCGCCAGACTATCTATGAGCTCTGCGTCTGTCCTAATGGTAAACTTTACCTGTCTCCAGCAGGAGCAGGCTCCACATGTCAATCCAGTAGCAACATCTGCTTGTGGAGCTGAAATGACTCCAATTTATCCTCACACCAGAATAGCCTTTTGTTACTATCCCTCTGCTTCACAGTTCTGCTCGGTTTCCCTTGTGACAAGTTCGACGCTTCAAACGGCCTGCAGAGCAACTTCTTCCAGTGTAAGCAGGAATACAGCGCTGCCTTCTCTCGTGGTTTATGGTACCACTCAGCGTAGAGATGGGAGTGAGATATTCAGCATGTATTCTTCATCAGGAAACCTGGATCATAATATCACCTTTTGTCCAAAAGGGAGAATAACACAGGTGCCTTTGCTACATGAAGTGAAGCACATACTTTTAGATTTTTGCAGGACCTGGATATGAACTGCACATATATATACAGTACATATACAAATTTGCCCAGATTCCAATGGTGAGATGAATTGGTAACCCCTGTATGTTAAATAACTTTACTGTCTGAAAGCACAATTTTCCATTCATCTTTTTGGATGTAAACTTTTATCCCTGAATTTTAAAATTTTGAAGCATTGTGTGATGCTTGCTTTACTAAACAATTAAATTCAGTAAATGGTTTTTAACACAAAAAGAGACAGAATCCCTCACTCAGTTTCATTTATTTCAACGAAGTGTGTTGTTACTCTTTGTCTACTAGGTCTAGGGTTTTGTACACTAGGTAAATTTTGGAAGTGCTCAGCAATATCAACTTTCAGAGTTAAAAAGACATCTGCTCTTGTCTGTCAGATCTGAATGGCCTTATATAGTAATTTTGTGGCTACTGCACGTGAAGTGATTGCTTTAAATAGAACATGCAGTTTCTGGAAAAGAAGAACAGGGTAAAGATGGAAATACTGATGGTGTGCTTGTTGATCAGTTTGTTGTTCTTCACAAGGTATACACAATTAGCAAAAGCAAAAACAAGCAAAAATCTTCAAAGGTACATCTTGTCCATTTTCTAGCTATGTCTACCTGCTGCCATTTGAACACAGTAAAAAAATCAGTACTAAAGTCATGTGTGATGCTGCGAAGCAATGCACTAACAACCGGAATGACACATTTATTATTCTTTTCTCCTTACCATCTGCTGCTAAGGTTTTCAAAGTAATAGTAATAAATACAGATATAAACCTATATTAAATGAAATTCAGTATCAAAAAGTATGTTTACATTATGTTGACTTTATCAGGTCTATGTTTAAATTATGCAGCCCCGTTTGCACTCAGATCTCACTGCTTACTTTCTTTTTTGACAAGTTTCATGTGGGATTTCTTTCTTGTATCAATTTTTATTACTCGTTTGGCTTTGTTGGTAACTGAACTCCTGTAAGAGATGCTTTGGTATGCTGCTACTAAGTTTATCACAACATTGATTAACAAGAATATCTTGAAACTTGCAGAACCCAGGAATGTAAAACAGTGTAAAAATCTTTCCCATTGTGGAAGATGGCTTGATTACATAAGGTAAGTGAGCTTTTTAATATTATCCTTTAAATCACACCATCTAGCATGTAGCTTTAGAGGTTTCTGAAAATAGGATTACCAGTGCAATGACGACTTTTATAAGATAACTCTTAAGTTAGGGTGACCAGTGCAAGGTGAGTATTTCTACACAGTATGTTTTTCTTTAGAGGAAAAAAAAACATGAAAATGAGCAAACTAATATGATGATAATCTTTCTATTTTATTACCAGCTAACAAGGTTGATTTTGTTTTCACTTCAGGTGAAATTCACTCCTATGCAGAAGACCAGCACAAGACATAGCCACGGCTTGACTGGTGCTTGCCTTTCCGTTGGCCCTCTTCAGAGGTGTGAATTTCACTCCCTAGCAAGAATTGTATACTTGCTGTTTCTGCCAGTTGGCAGAGCTTCTGCACTGATTATTTCATCTGTACAAAAGAAGGCTATTAACAACTGATTTGCTAGTTCTTTGAGAGTATCATTCTGTCACTTGGAAAGAAACATATTAGAAAATAATATTAGAGATATACTGGAAGCCTTTTTTTTTTTTTTTTTTTTTTTTAGTAAGAGGGACAGAAACAGAGATAGAAGTGACAGAATAGCAAAAAATTAGAAAGTATAGCTATACAATATACCCTTAAAAATTTATATGGAAATAGATGCCTTTTTCTTATGCACACAAGTAATAGAGTGTAGGTGCGAAAGTCATGAAGATCAGTAGTATTTCAGGAGGAGGAGTATATGATTATGTGTGAAGGCACATTCATATGTATTTGTTATCTGTGCACACATGCACACACTGGTTACTTAAAAGATGGACAAACACCTTACAGTGACCTATCTATTCAGTGAATTATATTTTGCCTTCTTACAAGTTGTGCATAAGCAGACTAAGAATTTTTTTCTCCCCAGACCCACAGGAATGGCTTGTAGACACTTTGTCATGAATTTTCCACTGAGCATTTCTCATTTGTTTGCTCTTCATCTTAGATGATTATGACCCAAACTTTACAAATTCTACACAAACTAGAGTGAGGATGGGCAGGTAGAAAAAAGTCTTTTGTTACTAGGTTCATTCTGACATCAAGGCTGAATTAATTATGGCTAACATTTGTGGGAAGAAAACTCAGGGCCTGTGTGAGTGAAACACTGGACTCAAAAAAGCTAAGGCAATTCATCCACATAGCTCTGCACTGTCAGGAGTTTCTTGCTTGGAATCACGCAGTCTGCTCCTCAGTATTTCTGATACCAGTATTGGCACAAGAAAAAGTAGAGAGTATTTGGGAGCTTCAGCAGCTTATGTGACAGACACAACCTCAGTGTAAAAATTTCTCATAATATCTCAATATTCTAATGAATTTCATATTGATATTTACCTTAAATCACTTGAAAACCATAAGAATGGGAAAATCTCAGTTTTCATTTTAAAGAATATTCTAGCCCACATGGTTTCAGAGAGTATTGGAAAAGTGATTTCAGTGCATCAAGGAACTAGAAAAATCAGAAAGCCAACAATAAATTATTTCTAAGCAGAGTCATCATTACTGAGAGGAAGGAGAAACTTACCTGATATTTCTGAATGCCTGGAGCTCACAGCAGTGAAAACCTTAGTAGTACACATCTCTGTAGAAGTAGATAGGAAGCAGATGACAAAACAAAACTGTATTTAGAAGCTTCTCGTATGTTCACGTGGTTCTTGCAAACTGATTCTGAGCTCTTCTGCTCATTCATGCCTCCCCAAAATATCAGACAAATGGCATAGTTCCACACATGGCATTTCTGGTGGAAGGAAAGTAAAAGATCTCAGCACAAACACCATGTAAAAACATGGAGCCATAACTTTAATTTTTCTGTGCTAGTTTTATAATGCTGAGGCATAAAATAAAGGTCACTTCTGTGCAGAGCCATAGGAAATTTTCCAATATTTTTTGTCACCTTCCTCGTAGATTCTTTGCCCTGTCTCCAAGTTGTTTCAGCCTTTTTCGGCCATTTATAATATCTAACATTCAGCTTATGATTAAACCCCAGCTAATGTATCTCTAATTAGAGTGCTTATCTGGCTGAATATTTTGATCACTTATTTTAGAAAAGAGATGTCACTTCTTATTCTGGCTAAGGCAAGAGTTTCCCTGTTAACAAATCACTCTGTTGTGACAATTGTAGGGAAAGATTGAAGAGCTTAAGATATTGTTAAGCATTAATATTAGTCCAATTAAAAAAGAGATTAGTGGCTAAAAATATTTCTTTGAGGTTCTTTCTAATATATGAATACATGTATCAAATAAAGCTTCTTTTTGTACTAGAATATCCATCTGGGAGCCACTAAGATGGTATTACAGCTGTTCAACCTTTTCAGATCTATTCCTATGACAACAGTGAAATATATGAAAAGACCTTATTAGCTACATGTATTTAATATATACGATAGACTTACTTTCTGTAAAAATCTTGTCACAATATAATAGGATACTGTCTCTTTCTTGTTTAAAAAATAAAAATAAATCATCAACCAACCTCTCCAAGCACTGTTACCTGTATGGTTTTGTATTGCAGTTCATTCATTGGTTAAGTGATAAGACCAAAGACTGACACTTCTGCTCTGTCTAACACTATGACACTGCTGCTTCTACTAATTCTGTGGGAATGAAGAGACGAGAAGTTGTAATTACAACATGACATTGTAACATAGTTTAGGTTTGCGCAGCATTTTGAGCTGTAGATTGTTCACTTTTTTCCAGCGTTTAAACTGTTTGTCAGCGTAGCGCAGTTACATCATTGTTCACACGTAACAGGATCTGCTGGTGTTCATAAGACGGGGGAAGAACGTGTTTTCCAAAATGTGCCAAGATGCTGCTTGTCTCAGCTGAAGTTATCTGGTTTCGCTGTCATGGTGGCTTGACTGTGTAACACAATTCGCTTGAAACCATTTCAGACAGCGCTTGAAACCATTTCAGACAGAAGACTGTTAAGTCTGGGTTGAAAATACAGCCATAACTGACTGAAAGAGTTTGACGAAGAATGTTTAAGATATTCAGTTGCTAACACCATGTGATTTTTTTTTTTAAGGTTCTAAATCATTTTCTAAATAAAAAAGCCCAACTTATGCTATTGAATTGTTATCAGCTGATTCACTGTATGCATATGTAAATTGGATCAGAGCTGGAGTGTCATATGGTTTAAATTAGTACTCAGTAAAGGTCTGCTAACCATGTTTGTTTTATTTTGTAACTTTCATGTTAATGCTTTTCTTGTGTATATAGATATATAAAAGGAGGGAAACTATTTTCTTACACATACTATGCAATATCTTTGTAAAACTGCAATATTACCAAAATTACAAAAGCTGTGCTTTTGTACTCTATTGGTTTACTTAAAACAAATCTTTTTTCTATTTAACGGATTGTCTGTCTTATAATTGTAGATAGCATATTATTCAAAAGCAGTACACTGTAACTAAGATTTTTTATTTTATTTTCCTTGGACTTTTTATGTTATGAAAATAATAGCAAGGTTTTGGAAGTTGGAAATTGGGGTTTTTTTGGAAAGATAGAACTTTTACAGCATGTAATTAACACAGTCAGTTTGAGATCTCTCCCGTACTACTTTCATTTGGTCTTAGTATTTTCATCTGGTGCTACTGTATAACCATAAATAAGTGTGACAGATAAAGAGAAACATATCAGAACTCATTTCAAGAATAACCAAATGGGAAACTTTTTAAGGGTGAGTAGACGATATAAGACAACTGATGAGGAATATTTAGTTTTTCTGCATATTTTTGAGAGATTTTTTTTGTTAGTATGCATTTCCTTACTTTGTCTAAATTAGCCATTGGTAATAACTGTTACTTGTTATTGAAATTTTTATCCTCACATAGAACATACTTGGATTTCTTTCTTTTGGGGGGGGGGAGACAAAACATACTCTGCATTTAGATGTAGTGTTTATGTAAAGAAAATCTGATTTTAAAACAGTATCGGCTTTATTTCTACAACGGCCTTAGCAAAGTTAAAATTAGGGCCCTCCATCTCATCTGCTGTAAAAGCCTGTTACACTAGTCAAGTCCATTTCTACTTTGCCAGAATAAGCATGAACCGTACGCTTATGTTTCGGCCACCCCAGTTTACCAAGCCACTTGATAATTACGCAGTCGTGTCAAAGGTCTCACGGAGATGCCACCACTGTGAGCAAATCCAAACTCCCTTGAAACTGGGCAGCCTCGATCCTGCCAACACCACAGCCTTGCCCAGAGCCCCGCGCAGGCCACAGCGCCGGCCGGCCGGCCAGCAGTGAGCATTTAGGGGGGTTGCTTGCACTGACCTCCTTGATGCCCTGCTACATTTCTGGCAATATCCACACTAGCCAGACAGCAGCTACTTGAATAAAGCCTACAAAAATTGTTATTTCTGTACAACGGCAACAGCTAGATCTGTATATAGTATAGATCTGCCGGTAGTATGGGTCCTTCAAAGTCCCAAGCATCTAATACACAATACCTGATAGAGCAAGAAAAATTACTCTTAGCCATTTGATTCATGTTTGGACTAGTCCAGTCCGATTAATCCTACAAGACACTAAAAGATAAATGGAAGGTTTAGTGAAAAAAACATTGTGTTGATTCAACATGGTCTCTATACTGAGACTAGAATATACCAATTCAAGCAGTGTGTCTAAAATAAGGTTTCCTCTGAAAATTTGAGCTCACCTTCAGATTATGTGTTTTGAATTGAAAAGTATTATTTGACCATTATACAATGCCTTTCTTATAAAGGCCATGACAAGGACACATGTTGCAATAGCCAAGGAGAAAGCATGTATTCTAAATCTGGTCTGATTAGAGTCAATATTACATATCCCACAGATAAGCCTAACCTACTTATTTGAGGAATAAGAAAGTTTCCCTTAGTTTTGGGAAAACTTAAATCACTAAGGGCAGTGGATCCTTTTAAGGAGTGTCCAGCCCCTCTCAAACTATAGAGTGTTTAAGCACTGAGGTCCATTTACATTAAAAAACTTGGCCTTTAGCTTAGCCAAGTTCATTTAATGCACAACTTGATCTGAGAAGAAAAGGTGCCTTTTCATCACATGTATACCTCCTTGTTTGCGAGACCTGTGAGGGAGAAGTTCAGCCTCCGGGATAACCCAGAGTGTATTACAGAATATGACTTACGCATTAGAGTATCACTCTTGAAGCCAAGGCAGTATGTTTCCCATGCTGTGTGGTATTTTGGGAGCTTGCATACAGTCATCCTTCACCACAACCTATTTCTCGGTATTCTGTTTCACAACTATTCTGAGAAGTCCTTTTTTTTTTTTTTTTTTTTTCTGTCTAGGTGTTGATTATTCAGTTTTCTTATCCCAAATTATACAGCAGTCAGTGAAAGTAAAATCCTACCCCTTGACCGCCACCCAGTCATACCTATTGAGCTGAGCTGCCGTTGTTCCCCTGCTTTCTTCCCAAATAACCAAAGAACAGACAACTGAAAGGATTTGGCTAAGTCTCTGTATCAGGCTCCGGGGTGACTTGCTGGAAGCTATACCAGCCGTGCACAGGCACCTTCTGTCAAAGAAAGAGGAAGATTATTTGCTTAGTGAAAACAGAGGTTATGTAAGAAGGAAAACAAATACAGGGAACTGCCCAAATTAGTTCACCCAGTGAAAGGTTTTGAACCGCGGGTGGGCGGCAAGCAGGGAGGGCCTCCGCGGGCGGCGCAGCGGGACGAGGCGGCGCGGCTGCCCGGCGGCGCCCGCGACCCTTCCCGGCCCTCGGCTCACTCCTGCGTGAGACGTGGCACGGAGAGCACCCTGGGCAGGCAAGATGCGGTGTTTTGTCTAACCTGCGTAGGGCTGGGCAGGACAGAGACATGTAGGTAGTAAATCCAAATCAGCCACGTTTCAACAGTACGTGGGAGAAATACAACTGAAAGGTGCATTTTTTGAAAAGATGGAATAGTCACTCAATTCCTCCCCAGGCTGAATACTGACTCAGAGAAACAGGCGGAAACGTGGGGGAGAGCATCAGTTTTACACCTTTCTAGCTGTAGAACTTTCTTTTTTTGACTCTTCTTGAAAACACCCTAGAAAGGAAAAAAGGAGTAACCTAGGTATAAATTTTATACTTGTCAAATAGAAGGTCACAGCAAGCTCTCTGTGTGTACATGTATCTGCATTTAGGACGGAGAGAGTTGAGGACAGTCCAGTACACTAGGGCGGATCCAGACGTTATTAAAGGCAACGGGAAACTCACATTCAATGGCTTTGGGTTAGGCTCTCAATCTCATTAAAAGCTTGTGCAAAAAATGATGTTTCATATTACTTGATATTTTATGTCATATTTCTAAAATTCATCATTAACATCAGCATAATTTTTCCTCTGAAAATTGTCCTTGCTTCTAGCTCCAGGTAGCACTTTGCCCTCCACACATGGAGAGCTCTGAACTGCTTATGCCAGCTTCGCTGGTTTGTCAAAACAGAACCAACAAAGTAGTTGTCGCAAGGTGAGACATAAAAGCAAATAGTAAAAAACCTACTGCCACTGCCTTTGCATATTTTGGCCCAGTTCTCCGCCCTCAGGCTTTTGGGGGATCATGGATTAAAGCTACATATATGTGTTGAAGATTGTGTCCTCCTCATGGCAGAAGAGTTGCAATGTTTCTGGAAGCAATAGAGCTGGTATTCCTGATGTCCCTAGTCAGGTCTAAAGAGCTCCAGCAGACTGCGTTCATTCCCTTCCTTTCTGCACGTTGAGTAAGTTGGGCAACTGATTCCTTATCGTTGCAGTTTGGGTTTGATTTCCATTCCAAAATCCCTCTTTTAAGTGTAAAGGGGAGAGAAAAATCTGATGCAACTACTAAACCTGACATCTATTCATTGTTGAAAGGAGATTACTGCTAGAGATAACTGCTACTGCTACTGCGGACTAAACTGCAGAGAGAGAAAAGGCACATACAACCAAAACGGCAAACAGAGAAAAGCATGGAAAGAAAATAAAGGCATGTGAAAAAGAGACAGAAAGCGATCCTAGAAAACGTTTACAGTTTAAAGGAGAAGATAATAATTCACTTTTTAAATTTCTCTTTACCTCTCCAGTCTTGTCAAATATATCATGCCCAAGGTACAGAAAGTAGAGACAAAGCTTCAGGAAACCAGTGATTCAGAAATCTCTTCCAAGACCAGAAACGTGCTGTTCACAAGACGAGGTGGTACAGGCAATACCACAAAGCCCGGCAGCATTGCTGCCCTGGCCGTGGTGAGAGGTCTGGCTATGGAAACAGAGAGGACAGACAGCCGCGCGAGCAAAGGCACAATCCTGCCGTTATTTATAATATCCTCGGGCCGTTATTTATAATGTACTTCAGACAGAGACAAGAGCTACTGGGGCATATAGTAATCTACAGCAGTGTAAATGGAAGCTAGCTGGAGCAACAGTTAGGACATGGAGACCAGTTAAGTATACCTCTATAGATTAAAAATTAACTTTTTTGAGATAAGGGTCTGGACTGTAACATATTGTCTTAATTTCTCTCAATTAGACTATTTTAACAGCACCGGGGAGCAAGCATTGACTTGTGTGATTCATTTCACAGCACAAGGAACACATATACATATATGTATAAATACACACATATACATATGTGTGTGTATGTGTATATAAAGTAAACCTGTTTAGAAATAGCAAAGGACATTACATTTCAGAAAGAACGGCAACCACCTCCTGGTAGATCCACCAGCTAAAGAACTGGACTGGTGAAAAGTTTTGTTCGCTTTTTCTTTTTAAACACAGAATACATTTATGTCTACCCACATTTCACAGTTTTAAAGCCCAGATGAGTCCTCGTTTTATATCATATTGTAAGGAAATTGTTTATAGCTCTAGTTATGAATTAATCATATACAGCGCAAATTTTACATAAGGGCATTTATTCTCTATGATAACTATTGCCACCTCCTCTTCATGTTTCCTAGCATAAACTGCTAGATTACAGTAGACCTACTAAAATTCTGATATATAAACTGTTGGTACTTCTAGTTTTCTTTGGGAAAGTCTAGGACACTGTACCAATCCTCTCCACAGTGCTGTGATAATAAACATCTCTTTTCATGCATGTTGGCATATACTTGTGAGCAAGTCACCTCATGATTAACCAGATTACTGGAGCTGCTTCCTAAAATGATTTGGTTATTTACCTCCGGTTTCCAAAATCTTGCATGGCTTTAATATAATGTCGGGTTTTTTTAGTTTTGTTTAACTATAGTACATTACATACTTTTTAGGAGATTTAAATTATATATCTAAACCACAAAACCTTATTAATGGCCATATGTTTCTGAGAACTGAAAGGGAAAAATACATTTTAATCATATTGTCTCACATTCTACAGAACAGTATCATTTCAGTTGATTCAGGCAATCCTTCCTATATATTTTTAGGAAACCTAACAAGCAAACATTCAATCAAATTTGACACTGTACAGTTTGCCTAAAAAATATCACTTCAGTTAGACTGTTGTGGTGACAAAGTATTTACATTCCAAATCAAAATTTCTACATGGTGTATTATTCCCTTTTAGAAGTATATAAATGTATTATCATGTTGTGAAGTATGACAAGTTAAGTTATATCAATTTTTAAATAAATGTAAATAAAAATCTTTAGTATAAAATTCACTGAAATGTGCACCTTCATTTTATTTAACTAATAACATCATTTGTCTAGAAGTTAAGCTACATGTAAATCTATGTACATCCTTTTCATATTTTATGTTGTTTGCTGTTGTCTTGTATATCCTTGAAAAAGTTTGTATGAGTGGGATATGGTTTTTGATGCTTGAGGTGTTTTTGTGTGCAGAGTTTGTATATTTTTGCTCTATTATTTAATGCAGTATCTGCTTATCCTTTGGATATATTTATCCTGAATGCTATTTTGTCACTACACTTCACATTTAGGTTAAGCTCCTGCAAAGCTCTAAATATGTATTTAACTATAAGCATGTGAGCCATTCCAGTGAACTTAATGGGACTTCTGAGGTTTAAAGTTAGGATGAAGATAAACTATTTTGCTGGATCGGTCTTCATAAATTAAGTAAAGCAATGCAGTTTCCTGCAGGGGTAAAAAATGCCATAAAATAATGAAGGTGAAAGACTCCCGAATATTCCACAGTGCTTCACTTTTGCTTGAGTAAAGCCATTCTGGAGAAGATATGTTAATCAATATTTCCCTTTGCAGATCTGTGTGATTTCTGTGCACCACTGTCTGTCTGCATCATACTCATTTTTATTTTTGATTTGAATTATGTCAGCATCTCTTATGTTCAAAGTGTTATGTGCAAGCCCTAAAAAAACCCTGCTGACTGTACATGAATATACTCTATAGTGTCATCAGTTGGCAAGGTGAATCTGTGTTTAAGTGCTTTGCATATACAGATCTTGAAATGATCTATATACTTGAGACAAGGATACAACCTCTTATCAGCATGTAGAGGGCAACAGCAGCTTGACTCCATAGTTTACCTGCTACACTGCAGTTTGCTCATCCTTGTGGTCTTGCGCTAAGCCTGTCCTCCCAGCTACATGGCATGGCGTGAACGCACATCACCAGGCAACGAGCACCCCTTCGCTCCATGTGCTGGGTTGAAGAAAATCAATTTCAGTTCTCAAAAGATGAAGGTAGTGCAGATGGCCACTGCATATTGCCAGCTGTTCCACAACACTGGCATCTTGGAGAAGGATTTAAAAAACAAACAAGAAATTGGTTTGTAAATTTTAGCAGGATACTGAGCTGCATCACTGCCCTATTTATTGTCATGGGACACAGAAGAGCTCAAAAAAAGGGAGGATGGAATTTTCTTCACACTTGCAATAATAAGTAATCACGGTATGGTGGAAGGGAAGAGGAAGTAAATACCAGGTTTCACATGTCCTCATGAAAATGTCAGCTGTGTAATATAAGATTTTGTATCAAGACAAAGATCTGGCTATCAGCTCTGTAAGAACCAACTGCTCTATCTGCCAGCTGTACTCTAGGGATAATAATTTTCCAAAAATATTTTGTTTATGTGTTTCCAATTATGGTAATTAGTCTGCTCATACCTTCTCTCTTTCTATCTTTTAGTCTTATGACTACTTAGGATTCTTTCTGTAAGAGTCTGTAGTGAATACTGCTATTGTAGAAGTTCTCCAGGTTAATGAATTACCTCCTCAAGTTTAACAGAAATAGCAAATGGAAGTAGTGCTTCATTTTATAAGCCAAGTCTAAAGATCCTGTCACAGTTCCAAGTCAAATTATCCTAATCACCCTCTGAATCAAATACATCATCACCTCAGATATTGCTTTGAGTAGGGTTTTTTTAACATTCCAACTAAACTTCTGTGAACCCTGGAGAAAACACACAATCAATGCACCTAGGTCAACTAATACCCTACTAGGTCAGATCAGTTTCTGACAGTGTCAACAGGTGATGGTAGTTAGGGACAGCATGTGAGCCTGGCCAAATTATGCAGTCCCTTCCCCACATATTCTCCCAGCATCCACAATTCTTATATTCTCTACCTTTTAGCATCTGTGTGTGTTGTCCATAAGTTTCTCTTTTTGAAGCTGCTGATACAGCTGCCTTTTGTGGCAGCAAGTTCCACAGGTTCATCACTTGCTGCTTAGAGAAAGGCTTTCTTTCACCTCTTTTAAACTGATCTTCAGATAATTTCACTGAGTGCCCTTAGGGATGAATAATAGGTGAAAAGGTCTGCAACCACCAACAGGTGGTGGTCTTATCCACCACCATCATGGTTCTGTAAAGGTTAAATGTATGCCCTGCAGCCTTCTCCAAAGGGTCTGCAAACTGAGGAGTCCCAATCTTCTCCTTATTTTCTTTGTAATATGCTCCAGAACTCTCAGATAAATCCCATCCAGTCCTGATCACTTACTAACATCTTTATTTATTTGCTCTAATACTTGTTGTACATTTACTTCCCAGTAATTTAACCCCTCTGACCTGTGTGCTACAGAGAATGGAGTAGGTGTGGGGATCTTCCCAGTACCATCAGCAGTAAAGGTCTTTTTCACCCTTGCTCCACAGGTGGATATCGCACATGCCAGTCGGCTGGCCTGGTTGGCAGTCTGATTTGTCTACTCTCTTTACTGTGACTGTGATGTTTATTCCCTCCTGGGCTTTCAGAGACACATTGAACATTAACCACGTCCTCTCAGGAGTCACATCAGTCTGCACCAGGTGCTCTTATGCACCTGTTGGCTTTCACCCAGCTCCTAGCATGAATACTCCTATACAACCTTTTTAATTTTCAGTACCAGCAGACTGGCCTTATTTTGATTAAAGTGCAGTCTTAATAGGACCACTGAGGGTTTTCTAAGTCTATTACTCTCAAAGCATTGGTGCAGAGGGTACGTGTGTTCCTAGAGCACTGTTCATCCCCCCTGACAACCAGGGTCATGCACACTCCAAGGTCTCAGAGCCTCTGCAGGTGTATGCAACCACCCTTCTCAAAGCATGGGAATCAAATCTAACTAGAAAGCAAAAAACCACAGTCTTAGAGCATTCAGTTGGGAGCTTTTGCCCTCTTTTGCCAAAACTGCACTAAAAACACACCACTGAAGCAGTCTTTTTAGTTTTGTTTGACACTTTTTATACTTTAGCAAAATCCACCTTTAAACAACTTCTGACCACAGTTCCTGCTTTCCTACTAATAACTTTTCTAATTTTAGTTTGCTTATCCTCATGTTCTTAAAAGGTTTATTGCAATAAAAATTATAAACTTAGAAGCTGTTATGTGTATTAACCTGACATATAAATTATGTTGCTATCTGATCTCTGGTCATTCTGCAAGCTAAGACTGAGACAAAATAGATTTTTTGCTGGAGGGAAAGGGAATTTTAAAAATATATTACATTTAGAGAATATTAGGGCCATTGAAGGAACATTAGAAAAAAATGTGTGTTCTGGGCAGCTTGCTGAACTTTTTTGTTTCCAAAGGCCTGACTATAAGCACCCATATCCTGATTGATCCAGTGCAATTTGTGGCCCTATCAATCTCGTGCACAATTGTTCTCCCTAAGTAACCTAGTGTCTCCCCACCAGTCCAGTGCAGGTTTCAACCCCTGACTAGTGCAGCTCATTTTCCTCTTGCCCAACCAGTCCTATAAAACTCAATATGGTTAAACTATGCCTAAAGACCTCAGGAGGCTCTACTGGGTGCTCATTTAACAATCAGTGGTAGAGTGGCTACAGCTGGTGGTTTCTTCCTCCAGCTAGACTTTTGATTTCCTGACTGCCTTCTGGATCAAGCTCCTGGTGCTAGCTTTTCTGCTGGCTTTTATGTTGTTATTGTTGAAGCTGACTTTGGAGGCTCTTGTGCTCTGTGTTGAGGTATGCTTCGTGCTGTTGGTGCTGTGGCTGTGTCACGAGTGGGGTAGTGCGGTGAGTACCGGCAGAGGGAAGGGGGTTGCTGCCTGCCAGTTGCTGCCTCCCTTGCGGGTGCCTTTCCAGGGTGGGGGCACTCCAGAGAGTCGACTAACTCCTAGCGGCAGCTCTCTGGGGATTCAGCGAGGTTAGCTGTGAGAAACCTTCTGCCCATTTTCCATCAAAAAAGTGTAGTAGAAAAACCACTGAATTTCCATAGAAAGCTTAATCATCCCAGAGTATGGTATTGTAACGCATTGATGAGTGTTTTCTGAATAGAAGAAACCTAAGCCATTCTCAAATATTTTTTCATTATTGGGCCCCCCCCTCAAAAGTGCTGTGCCCTCCCTTAACATTTGACTAAGGGCCTAGTCTTCTGAGTAGGTACCTAACCTTTTAACTGCTGGTAGGCAACAACCTTCAATAAGCTTTATGAGACTACTCACAGTCACTTAACAGCTAAGTGACTGTTATAAACATCAGTAACTGACTTTGTACTGCCTACAGGAGGAACTTTAACCTAATTCAGAGAACTAAAACAGTGTGCAGTTTTTAAGATCCTAAATATATTTCGACCTAATGCTTCCAGTTCTCATTGCAATGCCTTAGGTCTACAGGCTTCAAAGCTATTCTGAATGATATCTTTTAAATACTCAAAAAAAAAATAGGTGAAGCTAACAAATCTTCAGAAAACTGAATCACCACAAGCTTTAAAAGGGTGAACCTTGCTTTTCTAGTGGTGTCAACATGATACCTGCTAATATACTTTAAAAATAAAAAAAGAATGGATAGTAACAGTAAGAGCTGCTAATTTGCTAATTGAAAAATTACTAAGTAATGCCTTAACTGTGTATAGTATTTTTGGAACCCTGTTTTTAATATCCTATGTGACTAGTTCTTATAGAAAGCTATGATTTCTATTTCATGTTTGGCTAGGATAACTATTAGAAGGTGAAAGAAAATGATCATAAACTCTTGTCACAGTTTTTAAAAGCTTTTACTTTTCATAAGTGTATGTGCTTTTGTGTGTCTACTTTATAATTTTATACGAGAACCTTTGGCATTGTTTGTTTTCAGTCAATGATGAACAAACCTCAAGAGTTTAAGAGTTGAAGTATAATATGCAAGACTCTAGCGTTCAGATATGCTTTCATAATCTATCCTGACATGTTTGAGCATGTTATTTTTCTAGATTGAAGAAGACTTTTTTAATAACTTTTTGTTATTGGTATATTTAAAGGACATCTGCAGTAGTCCATTTTCCCTTTATCTATAAAATAATTTCATAAACCACTGGATTATTTCCTCATTGCAAGGAAAAATTTGTTGCTCAGAGAAAATGGAGGGGGTGGTAATCCAATCAACATGATCAGAACGCTGCCAGATCCAGTCAAAGGAAGCAAAATCCTGATCCAGTCAACTGAAGCAAAATTCAATAATATACTAACTGCGTGCATAAGTGTTTATGCCAGAGGCAACGGTTTATACTCAAATTCTCCCTACCGTTGCACATGCTTTTTTCTATAATTCTCCTGTTCATATATTTATTCTCTATAAGATTTACATACCCTTATTTGCAATATTAATGACTCCTACTTCAGTAATTAGGTATAAAAATTTACACTGTAGCACATATTCCATTGCATGTCAATGGTACTTCACATTTATGAACTTGGTAAGGGGCTCATAACTGCATTTAGCCTGACTATTTGTGAACTGTTTAAAGAGCTTCTCTTCAAATAAAGTTCAGAAATACATGTAGTATCACGGTTTATGCTCACCATTATCTATAAAATCTAATGTCTTTAGATGTTTCAAATTGTATTTTCAATAATTATGATGAGTAGATATTGAAAATATAGGAATTACAGCTTAACAGGTGTCAGCTAATACCATGCTTGAGTGCTGTAAATAGCCCAAGGAGTATATTCATGTCTAATTGTCTGCACTCCAGAGCACAACAGCTGCCACTTGTAGCAGATGCATCATCTGACTGATGAAATTCTCCGATGTGTCGACAGGCTCTTCTGGTGCAGCTGATTATATATGATCATATTTGGCATAGCTACATACCCTTAATAGACACTTTTATCATTGTTCACTGAACACTGGAATACTTCAGTCAGCTGTTTATTATGCCAGCTATAATGGACCATCAGCCAAGAATTTTCATTAAGATGGCTGTTTACTGGACTATGTAAAATGAATCGGTGACCTTAATGAACTAGTGTCCGCATGTCAAAATACACTACAGAGGATGGAAACAGCAGCCTTTGCAGGAAGTCTTTACATAGAGAATGAAGCCTTTCCCAGTCTTCAGAAGTAATCCCTCTAGGACAGGGCTAGCATGTAATTAGGTGGTCATTCTAGGAAACTGCACTGCTGTTACCTGTGTAGTCATATATATTAAGGTCTTAGTCCTACAGTGTGTTTTGTACTGGGTTTGTCTTGATATCCATGGAAAGCTCTTTGCAGCACGACCAGTTTCCCAGGCCTTTTGTATGTGGTGAGTATGCTTAGAGAGACAAGAAAGGGAAAAAAAGGAAAATATCAAAAAGGGAAAAACCATATCATTGGCATTAAGTCTAACAATTTTATTATTTCTTTAAAAGAGTATCCTGTGTCTACAGAAACAAATACTCTATGGAGGTGATTGAAGTATTGATTGATCTAGTGATTAAAGAGTACCAGAAGCTTTCTTGAGGATCAAGCTGAATGAAGCTTGGGAACAGGGTGAGAAATATTTGCCAACAGCTTTGGAAAGATTTGTAAAAATTAATATTCCTGCTAAGTTCCTATCTTTCTGACATATATCATGTTCATGTTCTTGACTTTCCCTGAATTGCCTATAATTTTCTACAGGAGCAATTAGAAGACATCTAACAATTCACCTAACATTAGTCTGACTCCTGCCCTCTTTCTTTTCCTTTCTCCCTTATTCCTCTATCTTTTTTCCAAAGCAAAAAGTTTCATTTTCATCATTGTAATGGAACTGCTAAATGTAAATATATCATGCAGCTACACCAACTAGCTTTTCTTGACATCTCGTTTTAATGGCAGAATTGCATCTTTAAAAAGTGGGTATATAATGTCCTCTTTGTAATACTTCCTGATCAGGTTTGTAAGGGTAAATCTATTAATGGAAGCTGCTACAAAACAAAATCCAAGTAATGGGCTGGGAAGTGATGAACCACCCATCTCTTTTCTTAATGCAGGAATAGAGAGACGAGGGAGGCTGCAACTGCTGTACAGGAAAGTATTACATTTTCTAAATAAGCAAATGATAGGAGAAGAAGGTAGGAAAGACAGGCTCTCGCACGATCTGATACCTCTGTTGCACTTTTCAGCATCCAGGAAGAAGCTTTCAGAGATTATTATTGTTCACTAGGTGTAAGCTGTGTGGGTTTATTTAGTTCTATTGACTTAACGAGTGGAACAAAAGGAAAAATAGAGTAAAGCCAAGACACTTTTTTTGTCTCTTAAAATAGTGCAGTAGAAGTTTTAGAAGGAAAAAGATCAAATCACTTTGAGTTGACAAGGTCAAAACGCTCTGAATTAAGAAATAATTGAATGATCATATTTGATACCAGAGTAATTTGGGGAAAATTGGTATCATTCTATGTCTTGGAACTGATGGTAGATAAGAGAGTAAGGTAATTGTTTGCAGCTGCCTCTGATAGGTGTTCAGAATAGAGCTCATGCCATGCAGAGTTTGGTTTCTTGATTCCCAGAGGCAGATTAAGGTATTCCCTTAAAATAAATAAAAGATAGGGGACAAAGACAGAACTTTTAATGTGAGCTGCTATAGAGGTTAAAAATAGGTAACAAAGCAGTGGGTTTTCAGAAGTAAGCTATTGAGAACTGATAAAGGTCTTCCAGCAGGAGAGGGAGTGATTAATTACAGGATGATGGCCTGCACTGTGTGAATTCTCAGATGACTTAAGCTAATAAAGTTGCAGTCTTATTAAGTCAGAAGCTTTTACATCTTGTTTATCCTAAAGGGCAGGGAGTCCTCTGCAGAACAGATGTAATACCAAGGCATCAGGATTGTGTGGGCTTCTGGAGCATACAACAGGATGCTGGACTGTGGTGATTTATTAGAATTAGTTAGGGAAGACTACCCTCTGTATGAGTAAATTTGAATAATCAAAGCAAGAGCTGATTCAAAGGTCATGTATTTCATCCATAGAGGTTGGCAGCATAACCTTAGTATGTGTGATATTTTGGACCTCAGTATTTCAGCCATATGGAGGTATGAAAAATCTCTTCTAAATGTTGCAAGATACGTTTCTGTACAAGGAATGTCAAATTCTTCCAAGGCTAGGAGGAAGGCCTTGGAGGGTCCATTGGGAAAGCACATATCCTGTATGGCCCTAGGCTTAGACTCTAGGTGGGAGGCATGTTTAGGTGCAGAAGATGAGTTTCTAGTCCTGGAATGACCCTGGCTAAAGTACATGCAGTTTCAAGGGAATTTCACATCTTAGGTGCATCAATGCAGAACACATGTTTTTCTGTCAGGCTGAGTTAAATTCACTTTAATTTAAAAAAATATTTCCCATGTTATAATAATTATCAAAATACTGGATTCATTAATGAAAGAGGAAAAGGGGTGCAAGTACATAGCTCACATTACAATGCATAGATACGACACCAACCCAAGGAGTATGCATATATACATAATTAAAGGAATCTGTGGGATATCAGATTCCAAGCAGTGAAAGAGGTGAATTACCAGTTCCTTGTATTAAATCTGTTCTTGCCATTACTTTAAACTTGGTGAAATTCTGCAGATTGCTCTTTATCCTGAATAAAAGCTTCCTAAGTGCTCAGAAAAATCTTCACTTGGGACTGCATTGTTCTCAGTCACTCAGTTTGCTTTGCTTTATTTGTTTTATCTAACAATGACAAGCACGCAAAATATTCAGATTCTACACACTAATTAATAAGAGGTAGAAAATCTCAAAACTTTGGTTTTATCTTAGCAGAACTGAATAAAGAGTTATCAGCTGCTCACAGAGTTGGTTGCAACTTGACATTCTTAGCCATAATGGGAATTCAAGCCACATCAATCAAATCAAGTTGTCCCTTGCTCAGAGGGGTTAGGCAAAAGAGTGTCTGACACCTGACATGACTGGGTATCTTCAATTCCCTTATCTAGGAACTGTATACTCACAGAAACTCTATTACCTTCTAATAACCTTAATGGCCTTTTGTGGTAGAAGAAAACAATAGAAATACTATTGCACTAAGCTTTTGCTGTTATGAAGAGACAAAGATTTTCTTCTTTTTCATATTCTGTACATTATGCAATCTGTCTCCTTGTAACAATGCTTACCCTTCACTTCTGAAATGGTTCAGAGTTATCAGTTCAAGCCTGTATGTAGACCATCAGTATGTGCATGTTGATGACAAATCTAGCTTGGGCATTGCTTGATGTTGAGTAACACTGAAACACGTTTTATGAAACATGAAATATGTTTTAATTTTTTTTGTGGCCAGTGTTTTTTTCCCTATTCCTTACACTCTGCTCTGTAAAGGTTTTTATTATGGTCTCTGTATTAGTGACTCCTAAAACTCCAGCTTTGCCTTTGGTCTTTCCTCTTTGCAGAGACCTAAGTATTCACCTGTCTCCTTGTTTCTTTACTAATGTCTAGTTGGTAAATCAAATTCAGTATATGGGAAATAGAACTTATCTTGAATATTCATCTTAATATCTGATGTCTTCACACCCTTCTTTAACATTACCATTCTTCTGCTTACCTGTGTACTGGTCACAGCCTCCCCATTATCTAAAACACAGCTGTCTTATTTTTCCCTCTCATATCATGTTCCTGCAAAATCTTTAACTTCTCAAAAGAAAAAACTCTCCTTCTCTTCATTCATCTTGCTCTCTTCAACTCTGTCAAAATGCTCCATTTTCCAATGAATGTCATCTTCAGCAATCTGACTGTTTCAGTACCCCTCTGTAATTTTGCCAACTTTTTTTTTTTTTTTTTGAGCCCTTTATCTTTCAAGCTCTTCATCCACTTTGTTTTCAGTGTCCATTTTCCCCTTGCATCCCTTCCCTTTCTATGCTTTACAATATAGAGAAAGCCCTCTTTGTTGAGAGACCTGCTCTGGTTTGTTGTTTCTGCTTCCAACTCCCAGGAACTTTTTTTTTTTTCATTTCAGATCTTATAGTGTCCCTGCTATATTAATATTTGAGAATTACCAAAATATGTTACTCAAAGTCATTAGATAGACCAGTAACTTAATTTCTGTGTGACTTCTTCCAAGGCAACTTCAGCTGCAGTTATGAAATGCTCCATCAGAACTATATGCTACTTAACTTCACTCTCTCAAATCTCTTTTCAGTAATCATTGCTCCTATCAAATATGATGCCACTTTCCTAAGCCTGAAATGAAAATTTCAAGGAAGAAAATTAAATGTTTAATAAGGGCATTAAAGAGGAGAACATAGAAAGGTGTGTATTTATTTTCTCTGGATAATTGTTATTCTTTAGGCAATGTCCTGGTATTTCAGAGCCTTTTATAAAAGTATTTTGGGATTTTATGATCCCTAACATCTAGCATCAAATGCTTGTTACCAAATGTTATATAATGTGATATAAGGTGACCTTTAGATTTTCTGTTGACAAAGAATATTAAAAAAGTCACTTGTGTAGCCAGAAAAAGTAGGCACTGTCTGTGGAATGCTGTCAGACCAGGTTTTCACTGAGTTAATTCCTGTCCAGTAGACTATATTTTTTGGAAGAAATAGCTACTTTTTGGGGGGAGGGGAGGGAAGGGAGACAAGAGCCTTCTTTTGGCCAGATCTCATTTGTAATAAATATAGTAACAGACTTTGATTAAGTCATTCTTCCACTTTTTTTTTTTTTTTTTTTTTAAACAAGCTGCATTCACTGACACTTCTGTAGTTTCCCCACCAATCCTCTGTTCATTCCCATGATTATTCTCTAAGGATTACACTTCTTATTTTGGAAAGTTTGTTTTTGTTCCCTCAGCAAGTAGAGGTGATATTAAGATTCCAAGTTTTCATTGATAACAGGCAAGACCTTCCTGGAAGGTCTAACAGGGCTCCACATCCTGTTCCCTCTGACCTGGGGAGATGGGGACACTCCTGGGTTCTTGACCCGGCAGCACCTGCAATAGCCTACCTGTGTGGTGGCTGTATTTGGCACTTGTCTGACTTCACACCTAAAGATCTCCCCTGTTCAATGTTATCAGTCCTAATCTTCACATCCTGTTCAGAGTCATTACTCGTTTACTCCTTTTTGGTCTTAAATGTGTTACTTTACATTTTCTGTACAAAACATGTCTTAGCTTAGCTCCAGGTTACCAAATGATTCAGATTGCAGTGTACTTGACTCCCGAGCTCTGGGAGAAATCTTCAAGTGGCTGAGCTGTGCCATCATATTTGGAGACAAATTTATTTTTCTTTTACTCTTAGGCATGTCTCCATAAGGGAGAAGTTGCAGAATAACTTGTGTAGAATAGCTATCAAAGAAAAACTATTTTACCTTCTCCCTTTAAGTGTGGTCTTGTTTTGTACTGTGAATGACTTGACTTTGCCTACTTTGCAGTAGGAGGAAAGATTTAAAGCTGTATCATGGCAAAAAGCTGCAATCCATACCTTTTTTAATCAAAATTCTTACCTTGTTGTCTCTCTTACCATATTTTGACTCTTTGCACACTCATGCTTGGTTTCTCACGCAGCTTTTTCTTCTCTTGAGGCAGGAACCAGAACTCTTCTAGACCTGTGTTTTATAGGGTTGCAACTGTTCTGGTTAAAACACATTCTGTACGAATATTATCAAGAGATTCAGACATGCTTCTCACACCTAGTGGTTCTGGCTTGGCCCTTCATTCTTCAGTGAGGATGACTTCCCTCCCCCCACCCCCACCCCCCCCCCGCCCAACGTGTTTGAGAGACAGCTTAGTTTAGGTAGCTTGATATATTTACACTATAAACATCCCAAAGTATTAGCCAATATGCAGTATTCATAAATTTAATTCAGAGCAGCTCAGTTCTGTCACAGCATGATAGATAAGCCTTTTGTCTGAGGGAGTTGCACTCACCAGCATGATATCCTTTTGAGACAAGCAGGTCAGGCTGCAGGCATGCTTGTAAAGAGCCATCATTATTAATAAGTTACTTTACACTCTTAGTCCATTTCTGAGCCAGCCTCCAGTCTTCATGCTCAGTCTTTATACTTGAATTACTGTATTTTTAAAAATTAATGTCCAATTTGAATGTATGCTTTCAAAGAAAAGGGCTTACCTTTTAATTTATGTTTTAAGCCTAATGCCTACCTCTGATATTGTATAAATAATAAAGAGGTATAAGGCTTATCTGAAATCATTAGTTCACAGGGTAACTTGGGGGGGGGAGGGGATATGCCAAGTATGGGCAAATAGAGAAGAAATAGGAGGCTTCTTTTATGGCAGCAGGCAAACCTCATTTCAGGAAGTGTTTTAGCTAAACTGTCAATCTCTCTCTAACACGGAGCGGAAAACCAGCAAAATGTCACTTGAAGATTATTGGGAGAATTCACTGGGGCATTCAAAAGGTCCCTATTGATTAGTGAAGTGGGACACTCAGAAAGAAATCATCAGGCTCTATTACCCCATATTTGCCTTCTATAGCACAGGGACAATGAAAGAGCAGCCTGTTGGGTTCAGTGATTGATAGAATTGCTTAGTAAGTATCAGCAAAGGTGGAAAATTTCTGACTCTAGCAATCTTTGTGAAGAGCAAGACACTGAATAAACTTTTGGAGGAAACCAAAATAAATGAGAGTTCAGAGATGGGGTTTTGATGAGGAGGTATTGATCAAAATATGAAGAAGGCTGCAGTTCAGCTGTTGTGGGAAGGCCGACATCGGAGAGCTACAACATGCAGTGCCAGAACCTGCCAAGTAGGTCATTTGAATAGCGTGGGGTTTTCTGTTTGACGTGTTTCCATCAATGGCATTCTGTCACTGCGGTGCTTATGTGCATGTGGCAATACCTCTTTCCCCAAAACCAAACCAAGTACAACCATCGCTTCATCACTTTGCAACCATTTTGGTAAAGTTTCTGTAGTGGGAGCTCAGGGTTCACCAGAACTGGAAATCAATCTGATTTAAATGGCTTAAAATTCTCCCGTAGCCTGTACAGGTGAGGCTCAAGAAAGGCAATGTGTGGCATGATTCAGGAAGAAAGTGCTAAGAAGAAAGTGCTAGTTTTCATTGAAATGTCCTTGCCTTTGTGTGGAAGGGAAGAGTCTCTCTATAAGATGTGCATCACATATTTGCAAAGATCAGGAAAGAATCATATTTAAGCATTACAAAGTAAAAATATATTAGGCTTATGAAAAAGCACAAGATTAATTGATTTCAGATCTTAGAACAAAATGAATAACGAAGTATTCTGTTGGAAAAGCCAGAAATATTCAGCAGTGGCCAGGATGTGGTTTTTGGTTATTTGAAATAACAGACCGAGAAAACATGAATTGAAGCACCAAAGAAAGAAGCATTCTTCTGTCTGGAAATATGCTCATTTCAATCCTGAATGGGATTGTATCCTCATATGTTTGCATCAAATGATTTCTTTACTGCTGTCAATAACTTGATAATCTGCACTTTAAAAAGATAGGTACAGTCATCATATGACAAAACAGGAATGCAGATCCCCAGAGTAGTAGCATATCCTCACCTAAGTTATTAGCTGGAGATGGCTTCCTGCATAAAAGTGGCTTTTAAAACTTTCCTTAAAAGTGTATTGCCTGCACCAGTTTTATGTCAGGGTACTAAAAAACAACCTGTCCATCTTATCCTGGCAACAGCGTATCTTTCTCTGTAGAGCTTTCATTGTGCAATATATTGTACGTAGCAGCAACCACAAAAATATTTCCCTTGCTGAGATCATGAACCTTCACTATGTGCTGTTCAACCAAGCAATTCTCTGCTGCCTGACCAGCTCGCATCCTGGGGTGTCCCTGCTGAGGAGCTGAAGGGAGTTTGTCATGTAACTCCAGGAAAATGTTTTTTAAAGTTCTGAAGCAATGGCTGAGTGTTGCAGACTTGCATGACAGCTCTGTGCACAAAACAAAGCATTAACCTGCTAGTTCACTGTCACAAGTTTCTCAGGAATCATTTACAGGGACTGTTGAACTTCATATATTGTCATTCTTTTCATTGGTGGCCCCAGCTATTTGTCTCACTGTTACAGTAACCCTTCAAATACAAAGCATTTTGTCTTGTCCTGAGCATGCTTGGGAGGGCTGAAAGCATTTCTTCAGAGTGCAGGTTTTTGAAAGCAAGCATGGGACTCTGGACACCAACAAACTAAGAGGTTGTGGGGGGGGGGGAAAAGGCCTGTGGGATTTTCATACCTGAATTGTACCTGAGGTCATGGCACCTCATGTTAAATTGAAATTAAAAGGCATGTGTGCAGGAACATGCAGATTAATTCGCATGCAGGCTGCTTGGTATAACTCTCAGGGGTAGTTTGCTGGCAGGATACTTCTCAGTAGCACTTTGTGGCATATGTAAGGTTGTAACCTTACTTGGTCCCTCCAAATAATCTCACGCTCCCTGTTTTGCTCTATTAGGATGCTCTGCTTTGTTAGCAGACACTTCAGCAGTTCGGAATTGCAATAATAGTTGTAGGCCAGAGCCTTCCTTATTTGAATTTACCAAACAATGTCTGAAAGAGCAAATTTCCTCTACAAAACACTGATCCGAGGGAGTTACTTATCTCCTTTCCAAAATGGACTGTGCTGACTCCATCAGTCTGTGTTTCTGGGCTGCTGGGCTTCCCTGCTGGTTGGGAGGTTGAATACCAGGTGCTTGGGACCACTGCAATAACCCATTCCCTGGACAGGGCAGGCTAGCCCTCTTTCAGGAGGGGGGAGAACAAATTGCCTGTCACCCCAGACAGGTGGCTCTGCTGCTGCCCAGCTCCCTCAGCCATCCGTGACGTGATGGTCAGGCTGCTGTCACAGCTGGTGGGCTCCCAGGGCTGCTTGCCGGCTGGGAGGGCTCCCTTAGTGGCAAGCTCCTGCCTCCCAGGGCTTCCCAGGAAGCCGGGCAGCCCGGTGGGTGGCTACCCTGCTGGTGGGCCCAACTGAAGCTGTGGTTGCCAAGGACCTGGCTGAGGAGCTCGATTTTTAAATCATAAACTTGGTACAAGCTTTCTGCACTAGGTCTGTGGCCATGCCACCTTCGCATTTCAGGGACACATGTCTGGGCTCACTCTGTTGCATGTCTGAAGTGATGATTGGAATGACTTCTGTTCTCTGTTGATACGGTAATAAGGGAACTATTTTGCTCATTAAGTTCTGTACTTTTTGTTTGACAGTTATTGTACAAATAACAGTCAGATCCAGACTAAGTGATGCTGAAAGCCATATTTTAGTTTTAACCGTCAGTGCTGCCTGCAAAGGGAAGAAAGCAATACAGTGCAGGTGGCAACAGTTTTTTCACATTTTGCTTACGGCAGGACTGCGTGGGCTGACCAGACTGTTCCAGATAAAAGAGGATTTTTTTCCTAGTAGCAAAAATGATACAAAGGCTGATTTTACTTCTTTTGCTTTTGTGTTGCACTTTCTTTGAGTGATACTATTTATTATTGCACTACATTTATGATGACTAAATAAAGAAGTGATTATTAAAAAATGTGCCCACTTGGTAGATATTAGTTAGAAAATGCACTTCCCATTCATTTATAGTTTCAACCATAACATTATCTTCTCTCTAATATCATATTCAGAAACTAAATTTCACATTTTGGTAGATAGACCTGCCTTAATTATAAAGATACAAGAAGCTGTTGTAACTTCGAGTTCCTAAACATCTGCATATAGACAATATAGATACGTACAAATGTAGAACTACCCAATCATGTTTTCAGCTGTAGTAAATCATATAGCATAGCAGGTATGTTTTAAATTGAAGAATTGTCTGTGTATAATGTACATGGATATCTGTATCAGCTAAGTAGAGCAGAAAGGCATGTTTTCCTCATGATTTTCTCAGCTGATATTTTAACCCATAATATTTTGAAAAATACATACAAGTTAAGGGATAAAACCATCAACATGTGGCTACCAAATATTCTTATGCCATGGTGGTAGTCAAAATAAGTAGTAGATGATGCCATTTTGTTTGAAACTATTTATGCATAATTTTTAAAGTCTTTTTGTTTTTTATGGTCATTTTCCCTTTTCTAACTATATGTAAAATTAAGAGATTTGAGACTATTCAAGGCATTCTGATAGTGTGAGGAAAACATACTGGTGTACTCTAAAGGCTTGCAACTGTAATATGGTCTAGATGTAAGTGAAAATTCAACTTCATGATTTTACAATGTGTCATTTCTTTTCCTAACATGGATCAAAACACATTTTGTTTTTACTCTTGAGGGATAAGGTACAAAACCCTGTCACTGGAGCAGCTCACACAGAAGACTGCCCTGAAGTTGTGGCCTTGCAAGCCCTGGGGTATTTCACGTGAGGCTCTGTTTGGTGATCTGGGAAGCATCGGTGCCCTAAGCCTCGTGGCTGGCTGAACAGCCCCACAGCCATGCTGACAGGAGCCCATGGTGGCTGATGGCACTTTTCATCAATAATTTTTAGCCACTTCTGTTCTGGAGTCTCAGAAGCCCTAAAATGCAGATTTGTGCAGCGCTACAGCAGAAGTGCTTCAGTGTGTTAATACTAGCAGTATGTTTGTCTTCTACACTGTTGGCTCGTATCTTCCTTGTCCTTCTTTTGCAATTAGCTTAAGAGGTTGGGGAGCTGCTGAATGACTGCCTGTCGTTAGGACTAAAAGATTCTTTATGGAGTTCCAAGCTCTTCCATTTCTTCTTAAATGAACTAAAGTGACAAAATGACTTATTTCACCTTTTCTTTTTATTTATTACTTGCAGGGCTAGCTCAGAATCCTGAGTGAGATTGAAGCCTCTTTTATTTCCAAAATAGAAAATTGTTATGAGAGGAGATTTGGGTTAACATCTGCAGAGCTCTTAAATCATGAACTCATGAACATGAGACTTGCTTAAGTCCCCCTGATAGTGGTGGATGAGGTATTTTTTCAGCTTTCCTAAGAAAGGTGGAAAATAATGAAAAAGGTACAGCAATAACATAGATAACCAATATTAACCATATTTCTTCGAAGGACTTAATTTTCTGTTTTCCACATTTGCCTAATAGCTTTTCTGCTCTGCATAGTTAAGCAAGAAAACATCTGCAACTTAAAGGTAAATGCATGTTTAGAATCATCTGAATTCCACACAAATGACTTTACCTGTCAGATCATTCATTTCCCATTATACATCTACACAATTCATGTGTAAACTTTCAAATTATTTCTGAATCTCCTACATATGCTGAGATTCTCTTATCCAGACATGTAGTTTTTCTATTTTGCAGATTTCTGGAGATTTTCTTAAAATTATGGAGGAGATTGTTTAGCTTTTACTGCAAATCTTTTTCAACTAATAAAAATAATTTTAGTGTTTCCATACACTAACAGGTATTGTAAATAATCAGTGAATTTTCTGTTAGATGTTTCAGTTTAAATATGTTTGCCCTTGTAAAAGCACTTCGTAAGAGACAGGGTCTTGATTTCATTTCTACCAACCTAATTTGGGGATAATTGAATTTCAGCAGAATCATTGCAGATCTGCATGGGCATATCTAAGATTGTAGGCTGTAATGCCTAGTCCACAAGCTATACATTTCATAAAAGAAAAACAAACCAGTTAAACTATACAAATACTGCTGTAATAGGAAATTTGGCAATACTCCATGATTATCGAAGACTTTAATTACATATTAAATCTCCCCATGAGTTAGTTGCTTTATTTACACTGTGAGTCAATTACCATTTATAAACACTCAATACAGTTAATTGTTCAAATCACATGGGAATCAAACTAATGATGAATCAACCATTTTAAACTAAGTTGCAAATGCTCAAATACTTTTCAGCACTTTTCCTCCTTGTTTGCTGCCTGGGCCATTTTTATGCATATGTTCAGCACTGACCAAGCCTCAGTTGTAACTCTGAATTCAGTTTTGGGTGCTGCACTTAAAGAAAAAGTGTAGGAGCCATTTGGAGGGAGTCAAGAAAAGTAACTAGCATGACTGGAGAAGTAGAACATAGCACTTATAAGGCAGGGTCTTTGGCTTAGAAAAGCAAGGAAAGGTGGGTATTAGGGGAAAAAAAGGGGGGGGGGAAGGATTTTAAAACCAAAGAAAATAAGACCAAGATGGAGATGGTGATAGTATTCTTTTACATAAAAGGCTGATGTAGAGCAGAGAGAGACTATCTGCTCTTCACATACTTGGCTGAAGGATAAAAAGGGAGGGATAGGTTTGAATTCTAATAGAAAGATTCATTTTGGAAATTATGGAAATATTTTAAGCAGATGACCTGAGCAGGTGATGGAGTCTTTGACAACGGGGGATTTGTGAAAACTACTTAATGTCTTGGACCAGGGATTAGACTAGAGAGCTTCTTTTGTTCTCCTTCAGCTGAGTCATCCTGTATAAAGTGTTAGAAAATTAAAAAGTGTCATTGCTTTCACAGTTTCTGATCAAAAATATGCAACAATGCAGGCATTTCCATGTCCTATAAACAGCAGTGTAAAAAGGAAGGATTCCTCAGAGACACAAGTGATTCTTTGGAATTGTTCCTCCACAAGCTCTTCTGTGTGAATTTTTCCTCATACATTTAGAACATTTCAAGATATTTTACCATTAGGAACCCAATCTGTGAGCATTTGTCTAGACAGCTATTACCCGTGTCAATGATTTGTCTCCTGGAGGAAAATGGCACTAAATTGTCTAACCAGCATTTGGAAGTTCTGAGGCAGGAAGGTGGGAGTCTCAGAGGCATGCAGTCATCTGAGCTGTTCCTGTAAAGGACTACCTCCCTGCTGCTAACATAAGGAATATAATGCAAAGTGATATGACAGACAGAAAGTAAGACATGGCACTTCACATGCTTAGTGTGATGCTGTCAAGGAGGCTTGGCACTGAGATGTCCAGGGTGAGGGAACGGAAAGGCAACATTTACCTTGTGAGTTGTCTCATTCTCCTCAGCCACAGCTGAGGATCTGAGATGGCATTTGAAGAAGTGCAGCGGAAGAGAGTAAATGTGCTCAAGGTCCAGACTGGGATATAGAGCCTTGATCTTGGCCGCCTTCTTATGTGCAGTATAATGGCTCCAAAGATCTTAAATAAAGAATATACCAAGAAAGTATATTTAGGCAGAGTATGTCAGGGCAGGTTTTAGTACACATTCTGCAAAATGATTAGGGCTTAGCGGCACTAACGAAAATCCCTAGTCCTTCCTTTATGGGCTTGTTCAAATCAGTGTCTTTGATGTTTGTCTTATTATATACATAAACATACTCTGGTTCCCCAATGTATCCAGTCCTTTCTGTATTTGTCTTCTAGATTATAATATCTTTATAGAGAATCTTGAAGGCTAAATCTGGCACAGGTGAGCAATTATTTATTCCTGTAAAATAATAAAGAGGCATTGTTAATAAAATTCTGTATGGAGCCTATAGAAACTAGAAGTGACTGGAAAAATTATACAAAATACACTGCAAAAATGAAAAGCCCTCAGGGAACATAAACTTCCTCAGGGAAGAGAGAAAGTCTTGCTTTAGTAGGCTTTTTTAAATTAGATAAAACAGATAGCTTAGCACTGTGTAGTGGACCTAAGACAGTAATTTATGACAGTTCATCGTTTCAGGAACATTAGCCCTTTAGAAGCCTACTGTAATACTACTGGTCCCTTTGGATTAATGAATAAATTATTTGGAACAGAAGATTCCTATCCTTTTGTTTGCACTGTTCTTTTGCAAACTAAAGTTGTTAAAACTTTCATAAAAATAGGTTAGGATTGGTTCAGCAAGCCCAATTAATTCACATTTCATCAACAGCTTAAAAATTAAAGGTGACACAGAAATAGCTTTTAACTGTTCTGAGATACTTTTTTTCCTACTTTTTCTCTAAGGTCCAAGTGACGATGCTTGAATCAGGTAAATCTTCATTAGTTTCTTACACTGAATAATAAGTTCATAAATCTTGAACTTGCCTGCTACATTTTGAAATCATTTTTCATTAAGAATATAATAATATTCACATCTTCATTAGATCTGTTTTGCTACACTGATTAAAATGGATGCTCAAGTCCTTCATAACTAATTTAAACAAATTTTGTCATTGAATCACCTGCGGCTATCTTTGCTATATTTGTTAGGTAATTGTAGAAAGGTGGCTGTACCATGGAGAAAAAAGTAAGAAAACATAATTCTGAGAACAACTGGAGCCCTCTACTACTGTCTGCTTGCAAGAGTTGAGGTGATTTTACATTGTTCTTAGCATCAGTCTTTGATTCAGACAGAGTGGTATGAAAGCCTGACATCATAAACTTTTCCCCAGCCCTCTTGGTTCTTATGCTTTCAACAGAATCTCTGCTTTCATCTTGGGGGGAAAAAGCAGTGAAAAAAGCCTGTCAGCTTTCACAACTCAAAAGAAAACTTGAAAATGTGGTTCTGGCTCCTGGTATTACCATATCTACCTGAATTTTTCAGATAGCTTCAGACAATAGCTTTTTAGGGTGTAAATTGTTTATGCATTTCAACAAAGGTTTGATATCAAGATTCACAGACCTCTGTTCAGCAGGGAAGCTGGTGGCAGAGGATCCAGCATACACCCACTTTGCTGAAGAGAAATCAGGGCTCTCAACTCCCAGTTTACTGGGAATAGCATTCCTATTTCTACCTTGCTGCTTCTAACAGGGACTAAAAGGGGCCATATGCTTCTTTTTGAGCCCAAGCATAGGAAAGAGAATTCCTGGTGGAAGAAATGAGAATAGATAAAAGCAAGAGCTAAAGGATTGTGTGAGATCCCTTACTGTATTGTGTATCTGATGCCATTTTGCTATAATCTGACTCTGTGTGCAGAGGGATGAGATTAACTTTCTTCAAAAGATTCCCCTGTCCAAATGTCTGTGTATTTATTATTACATTTGTCCACGTATATCTGATGAAATGGTATTACTGACACTTTCTTTTTGTCATAGTGAAACATGTGGGTATAGTCCACTGCACCTTCCAGGATGTCATCATCAATGAATTTGATATGGAAAGTGCTATGCTACCAAGGCTATTGCTTCTGTTACTGCTGCAAAGATTTAAAAAAAAAAAAATTTTTTTCTTCTGTTGCCTTCAGGCTCTCTACTACTTTGAAAATGTAGAATACTGCTTATGAGGGTCTTCTCTTCAAGAATGTGAAATATGGAAATTCATATTTTAGGGAACAAATGTTGTACAAAACCTTTAGCAAGGAGGAAAGGTTCTAATCTTAACCCTAAGGGTTAATTTTAATAAATTGGTGAGAAATCCAGCTGAAATTAACATTTATTTCATATGGTTAAGATTTAATTATAAATATTATTTGTGAAAATATAACATAATCAAATGCAGTTTTATTTATAACATAAGGCAAAAGCAAAAAACTCATGCAAGTAAGAAGCCCATTAAAAATGCCCTCTAAGCCTCCAAATCTCCAGAGATTATAAACTGAAGCAGCAATATCAGGTTTTTTCAGAGTAAGGAATATTTCTCTTCCATTCTTTTCCCTAAGTGTTCTCACAGATAAAACATTAGAATGAAGAATGTATATATTAGTAACTTTAATCTTTGCCTTTCATCATTGCACCTGTAATTGATGAATGCAGTGAATTTATAAGCTTTTGTAAGAGTCAAGAGGGACTTAAAAGAACTTGAACTTTTGTACAAGGCTTAATACTGCTCTGTCTTTAACGTTGTCAAGGGAAGTGTCAAGCCTTTATTCACGCTTACCCAAACGGGTAGATGAAAGATTCCTTAAAAATAGAATTGCTCTTATTTACTGTATATGTTATATTCTATTGAAGTTGCCAGTATGTTTCATATCTTTGCGAGTTTTCTTCTTCTCTTTCATTAACCAAAAGGTACATAGTAGGAAATGTTTTGCACCAAATGAGGATATATTCTGAAAATATTTTAAATTTGATTCGATCTATGTCCTATTCTCATCCCAAGGAACAAGATCTCTGGGAATATGTTTTCTGGGTGTTCAAAGCATGACACTTATTTTCCATGTCATACACATATATATTTATATGGCATTAAATTATTTTATATAGAAATACAGTATTTGGGGAGAAAAGGAATGTCCTCATCATAACTTGTTATTGAGTACTAACTCAATTCTGGAGCTACTTAATGGTGTAGACAATTTTACAAATTTCTCTTTAAGAAGGTTCCTCCCTCGTCCCTGCTGATTCATTTTATTTTGCCAGGTGCAAAAGCTATGCTTTATACAGATGTCCAGGATAGGTGATATTCAATTTGTCAACTGTGCTGATCAGGTATGATTGAAAACACATTGCATTTCATATGCTATCATATTTCAGTTACTCAGGAGGAACAAATGAATGGCTGGGCAAGAACACAACTGTCCCCACACTGTTCTACCTTGTAGATCATTTTCCGCATGGCAAAGAGCATCTTTGTTTCCATCCTCTGATCAGCAAACTCTGAAGGTGGTGGTATTAATCACCTTAATAGAAGTAAAGGAAAAAGGTTATATCCTCAGCTTCTCAATACTGGCCAGGTATCAACAGAATATCATGCTGCAACTATTTCAATGGTCAGAGCTGCAGTGAGTTTTTTTTCCCCTTGGATAAAGATTCACTAGGCAATTCCTGTAAAATTCTGACTGAAGTTTCCTTGCCCTTGCTTCAACCTGAGGCAGTATCTTTAATAGGGACAGTCCATACCTAGCTCTCAAGACTCATTAATCTGCCTGTGTTAAATCTGCCATGCCAGCAGTGCTCTGTCATTTCACAGGCCTGTGGCCTCTCTCCAGCTTTTCCTCCTTCTCAGCTGTTCATCTGTCAACACCGAGAGCAGGTAGCGCTGGCTGATAAACCAGCACTCAGATTGATTGTGAATGCATACAACAAACAAACACACATCCCTGGCCTCTGAAACAAGTCAATATTGCCTGCGAAGGAGATTAGGTTCCCAGTTATACTGATTTGCCCTCTGTCCATTTCTGGAGTTGGCTCCACAGAAGTAACTAGGTCTGGACTAAGCTTTACAGTTTTGGACAGCAATTAATTCTCTAAATGTGCCCTACTTTTTGAATTGTTTTTATATAAACACAGAAATTCCCAGTGTCTGACAGCTTTTCAACTCCACTATGTAAGTGGAGAGTGTTCTTACATGGCTTCAGATACTGTCTAGAGCAGGAGTACTTAAGCATTAGACTTTTGTCAAATGGTAAATTTTAATTTAACCTTGTTTGGTCCCAAACATGTGACATCCCTTGCTTTCCTGGGAATTATGTATTTATAATTTTTCTGCCATAGCTCATAGAAATATAACATCTGGCAGGTCCAGGAACACTGAAGTCAATATACTGCTCTCTGCTTATCACATTCTGGTAAAAATTGTCTGGCTTCAAAAAAATTACCCAACGAAGTAGTTGAATAGCCTTGTTTTGAAGGCTATAATCTATGTGAATAAAGTACCTAAAAACATATAGCGAAAAGACCACTCTTGGTTCCAGATAGCAGTTATTTTGTCCAGGTGGAGCTGCACTCTTTTAATTAAAAAAAATAAATGCTTCTGAAAAATAACTTCTTGCATTGGATCTGTAGGGCTTGTTAGAGAGTGGCTGCTAAATTACCTCATATATAGGCTCATATATTAGCTCTGGACTAATCTGATAGATATTATTAGAGGACATATCATGATTAAAAATTAAGAGAGCTCCCTGTCCTTTCTCGATATTAGGGAATAATTTTCTTCCCACTTTCCCTTCTCCATATTTTTCCTCTTATTTTGCTGGTTAGTGAAATCTCCTTCTCCACTTCTGTTTATTTTGGTCAACAAATGAAGACAGGGAGTACCCTGTGCTGTGCCGCCTCCCACTGCCCACAGCACAGTCCCTTCCTGGACAGGCCCTGGCATACCTCTGCAAAAGTGGATGTGAACACCATTCCACAAAAGGCTCTTGACCAGACTACAGTTTTGCAAATTATTCACTCTTGTGAATAATTCAGTATTCATCAGTGTTCTCAACATGAACACTAGTAGATTTTTTTTCATATCATCGTATCTCATATCCTGGACTGGCAGAGCAAAGCTACAGTTTTGCCCACTTTGCAGAACTTAAGCCCATGCTTTTATTAATAAGGGTCATTTGAAAAAAGAAATTAATCAGTTCTTTAAGTGCTTTTTTATTAAGTAGCTATCTTTAACTTCTTGCTGAGCAGGGTTTTCTCTTTTGCAAAAGAGGAAGAAATTCTCTTCTTCTGTGGCACTGTACAGGAAAATGTAGGTTTTCATAACTTTAAACCTTGTTTTAGGTGCCTTCTTATGTATACATAGCACTTAAAGATACTTACTAAATTTTGGTCATGCCTGTGCAATTTTAAAATACATGTGTATGTATATATACATATATATATATATATATACACACACACACAGAGTATACATCAGTTTTTTGTGTGTCATAGTAGACACTGGATTTGCATTTTTCTTCAGTGCCTAAACTTCTAAAAGCAAAGCTTAGTAGGAAAAGACAGAAAAACCCTCAAAGAAAGCATCTTCCTTATGGAAGAGATCACCAAGTGACCTAAATTCTACAGCCTACGTGGCCTAAACTCTAAAATTATCCAGAATCAGAGAAATCCACAGGAAAGGTATTCCTGTAATAAGAAAGGAGAATGTGTTCCATATGTAGTAGTGTCTATAGGGGAAAAAATAGGGCATGCTGATCTGATCTGCCTGTTTTGCACATTCTTTCATTTTGCAGGAAATAGCTACAAAAAATACAGCCACATTAGGGAGTTACGGTGATAATAGATGGCAGGAAGATAGGATTCCAGTGGGAGATAAACAACCACAACAAAAATGTGTGCAAATGGGACATAACAAAGTCTGTTGCTGTTGATGCACAGTAGATAGCTTGAGATGATCTTAATTTGATACTGCCTATGAAATACACACAGCATGCCAACCTGCTCAGGTTTATTCTCTATTCAATTTTGTTGATTTCAAAGAAATCACATGTGGTGTAATGCTGAGCCAAATATAGCTAAATACGCTCCATTTTTCAGATGTGTAAGTCAGTATTCAGAATACTCAGGGAAGCTATTTGTGTGAGGAACTGTCATTTAATATTTTTCTTGTCAGCAATCAGAGTGAAATATAGTCCTCATCAACACTGGAACTGACAGATGTAACCACATCAAACACAATTCACAACAATTTGGGTACATGGGGTCAAGAAGGCAGAGGGATGAAAGAATAGTTGATCACAAGGTATGCCCTCTTGGTAACAGGGTAATGTACTGCTGTAAACAAATGCTCTACAACATGACCTTGAAACATTAGAACAACTTTATCTTCATTAAAATATAATCTATATACACTATAAACAGTTTTTAAGGTTTGATCCAATCTAAAGTCTGACCTGTTCTTATTAAGGAAAAGAATATATAAAGCAACTCAGTTTGTTCAATTTCAGGACAAGAGATGTAAGCACCTGCTAAGCAGGTTCTTTCTTAACTGTGTTCTGTGTTGTTTTGCTTTGTTTTATTTACATAAGAATGATCAGGGTGTGGGAACTACTATAAATAATGTATTGCCTTCCTCTGTATAGACAGGAACAGACTGAATCTGCCAGGTGAGGTGTTTGAAGCAATATATTTACTAAATTTTAGTAGCTGCTTGCATTTCATCTTATTTCACCTCACTTGCTGCTCAACAATGTGAATGGACAAACAGATTCTGCCACAAGAAAGAGAACTAAAAAGAGAAAGTGTCAGGAATAATTAATAAGAACACTGGATTAATGTGTTGGCAGCTGAGAAACTATGACAAAGAAGGTTATATCACTTACCGCATCTACTTATATTATTAATAGTATATGCAACAAATTCATCTGACTCAGAAGAGATTAATTTGATCAGCAGGTGTTTTTGAAAAAAAATACTCTATTTTTAATTTGTTGATCACGTAACAAAATGTTGTCTTGATCTAGTATAGTGGAAAATAGTATTAAAGGAAATTGCATAGGAGCAATCTGTCACTCCAGAGTATCACTTTTCGCCACTGATAAGATTATTCTGAGGAAGTATGACTGACAAATTTAAAAGCAACAAAGCAGGTAACAGAAAACCCATTGTCAGAGTTAAAGTCAGCATACTTTTGGGAGAGAAACATTCCTAGGGAGCTAGTCACACTTGTATAAATCATAAGAAAAATATTCCTTTAATTAGAGGCATGTAACTAAAAAAGAGAAACACAGAGATATTTTGTAATTGAGTTATTGAGCACTTCTGCCTATCAATCTTAAGCTTGTATTCATTCCAGCATAGATCAGCAATTGGTTGTCAAACGTTTCAACGCTTCTCTGCAAGAATGGTCCATGCCTTGCTAGTTCTGGGGAGATTCAATTTGGTCATTGGCAAAAGTTTCCAGTATTCCAATTAAATGAATTCTACGTTCCTGAATGCAGAGGGCCAAAAGCAGCCAACATTAATTCATTTTTATATATGAGCAGAGTGTTATGGAAAGCCAGCTCATCCAGTCAGTCTGCCTGACAGTACACAACTGTTACCATATTTCTAACTGGTTCTTTTCCTAGTCTAGTTTGAGATTAATATAGTACTTTATTACTGAGTATGTGATAAGAAGGGGAAGGGAAGGCTGATGCCTCTTTAAGACTTTCCTGAATTTGCTTTATTTTACTTTAGCAGTCACAAGATAACCACTGCCACCTTTGCATTGAACTCCACTCTTACCACTGAAGTAGCTGAATGTCAATCCCAGATTTGAAAGGAAACTTGGCTAAAACTGTATCCTCAACTCCAAGTGATACAGAAGAAATTGACTATAAACTAGAAATTCTTGTTTGTCCTCACAGTCTGAGTGCTATTGAGGTCTCATCAACATCCTCTCAAGGAGAGTAGAAAATGAATATTTAAGAATTCTAAAATAAAACCAAGTCAAAATTATTCAACCAAGTTTAACATGCAGATTTTTTCCTCCAAATTGCAATTCCCCTTTTAGTCAAGGCGCTGGGGTTCCCTACAACACTCACTGAAATAATCTTTTTTGTATTTTGCCTCTTAATGAACAGGTTTTTTACATTTTTTCCTTTTATATATTAACTTAGTTGGGCTGTGCATACACAATTTTTTAAAAAATTAGTTTGATGTTTAGTTGAATATGCAGCCATATAGCAATAGTAATACAATTGCCAACACAACAGTCAAAACTTACTATGTAATGAGCCTTTAAAGGACCAAGCACCAGTAATTTCAGGAAGGGATAACACATGTATTAGTATGCATCTATGTCTGCTGCTGGTTGTGCTTTCATCAGTGAAGAATTTAAATTACTATGATAAATCACCTAACTCTGGTAAATACCTTGTTGAGAAATTGTATCTCCAATCTAGGCATCCCTCTTACAGAAGTGGATAGGGAGAGGCACCACACCTAAAAAGCAAATGGAATCTCTCATTTGCATAGCAAAATTGTCTCTCATATGAAAAAGAATTGAGTGTTTTTATATGGAATCAAGTTAGAAAGATTTTCATTGTTAAAATTAGGTTTTAAAGGAATTTCAGAGTTGTGAAGTAAGAACTAAATGGCATAGTTGTAGCCTTGTGTACAGGTGCTTCCATTTAGAGAACACTCATTGTGAGATTAAGATCATCCTGGTTCAGTTCATAGGCATTAGCAGAGAATACCTCAAGTAACAGCAGACTTGTATCTACTTCTTCAGCGTAAAGGGTGCCAATAAGATGACATAGCTGGACATTAAATACTATTCTGTGTGATACTGAGAAAGAGACACAAAATGCTAAAAGCACAACGTGACTCTGATTACAAAAATGTATTAGATCAACATTCATACTGGAATCTTGCCATTAGTAAAAGGCAATAAATGATGTGACAAAAATGTAGTGATCATGAGCATAGTTCAGTATCAAACTTACTAGGTGTCAATATTGTCACCAGTGGCCTCATATCTGACTTTGCATTGCTCTTCTGTTGTGTTGCTGCCCAGGCTCACGTGCCTTTGTCCCTTCTCTGCCTGCTTGCTCCTCCAGTCCCCTACCCTTTCCATACTCGGTTTTGCAGAGTCAGGGCCTCTCAGCTCTGCAGTGAGAAGGGGACAGGTGCAAAAGCAGGCTGAGCACCTCTTCCTCTCTACCTGCACATGGCCCTTCTCCCCTTATTTTGCAAAGTGCAGAATACAGCTGTCTCCCATATGGCCGCTAGGGGCGGTGGGAACCAGCTCCTGGATAAAACACCTGAACTGGGATGTCTACATATGAGGAACTACGTGGCTCCCATTACACTCAATAGCAAACTACGTTCAGTGGAAATTGAAGGGCAGGTGGCTCTGCGTTCCCTAAAGTAGACAGCTAGTTGCTGGTTGGGAAAACTGATTCATACTGAATTCTAGACTCCATTGATTGCACTGACTAAATCATCATTCCCTGTGTTGACTACAGCTTCCTTGACTATAGCAGGAGCTTAGATATATAGGTGCCCAAACACAGATTCTCAAACTGAATCTTTCTCTAGGAGCCTTCATGTCCCAGAAGGAGAAAGGATGACGAAAAAGAATTGTGCTGAGGTATGGAGGAGGTGGAGAACATAGGGGATTCAAAATGTATCTTTCACAAGTAACTGTCTAGCACTTCGATAAGTGTTTTCTTGTTTGTTTGTTTGTTTTCTGTGTGTATTTTAAACCAGTGCTTCCTCGGTTTGCTGTGTGATCATAGAGTCATTCAGGTTGGAAGGCACCTCTGGAGGTCTAACCTATTGCTCAGAGTAGAACCAATTTCAGTGCTAGATCAGGTTGATCTGTACGTGGTGCCAGCAGCACATTCAGGTTTGGAGGTATTTACTGTGATGGCCCAAGCAAACTCAAACTGTACTGCTTCTAGGCAGCTACAAGCAAAGGCAAGAGATGCACAGTGCTGTCTGGGAGACTGGGGCATCTTCTTGCTGAGTCCCTATGAGACCTCCCACAAGAAAGCAAAGCTCTGCTGTTAGGCGCATTTTTGCTTCATTTTGCACCTGATTTGAACTAGTTCTTGAAGATTAAGACAAAAAAAGACCTTCCATACTTGTAAGGACTAACTACTGTGCAACTTTTTTCAGCAAACTCTTACTGACAGATTTTTGCTTGAATAAGAAATGGAAGACTTAGTTCACTGTAGAAATAAATATCCTAAACATTGTGAGCTAAAATTGGAATAGATGCAGTTATTAGGTAGTATTAGGTATTAGGTAGTATTGAGGTACCAGCTACTAATTTATGTTTTACCTTTGTCAAGGCCTGCTTGTGATGTAAACTATTTATTTTTCTTTTCTTCTTTTTGAAAACAGATGTTTTGTATAAATCGTCTTGCTTTGAAAGAAAAAGCAAGTGCTCATAACAATGATGATGACCTAGTATAAATAGAAGGGCTGAAAATTTATCATACCACCTATTACAATTTTTCACACAATCCTCAGATAAATGCATTTTAAAGGAAAATGGTGTTCCAAAGTCTTAGATGAGAAAATTGATTGAACTGTGGGGTTTTTTTTAATGCTATAATGTTGTATTTTGGTGTTCTAACACAGAAAATTTGATGCTCCATTTCTTCTCTTCCCCTCCTGCTCCCCTCATTCTAGTATATCAAGAGCTACTTCCACACCATTTTAAAGAGCAAAAGGAAACCATCCCCCCCAAAAAAAGTCCTTACAAATAAGCCTATCAAAAACCTTAAAAGAATAAAAAGAAATCTGAGGATAAGAATACTGATATAATTTCAGTCCACATCTTAAAAAGTATAGACCAAAACAGTATCAATATCTGAAACATTATGGTAGCATAATATACATTAGATAGCTTTAATATTTTTAGCATAAATTTATACTTTATAATTTCTGCAATAGCAGAATCAGTCTTCCTTCTTAGCTGGGCAAAACCTACCATGTTTCATTCATTTACCTTTGGCTATTTCTATAAGCAGTATTTCGCATGACCAATTATTGGCTGTGTTGTTCCATTCCTACTGTTTTCATATCACTTTGCTATGTAATCGTAGCTTTTTAAATTGTTGTTGGCCCTGATTAGCCTCAGCAGACCATTTTGTGTGGTTTTCTGAGAAGCAACCTCTTTGATTGCTTCATATATCACCACTTATATATCATCACTCAAGTAACAGTGTCATTCATTGACATTCTCTTCTTTCATACTGCAAAGAATGCTTCTATATGCTCCATAATGCAGTATATTCTGTTTTACCAGATTGTAATACTGTTCAAAGTTTTTTGTGTGTCTTTGTTTTACAGTTATTAAGTTGTTGATCTTTTAAAATCTGTTTAAAACTATGCACAGTTTGTAGTTGTGCATCATCCTCTATTAGTAGCAGAATCATTTTTTTAAAGGCCTTTAACCTAAAATAGTTAAGAGGAAGCTAGCGTTATAGTCAGCAACTTGCTCATAAATGTTAATGTCTATCATTACAGTATTTTGAGAGTTCTCCTGTCTTCCTAAATCAAGCACTCATAGATTGCTTCCTGCCACATTATCAAAACATGCAATCTGTTAGTGTTGTCCACCACCTCTGTGTTTGGAATCTGTACCTTTGTATGCCTTTGTTAACCTATCTTCCCTTAGAGAGTACTGGTGTGAATCTGCAGAAAATGCATTAATTTCATCCTGGGACTGAGAAATGTCTGCTGATGAAAGGAGATTACAAGAGGACACGTGTTCAGAAAATAATTTCTTATTTCCCAGCAACCCAATAGTTTGTTTCTAGGCCTCCCTTCCCCCAAAAATTTTTAGAAATGTGGCAACAAACAGGGCTGCCCACAGTACACAGCAGAAAAAACAGGATCAAATTAACTGGAGCGCCCCAGTTAACCGACCACATGCAAGTTTCAGACTTCCCTATTATGTTCATTGGTAGATGTGTAACAAGGTTATTCAAATGTCAGCTGTATATAGTTTAGCATCTCACAAAAGTTATCTTATTATTGATGGAGAAATTACTTTTCTGGCTACAAACAGGGAGGAAATAGTTTGCTAAGCAGAGTCTGCATTTCTTCTCTGCTGGTCACGAATGTGTTGCTAAGAAACAATGGTGATTTTACTTTCACCTATATAGTTTCATGAAGTCTGAGCAAGAAGTCTAATCACTCTGGATCTAGCTAATGCTCTTTAAACTGATTTTAAAATGTTGTTCCTTCATGGGGGCTTTCTGCTCACTTCAGAACTTTAATGGATTCAAAAATAATGATGATTTGAGTGACGTGGTGTTCCTATCTCCCATAGTTAGGGGGCAAGGGGATAAAATGAATTTTTCAACAGTATGATGCAAAACCAACAGGATGTATGCCTAAAGCATGCATGCATCATTTATTAAATTATTATTCCATCTTTCCTCCCTTCAGACTCAATTAGAAACCAACTGATAAGTCCTTTCACTTCTTCTTGTTGTATAGGAGACCTCTGACATAGCTGATTCTGCCATTCTTTTATTGCTTTTGAAAGTCTAATTTCCCTTGATAAAAATCAGTTTCATCAAATGACAGAAAAAGTAATTAAAGATGTTCATAACAAACTTATCTTTCTGCCAGCAAACTAAATAGCTAAACAACTGTTTAAGAATGACAACAACAATAACTAGACTTTATGAATAATGGAAAATTGGTCTCATATTATTTGTCCCAGTAGACATGGCCGTAGTGGTATTGAGTTCTATATGACCAAACTGCAATGATTCAAATTTATAGCTTTGCTAATACCATTGCCCCATTGAATACTGATGAAAGCATAAATATAGCCATCTGCATTACAAGATGACACCATGTTCCCCTAATTGCACTGGTCTACTGCACTAAAATGACGAATAAAAAAAATTCAGATGGTCATAAGATATGTTAACCTGAAAAAAATATTTTTTAAAGTAATTAAGTACTGATTTATCTCTTGTGAAAAGGAGAGCAGGATACTGTGACCTTTTAAAGAACACTGAGTAATCAGTCTATACATCTTTCCTCATTCCTATAGATGTGTGTATGAGGCTAAGAAAACTGACTGCTTGATCTCAAAGTTTAATCATTAACCCAAGCCTTTATTTTAATGTCTTTATTACTATATTTCAGAGATGATATTTACCAAAACTATTATGAGAAAATTTTGGCTGTGTTTTGTATTATCTTTAGGGAATGCAGTATAGACTAAGACAAATGAAAATATGAGTCATCCTCAAGACTGGAGGTGAACAGGTACATTAAAAATAATACTTCTTTACATTGTAAATTAGACAGTATCAGTAGAAATACGTTAGATTTGCAGCCATCATAGCAAGCGGAACTGTTGCATGTCTCATTGAAAAACATATATCTGTGTATGCAAATAAATGCTAAGTGGACTGCATAAAATCTTTATCCATAACAATGTGGTCGTACTTATTGTGTTACCTGAAATTGGAGCTCGTATCAATTACTTTCCTCAGAACTCTCAGCATACTGGCTCAAAAAGCTGGTAACAACAGTAGCCCTATTTTTTTCTATTATGAGAATTCATATCTTTACAACACTAAATAATATGCCTTCAGTTTGCTGGTTTCTAGGAAAGTCATAAATGTATGGGTAAGCACCTGTTATTTTGTCTCAAAATTGGTCTGCTTCTCCTTAGGAAATGTTCATCTTGTTTCAGTTTGTCCTGAGCAAGTTTATTTTCTTAGCATTAGTTCCTGTTTGAACTCACTGACATTATCCACACATTTTATTTATATACAAGGATACATAAGGATCCTTAACTCCAAAATCTGAAGGATGACTATATAAAACAGCCAAATATATAAATATATATATATATATATATATTATAGCAATATATATATATATATTTGCTTAGTTACTGATATAGCTACTATAAGCCACATTTTACTCTGGCTGAAGACAGGGACTTGAAGGTAGCGGATTAGTTATGAGGAGATATTCCAGGCAATCATTTTTGAAGTATGAGTTGCAAGCCTCTATAATAATGAAGAAAACAAAAATGAAAACTGAGAGCCTCAGCCAGAGCACCATACTTTGTAGAAGATTAGAGGCAAGGCAAAGCTTAGTGCCTTCTATGTGAAGACAAGGAGTTTATAACAACAGAGGAAGAGGAAGCCAGGCAAATTTGAAAAGAAAGAAATGTGACTAGAAAAAGACATGCAATTGTAAATACATTTTTCTTTCGTTTTTCTTTCTTCTTTTCTCCACCTCTTGAATTTCAGATTTCATTCAGCACAGACCATTTTTGTTATCTAGTAGCAAATGTCCTGTCAGTCAATTATATTTTTGACCAGTTCCATCCTGATCTGTAGAAATTTTAAATCTTTGCAGATACTGTACTTCACAAATTAGCACCATTGAAAGTCAGGATTTTGCAGCTCAAAGCTCTGGAGTACAGCAGGGGTTAGAAGCTCTTGACACTTCCTGCAGGCTCTTTTGCTAAGACTACAGACAGTGCAGATAAAAGAATAGAAAGTCTGGAAAAGGTAATAGCACAGGGTGTTAAACTGAAGATCTGCATTGACTGAAGAGAAGTGCAATATACCACATTGTCCAAAAAAAAAGAAAAAAAAAGAAAAAAGAAAGAAAAAGAAAAAAACAAGGCAGAATTTCTATGTGAGCCTGTAAACGTCCTAATTTTTCTGATTCTCAGCTAACTGTACCTCTCCCTCCTGGATTTTCAGTGCCAAGGCTAGCAGAGCTGTGTAGCAGTGAGCTTCCTCACACCACCTACCAAAGACTTCTGTCTCTCAGTAAGAAGCATCTGCATGAGTGCCACTCTCTTTTCTAGGCTGTCTCTAAGTTGCACAGCCTAGTTTATTTCAACAGCACAGCTGAATAGTTTTAGCAAATATAACTGCATCACTGTAAGTAAAGTTTGGCCCACCTACATCAGAAAAATCATACCTAAACCACAAATACCCATTTGCAGCTTTCATCACAGCTCAAAGGGAAGGATCATGCTCTTCTGCATGTTAGAAAGATTTCTGGAAGATTTTGAGTTGAAATAATTTCAAAATATTCCACAATGAAGTAGCAGGTGATGCTTTTTATTCCAGGAAATTATATGATGGTGCAGGTGTGTGGGGAGAGATCCCACTGAGGCAAGTCTCTAGCCAGGATTCAAAGACCTTTTTTCTTTAACCAGGAATCTGATGTAGCTATTGGAATAGGTTCCAAGAGTTCTGCTTTCTTTTTTTTCTTTTTCTTTTTTTTTTCTTTAGGAGAGATTTTGTAAAAGTTGGAAAGGCAGTGATGAGTATAGACAGAGGTTGGTAAAAGGAAGTAGACAGCATTAGGCCTCCTGAGTCCCGTCTGAGTAACTCCCTGTTCCCATAAACTGCTACGTAAGTCCTTGTTTGCCATATAATTAAGTGCATCTCTACTGAAGAAATCAAGAATTGTAATAAATAATGTACTTCTAGCATGTTGATGAGTACACAGGGGCATTAGTTATCCAATATCATGTTTTCCATGTTTTCTAAAGCCCTATTACTATTTCTAAATATTTCATAGTCTCTGAAGTTCATCTTTCATCTGAAGTTCCACTTAGTAATATATTACTGCAACAACAGTGAAACAAACAAAAAAGCTTCGTCACCGTCTCTTTGGCAATGTTATAAGCTAGAGGTGCTATCAGTGTAATACAACAAATGTCAAGGGTAGGCATCAGATTCTATTAATACTAACAAGACCCACCTACTTTGTCAGGTGCTGGGTTGCCCGCTCTGCTTTGTGCATTTCTAGGACTGCTCTGAATTTCTTCTTAAATGTTGTGGTGGTAAAGTTTTGTCCCATAGTACTATGCTGTGTAGCACTTCTGCTTCATTCTCAAGAAATTCTGTGATGAGTGAAGGATCAGAGAAGAGCTGGCATGTGGATTTTAGTAATTACAGATTTCCTCATTAAAGTGGATCTGTATGTAGATAATGTATACTAGTAAACAAACTGGACTGAATTAGAACAGAAAAGTAACTAAGAACTTGTTAGATGCAGTTTTTCACTGACACGTTATATCAAGAATATATAGTATACCAACTATCTGGAGTATTATTTTACTATTTTATAATTTATTAGTATTTACTACTTTTTTACAAAGATAGCAGCATGCTTGTCCCCAGTGGTAGAAGTTCAGGGTGGTTAACATTTTGGGACCTTGGTGGTGATGTTGTGTTTTCTGTATTTTCTGGTGTCCTCCATCTGTATGTACACAGAACTTCCAGGCATAAAATTTAGTTGTCTGTCATCACAGGTGATAATATGACATATCCCCTTTCCTAAATGAATTCATCCTTTATGTATTTACATCAAAAGAAACAAGTCTATATTATTCTGAATACATTGTGTTAGTATTTTCTCACTGAATCTGATTTTTTGTAATATAATATATCTCATATTTTGGCTCATCACTAGCCAGGGTGTATTACTATCCCCATTTTCAAGCTAAAAGTCAAGGAAGGTGAGCTCTTAAACTGAAGAGGGGCCTTGTAAAAGAGGCCAACAAGAATTTCAAACCCTGATATAAAGGTATGAAGGATAAATATGAAGGAATTACATGAGTATTCATAGACATCAACTGGAAGGTCAAAGCAGAAACTATTTGGGACATAAATGTTAACTGGAAAGCATTCTATACTATTTGTCTAAATCTAGCAGAAACCAAGAAGGTAAATAACTAAAATGGCATTATTGAAAGCAAACTATGATCCTAAATTCCTTCTGCAACAGAATGTGATAAATTCTGTGAAATTTGTGCCTCCTAAAAGCTTTGATGGTTTTTTAAACAGGAATTTTTAAATGCAAGACAGGGAAAATTCTGCAAAATGAGCTCAAAAATGGGCAGAAAGCTGTTCATAGCTCACCCTGTCAAGACACAGAAATGTAAGTGGGTTTCTGAAGGGTCCTGGGTCCAGTGTTATTATTCAATATTTGGTGAAAGAGAGATAAGTCATAAGCAGTATCAAGCAGGAGGGGGCTAACAGCACAGGACTAGAACTGAAAACAGTTTTGTGTTGTAAAAAAAAAAATGGGTGTAATTCAACAATGGGAAGTGTGAATTCTAAACTGAGACAGGACTATCAATTACACAACAGGTACAACAGGTTAGGCAGAAGTTCTAGAAAACAGAATATAATTCATAATTATGAGAAGTAATCCTCCATATCAGCACTGCACTGGCAAGTCCTCAGCTGGAGCAGTGTCGCCTCTTTCATATACCACACTTCAAGAAATAGTGGAAAGAGATGATTAGATACCTAGAAAACATAACCTGTAAGAAAAGACTGAAAGAAATGAGGTTGTTTAGTCTAGACATCTTAGTCTGAGTGGAGAGATGATAACAGTCTCCATGAGAAGTCTCTAAAGAGAAGAGGATAAATATTCTCTGCGCCCTTCATGGATAGGATAAGAAACAAACAAAAGTTTCAGCAAGGATAAGTTAGATATTACAAGAATCCAGCTATAAAAGTTGCTAAGTCTGAAAATAGATCAAGTGGGTAGATTGTCAGCCTAGTTACTGGGACTGCTTAAAAGAAATTTAGGCAAACAGGTGATTCTATCTGGATAGAGTAGGTGACATCTTGAGGACTTGTCAGACGTATTTTCTCTGATGCCATTACGTAAGACTGGAAGACAAAGTAATCTAGGTGTATATAATTGATTATACCTGCCAAGAATAATGACAGATTTGCTTTAAAAGACACATGGAGGGGAGGATAGACTTGTTCTGTGGAGTAGGCTGCAGCCCATTTTCTCTATTGCTGTTAGTCTGATTCTGTCCACTGTTAATGCCGAAGTATTGTGATGCAAATAAAACAGACGCTCTGACCTTCCAGTATGCTACAGGATGTTCAAACAAGGTATGCTTTTTACTCCTATGGCAAGTAGAAAAGAAACCACACTACAGTCGATAAAGCAGACTGAAAATCAGTTTTGTGCTGTGTCCAAAAGGCCTAGCCTTTGACAGTACAGCACATTAAAACTGCCTGAAAAAAATGTCTAGTTCTTTTCCCTGATATTTATTTAACAACATACAGAGGAATGATCTCTCTTTCAGTGGAGCACTGGGACAATAGTATCAGCTGGTAATATCCAACTTTTCGACCTTTCCAACTCTGCATAATCTTGAACTTTTGAAAAAATAGCATTGCTCCTGAAATTTTCTTTAGTCTATTTAAAGAGCATGTTAGTCACAGCAGCAAGTTAAAAGATGAGAGTATGAATGTTGCAGCTAGAGAACACAGGCTGTGCTGCACAGTCACCCCACTGTTGTGCTATTTATGAAGAGTCTGTAATTTGAACACAGGTGGAAAAGCTCACCAGAACAATATATACACAAAAAAGCAATGCATAATTTCTGCAGTGTTCTTACCCTAAGAAAATATGATTCTCCCTTGCCATCAGTCCAACTGGTCCTTACCTACTGAAAACTCTATTAGAGGAGAGCAGTGGGGACAGGAACACTGGTCTTCCCTACAGGAACTATCTGTGTACAGATAATTAGTCCTTTCCACTGTTAAACTAGCATATACCTTTTTAAGAATAAGCCTACAGATCATTCTTCTCTCCCTTTGCACTTCACCACACACTGCCATTACACAATGGATCCACCCAGGTGTACCAGTGAGACCAGGTGGACCAGTGAGGTACATGCTGGTTTAGAATGCTGAGCTGAAAGTGAGATAAGAACCAAAAAAAAGGGGGAGGTGGGGGTTATTTTGCAAAGGGCTGCAAAGACAATTAAGGGACTAGAGCATGTCTCATATGAGCAGAGGCCAAGAAAGCTGGGAATGTTTAGCCTGGAGAAGAGAAGACTCGGGATCTAATCCATGTGTATCACTACTTGAGGTATAAATGCCTGAGCTGTAAAGAGCATGAGACCAGACTCTTCTCAGTGGTGCCCAGTGACAGGATGAGAGGCAACAGGCACAGACTGAAACACAGGAAATTCCACCTGACCATCAGAAAACACTTCTTTACTGTGAGAGCGGTTGAACACTGGAACAGGTTGCCCAGAGAGGTCGTTGAGTCTGCATCCCTGGAAATACTCAAAACCCGACTGGGCACTGTCCTGGGCAACCTGCTGTAGCTGGCCCTTCACTGAGCAGGGGGCTTGGACCAGATGGTCTCCAGAAGTCCCTTCTGACCCCAGCTATTTTGTGAACCTGTGAAAGTTTGCAGCTCTTGCCTGAAACAGGCCTTTTCTTGAAAATCCCCTTGCTCTTGGTATGCAACACCCTATTTTATTGGCATGTAGCAAAGATTTTTGTGATCTCAGGGAATAATGATTCTGCGTGATGCTCGAAACTGTGTAGAAAATCTCTTTTCTGTTTTTTCGAGCACAATTATTGAGACCTCACAGAGGGCACCATGGAGATTTTCATTTTCATAGAGATTATGAATAATTTATGAACAAACAGAAAGAAGTTGACTAAATTTTAAAATAAATTATAATCACTGACTTTTATTTAAGTTTTGCTATAGACAAAAATTTTTTAAATAGGATGTTGCATCATAGTTCTAATGTCAAACATACTGTTATGTGCATCTTTTTTTATTTACTATAGATTTTTTTTCTTCTTTCCTTAAGGTACCAACAACTAAAAGGCCAGCTATATTACTTTTGAATAACCTCCAAAATATTTTTTGCAAGTAATTCTGACTGCTTCACTTTTATTTAATATACATTGAAAATGACAGTTTTGTTCAGATTTTATTATACATGCAGTACCTAATGGTCCAGTGAATTCCTCATCTTTATAATTATGTGGAGAGGCGGCTTTCACATTACCTAGCACGTTCTTTTAAAGTCAACACATGCATGATCTGTAACCGTGATAGACTCAGTCAATTCATTAGTTATATTAGACTGGCTTTTTGAGACTGGAAAATTAGGCAGTCTACCACACACTTGATATGGTTGTAAATAGAAAGCAAATTTTCTCTTAGTAGGTACTGATATTAGGCTTTGTGAAATCTATCGCTTTGAGAACCCAGATATATATTGTGGATTCCCAGGATCCGCACGATTCATGATTGATTGGATTAATGGTTTGTGTGAAGATTTTTGTGCCACAAAACCTGCAGCGTTCATTATAAGAAGAGGAAGAGTTTTATCGTTCCCTTTATCTCAAGTTATGCTTGCTCTGCTCTGTTTCGAGTGGGACCAGATGGGGGGAAGGCAAAACAGCTTCCTCTATGCCCTGCGTCTGAGGAAACTTTCGTGGACGGTAGAGGAGAGGTTTTCACAAATCCTATTGCGAGCGGAGGTGTTGTACCACAGAAGTCCCTGAGACTTGCACAAGAAATCCTATTTGTGTTTCAGCTTGATTCAAGATTAAACCAGGATACATACGTGGCAAAAGCCTCCTGGAGACTGACGGTGTCATGTCTCTAATTAAGAGGTGTTGTGAGGATTCAGAAGTTTGAACAGGGAATAACTCAGAGGTAGCACTCTATAAAAACATTGCTCAGAGGATATTAATATCTCCTTCTATTAAGATTGTTATCTTACATTAGAAAGATAGCCTATACAAAAGGAGAAACATTTTATTTCTTGTCTCCTACCTGTGAATAGCCCGGTATTCACGGCCAGAGAAGACTGAGGGGCACTCCTACAAAGCTTAAAATTAGAGTCTTGTTCCCAGGTTGAGCTGTATTTGTCTTTATTCATTTTCGGTAGGGTGTCATGAGAGTGTTTCGTTTTGGTTTTATGTTTTTATAGTAAAGAGTTCAGCTTTTCCCCATCTTGCAAAGCAGTCTTGCTGTTTGGCATCCTGGTCCCCTGCACGTTATTTTTTTTTGCTGTACTGTGCGTGTTTTACAGTGGTCCATACTGTTTCAGGAAGGAAAGGGCAGGGAGACAGCACACTAGTGAAACATTTATCCTTCACCCCTTCCAAAGAATTTGGTTTTGAACGACTGTGTTGGCCACAACTGGTGGGTTTCCACTGCGGGAGGCTGCGAACTGCTGCGAGCTGCTGCGTGCCACCCTCAGCCGGTCCCAGCCAGTCCCCGCTGGTTCCTGCCGGTCCCAGCCGGCTCCGCCTCGAGCTCCCTGCACCTCCACGACTAAAATGTTAACATAGACATATGAATGTAATAACGTATTTTATGAATGATATATTATCCAAAATTCTACATATTACAAGACACTGTTCATAGGATCAAGATTTTAAGTGTAAGTTGCTCCGAGTAGCAAATCTGACAGCAGTTTTCCAAACTGTCACTTTTTTTTTTTTTTGACCGAGTTCTGATCACTTTTTGGATTATGCTACTAAAACGCAAAAATTGTGGTTGAGCCAGAAATCCCATCAGCATTTGGCCTATCCTGTCTTTGTTATGCTATAGCTGTTACAAGAAGTACTGATTCCTCCAAGTTTTGAGAAATTCTTAATCAAGAAATCCCCTTATTTGGGAAGCATACAGAACAAATATTTTTTCTTGCTTATCTTATTACCACTAGTTAGTAGTATTCTGGTAATAGCTATTTGCTCAACATTGTTTCCTTCTTAACGACTTTTCTATTCCAGCAAAAAGCACAGAGTCAGAGGATAGTTTCATGGAATTCTCCATTAGGGATTTGTTTTTAATTGTAGCTCTGTTGTTCTTGAAAATAACGGCTCTGTTTGAGCTTTCTGTCTGCATACCGTCTCTCAAAACCTCTTCCGGCATTTCTTCCGTTTGTTTCAAGAGACTTTTTTTTCTAGCTGATAAGCTAGAAAAGTTGTGGTTGGCTTTTAATGCTTGATTATATGGTGATCAAAGCCTGAATACTTACCTAATGAAGGACTCAGGCTGGCATGTCATGAGCATCATAATAAGTGCACCTGATTTGCATGAAAAGCTGACTGTTTCTGCCCTAATATTTAATACTCAGGTGCTATTCATATAAATTACAAGTGGGAACACATAGCATGCCATTTTGACATCAGTGGCAATGCTATTTAGAATGATCAGAAGCCTTTTTTGCTAAAACTGCTTATTTTTAAAAGGGAGCATTACACATTATGGGCGGCATGCAATGAATGACAGACAGCAGGGAGGATTGAGCTGAAAGGATACAACTTCATCAGTTTCATGGTGGTAAGAGAGCTCTGTTTGCTTAACGCTTCCCGCATGCAAGAGTGAAGAAAGCTCAGTGTTGGGTTACAGCCTCCCACCATATAAGCAGTACCTTGGGCTGGATTCCCCTCAGTCTAATTCCCCGTCTGGCTTCTTGCAAACTCGCTCCCCTTCCCCACTGTGTGAGGGTAAGCAGGCAGGCAAGCTAGCAGGCAGAGTGCCACCTGCCACATTACCAAGGCAATTACCTCGGAGAGATGGCATTTCTGTCTCTACAGTATTTCGTGTAAAAGCTGCAAAGAATTTGCAACTTCTTGTTAGCACCAAAATTCCTAATTTTGCTACTTTTATCTATGCTTCAGCAGCAAGATAAGGAAGCCAAAAGTCTATCCTGTGACTGAACAAAAAATCTATCAATATCTCCATGCGGGTTCAAAATCATATCTACACCAATATGTGAATGGAGCTCAATATACTTCAGTTACAGAAATGGAAGAGTTAAGATATGGCGGTTATGGTAAAACTGATAAAAGAGTGGGGTAAGGCAGGAATAGAAGAAGCAGTTAACTCCCATATTTTTCCCTTCCTGCTGCTCAGTTTGAAATTGTTAGAGAAACTTTTCCCCCAGTTCACCCCACTTCAAGTTTCTATACAACAAAATATTTCCCGCACACCTGCTGGAATTGACCATCCCTTGTCAATCCTAAAAACTTTGTCCCTGCTGTGATGGGGAACTTCCTACAAGGAAATCATTCAGTTTCCTCATGTGGAGGTGCAAAGTACGAACATTCATTCTAAATACCTAATATAATTTGATAGTGAGTTGCAGTATCACTTTTTCTGCCGCAGATCATCAGCATATGATACTTTCCCTAGGAAACCCTTAAACATCCTAATCTTGTAATTGTTTGCAGGATTCTAAGCAGGACAAATTTCTTTAAAAACTGACTGTGCTATCTCAAGTAGTGAAACCTAGGCATGACAGAGAAATGACAGTCCCTTTGATTACAGCACAAATGTATGAGCTAGAGTGTGTCTCAGTGCGGCTAAACTAACCATGCTTGACACAGCATCTGATGCTGAGGATATGAATAATTTATATCTTGAATAAGAACCTTCAACCCAATATTAAAGCAGGGGAAACAGAAGACAGCTCTTCTGGTGCTGTTCCAATCAGTAAAGGAGCTAAGGACATCTCTTCAGGAAGAATCTGTTTATTCCTTTCTATTCCTCCCTCTCTGATTCCTAATGTTTGCACAATCTGACAATCAGAGCTAAATCCTGTCCCCTTATCCTCTGACACAGCCATGATAGAGTCCTAACTCATATTACAGTGACATTATTTTTCAGGAGTTAAGTTCCAACCCACAGTCAACAAAACAGTTTTTCTCATGGCAATCCATAATGTACCATTTTTTCCTCAGATTCTCTCTTTTTTCAGTTAAAAACTAGAGTACCCTGTGTACTGGTAGACTATACTGCATGATCTTTTCTCGAAGGCTGTCATCTGGCATTAGGATCTCCCAGTAGTTGCAGATAGCTATTATATGTAGTTTATATTAAGGTTTCTGGGCTACTAGGCTACATACAGTAAGGTTTCCCTTACTGGAGAAGAAGTAACATATTCTTATCCTCATAAATCAGATATTTGTCAGATTTTCTGCTTTAACATGTAGGAATAAGATAATTTAATTTCCTTCAAAGGAAAATGGGAATTTTGTTTGCTGTGCAACCTCTTTGATTTGTTTGACTACAGACACAGCTTTTGCAGTCTTCAGGGGATGCTAATACCCAACTGGGAATGGTTCATTGGCAGGTTGGCTACGGGTTAAGTTTATTTTAATTGCAGGAATTCTCTTTCCCATCTTCAGCACCTCCATTTTTTTGGAAGATCTTCTCTTTGCCCAGTTATCCTTCACCAACTCAGTAATTCTTTTTTAATATAAATTTTTTTAGTAGAAAATGCTGCGAAAGTCACCGTTGCTAGGCATACACCAAAGCCAAACAAAAAGTAAAAAATAAAAAGTTAAACAGGCATAAAAGACACTTTTATCTTGATCTCAATTATTTTACAACAATAACAAACTTCAAATTTAATTCTTCCCCTCAAGAAGTAAGCCTCTATCATCCCTTGTAATCAAGTCCAAACTCATTAGACTTTTTCAGTAAATGATTTCAGTATGATCTCTTGCATACTGATGGTTGCTATGGCAACCATAGTTTGCCCATTCAGGTTATTTTCCCAAAGAACATAACAAAATTATCTCTCTTGCCTCTGAAACTCCACAATATGTTTAGCTCTGAAACCTCGTATGTCTCCTTAATCTTAGCCTTTTTTCTTTCTTTTTTTCTTTGCTTCGCCTCTGAAGCCCCACAAAGCTGGCAGACATGCCAGGTTTTACTAATATCTGATCTAGCTGTACGGCTCTTTTTAATAGTCATTTCACTATAGGTAGCCTCTGCTAAGAATTTTCCTTTTCTAATTTTGGATGCATTTAGTTTCACCAGTGCCAGTGCAACAAAAATAGCTACCTGGAAATGATGCTAATTATTTAGCAACCTGTCCCGTTATTTCCTCACAAAGCAGCTAATAAATATTGCTATTTAATTTTCCCCACTATAATTCCAAAAAGATTTCAGGATCAGATGAGTTGTTTCCCATTAGGTCTGTTGCTTGACATTGGAACTGATTTGATACTTTTCATTCAAACATCAAAAGCACTACATTATCATAATAAGTAATTTTTAGAAAAGGGTAAGTTTTGTCATATTTCTCTGCCTTATTTATTTTGCACATTTCAAACATGCTTGTATAAGATGTTTCAACATTTTTGAGCCAAAAATAAATGTTTTCAAAATTATTTTCTTTTTAAAACAACAGGGCATGTAGCATGCATAAGTTAAGCTCCTAGTAAAAATTTTTGATATCTTTTATATAAAAGTTTTTGACTGTGCTGAAGCTAAAAGCATCATCAGTTTTGTTCACTTACATTTTTGAGCTTCTGACTTCTTATCCCCCAGAATTAACAATAAACATTTCATAATCTCAGATTTCCTGTCCAGATGAACTTAATATAAATCACGTCTGTCACGATCCAATATCGGGGGGGGGGGTTCGTTAAGATCCCAAGGACGAGATTAAGATGCTAAAACTGGTCGAATATCGTACAACCTTTTAACTTTATTTTCCATGAAGTGGGGAGAAAAGGTGGGGAAAGGTGAAGGGGAGGAGGGAGAGAGAGAGAGAGAGAAAGAGAGATCACCACCCGTGAATCCAGCGGCGTCCCGTTAGTCCCCTTCACCCTGGGTGTAAATTTTAGCGATGCACGTGCAGTAATTACAACTCGAGCAGGGTCCGACCCTAGGTTCCCGCTGAAAAGTTCGGAGCCAAATCAAGGCAAATTAAATAAATAAATTGTAACGACATGCGTGCAGTAGTTACAGCTTGAGTTGGGTGCCTCCGAAGAGGGTCCCCAAACAAAGAAATCCCTGGGCAATTATAGCTTTTTCAAATTAAGTTTCCCACCCCTCACGTGGTAGTTCAGACCAATAGTAATTTTTAGGTCTGGGGTCTCCTGCTCCCTATTGGGTCTCATCGTTGCTCCTAGGCAGGCTGTTTTTCTCCCTTATCTTTACTGTTGCGGTTTCTGCTGACAGATGTGTTTTGATTCCTTGGGTCCCACCCTTGTCTCTCAAGGCACAAACACAAAGAGGTGTTGTTCCAGCAATTAGCACTGCCCCAGCAGTGACAGTAGGTGTTATCTTCCAAGGTCCTGATGAAGAGGCTATAATCCAGACCCCCCCACCCCTTAATTAACACTGTCTCAGGAGCGAGAGGAGGCCCTGCTCCCCAGGGTCCCGGCGCCCAAGCAGGCCTCACTTCAAAGCCTTCACATCCTCCCTCCCGGAGTGTGAAGCATGGGAATGCAAACTGCTGGTAACCCCCTTATCTTTCCAGCCTGCACCAGCTCTGGGGCCCTTTCTCACTGAGCTAGGGCCAGGTCCCAAAGTCTCTGCCCGATCATGATCTGGTTCAGTGCAGGCTAGGTGTGTCCCGGGTGGTTGCAGGGAGACCATTTCGGGGGTCGCAGCAGCTCAGTCCTGTTTCCGCTGGGAACAGGTGGCTTGTTTGGGGTTATGGTTTGCTTGCACCTTATATACCAAGAAACGTTTAAGGCAAAAGTTCACTCATCTGTCCGCCACACATCTCACTGCTTTTCTTTTGCTAGTAGGGAATATCCTGCATTATTTGGTGATAACAGTGTTTTCCCATGCTGTCTGAGGAGGCTAAATACATCTTTTTTAGCTTTTGACCACCCAGTACTTGTCATTTCAAACTGTATCAGGTTTTTCTTCCATTCTTCCTTGCCGCTAAATGCAAGCATATATTCTCTTATCAGAGGGTCTACTGCTGCTCGCTAATTTTCCTACTATTCAAGTGGCAGGAACTCTTTTCTGTCTGGGATTCCCTGCAGTTCTTCGGACTCAGCTGGCTGGAGATGAGGGCTCTGTCTGTTCACTTGTCACTTCCAATTGCACATCTCTGCGTGCTGCCTCTCTCTTTTCTTCCTGCTTGCTCTCACCCCTGCTCCCTTTCTCTTGGGTCTACCTGTGTATACTTTTGGCAGCTGTTTGGTGTAATCTATATTGGCGTGGGTTTAGTTCAGCATTACCTTATAAGTCTGGCTGTAGAGTAGCATTATTACAGGGGGCTGAATGAATGAGATGAGATAGATGGAAATAAGCTAGATGTTATTGAAAGCAGGACCCTTTCAGATGAAGTGCCCATCCTTATGCTGCTGTACAAAGAAAGCCCCACATAAATGCTTTTACTTCACCTTCTCTTGTACATTTTTTTTATACTCATCATTATGCAATGCAGAGGGAAGACATGCAGATGCTAATCTTTTATATGTTGCATAGTAAGTAATGCAGCTTGGGTATTTCCAGATTGATGGTATGAATTACTTGGAAAAATCTGTTTTATTAATTAATTTCAAATGATTGTGAAACTTCTGGTCATGTTCTGCAAAAACTGCAGCAGAAAAATTTTTCTTTTAAATATTTTACCACATTGGTGTATATGTAATCATCACTTCTTGTTGGCAGGGAAAAATGTTTTTTCCTCTGAATGTGCCTCATGAGCACCCTGTCTTCTCTTCACTTCTACCTGATTCTGTGTTTTAGAAAGCAGCTTCCATATTTATTCTTATTATGGAATTTCTTTTTCACAATAGCTAAGCCTTTAATACCTTCTGTTGGCTTTTAACATCAGCTCTCTATCATGGAACTTCTTTATCATAATTAGAGAGTTATTTTGCATTCTTTCCTCACCTTGTACCTCATAATAGCCTAAATTTCCTTTTAGTTTTGGTTAGTATGAATCTGCAGTTAGCTCAGACAGCAAGCCTGACTTCTCTGCTCTAATACCTAGAAACAGTTTCATGTGAAGTGTAATCTTTTTTTTCCTATCTTTTCTTCTGTCAAGGTTCTTTTTGGTTTTTATTTTTTTTATCTGTATAATTTACAACGTTTAACTAATATGTTCCCACTGAATTAGTGTTATTACAATGTAGGCTTCCAATTTGACAACCATTATAGATTTTACACGAAATCCTACTGCAGTTACTATGGCTCTGATACTACTATATTAGAACTGTATACTATGTATCTTTTCCTGTTAGCCTGTGTTGTTAGAATAACTGGAAGTTCTTGCAGCATTTGTTCTTGCAGCATTTGTTAATAAATTTGTTATTTATCTTCAAGTACAACTTCCTAAACATAAAAAACGGTTTTCAGATACACAAGTACATACAGATATGTGTGTGTGTATTACAATTCAGATACATTCTTCATTATGTAATCCTGATCTATGTTGTATACTGCAAATCATACATGAGGGACCTGCAGTTAAAGCTATGTTGTACCACATGAGAAAAAAGGGTTGAAAAATCAGCTAACAGCTATTTACTAATTGTTATATAGCTAAACTATAAAAAACAGAAGTCCCTTGCTGAAGCTCTTTCAAAAAGTGAGTATTCTTGTAGCTTGAATTCACTCAACTATACTCCAATGAACACTCACAGGCAGATGAGTTCTTCCCCACCTGGATTCCTGGATAATCAGAGTTCATTGTGTTTCCATGTCCCAAACTTCTACCTTCTGTTTCTTTTTTCTCACTGTTACTGGCAAATAAGTAGGAAGGACTCCCAGAATGGTTTGATCTTTCAGATTTTTACGCTAGTGAAAGCTCTCCATTCATTTTTAAACAATAATATACCATTCATCTGTTTAGTTACTTGTGTCTTGCATGCTTCTCTGCAAGGCAGGAACTTTCCAAAGGGAACAGATGGAAGAACCCTTTTCCCAAGAAGCTAAGGTTTTGAAACAAGTGGTATTAAAAACAGGCATGTATATTCTAAATATAAGACTTAACACAAGATGTAGCCAATTATCCTGTGCTGTCTATATACTTGTGCAACAGTATTCCCATGTTTTATTGATTGCAAGCTACAGAATCACTTCAAAATCAAAGGTGAAATGAAGAGATCGGTATACAATTTAGGGTACGTGCACATTGTATGCGAAGGTTGCTTTGGAATCCCAAATCGAAGTCCTAAAGTTAAATTGCTAAACCTGCCACTTCTGAAGCCCACCGGACCCTCTGAAGTCAGCATGGGCAGGTGAATTCCAGCTTGAATTTTTATGTGCCGCAGTGTTTGACCAGCCTAGTTTAAGGCTAGTCTTTTTCAAATACCTTAACTATCAAATTGTTTTCTTCTAATTTTCTCCTGCTGCATGCTTTCACTGAGATGACTGCACACCTTCCTCAGTACTCACCTGTCAGTTCACAAACCATAGCATAGTCACTAGAGAAAATAAAGTTACTCTGCAGAATTAAAATAGTTACAGTTACCAGGTGTTTGAAAATTAGCCTACTAGTGGCTGTGTGAGTACCACTGGGTAGTTTAGTGATTGCTAAAAAGAGGTTTGCAACTTTATATAGGAAACTGTCAATAGTAATAATTAAAAGAAAAATGCAATGTACTTTATAAATAGCATTTTTTTAATATGGAGAACTTGAGCTTGTAGTGCCATTTTATGTGAAAATTAGCATATCTATAGACTCTAGCTCTGACCATGACCAGATACACTGTACAATAATACTCTAAATAGTGAGGCTATTAGCATGCCTGAATGTGTATTAACGGTTTTCCTTAAAACTGGTCTTACAATTTCTTGTTAGTTGCTTTTTAGGCTCGTACGTGTAGATGCCATCTCAAGGAATTGTGGTGTTCCAGAGGGAATTTCCAGCCTTTTGGCCTCTGTATGCTTACATGGAGAAACCATTTCTCTTCCAAGGACATCGTTTTGGTTATACATTTTGAAATCTGTTTCATACAGTCTGGCAATGATTTGTGTATAGGGCTGACTGAATTCTTCCTCCAAAGCAAAATCTTAATGAAAAGTAACTACTTCCTAGAGAAATATCAAATATGTACATTCTTTTTCAATCAAAAAGCAAAATCTTGAAATATTAAGGAAATGTTGCCATGTTATCTTACATACAGTATCATCCCACTCATCTAAGAGATATGAAAGAATTTTTTTTCAAATGATTTGCAGCCCTTTTTTCTTTCTAGTTAATGAAATAAATAGAAACACAGGAGTACGTTTTTGGGAAGATCTGTTGAAGCATTTTCCAGTATAAAATTGAGAGTCCTGATTCCACTTGAATGATGTTGCTGTATTTGCAAAATTGCATAGAGTTCTGATCAATGTTTGAGAGAAAAAAAAGAAATAGTGTGTAAGACACTGGTATTGATCAAGGATCAATTTCATATAATTAGTATAAATAAATCTAAGATGATTAGAGAGATGAAGGAACGTTATATACTTCCAAGGTGGGAAATTGGACCAGACACATGAGGCTTGGGTCACCGTAAGTAAGAGGAGCAGACTGGGGACAGGATATATGTGGTCTCCTCTCACTGACCATCAGGGTTGCCCAAGAGCCAGTCAGAAACCTAAAACAGAGTACACTGATCGGGGGGGGGGCAGGCTATTTTGCTTATGGTAGCGTGAACCATCTCGTTGGAGTAGTAGTGGATCAACAACAGGAACTTCAGCACTGATTTTAGGAGGCATGAGTTACTATATGTATTTTTTTGATGAAACTCCACCAGTTTTACCTGTGAATTCTCAGCTTCTTTCCACTTCTAAGTTATTCTTAAAATGTAATCTTGAAATGTTCTTGCTGATGTATATATGGTCTGACCATGATCACATTAAATCTACATTTTAACCTCTTTTTGTAATATTAAAATATTTTAAAATATAAAACTTTTGAAAAAATATAAAACATTTTGAATTACAGGAGAGACCAGATTTATCAGGAACTAAAAGTCAAGCATGAAATGCCACACTCCATTGGCCACTGTTGACTCTGCACTGTAATTTGACAGGAAAGGAAGGCGAATGATCTCCTCTGAGATTTGTGCCACTACAAAAGGCAACCTAGCTGAAAAGAAATGTGTGCAAAGAAAAAAACTTATTTTAAGACTACTAAAGCTGTGTGAAATGCTGTGGTTTGACATATTGTTTTGAATGTGATTAAACATAAACCTTTTGTTTCAGCACATAAGATGTCACTCTATTAATATTTTCATTTTCAATTTTAATGTAGACAAAAAATAACTGAGCCAAAACAGGTGTTTTGAATGTTTTCAGAGTGAAATCTTCCATCTGTGAACAGATCTTGAGTCCACAAATGACCATTATGATTATCTTTGTGCTTTCTGCTAATAACTTCATCAATTCTTATATGACATTTAACCTTGATTTAATGAATTCTAATGATAGAAAAATGACTATGGCCTCAGGTAACTTATTTAAAAGATTAACTCACTTTTAAAAAGTTTTTTTTTTTTAACTAGTTTGGCTTTGTCTTGCAATACTAACTCTTCTCATACTTCTGTCTAAGCTAAAACTTCTGACTAATCTCTATTTTATCTCTTTCAGGGAATCTATTGACAATAAGTAAAATATATTTTAACTTTTTTCACAATGTAGTAGACTGAGTTGCTTCAATCCTTCGTTTCTTTTTCTTGACTCTTTTTCCGCTACTTTAGATTTTCAGTAGTTTTAATGGTTCTTTTCTGAACTCTGTTCAGTACTACGAAGAAAGTGATTCTGAAAACCCAACGTAAGAGCTAGTTTTTCTTCACTAACTGTAAAATAAACACAGGCTCCTAAGTTAGGTTTATAAAAAGCTTAAAGCTAGTAGTTTCATTACTCCTTACATTCTTTCACCTGCTATCTGAAATTAGTCTGAAATGTCTTCTTTATGGAAATTTAGAATGAAAACAAACATTATAGACAAGATTTCTTGTATGCTATCAAGACAAAATCCTGGAAGCTTTCAAGGGAGGGAAGCATAGTGATGCTGCGTAAGCTTCTGGGATCTACCAAGCTTGATGAAAAGCACGTAGTCAGTGTGCCAATTCAGTCATTATAGAATCACCTTAAACATAAAAAAAAAAAATACAATGACCTCTTAGATGTGTAAGAAGGTAAAGGGGTTACATTAAGATATTCCAGCTAGTGTATATCAGTAAAATTACAGGAGCAAGAGACCCTCAGGGAGTTTGGCCTGCTGCCATTCTCCCTAGAGGACAGCGCAGCTGTGGAGCTGCTGTAAATAATGAACTGTGCTGTATGGGAGCTCGATCGAAAAGGCTGCTTGGGGGATTCATTAATTATTTACTTCCTTTTCCTGCTGGTCATGTTTCCTTCTTTCCTGGCCAAATATGTTAACCTTTGCAATAAACCTCTGTGAAGAGGGACTGTAGCCACTTTTTGTTTCCGCTTAAAAGCACATCTATAAATACAGGTGGAGCCTGGCAAAAGAACAGAAACAAATCTGATCCACTGTTTTCACTTCTTTCCCAGTAAATATAGAAATGAAATGTACTTTGCTAGTCTGAAAATTTAGAAGAATATCTCTTTATGATAGCTTACTGGATTGCTTTAATAGTGTTTTGCTAGATATGAAAATGGAAATCAGTTCAAGAAATTAGCTCCTATGAAGGAATGTTTATTTTTATTAATGAGGAAATAGCAAAACAGCAAATTCAAAAGCTACAAACTTCACAAATATATGACAATTTTTGAAAGATAAAAAGATTTTAAAACTTTACATTTGCTTGCGTTTGTATGTGGCTTTGTCTATGGATATTTTATACATCTTTTGAAAACAAAGATATTTTAAATAAAAATCTAGACTTGGAAGTTATTGGAAACCAGTAGCTGTGATTTACTCAGACTAGATCAGTGATAAGGCCTGTTGAAAAAAGCCTTTAGGATTAAAATATCCCATCAGATACTCTTTTGTGTATGCTTTTTTTTTTCTCTCTGTTTCTCTAGCTGTCTATCTATTCTGCCAGATTTTCATCCTTCCAAGCCACCATTGAGACGGCAGTTCTGTATTTGTAACTATGACTTGCACGTATCAATGTTTAAATAGAAGGTAACTTTTAATTATTAGGGATAAGTAGATATGTAGATGACCAGCTCCAGATTTAAAAAAAACACTCCCCAAACTTTTCCTGAATTGTCTGTCCAATTGTCTGTTGGGCCAATTTCAAAAGTAACTTTAAGTTTGAAATAATTTGTAAAATTTCCCTATACTTATGCAACACTCAATACCTGATTCTGTCAGGAGTCTGAATCACATTAGAATGGTGTTTCTACAATGAGACAAGCTGTTGTTTTAGGGCAGGTTTCAAGACCCAGTATCTTTCAGGCCTTTTTGACCAAAAGTTGAGACCAGGAGAAATAAGACCTCAGCTCTTGTGTTTTAGAACATACGAGTGACTCATGTCCCAGTCCCACTGCATCCTTCAGAGGTGTCTTTTGCCTCAGCAAAAACCAGGAACCATATGCAGTATATCAGCTGTGACCTTTTCACAGATCTCCCCAAGGCAAAGTTACCTGCCCAGTAAAGTCATATAAGAAAAGGGATTTTTAGCTGCTGATTTCTGAAACTTTTAAATTTGCAGGGTTTGGTGTGGGGAATTTCTACTGCTCAGCTGTGACTATGCCATCTGGGAGTAACTACAATACATAGCTATATTACTTTCTCCTTCAAAGGCAAAATCCATCTCGGCTTCATTTGCATTTTTATCTAAATCCAGACCCAAAATCCCAGCCTCACCTCTACCATTGTATACTTATTTAAAAGAGTCACAATACTTTTCAAGGAATAGAAAACTATTTTTACATATAATGAGTATCAAAATAGGAATAGCATTGGTTTACGCATTCAGGAAATCTTGTGCTCTTTCCCTTTCAAGTATAATCTGACAATATTATTTCTGCAAGTGTTTCCGTAATACATTTAATTCACACATAGATTTCCAAGCAATTTCTTTTTTTTCCTCTTACCAAAGAAATAATAAATAAATAAATAACACCAATGGGAAGAAAAGCACAAAATACATCTACAGCAATACTTCTGTCTGGTATCAAACTGTGTAGGAACAATCTGCTAACAAGAAGGAAAATGAAGAAGAGGCCTAGAGGTCACATCTAAGTTCAGCTTTTTACTCTTCAGTGAATGGTCCTTTGGGAACCCACTGGATCTCAAAAGACAGTTAACAGTTCAAGGTGTCAGGTTAAAAAAGGAATACAAATATGAAAGCTGAATAAAAGCCCTAAGATTCTGCAGGAGATGTAACAGCTGCACAGAGATGATACAGAAAAAAAAGGCAAACAAAACTTCCAGACTCTGAATAAATAGGACATTTTAGACTGCACAGAACCGCAGAAATTACATAGTAATCACTAATTCTACCTGTAAGCATGATATTTTTCATCTTGAAGTAATATTATTTATACCGTAGAACTGCATTTTTTTCAGTAACTTCTGTAGAGCAAGGCAGCATACTCTGCAGGATAAATTACATAGATTTATAGACATTTTGTGATGAGTGAATTGAAGTAGGCAATTCTAAGACCTGAGGGGGGGAGGAGGGAAGATGTGCTTCAAATAGAGATTTTGAAAATCTCTGTATACTTTATGGAGCAGAGAGATTCTAAAAGGCTATGCCAGGAGGCAGCATCTTCTTGGGAAAAAACTTTCGCACTTTGATTCCCAGCCCTCTCTCCTCCATGTGAAAAATGGAGGATGGGTTGCAGAAGGGGTTGAAATCTGTGATGTTTTCAAAAGGTTTTTGAAATTCAGCCAGTGAAACTTGAGTGCATCTCACGAACAGCAGAGGGGGATACAGCTGTGACCAAACCAAGCAAGACATTATGCAAGGTGCACCAGCCAGGGCTAAAAGCACAATATTCTGAGTTAAACCTGCATCATATGTAATGTGCATTGCATATCAGCTAAGATTTGAAGAAAGTTGATAGTGCCCCAGCAACACTGAGATCCTGTAATTCTTTATTTATTTTAGTGAATCAGTAGTGATGCAGTTTTCTGTTCTGGAGCAGTTAGGTGCAAATAGTTTGTTTAGCCTTTCAAAGACCAGGGTGCTACTCATTCTGAATACATGGAAAGCAGGATAGTTCTTACAGCTTCAGAATTTCTTCCCTATGCTAGTGCGTTTGGTGCTACTGCCTTTCAGAAAGAGCTTCTGAACCAACCAGTCTGCGTTAGAAATAAAGGGGAAGGATCCTGCCTTTCAGAAATGTTCAAGAATAAAATCAGTAGGGGAATGGAATGTTATTTTCAAGTCTGTAAGATTTTTGAAAGGAGTTCAGAGGTGCTGCACTACAAAGAGCAGCATGACCACAGAGCTGTTTGCTGCAGTATGGAAGAACTTGGACTGTACATTTGCATAATATATTTTCAGAATCCTATATGGCTTCTGCAGGTGAAAACTATTACACATGGATAGTGATTTTCCTTTACTAAAGTTTTTGTTCTTTTTCTTCCACAATGCACAAATACAACAAAATACAATTTGTAGATATTTCTACTAAAATGTTCTTTAAGTATATGCATGCCTGTATACATCTAGAGACCAGATCTTTTTTGTCTTCCTGAGATGCATCATTCTCTGGTCCACAGTAAAATAAATGCTCATATTTTTGGTTTGCCCCACTGTAGCTGAATTCTCTTTCTGACAGGTGACCAAGTAGCTGGCAACTGAACTAATCAGGCATGCTAGTTTTACATCACACACAGGTAGCAGGGTCAGATATGAGCCCTCCAAGAGAACACAAATTGCATAAATTGTGTTGTTGATTCAGTAGACAGAGTTCAGCCTGTTGCGAGAGCTTCACCACATTAATGTGAATGTGGCAAGACACAGGTTTTACCATGACTGTTTTTAAGATGGAAAACAAATGTAAATTTTTTTGCAGGAGTAGAAGTGTTAGCTCAGCTAAGTTCAAGCTTATTTCAGCTTGTTACTTTTTTTCATTCTGTTTCCTATGCTATGTGGCACTGTTTCATCAATAAATGGTTCTCCTTTCTGCACCACAGATTCCTGTATCATAAAGATGGGTAAGAAGATTCTTGTGTGTGGTCTGAATGTCTTCAAGATTGACTCTGAAGAAATCCAGAGTATGAATGTAATAACATAGGAGGGCCATGATTGCTGTTCTCATAGCTGCCATCTTTCAGAGGCATGCTGGTTCTCTGTTACTTCCTCAGTATTGCTACACATTTAAGCTTCAGTGGTTGATATGAGAACACAGATTTGCCTACCTTACTAATTTATATATATTTCATTATTAGTCCTTGCTGTTCTAACGTGTCTGATCAGGCTAGCTGACTGTCACTGAAATGAGAAATAGTATCCCCCCCCCCCCCCCGCCCCCGCTCCCCTCCAACCTGAGATTAACAGTGCTTAAAGAAAGGAATTGATCTAAGAAGAAAAGATGGAGAAGTGCCATCACCATTTCTTTGAAATATTTTCTTTCCCCTTGTGAGCAAGGAAAGAAAACACAAGGAGCAATCTCAGTAGCAGCAGTACTAGGTTTGAAAGATTTCCCCATCACTGCCTGGAACAAGAGGCTTTTCAGCTTCCCATCATGAGTAACCAGACACAGAGACCAGGTTTAGCCTCCTTCATGGCTAGACTTCCAGAGAAGGCAAAGAAAGCCATATAAAGTTTACTGATCTCTAACCAAAACTGGTAGATAAGGAACCTAAAAGTACAGAATGCCTCGTTCTGTAGTGAGATGGTCTCTAAATATGCATGCAGTTATTTAGGCTTTGGATTTTTTTATCTTTTTGTTGTTTGTTTATTTCTCCTTTGCCATTTGACTTACCTTGCCTCTACATACATTCTCCAGTGAGTCAAAATAGTTGTCTGGCTTTACATACCATAGAACGTTAGCATATCGCTTATATAGAACAGAGCCCAGTAAGGCAAATTTGTCTTCCTTTTGATGTCCACAGACAGTGTTTATAAATCCTGCTTAGATAAATGAAAATGGAGTTCTAAGTATTTCAGGAACAGTTACTTTAAAGGGTTTTTTTTTTTTTTAGTCTAAGTGATAAAAGTCTCTGAGGTTTTTTTTTAAGGATATTAGAAGAGCTTTGATCCTCAGAGAAAGAATTTAATCAGATTGAGACAAAACAGCTCTGATGAACAGAGTTACTTATTTAGTGGCAGCACGACTTTTCAGCTTTGGAAAGTGAGTGAGCTTGCTTTAGTAGTACACATGTCATGGAATTGAGCTCTCTAACAGGGTTGGTACACGTAGAGGGGAGCTGTTTCAGAGAACAGCTACAATCTGTACTGCCGACCGATTTTATTAGATTTACATTTAGTATCCTAATCAAAATACTCATTCCTTGACTTTTTCATATGATTGATTTTTCTTTTTCTGTTCATTTTTAAAATGAATCTATGACTTGTAAAGACTGCTAGACAGTAGACATACTGTTTCTGAACTGAATGGATGCACAGAGATTTGACAATCGCAGGAACACTTGTACTATTGTTATCGCTGTGGTTGCCATGCTTGACCCAGGTTTACGGTAAATGTTCATTTTACAATGTTAGCAAGTCTAGCAGTCTTTACAAGCTAGGCAGAAGGGACTAGAGTAAGCGCAAGAATAAACAGTGCAGATTCAGACAGGAAGGTTCTGTGCAAAGAACTCAAATTCATTTATCTGATCGTGTTAAATAAAGCTTGAGAAGGTAATAGAAAAGGAGGGGAGATACTAACTGAGCAGTGTGTGTGTTTTTGCTGCTTTTTTTTACTGAACTTTTTGGGATCAAGACCTGAGATAATTGTTTTTGTAGGCTGAATAGGAGATAGCCAGGCAGAGACTTACATATTTTATTGATAAGAAAATGGGCTTACATTTCAGAAAGCTCTAAACAAATAGGGTTTGGCAAACATTATTTTGGAAAGATCCCATAGTACTAACTTGCACTAGAGCAACTGAATGAAATTTCAGGACACTCATTTCTATCTGAAGTGATTACAAGGTTAGTGGCTTCTTGTATCCATCAAACCTGAAAAATATATCATCTCTTAAAGTCATTTGCAGCAGACGAAAAACAGATTGAAACTACTGATGCTGTTCAAATGAAAATTCTAATTAACATGCTTTCTAGAGGTCACTGAGAGCATCTAACTCAGTTTTATACACTGGGTTGTTTTTTAATCTTTTGGTTGCATGACTAACAAACCCTTACGTTGGTCAGAGCTTTGAAGAAACTGCCCCATCTTCTTTAAAAGTGAACATACAGAACACACAAAAGACTTTCCATTTTTTAAAGCTAGGTTTTATTACAGAACAATCAAAACCAACTCTGAAAGCAGAGAAGAAAACAGATCTGCTCAGTAAAAGAGAATGCAATCCTACATGATTTGTAAGCAACTGTTCCTTCTGCCCCGTGTGCCCCGGAGGATGCTTTCAATGTGTTCCTGGATCCAGTCCCCTGCTTCATTCTCTCAGGGTCCTCAGGAAAGTCTCCTCACTGTTGCAGCTGGCAGGGATCCACTCCCTGCTGTAAGCTGGCTTCTGCTCGCTTGCAAATCTTCCAGGCAGCCACCACCTTCCAGTCACCCTGCCAGCTCTCACCAGCATTTGAAAAACTTGTTCCAGCCTTCGGGCACAGACTGTCCCTCTTTCTGCAGTGTCCTGCTTTGCCAGAGTTAGGCCTGAAGGCAGGAGACTTTCCTCTCTGCTGCTCAGACACATCCTTTTTCGACAGAGTGTGACTTTTAGCGATATATAATAAACCATGAAAAAACAAAGGAAGCAGTTATAGCATCCCTCAGACCCTGGAAAAATTCTAGTGTATGATCTCGGCTTACTGAGCTATGTTATTGGTGTTTGTGGATGCCTGTCTGCATTTTTCATTTGGTTGTACTGAATATCCTTACTAAATTGTAACAGTCACAGTGAACAAACCATTTTTGGGTATGTCAGCACCTGAATTCCCAGATATAAATATTGGTGTCGGTTTAAGTGGCTGTGTTCTGTGTTTGTGCTTTGACTGGTTATCCAGATGTGCAAACTAAAGCTTCTTTAAAGCTATTTTACAGGATAACCACAATTAGAGAATTTGTGGTTTAGTTACAGAATAAGAGTGATTTGGCTCCTAAGTCATGGTTAAGAATGAAAATGTTTGGTTGACTGCTTAAACATTGAATAAAAAGGTATCTACAAAAGTTCACCTGTAGGGTTTGGATATTACCACTTCCTTTTGATTACAACAGAATGTTTTGCAGAATTCTCCTTCACTCTAAAAATAAAATTTACTCTGTACTTAATGTCTGCTTTTCTTGCTAAGCTAACCTTGTATAACTTCCTGGTATTGATTAGAAGATTAGATAAGTGTAGGTCCTTTCTGCTGAGGTTAAACTGCAAAGGAACATGAGGATTACATCATTCCAGTTTAAAGCTCTCCTGTTGGCAATGGCTAGTCCTAGAACAGGGATTATCTGCACATTGAAATTCTTTAGATTTATAAGAGCTTAAATTGCTACAGCTATATTACCATGACCTTTGAGTTTATCAGCATGCAAGAATGAAGTAAGGGTCAAGCACTGCCAGTATTTGAATGGGAGACCTTAATGGAAGATCTCTGTTAAAGAATTGGAGCTTTTCATGTCAGAGTGCTGAGTCAGGTGAGTTTGCTGGAATGAAGTTGGCAGCAGGTAAATTTAGATCATACAGTTAGTAATGCTGCTTCCTATGTGAGAATTTTTATTTTCTTAAAATGAGCTATCGAAGCAAATAAAGAATTCTAACTGATGAACATGAAGCAGCCTCTAGTCCCACTTTAACATTTGAAAAATATGGAATAGATACAGAGCTGAGGAACAGAGCTCAATGAAATCACATGGTTATTATACATGTTGTTAACCCTGAGACTGCAGACAAGATCTCAGCTGACCTCAGATAGCCCTCTTAACTCATAAGGATAGGTACAGTCTCTGGGAACCCATGGTCCCAGCTTTGCACAATTTTATGGGGTTATATGTTTATAGGTAGTACTTTAATTTGCAGGCAGAAGCCAGCTGGGAGATCCATATGCTTCAGAGCATTTGTGTTAAGTACTTCCATTAATGTGAATGGAAGAAGCTGACAAGGAAATGGCTGTTGCACTGGACACAAAACTTGCATCTGTATGAGCAAACTCTCGCATGCCAGGAGCCTTTTACGAGACCAGAGACAAGCTGGCACTGTCTTGTCAAGTCCGTCCTATCCAACTCTCTTAACCCTCCAAAATAGTTTTGGTTGTATGGGGGAAATGCTCATGCTGTTTCCTAAATGGTGTTCAGAAATTGTCTGAGAAAGCAATAATTGCCCAGGAAAAAAATATACTTGTTCAGTCCTGTGCATCTGATCAACAGAAAATATTATCTTAATAGAAGTTATGTGTTGTTTAGGGAGATTTTTTAAATTATTTTTTCCTTGTCTTTGAATTAATTTCAGCCTCTCACCCGGGTGTTACCCAATTTGTGATTTAGGAAGGGCTATGATGAATTAGGAAGATCATTTCGTATGGGTCTGATGCTATCTCCTGTCTAGAAGAACGTGTCAGAGAGGTATACAAGAGAGCTGAGAGTGTGCCAATAGTGAAACTGAAAGCAAGATAGCTTTGCTGACACGATACTAGTAAGGGTACCGCTCCTTGCTGATGCAGCTCCGCTGCTTTAGTTTACTAATAACATCTGTGCGATATATACATATCATTGCACCGCATCTTGTATATGTGTCAGCCTATTTAGAGCTGCCTTCACATGCACTCGGAGACTACCACAAACAATTTTTCAAATCAAGTTTCTGACTACAGACAGACTGTATGAAATTAGCAGGTTACATTATGCAGGTTTAGGGCATATATAAACAATAATAATAATGATTTCATCCCTGCAAGTTCAAGTAAATATTAATTAAATTCATTGCAATGTATTGTTTAATAGTTTGTACTCTGGTCTGTTTTAAAAATAAAATCAAATACAGATAATATTAGGAATAAGCTGTAAGAAAATAAAAAAGGTAATTTTCTTCTACAGGATTGTTCAAAATCTTTTCTGAAAATTGTTGAATGTTTTTCCTCCGGATATACAAGACTTGAGAAATGCATGAACCAAACATGTAAATATAAATTAACACATGCTCACCCGTCAGTGCAAGCTAGTAATTACATGAAGGATTTTTTATTGGATCATGTTTTTCAAGCAAGCTTCCAAAAACAGAATATTGATAATAATGTCATTTAAAGCCAGGGTTACCTTTGCAGATCCCAGTGATAGGTATTTTTGAGTAGCTAATAATTCATCACTGTCATTTCATGGCTAAAATCTGGAATGGTATCTGACCTTCCGCTCTATTACTTAGTGTCATTGCAGGCACACTGACTTTATTCGGCCAGGGCATAGTTGTATGCATTTAGCAGCCTGTCAGTGGAAACCAGGCAGTGAAGGAATTAAATGTCAGACTTCTGAGAACTACAAGAAAGGCTTTCTTGCTGCAGGTCAGAGACTAGAATAAGGTGTCACTCAGACTGAAAGCTTCTTACAATGTTAAAAAAAAATTTACCATTTTACACTGAGGGTTATAAGGAAAGAAAGGGTTCACACAGCTTAGATGTGATTTACAGTGAGTCTGAACAAACTTTACAAAGGAATGAGAATGTTAGTCAGAAAGACTTCTTTATAAATCAGAGGTTATTTTAAAAATGCAGAAGCAGAAGGGGGATTTGGGGTGAGGTCAACTTGATCAATGAAGGTGAAAAAGTATAAAGGTATTCTTATATTTTCAAAGACAAACTTTGTATATTTGACTTCCACACACTGAACTTTTTTTTCCGTTTTGTTATATTCTGCTGACATTTGATATTGAAGCATTGTGCAAAGTTAAATTACACATATAGCATAGGTTACAGCTGAGCTGGAGAGCTGGTCTCTTATTATGCAATGAGGGAGCTGGGAAATTTTCTTGTTTATAATGTGTCGCTGACCAACTCAGGTAGACATGATGAGAGAGGACATAAGGAGGCAAAAGGCATAAATAGCTATTTATCAGCATACACAACAAAATAAACATGGCTTGTGGCTTCCCAAAGCTTAAATGCGCTGGGACAAATTCATTCCTGGAGAAAGCAGAAATAGCTCAGAAATCAGTGAAGGTGCACCTGCTTACACAGCAACATCCTTTAGCCCTCCTGGAGCCTGAGCCCTGAGTCCCATGTGTCCACCACTTACTGCAGCAGTTCCTGCTATTGTGCACTCATGACTCCTCAAATTAGCTCCAGCTGGCCTAGCTTGGGGCCAACAGCTTCCAATTCTCAGGAAATAGCTGATGCATTTAGATTCTCTCTCTTTGTAAATCAAGCTGGCAAAGCAAACAATTGCATGTCTTTTTCCTGTATCAGATGTGAGGGTCCTCACCATCAAAACCTGGCAAAAGGGGAGGGGAATAATTAAGCAAAGGTTTTCTCATGTTTAGGAGATACTAGCCTTTACTTACTGTATTCATCCTTAATTTTGCTGAGAAAAAACCACAGCAACTCTCTGTTTATGTCCTAAAATAGGTAAGTGAAATGTAAAAGTCAGTTTTCTTTTTCCTGTGAAGGAAGCTTTACAAAAATCAAGGTTTACAAGTAAAGTCATACAACAAACTAATGCCTTTACACTTACGATGGTATGGTTTAAAGCCTTCAGCTGAAATAGGGTACGCAGGTTTGCAAGGCAGACTTGGCTCAGTGTGACTAAAAATTTGAGAGGCTGTGAGAGGAAAAACATGAAATAGTTTGGTGAAAACAACTTGTCAGTGTAACCCGGGTACATTAAATTCCAATTCAAAGCCATATCCACAAGTCCACACAGCTTTTTCAATTCACATTTGCCATGTGCTGTGACATATACCAGCTTTAATTTCTGAGGTAGTGGTAGTGCTTGCTGGCTGCTACTATTCTTTTTGAGAAGACACAAGAAAGCTGCATGGCTCAAGTGGTTTTAAGTTAAACGAAGGAAAAAAACAAGTCTCTGTTGTAATAATAGTGTGTGTGGGGGGGAGCGCTAGAAAGTCAGGATGATTCTGGAGCTCCCTTTTCTTATTTTCTTTTTTTTCTTTTCCACTAGACAGAAATCTGGCAATTGGGGCATGGAATGGAATTTGGCAGGATCATTTTGAAGCCAAAAGTCAATGGAAAATGGATGGAAAGTTGTAATTGTAAGTGGCTGGGAGGTTGATGGTGCTATTATAGGACAGAAATTGATGATTGTAACAGACCTGATCAGAACTGAGCAAGACATGAATTGGGAACAGTGTTGTTACATATGTCTGTGTTACATAGAACAGTCTAGAACGCTCGTTTTTTTTAAATTCAGTATTGCTTTTCAGGATCTGTTGCCTATTTTAATAATCCACAATGTGAAGAAAATTCTTATATACTGCTACATGTGTTTGCTCATGTGAGTTTATGCATTTTAAGATCTTAGTTGTCTTCTGTTTCTTATCTAAAGCAGTTACTGAGCTCTCTTTCAAACTATATAAACAAAAAAAATTACAAAAATACTTCAGCAAAGTAAGTTCATATATAAATGAATAGAGTTGATCTGTGTTAATTTTTACTTTAATGACTGCCTAATCATCAGGTTTATTAGATGAGCTCACCTGTGATAAGATTAAGCTTGTTCTAAAAGGATTTTTATGATCTATAGCAAAGGTAAGGACTATCTTCTTACAGTATTTTGTTAAATGCCAATGCTGTCTTTAACAGGAAGTGGTCGTGCTAATAGAGGCATGTTAGAGTTACACAAGTAATTTAGAACTTTAATTTTTAACAATTTTTCATAGCTAGTATTATAAATTTCCATGTTTTGTACTGATGCACTTTGAAGTGTGTAGCACACAAATGCCCAGTTAAAGGATCTGTGCATGGAATTTGATGATTTAGGCAGGGTTTCCTGAATTTCTTTTGTTAAGAGTCTCATCCTCCGAATTCTGTTGTCCTTGTTTATTTGGTTAATGCTTGTTTTGGTGGTTTGTTTTGGTTCTTTTAAGTTAGGCTGAAAGCAGAGAAAATGTAAGCTTGGAAATTTGCTTAAAGTAAGTGAACTGAATAGTAAAACTTGCGCCAATATGTACAAAGGCTTATTGTACACAAAAGCGCTAGTAATCTAATTTGTTGACCAGGTTGGAAAGCAAAGATGCAGTACTTCTGTCAAATAACAGTCTCTTTGACTAATAAGTCACATGAAAAATTAATGCTATAATAATAATTTAATCATAGTAGTATGATATGTGCTAGCATACTTTTTGATAGAACTGTAATTTGTGAAACCAGTAAGACATAGACAAGCTAATGTATTAACCAGGAATGGCAAGGAATGTTTAAAGTATGCTTTGAACTTTAAAATAATTTGGAAAGGTTAGCTCTTGGAGCTTTCTCTGAGGTAAGTTTTGCTGATATCAGGCCATCTTATTTGCCAGATTTGGGGACAAACTTGAAAGTGGATAATAAACTCCAGGCAGGAAAAGTAATTCCTGTTCATCTAAAATCAGGCAAATCTGAGTTTCAGTAATTTTAGTCTTTGTGTCTGACACAGAGTAGCACTAAGAAATTGCAAAATTGCTGGGTTTTTGGAAGGTTTATGTATTCCATATCACTGGTTTACTGCCATTGTACACTCAGGTGTGAACTAACTGTTCTGCTCTCTAGGCTACAGCTGACCTCTGAGTGTTTCTCATACCTCCAGGTTCTGGTGTTAGAGTCATAGACTTATAGGCCTGGAATGTCATTTTCAAATTGGCTAGCTGGGTCTCCCGAATGAGGATGAGCAATCTAATAGCAAAAGATCTCAACCCAAGTGATGTAGAGTCTAATTCGGTGCCAAGCTCTTCAGCCAGCTCCACTGCAGATAGAATTGACTTAATTTGCATGTTGGTAACATCACATTGAACCATGAATACAAATATGATGGGGAGAAGAAACTGTATTTGGAATTGTGTTAAGGAAGTGTGCATTGACAAAAGGGAGGAAGAAACAGAACTTCCCTTCTACCATTGATCAATACACCAATAGCTGGAAGGAAGAAAAAGTGACATTGAATAACTTCCCTACCAATTACTTGCTCCTTGTAGATTAGAGTTGTTTAATTTATATTTAGCAGCAATTCTGTGCATGGATGAACCTCTGACCTACATACAACACATAAAATAAATAGTATTTTTCCTAATGTATTTTCCAAAGCCTTTTCAAAAACAAAAAAAGTAAAGGAAAGGTGACATTTTCTTTTTTTTCTGCTTTTTATTGTGAATATCACAGAATTTATCTTGATATTAGAATATTGCAGGTTTGTTTGTAACTTGCTTCCTTAATTGCATAGTCATTAAGGACATATGAAATGTCTGTGTTAGACAGGTTCTGTACTTGGAGATGAAAAAAAAATTCTGATGTTCTTTATTGTTCTTGCAACAAAAAGACAAAAAGCTACTGAGCTGTTCAAGCTTCTGTATTAGAATGAAAATATGCTACTTATACTCAGATTTTCTACATTAAAACGAAATAAGTAGAAAAAGATACTAGCATCCTCTGAAAATGTTAAATACCACAAAGTAAAATGATTATTCCTCCCCATTCCAGTTTTATTGGCTATAGTAAATGAGTAAGATTATATTAAAATTTGTCATGCAGCAGCTGAAGAAAAGTGAGATACCTTGTAGTTTCCTACTTGTCACAAAAATTCATCAGTTCTCCTCTGAAGAGAGATTCTTAGAAGAAGGATATGCATACTATCAGAAGCAGCAAAATTATTTCTTCTAAACTTGGTACCATCATAGAGGGGGTGACAAAAATCAGTTTTTGTTCCCTGTTAAAATTCATAGGAAACCACAGCTTTTTACAATAAACCTGCATCACTTCTGGTTTTCTATTTTCTTTCTCAGTAATTAAGTTTCTGTATTATTAGGGTGACTTTTTCGATTAGACAATGTTATTTCAAAATTCAACTATCGCATGTTTTTAAAGCTGCTAAGTTTAAATGCATCTTGGCACATCTGTGGGTTTCCTATAAGAAAATTCCTTGTAGTACCTACCCCAGTTAGATGTGATGAACCACAAATTACTGCAAAACTTGTTTCCACTTAATGCAATTTTCCTAAATAATAAAATCTAGTGTTTTACATAAATTGACCTGTTTTAATAAAATATGAGCCAGGAAGACTTATTATATCTAGACGAACGCTCCTACAGACCCAAGGCAACCTTCAGAAGAGCTGACAGCTGGTCATGTCAATAGTCCTCTCATACAGAGAGTCCCAGACTTGCTCAGCTGTCTGAGAGGGCCAGTGAGTGGTGGTTAGCCCTCGTTATCATTCAGCACTGGGATAAAAACACTCTGAAAAGTTGGAGGTGATATTATTTTTTCACCAGCCAAAACTTACTATCTACTGGAAGGAATTTGGCAGGAAAAGTGGTTTCTGGAGAAAGGAAGCGGAAGAAGATAGGTGCATAGAAACGGACTACCGTAATTCAAAAAAGTCTCTTGCCTCTTCTTAAAATGTGTCTGAAATACATTTATTTGTTGTAGTATGTGGCAGGCTAAAGGCAAAATTCCATTATGTTTATCCATAACCTGGATACTTCAAATGCTTGATTCTTCAAAGACTTGAAGATTTGCATAGCCTGCTATCTGGCGATGTTAATTAACTGAATTTTCTGTTGCATTCTATGGATGAATTAAAGAAAGGGGCAGAAAGAAGTGCCTTGTTTTCATGGACCCCACAACCATGCCACTGGAAACAGTATAGCCACTTTAGTTAAAATTCATTGTTGTGCTCACAGAACTATACACATCAGAACTATATTTAAAACGGCCTTTATGAGATTATCAGATGCAACAGAAGTTTTTGAAGCGCATAAGGTAAGATTGTCTCTTGCATCTTGAGAAGGAGTTGAGTGACATTCCTATGATGTGGATCCTACTCGGCCTGCTTTGCCAGAGATCCACCTTCCTGGCATAATGAGAGAATAGAAACTTAATTTACAATATCTTACTGAGAGAATTTAAATATATTCCTTGAAGTTGCAGGGTCAACCATAGGTTGAACCCTTATAATCTTGCTCACAGAACTGAAGTAGATAAAGAGCCTCACCTGGAATTTTACAAAGGCAAACCTTTTTAAAAATATTTCACAAGACAGTGTGAAATTAGTTTGCAGATCACTTGTAGATGATCTATTTGTGCACAAAGCCTCCCTGTTAACTCTCGTTCTAGTGTCATTTGGCCTGGCAATAATCGTTTTGTCTTCTTTCATTCAGATGTGTAGCTTCAATAATGGTTTTCTACAGACGCATGGTATGGACTGTTTTGGAGACAGCTTTCTTTGCTTCTCACATGCATGCACAAGCTTACATGTTGCTACAACTTACTGTGTGGAATATTCCCCATTTCTCTGGTTCTAGATTATAATAACTACCTAGGAATTAACATATGATCAATACAGCAAAGATAGAAAGGGCGAGACATTACAAATGAACATTGGTTGTGAGCTGATGTTGTAAGTTTATGTTGTAAGATCACCTCGTCCATATTTGAAATCTACATATTGGAAAAGATTGCGAGTATACTAGCATATTAGTAGTGGCTTTGCCAGAATACTTTATAAGCAGTGAACACTCTTACTCAGATGCACAAAAGATTAATGGGGAAAGAACTTGCCACAAGTACAGTACACAAGCCCTCTTAGGTTGTGAATTTCAGTGGCTGTTAACGTCTTAAACCTAGAGTATCCCAGTGACATAATGAGCTCAATTTCTGAAACACTTATCGTAAAATATCACAGCTAAACAGAAGTTCCGTGAATTGCCTATAAAATGCTTTACTTATTTAAATTAGTAAATCTTTATCTACAGTATTATAATGACTTTTATTCCCGATAAAGCTACATAAGCTCTGTAGTATGATGTTAAAAACTCCAGTAGTTGTTTCATCAAATAAAAAATGTAACAAGGTTATACCTTTGAAATTGCTAAAATGATTGCTGTTTCTAAAATAGGCATTAAAATCTACTTTGTGAGTATCGGTAATTTGCAGAGCAATGCAATTCAATTTGAATTGTAGGACTCAGCCACACTTTATAGGACTCCTTTTATAGCTCTTGCAGAATGTACTAATACCTGGTTGACCACAATATAGAGTATAAAATGCTCTTTTGATGTTATGAGTTCCTTGAACTTAACTGGTTTCCCTCAAAACAAGAAAGCTAAAAAGACAAAGCAAAATGTATACACATATATTTATTCTTACTATATATTACTTAGAACTGTGATCAAGTTGCAATCATTTCAAAATGAGAGAAATATATTGTATGATAATTTACAATTAATACTTCTTATTAAATTACTGCTTCCTTTTTTACCTTCTCTTTTAATGATATTCTGGCTCTGTTGTTAATGATCTAGATAATCATTAACTGCAACTGAAAGAATACGCTAAAGTGAGTTATAGCTCTATAAAGGACAGCATAGTTGGCAAAATCATGCTAGGGGATACAGGCTAATTCCTTACTGCCACTGCCAGTATTTCTGATACAGGATGTTCAAAAAACTGTCCAGATATTGAGTGAATTTTTAAATGTAAAGGAAAAATGTTGATTATAATTTAAAAAATTGTAAAAGTCCTCTGTGAAATCTTATTTCTCTTGGTTATTTGTCATCTAAAAGTTACTGCAGAACATCTGCTCATATGCTGCAGTTAGAAGCTGGACAATGTCAGTTCAGACATCAGGATGCATGGAAGTAAATCTGCAGTGAATTCTTTTTCCTCCACTCTTACTGTCTGTTTGCAGTAATGGCAAAGATAACAAGTGAATGCAAGCCTCCCTTTTTCTCAGCATGGCAACAGACAGTGCTTCAGCGTGACTGACCAGGGTTGCTTCCAAGAGCTTAGGAGTAGTGCTGGGTACATAGCTGGTTAAGATTTTGTATTGGCAGACATGTAAAGCTTACTGAGCAATTCGCCATACCATTACTTATCTGCCTAAATAAAAATGCTGCTACTAATTCATTTTCCAGAGAAAGAAAAAAAAATTTTTTTTCTTCTTTCTTTTTTTCTTTTTTCTTTATTCAAAATAAAAAGTCTCCAGTCAGCTGTTTGGTAAGCACTTCCTCATAAGAAAATAAAAAGTGAAGGACCCATCTTAACACAGGTTGAAACAAGTAGTTTTTGTAGCTAACAAAACAGACATAGTGTGACTTCTAACCTGAAGGGGCCAGAACCATTTGCAAGCTGAGCTGCAAGTGATCTTCAGCATATGTCTAGAGACTGAATCTGCTCTTCTTGAATTCCTAGCGATATGCTTTAGCTGTTCTACAGTGGGATCTCTCTCTTGTTATTATGCGCTAATTAAATATTTGGTGAGGTAAAAACTTCTGAGTCAACAAAATATTGCAAAATCTAATTGTCTCTTATTTCTTTTTGCTATTTCTGGTCTTGTGCATCACAAAGTCCCTCAAGACTGTCAAAATTCAGGCATGCTTCCTATCCCCTTATGCATGCCAGCGTGTTTTCCTGACCAGTCACCAAAATAAAATTTTCACTCTGCAGATCCTGGCGATGCCAGTACTTGATCCAGCAAAGTGCAGCTTCTGTAGAGGCTATTGGAACTCCTGGGCACTTAATAAGGTTTATAGGTGTGCCTTACCTTTGAGTAAGGAATGCCTCACTGCTAGTCAGTGTGAAACCATGCTTAAGTCAAGCCATATTAAGAATATATATAATTTTCATTTTTGCCAGTAGCAGGATAAGACAATCCAGTTACAGATATTTATAGAAGATATATTGGGGTGGGGGAAAGGAGAAAACCATACTTACCTGTTTTTCCCCAAGATCAGATCCAAAAGATGTCTTGCCCTGTATTCATCTGACTTGCTCTGGACGTGGTTCATTCACTCCATCAGGGTTTCTGATGTATGAATATATCTTGTCTCAGGTTTTAGTCATAGGGCAGACTCCACTCCTGCTAAAATGAATCTATTACCTGCAGTCCGGTAGGGATTCCATTTAGGTTGAAAAATTTTCATGCTATCCCAGCTTATCGACACCTTAGTTGGCGAATGCTTCTGACAGTTCTCATGTCAAAAATAGCTGTCTTCTGGAGCCGCAGGTTTTATCGGGTACTAAAGTGTGACAATAGACCAACCTAATACTTGGCTAACCTAGAAACAGCTCCTTCATTCAAGGAAGGTAGCTCCTTCTTTCCCTTACCTACTGCTTGATGGCTAGTGTGTATATATATATATATATATATACATACATACATACATATATATATATATATATCAGTGGGAAGTGAAGATCAGTGAGTCTTATCTTTCATATTATCTGGTATATTGACAAATATATTTGATACAATCATCTAAATGGAATTAATCTATGTATCTTTTTATCAGGTCAAGACTGATTCAAAAATAATAATTACTTCCCTCTCAATACACACTTTTTTTTTACAATAACGTAACGGTAGGCCAATAGACATTTGTTCTCTATTTCTATTACGGTATTTCCGCATCCTTGGTGATCCTCAGGATCCAGTGAGAAGTCTGGTCCCTGTCAAATGTCTAAGATGCTTATGGTAACAGCAATCTTGCATCTCCCCTAAGTCCATGTTCATGTCCCAACTTTGTGCCCCCTTTTCTTCCCCCCAAATTATATTCACACTCTTGAACAACTTTCAGAGTCAGAATTACAGGTTCATAATAATCATACCCCATAGATCCTCTTTCTATATCTCCTTTGAGGAATAAGCCAAAACACATATTAGTCATATTACAGCTTTATAAAATAGAGGCTGAGGCTGTGGTAAGACAGAGTAAAATACTAGGCTATGAATAGTTTCTCAGCTTTTAAGAAGAAAATCAGTGTTCAGTTTTTACATACACATCTAGGGCAGTACTAAAAATCACTACAAACAATTAAAACCGGTGATGTTACATTCAAAAGTGTTTATTTCATGCATGCTCTCTGGAAGTGTTTACCTGTACTTACAAAGACAGCTTATCAATGCTATAGATTTAGAAGTCCAATTAATTAAAAAATTCGCAAAACATTTCATACAGTAAATGCTCATTACTATAAAATAAAAAAACAGTAAGTGGAGCATAATGTGGAAGGCTTTCTAATGGATTTCCCATCACCTGTCTGAAAGACTTAACAATGTCACCTCTTGAGATGTATTAAAATTATACTCTCACTAAAAGAGTTAGAACTTAGTGTAACAAATGCCACTGTAGATACCATCAGCACCAGTGGAAATCCATTAACTTTTACAGAGTTGTTTCTGCTTATAGGGTAACTTGTGCCTAGAACATGAAAGCTAGTTCACCTGTGCTGAATCTTGATCTTTTCACTGCTCAACTTAACTATGATGGACTGAGAAAGTGTTGAAAATTGAACATCTTAGGACGTTCAATGGATGGAGTTTTTGTTTTCATTTAAACCCTGAAATCATCAATTTGTTCTGACTGTGAACTGCCTTCAATAACTGCTGTAAATGTTGAAATACCACAACTTGTAATGTGGTTTATCTTAAAAATCCTACATCACTCTCAGTAGAACACTTTCTTTTAGAATAAATTCTGACTTTGCAAAGGGAAGCACAGCTAAAAATATATATATATATTTTTTTTAATAAGCGTCAGGAGAAAACACATTAGAGAAATCACTGCATAATTATCTTATTTTTCAGAACTCACACTCTACCATCACTTTTTAGTTGTGGAAATAGAATGGACGTTTTAGTAACAAATGGAAAATTTTAGTAACAAAACTTTGTTTTGTAGAAAAACCTAAATTCATACTTGGAAGTAAAGATGGATGAGAGGAAGACAAGTGTTAGAAGCTGAGAAACCAAGAACACTTGTGGCTCAGAGCTGGTGATCTATCCTGAAGAAATTAACACTAGTATGTTGTCTTTGGTTTTTTGTAGAGCTCAGTAAGTTGTGGAGGAATGGGATTCCATTGGAATAAGAGGAACAGCAAAGCTTTGAGTAACTATAAAAAAAAAAAAACTAAAATATGTAAGCAGGAAAACCTTTGTTATGTAAGCAGGAAAACCTTTGTTATATCAGTGGCAGAACAACTGTATTGTTACTAGACTTTCTATTTTTTTTTAATCTCTTAAAATAACAATGACAAGCATAATGTCACTCCACAGGAAAGCTACATTGTAACAAATTTACACAGTGGGCTAGCCTTTATTTGCTTGAGACATCAGTAAGTCTGTAAGGTCAAAAACTAATAAATTCTTGATTTATAGGTATCATTCATACCCAGTTTTTTGTTTGTTTTTTGTTTTTTTGACAGTCTCCTGAAGATCACTGAAAACAAAATTTTAATTTTAAAGATTTTGTAGTCTCTAACAATACCTATGCCTGTATCAGTTACTAAAGCAGTAATATATATTTTACCTGTCATGCAGGCACTCAAATACATGGATAACCCCCATGAAAGACTGTCTTGATCAAAGATGCCCCAAACTCTTGCTTCCCCATCCCTAATAACTAGAAAGTTCATCATGGACACTTGCTTCTATTTCACAATAGAAGCAAAGTAAAATGATGTCCTACAAATAAGTGTTTGAAGCTAGATAATCAGCCTGACAAAGGCATGCTGTGAGAAGTGTAACTCTATAAATTGTTTTATCAGCTGGATGTTCTAGCTGTCGATGGTCTTCATTTATTTGTAGTTGTGACCTTTCAGAGGAATATTGCTCTATAGGTACCTGAAAAATAGCTCTAAAATATGGGAAATATCCTGACTTTTTTCCAAATCTTTTTCTTGTGATATTTCAATATTTGTTTCAAATACTGTAGCAAATGTTGCAAAACATATTTCTTCCAAAAATTAAAGAAATGCCTTTCCCAAAGATGGAAACACAGAGATGGTATTTGACAGTGAAAGTAAGTGAGTTAATTAGAGGTGACCATACTATGATACTGCTAGAGATGGATAAAACACATTCCTTAAGGTACCTAAATGGGTCCCATACCAATAATATCACAAGCATTGGAAATTTATATTGTTCTTCCAGATCCTGTGATGTCCCTAGACTTGGTCATCGTTTCTTATGATGTTTCATTCATTTGTGGTTGGCATGACTAGTTCCAGCCAGTGATGTACTATTAGTTCCTGTAATACTGAAGAGATACCTGACTGAAATTCTTAATTGCTGCTCTTTTGACTGCAAAACTTCCCTTACTTTCGCTGTCAGTGATGTGTGAGTGTGAGAGAGCACGAGAGCAAGTGTGTGAGCGAGCTAGTAAATCTCACGTCTCACTGTAGCTTGACAGGTAGCACTTTATGCAGCAAGCATTTTGTACAATGATGCTTCTTTTTCCTGAAATTCTATCTTCATTTTTATATTTTTGTAACTAGAGGGGAAAATTTTAAATTTCCAACACTGCTGAACTGTGCAGAGCATGACAGAGAGCAGAGGTTATCAAATAAAAGCCAACCCTTAGCAAGCAATGTTAAATATAATATGGCAGATTTGTCACTTAGGCACAGGGGAATGAACGCTGTATCTTAGGCTTTACAGATTGCTGCTCATGTCTGTTGTAAAATTTTCAGTGAAATACAAATACTATGTGCTGCTCAATATGTTTGTAAAGCCACGTTTATAGAGCATTTTAAATCTGTGGTTACAGCAACGTTATGGTGTGTAATTGCTATGTATCTCTTACCTGTTCTTAGTAGGTACTTTTATTTTGCTTACCAAGTGGCATGAATTCTGTCTTCTTACTCATGACTATTAAAAATATTTCTTGGTTTTTTGTTTCTGTTTTGTTTTCGTTTTTTTACTTTCTTACAAAATACATAGTCTTTTTTATTATTGTTGTTATTAACGTAAGGGATGTTGGGGCTGGGGGAGGAAGCAGAGGAAGCATGCTTCACACAGGCTGCCCATGTGCTGCCCGTGCCAGCAGGTGCTCAGCGCTGCTGCCTGCAGGGGTGGCTGGGCTGCCCCGCAGCTCCTGCAAGGCCGCTTGTCTCTCCCAGGATTGCGCTGTTTGTTTCTGAAATGGACACTGTCCTCCTCCTTTGTTTTGGAAAGAGCATAGGAAGCAGTGCTGCAGATTGTGTCTGTTTTTCTTTTCTCTTTACATTGACAAACTCTTTGGTATAAGCTGGTGAAAAGAAAGATTGGCAAGTGGCTGGATCATCTCAACCACATCATGGTAATAGAGCTGTGAGTGAATATAAACTACTGGCTGGTTTGATGCCTTCTCAATGTGATTGTGCCATTAGGGTTTCACATTCCGTTAATCTTAATTCCGAGCTATTCATTTCATCATATCTTGCTCTCTAGTGCTTTCCCCTTCCCCAAGGGAGGCTTAGCTTACTTGCCGAGATCAGCTAAATTCTTTCTTCTGTAGCTTGCAACGCTCGGTTGCCTGTTTTACCTGACAAATTAGTTAATGGAGTCCAGTAAACATTTGTTTACTGATTTGTTTTTCCTTTACATATCAGCATTAAATTGTCAGATATCAGTCTGTCTAAAATATCTGACAAGAACTGCATTATAATCGTGACCTACAAAAGCAATAGCACAGGGTAAGCATGAATTAGTATAATGGTACGTAAAACACCTTGCATTACTTATTACTGGTAGTGTGATATATTAGATAATTATATGGCAATATCTTTGCTTTTCTGACTACTAAAATTTAAGTGTCTAAGTCTTCCTGATATCATATAAACTAGATTCTAAAGAAAAAAAATGGGTGGAACAACTGAGATGTTGGCTGTACTGGTACAAAGATACAGGTTTTGTCCGTGTGCAACAAACACAAAGCTTTGAAATGTGCAATCTTCTGGCAGAAATAAGATTACACACACACACACACACACACACACACACACACACACAGACACAAAATTTAAAAAAAACAAACCAACCAAAAAAAAGCTACCAAACAGGCAATTACATAGCACCTTTTAATAAAGCTTCAAATTTTGAAGCAGGTTTTGGTTTTAGCCAAACTTCATTATGATGTTACTTTTATGAAAATTTTAAATACAAATGATGCATTTTTCATGTACTCTTCCAAGAAAAAAATTACAATTTTGGCTTTATTAGCATTTATTGATACTGGGCACACACACAGTGCATAAGAGTAATAATGAACAGGACCAAAGTTTTATGCAAATGAAAATATTTCTGACTAACACAAATATGTATATACAAAGGCATTTGCCATTTTGGGACTTTCAGTGTTGTCAAATCACAGTGCAGTGGGAGGAAAAAATACTTATTGATTGAATTAAAACTGTTTATCCCCTCCCTGCTTGCTATCAGAGGACTTAAAATGCACATTGACCCTTAAGCTGTGTGTACAGAAAACTTCATGCACTGTGTGGATTCACAAATACTGTTGGATTGCTCACCCAAGTGATGTCTGTTTAAAATTGAAAAAAAATCTTTTGTAATTTGTTTTTATGTCATTGCTTTCTGAATTTTTTCATGCTTCAAATCTAAAAGAAAGTATTGCTAGAAATTATTTTGCTAGAAAAAAGTTAGAATTACTTTGTCAATTGTGATTCAAGTCAAGCTATGAAATCTTTTTGAAGTTATTTTTGAGCCATAAAGATTGTGAAGGATGTCAGACTATCACAGAAGCTAGATCATAGGATACATCAACAATTAAAAACATTGTAATGAAGTTTGTCTGATGTAGTCAAGTTATTAACCATTTGCAATTGGGGTCTTGCTAATTACAATATAATTTTTATTCATGTGAAATTTCTGTATATAGTTAAGATTTTTAATATATTTTTGAGAAGAAAAATATGAAATATTCATGAAATTGTGCATAATGCCAGATTTTGAGAAGGAGTGAAAATCTGCTTATGGAAGAAGTGGTTGGCTGCAGAATATCATTATCCCAATGGAGATATTCATTACCTGTCTTCCCTGGCATTAAAATTCAGGCTTTCCACTGGTGTTAGGCAATCTTTCATGTATTCCTGCAGAAAAAAAACTTTAACTGGGTTTTACGGATACCTTATCTGTCTAGAGGGTGGGCTGAATTGGAACCATTCCTCCCTTTGGGGCTCCAGTTAGGTCACAAGGCACTTCAGTTCTCCATATCAAGTTATACCTGACGGGCAAAGACTTTTTTCCCCAAAAGAACTAGAAAACGGAGGAGTCGCAGAGCCCCATTGCTGCAGGCAGCTCTGGGATATGTCCCTGGATGCACTCCAGTGGTCTGAAGACACAGCAATGTTTTGTCTAAGGACTGCAGTAGACGTTGGTGCTCACAGGCAGGTGCTGGTTACCCAGTCTCATGCACCATTTGGTGCTGAGACTTTCTGAAAGAAAAAAAAAATGTGTTCAGAGCTCTCTCAGCTTAAAATAGGAATGTTAAAATTCCTTTTTTTGATTCCGTTTCTGACTTCCAAAGATAACCCAACCCAGTGATGTAGCACACCACTGTGTTTATGAATACTATTTGCTTTAGAGCATATTAGGATCAGTGTTTGAAAAGAAAGAATATGAGGCCCAGCACACAGAGGCCTTTAAAGACTGAGAAATCAGATAGCCTCATGTTTCTAGCAAAGCATATATAGGGGCTAGGCAAAATCATCATTAATTGCAAGTACATACTGTCACCCAAACTTGTACACACCATCTAGAAATGCAGGTACTTCAGTGAGCTGGATAGTTCTTGGGAAAGAAAAAAATGCATGCATGTATGTTTAGTTGATGGTATTTGTGCAGCAGTGTTGCTTTTTCAGAAAGCCTTTTTTCATCAGTAGATTTCTAAGTGCTTTGGTAAGACACACATGCTTCATTTATCTTAATATCTCAGATGGTGAGACTGAGGCAGTGACTGTTTCAGGGAGCAGCAGAGGTTTTTTTGCGTGCCGAAAGCAGACACTCAAGATGCATTTTGTCCGCAGTTGATTTTAATTTCAAAACGCTCTAAAGGTCTAATGTTGGGTGGGGGGGCTATTTTTTCCCTTTTAATAGCTTTTAGATGCCCCATTAACTCGTTCTTTTTTGATACTGTGGCAATGCCGGCATCATAGGCATGCAATAGCTTTCATACCAGTACAGTATCCTGCTGTCTGTTATATTTTTGTTTTTCTTTCAGCTCCCAAGGTGCTTATCTTTAACAAATCATTAATTTTCATAATATGTAGCAAGGCTTCGCTGTTGGTTGCTTTTACCTCTTAAAATTTACAGGAACAATATACTGAACCTGAAACAATTTTCATGTGCCTACCCTTCATAAAGAAGCAAAGCTATATTTATATTCAAAAAGAAATTATTGAAAACATAACTTGAGGAATTACCTCTAAAGACACATATTCTTGTTCTTTCTCCTGTTTCCCAATAATAGCTTTAACACTTGGAGCTTGGCACTTGCCAATACCATAAATTACCTGCTATCACCTATATCACCAAAATTACTGAAGACAATGTGGTATGATACTCTACCTTTACAAGAGTAAGGAATTTTGCAGAAACTTATATAAAATCAATTAGACTTTATAATATCTGTCCATAATTTTGTTTATTGCAATGTGTGCATCCTTAATAAGTGTATTCATTAAAAAAATCTGTTTATAGGGTCTGATTCTGACTAAGCAGGCATAACAATAAAAACATGCTCTATTTTTAGAACTATTATATTGAAGGGCTAGAATAGATTCTTCCACTACTGAGGGATAAAATTCAGCTCAAAGTTTCTCTGGAGCACTTTTATTTTTCAAAGAAAGAAAAACAAAGCCACACACAGCAGAAAATGAGTTTCCAATAACTGGATTTGCCATTTGGGTTGTCTTTTTTAAAAAAGTTTGGTTCGTGAAAATTTGAATTCCATGATTTGGTTTGAGACAGATTGGATTGGATTTGACTGGATTTCATGAACTTTTTCTGAGTCTGTCCCCAAACCCTTATTAAAAATGAGTAAGCAGAGGAGTGAACAAGGACAAACCTGGAGTTCTTAAGATAGAGAGGAAGAATGAGAATTGACATAATTAATATCAGTTCAGTTTAACTTAAATTCCTTAGCAAATATTATACCAAGTAACTCAAACTAGTTGTGTGAAAGCCTAGATGATCATTAAAGGCAGAATTTGAATGTTCTTGGCAAAATTTTTATATGATTAATGAAGAAGGGAATACAACAGGTGCAAGAGGAAGGTGCTGTTACTAGGCACAAGTAATCAAATTCAGAAAATCAGTGTCGGAAATTAGTGGGTAGGTAATAGTTTCTAAATAAGATGTTTGGAACTTATATGCCAGATGTGAGACAATGATGTCATGCAGTCATACTGGGGTAAAACAGGTAGTAGACCAGAGCCTGCAAGAGAGATAAAATAATTCTTTTTGTTCTGCTCACCACTTGCAAGGATTCTGCTGGCATGCTTAGTCCATTTCAGGGCACTGCACTTTCAGTGCAGACATGAACCAACTGGAGAGAGTCTAGAAGAAAGTGAGACTAATCAAAGTTCTTGGTTTTTCAGACCCCCTGAAGAAAGACTGAAAGAATTGGAAATCCTAAAATCTATATAAAAGAGGAATGAAGGGAAAGAACTTAAATCTCAAAATAGATCAGAAGTAAGTTAGCACTTCCGAACTTGGTGTCTGGTCTGTAAGGATGTATTGTATCTGTTTGCTTTTTTTAAAAAAAAAAGCTGAAAAATCAGGATTTCTCATGGTATAGAAATTCTGTTCAAATCAGCTGTTGTCTGAATGAGCAGATAAAAGCCACACCATTCAGGTGGAAAGGGGAAGAAGGGGACCAATTTCTTTATGATTTCCTTTTGCAATGCTGTATTGTGAGCAATATCTGTTGCACTGTACATTGCACTGGTCTTTTGAGTGCATGCTGTTGCTTCCTTCTCTATGCTTTTAGAAATGCAAGATTTCCAGTGCTTCTCATCCTTGTGTTCATTAACTAGCTCATAACTGGATCCTTACAAGATAATGTTATTTTTCTGTATGGTGTTTGTGACGGGCTCCCTTTAAATATCCTGCATTCCAACCTTCATCTGGTGTCAGATATGCAGTTCTACTGGAAAAAAAAAAAAACCTTCCTAAAAAGCAGGGCTATTAAAAATTATATTGCTGACTTCAGTATCAAATTTGTGAATTAGATTAGGTTAATTAGCAGAATACCATAGCTGCCTCTTTTACCGCTGACAGCCAGGTTGGGTTCTCTAAGAAGGTGTACCCTTGGTTTATACCACTTACCTTCAAGTTCTTTTCTCAGTAAAGCATGTAAAAACCTATTAACTTTTCCAGAGTTTGCTTCATCATTCCCTCCATCCAATTTAAATTAATGCTGGATTCAGATCATCAGCCCCTTATCAAGCTTATAAAGGGGAGAGGATAGATATTTAAAATGATTATGAGCCAGGCTGTTCATGGTTCCAGTGTCTTTAATTCCGTTATATAATTACATGGGAAGTATGAATACTTATGAGAGGCCAGTCAATTTAAGGTGACATAGGCTACTCATTGCATGCTGTTTTATAAGAAACCCTTTCTTTATATCATTGGTGTTAATGTCTATTCAAATAAATCAGTTCTTGAAATACTGATGTGTTTTTTCTATGTAAGTCAGGATTTTGGAATCAACTACTTGCTTGGTGATGAAAAAGACTCTTATCATTTTTATCTGTGTATAAGATGATTTCTAATTTAATTCCATAGCAAAAGTTCACAAGTCTAACCAACTGACAGCACAATATTAATTCCAGATCATTATAATGTGTTTTCTGTATTTGATGGAGTACATGCTGTCAGGGGAAAATATTTGGGCAGTGATCAGTTGGTGAATCTAAAGGGATGGTAACAGAAATAAGCTAATGAGCCACATCATTGAAGAAAATACTGTTTTTGCCAGCAGATCTCTATATTGCAATATAAACTATAAATAGGAAGTAATAAAAATACAGTACATTTCACAGTATGATTTTCTTCAGATAAATATCTTCAAAGTGTACTAGACAATAACAATGGTATTCCAAGTAAGATTTCATATGTAAGAAAAAGAATTACTAGTAAGAAAGTAGTCAGTTTGAGTCATCCATGCATTAGTCTGCTGAAACTTTTGAAATAACACTGAATAATAGTTGAATGTGTGTTATGTGTGCCAGCCTTACCAATACTTCAAGTTAGCGAGCAGCTGTGTCTTTGAAATTCTGAGTTATTTATTTTAATGCACTTTGTCACAAGATTCCATAATGCAGTTGTTTTTTATGGTTTTTTGCTGTTGGTAATATTGTTTACAATTCCTGCCAAGCCTTATGATTTTTTCTAAGACCTAAAACTGCTCTGCCAGTGAGAATTTTCTGTTGTCCTTTCACAAGTTCACCAAGCCAATGGATTGTCCATGGCTCATCCTGATGTGGCAGCCTTCCAAAATGTAAAGAAATTCTTTATTTTTTGAACAATAAACAGGAACAACAGAGCAGTCAAGTTTCACAAAATAGTATACTGCCTATATAGGTTATAAAAGATTGATTTAAAATATTTCAACCTTATGAATAACAAACACATGAAATATGAAATTTTTCACTGCATGCAGTGAAAAATCTTTATATCCTATTTGCTCTGCCTAGGTTAGCAGAATTGTTTCAATCAGCAGCATTTCTTTTCCACATAAATTAGCCATACTCTGGACAATTGTATATAGAAATATCAACTGGATATAAATGTGATGTGTCCATAAAGAACAGGCTGATTTAGCCTGTAGGATTCAAACCATGTGCAAGTTACCCTTTGCACAATATCGCAATAAATTAAGGGGTTTTTTAACAAATATTGTCTGTGAGTGTCTACAATATGCAGGTGCATATATTTAGTGTCCTATATTCTTGTTTAGACAACTTAAAGACAAATAAGAAGGTGGTGGTTCTACTATTCTTCAGTTCCAGTCAAATCAAATTAGATGTGAGCCACTTCATTATGGGGATTAAAAGGTAAAGAAAAGATAGGTGTAGTTATCAGGTACTCTTTTCCATATAGGAGAAGGAGAATCCTCCTCCCATATGTTTGTCAGAGGAGTACACAACTTGACTTCTGTGTGTGTGTTCCTAGGTGTATTACAGAATATTAAAAAATGCTTAAAGTGGCAGCTGTAATGCTTTTTATCCTCTGGGAACCCCCCTTCCTACCCCTTCTGCGTGCTACTGTACAGGCACAGTATAAGTGCTGGTGTGGTGCTGGGCTTGGTGCTGGCATGTGCATCATGAGTGCTCAGTGCAGGAGAGGCATAGGACTCGAGATTTATACTAAGGGTTATAGCGTTCAGGTGGAGTGTGCCTCGCTGTCCTCAGAATAAGTACCACTCTTCAGTAGCTGCAGATGTAATCCTAGTTTCATGGGGTCTGAAACTGTTCTTTGATTAAGCAGGTGGCTGTAACTAGAAAAATTGGTGTATCAGAAAAATGAAATATTCTCTTTGGAAAATATCCCATTTTAAAACAAAAAACCTGTGGTGTGACTTCTTTTAAATTTGAAATGAAAAGAGAATCTTTGTTTTAGTTAAAATGAAATACAAATCATGAGGGTTTTTTTTTTTTCATTTGACAAAGCCAAAATGCTCAGTATGCTGTGAATAGAACTATGTAAATCAGAGGAAGAATGGGCAAGAGCCTGTAGGTAAAAGAAATGACTGAATATAAGGTCTGGATAAGAATTCATTGCATTATTATTGTAGATACATGAGGTCATTTTAATGTAATAAAGCACAGAACAAGCAGTACCTCTATATCCCCGGGGAGGGGAGGGGAGGGTGCAGGAAGACTGGTACTTCTAGGAAGATTTTCTGATAATTAACTCTGATAATTATGGTTGGGTCCTTACTAAGGAAAAAAAAATTTTGATTTGCAGGACTTCCCTGAGTTCATATGCTGGGAACCCACACAGCAAATCTGGTGCAGATGCTGTATGTAAAGTGGGGAAAATTGAAGGGGTTCTTCACTTTTAAAGCATCACAGCTACTAACTCAGAAACATTTACTGTCTTCTTATCTGCAGTCTGCCGTCACTTGCTTCAAGGTAGTGACATCGAAAATTAGTTTTATTCCCCTAGAGGATTTCCTCCATTTCTGCTTGTGAAATATCTATTTACAGTTAAAAATAAAATATAATGGTGGAACATATGTTTACTTTTCCAATTATTAAGCTGATATTACAACTTGCTGCTGACAAACATGATGTGATTGCTGAAGATCATGATCTGGTTAAATATCCAGATGGCATTGCCCATGTATGGGCTAGTTGAAGTATTGTAAAAATCTTTTGTAGAGTATTCATGGTAAGTATTGAGAGTGCTGATGTTTTCTTTTCATTTCTATTTAATTGGTGTGGGACACTCAGTTTAGAAAGCTTTAAGATACACTTCCGTGACAAATAACACAAGTCACTGCACACTAATGTCCAAACCTCTCATTTGGAAGATTTTGCTTTGTGTGCTGAGACATGGCAATGAATATTGAATGAAGGGCACAGGAAATTTATTCAACCCATCCACTGACAACAGATGAGATTTATGCCAAGTAACGATTATATATTTTGTTTATTGAAGAAAATCTATTTTTGTCTTTCCAACCACCTACTCATTCCAGTCTGGCTTTTTTCCTCTTCCTCCCTCACGTTTTTTACATTTAACAGTTGAGAACTGTGTGACTCTGAAAGTTTCCATATTTAAATTGTACACTTGAGAATGAAAAATCATCTCCATATCTAATGCATCTCTTTTTCAAGAATCAATATGTCTACAAGCCACTTTAGCATTTGACTTTATACTCAAGAGCTACCATAAATATTCTTAGGTGATACCAGTAATGCAGTTCTGTTTTCCATTGAAACAAAATCTTTGCTGTTTCTCTTTATAGAACCTCTGTCCTTTAAGCTACTGTGTTCTTTTCAAGCAAGAAAATGCTTGCCTCAGTTAAGCAACCAAAATTTGTCTTTCAACACATAACCATGTCAATAAAAAAAATAGTAATGTTTGGGTCTACCTCTAATAGGCCTGGTCCTGCATCACAGAAGTCAATGTCATTCATTATTATATCTACTTCCTGTAGGTCCTACAGACAGGGAGAAACAAACCAAAAGGAGGAATCATTAATTCCACTCTCTTGAGGCTGAATCTGTTCTGTTGGCGAAGCTACCTATCAACAGAACACCCTCAGGTGAAAAGAAATTATGATAGGGAAATCTTATTTGACAAACTTGATAGCATTTTACAATGAGATGACTGGCTTAGTGAACAAGGGATGAGCAATGATGTTGTTTATCTTGACTTTAGTAAGGCATTCAACGCTGTCTCCCGTAACATGTTTATAGACAAATTGATTAGTATGCACTAGGTAAGTGGATGCTGAGGCAGACTGAAAACCAACTGAACTGCCAGGCTCAAAGGGTTGTCACGAGTGGCACAAAGCACAGCTGGAGGCCAGTCAGTAGTGGTGTACCCCAGAGATCATTACTAGAGCCAACACTGTTTAACATCTTCATTAATGACCTAGACACTGGGACAGACTGCATTCCCAGCAAGTTTGCAGATGATAAAAAAAATTGGGAGGGAAGGCTGATACACCAGATGGTTATGACACTGTTCAGAAGTACCTCAACAGGCTGGAGAATGGGCAGAAAGGAACCATGTGAAGTTTAACAAAGGTGCCAAGTCCTGCACCTGGGGAGGAGTAACCCCATGCCCCACTACAGGCTGGGAGCCAGGCAGCTTGAAAGGAGCTTTGCTGAAAAGGTCCTGGGGTCCTGATGGACACCAATTTGAACTTTGAGCCAGCAATGCTCCCTTGAAGCAAAGAAGGCCAACAGTATCCTGGGCTGCATTAGGAGTATTGCCAGCAAGTCAAGGGAGGTGATCTTTCCCCTTTTCTCAGCACTGGTGAGGCCACATCTGGAGTGCTGCCTCCAGTTCTGGCTTCTCCAGTACAAGAAAAACATGGATTTCATGGAGCAAGTCCAGCGAAGGGTCACACAGATGATTAAGGAACTGGAGCATCTACCAGGAGAGGCTGAGAGCAGCTCATTCCTGAGAGGGAATGTTTAGCTTCAAAATGAGAAGGCTTGAGAGGATCTTACTGATGTGTAATTCCTGATCCCATCCCTCAAGTAAGCAAAGTTTGGAAACTGCATAAAAACAAGCCATGCAGAGCATCCAAGCTCTCTCCTCCCTTCCTTACATCATGCTACTGCAGAACAAGGTTCTAACCCTGAAATTTTAGGATCCAAATTGTCATTTACCAGCTATACCATTCTTTTTCTGTACAAAATATCTAATAATAGAAGTAGAAAATATTTCATGAACTGGATGTACCTTGCAATTGTGTATGAGTTTGACTGGACAAGATTAGGGGAGAATTATGGCTGATGAGGTCCAGTTCTCCCCTCCATCAAAATGCAAGTCACGGATTTTTTTTTTCTGCTCATTTCTCTCTGCTGTATCTCTTCATAAACTGTGTAAGTTGTCTTATATGTAAATTCCCCCCCCCCTTTTTTTTCCTTTCTGCTAATGGAACATCAAGTACCTGTATAACATTGGTGCTTGTGATTAATGGTGCAAGTTTTGAGGTTACCATTATCCAGCCAGTGATCTAAGATGAGTGGTCTAGTTAGGAACTCTGGAGTTCTGGGTAGACTCTGCTGATACATAAACTAAAATAAACCTACATGAAATCTGTGTTTACTTACAAAACCAAAAAGGCATTGTCTGAGGAGAGTCATTTTTACTGGCTGTTGTGGCTAGCATTTTAATGTTAGTTTCTCCTTTGAGGTTGTATCATAAATACTACAGTTCTCTATGTCATAGGAGATGTCATTATTACCAAGCCTTAGATTTTATCTACTGGATTTATTCCTGTTTTGTTACTGTTTCATGTGGATTTTGGAATATGTCATTTAAATATTGTCAAATGTAAATATTCTTTATTATTTGGGGATATTTCTCCCCCCCCCCCCCATTAGGTATATAAAATCCTGTGAAAGGTTAGATGTAGCTGAAAATATTATTGCCTTACAGTTCATTTATGGACCAAACTAAAACTGACTGGAGAAAGGCACATACACTGCTGGTGCTCTGTCAGGAGACAGAAAGCTCCACAGAAGGGAAACAAAACTATTATGCTGTGATGGTATGTACTGCTAGTATGGCATATGCTCCTACATCATTAAGGCTTTTGGAGAAGGAGACAGAGCCTTTCTATGTTCTCTTTCTTTCTAAAGAAGCTGCAGTAAACTGGAGAATTGTTGTATTCAGAGATCATTAGGCCCATAGAGCTAGGAAGGAAAATTTTGGAGATTTCAGTATTTATCATTTTAAGTCAAAACAAAGATGAAGTCCTTTGCATTGATACTGTGGAAAACATAAAATAGCTCCGCTGAATATACATAGTACTAGTGAGTTATAGTATTCATCTGGAACATGGCAGACCTACAATGAAGTTTCTTCTGTGTCTGGTTTAGACAAGAGTCTTTAATTATGTCTCCATTTCCTGGATGAACGTACGCATTTGTAGACAACTGGCCGAAGGACTACAGCTAATTCTTTTGGAGCTCCTACCTCAACCGTATTTAAATAGAAGACTGATGTTATTGACACTGCCGGAAAGAAGTGTTCTGCAGACCAGAAAATTCTCAGTCTGAAAATATTATTCCATTAAAATCAATGCAGTTCTATGGAATACTTTGGTACAGTGATTTTTCTTGCAGAGAGAGCTTGGTCAAAGTTTTTATTGCCTCTGATACATAGGCCATACACTAAAAGTAGGAAAGTCAGACAAAACTTTTGAAGAAGCTTCAAAAAAAATGGGGAAGGAAGGAAGAGGATAGGAATGTTTTATTCCTGAAGGCTCCCTACGGGCATTTCTAGAATTCCTTGTTGGTTAATATTGAACTTCCTCTAAGTTTTTGGAGAAAGCTGTGCATCTACTAAAAAACACAAAAATAAAATAAAAAAAACTAACAAACCTAATCCAAAATTCCCTTTATGCTTAAAAATTAAGCCTCCTAAGACCCCCTAAACTAGAAGGGAAAGTACAATGCAATCTCTATTTTGAAACTATCTGGACTGGAAATTAGTTTTATATACATATATCTGACCTATTTAAATTGAGCAAGTGAAACAGTTTAGCATACAAGTTTGTTGGGAGGGTAACACATAAACAAAAGATAAGCAAGGTGAACCAGGTATAAATAATAAAATGATGCTCATTTCTATTCCTTTGTCCTTCCTCTTATTATTAGCTACCTGCTTTCTCTCTTTATCTGATAGTATTTCTGTATTTCTCTTTCATATGGATGTGATTGTGCAATTTTATACTCAAATGAATTATTACTGAAATTGTTGTTAGCATAAATCTCCTTAAATAGCAGCTAATGTATGTGAATAGATGAAAGACTGAATGTTTTTTTGTAAGTAAGTGTAAATTATTCAGTCTGGAAGCTATGTAATACATCTTTATTTTGTGTCTGATTAGAGCTATCACTTGAGTGCTTTGCCAGTTAAAACTGAGCTTCTTGGACACCAAGAAACTGGATTGTGTCATTGTGCCACTCTGAGAATTAAAATTTAAATATAAGCTTAAAAGACAGGAAGGAAGGAGTAACAGGAACTAGAGTTGTTAAGGGCTTAGCTAAAGTTTATGTCCATATACCTTGTGCTTGCTTGCGAAGTTCCAGAATACAAAAGGTTTTATTTGAATAAGCATTAAAAGCAGAAAAGTTCAGATACAGCCACAGAACTAAGCTAGCATGTGTTTGCATCTCTCTCTTTTTCCTTCCAACAAATGTATAAATGGGCTCAGAAAGTCTTGTTCTTTCATGTTCTGACTTTAGTGCTGTCATCTGCAGGAAACATAAGGTTATGCCTCTGTTGAAGGCTATTTCAAAAAAGAGATTGACATGATGTAAGCGTACGCTGTGACTCTGGATTGTACTGAGGGTTCTTTAGTGCTCCAAGAGTGAGCCATATGTTGTGTTGAAGAAAACAAAAATGTACAATGTAGATTTGCTGTCTCAAGGTACAGCACAGCGGTTCATAAAAAGAAGCTCTTAGACTTTAAATAAAAGCATATGGAAGCACAGGCTTAATCATTTATAGTGAAATGCTTCCCTTTTCTACGTCTTCAAGAGCAAATATACTATACTGGTTACAATATTTTATACAATATATTACCAAACAGTTCTTTCATGAACATCAGGTGTACACTTACCACACTATATACAGAAAAAATGGCCGTCTAACAACACAGTAAATCCTTGTGATTGCTTCCATAGTGGCAGTGAAGCACTTTATACCACATCTGGAGGTAGATGCCTAAAAAATGATTTGTTTCAAAGTGTATAACAAGAATAATTTTCTTGCTAATTCCCCAAAATACACAAGTATTTTCTGTGAAAAATACTTTTTCAGAAAAACATAGACATACTGTTTTAACTATAAAGATTTATTTTTAAAAATCTGTTTCTCAAATTTTTCAGAAAATGAAATAGTTCCATGGAATAGCAAGCTGAAAGATATCTTGACAGTGAAGTTCTTTTTTAATCTGCAGAAGTATTATGATGTCTCTGTGTACTGCCTAAGCACCTTCCTTTCTGTCCTAGAAACTGAGAAATTACTACATGCTTAAATATGGAAGTTTCTGTAATTGTAGGAATTAGACATTAGCCTATTCACTTAGCCTATGTTACTGATGATAAAGCAGCTCATACGGCTTTGTAGCTATGGAGAGAATATGAACCAATGAAAGAAGATCCCAGGAGATCCACTTGTACATCCTGAGCCATGCCATCTGCAATATAATTAGTATGATATGATTGTCCCTAAGACTCACCTATATGGATGTCATCAGAATGATGTCAGATTCAGTCTAAAGCTTGTATATAGGTCTAAAGATTGTACATGAGGTTCTGTGCTGTTCAGCTGACTTTATTCCTGATTTCAACACAGACCTTCATAAACGTGTGAACTGAACTATGTCATGAGGTGATCAAATAGTAGGGGTAAGCTTAGTGGTCCAAGATGTTCTTAAGACTGGGAAGGGATCTCTTGGATAGTCAGATCTAGTTTCCTGCTCTCTCAGACTATGAGACTGTATAATACTACCACTTAATGAAAATAATGACTCCGTTCAGCTCAGTCCGGTTCAGGTGTTTGACAATATTAATTATATTTAAAGTTGTCTTAGAACCCTCCTGACTGCTTCCTGACAGCTACTGTCTTCTTTCCATACGTACCCTTGGCCAGAACATAAAGATTTGTTCTGTGTAAAGATTATCTCTGAACTTAAATAGTCCTTGTTTAACACTCTCTTTAAAGAATACACATCTTTAGATAGTCATCTTCCTCTTTCGTCTTCATTTTGCTGGGAGAACAAAGTCTATTTTAGCGTTCTATTCCAAGATAGATCACCTGTTCCAAAGTGGTTTTTTAATCTTGGTTTATTTCAAATCAGTGTCATATGGTTCTGCTACCATAAATGACTAATGCCTTATTTTGTGCATTAGGCATTAGTCAACTACATGTTTTCCATCTGCCTCATATAAGTGTCTCAAAGATGCTCTTTTATTGACTAGGATATACAAATCTTTCTCTATTATTCCAATGAAGTAGCTCAGTTTATAACACAAATTCTGTTTGTCCATGAGTGCATGATCTTTGCACTTTTTGACTTCATATCAAGTTACTTTTCTTTCCTCATTAATATATAATGAAAATTCAGTTTTTGTTCTCAGAATGAACAGCCGTAACCTACAATACCTATGCTCCATTGAGGTTACTATTCTGAGTTTCCTATTATCCCAGACTTAAAACTAGACTAATTCTAGTTCCTGCACTTCAAAACTGTGGGGGGTTTTGTATTAGGATACAAACTTTGCAGCTGATTCTTTCTGATTTCAATAATTCTGGTGCTGGTTTGGGTCAAATCTTTTCATTAACTGAAACATGTTATATGAATTATGTTTCTAATAGTTTTGGAATATATTTTTTTCATGCAAAGGTATAGTAAATTTTACTTGCTAATAGCAGTAAACTCCATAAGGTAAAGTCTCACAGTGTTCATAAGGTCACTTTCTGTGTCTTTGCCATGAAAGAAGCAATCCTTTATCCACAGTGATAAAAAGTCATAAAAACCCTTTAAGGCTGCAAACATTACCAAGGGAAAACAGGCAGATAAATATTTCAAGCAAAAAGGTATTAAAGATGAAAGCTTATTAACATCCTAACAATAAAAAGCTTAGACAACTCAGTATTTTCACTTTACTTTATGACTTTCATCTTGTACCTTGATTTGCATCAGAAGCTATCATAGTCTTGGAGGCATTTATTGCTCATACTTATTTGTATCTGAAAATATGTAAGTAAGTGTTGCAGAGAATAGTATACATCTAAGATTGCCAAATTCTGAAATGGATCTTTCTTTAACTTAAATCCATGTAGCAAAGTATGTGTCTAGCCACAAAAATTAATATGTATGTATGTGGCAATAGATATATAAGCTTCAAGCAAAATCATGCAAGATTATTCATTTTTAGCGTATTGTAGAACTCAAAGATGATTTATGCAGTATGTGAAAAACTTCTTGTAATCTTTAAATAAAGGAGATTTTTTCAGTCTCAGAGATAGCTGAAAACCATGGCTGCAAGAATTCTTACAATTTAATCAAAAATAATATGAGGTAGGAACTGTGTTTTGCCCATCCCCTACTCCTCCTTCATCAAGGTGATACATATGGAAATTGTCTTGTTTCTGTGAGTGCTGAGCTGAGCTCTCCAGGTGCGCTAAGGCTCTTTCCCTCATCCAGAACTTGCATATCATACTAGAGTTTAGGATACAAAAGTCCACTTCCAGCCAGGATTCCATATTTAAAAAATGAAGAACTCTCCATCTCTGTCTCTCTCTCTGTCCTTTTTTTTCTTTTTTCTTTTTTTTTTTTAATGAAATTGCTGCTGAGGTGTCCCAGTATTTGACTTCTTTAGATAAATTCATAGTTCATCTACTAGCATGAGATCTTGGGTATGAGAACTTGAGTGACTCAAATGGTGAGACACTGAAATGGCTGAAGAATTAAGGTACTTGAGTTGTAAACACAATCCTCAAGATGTTTTCCTGGGCAACAATCAATGAAGATCCTATTGTTTTCACTACTGAAATGATAGAAGTCTAGTCTGGGGTGACCGTCTTACACAGTTAAGTCCTATCATAGTTTTAAGATCTTTCTGACACCTAAGCTTTCTTTTCCTTTTATGTTAATGCTTTATAATTAGTATCATTTTAATGGCTTTTTTTCCTAAATATTTAGAAAACTTAAAAATGGTATTGTCCATAGGTACAGAGGTATTTTAAAACCTCCTGTTAATGAAAGCATAAATAGCAATTACACTATAATAGTGTAGTTGAAGACTTCTGCTTGGTAGACCTTATGTGACATGTCTCAAGCATGAACCAGAGTATTGCCTTAGGGTATTAATTTTCTTCTGTGCATTCCAGAAGCTCTCTTAACTCTAACAGTCATGACAGCACTCCACTGACACTGCAAAGCAAGCCCAAAGATAACAGGCACTACACAATAAATTGATATGGTGCTGTGAAATCACGAGAAGTAACTTGTGAAGCAGTAACGTTTGTGTGAATAATTGATCTACAGTAATAAAATAACTATACTATACTTGCATATTATAATTCATTAAGCTATTAATCAACAAAATTAAAGTTTCAGGACTTTAAAAAAGAGAGAGAGAGAGAGAAAGCATATGGAAACAGTACAGAAGAGAAAGCTGTTTGTTTCAGCCATTAGTGTGATGGAAGTAAAAATAGTGATCTGGTGGACTTGGGTGTAATAACCAGGGCAAGAAATGGTCAAGCCTATACCCCTTATCTAAATTTTAAGTTTTATCAAGTAGCACATCTGTGTTCAAGAGTAATACTAGAAAATGTTGGTCTTCATTTTAGGGGCTTAAGCCAGCAGTGAGGATAAACACACTCTTTTTTTTTTTTTTTTTATCTTGAGAGAAGAAATGTCAGTGTGGTGAAGAATGTATTGAAGTTTGAAATAAAACGTAACACCATCACAGCAGAGAAAGTGATCAAACAGCCCCTGAATATGATTAAAAGCACCAAAGAAATATAATAATTTTAAAATGGAGCTTATACAATTTTTGTATCATATCAGAAATATTGATACTAATGAGTTGATAACTACCTTCCAGTCTTATGTTTGTAATCACACTGCTATCACAAAAAAAATCTGTATTTTATATATTACTTGGCATATGTAAAACTTGCAAAAAATGACTAGAAAATACAGATAAGGTCTCTGAAAAAGGAAGAAACTTTCCTCTGAAAAGGAAGATACATAACTTCTAGAGCACAAAGCCAAGTAGGAGGTCTCTCAACAGTATTAAATGTAATACAAAGCCAAATGCCATTTTCTTGATGAACAATCTCAGGAAATTTGTAAGCTGCAAACCATAATCTTAGACGTGAGACAGAACAGAAGACTGACACATCATAATCTTCCATTACTACCACAGGAGAAAAACACCTGAGTCATATCCTTCTAAAATAGGAGGAACGATCAAATCCTTTCTGTAGGTAACAAATCTTCCTTTGTACTTTACCATCACAACACTGAAACTGTCTGTTCTCTGCCTCTGTGCAGTCGCTTTCTAGCGAAACCTAAGCCAAGGATCAAATAAATGCCAAAGCTTAAACTGACTTACAGAAATAATCTACATATCTCTCTCCCCTGTCATTTTTAGCTGAGGAGGCAGTATCTTCTGGCAGAATTCCCTTGCGCATTCATTCCTAAGCACATTCTCTCAAAGTTATTGAATTTTATCCCATTTCTTTTTCTCAGTTACTCAAAGCAATCCAGTGTTCCCTGCATATTGCATTCCTTGTGATCATAGTGCCTCCCAGGGGTTGTGCTATCAGCAAATTTCATTGGTGCTGAAACCTTTCTGTTGGAAGTCATTAATGAAATTATCTTGCTGCTAATTTAGACCCTTGAGTACCTAACAAATTGCCCCTGGTCTAGTATTTTGCCCTTTCAATACTATTGCCTTGTTTTTGAGTAGTCTTTCCTACCTTATAACTCTTGAGCTGATACTCTAAAGTTTTATACAAAACTGGAGTAGATTAATAACAATAATAATTGGGGTTTATATCTCCCGTGATGGAACAAAGTGAAAGTAGACACCAGGAGCAATCTAAAAGTTTAAAGACTGCAGAAAGAACCTGAGTATATTCAGGTGAAAATCAAAATGAAAGTGGAAACAAAATATCTTGCCAGCCAATAATGTTTAAGCTTCATGAGAGCAATCCTTCATCTCCAAGGGTTAGGCACTTTTCCCATCTGATGAATTCTTATGTTTTACATACTTTCTAGAGCTAATTTTGAGATATAATCTTCTGTGTGCCTAAAAAACAGGTTATCAATTTTAAAATACTTGATTTTGGGGACATTAAGATCCCTAATTTTTCAGGGGAGTCCAGGTATTTGAATGGTGATATATGCAGACCTAAAATAAATTTCCTGTGTTTTTAACTTCAATTTATTACCTTGAAAATTAGCATATTTGTTTATATGTACATATATAAAGCTATGTGTATATGTTTGTATATATATAGCCACTTAGTAGTTAGTTGTCAAATAATTAGGTGGACATTTATTAAAGGTATTTTAACTTGAATGCCTAATGTGGCAGTAAATCCCTACTTAACCATCTATGTAGCCTAATTTTTCAGAACACCACTCAAAATTCCTGTATCAGTCAAAAACCTACAAGTGTTCAGGACACCTGGATGTAATCAGCTAAATATAGCTTTTGCAATTCAGCTTTTTATAGCTCTAGATAATCCAGACTTTGCCAAAGCAGGCTTGTATGAGGTAAAAAATGACAAAATGATGTCTTCATGTAAATTTGTCATTTTAAAGTACGACACATTGTCATTTTTAACTTCCGAAGTCATTGTTAGTAAAAAAGCTGAAACAGCATCTAAACTTAATGCTTTCAAAGAGATGTTAATGTTCTCTATAGGTTTTTATATGTTGGCATATCAATACACTTAGTGAACTGAACAGCTAATATATACCTCTAAATATCAAAGGGCTGCCTGTATTGCATATAGTATTTTTATGGAGATTTGTTTACATGAAGCTTAAGTTTTTAATTGATATTTAGCACCTTTTCTGCTTTGAGGAATGTTCATATACTTCCTTTTAATTTGCATCTCAGTTACATTTTCTTTAAGTTGCAGTCAGAACATGGATATTGATTAAGAAACATACTGTTATTGTCTTCTGCAGCAGAGGTCCTCCTGTGTCTGGATATGAAAAGATGACTCGTTGCTTGTCACCACAGTGTATTCAAATCAGACAAATGTGCACTAAGTACTTTTTTTTTGCTGGTAAGCAATTGCTGTAGTTGCCTCAGGAACAGTCTAGAATCGGGGGCAGTGGATGAGAGAATTCATGTGATTGAAAACAATGGGGGGTGTTCCTATCCATCAAGGAACTTATCCAGGGCTAGGTGTTTCATATGAGAGCGTCTGGAGACTCCAAGGTTCAGCATGTGCATTTATAACCTGAAAAGATTAATCAGTTTACTAGATCGGGGTGGATTCTGTATTGCATGAGATTAACTTATTCTCCTTATTCAGCCATCATTCAGTAGGGACAGATGTGAAAAGTAATTAGTTTTGCAATATTTTAATTTGAACTCTTACAATTCTTGGAGGTTATAGTTCTAGGTTAAGATACATTCAGTAGCTTATCCAGTCTAAAGAAATTCCTTCTTCTTATTCCAGCTGTTTGATCTTGCTTGTGTGTATCGTGTAGATTTTTTAAATAACCTGATTGAAAACTATGACAGCAAAAACATTAAAGTGGCAGCTGTTCGCAGTTAAGACAGTAAAACAGAGAGGGCAGCATCTGCCCACAGGCAGGTAGGAGGAGATAGCTGGGGTCATTGGAGTAGAGGCAGACACCTCTTACAGCAGTTCTGTTGCCAGACGAAATTGTATCATGAGACTTCTCAGTATAAATGAGGCCGTATTGTATTCGATGATTGTTTAGTTAAAGATTACCATCCTTTACTGTATGCAAAACTCACAAGTAAGTTGCCACTGGAAAGGATGTCTTGGTGACAGAATGCGGTCTCACAGGGATGCAGCTAGCCATGTTGCATCATTCCTCTGACTAAAACATCAAGGTTAGTTTCAAAACTACCGTTATTTTGGGTTGATTTTCTCATTACGTCTGTTGGAAAACTACACGAGACACACACCCACTTTTCCAGTTTCCAGTCTATGTTTATTCATGGTCATTTTATTTCCATTTGCTTTTCTGCGCATGCTTTTCCTTAAGTGTGAATATCTCTGCTGACTTACTCCTTTTGTTTAATTCCTCTCTTATTTTGAGTTTTACCAGGTAAAACAAGACAACTGGTATAGGCCCGGCCTTTTTACTTTTTCATATTGTATAACTAACCCTTCTCCACATAGCTCTAGTGTGAATTCATCTCTCTTACAGTTGGATGACAAGTATTATACATAGAAAAGATCTCAACAAAGCCTTTTATAATGACACTAGCACCAAATGGATATTGTTAATTGCTTAATTGTGAAACTGTAAAGTACATTAGCAGTTTTTTAATCAAGTGTTAATGTACTTTATGCACTGGTACTCCCCGCTGAACTAAAATTCATGTATCAAGTGCTGCAAGTGCACTCAGGAAAAATTCACAGTTGAAGCAAGTGTAGTTTGGGTTTTTTTCCTTAAGGAGAATAAATTCAGGTCCAACATTATAAAATTTTTGTCAGTAGAGTTTATTTTCTCATAGTTGTTGTTTCAATGTAGCAGTAGTAATATTTTTATTACTTACCTTCAAACACTGAACTCTACTAAAGCTGATAAAATGGTCAATGAAGCATCAAGTGACTGCAGTTTCTAAGATGTAGCACTTGCTCTTGTCTGGAAATGAATTGCAGTAATAGCAATTATTTTTTTCATCACTAGGAAACACTGACTGTTGCTCCATGTTGTTCTTACACCAGTGAGAGGGCCAACTTGTTTTGTTAGTTATAGCACAATAATTGCATGTCAAGTATATAACACTACACATGTAGATCACCTTAAGATTTGAAAGGCAATAATATGAAATAGTGCCAAATAACAACAGACTGAAAATGAAGTTGTGTTCTGGCTTCCAAAGTAAGTAATGTTAAATTAAACACTTGCATACAATACCTACTGCAACTACAAGTGCTGTATATGAGAATTTTATTTTCTACAGCAGCTTGTTTTATACCTGTTGCTTCATTGCTTGTGCACTGCATAACCTATTAGAGAGGTCCCAGATCTCGTTTTTAGTGAAGTAGCTAAATAATGTTTATTTTTGAGATTACTGGGACATTGTACTATATACCAGAGCATGTGGAAATAGCAAAACAGCTCAACTTCAATAATTTACTGCCTCTTTCAAAAGTGGTTCGGTTCATTTTCAAAACACACCATAACATTTAAATTCTAAAAAAATACATCTCCGCCACCAAAAATAAATAGCTTTTTTTCTTTAATGGTGCTTACATTCTTTACTATAAAAACACCTATACTTTTCATATATTTCAAGTATTTAAAATACCTGAAAGCTTTCCATACTAATACTGAATACAAGGAAATTTCCCCTGTGCATTTCATAAAACTACTGTGAATCCCACAGATAACTGTATCATTCTAATTAATTTAACTGTTGATTAATGGCTGGTATGTCTAATTGCCCAATAGATTTATTGACAGTATGCTTTTGCTGCTACCTCCTAGCATGGTATAAGGGCAACAGCTCCTGTATTCAAGACAGCACTTTCCTCCACATCACCTACTCTAGATGTTCAACTCCAGAAGAGAAGAGTAACTCAGGAACCTTGCAGATTCAGTGTTTCTTCCAGCTAATAAGTTCCTTACACGCTTCTGGCCCAGGCTGACATACTGGACTACGCCTATACGCCATCTGGGGAAGCTACTCACCTAAGAGGCTTCCTTTCCAGGGAGCATATCCCAAAGCCTTTTTGGCTTATATCTCATTTTCAAGTGGTTGTGTTCTGTGCTTCCTGTCTTTCCCCCACGTGCTTTATCCAGTGTGATGTAGCCATATCAGAAATAAGCTTAATTACCATGTTATTCCACTAAAAATAACACAGCCTGAGTGAACTAGAGTAAGACAAAAGTTAAAATAAGTCTCATTATGTTGAATGTTCTAGTTTTTCTTTTGTTTCCAGCCTTCTAAAGTGCTGCTAAAGTTGTAAGACTTTGTTAAATAAAACAAGGACAGCTTGAAGTATAAACTATTTTTCCAGCATGCAACATACAATTCTTTTTAAGGGGCAAATAAACATTTGATGAGTAACAGCCTTAGATTGTTTTGATACATGTTAAAACTGACCTTGGCTATAGATTATTTATATAATCAGTGGTGAGATGTAAATAATTAAGGGAGTATCATTTATGGATGCCGTAAATTATAGCGTAGCTTTTTTTAAAAGGAAAAGAAAAAAAGTGATTTTCCTTATTTATCTTCCTCTTGTTTCTATTTCCCTTGCTTCCTCTAGCTTTTTCATTTTATGTTTATCTTTTACCACTTGACTGCATTCAAGGTCAGGGTGAATGAGAGAGAATCTTAAAATAGATAAGAGATGACAGAAAATGCAGTCAAACCCAAATAATATAATAATCTGCTACTGGAGATAAAGAATTTCTGGTTACCAAACCAGAAATTATGTTGTGTGCAAGTAATCCTTTTTGGCTGTAGTTTAACCATTTCTATAAACCTAATAAATAAAAATAACATTGAGATGATATGAATTGGAAAAAAGAGGAAAAATAAAAGTAATTTTAGGATTAGTCAAACAGTTTAAATTGAAAAGATGTGCCAGTCCATCAATTGCCTCAGTGATTTAACTGACTGGCTAAACTGCTGTATTATGAAAAATAACACTAAATTCAGTATAACTTTCATGGTCATATGTACTTACTTTTAATGTAATTTTTTTACAAACCAATATGTGATCCTAGATTATAAAAATAATGATGTGTTCAGAAATCTTGATGGAAAAAGAAAAGTAAACAGCTTTCTTGATATATCCCCATTTTTCCCTGGGGAAAAAGGGGGAAAAGGTGGTTTACGCAGAAAACACCAGCAGATAATGGACTTGCATAGCAGTTTGATAGACTGTGAAATAACTGCTAGGAAATTATTTGTAAATTAACATTACTTCAACCTGGTTTCATTTATGTAATCTATTTTAGTGCACAGAACAGACACGCAATAAGGCAGAACTGCAGTAGTATGGGTATCATAATACTCTTACTTTTTAACTTAAAAGTGTTTGCCTTTGAAACCTAATATTCCTCTTTTTTTTTTTTTTTTTTTGACTAATTTGCAAATAATTTAGTGTAAGTGTGGAAGGAATAGAAATCGTGCATAAAGTCTCCGTGACGGTGTTAAGCCCTCGTAAAAGAGCAGATGGATTGGACAAGGTCACCTGAGGTACCTTCCTTCCCAGGATGTCCACATGGCTGTGGTCTGAGAAAGAACTGAGCTGGCTTACTTCAGATATAAAAAAACAGGGGTTCATTAGCCCCACTGAAAAACTTCGAGAAGCAGAGCTAATTAGTAGGTAAAGCACAGAGCTAATGTATCTATACTGCTACTCATTTTCCAGACCAGGTTGTTTATAGCTAGCTTGGGAGTATAGGACTATACAGGTGGTGGCAGTGCTCAGTAGCTGTGAAAGCAGGTTCTGTGAAGCTGCTTCTTTTTTTGCTCTCAGTTCTCTGTTGAGAAAGTGGCACAAGACCCCAGCCTATTCATAGCACCAGAGCACCTGACCTCGCTGCCAGTAATACTGCAAGTTGTCTTTTTGAATATAGAGGTTTAGCTTAAAGAGCTTACAATGGAGAAAGGAGAAGGCAGTGTGTACACTCCTAGTTTTGTTCCAACCAGAGTGGCTTTTTACTATTGCAGATGCTTATAATTCAAAAAATTGTGATGAGTTTCAACTTCATACATGAGCACATGCAAGTGGTAGTCATACATCTATCACTGAACCTGAAATTGGCAGTGAGAACAAATAATTTTAACAGGTAACCCTAGTGTACATATATGACAGCATTTTTCATGGAGAAGGCAATTGCAGACCATAGCTGCACCCTGCAAAATCCTTGATATGGTAATCTGTTGAGTTCAGCCCTAGTCTGGTTTCTTCCCCCTACCCAAGTAGGTTTTGTATCACCTTGCTGGGTACCAGTAACAGTGCAGTCACAGCAAGCAGCACAGATCTCATACCGAGCTAAATATCCAAGTCCTTGAAGTTCTGTGCAGAATTTGAAAACAATGCCAAGCAATAACAGCATAAAGAAGCCGTATCTGCCAGGGCCGATAGTCCGTCTCATGCAGTATTCTCTCTACGGCAGTGGCAAAAGGAGACCACTTGAGCCTGCCCACTATCTACAGTTCAGTCCCCTCACAGTCCCCAGTGCTATTGGCTATAAATTCTGTGTACTACTTGGTTGAAGGCCTGTTGTCCATGCATTTCTCGTTCAGTTTTGAATCTGCTATGCCATCTGCCTCCACCTCCTGTTGCAAAAAATTCCAGAAGTTCACTACTTGCTGTGTAATAAAGCATTTCTTTTTATCTGTTTTAAACCACTGTGCTGCTAGTTTCAAGTGACCTCTGATTCTAGTATTAAAGGTTTAGTGAATAATATTTACCTTTTCACCACCTTTCTGATTTTGTATACCTTTGTCATACCCCTCCCCAGTCGTCTTCTCTCCAGATTGAGAACTTTCATCAATTTTAATCTTTTTCATATCTTCATCTCTTCAGCTGCTCTATCCCTTCAGTTACTTTAGTTGCCATTCTGTTTCTTTTCTAACTCCAGGATGTCCTCCTTGAGATGCAGAGTACAGTATTACTCATATTCTTAGAATGTGAACAGTCTAACTTGAAGCTAGATATGAAAAATTAATTTGTATTTTAGATGGCATACCTTCAGTATGACATTCTAAACTGATGCAGCAGTTGAAGCAATAGATGACCAAGCAGACGAGCCTGTCTTAGAGCAGATTTAATACCCAATGTTTTCCCTTTAAAACTGCTACAGAAATGGTAAAGAAAAAACTGTAATAGCATTCATTGTTTAATTTCTTGAAGAGTGTAATACAGCTCGGGAGAATATCAGATAGTTTAGAATACAAAAATAATGATTATTTGCATTTGTGACAAAATTTTATTTCTTCAGTAGACTTATTTTCTTAGATGTGGAGATTTATTCCTTAAGTATGTATCGTCATAGCTGAACTGCTGAAATGGAAAAAAAGCTCTAGCATTCTTAAAATGTTATTTCACTTTCCATTTGTACATCTGTGGTCTCTTTAATGGGCTGCCTATGTTGAAGGTTGCCAGATAAATAGGAAAGAATGAATATTCAGCTGCTTTTTTATTTGTATTATAACAAATATGACACACCGTAGACTGATCGCAAAGTCATGCTTTTATTTCAACATGTTGTGAGACAGAATTTGGATCTGGCTTTCTTTTTTTCATTTTAGTATGCTTTGTTTTTTCTTTAATGACTATTATAAAATAAAAATAGCACGTTTTTACTTAATAGAGCAGACACAACAACCTGTGTGTTTTTAGTAAAGATACTCTTACCTTTTTTGGCCTGGGCATACTATATATCTACTACTAAGTATTTGCTTTAAGTGTTCATCAGTAGCTGAGGATAGTATACACCAGTCAGTGCATTAAGTGAAGGCGAAGGTCTGTCCTGCCACAGTGCTGTGGGTTAGATTCACTTCTGTCTTACATGGATTTTATACAGTTGTATCTTAATTGAAAATAAAATCAGTGGAGTTGCATGGGTGTAATACTAGCATAATGAGGTAGTGAAATAGTCTCATAAGCATCATATATTCCCAGAAAGCTTTTTAACAGATGCTGCAGTGTTGCTTTTAAAGAGGTTTTTGATGAAATCTGCTAAACACAATTTTTTATAACACTTCTTAAGTACAATTTGGTGGTCCCCTCAGGGATGCATCTTGACTAGTGAAGTGCAACGATATAGGTTGCAGAAGGTACTTCTAAACATCAAGTCTGACAACCTGACAATAAAACAAGCACAATATTTAAGTGTTTCATATTCCAGAGGGACAGGTTGAGCAGCTTTCAGAACTCCATGTTCTATTGCAAAATATGTACATGCACCCATGCATAAGTAAAGGCAGACAGTAGGTGCTCAGTCTCATCTAAGCGCTGACTGTTTCCCTCAGAAATTTTCAGATTTTCCTTTCTCTTTCAGACTGGGAGTATGGCCTTTGCAGAGGCTTACATCTCCTTGCAGCTTGTGGTATGTCTGCATGGTCCTTGGAGACTGACTTGTGCTTGCCCCTTCTGGTCTCTACAGCAGCTGGACATAAGCCTGTGCTGATCTAAAGGCAGCATGCCTGAGTTAATACCATAATCTCTGCCGAGAGCACAGTGGTTTTGGATCAGAGCTGGTGGGTACCTAGCCAGCTGGATGCGAAGACAGAGCAAGTGCATGTCTGTCTGCCAGAGACAGTGATGACAGACCTGTAGACTAAAAATCAGTTGGTCCGGATACAGACCTCAGGATTAAAAAATGCCTGAATATACTTGGAGTCCAAATGTAGGGCTGCAGCCCTTGTTCAAACAACGTTGTATGTGAAAGTTTTAGGTAAGCAGTCAGCCAGAAGCATATTACTGCGTAGCAGTAAATATTACAGGCTTATTTTAGGCAAGGAGACTTGGTAATTTAATCAGTGTTATTCAGAAAAGTTTCGATTTTCAAATCTAAGTTGGTACAATTTATATATATAGTGTGTGTGTGTGTGTGTGTGTGTGTATAAAATTGTGCCAACTTGTGTGTGTGTGGTATGTGTGTATGTATATATATCTCCAAGAAGAAAAAACACCGTTAGCCTGGCTTGTCCATTGTCCAAAATTAGAACCAATTTATTATATCTACTTTGAAGCAGGTGTGAGGACCACAGACGGGACATGCCAAAGAGAAACTAGGCCGTTTTTTCTTTATCAACTGATTTAAAAAATTGAATACAGGGAATCCTTTAAGATCAAGTCAAGGTTACACAGGTAACCGAATCTTATTAACACAGGCATTTTGAGTGGGGTTACTCAAAAGTGAGAAGATGTATTCTGTTGAGGTAGAAAATTGGAGTGTTGTCTTGATTTTGATTTGTATATAAGAAGCAAGAATACCTTATGAAGGAAATAGAAATAAAAAAACATAAAAGTTTGAAGTTACTAGAGATCAGTAAATTGAGAGACTTGGTCTCTTTTTAAAGCTGATTGATAAACAACTGGGGTCCTGCACAGAATAAAAAATCAAATCTCCTTTTATTCTGTTTGATGGGCTATGATCACTTGAACTGTCCTTTGGTCCTTATGAAGATAATTTAACACACTTAATTGCGTTACACAGTCAAGTGAAAAATGTATATAAATTATCTCGAAATGAGAGCAGATCAAATCTGGTGTTACATGTCCTGTGAGTCTGCAACTGCCCAACTACCTGTTCAGTATAATGGCTGCAGCTCCAAGGAAAATGCTGAGTATTTGTAGCTGTACAAGACATTTTACAAAAAGATTTTTCTTAAAATTGCTGTGTCTTTACTCTAAGTATTGGTATATGAACAAAAGAGCCTCTTGCATATTCATGCGCATGCACGCGCGCGTGCGCACACACACGCACACACACACACATATATCTCACTGTATTTCTTTAAAAACTTCTCTACCAAATGAATCAATGACAGCAAGCAGAATCCTGGCAGATAATGACAGGGAACACAGTGCGTAACTTTTCTGTCATTACAGTGAAGAGCTGTGCTATTGACCTATTGCAGCAACATAAAGAATTAGCTCGTGACATGCAGTGGTGTAGGTTTACAATGGAAATATGTGTTTAGTGGAGGTGAATGTCCTGTGCAGGAATGCAAAAGGTCTATGTGGAAGGAAAGAAAAGGATAGTAAAATTCCCCACGTAAAAAATAAAGAAAAATGAAAAAACTCAGAAAGCCTCTGAAATAGGCTTTCAAAGAAACTGGGGACAAGGTAAAGGGTGTTTTTGGATAAAACAAATTGAAACATTCTAAAAATTTTCTATCTTGGGTGTATCTTTAATGTCCCTATTACCAAAATCTTGAATTTAAGAGGAAAAAAAATACTGTACAAAAGTACTGTGAAATTGAAAATTTGAATAAGGATGGGAAAATGGTTTTGTTACCAGAGCAATGAGATTTTAGCTTGTTGACTGCAGTATTACAAATAATTTGTCATTTGTACAGATTCTACAGCTCAGTTTAGATCTAAGAGCAATTGAAAGATTTAGGAGTTTCACCAGTGGGGCCAATATCTCCAGCCCCATATATCTCTAAACCTTCTTATCACTAAAGCACTTTCATCATGATCTGTATGAATATTAATTCTAATTAAATATTCTCTATGCAGTGCTTGCTGAAGAATTTGTTAATCTATTGCCTTTTTAATATATCATGATCACATCTGAACAGCTTACACTATTAATCAGAGAAGTCTTGTCCAGACTGCCAAATCCTGGCCACTTTACATTACTTATGCTTTAGCATCACTTGCTTTCTATTTCAAATTAGTGATAAATTGTGACAAAATAAAAACGCCCTGGTTCTTTAAAGTATTGTCTCCCTAGTACTTGTATTTATGTTCTTTTTGTTTCTATTTCTTTCATAAGGTATTCTTGCTTCTTACATACAAATACTTGCTTGAAAATTAGCACCTCTGATGTGCATAATGATTTAAAGTTAATAAATTATTCCTGATCTAAAGTTGGTTGGCTAGTACTAAATACTTTCATAATACAGAACATATATCCCTTCTAGGCTAGAAAACATACAGATGTCCACATTTATATGGTAAACATGGTAAACTGTATAAAATAAATCTGAAATTTTAAGATGTCCTGTTTTGTATAGAATAGGAATAATTTCATAGTGCACTATTAATTGGAAGTCAAACTATTTTTAATGGAATTTCAACAAAGTATGTATTGTTCACACTGACAGATTTTCCAATTACATTTTAAGATTAATATTTCCAATTCACAAATTATTCTGACCATTTCTAGAAATTGAATAAAATAGAACCAAGAATAGGCTTTGAACAGGGGTCGTCTTACCTTTTAGTATTCAGACTACTGTATAAAGTATAATTCATTACATTAGTATATCTCATGGGTACGTTTAAATGTCATACTACTGTTAAGATGTCAGAACATTAATTTGAGTCATTTGTGTATTAATCAGGAAGGCATATTCAAGTTGCTATAATTTCAGTCACAGGATACCCAACTAAACTGCATATTTTATAGAAAAAGGACTTCCTAGTTCTTTCCCCCCTCATATCCATATAAAAATGAAAGCTTTAGATGGCTTTTTCACCTTGTCCTAAAAGAGATTCTGCATGGGGCTGAAAGCAATGTTCTGGTTTCCACATTATATGAGGAATTTATCAGCAAATTAAAAAGCTATAAAGACCTGACATGTTTAAGTAAAAGCTTTGATTTTGTTGAAGAGCTCTTCAGCAAGGGTGGATTCTGTGCCCATTTTCAGAGGTATGGACTTTCGTAGAGCATTTTTACTACTAGCATAAGTTTAAATCTTACTTAACTTGTTCCTTAATGATCCAGAAAAAAGCAGAAATAACCATTCTATTTCATTCTTGGAACATTAAAAAATTCATTAGGTATACAGAAATGCCAGACTGAAGTATGAATTGAAGTAAGTTTTGAGTAATGGAAGAAAGTTTTGAGACAGTTTCTTTTATTTGCAAAATGTGACAGTTACTTTGCTACTGTGGGAGCACCACTAAAGAAATAATAATAATGTGTCTATATTCAAGCAATAAAGTAAAATAAAAAGAACTTACCCGGTAGCAAAATCTTACTTAATTTTAAGCATTAGAGAACAGTCTCAGTGAATGGGGGTCAAATATAAAGGTGGGAGACAATAATCCTCGGCACCTATTTGTTGTGAGAAAGAGACTGTGAAAGAATGACTTGAAGTAAAGATGATGCTTAAATGAGGAGATGTGAGTCTGTGACAGAACAGGAAATGTGATCTCGGGAGAAAGCCTGCCTTGGGGATTAAGGGAGTAACAACCCTTCTTTGAGAGGTTCCACATAGATATGGCACAGTTTGGGACTCTACTGTTTAAAAATGCTGACATATCTTTGAAGCAGCACAAGTTAGGTAACTAACAAGGGGTAAAAGCATGGCTCTGTCAAGAAAAATTTGCAGATCTGAATATATATTCCATAGTCATATTACTAGCATTTAACCCAATTGTCCTTACTGTGCTGAAGTCTCAAAGGAAGTGTGACAGCAGACTCAATAAATTGGGACTACAGGAAAGATTACAGTGATTTCAACTTGTATTTCCTAATAGTGGGATCTACTTATTTAAGGGCAAGCAAGTGCCGGAAGCCTCTCATTCTGAGATTTTGGAAACTAGGAGTTCAGTCTTCTGAAGAGATGAGAAGAAATGATCATTTCAGCCTGTCTACATCATTTGTGGATCTGTCATTAATCAATCCAAAATTGAAATTCAGAAATCTTATGGAAGAGAAATCAAATCACTTTGATTCACATGACTACATATGACGTGACTTCATTCACATAACAAGTCAAACCTTATGTCTTAAAATAAGGCTGTGAGGCAACTTGATAAATCTAGTCTTATATACCTGAAAAAGTCTAATAAGAGACTTTTTGGGATAAAATACTTAGGGAACAAGGATCTTTAAGTATCAGTGAACACCTACTGCCTTTTTAAAGAAAGAACTGTATCAGCTATATCAACGAGCAGTTTAGTACTGATAGTACTACTTCCCACTGCCAGACTCAGGTGAAGTGCTATATGACCAGTGGTAAGAAATAAGGCAGCTGGGAGTGTTCTTCTCTCTTTCAAATTATGTTCATTATTCAGATAGACGACATATCGAATCAGAAGTCTGGAATAAGGCAAGAACCTTATGACCAAGTCACTGGCATTATAACAGCTATAGAAACATGCAGTATGTAATGTAAGTAACTGGTTCTCTTATTGCCCTCCTCCCCTCCCCTCCCCTCCCCTCCCGCCCCCCCCCCCCCCAAAAAAAAAACCGGAAAAATTTGGAAGCGGACTACATTTGCACATTGGGCAGTGAAGTAAACTTATAGTTTATACAGTTAATTCTCTTTATGGTAAAGGCAAATACTTTAGTCTCCAGAATCATTATTTCTCCTTTATAAAGACTATATATCTTGGATGGTAATATTTAGAACAGAATATTAAATTCTGGTTTCATATTGCCATGTCCCAAATTGTGCATATGCAGGAGTATACATGACTAATCATGTCATAATAGGTTTTTGTATTCATGCAGAACATCTGTAAAAACTTCCCTGCTATATTTGCGAATGCCTTCCAAAGGCTCGTATTACAAAGATATCCGTGGATCTTTCATATCCTTCTGCTGTCCCATGCAATGAGACAGGACTCATTCGTACAGAGGGATGGGATTTTGCAGGACACCCGAAGGGACCGGGTCAAAGCAATTTCACTATGTGGCATCTTCCTTTTTTTCTTTTCTCTGAATACTTTTCTTTCTTTTCATATATGTTTTTATAAGACCGTCTGATTTTAATTCAAAGAGAAAACTCTTCAGTGAACTTGCGGTGTACTGGTTATAGTCCAGGATAAAATAGTATTAGATATTAAATATAACCATTGAGAAATATAGGAAATTTAAAAATCGTAGCTGACAAGAAGTTACAGACAGTCTAACACCTCAGGTGCAGGCAGCAAACAACTTCCTGGGAGATGAAATGATCAATATGGAAATAGATTTTATGGTATGTAAAAGTGGTGTGTAAAAAGGTTCAAACAGTTCTTTGAAGCTGTGTTACACAGAGAGAATTGGGAAAGGAGACTTATCTTTAAATGCTATGCTACACTAAACGTTTGATAAAGCTTGTGCATCACCAAAAGGAAATCATTTTAAACTAAAAATTATTATGACTCATCCAGTCATACAAAAAAACAAAGCTCATGTATAAAGCAATGATAAACAGACTGTAATTTTTATGCATGCTAAAATTCTTCTAAAACTTCTGGCAGTGGTTTTTGAATATTATTACAAAGAGGCTTTTGTGTGAAATGGGCGGTAGCATAACCAAGAATCAGTTCAGGAGGTTTTACTAATAGTAAAAGTGGCTAGAACATCATAAAACAGGATAAAAAGGAGATGTAATATCTCAAACTCTGTGTTAATGCTATTAGAGAACCTTGTCTCACATGTTAGGTGAACTCAGAATGTAGAATTTCTATTTTTGCTTCGAATTCACTTAGCGTAAGAGGCTGTTACCTTAGTTTGTATTAGAGGACTTAATTTTTGATTTTATAAAATACAGCTGGTTTAACATGCTTTTAGATTTCTTCTGTGAGTAGAACAGCTCTGGAGAGTTACTTTTGTGCTGATAGGAAATTTCAAGTTCATGTTTGTAGGTTTTATTACATAAAGTAGTAGTGCTGGATCCCATGTCATTTCTGGGCTACTCATACTGAGGTATTTACTTCTGTTGCAAACAGATGAGTGTCTGAGGGAATGCAACTTTCATATGCCCTATAAGATGCCAAAAGAGGTTTAAACCCACAGACAGGAATAGGAGGAAAGAAAAGGGAGAGAAACTGATTTGCTGGGAAAGGAAGGAAAGCTTGCTTCATCTCACCTGGCTCTAACAGCATGGATGGCTTGGAAGAGGAAGGACAGTGCAGTAAAAGGTTGATAAGACAAGGAAAGCTTGCTTGAACAGCACAGAAACTAAGCAATTATATTAGAAAGCAGAACTTCAGGCTGAAAAATCAAAGCTCAGAGGCAGGGAATACAGCGCCAGCAGACAGGGAGCGGACCATCTGCTGTGTGGCTGAGAGGGGAACCTGGCCTGCGCTGAATTATTTCTTTCGTGGTATGCCCATGGCCATATTCTGACTACATCCTTACACAAAACCAGGGTCTAAAGAAGGTCAGCAGGATTTTCCCCTTAGTTAAGCTTTGAGGCTTACTAGGAAGGTAGGCTTTTTTTACATTTTCCGTCTGTTCTGCCACAGTCTAGTTACAATATTACAATCTCAGATGCAGGCCTGCCTCCTTTCAGGCCTCTCTTCAGTTAAATACACTCGTCTCTTTAAGTGGTAGTTTTTGAGCCATGAATATTACTTGAGAGCTCATCTCTGTACTTCACAACTTCTAAATTCGGTAGCTTGCTGTCGTTTTTTTTAAATTCCAAATGATACATACATTTCACTATTTTACTAGGAAGAGCCTGGAGGTCAAAGTATTCCCCTTTACTGAATGTGTAATTTTTGGTTTGGGCAAGTAAAGCCATTTTTACTATACTTCTAATTTTCATTTCTAAATTTCGATTTTTATTTCAATGTTCATTTCTATCTAGTCCTTTCAATAGACTTATTGTAGAAAGAAAGACAAAAAGGAACAAAATCAAAACAGGAGAGAGGGAAAAAAACACCCCATTTTCAAATAAAGGAAAGCAATCAGTGAAAAGTTAAAGAAAAACTAAAGCTATATGAATATATTTAGGATTAAAACAAAGAGAAGAAAGAACAGTATGTTAAGAAGTGCACAGATTGAATATTGCCTGGAAAATTTCTCCCAGACGGTTCCCATAGGCTCCTGTGTCTTCCATAGAAAAAGTAATTGTGTTTTATGCTTTAAGTTGGTTTAAAAATTGATAAAAATAAAAAATTAATAACAATTAAAAATTGATCACAAAATTGTCGCAGTATGGGAAGGGGAACTCTGACAGAGAAGATGTAAAAGTTAATGTAGCAAATCTCATGACACTCCAGAAAGTGTTGACACTTCCATTTAATTTCCAAGTTATTAAGACAAGCTGCAATCCCCATATATCCCACACACTATTCCTGCTCCTATGTAGATTACCACGCGACAGTTCTCCCGCATGTGGAAAATGACCTCATGGCCTAAGAGCACAAGTGGTAGCTGGGTCGGGATTTCAGGCAAAGACAGAAGTGAAAGGGAAGCCCCAGTGATGCTGCCAGCTGTGTCCCTCTTTTGGAGGTGTGAGAGAGGGCTGTGAGTGCAGGGACCAGCAGGACACAGGAGATTTCACTGAACAAAAACCTTCAGGTTCAAAGATTTTGACTAAGAGAAACCACAGCCTGGAGCAGAAAGAACAACCATACCCTGACCTCATCGAAGAGGGAGCTATTGTCTTTCCAGCTGGAAAAGTGGGAAGGCACTGAATGAGAAAGAAGCACGGACAGAGCAGAGCTAAAAAATATTCTGTATGACTTAGAAAGAAATACCATGTCCTAAAGAAACGTGCTAGCTTTTTAAAGGAAGTCAAAATAGAGCTGAATGGAGTAAATTTACTATACCTAGATTCTAAGAGTGTTTGAAATACATCACATCAAAGATGAATGCAGAGGGTCAGCAGTAAGGTGTCATCCAAGGGAGTTCAGTCAAAGACAAATGGCACTTCTGAAAGAAAACTTTTTGAAACGGAGAGGGAGAAGCACTATGCAACACGCCTCAGTATTATGACCGGCTTGTTTGCTGAAGTAGAGATATACAGTAAGATGAACCCAATTGCATGTTGTGGTAAAAAACGCATATATAAAGCTGAAATAAGACTGGAAAAAGGAAGCAGAAAATAAATGATGATAAAAACACTCTGACTCTTTTTGGCTAGAGAATTAAAATTAAGTTCCTGGAAGAAGTTCTAAAAAAACTAGTTTTGTATTCCAGAATAAAAGGAATGCATTCAGAAATTTTCCATGAAAGGAAAATACAAATATTTAATATTTTGGCCAAGATGATGACCAAATTAAAAAAAAATCAAAATATTTTGCTTTGCAGATGTTTAAATTAAATCATCCTTGGAAGCCAGGGACTGGTGAATCTTAGTATAAGCTGATGAATTTTACTTCACATTGAGATGAACACAGTTTCATGTTATTTACATTTTCGTGTGGTAACTACATCATGACCTTCTCAAATGGATGAAACTAAATTAATCTGATTGCATGCTTTGTGACTGTTGAAATATAAATTTCTTTTAGCCTCTGCATTTATAATTTGTTTACGCTATGGAAAATGGGGAAATTCCTATGCTGAAATGTGTTTTTTTGAGGAAATTGGTGAATGATCTAGCTGAAATTGAAATGACTGTAGAAGAGATTTTGGAACTTACTGACAAAATGAGCAATTACAAATCACCATGAACAGATGGTATTTATCCAGCAAATGAACTAAGGGATGAAACAGCAAAGTTACTATAAGGCGTTTTTAACCTCTCGTTTGAAAATGTCTTTGGTAACTAAAGATGGAAAGATGATATGTAAGGCATCAATTTTTTAAAGATTTGCAAAGGGGACCTGGAGACCTATAGATACTAAGGCCTGCCATCCATACCAGGCTGAACAGTAGAAGTTATCCTAAAAAAAATTGAAGTAGCTAATATCTGGGTAAATATTATCATAGTAGATATCATACTACTATCATATCATAATAGATTATCGTACTTAGAGACTCAACACAGCTTTTGTGAAGACCTGGTTCACAAACCTATTGGAGTTCTTTGAAGGAGTGTTATTTGGATAAAGGAGAGACAGCTGTTATAGTCTACTTGGCTATCCAAGAGGCTTTTGAAACAGTCTCTTTCCAAAGACTTTTAAGAAATTAAGCAGCTGTAGTATAAAAGGGAAGGACTTTGTTTATATGCTAGTCATGTTTTTATTCATTCTTAGGCATTTACTACTAGCCACCATTGGTGACATTATACTGGACTAGATATAGCCTGTGTCTTTATTTTCGTCTGTCTTTCTGCCACAACTTGCTTTGTTAACTTGATTATGTCTCTTAGCCTCTCTGTGCCTGCCTTGCTAAATCGTACAACATATATGCATTTGTTAGTTATTTGTTAGCTAGAAAAAGGACAGCATTAGTTATTGATCCTCTCTGAAAAGAACATCAAGTTCTTAAGTGAGGTGAACATATATTATATGGACCATGTTAAGCTTGGCTATTTCCCCACACACTTTCCCAATTTATATTTATAAATACGAACATGAGTACCTGAAAATTAAAACTTGCAAAACCTTGTAGTGAGAAATGTAACTCCTCCTTCCCTAAACTTGGAGCTGGTATGGGGAAGTCTGGAAGTTCTGCAAATGGTTTTCAAGGTAGAGATAATCATCTTCTAAATTATTTTTACAATACAACTTGAAGGTAAGAGATGTTTAGCAAAGGTGGGTTTTGGCCTCCAGTAGCCAATTCGTGTTCATTTAATGTGCATCATACTGAATGGGCTTCTGAAGTGCAGGAAAAGCTCAAGTCATTTCATATGCTGCTGAATCAGGTTTTGGTTTGGTGTAAGTAAATGAAATCACACGTTAAATATTTTGGTTATTTTATTATTTTTATATGTAAAAGAAAATGACTGTCACAATGACTAAATTGACAACTACAACACTAAGCCGGACAAGCTAAAATATTTATACAACAGAAATACAGATTAAGCATTATTATTCCAAATTGCTTCCTTGGGCACAGTCATATCCTTCAATGTCTTTTCATTTACAAGGATTTGTTAAAACTAGATTTTCAGAATTTTCCCTTTTCATCCCTTTGTAAGAAGACATTCACTTTGCTCTTGTAAGCTTTTCTCAGTTTTCCAAATTTTTCCCTACAGTATCCAAATCCCAATTCTAGCTCCCCCTCAGACTGTTCCATTTCTTATTCCTTGATTCTGTCTCTGTGAGTGAGGAGGGAATACACTGCAGAGATAGGAAAGGGTAAAATAAGCCTTACCAATCCTTACCTTTCCCCATCTGTTTGCTCTACCTTTTGCTTTTAAGCTGTTTACCTTTGCACCTTTTCTCTTCACCATAACTCCTTGTATCCCATTATTTTGTCTCCTAGTATATTTTCCTATTCATAATGTATGTCATAAGAGTTTCCTTGTCTTCATCTCACACCTTTTCTACCTCCTTTTATTACTTCTATTTCTTGACCCTTCCTTTTTTTCAGATGTTTCCAGACGGATACATCTACTTCAGCTGCACTGTCAGTGAGAACTCCATGTAAGACTTTCATACTGCAGTTTAGAGAAGTAATTCCTGGCTACTCTGAAGTTCCTTTGCCCTAATGTCACAAATGTGATTTACAGTTGGTGTTTCATTCTGAGCAGAAAGAAAACAAATGGCAAAGTGTCTTTCTCTCCCCACCTGGCTACCGTAATGAACAAATCTGTTGTTGCAGCATCTGGAACATCCATGATTATTGCTTTTCAACAGGAAAGAAATGCTAAAAAGCTTGGGTGCTCTGGGGTATGTACCCCAGATATACATATTGAGAGTGCTGGTGCTCCATAAATGATGTTACAAACATGAAAACCCCTCAGAGGCAGTATTATCCAGTTGGATGCACAGTGCCAGATTTCTGTTGGCAAGCAGTTAAAAAATGTTAAATTACTGTATAGCCAGGAACCTTTTCATGAACATTAAATGAATAATTTAACACAAATAGCAGATCTACTGTAAACATTATATAAATAAAAATTTAAAAAACATTGTTATCTTCCCCAGGTTCTCTATTCTGACATAATGCAGAAGGCCTGAGGAGTCGGCTGTTAAAGATATCCTAAATCCTAATTCATCTTACCCATGTAGAACATTCAGATTGTGTGTGCTGTAATTTAATCTGCTGTTGGAGATTAATATCAAGTCAACCACTGTGCATCATACTGAATGGGCTTCTGAAGTCCAGGAAAAACTCAAGTAATTTCATATGCATAACTTGATCTTTGAGCAGAGTACCAAAATTCAGTATGTTTCCTCGATATTACTCCCTCTGTCTTTGGGCCTTGCTCCCTATTTCTGCTATACTCAGCTGCAGCTTTACTGCCTCACGTGCTCAGGTTCTCTACAGTTCTCCATCTCCCACTTGGGCTGCTTTCCCCTCTTAACTTGTTTGCATGGTTCTCGTTTGGAAGATCCTTCCTTCAACTCAGTCTCTCAAATTTTTCTGTAAAAATTTGCATTTTTTCCTTTCTGCTACACTTTGTTTTCCATTCTTAAAACCTTGCTATATTCTACTTTTCCTTTTTTTAGCTCTATTTTTGTCTTATTTTAAACCTGCAGATTTTCAAATCATTTGTAAGTAGATCAAGCACAGAGGCACACAGCTTCCCAAAGCAGCACTACAAGCATCATTTCCTTCGTATTTCTTCTGCAGGGAGAGGAAAAAAATATATTGATAGAGATATAAAAGCCAGGGTGATGGCCTTTCTTTTTTTTGTATCCAGCATGTTCAGAGGTTAATTAAGAGTTAATACCAAGGGAAAAGAACGCAGAACTAAAACTCAGTCCTTAATGGGCCTCAGTAATGATAACTCTATTAGCTTTTTATTCAAAGAATAAAACAGAAGAAACTAGAGCTGGGAGTCACCAATAACTAATAATTTCTTGTCGCTAATATGGTATTTGTGAGATCCCACCATTAACTTGACTAGTTTGTGATCTCTATTCTTGGGTAATAGCTGCAGTGTACAGAATCTAATAGTTTCTACTGGGTTTCCATTCCTTGTTTTAGATAGAAATCAACCATTCAGATTGATTTATTCATATTTTTAATACACACTTAACCAACAGATATCCTTAATCTCTTATTTTATTTGTTTTAATTTCCCATGATAGGCAGGGGATCAGACAAGACTAACCTACTAAACTTGCAGCCCTCTTTTGCTAAGTCTTTTTCAAATGCAAAGGCAGATGTGACTGCTGGTTCAGAATGAGTACGCAATGCAATTTGGTCTGCCTCAGCTATTGCTGTGTGTATGTTCATTTGAAAACTGCTGTTTGCTCTGGTTTTAAGTACTTCTGTGCTTTCTCAAGTTCTTTCACTGAAGGCAATTTTGGAAAACACACATTTTTTTAGAGATAAAGAAATCTCAACAACTTTAATGTTAAATGTAACACTAATTCTAACATGTAGTAACATTTCTGATCGGAGATAACTCATAATCTTACAAAGAATATTTTTTTGTTTAAACTACTATAGGTATTCATTTCCATACCATATCTGATTCTAAGAGCAAGTTTAAAATAATTCAAGGTCAGAGGTGTAAAGAAACAGCTAGCCTGCGCTATTCATAAATATTTTATTCATATATACATACGTATCATAAGTCAGCTCCCTTTAATGGATACATTTAGTATATCTATTATCACATACTATATCATATTATATCACATATCCCTCTGTGAAAATAAGCTCTCTTGAAAGAGAGCTGTACAGCAAAACTACCAATAAAATGAAATTCTTTGTCAGAGATTTTGATAGTGCATTCACAGTTATAGCTAGCTGGCTTCGCCAGCTTAGGTGAGTAGTGCATCTGTAGAAGCCTAGGGAATTCTGTCTCTATCAGCTACAGCTTAGATAGAAACCTCTGTCCTTTTAATGTCCTATAATTCGACAAAATGCAGTAACTGTATAACAGAGTGACTGAAAATATAATTTTCCCGCTATCGTTAATCATGTGGTTTACTGAAATTCTCCCATATCTGGTAAGACTGGATCAGTACATTAAGACAGCCTGTCAAAAGCTGGCTGCTTAATGTTCTTTACAATCCACTGCAAGACTCCAAGGCTGCCTGTGAGTATTAAGATCACAGTCCTGCTTTGCATTTCTCTCACCTTGAACATCAGTTCTAGCTTAATCATTCAAACAAGTAGACATTCCTATCTGATTTCAAAATCTGAAAAAATCTGAAAATTTTTTACATAGAAAAGCATATATTAGATGTTGCAGGTTGTTAATAATGTGATCTCAGATCAGTATGATTCTGTCTATCCCTTTTGCCATGCCCCTGAGAAAGACAAAAGCTTAAGCGTATGACTTAATATTTTCAAATCTCACACATGGAGTCTGATTTGGGTAAGTGTTTCTTGTCAGTATATTTTGATGCTATCTTTTCTTGTTTTGCATGGATTTTAAATATCCTGTATTGTTAGAATTATCAGACCAAGTGTGTCTTCTCAGATGCCAGTGAAGTATAGCAGCAGTAATTTTTGCACTGTTTTTCTGGTCGGCATGGGGTGCATCTACATTACTGTTTGGTTCAGAGAAATAGTCCAAGTTTGGCATCTTCAGGTACTGTGCAGTGACTCGGTCGACAGAATGGTTTTGGTACTCCCTAGCTAGATTCCTTTCTGAGGAAACTGAATTTGTAGCTCCAAGTCAGGTGTGCACCAAATGTGGCCTGACCCCAATGAACCTCATAAAGTGTTGAACCAGTGACTGACCAGCTTCCAGCCATGTGTGTGGTAAGGACATTTGGCTCAGGGGATACAACTAAAGCTAATCCCAAGTCCCCAGACTACATACAAATTGGCTGCAGGCCTCTTAGCTGCCACTGTTCCAACCTAGTGATGTTCTCCAGTTGTCCTAAGTTACTCACTAATATAGACATAGACATATTCTCTTAACAACACTAGATTGTTCACCCTTTTGTCTTGGCCTGATGAAGAGTGAAAGTATTGTAGAATATGGCTACTGAAGAGAGTGTTCTTACCCTTCTTGAAGGTTCCTAAAAAATTCTTAGTAATTATGAGTGATCATTACATTTCATAAAGATAAAATTATGCTCCTATTATAACAGTGTTCAAAAGCTCCTCAATAGTTTCAAATGTAGATCATCTATATATTTCAATGAATATTTTAGTTCTTTAAATACAGTGAAGATTGGTGTCCCCAATGTAATATGTTGAAAGAGATGAGTGACTGCTACTTTTTATTTCGATAGGTGAACTTAGAAGCCTACCCTTAGGACAAAATCCAGGCTGTAGTCTTGACAAAAGCGGAGTTGTAAGAGAGCACTCTATTGTTTCTTATGAGTTGCTTTAGGCGGGTCTTTGTTCATTACTAAGACCATTCTGATGCACTAAATCTCTTCAGATACTGCATAACAGAGCTGTGATATTTAACCCTAGGCTGTGGCGACTGCCATGAAAAAGAGGCATCTTATGTTGAGTATTGCAGTGCTGATTGTCTTCTGGAGCTGCTTTTACCAGAACATTGGAAGTGTATTCATGATGCAGTGTGGCTAATCTTCATTGGGGAAGCAGCCATAAAAGAGGTTGTATGATAGGTGAAAAGAATGTGGGGATAGGGCAAAAATAATGGTGGGGGAACAATCAGGAGCCATGGCCTGTTACCATATGTGTCTTAGTTGGCAACACTAAATGCAGAAATCAGAGGCAAAGAAGTATAAATTGTCCATCTTTAGTTCCATAAACAAGAAGTTGCTGACTGCCCAGTAGAGGCTGTATGTCAAATTCGTACCCCACTCTAACAAGGTGCATAGGAGAGTTTTTTCGTTAGCTGTTCTCTGAAGGTACTATTAACTCTATACTCCAACATGGTTAATGACTTTCAGAGAGGAAAATTCTTGTGGGGATTACTATAACCATACAGCTGTATCTTGGCAGATAGAAAAAGGTCACTGAGAAAAGCTAAATAACCCCCTGCTCCAGCGTAGAACTAAATCACAGAAGTATCGTGCTATTTTCTAATATAAAAACATGTTTTTAATTAGGTATGGTACCATGGGATCACTTTAAAAATCGCTACTGGAAAGCACAGGCAAAACACACACACATTATATCATAAACTAAATTTGAAGACTCAGGTAGTATTGCCCAAAATGGAATTTTCTTGTTCTTTTCTGATTTCTTTTCCTCTTCCAATTTTTAATGTCTTTAAAAGTGATAATAAAGATGTAATTAATTGATGCAAATAATTTTGGCATTCCAGAAAGACTGAAAAATCTCTAATGTGGTCATTATGTCTGTAATGTAATTGTTATAACCAAAATGTAGTCAAATAAACTTCCATAATATTCATAACTTGGTTTATATATTCATTATCACATGGTTTAAGAAACTGCATATCTCTGATGTCAATAAAAAAACTCTTGTTAATAATTCTGGACTTTTTTTCCCTTCCTTCTTCTGCCTTTTAGAGATTGGTGTTTTCTTATGACCTGCCTACTTTATCATGCATGACTTGCATCATTCTGCTGTATCTTCTAGCATCTTCACAAAGCCTAAAACAAGCAAGGCATAATCCTTTAAAAACTTTTTTTCATATGAGTAACAATGCTGCTTTAGTGGAATCTAAGTTCTGAGTCAATAATCTGTTTTAATATACATCTATTCCCATTGCACAATTAAAGTCTGGACTGGAATTTGGGGGAAGGTATAAGTGGAAGAAAATTCCATTGTGTCCATGAAAGACTAAAGGAGCAAAGGACAACAGGCTTAGGATTTACTATAGGCCCCTGCTTAGAGGGAAAATGTAGATGAGGACATCTGAAAGAGGCTAAGACTTCTAAAGGTCATGACATGATAATGATACAGTAATTTGTTCAGGAAGTCATGCAGGATGACAGAACAGAGCAGTCCAAAACTGCTTGAAATATTTCTGGCACAATATTCCATTGGAAAGGTGTTGGAATTTACTTTAAAAAAATAATTTGATTAATAGGAATTGGGAAGATGAGCATTTGAAGGTGGAAAGTAGTCTGTGTGAATGATTAAGAACTTAGAATGTTTTACAGAAAGAACAAGAAAAACGCTATGAGAATAATGGACTTACAAAACCAGTTCAGCAAACTCAGGAACCTGATGGATAGGTCTCTAGAAGAAAAAGTTGTCTAAGGCAAACAAACCCAGAGAGGATTTGACACCTTCTAAAGGGGACATTAAGTATGAAATGACAAAATGCCCAATATACAGGAAAGGTTTTGAAAGAGACAAACACAGCTGTATAAGGTCTTTAATGACCTCCAAGTAAGGAACTGAACAAGGACACTTTACAGTAGGTATAGGACAAAAATTATTGGGCACGTGTAACTTCAGAGGGCCTTACGGATTTTGTCTGATATTATCATGGGAACTAGTTACAACTGTTTAGCCAAACTATGCTAAACCAGTTACCATTAACAGGATACAGAGAATGGGGAAGGCAGAGCAGGGGGAGGAAGTTCTGGATAAATCTATTCCAGCCAGCCAGCTTCATTTTTGGAAGAATACTACAGGAGATTATGAAACAACCCATTTATAAGTATCTAGCAAATAGTGAGACAACATTAAAGAAGTCAGTCTGGATCTGTCAAGAACAAGTCATATCAAGCTATTCTGATCTCTTTCTTTGACAAAGTAACTGACCTAGTGGATAAAAGGAAATCCATAGATATGATACAGCTTGATATCAGCAAGGTTTTTGACACTGTTCCACATGACATGTTTGTAAGATTAGTGTTAACAACCTGGATCACAGACAGTACACTTATAAAATTTAATGCTAATACCAAGCTAGGAATATTTGCAAGCTCTTTGGAGGATAGAAAAATAATTCAAAATGATCTTGATATAAAAACAACAAAGATCAAATTCAATGCAGAGAAGAGCAATTCACTCTGTTTTTAATAGAAAAGAGAATCCTGAGGACATGATACAGCAAGACTTCCAGTATGTAAAATGGTTATAAAGAAGATTCTAATCTAAAGTATTGTTCTCCTTGGTCCTGAGTGGTAAACATCAGAAGAAAAAAAAAAGTTTATTTTGAAGTAAAGAAAACGTAGATTAAATGATCATTTGGATTTTTAAGAAAAGATTTCTAACTGTAACAGTCCCCTTCCCTGACTGTGAGATTCCCTTCACTGCTGCTTTTTAAGAGTGTAGTAGGTAAATATTTGCTCATTCTTCAGCAAATGAATATGGGCTGGATGATCTTGAGAGATCTCTTCCTGTTGTTCTATCATTTCTATTGTAAGATATGAATTTAAGTATTTTGTCAGATAAGAGAGGACTGCTGAAAATAGCCTGTGTGGAAACAAAACATCTTAAGATTTCTTCCACGTCTTGCTCTAGTTAAGGTAGAAATAGCATGACAGTATCTTTGCTTGCAATTTTTTCACATTTGCCCTTCAGATCAAAATCTGTGAATGTAGAAAGGAACGGTTTTAAAAATATGTTTTTTTTTTTTAATATTCCTTTGAATGTTTTGAAACTTGCAGAGTTTCACTACTATTTACGTTTTGGGTTATTCACTTTTTTATCAGCATTGCTTCTTCCTGGTGATAACAATCTCTTATTTAAATAGGTTGTCTGATGTTGTCTCTAAAATATTGTGTTAGAAATGAGATTATTTTACAGAAAAACTACAATTGCAAGATTTCTATCTGAGCATATATACAGCTAGTATAGGGGAGGATTTTCCACCACATTATGAATAGAATGGGAAAGATGGGGAGAATTAAGGTAAAGTTTGGAAGAAAAAGATTCAGACATATTTCACAAGGTAATTTTCTTGTGATCACTCTAGTCATAGGAACATGCAGAGCTGATGTTCACAAATAGAAAATCATAGGCAAATAGTTCCCTTTAGGGATTTTTGAAAGAGCAAACTGCTTTCTGATTTCCTCCAAAGTGTTTTGTGTAACCAAATGACTGTATCTGTGAGCAGGAGAGCTATGATTAGATTGAATAAAAGCAAAAGAGTTTTCTAAGAAAGGAGGACAAATACTGAGAAATTTTATTGCTCCTATAACAGATTCAGGAAAGCTCATTATTCATACCATTTACAACACAAAGAGTAGAAGGGTTTGTTTTGGGAAATAAAGGCTTTGTTATGAGCTACTTTGATAAGTAATACTTTAGTTAAACATAATAACAACAGAAATCTGCCTAGGTATATACAAACAATAGGTCGAAGTTAACACTTCTACCATGGTTATTACAATGCTGAATAAAAATTGCCAGGAATAATGCAGTTTAAGTCCTATTTCATTTAAAAACAAGGAAATACTTTTTTATGATTTTAATGGAAATCATGAATTTTCAAAAACAACAACATTAAAATGCACAATAGAAATTCAATAAATGGACATAAATAATATTAATAATTTACCTGTCACAGATGAATGTGGAACCTTTTACAAATGGCTGGCTACACTGCAAAGCGAAACCCACTCTCCCACGGCTTATATCAACCGCCTGACTGCTAGATCCGAAAGTTTTAACTCAGATAAGAGGGCTTGGGATGGTACTACGCTATGCAGTTATTACAGTTTTAAAATCCAAGTTAGTGTTTTATCCATTGAGCAAGGCACAGGACTTTGGAATCACATGACCTTTATCAGCACTAGTTCACAGTTCTCTGTACTGGGCTGCATTGGGTGATTTAGACGTTCCTAATAAAAGATACTGCGTAATTAGTGATTGTCAACATAGCACAGTAGGGAAGTGGAGGAGCTATTTAGAGCTTTGCTACAAATGGACAAGAAAACCTAGCAGAAACTCTTAGTGACTTGGGACATTTCAATTACATGACTACAATCTACTGGGCAGGTCATAAACCTGGCCTAAGCTGGAAATTCTTTTAGACATAGATTAGTGTAGCTGTAATTTCTTTTTAAAGCTTGATTTACACTTCAAGCTTTGTAAGAAGACAGATGAAAATAACTGAAATTTGTTTCAGTTAATTCATTCTAAGAACTGGATCTTTGAAAACTGGTAATTGGTAAGCCAAGAACCAGGTTTTGTAGCAAATGAGAATGAAAAGTAAAATTGTCCAGTAATTATTGCTATCACCTTCCATTAACCTGTTTGTTAAAATGAGTTTTTGTCTTTGACATTATTATATTTTCAACTTATATGATATAGCTGAAATAAAAAATAAACACAGGTCTGATACTATTTACGTCTAGGAACTGCTCTCCATGTTATTTTCTTTTCATTTCTGAAGGAATGTGTCAAAAGTCTGAGGGGTATTGCCAGACAAGTGTTTGTGTGTATGTTTATACTGTTTTTAAAATAGTTTGGGTTTTGTTTTTTGAAAAACCCTCTTTATCCAGAAAGAAATGAGTTTTAAGTATGTATGAAGTTCGTAATTTTTTTGGTGGAAAATGAGAAGGTTAGCATGAGCACAGGATGTTTTCTAGTTAATATGTTTTGTTTGATTAGCTAAGTTGATGCCTTTCCAGATACGGTTTTTCATCTATTCTCTTAGCAGAAAAGGGAAACATATCTTAGGGGAAAATATTTTTATTAAAAAAGAAAAAAAATACAGTAGTTTGACAAGGGGAGCTTTTTCAAAAGTCATAACATGCTTTAAGAACAGTTAGTTTGTAGAACCAATCTGTTAATTTATCTGTGCTTAAGTTCATTATATATAATTGTTTAAGGATGATTTCTTGACACATTGGGAAAACTCTGAAGTGCACGCAGAGTTTTACCAACTTTGATAGCTGTTGCAGAGTTCATAAATTCCAGCAGGCAGACGGGTTCAGTTCAAGAGGCTGCAGCTCCGTAGGCAGGTGGCTGGGGCACAGCTTTCTTCCAGGTAATTGCATAGCATCCATACGACAGAAGCACAAGGTGTGAATTGCAGCAAGCTCCTTCAGCCCGCCGCAGCCTGCGCTGGCGCCAGAGGAAGGAGCCGTGTCCCTCCCGCCACTCCCAACCTCCTCTCCGCAGCTCCCTATTGCCTTTCCCATGCGTTCTCGGAAGTGCCAGCTTGGCAGTGCGCTAGAGAGGGTTCAGGAACTGAGCTATAAAATAAGCCAACCAGAAAGAGAGTCTTTTTAGGAAATCATTTCCCCAGCCTGGCTGAGCGCACAGCCAAGCCTCTGCGCTGTGCTCGCACCGGCTGGGGGAGGATCAGTAGGAGCCGCAGGCCAAGCGACAGGAGCAGCCAGCTGCTGATGTCCACTGACCCTACCGCTAAAAGGCCTTCAAAGCCTTGGGTAGTCCGAAAGGGCAGCCTCTCCCTTAAGGTTTGTGCAAAATTGTCTGTAGAGGCTCTGCAGGCCCCACCAATGATGCTGTTGCCACCTGTGTCCCTAAGCCCACAGCCTCTCTTGGGGAATCCATATTGCAGCCATAAACGTTGGTGTTTTAGCCACTCTAATCCCAGTGTTAAAAAGCCTGCAGACAAAGTACATGCATGTAAACCGAGAAGTGGTCGGCTAGTATGTGAATTGAGTAGTAGAACTGATTGGTTTTTGGTGGGGGTGTTTTTGTATGTGTTGTTTGATTTTGGTCAATAGACTGTCACAGATTATGCCTAACTGTATATTTACCAAAATTAGAAAAAAGGGTAAGCAATTAGATTTATAAATGAGCCCTGGGCACATATGCAGTTAAGCTACATACAGGGTTAGGAGTACTGAATCATTACCGATGAGGTCCGAATTCACCCAAACCTCAACAGAAGCTACCTAGAAAGGAACTCTGGTCACGCTGCCTGCGCCCCGAGGAGGCAGAAACTATCTGAGTAAGGGGACTGTTCACTGACAAACTATGTATACATATACATACATATATACATACATACGTACGTACATATATATATATAAACTAAATATGTCAAGGGACGTCTGTTCATATCAATTTTATATTTTTCAAAAAATCTGAATGCACGCTGTGACCAAACATTGAATTAGAAAATTTTCTGTTGGTTTTATAGTGTGAAATTATTTTATCCATAGAAAGAGAAACATATTTTAATGAAATATTTATTCATTATATTTACACATATCTCTTTTATTCAAGCAGAAGTGCTACTCCTTAGGGGTGTGTTCTTCTGTTTTCAGTTTCATAACTGCCATAACTTTGTATTATTTTTCACCTGAGCATGGTTTGGCTTCTTATTTTTATTTTTTTTGTACATTAATAAATGGTTTTGCTCTGCACATGCCAATGCCACAATGGGAAAAAAAGATCAGCACCAAAGGGTGGAGGTTTTTCCATGCACTTAATTTGAAGACTGGAAGTCACACACAGGTTTTCTGGAGGAAAAAGAAGAGGGACTAGAAAAGGAAATCAGACTAAATTACACAAAGCACGTGCATAATTGGAAAGAGTAAATTAATAGTTATTGTTACAGTCTGTGCAACGTAAGAATGTTTGCACACGTATATCTATGTGCATGAGTATGCATGCGTGGGTTTGGAAAAAGCAAAATAAAGAATAGATGAATTTCGTTCTTCCAAATTTTAAAGATTTTTCTCTTGATATGTTTGCAATGGTATGACAAAGTACTTGCTTATTCAGGTCCTTCTAGTACAATCCCATTTTCTCAGAATCATTATATTTGAAAAAATTATTGCCTTCAGTGAGAGTGCCTACTCACACACTTTAGAAGATCTAATAGACTTCAGGTACAGTGGCCTGATTAACTTTAAGAAAATATCACATGAAGGATTCTGTATTGAGTTAATCAAAAGATACAGGCAAAGAAACACCATTGAAATGGATTCCATAGGTGTCATTTCTCTTAGATAAGTGCAGCTTTTAGGTTTTTTAAGAACATGAGAAAACCTACTATGCTTCTGTAACAATTTTTTAAAAGTATATAATTAAATATTTACTTTACATCTCGGTTTGTAGTTTCAGACAAACAATCATACAGACTTCTATTAGTACCTTCCTTACTAAATTCCTTGGAATTTCTGATATGTGAGTAGGATGGTCTTGCTCTCATACTAATACTTAGGTCATGTGCTTCCACAGCCCATTCAAACTTTTGTTCCACACTTTGTCATCACTTCTGTGATTAATATTTAAACATAGGCATAGTGCAGATGCTATGCATGTGTTTCTCACCAAACACACGCTGTTCCAAGGACTTTCTGGGGGTTTGTGGCTTTGGAAAATTAGTTCATGTATTTACAGTGGTCATTGTTTCAAAAGTCAATAGTTCTTACAAGGTACTATCTACAATAATATATTCTTTTATTATTAGAAACAGAAATAAACCCAAGATAACACTTGAAAAATTATCATCTAATTACAGTGTGCTGCTTTATATTTCAAAATATTCCCCAAATAACTGAAAACTTAAGCCAACGACTGCCCCTTTATGGCATTTCATAAGGGGTTTTTGAAGGAGGAAACTGACTTGGAGATTTTGAGTGTCCTAAATCATACAAAAATAAACAGCTTATTATTTAAAGGGAAAATAATTGATCCAACTATATTACAGAAAAGCTGCACACTGAGAATGTTTGTAGGTATGAAAAGACAAGCTCATTAATAAAGCTCATGGGATCTTGAATTATCTCAATTAGTTTAAGAGCACCAAAATATTTTGATACTTCTCGCTTTTAAAGCTGAACTGTAATGCTGAGAAATGGTAGAATGCCAAATCATTTACAGGACATGAGAAACATTTTAAATTATGCCTGTATTAAAGGAATAGCTAACTTCTTCCATTTTCACAACTACGTAGATGCAGTATTCTGCTCAGGAACTATTGTCTCATGCTGTAGTGGTGTTAACTGTTACAGAAAAGACACAGAATTTTAAAGTAGCTCTTGGCAAATAAGCAAAAGAGAAAGTAACATTAAACTATTCCGTGTTAAAGCATCTTTAATTGCTAACACAAACCTCCCATTTTTTTTCAGGTTAAGCATTTTTTGAAAGTCATTTGAGTTACCTTTAAGCATTCATGTTAGAAAGCCTGGAGCCTCATCAGGAGAGGGAGGAATTCAAAGATTTCTTGTCCTTTGCTTCTGAGGTGTTGCTTTTTTGTGCTGCTTTAAGATCTTGTGACATTTTAAGTAAGAGTAAGCAGGGCAAATTGGGAGAAAGAAATTGCAACTGTTGTGACATGAATTCCTGTCTGAGATCTGGTAATCCCCCATCTCCAAAAGCACCTTTGAAGAGGTGGGACAAGTACCTCCCCAAGAACTGCAGGAAAATCTGGAAAGATTTTCGGTCCAGATGTAGTTAGAAAGCACATTTTAGAAGGTCTGGTGTAGAATATGCAAAATGCCTAATATGCCCAAGTCAATGGTGCAGGTGCAAAAAATACTGCAGTGGTAAAAAGACTCAGCCTTTGGCAGAATCTTCCCATCTGAAAGATAAAAAGCTAAAACCACTGTTGTTGCAAAACAGAAATTCTGATTGTTCACATGCACTGCCCCAGAGACAGCCTCAGAAATGTTTTTCTGCTTTATAAGGAACCTGGGCTGAAGAGCCCCTAAACTGGTAGTTATTCACGCTAACCAAATTGGAGAGCCACAACCATAATAAGGTCTTTCAGCTTCTACCTTTTGGTCCAACTTTAGATTTAATTCTGCACTAAATTATATTAATTAGATTAAACCATGCACTAGGGAATCTTCAAACTCTAGAGTTAAGCACTATAGGGAGTCTGGTAACAGGTATTAAACACAGTGCATCCTACTAGCTGAGCAGTGGCATTCACACCCTGATAGACCAACATCCCTCTAGTTGGAGGAAAACTAGTGAGTCTCCTAAAGAGATCACTCACTGCTCAAGCATATATTGCTTTTCACCCATCAAGTACACCTGAATCATGCTGTCATTTAAGTGGCTTTTGTTATACACTTTTGACTCAGTCTATCTGTATCAGTGTATCCCAGTGTGCGCTTCCTAAGAGGCTGAAATTGGCCTTGGGAATATGTTCAGGGGTAGGCAGTAGTGAAGTCTAAAGCCACTCCAAAGTCAACTCTTTCTGACCCAGTACCAGAAGCAGTCACTCCAAGGAAGGCTGGCCAATACACTCCTCCCGGGCAACTGGGAAGCCCTGCTCTTGCCCATGGCAGCAGCCTTTTAGCTTGCAGGCCTAACTGTGTGATTATATTGTGTGTGAGGCACAATATAATTGCGGGCATGTAGAGGCATGTAGAGACTTACAGACATACAGACTTGCCACAAAAGAAGAGCTTGTTACTAACTTTTAAAAATGGATGAACCAACAGAATGTATTTTGACATGCATTATCTTTTTTATTTAATACAATGCTCATGATTTGTAGCACTTGATACAGAATTGAATAATCAGTTTATTATCATGTCCTACGGTAATGCCACTGAAAAAGGAATTTGTATGGTGACACAGGTAAATTAACAACAAAACAGACATTAGTCATTGTTACAGGATGTGATGCATAAAGCATCTTTCTTTGGACTGAATCTGCTAATAGTGCTCATTTTTTACCTGGATAAGGATACTTGCTCATGTTTCAGAACAGTTTTGTCAAAAGCACTTATATGCAAGTTGCTTTCTGAGGTAAATGTATTTAAAATAATGTTAGTTTATTTTAGAGCTCTTTTGGAAAAGCAAAGAACATTTATTTTAGTATTTGATTTACATGATCAATAATAAGTTGGAAAAGATTATTTTGAACTTATAACATGAGCATTTTTCAGGCAAAATACCAGTTATTATTTCCTCAAAATATACATGATAGCTCTTTTGATAATACAACAATATTAAACTGTCATAGGTCAAAAAAGAGTAATTTTGTCACCTAAAACTAAGAAAAGCTGCCATCTCTTTTATGAGGAAATTCTAAATGCTATAAGATTCATAACCTTAAGGTAGGGCATTAGTCATGTGGAATTGCTTCTTAAAGCACTGCATCATCTGTGCTCTAGATCTTTTTATGCATACACTTAGGCAGGCTAATTTCAGCATATTTTAGAGTAAGGCTGCCACCTGCTGGGGGCTTGCTTGCTTGTCTTTAAGGACGTTTTGAGGGGCTGGGGGGTTGTATTTTAATTTCATAAAACTGTAATACAAACCGCAGGTGTCTAAATGCATGGATTGAGGAATAATTCATTTGAAAACTGAAAAGACATGTTGCTATCTGGTGAAGTATGTTTAAAGAGAAATAAAAATCATCCTTTTTGCTGCTTGTCACATGTGGGGTTATTATTTTGTGAATCAGCAAAATAATCCTATTAAATCTACTGAATAACCTCCCTCTAAAGCAATGCAAAATAGCCACAAGGTCTTTGCCTTTTACCAGCATGAAGAAACTGTATATAAAACCATCTATAATTCAATACAATTTACTTTGACAACTATAAAAGCTCTGCATTACAATATCACTGCAAGAACTTTACCCAGGAGCATCTACCAGCAGTTAATGAAGACAGGACACACTGCATATTATAAAGACCTACCGCTTTGTGGACAGTGATACCCAAAGCACCACAGCAATTATCAAATACTCAGCACCATGCAGAATCAGGGCCATAATTACCGAAAAGAAAATCATTTTTATTGTATGAAGCCAGTTGTCTAAAATCCCTGCAGTTTCCAATGCCAGTGTGACATCCAACATGCCCTACTGCTCCAGCTCCATACACTTTCAACAGTCTACTGTACAGTAGGAGGAGCACAAATAAACCATTTCCAAACCTCTGTAATTATTATTGGCATTTAATGCTAAATCCAGCTATCCCAGCCAACTAGCCGTATGCCACCACCAGCTGCTTCCAGTCTGCAGTGGTAGGTCTGCTCTCACTGCCAGAAAAGCTACATTTTGTACACTGAAGTTGACTGCAATCTCACCGTTTACACCTGTCTGAGTAAGGGGTAGCAGAAAGCCAGCCAGACCAGAGAGATGAGAATCAGGCTCTGAAACTGCAGACTGAGATTAACTACTGGGTATAGTAAATGCTGTTAGTATGTGAAAACAGTCCTCAAGAAATGAAAGAAATCTGAGATAAAGTAATTAATGACCTGTTCAGTGAAGAGAAAGGGAGACCTCAAGAAGTAATGTACCCCGCCTATCTCTTGATTAATCAAGACTTATGCAGAATAATAAATCTGAAAGTGCTTTACACTCTCAGAAGGCAGAAGTGGAAATCTGGTTTGTAGGGTCTCCGTCTCGATTACCTGAGCTGAATTTCCAGGTCTGGATATTCATTCCAGCTGCAGCCTGACTCCACTGTCGAGAAAGACCCCTGTATGCAGGAGCCTCATCTGATCCTCCTTTTCTATAAAAGGGAAGCAGAGGTAGCAGTCTGCCTGGGAATCACAGTGTGCCCTGAAGATGTGTTTGGACACAGTCTACCTAGAGGCGCTGTTCAGTTTAGAAGTGCTTTCTGCCCTACCACATTTTACAAACACAGAAGTTCTTCTAAAGTAATGCTGATAGTTAAGCTGTAAGTAGTAATTAGTGTGCAACTGTTATGTAGCTCCTTTGACAGGAGTTATACAAGATTTTCAAAGATTTTCCTGTCCCTCAGGAGTAGGAGTTATCTGAGCATGCTAAGTTCAATAGTGAGATGAGTCTTTATATTGTGAAGCATTGTTTTGGCTTAGGAGAGAACAAGGTTTACTAAAAATCTAATGATCTGTACTACCAAGAAGAGTAAAACAACTCAGTAAAATCATGAACAGATACTCTGCATTTGTGCCAGTGAAACTGAGGTGAGGATTTTGCCTAGTAGTTGTGTGTTTAAGTATAGTCCAGTGTAGTCCCTCACTGCAGAATATTAATTTTTGAGTATGAAAACAAGTATTACCAATCCATTGAAATAAACCTTGTTGGTCTTACTGAGGTCAAAAAATAGCAGTTTTCCTGATGCTACTATTAGAATATACTATTTCAGTACAGAATTAAGAAAAGGACAGTGAACATTCAAAAGCTCTTGTTGGAGCAAAACCTAGATCTGAACACAATACTTGCCCATCCTACTGTTAGGTTCAAATCTAACAAGCCTCAATCTCTCAGTACATACCCTGTGGACAGATGAACACATTGGTCTGTGTTTGCCATATGAGCAGATGAACTGCATTATTATATGTAGTCGCGGGAGCGTGTCCAGAGTGTTACTGATACTACTTGCAGCTAACACTGCAGTCACTGGCAAGGCAGGCAGAAGTCTTTGCACTGGCACCAAACAGCCTAAGTCTGGACAGAAAGCAGGATAGTTGTCTTATCCAGGTGCTGGCTCTGAGGAGAAGTTGTCCTACAGGGACCAAGCTCATTCTCCCGCCCTGTGTGGTGTAGATGTGCCAGGTTAGTGAGAGCTAGCTCTTTCTTCTCCAGCATGCCAAGGAAGTAGGCCATGCAGACATGCACGTTTTTGTTTTGTAGTTCCAGCTCTGCCTGCCCTCCTTTTGGCTTTCCTCCTTTCCCTTCATCTATCTTCTGTCCTATCTTTCAGTTAGGAAACAGTAGTCCTGAGACCAAAGTGAATATTCATGATTTCAGTCATCAGTCTTCGCAGCATGTTACCAGAAGTCAACTTCCAAGGGTATTTTAACATTGTATCAGCTCCCTTCAGCAGCATCTATAGTCTTTTGTCATGAGATATATTTTTATCTGTTTGACAAAGGTGACATACATTAACTACATCTCCTTACTGCACCGTCACATAACAGGGTTTTATTATACTGCCAACTAATTCTTACCAAAAAAAAAAAGAAGAAGAAGAAGAAGAAAAGTTATCAGTAAGAGTTAGGAAAGATGTCGATTGGGTTAGGAGTTGTTACAACTTCTTTTAGCCCTCAGAAGGTACAGATGCAGATTTAGTCTGTAGATAGGTCTGATATCATTGTTTTATCTTACCATTGTTTACAACTGTAATAATATTTAAGCAAGTGTCCACTATAGGTGCCCTGGTTTGATGGTTTGGGGTTTTCTTTAATATGCTTGTATGGAAATTTACCGCTGACCCCTCCACAAAACCATTGACCTTTAAATAGAGTTCAGATACACAGAAAATTCTCATATTTAAAATGATCATACCAGTATTGTTAGAACTGCTATTAATTAGCTAGGTTCTTCACTTCATAAGTGATTCGTGTGTTAAATTTATATTAAAGAGACTTTTTTCCTATAAATTCTTTGCAGCCAATATTTTCCACACTGGAGACAGGTCTACACTGCAGTGTAGAGTAGAAATTCCCACTCTAGTTTCAGGCAGCCTAGCAGTAATAGCACAGAATTCTCCTAGCGTAATTTACTTTTCAGGCTATTATTTAATAGCCTATAATTTTAGCTATATGTAGTATTATATCATAGCTAATATAATATAAATATATCTAATTATAATAGCTCTAATTTTAAATAGCTTGATGTTCTAATATTATTTACAGCTCTGCAGCACAGGCATGCCTTGTGACTTGTGCTGGTAGTCACATTCAGGGACATAGCTGTGCTTGCTCCAAATTAAAAAGCTGCTAACAATCTAGGACAGTAAACAAATTTTTGATTCTGTGAATTTCTAACTTCATGGGCTCTTTTTTCCATTTGAGGAAACATTGTTTGAAATTAATATAAACTGCCTCTTCCAGTGTGAGTTTGTGGCTCTTCTCTGCTTACATATTGTGTGCACAGTAAATTATCCTGTAGTCAGACAGCAAACCTGTCTGAGAAATGAAGATATTTTTAGTAGAAGTAGGCAGCAAGTAATTGATTATTTTCACCTCTGTAGTCCTTGATTAAAGGCAATGTGCTTGGGGGGTTAGGAAGGAAGTCAACAATCATTCCTAAACATATACAAGCATTTAATTGTAGTGATTAATTTATCTATACAACTCAGTGTACTTTTTAAAAGCTTCTTGACTGAGAATGAATGCCTCATCAGTCTTAAATATAACAGCCTGAAAGAACAAGTGAAGTCAGTAGAATAACAAAGAATATTGCAGAAATCTCATGCATTTGCAGGAAACAAAGACATTTCCAACTCTATGCATCTCAAAATTATGAAGGATTTAACAAGTAAATGCAGCAGAAGAAACATCAACAGATAGAGTCACTGAAATGAAGTACATCATCATATACATTGACACGTAAAAGAAATGAAAAAGCAGAGGAGTCTTAAGTTGCAATTACTGGAACAATTTTATATGAGAATTTGAAGAATGCAGTAGTTGGGGATCCCATTTTTATAAATGTCATGTTCCTCATCAGTTTATCTGTTCACTACAAACAACTACAACTGTCAGGATGTGAGTCAAACGAGGCAGATAATGGAAAGCAAACATGCAATGAAACATGGTAAAGATGGATAACTGGCTTCAAAAGAATTAAGGCTACAATGGCTGTGCCATCAGTTGGGAAGAAGAGACAAGCCTTTGCTCTGCCTGTGCTTGCATGGTGCAGATTTCCTGAAGATGACAGCCTGAATACTGGAGAGGAAGCAAATTTAAAGCATACTGGTCTCAGGAAAGAGGGAGAGTGATCAAGTTATCACAAGATGACCCCAACTTGCAGCGGTCATGTAGAGAGGGCACTCTGCTGGCAAGATTTATTTCTCACAAGAAAAAGTGGAAAGAAAAATGAGGTATTAAACAGGCAGGGATTTTAGAAAGCCTTTGGGAGACACCGAAGGAACAAGGCCTATGCAGATTGAACTGTCTTGAGTAGAAACAAATCATTGCTTGTTTAGAAGATATCTCTTTTGAGTGATTTTAATCAGCAGCCTGATCCCAGACTTGCTACAGTGGAAGAACAGACTGGTGCCAAATATCCTATGAGTGTGGATCAGCACAAAAAGGGGATACAATTCAGATACATGGTATTAGAGCTGCTGAACCACAGCATTTTGCCTAGATGCCAATACAATCACCTAGGAAGTATACCTAAGAGAAACTAAAAGGATCTAAGATCTAATCCAATGATAACAGTCCTCCCTCACAAACATTCGTGTTTCTGCAGGATTTACTGTATAGCTTAGGTCCTTTCTTTCTCCTGACAGGAAGAAGAGTGAATGATGGGGAATAAAAAGACAATGAAAATGAGGAAAAAAATATCTAATGCATGTTTTATTACCTATTTGTATGCTTCCTGTAGCTCCTTGATGCTATCAACTACCTTGATATTTGATTTTAGTCAAGAAGTGTGACAGGTAATCCCTGTGACATTAGTCGGACAACTGTATAAAAATTCTTCCCATAATCCAAAATGCAGTGATATATAAACAATGTACTGAGGAGCACTCCTAAGGTGTCAATCACATATATGGCCCTTTTTATCTTTCACAGTTGTATGAGGTGGCATGATTTTACTGTGCATTTTTGAGAGAGGCAGTACCATTCAAGTGCATCTAGAAGACAATTCCAGGATTCTTACATACCACAAGGATGTCCTTTTCAAAAATTAAATCTAAAATGTTTAGGAACAGCTGAAATAAGACCTTACAACTTTTTTTTTTGTTTGTTTCTTTAAAGAAGCATTTCAGCATAAGTGAATCCCAGGATATTTTCTTAAAATTTTACTATGAGAGAGAATGCTTGAGTGATTTTTGTTTGCAGTACTGCAGAAACACGTGGATATTTGTAGTCTTCTTTTTCTTTCTGTTGATATCAGAGTTGTTAATATTTACAATATGTGTTGTAAATATCTAGGGAAATTCCTACGATCCCCTAAGGAGAAAGGGAGAATGGAAATAATTTTTTTGTGTCAAGAAGCAGAAATGGTGGTGCAGACAGCTGGCTGAAATTTTTCCCATAGTCTTCTGAAAAACAGACAGTCCTAAATGAATCCCATCACCTGATCCACATGATGTAGTTCCAGATTGGGTGGAACATTTCAAATTTTCTTGAAACAGTGCAGAAATTCAGGATTCCTAAGTGTGAAGTCTGGACTTCATTGATAATCCCTTAGGCCTTTTTTTTAATATTTTGGTCCCATAATCTTTGCAAGTACAATGAAAAGAATCATATGTTGAGGTTTTCATTCCTTTACGTCATCAAAGTTTAAGCACAGACCTAATGGCCGCCATCACTGCAGGCTATGTTTGCTCTAACAGTATGCCAGAAGGTAATAAATGTGCTTGACAAGAAGACAGAATGTCTCCCTAGTGCCCTTATTCACATTCATGTGAAGTTGCAAAGCTAGCATGGTTGATGGTGGATCTTAGGATAATAGTGCAGATGTAAATGCAGCACATGAACTTCAGCAAAGAGAAGAGTTATGGAGCCCTGAACATACTTTAGAAGAGAACTCAGAACTACTAGGCTCCTATAAGTCAGATCAGGTGCAGTAAGGCTTTTATTTGGTTTTCCTATACACAAGAGGATGAAAAATGTTGCAGTAAGAAAAGAAAAAAATCAGTGCAAGAAACAGCGGCCTTTGTTATATTCCAGGCAGGCTGGTGGATGATGATGAATGACAGAAGAAATGAAATATTTTCAGTTATTTCACTGTGCCTTGAGACAGGTGTCTAGAGCTTTCATTTTACTTGTTCTACTGGATCAGGTTTGTATGTAAACCATAATGCTAAAACTCATTCTGAGGCAATTAACCGCAATTAACCATTAGTGAGATCATTAGCTAAAGCTAAAAAAAAATAGAATAAGGGCAAACTACTTAGCTTGGCCTAGTAACAAAACTTAACTTAAGCATTGCATTAATAATGGAGTACTGAAAATTGAGCACGAATACAGAAGATGTGCAAAAGAAAGGTTAGCAATGAGAAGAACAACCATTCCCTTTGTTATATCAAGATGCAGGTATGGCACATATTAAACTGCCAATGAGAATATCAACCACCAGAGATTTTTCTTTCTCATGAGTGAGTACAGATGTCTGATCTAATTCAGACTGAGTGCTGTCTAAACTGACTGAGAACTAGAAAACAGGAAAAGAAACATGTAAAAACTTTGTGAACTGTATGATCATGATTCTGATCTCATTTAGAATAGCTCTTCTGAAATCTAATATAGAACAGGTCATAAAGAAATTGTTGACCATTAGCCAAAGCAAAACAAATAATAACACAGTAACCTGTTCTTTTAAATAACTTGTAATTAGTAATTTTGTGGTTCCTTTAAAATGTAACCTTATTCTCTGGAATAATGTTTATCATTTGAACTGTTTTCCAAATATATTATTTATATATTTCTTGGTAACATTTTGGTTAGTTTGCTTGTTTGGGATTTTAAACAATGCTTGAAATTCTGGAACACATTGATACAGGTTATGTATAGGCCTTTCTTTTTTCAGTACAGTTACTATTGTAACATTAGGGTTTTTTCCCAAAAATATTCTGCAAAATATTTGGTCCTTAATACTTTCTATTTTAAGTTTCTGTAATTATACTGTGAAATTGTTGCAAATATATCCTCTGCACGAAATTTTTCCCTTAATCAAACTGAAAGCAACTTAAGATGTGTTATAAAGCCTTGGGAGAGGAGGATGCAAACCTCCCTGACCTTGGAAGAGTTAACTGGACCTCAAAATAATTAATCAGTTAGCGTTATAATTGCACCTGGAGGACTGCCAGTTCCAATTGAAAATGGGTCCCAGCTGTATGCAATCACTAATAAAGAAGAGGCTGTGGGCAGAAGTGAAGTTCTAAGTCCCTTTAGAAGATAGGAATATTGAGGAAGGAGGAGAAGAGGGGTTTTTTTTATTTATTGTTGTTATTATTGCTAATAACAATAATGGGAGAGAAGCTTGCAGGAGTAGTAGTAATGTTTGTGGTAGAGTCTGGAGTAGTGATAATGGCCTGGGGAAAGGTGTTTCTGACCTGATGTATTTCATGGTGTAGTTCAGAGAAACCGTCAGGCCTGTGGGAGAATGTATGTTGCTGTTCGTTGAGGACATCTCCAAGCTTGAACACTACACCACCTTTTCTGTATTAGCTACTGTGAGAATGGTATGAAACTCCTTTTGAGGACTCTCACAAGAATGAAATGAAGTCACTAAACTCTCAGTCCAAAGCTGAAGACCTGATGTAAGGCTTCAGACTTTCCATGCCTGAAAAATAGTGTCAGAAGGCAGCTATGACTCTACAGATATCTGGAGAGGAAGACATCTGCTGCTGAGTGGTTGTTAAGACAGACACTTGACTTCATGCTGTCCAGCTATTGTGATATGTACCTCATGGTGAGTAGTCCTTCCCCAAATCTAGGTGTGCTCACTATTAAAATAGCAGAACTCTATGATCTTTATAATATTGCACAAATGGTGTAGAGGACTGTAAAAACACTTACTCAATCCTTAAATGTGCAGAGGTGAGACTTCTTCTATCTTGAGAGAAATGTGTTTATTTAAATGCATTTTCTTTTACTGTCAGTAATAGTACTAGGAGTCTAATTTGTGGATGCCTCCCTTTAGTCACTTATCTCCTAGGCAATGCTAACCTGAACCCAAATCACAGCCCTAGCACTGGCCTGATGGGTGAAGCAGCACCCATCTGCCTGCCAAATGGAAAGGAATGCCAGTTTTTATTCCTGAAACTTAGTGAAGTAAGTAAACTGTAAGTCTGAGGGATTCTAAGTACTCAATTGGTGGAGAAGGGAACACTGAGACCTCCAAATAGAAGTTTCCTTTCCTTTCTCTTGCTCTTAAATTGCCATTTAGCCAGCTAGTAAGTAAATATTTGACTAGAGCAGCACCCAACTATTGCCAGCCATAAAGCAGATGAGGCTAGAAGAGAAGGGCTGCTCTTGAGGAGAGAAGAGGAAGCTGATAACACAAATTTCTGCCATAATGTTCAAATATCGGCAATCTGAGCAGGCAGAAGCAGCTCCTCATGGAGCTTTAACCTTAGAAAGAAGGTGAGCAGTTAAACAAAAATGTCTCAAGATTTTCTGAAAGACTTCTAATTTAAACTCACACATACAATCCTTTCTTTTTTATACTCTCTATATATATTTTTAACCTAATAGAAGGATAAAGCAAAAATTAGTTATCAGAGAGGCTTTTTGCAAGATCGGTCTCCCTAACTTTTGGGAATAACCTCTTGCGCTTAATGTAAGTTGATGGAAGACAAGAGCATATTCTGTAACAGAGGCAACTTCATGCATTCTCTGTGTGAAATTCACTTTCTTCATGCAATGTTTTACTAAAAAGAAATTGTATTCATGCTTGTGTTCATCATAATTTAAGATTAACGCCTGTAGTACAAAGTGAATTCTGCTCAAGCTTTAGCCTTTACCATCCTAAAAAATTGCCACTGTACTTAACTGCATCAGTCCCTTTCCATCTCCTGGTACTATTTCTGGCTGTTATAGAAACAAAGGAAGTTGCTCAAGAAATGCTATTGTAAAAGCAGATTTCAGTATTCTTCTTAAAATTTCAGCTGCTACTGGAGATTTTAAAGATACATGACTTAAACAGGATATCCATTCCTGAAGGTGAGACAGTGAATATGTTTCTATCAGCTCTTTATTAATGACTTGCCTGTGAACCATGTTCCGGTGCTGTAATGTTGACAGTTGTGCGAAAGTGGTGCTGGTTTGTATAAAGAAAGAGAACGTTGGTGTAGCTGAAAAGTCATGGGAAATCTGTAAGGGCCTAGGAGGTCAAACTTAATTCTGGTTGCTTCCAGCTGGCTTCCCACTGTGTAATCTGCTGTGAGAAATGTTCCAAGGAGCATGAAGTTTGGGACAAAATAGAATGCTGTATGCATAATACGCACCAGTCTTTCCATGCGTATGCAGCGTTTCAGACTGGAATGCAGATAGGAAACAGCTGGACCATATGGTACAGCTAACATTCAGCCTCTGCTTTGCAAAATTTAATGGACCAAAAGTTCAGTGCAACATGATTGCCCTATCCTGTGCACAGACTTTGTAATGCTGACTTCTTAACAGAGTACACAAGGGTTTGGAGATGAGTGAACTAAAATCCTTGAGAAGAGCTAAAACAATGCAGTTCAGCTATCTTAGCTGCTCTTTGTTTTTCTTGTAGGTTTTTTGGGCTGCAAAAGTCTGGAAGAAGCAGGGTGAAATAATATTCTTTTCTTTACTTATCCTCTGATTAATTTAGCAAAATAATTAGGAAATTAAATGAAGCTTGTCATTGTCTTAGGTTTAGGCACAGTATGCAGGAGCCCTCATTACTCAGCAGAGCCCTGGGAGAAAGAAGTACTAACTAGCGTTTCCTAGGAAAATTGTGGGGATATGAGAAACACAGGCATCTATGCAACAAATGACCTTCTGATCCTTAGGGGAAAAATGGCACTGTGGAAAAATAACTCTTAAGGGCAGTATAACTGGCTGGGACATAGGACTATTCCATGTATTTCATGATGTAGACTAATTCTTTTGTGGTAACTAAGTGTCTTGGATTACTCTGACAAATGCTAAAGGCATAGCATCCCATCATGTAAAATAAGAGACAGTCTTTGGCTTTACACCTAGATAGCAATGTTGCATATCCGCTAACATCACCTTCTCATCGATCTCTTTCAACATTTTTTAGCTTTGGGGTTTTTTCCTCTTTCATCCTATTTGACATTTGGAAAGGCATCGGTTCTTTAAGGGCTTTTAGCCCTTAAAATGCTTTCCTCTGTACATGCCCTCCAAAAGGCACAGATTATAACTTTTAGAGTTTGCAGCTAGCAAATGTGGTGATACTGCGTAGAGAAAAGGAGATTCCTCTCTAGCAAATGTGTTTTTCTTAGCACTGTCAAAAATCCAGCTGTATGCCTGCTGTCAACTACCCAGAAAATGTCTTGCCTGAGACCTGTCTACTTAATGAATAAACCTCTTTCATCTCCTGTACTGTCAAATAATAAAAATCCCCTGTGTGTTACCATTCTTTAGGTACAGTAGGAAGCTGCAGTACTAGCAGGTATGAGCCATCTTCTTTCTGTCTTCAAGTCACTAACTTTCCACCTGAGTATTATGATGTTTTAGGAGATTTTAAGTCCTAAATATGGCTTTCATCACAATGTCTAGCTATCTGACAGAAAACTAGAAGCAGTCCATTCTACTGAATACATTCTAGAACATACTGTTACAAGCTGAATAGAGATACAAACAGTAAATCTCTATCTCATTTTATAGATAAAACTGTTTAAAGAACTGTAGCTTATTGTGTGGGTGTTTGGTTTTTGTTTGGTTGGTTTTTTTGTTTTTTTGTTTTTTTTGTGGTGGTGGTATGGGGTTTTATTTGAGGGTTTTCTTTTAAAAAAAAAAAAAAAACAACAAGCTTCTACTGGTGTTAAACATCATTCACAAACTTGAAAGCTCTGCTAATAAGTGCTATCACTCAAAGACAACCTTTCTGCAGGACAGGAAGGGAGCAACTCTTAAACAGAATAATTACAATCTCCTGAATTTCAGTTTGTGGTAGCTTTCTAAGTTTCTAAGGAAGAGGCAAGTGGGATGTGGTACAACATACAAAGGACTTGCTTTTTCTCTTACCACTGCAAATGATTTTTCTACAGCTTCAAAGATACTGTGGTATATTTAGAAGAGAAAGCTCAATAAATGCTTCAAGTACTGGTAGAGTTTTCTGCTCTGAGCTTCTTAAAGTTGTTTGTTAAGCCTGTTCCAACTGTGAACCATTTTTGTGGGTTTTTGCCTTGGGGCGGGGGGAGGAGAGGAGTCTTTCTTCTTCTTCTTCTTCTTCTTCTTCTTCTTCTTTTCTCCCCTCTTTAACTTCTTTTAAGAATACCATTCCATCAATTAACTTCCCCATTTTGAGTAGTTACTTGAATTTTTACCTTTCACAGGAAGGCTACATGGAATTCTTCATTTATTTATAGCATTGCTTGTGTTGCTGAAAGTTCAAGAATAAAAGTGGGGTTTCCGCTTTACACATGCTGCTCTAAACATCAGTAGGTTAGACTTAAGAATTAAAAGTTTAGCAAGCCTTAAAAATGGACTGCTGAAGAAGTTTCTATTGGGGATTTTCAGAAGTGTGTTGTATGGATCTTGCCACTCGATGGCACTGTCTGTTTTATTTTCTTGCTGTAAGATATTAACACTTAGTGTATTCAAGTCCCAAAATATATCTGTGCCAGTAATAAAGCATGAGTTACTTTGAAGTGGTGTGTAAAGCATGAGAGGTGGGGACAAGTAACTCTGACGATTTCTTTCTTTTCATGTACCCATGACAGGTCAGGAGCTGTTACTGATTCATTCTGTGGCATGACACAATTTTGTCTCTGGTCATAGCCAAAGTAAATGTACAGGCCCCCACTCTAGGGCACATCCTTGCTTCTTTTTAAATAACCCACAATAAACATAATGTACAGTGAGTCTTCACATTTGCAGGGAAATTATATGCAAAATTACACTGCTTAAATAAAACAAAACATGCCCAATGAGATGGAGACTGGGCCTATGGAAACTGGGCTGTTCTGAAGGTTCCTCCTGGCTTGCCACAGCTCTCCGTGCTGCCAGGCAGGGATGTGATAACACTCAAGAAACATTACAACACATGTGGTGTTAAGTGTATTTTAAATGACTTCTCATCAGAATACAATTTCAACAAGTGTTTAAACATGAAAACAAATATGAATCAGCAGTGAAGAAACTTTTACTTCTGAAGAAGTTTGAGCATCTATTTATTATGTTGAATAAAAATGCAAATAAGCTTATTTAATTAGCTTTATCTTCTCTAGAAAGAAGAGAACTGTACAGTGAAACTACAAGGAATTTTTTTTTCTTTCCCATTTTGGTGCTTTTTCTAGTAGTTTGGTGAAAATTTTGAGCTTGACCTTTTCTTTCTAGCTGATATTAATATTTTTGTTGGCCACATCTGTATTTTATGGACTACTATAGCTTTATCAATCATCACATGCTGAGTGCCTTAGTATTTTCCCTTTTTCCAGGGTTTCAGTGGAATAAAATGTATGTAGTAGCATTTGATCAGTCTACTGTCTGGTATAAACTAGTGTGATCTGCCAGCCTAAATGGTGTTATGTTGTTTTCTGTCTGAGGTTTTTCCAAGTCAGAGAACAAAATGCTACTTTGTAAGAAAATGGTTCTTAAAAGTCCTTCTGCACTGAAACCCTACTGTGTGGATACTGATGTGCAGCAGCACCTTATTTGCCTAGAATATAGTCATGTCATAGGCCTCTAACTGTGAAATTGATATTGAAACAGACTTTGGTAGAAGTAATCCTTTCTATTGGTCTCGTAGACTACGAATATTTATAGGTCTAACTTACTAACTGCTTCACTCTAAGTACTTAGTCACTGTTCTGCATCTGTGAAACTTCCCGAGGTTAAACATTGTAGTAATAAAAAATACAAATATTACTGTTGTTTGAAAAGACCCAATTATATGGTGGACAATATGGAAAATGTATAAGCTGAAACAATCACTGTCATAAAGAACTTACACTATGTTTTTTCTGACACCTTGGATGTGGTTATATAGTCTTACAGAACTGTATTAATGTAGCTTAGTAAGTGCCTACCAGCTGAGCTGTGCAAACTCGCCCTGGATGCTCCTAGACCACTCAGCCTGCCAGATGTGACGTACTAGCTTAGCTTCTTACTATTTTATTTCGCAGTAGGAAGTAGCAAAGAGTGTGTATGTAACTAGTTACTGGAGTTTAGCAAGTTACCTCCTCACTACTACAATTTGAGTTTGAGGTGAAAGGCGTTCAGTTGTGCATTCCTGTCTGAATCACAGAATTCTTTTCTGCAATGTTACTCCATAATTAAAACTGAGTCATGTGCCTCAAAACTTGTGATAGTAATTGTTATTTGGCCAAAATAAGCAAGTTTTTGAAACCAAGTTAGAAGTTTAACTTGAGGACAACAGGGCAACAAAAATGGTGATTTCTCTTACTGTCAGCATCATAAGATGTCAATGGTGATGGATGATTTCCAGGCATCTTCTGGTACAATTTCATTAGAACAACCTTTCAGCACAGTAGTCTCTCAGCTACAGTTGGAGGGAGGAATAAGTGTACAAACAACACGTGAAAGTCAATTTAACCTTGACTGACAGAGCTATTCTGCAAACACTTTGATCTGGGACCATATCTTGAGGTTTTAATATAGAGGTGATATGCTACAATTTTTTTAAGAGGAAAAATAAAACCTGTATTTGGTAGGTTATTTTGTAGCACTCATCCTCACCTTTTTAACATCAATCTCAGAAAGATTAAAAACAACAATGACAAAACTCAATCAGCACGTAATGCTGGAAGAAACAAGTGGGACTGTTGTTGCTCAGAGTTTATGTGCTCTGGCACTTAAGGGGTATGAGTCAAGAAAGATTTGGAAGATGATGGTCAACTTTTTAACCACAACAGGTGGTAAGAGAGAGCAAGTTCTCTAGTTATTTAGCTCTAAGTTCTATTCTAGAGTAGCTTGCTGGAAAAGAATAGGAAGAAGGATGGAAATGCAATAAAAAATTACTGGTTTTCCAACCATCTGCCTATCTAAATAGGTACATATTGGTCAATGTTCTAGAAGAGAAGGAAAAATTCAGTTCTAGTCTTTGACAAATACACTTAGAATCACAAAACTGTATTGCCATGACAGCCAGCCTGGTTTTACATGAAGAAATTAGTTTTTACCTGCTGCTCTGGCAGGCAGCTTTGTCATCTCCATATGATGAGATGACCAGTGACAGTGTCCTGTATTAGGACTAACAAAACCCAAACTTCATAATGATAGTTCTGAGCAACTTTGTAGGTTATACTATGTCTTATTTAAAATAAAAGTACATACTGCTCAAATGTAGTTTGGGTCAACAACAAAATTCTAAATTAAAGCAGTAAACAAACGTGACTTTGTTTCTGCCTTTGGCAAGGGTGACAAAGTGATATAGTCAGTTCTGCCTTACATGCTCCAAGTCACATGTTGTCCATGACTCACATCATCTCTACAACTGGCTCTATTGTTCTGCACCGCACAACAGTATGAAGTGATACCAGCTGAAATGCAAGAAACAAGCACTGCCTTGTCAAAAGAGAAAGGAAAAAGATCGATTTTTTTTTTTTTTTTCCTAAAACCATTTGTGACTTAGCCTTTAAAAAGAAGTATGATAAAAGGCAATTAAACTGTCCTGGGTAAGAACTACTCCTCTTGTTTCTGGTATGGCTTAGATAATCCTGAAAAGTTTCAAATACATGTTTTTCTAATGAAAAAACATTTTTGTCAGAATATCGATCATCTTCAGTGGTAGTTGTCTGCTTATTTGCTGCTTATCACATGTGGATTTGCTGTTGTTTTTGTTGATTATAATTGGTGGTAGTTGGTTGGGAAAGGGTGGTTTAGTTGGTGTTGAGGTAACAAAGCTCTTTGCCCGGTATCAAAAGACTCACTAACAAGAGCAGGACATGTTCTGTGTTGTTAATGTATGAGTGGTTCTAAGCTGCTGTAGTCTTTGTAGAGTGACAGTTTTGAATAGCCGTAGGTAAACGCTTCACTATTAGAATCACAGCTTCAGATTTTTAAAACAAAAAACCAGCTGCTATCCAGTGGAAAGAAACATTAGTTATACGTTAGTCATGGTAGCTGGCATCTATTACTGGGAGCTGGAGTGTCACTGACTCTCTCCCTCACATGGCAGCTACTGTGTCCGCGGGTGGCAGTGGGTGTCTCCGATGGCCTTCCTGCATCCCACCACAATGAAGCGTGGATACACAGTGCTGGCACAATGCTGGGGACCGATTTTTTTTCCCACTACATATGAGACTGGAAGACGCAGCTGCTCTGTGGAAATGCAGGTCAGGAGCCACAGTAAGACTGGGTATAAGGATGAAGTCACCTTGATTTGATTCTTAAACCTTGTCTTAACACTGTAAGAGGGCGTTTTAATGTCTCAGCATAACCTTTTAGAAAGTCTTTTTGGTGCAGCTGGAGCTTGTCCCGGTGTGTTTGTTATGTGTTGTTATGGTCTCTACAGATGACTTGTTTCCTCCAGTTTTCTTGAGGGGTTTTTCAAAGGTGTTTAATATCTTTAATGTAAGTGGATAATATCATTTTCAGTGCCTTCTTGTAATGTACTGGTAGATACACCTTAAAAATCTGCTGGAGTGCTATCTGATTGGAATTCAATAGATATGAGCAAAACAACAGGCTGTTTCTTGTATGACTGACCTTCTAGGAGGAAACTGATTGGATAAAAGAATGGTTATTGTCTTAATACAAACACCAAAATTAAATGTAAAATGTTTTATGTTAAATTTTTTTTAAAAAAAAGAACTGAAGATTTTGGCTTTATTAAGCTGCAGTCCATAAGCATGCTTTTATTCATACCCAGCATAACTATACACTTACGTCCTTGAATTGCTACAAGACAGTGATATAGTTATTTGGTAGGATGTGTATAATATTTAAGTTTATTGAAAAATAAGCAAATTCTCAAAAACTATTATTGAAAATGCTATTTGCTTTTCTTCTTCTGAACAAGTTCCTCTTACTCTCCAGAGTAACATTTTTTGCTATTGCTGTATACTTGGAAGGAGACAGAACACTGATCTTAAAATATTTACCTTTAAGTTCCTGCTGACAAGTAACCTAAATCTTAAGATTTATAAAGTGCAGTAATTAGTATTCTTTTAAGCCATTGTGCACTCATTTAAAGCTTTAGAAACATACAGGTTCTTTCAGGCTATGTGACAAGGTTTGGAGTGTCAAAAGAAACATCATATTCTTGATGGTTTTTTAGTTTTGGGAATCTCGGGGCGGGGGGGGGGGGGGGGTATTCTCACCAGACTAACATCCCTTCTAGGTAGCATGGGTAAAATGCAATGTCTTGGGACAGAAGCTAAGATGGCCTAAAAGTGTCATCACAAGACACATGTGAAACAATAGAACAAATCTTTTGACTCCAGCATGCAATCATAGTGTATTTCTCTTATTTGAAAACAGTGCAGTAATTTCTTGTTTTCCCTTATGCTTCAGAATCTTGTAACATAAGCGCAGCTGTGTGATGATATGTTTAAACTTTATTTCTGACACTTGAAAACTGAGTTGTGGATATCTAGGCATGATGTGTGCACGTAAACACCTGGTAGGAACAAGTCCCCTGGGAAGAAGCAATGTATGGTGCTATGTGAAAATAAACTTGGAATAGATAGTAGGGCAAGTAACAAAGCAGCTGAATGAACAAAGTCCAGATGTGCATTTGCAACACAAATCTGAGTAAATTATAATTAGAATATGCAAGCCAAATACTTGCTGAATCAAACTCCGCTATGGTTCTTGTCACTAAATAAAAACATTTCCTTTTCTTTCTGCACGTGAGAGAGAAATGGGAATTGCCAAACCTGCAATTCTAGTCCCATGTCTGGCTTCCTAGCACACGAAAGAAACCTAAACTTTGTTTGGATTTTTATCAAAATCCTTACTCCTCTATTTAAACAACAGCAAGAATAACAACAATGATAACATCAGAACAGATGAGTCCTATCCTTATGAGGTATCTACTCCTGATTATCCACAACTAATGTGGGATCATGTCCTTATACTTTGGCACCATGTTATAGCTCTGATTATCTCTTTCCCTAGAAAAACTTATTTTGACTAGCCAAGGAATAAACCCTGTGATGTTTCCCCTCTGTGAGGTGCTACTGCATGTTTTACCCTATATGCACTTTGCTGCTCTCACCCTAGAGCAAATCTATCAAGATATATCATATCTGACCCTAGGGAGGTGCAGAGCCCCTGTTCAGCCTCTCAAAATGGCTTCCCTGAAGGTAAACTTATGGAGAACAGTAGCTTAAAGTTCAGGGTGTTTTAGTTTTGCTGCCTCTTTATGTAGATTAATGTTGTGAGAATTCAGGACTTAACCACTAAAATGCAGAACCCCAAGCCCCACCACTATGCTTTCACCACCTTTATGATGCTTTATTTAAAAAAAAGAAAAAAACTCCTTTTTGCTGCCTTGTTTACTTATTTTAGTATCAGAAAAAAATGACACTGAGTTGAGATTGACTTAGTTCCAAAAATATCAAATACGGTCCAGAACACATTTCAAAAAAAGAAAAAAAAATCCCAAACCTGCAAGCAAGTAGGGGTAGAGGTGAGAATAAGGGAAGACAAAAAATAATAAATGAATGCTCAGTTTAACCTAATTTAGTTTAACCTAACTCTTGTTGTGTGAGGTGCAAGCTTTTGCAATGTAACTCTTTTTTTTTTTTTGCTTTGGGGGTGTGGGGGTTTTTTGTTTTTGTCCTCGGCCTTGTCCTCTCTTTTGTCAGAGAGACAAGTTTGATCTTTTGGTTACTAACTGCTGTCATTTTTCCTCCATCCTTCCCCTCCCCCAGGACTGAAGGGAGGTAATGGCTTGTCACACACTTTTGTCATAGTAATATGGTCTCTCACTACTTAAGGAGGTAACTGCTTTCTTGAGTATTTCAGTGAGTTTTAACTTTAGAAGAAAATGTGATGAAAACCCATTGACACTTCTGTCTTGACTGGTGAGTGTGTGTTGTGTGAAAAGCTTTTAAGACTTGATCTTTGTTCTTAGATTCTAAGTCGGGTACAAGTTAAGCCCCAATCTTAAATTTTCTTCTTGTAAAGGAAACTGACAGATGTGCAGTAGGTAGAAATTACAGTTTCAAGATAGACCAGTGCTAACCTTGATCGCCTATATTGTTTTGATGTCGATTCCTTCCAAGGAAACTTAGTGTTATAATTAGTTGTGGTAAATAATTTAACAAATAGTATTTTACATCTTCAAAACTTCTGTGCAAACATTAATTCAGGCATTCTTCAAATGTTCCTCTATGCTAGGAAAGGGACTATTATGTCACTGTTATTACAGAAGCAACTGGAAGTGGCCTGCCATGTAAGCCAATACTATGTTGTTTCCTAGCTTTACCTTTATTTTTAAATAATGTTTGCAATGTTTTTTTGTTCTGCAACATCTGCTTCAATATAGAAGTGAATCCTTGCATGTTAAGGAGACTTCTTCCCTGCTCCTTACATCTCATTGGTTTCTATCAACAGAATGGCTGCACACATGCGTCTTGCATCAGGTGCAGTTAAGAACATTATCCTTGGCATACTTCTAAGAAATAATGAATGTTCTGTATATGCAATTGTCTAGTGACTTAAACTTTCCTTAATCCGTTAAACTTAAAGATAGTAGCTATTTCTGAAAATCTTCAAAATACTCACTCCTGTTATCTTGACTTACTTTCTACCCATTTGCATAGTAGATGGGAGAGTGCTTACTAAAAATTTATTTTGTCAGAAGTATAAGGCAGTTGTGAAAATGTGTTGAAAGTTATCCCGAAAGCAGGCTGTACTTAGAAGTGTTGTCCATTGGTATAGCCATGGTATTTAGGTTGTGCTTTGTGTCCAACAAATACATAACATTTGCTAAAATATCAGGTGCTAAATCTGGCATGTATCTGTTGAGGTTTGGCTTTTGTGAATTGTCTATGGTTATATAAACAAGGAAAGAAATGTGTAGGAGCATGTATTGATGGCTGCCACGTACAATAAATAAGGTTTGTGTGCATTAGAAGCAACTGTGTTAACCGCCTAGTACCATCCATTCAAACAATAATTGACTTAAAGGCAACTGTGCCACTTACCTCTGCTCAGTGACCCAGTTTGTATGAAATAAAATGTTTTTTACAGATATTAGTGCATCAAACTAAAGTTATTTGCTGAAATTCTGTATTGTTTCTTTGTGGTCCTGACAAGGATGGCCTGTCATCTTGGCTTTCTTCTGAATCAATAGAGCAAATGAAGGAAAAACTTTCTACTCTAAAGAGCTGTTTCTGGTTCCTTGTTGATGTTCTCTGTAAGTTCACTCTTGCTTTATTTGTTTTTAGATATAATTTCACATTAACCTGTTTTGACAAACCTGGCATTGTGCTTTTTTGTCCTGGGAAATCTATTATAAAGGACCCTGGCTTTCAAAATGCAAGAACTTCTGTAAAACTGGGTGCTGATCAAATGTCCCAAAAATATTGTCAATTCTGATGCCATGGCCATTAACAGTGATCATCCAAGTGGCCTTCATAAATTACTGCACAAAAGTTAATTTATTACTACAGTCTTCCAAACTGGCTCCAGTGAATTATCCAATCCCAGGGGTAAGGGGAGGGAATACTTGTCCACTTTAAAAACCTGAATGTCTGCTGTGATAAAACAAGTATGCAGTATGTCTTTTGAATCATAGGAGAACTTTAATTGCATAGGACTTGTGGAGGCTATTGAGTCCAACTGTCCTGCCTAAGGCCAAGCCATCTTCAAAGCTAGATCAAGTTGTTCCAGTTGAGTTTTGCCAGTATCCCAGGATGGAGGGTCCGCAACTTATCTGTACATGTTTCAGTGCTTACCCACTCTTATTATTAAATTGTTTTCTTGATATCAACGTAATTTCCCTTGTTGCTACTCTGACAGTCATGGTCAAAAAGCTCTTTCAGAGCTTTTAAACTTGTCTAGCCTTCAGCTTTTGATATTTGGTAGCTGCTATACGTTCATATGAAAATATCAAACCACAATCCATTCTCAGAATATTCCCCCCCCCCCCATCCTCCCCCGCAAAAAAGTACCTGATGACTGTAATTGATGGCTGGCCTTCTCTTGCTCTAAGCAAATAGATCAGGTTTCTTTTATCCCCATTGACTTTACCCTTTAGTCACTGCATCACAACGAACAGCTCATGTCTGGTTACTCTGATCCCTGGTTCTTTTCTGGTCATCTTCACTACATGTTGCCTCTTAGACCGGTTTCATGGTATGTGATAAGTTATCATAATCTGTTACTAATTCATCAGTCTTTGCATCGTCTGCACGCTGTGTGTGTTTCTGTATCTTCTGCTTATATCTTATTGCTACTTAGAAGATTGCTATAGCACAGTAGAAAAATACTGTTTTGCCATTTACAGTTGGTTTTCATGAATCACTTAATTTTATATGGTTCATCACCGTATCAACTGTATGGTTGATGTGGTATTTGATATGGCATTTAATATGTTCTGTGTTAACCTTCTCTGATTTAATATTTCAGAAAGTTCCCCTACCTCTTAGAGTATCTATGTGAAATGAGTTAATATATATTTAATTAAAAAAAAAGAAAAAGAAATGTTTTCAAAACAAAACTTGTCAGCCAAACCTGATATCCCATCAAACTAATGGATGGTAACTAAGAGCAAGTGATCCAGGCCATAATAGCTTAACAAGTAGGTTATATCTGGAGAGCTTCACACAAAAAAGGTGCAACCTAGACATCTAAGCAAGGCAAAAAATGCATTGGAATATGAACAAGAGCAGAAAATAATTCCTAAATAAGCATGGGAAGAAAAGAAAATAATGGAAGAACAACAAACTGGTCTCTAAATATCAGTCTCAATTCTGGTTTTGGCTACATTGATTTTCACAGAACCTAGAAGAGCAAAATAATCCCTCTTTCAAAGGTCACTAACAAAGGCTGGAGATGGAAGTCATGGGAAACAGGAAACTCAGGAAATAGTATTTTGATATCAGTCTATGAATATCAAAGTAAAAGTATTTATAATCTACTTAGTTATTCATCAGTAATGCAGTAACTTCTGTAACATCATGAGTGATGAGGAACACTTACCAGTGTTGTTAAAGCAAGACCGCAAAACTAGAGTCCATTCCCACCTCTCCCACAGTGGCCGCTTAACGGATTTAACTTAATTTAATCCATGAGTTAATTATTCAGCTTCATCTCATGGTTTCTTTGTTTTATTTTTTGGGGTAGCAATCTTTTTTAAGGTTGGAGGAAAAACTGCGTTAGTTCGTAACAAAGCATGATAGTTGAAAGCCTGGGCCTGTTCAAATTGATGATAAAGCCCTTATCAATATCATGGGGTCATGACTGCATGCAGTGTTTATAGAGTTCTTGAGGAAAGCCCTTGCAGCTACCAGCAGTGACTGTTAGCAAAATGTACTGAAAGAATAATTTCTTTAGATACACTGCATATACAAATATGAAAACTAGAGCTTGAGTTCAGAAATCTCAATCTCTATCTGTTTCTCCAAAATGCCAGAAGTCTGTTTTCATCCCTCTTCTGTCTGAGGTTTCACCTCAGTGCATTACCTAGACTTCAGTCTGTATTGTGTAGGTCTAAAAACTGGACAAAGGTTTTCAGTGATGGCCCCCTAGAAAATATAAACAGGGAAAGCCTGAGAACTATCACTTCTTCTCCCTCTTCCCCCTCCCCTCCCAAAGGTGGTGGTATAACTGGACAAGCTCAGTAGATTTGTCTGGGCAGGGACAGTTTTTGAATTATGTGTATTAAAATCCTTTGAGGTAGGAGTCTTGCCTTTTTAGTGAATAATGAAGCAACTTCTAAGATCAGATAGCAATAGAATAAAGGGGAGTTGATTGGAAGAGACCTCTGGAGGTTATCTAATTCAATCTGCTGCTTAAAATGGAGCACTTGCTCTAGCAAAGTCTTCAAAACTTTAAAGGATGGAGATTCCGCAGCCTCCTTGGGTTTTGCTCCAGTGTTTCATTTACCCTCTTGGAGGAAAAAGGTTTTTTCTAAATTCCTGTTTGAACCTCCCAAATGTCAGTCTGTGCCCATGACATAGCCTTATTATGTTCAGTGCCTCTTGCCTGCAGGTATTCTTAATGTCTATGCTTCTCAGCACTGATGAGGGGGAAAAATGAGAAACCTAGGTTCTCGTGACTATCTAAACTAGATAGCATACTTTGAACAGGGACTCCACTGCTATACGTCTTAATATCCAGACTTGCAAATATTCTCAGGTAAGTTTGTTCTTTCTAATTGTATAAAATATTTACATAATAATTCAATGGGTAGAAGACATTGCTTCTCATCTGAACCTGGCAATCGTCAGCTGGGTTCCAGTTCTTATGAGTAGGTAACTTCACAAAATAGAATAGGTCAACACGAGATTAATTCGCCTATGTCTTTTGCCTTTCCTTCCTCATTCACCACAATGTCCTGTGTATAGCACAGTAGTGAGGATGCTTTCCTGGAGGCTGCTTTAGCAGCATTTTCAGGATGGTGGTTGTCCTACTCTGTGTCGAGAGGAGAAAATCAATTCTCTCTTTTTTGAAATGTTAAGTGCTATAATCAAAGGAAACACATGGTAATTAAATGTCAATTTTATGTAAACAGCATAGGTTACTTACAGCTTATGTGCATACTTACAGCTATATTCAGAGCTCTGAATAAATAGATGAAGACATTTCTTAAATAGATCACTTTAATGTTTTACCTAATTCATTATCGTGCAGTCATATTTAACATATAGGAATGTTTCTCTTATTTCTCTACCAGTCTGAAACCTAACATGCTTTCCTTTGAGGTGATAAGAAATAAAAATTAAGTTTCTGAGGCAATTCACACTTAAAACACAAAAAACCTCTTCATATTAATAACTCCAAATCCATATTATGCCTTTAATTAAACATAGGGAAAGTTGTTTCGAATTTTCCCTAACGGCACAGAAGACCACACTCCTTTGTAGAAAGGAGGCTCATTAAAGTGTATTGACTTGTTTTCATTTCAGAGCCAAGTCTTCAGAAGAAAAAAGATGGAATTTTTTTTTTTGCTTGCAGTGTAAATAGGGTGCTGGCATGATACTCTTGGTGCTAGCCAGGACGGACACTGCCACACAAGTCGTACATATGATCTGTGGAGAGGAAGCACTGCCCACACATGCAGTGCAAAGAGGTTAAAGTAACTGTTTAGTCAGTCAGAAGAAACAGGGAAATTTTCCTCAGAAAATTGTATGAGAATGACTTCATCTGCAAGCTGTAAACAGATTGATTATAATAACAGGTATGCATTAAAAATTATAGTCACATAAATACTGTAAAACTTGGGCTTTAAAATTGCTTGCAGTAGTGTACCAAAAGTAGTTTGTTCGATGGGCTTAGCTGTATGTTAGTGTAGTGATGCATCTGTAGAAAAACTGTAGAGAGCAAAGCATGTTTTTTCCTTGAGGAGGTTTCTAAGAACCTTAGGCTGCCATTAACTGCTAACCATACACAAAATCTGACATGTAAATCAAATGGAAAATAACGTAAGGCTTCACTAGCATTCTGTGTGGCAGCTAGTATGACTTCTTCTGATGGCAGTCTTTCATTCCTTTGAGTAAGATCCTCACCTCAGCAGAGAGAGGAGTTTAGTGAAGAAGTAGGATGGAAGATTCCAAAAGGAATACATTTTCAAGATATTGGATGTATAGTTTAGGGTGGTATTTTTCAAGCAGACTTTCTCTAGCAATTTCAGAAAATCTTAAGTATGGTTCTGCAGTCTCTTCGGTTAGAAATACCAGGGTAACTCTTCGGAGGAGCATCCCTGCTTCTCTTTTGACAGCCCTTGCCACAGAAATCTAAATTGTGCTTTAGGATGGAAAAGTAAGGAAAAAATTGTCAGAGACTTTGCATGTTTTCTATAGATTCATAGTGGCTGTGTTTTCTGACTGAAAGGAAAATGGATAACACTGAAATGGAAAGGATTTGATCTTGTTTGTCTTAAATACCACTGAACTACAGTTGGGCTCAGACCTGTTTCTGACAGCTAGAGTCTCCGTTTACAGATTGTAGGTGAACTCCCCTTTCTAATAACTTCGTGCTTCGTGTCTGTCACTGAAGCATTCATTGGCTTGATGAGCAAGGTATTGCAAAACAGTGGCTACATTTCTCCAAACCGAAACCAGTAAATCAGATCAGTACTCACAAAAAGACACGGTTTTATGAAGCTGAATTTCCCTTATGAAAGGACACATTCCAATTACAAAAAGCTACAATTTAATGTGGTCAAAGAACAGCGAGGGGGGCTGTGCATCCATTAGTGCCTAGTAACACCAATTATATAGGAAAAAAGATAAATATGGAAACTCAGTTACAATCAGTAATGATAAGGGGCCTGCATGTAGGACAATAGCATTGCTGTCTTGGGTTACTTTCCACAAAGTAATCTGGAAAGTAGATGAAAACTAGTTAGACAGTAATTTAATACAACTACTGCACAAGCCAGAAGGAAAAGTAACATTTCACTGTGTAGTGGATCAATAAAAGAAGGTCTTAAATAAGAATAGTCTGATTAGTCAGAATAATTAAGATCTACCAGGGTGCAATTACTTCCTATACGAAGAATAGAACCTTATGCAACACCCTAAAGTAGCTGGAGTCTTCCACACCTGGTGCGAAGGTTTTGTTTTCACAGCTACAGAAAGTGGTTTTAAAGACTCCAGACTTCTATATCAAACTGGAAAATCAACAAGGCTAATTTTGACAATAGCCTGTATTCTTCCAGCTGTTCTAAAGTGAAGGTAAATGCTTTTAAATGAATGAAGCAGGCATGTATTTAAAATTAGATTCAAATTGAAGATAGTTAATAAAAAAGTAAAAAAGTGAAAATACTAAATTAGTGTTAGGTTCCTTTTAAGCTTGTCACCAGCAGGATAATGTTCATACTTTTATTGACATAATAGTCCAGTATTGTTATCCTGCTCTTCCTTCACTTTCTTTTGTGCTCTCCCTTCACCTTCTGCCCTTTGAGTTAAACAACAGTAGATTCTTTCCACTTCACCTGAAATAAAATCCTTAAATCTACTCTAGATAAGGTCATTACCTGCTATTCAGGTTATGTTCATGTTTTAACTTTCTAGTATGTTATTTACCTTCTTGGTCTGTCTTCTAAGTAGCTCAGATTCTTGCGCTGTATCCTTGCTGGGACAATTTCAAAAGAAGGTGTGGTGAGACACAGACCACTTCTTAACTCGCTGGTTAGGGCAATCGTATGGAATTAGGAAATGCAGGTTTGCATTTGAAGGGAAGGGAATTGAATTTGTCTTCCACACCCTGGATGAACACTGTACCAGAGGAAGCTGTTGAAAGGTATGATTGTTAGTAGCAGTTGTGAGGTAACTAATGAGAAAGCTATGAGAGTGCCAGACAAAATGAGGCAATTAAATCATTTAGGGAAAAGAACAACTATTTTCTGGTCCACTTTTGCATTTTGAAAGAAAAAACTGGCAAAATCTTCAGCCTTGCCATCAGTTGAATATGCATGAACACAAATAGAAGCAAACCTAGAAGTATCTAGGTATGTATTTTTATTTATATTATCTTGTTCTTTTAAAGGTTCCCTTGATTTAGGCATAAGCTAAGGCTTTGGGGGGAGGGTGCTTTTAATTTGGGTCTCTAAAATCTATCAAAGTCCCATTTTTTTTTAACTTGCTGGTTTTGCATTGTTGTTGCTACAGCTAGATATAAGTTTTGCTTTGTTTTTCTTTTTCATCTGTAATTGGAATAAGAAAGATGCCGGATGGTTTAAATTCAATAAAGACTGATGTGATCACTTAGCCAGTAATGGGGTCATATGATCTACTTACATATAGCTCTATTAAGTGGTTGGATGAATACTTGGACACTTACTCATCCTTTGTCACACTCTCTGCCATAACCTTGCCAGATATTTATAAGTCTCTTTTTCATTAGACCTACCAATTTGCCCTCACGGGTTTGTGATTTTTTTTTTTCATACTCTTCAAGGTTTTTTTGCCCATACATCTTATTAGTAATAATGAATATAAACATCACCGCTCTGTTTCAGAGAGCTTGGAGGAAGCTATTTTTAATATTATTGGGTTAACATATTACAGGATTTCTTCATTAGATCTATGCTGCCAGTGTACAGGGGAAATTAGTAATTGTCAGAGAGGATGATGTGCATCTGCTTTTTATGCAGCTCATCATTTAGGACTGAAAAAGGTATGTAAGTTTTAAGTATATGCTTGCTGGATTTTAAATTTTACGTCTTCTCGGATTAAATATTTAGAATCACTAACAAGCCAGCTCACACTATTTTGCCGCACCCATATAGACTAGATGAAGCAGTTTTCTCATACCTACCTTTTGTGACTCTTGTTTGTTTATATATATATGTATATGTATACTTTCCACGTAAAGAATAGTGCAGCTTTAGCCTATTTGTCAAAGCTGCAGTTTATAGGAAATATCTGATTCCTCATCATATGCATGTGCACATACTTGCTCCCTGCTTCTTAAGCTAATCATCCAAAAGCTTGTGACAATAAATGTAGAGTGGTTTCTTGTCTGCAGCAGTATTCTTTGGAAGGGAAGATTCCCTGGTGAATTCATTATTACGCAGAAGTCCCACCCTCATGAAACTGCTGTAGACACATAACAGGATTACTGTTCAAGAGTTTACTGGGATGTAAGTAAAATTGTTCCAGTCGGTCAGAAGCAAGCATCTTTGACTAAGGTAAGAGAACGATCTCTCTTATACACTTCGGGAGAAATAAGGAAGCATTTCTATTTTATTTTCTGTAGAGAAAATTCCTTTAGACATTCTAGTACCAGTTCAGTTCATAATGGAAAAAACATAGTGCTCCTATTAAAAACTCTAAAGCTAGCTTTGTAAAAATGTCTTGTTAGTATTAGTATATTTCCATTCAAACAACCAACAGAGGTTGATTGTTTTACTGCTTGGGGAAAATATGTAGTTCAAAAACCTTTAAAAATGCTAGAGAGAGGGCTTTTTTATATTGCTGAATTATTTTTGATTTTTGAGAGAGAAACTTAACAGGGGTTTTTTTGGTCACTCAGTATTGTTTCCTCAGCATCTTGTAATTTCATATTTAGCATGAAAATATCAATTTGCAGTTTTCATGTGTTGTTCGTTGTATGTTATAGCTTGAAAAAATACATATTTCACCTCTGAATCACTGTTTTGATAATAGTAATTTGTTATATCAGACCCTTTTTTATAAATCTTTTAACTTTTCTAATTAGATAATGTACAGAATGCATTCATGTAATTCTCAGAAAACAAATTAGCCAGATCTAATAATCTAATGGCATAGCAGACTTCTCAAAATGTACAGCTGTCTAATCAATGTGATGGCAAATGGAATGATCTGTGGCCTTCAAGGCTGGGAGTTAATTGAATGAACAGAGAGGATGGGGTTTTTTTGTTTTTTTTTTGTTTTGTTTTTTTTTGTTTTTTTTTGTAACAGCAGCTCATATATTCCTAATGGAGAGCTTGGTTTTATTCTTCCTTAAAGTAATTGCACGTTTATCCTTAATTGAACTCCCCTGATTTTATCCAGCAGGTTGCTTTTAGGCAGGGCAAGGGTCTTTGACACTTATACTTTGGAGAGTTAAATTGTCAATATGATGTATAGAACACCTATTTATAACTGTAAGTGACTAAAAATCATTTTAACCTGCACTTAAAACATTACCTTACTCCCAATTTCTAGAAGCAAAGTAAAATTAGAGTGCTGGGAAGTGTCTCAATATCTCAAAAAAACCACACTCTGTATTTCGGATATGCTATGCTCTCCCCATTACTGTATGAGGAAATACAACACAAAATTAACTTTGTTAAAGTCTGTTTTTTCTGTATGAAACCAGCTACAACACAAATGATTTACTCCACAGTCAGCTTGGTGCAGGAGGCTATGTAATGAATCTAGATTCTTATAAGTCAGTTCTCTTACTAGGGTTCAGATATGAGAAATGTCAGAACAATTATAATGTTCATATCATCACCCATGTCTCCAAAAATTTGGAAAGTCATCTGCCTGCCCACACCTCCTCCAAGTGCTCCATATCTGGGGAGCACAGTGATCAGAAGTACCTGCATTTTTGAATGCCAGCCATGCCCATGCACTTGTGCTCTGGGAGAGCCTGGTACCCGTCGCTTTCTTCTGGCTCATGTCCTGTCTTCTCGTTGTGCTCCCCACAGCAACTGTACTGAGATCCTGGATTTAACAGGATGGGGAGAAGAGGAAAACAAAGACTCAGAAAAGCCTACTGTTCAGCTGTAAAAACATAAATGGAATCATTAAGCCATGTTCAAAGGGGGTCACAACCAGGACACAGTGAAATGCAAAGTTAAAGCAAGGACAGATAGCAAAGAACTACATGCTGTCAGTGGTCCAGCTGCTTGTCTGTATCATGACAAGATGGATGGGATTTTGGCACGAGGTACTAGCATCATCCTGTGCTTTATTTCAGGGATGGTTGATAAATTGAAAACCAGAAGATGACATGATCACTTCAAGCAAGTGACTTGCTTGAAGCTGTGCCTGAGCCTCAAACAGAATTTTAATATACAGAAGTCTGAATGAGACTCTGTAGAAACAGGCTTGAACCTTAAATGCCAGGCCTAGAGCTAAATTGTTCAGGAAGCAGGGAGGTTCCAGGAGCATGCAAGGGCAGTGGTAAATACCAGCGCATGGCATGTGTTAAAAGCTAGTGGTGTTGAATACTGTGACATCTTGTACTTACTGTTTCCTGGAGACAGTCTTGGGTGCACATGCATTATTATGTATGTAGGGGTTTTGTCTCAATGGTAAATGCACACTGCAAGAATTACTGTCCCTGGAACAGTGAGGCAGCCCTAGCTTCACCTTCCCGAACCTGGCACCTTTGCTGGATCAAACCTAGATATGATGTGGGTTCAGAATGCACCTTGGCACAAGAGCATATGTCAGATAGCTTGATGGGCAGATTAGTTTTGTTGCTTTTTTTTTTCTTGTGGTTCAGTTATGCTAAACGCAGAAAACAATAATTCATCCTACCACTGTAGTTACTGCAAACTTGATTTTTCTATAGCTTTAAACAGGAAATATAGTGGAAACAACCTTAATGAGGAACTAGTAACTGTTGCTCTCACAACACACACATTGATTTCAAAACATAGTTTATGGCACAAGGATTTTGAGTGTGTTTCAGGGATATTCAAAGTTTAGATGATGAACTCTAGAAATCTAGTATTGCTAGCTAGATCTGGCTCTCGTCTCCTGGGAGTCTGAGCCAGGGCCTATTGCATTTCAGCCACTTAGTTTTAGGAAGATACTCTGCGATGCCTTCCCCCTGCCATGTGAACCATGTTCTCCACTGGTATTCGATACTCTCAGGGTTGTCCCTTTGCTCTGTGAGCAAGTAGTTCTTTTATTTCTTGGTTACATACAGTTTGGCCATACTCAATGCTGATAGGACTGCCTACTGGCCTTAGCAGACTTTATTCCATGACCATATTTTATCCTTTGCCAAAAACATTGTATTTTTTTCTATAGTCTTGGGACCTCTGTTTTTCCACATGGATCTTGGAGCTCATTTTGCTCTTTTCCAGTGCTTAATGAATCTCCATAATGAGCAGGTTCCCTTCATTCCCATAACTTGGAAAAAAGCTCTGGGAATGCCATCTCAGAAGTATGCAGTGGAAAAAAGTCCATTTCCTTGGAAACTTAACAATGAACAATAACTTTTCACACTTGAAAAGCATCCTTCACAAAAATGCGTAAAATGCTTCCACATTGTTTGCTTTATTCTTCTTCCACTCTCCCCTTTGAACAAGGAAGAAAACACAGAAGTGTCTTGCGCAGTTTGGATTAGGAGAGGCTTTCCCAAAGAAGAAACAAAAAATACCAAAGGAAGAGACTCTTCCTGTGACTCAGACTTGTATCCATAAATGCAGTGACCCCACATGCTAATCCATTCTTTGTAATTCTTAAAATTTGAAGAGGTCCTACAAGCTGCCTAAATCCTTCTCTGCTTCTCACTCTGGCCAAAGAGGTGTCTAACTGTACAGTGAAAAGATGACTTCCATACCTTATAAATTCATGGAGACATGCAAAATGCAAGCATTTTGTGTTGGAAGAGGGAGGGAGAAACCCCTCACATGCTTGGTAAGGAAAGAACATGTATTACTCCAATGAAATTACCCCAATGAAATATTGTCCTGCAGCTGCTACTCAAACTTTATAGTGGGATAAAGGCGTATGTTTATCAAAAGTGACATCGGTTCTATTGCACTTTTAATATTAATTACACAAAGCCATAGTCTAACATATTCTCCTCAACCTGGCGCAATGAGGTACTCTGCTGGTGCCTTGTCACGAATCAGAAGGAGATCTTCCTTGAAGCAGGAGCATAAGGTATTGCTGATGATAGACTCTGCCAACAGACATTAAAGTAGCAGTATGGCATCTGGTGAAGTATTTTGTGAAAGCCTTCCGGAGCACGATCTCCCTGATCTTAACAAGGCGCACTCTCTCTCCTGCACTTGTTGATGCTATTGCAAATTAGGAGAGGTATTATTCACTTCCTGCACATCTTATGTCTCTCTCTTTCTGCTCTCAAAGTCTCGAAAGGCACACTTTGCTGTCTCTCCACACCTACATGTGCAGTTTATCAGGGGGTGGGGGAACATTTTAAATCCAAACTCTGGTAAAGGCTGCTTCAACTACATTGTCAGAAAGGAGAGATCAGTAGCAGAAATGTTGGCATACTCTTTGTAGTACTAGTTACATTAGCACTTCAGCCACTCTTTCATCAGAGAAACAAGTTTGAGCTCTTAAAAAAAATTCCTGCATACTGAGGTTTTTCAATCTGTGTGGACTGTGGTAAAATTGTTACATGGTCAGACAAGGTTTGGAGCTTGATGGCAGACAGGCTTTGGAGCATAATGGACTGGTACTTTATTTCTGCCTCTACTCAGGTTTGGTGAAAAGGTCAATTTGCAGGAATACAAATTTTATTGATAATTCAATGTAATTTGTACGTGCACAGCCTTGAAGACAAGCAATCTTCATACAACATACTGACAGTGTCATCTTAGTGACGTACTACTATCTGCTTATACCAGACAGGTTAGTTGCTGATGGCTAATAAGTCTGTTAACTTCCAGACAGTGGTGAAGGTATTTCTGAATGAATGAAGGAACTCTCATGCTGGTATTTTACCTTATACATATGCTTGCTGCAGATGACCATGAAGAAGAATCCCTTTATTATTCTGAATTCCCTTTACATTTCTGAAGTTGCAGTATAATCCTTTTCTGGTAGTCAGTAATTGTACAAAAATGAAGCTGCATAGTAGAAAGTTATTCTAGGATAAAGAATCCTTTTTTGAGCATCTTCTTGCTCTGTCTTGTTGTTGTTCATCTTATTTTTGTCCTTCACTTGACTTCATCTCTAGGAAGAAAATAATGTAATTGCAAACATTAGAGCCAAAATGGCTTGCGAATGTGGTGATGGGTCGGGAGAGCTTCAGCCACCCACTTGCTAGGGTCGAGCAGGTGTGCCCTAGCTGCATTTATTCTCTTCCTGTCATTCCAGTGGGGCGGGTTTTTTGGGTTTGGTTTGTTTTGGTTTTTCCCTCCTCGCATTCCCCCCCCCCCCACCCCAAGCCAAGTTGTCTGTTAAGAGTTTGAAACTGGGGCCAACTGACAAAGAGAAACAGATTATAAAATGGTAAGAAAGAAATCACAGGATTTCCAGTGCCTTCAAAGTGAATGGCTTTTCTCCATGCAGAAACTATCCAGTTATGCAAGAAGACTAGCAACAATGTCAAAGAGGGTGGAATAGTAGTATGGCAGGTAGCTGAAGCATACTTTGGGGAATGCTCCCTGTTGGAGTAGAAATTTGCAGTAAAATAAAGTGAAATGTTTTTATTGTTGACTACTGCATATAGAGCAAAAATAGGGGGAGGGAGGTAACCGGGGGGGGGGGGGGGGGTGGAACAAATGGGGCTTCAGCAAAATTGCCTCCTACTTACCTGCTGTCTAGAAAGCAGGCACCTGCTTCCACGCTTCTGCTGCCCTTGTTCTGGCTCAACCTAACTTCATACCAGTTAGTTTAGTAGTCCTGCTTTTAAGTAAGTCTTCTGGAATGATGAAACCATTGATATAGTGCAAATACTCACACACACACCAACAGACTTTGCAAGGTATTTTAGGTGTAACAATTATAACCAAAGGAAATCGCCTTCTAGGCTTGGGATGGAAAGACATTGTTTTCTATTATACGTGGATTTATTTTCACCAAAAATTAAATACCTAGCCTGATTTGATTTGCAACAAAACTTAAATTTATTTCAAAGTTGGTTTTCTCAGTAATTATCTGTAAGCTAATGAGCTACTTGTATCCCAACTTTTATGCATCTTCATATACTACATAGATGTATAAATCAGTATGCTTTGACAGATATATATGCTATTTAAAACTATTATATTTTCTTTATATTTTTGCTATTTAAATATATTGCATTCAAAATATGCAAACATTTATAGCTTGTTTTCAGAATTCTATCATAAGCATTGAAAAGTATGAATTATATACTTTTCATAGAAAATTTTGTGAGTTCTGTTAGGTACAGGACAATTCAGATATTACATGTGTGTTTATAAAGGTGAGAGCTATTCAGTCTTTTGAAATGCAAAGATATTTTCAAAATGTAATGCTACTTAAGGACATACTTCTAAAAGGATGGATAGACTATGTATCATGATCTATATTCATGTATGCAGGAGAAATGAGCTAGGTATTCATTACACATATAATAACATATTTAATGTACTTGTAATGACTAACGCACCAGACATGTAACATACTTGTAGTGGCTAAGTTTTACCTGTTTTTTTTATTATACATACAGCTTTTCTGTGCTAAAGCCCTGACAAAAGAATTCTATTCTAAGCTTTAACAGTAGCACCAATTTTACAGAGTCACTCTGGATAACTTATGTACGCTATGTTGATTTTATTTAGACTCCCCTAATGGAAGTTCCCCAGCATGATTTGACCTTACACTTGCTAAATTCAGGGTCCTGTTGAAAGGAACAAGAGTCATACAAGTGTTATTATGTATATCGTGTTAGAAACAAGAAAAAACTTGAGCAATATTTTTCAGCAGGCTCTCTGATGCTGTGAAGATTATGCCTCAGTTTGCTCTTAGGCGGCTAGTGGGAGTCTCAAGGGTATCCCTCTAGCCAGAAGGACTGCTGCTCCAGAAGGAAGATGCATCTCCTTTTGGAGATTTTTCACATATCTTTTGGCATCTAGAACAGGACTAGATGCTTAGGTGTGGGTGACTGAATCTCAAGCACCCTATTGGTGATTTCCTTAATCTAGAGATTATCAGAAAGCAGCACGCTTGCCAGCAGAGCTGCTTTCTTCATAAATTTAGCCTGAGGTGGCCCTGTGCCTCAAACTCACTTTCCTATTCTAATAGGAAATAGGAATAGGGCTTTCAAAAGGGAAGCTTCCACACTTGCTGATAATGTAAATACGACTTACATTCTCCATTCCCTCTAAAAATAGTTGTTGACAATAGAGCAGCCTCAAATGCTGTAGAGGGTGTAGCTATGTAGAAAATCAAGAGTTGGTAGTTTCAAGCCACTATATGTAATGCTGCAATTTGCTGGATTCCATGCAGTTGCCAGTCATGTTATTGAAGTATTTTATCAAACATACAATTCATGGGTTTTAAGTCCGACAGGGCTGTAGAATGGTTTGGGCTTACTCCTGACACATGCTTATGTTAACATCTCATTACTCAAGCGTTCCCTCAAAGTTTTTTGTTTATTTGGTTTTTTTGGTGGCTCACATTTTTTTGATTTGGATCAGGCTGAGGGGATGATCCCTTGGGCAGGGTTCCTGTTGTCTATGGAGGATTAGAGACATTTCCTGACATTAGAGCTTCTGGTTTAAGGTGATGATGATGATCTAACAGCCTTATTTTATTTCTGTTGAAAAATGGGATAATACTTTGTACAGCAGTGGTCTGGTCCTTAGTTACTTGCTTGTATAGTGGTTTTTCTAAGCAAATTTTTGGATTTTGGCTTGGTCTCTAGAATTTTTCTTTGCACATTGATAAAGAGCTGGGGGAGTTGGGGAGAGAGACCATATTCATGGTCTTTCCCTGCCTCTTCTGTCTGTATAGGTTCGAATATGATGCATTGCTGGTGTTAGCACAGGAGAAAGAATGGGCTTCTGCAGCTCTGAGTATAACTTTCATTTTAACTTCTTACTTTATATTGGCTATTATAGTGAACAAATAAGTCTTAGATTAAAAAAGACCATATGCAGAACATGCACAAGATATAGTACAGCAAAACTATTGAGAGAAACTTCTATAGTTATTTTCTTTTATGTCAGTATGAGAAGCTAGCATTTCTCTGAGTTGACATTGTGAAGGGATGGGAAAAGGACAGCAAGAAGAATGATTTTAATTCTTGAAATGAATGAAGAAGGAAAATAAAATGCCACAAAGGTACTGGATGTGTCTTTTTCAATTCCCCTTGATGTCAAGACACACATCTGTCTCTTTGGCACAAAAGAGAAAGAAGCATTTTATCTCTTTCTCATGCCAAGAGGCATCAAGTAGATCTGTCAGGTGAATCTCATGTCTGCAGAAAAGCACAGTTCCTGTAAGAAGCATCCAATTAGCCTACTTATGTCACTTAGTACTGTATGCTTTTGTGTTCTTTGAGTATAGATTCGTTTCTGTGCTCTAATTCCTGCCATTAATATTCGCTCACCATAAGCTTGATTTGTTATGCATTATTTATCAAGTTTTAACAGTGTTATGACAAGTTCTAACTAGGAAAGAAGCAAAAGTATTGGCCCAAAGGTGCTTTTAGCCTAAACAGCCCACACACTGAAGAAGAAAGATGAAAAATGCTATGAAAAATACAGCAATTGGGCTTACAGATGCCTGCGTTATGCTCCTTGGATTATTTTTTAAAAAACTGTCTGTAGAGTCAGCAGTTTTCTTGGATTTTAGGAGACCTAAGATTCTACAGGCCTGACTTTGGAACATTGCAAAATAAACCCCAAAAGCATAGCAGCGAGAACCTCTGCTGCCAAAATGGGGACCAAGTAAATAATAATTGGATAAAGGCCCTTGTAGATGCTTCTACAGATTGTGGTGCAGAGTAGAATCGGATCGTGTAGCTGATGAATGTAAATCACTAATACAAATCTTCTAGTTGTTTAGATAGTATATCTGAAACGAACTAGCTTTGTAGCCCGAAGAAATTTTTAAAACTTTCATGAAGGGCGTTTGGACTGGGTAAAGGAACAGAGGTATGTAAAACCCTCTTGGGGAATAAAACATTTTCCAAGGATGCTGGGTAAAGCCAGTCACTGATTTTGCAGAGAACTGATAAAAACTGTCTGTTTTGAGCATGCATTTTGGAGCTGTTTAAAGTCAGAACTCCAGGCAGCAGTTATGAAAACAAGGAAACAAGCTTTGCACTTTCGCTCCTATGTATTTCATTTAATGCTGGTATGGAAGAGAGAAAGCTACCTGCTGGAAATCGGGTAGAAGACTCAGCATGGGTAGTTAAGCAGTCTTTAAGAGGAAGCAATTGCTGCCTGTGTGCATGTGATTTAAATGATTTATTTATTTGATTATTCAATTAAATGTGAACAGGAGTGCCAGTCGGAACTGTTGCCTCAAGAATCCATTATATATCACCTTAGAACAAGCTAAGCTAAATGCGTGAAAGCAGTTCTTTAGAAGAATAAATTTGAATAAATGTCTATTCAAATCTAGATAAGTGGCATGGCTATATATATATGAATATATACATACAAGCAGTTAGAGGAAGATTTAACCTGCAGGTGTGCCAGCCCAGCAGAATTCAGCACCTTATGTTAAACACCTCAACAAAAGGATATGTAAACACTTCAGAAAGGAATTCATTCAGGAGGAGCTGTCAAAGCTGTGTGTAAGGTATCACTGGTGATGGTATAGTGTCACCCTTCTTAATGAGCAGCCTAACGTAAGAAATCAGATCCTTCTGCTCCCTCCTCTGTTTGATGGAATTTTAACCCACTTCTGCATCTGCCGTAGAACAGCTGTGAACGGGGCACATTTCAGGCAAAAGAATAGTTAACATCTGCAACAGTCATAGCTCACAGTACCCCTCAGTGCTCAAATCTTTTATCATGAGTTACATTGTACTGCATTCTATTCTGTCAAAGATGCTATTGAAGGTTTAACCACAGTCCATATATTCTCAGCATTGAAATCTGTACAGCTGTTGTAATAAACAAATAGGAATGGGTCTGAACTGAAGCTGTTGTGGGGAGCTGGACTCACAACTGCTCTAATTTTAACCTACTCACTTTGAAAAATATTTTTATCGTTCAGAATATCTGGCATTTGGGATGTGAGCAAAAATGTGTGATTTGGATAAAATGAGTAAAGTTTTCTGGTCATTAGTTAAGCTTTAAATTCCTATAGGAATAACTCAGAGCTGATGTAATGCACAAGTTGAGGGAAATTATAAATTGCTGGAGGATATTGTCATAGACTTATCCACAGTTGTGGTTTAGAAATACCTCTAATGTTGACTTTGTAAAGCCAGTTGGTTTGTGAGTCATTTTTAAAGCACTTCATAATCGTATGAAAGTGACTTTTGAATTTTATTGACAGATTTCTCTTTAGGGAACAACTTATTTTCTTTAGCAATAAGTTATTTACTATTCCATTTTAATTGATATTACATGGAGTCCCCAGATATATGGTTTTATAGTTATAAAATTAAAAGGTTGGATTTCTATCAAATATATATATATATGATAGTCAAATACTCTACAAATGAAGTAAGGCATAATGATAATATACAGTCACACCTTTAAATCAATCAAGGGATTAAAAGGCTCGTGGTATTTTACGAAGACCTCTGTATGTTCCACGAAGAAACCCAGCTTATTCTACTTCTACTATGAAGCATCTGTTTTAAAAGCATGTGAAGCTTCTCTAAATATAGTCTTTAATGCTTCAGCTGTTAAAAATACAAAGCTTTTAAAGATTTAGATATACTCATATAGTGGAAATGAAAATAAACTGCTGATGCCTGAAAGTGAAAGGTTTTGTGCTTCCCCTTTATCCTGCTGTGCACCCTGTAAATCAGCCACACTCACCAAGCACCAACCTAACTTTTTTTTTTGTAAAATATACCCTTTGACCATACTTTTATTTAACTTAAGCTAAAACAGCAAAAAGGGTTGGGTTTTTTTTTTTCTTTTTCCCTCCCTTGCAACATTGCCATAACTACTGTGCTAATGCTAGAATTAAAAAGGCAGGAAGAACAATGCCTGAGCTGGAATCGGATTCTCTAAGCATGACCCTACTGGCTCAACCTATTTTATTTCCTACAGTGTATCTCTAATTCTTCCCCTATCCCACATCTATCACAGTAATGTACAGGGGTATAGGAGACCAAATTCTGCTCCTTCTCATAATCTCTCTACCACCTCATTAAGTAGGATATTTCCATCTCTATTCCTAGATGGCAGCCTAGAAATTCTGGAGTTTGAAAATTATGTTTTCTTCACAGGGCATCTACACTAAATAACTTAGTAGCCTCAATAGTGAGGGTAGTTTTTCTGGTTCAGCACTGGGGAGAAAACCTTTTGCTTTTTGAAGGATTGTGCCTTCATGTAACACTGTTCTGGATGCAGAAGGGTTAAGCAACATGCCTGGGAAGATGAGTATTGGTTGTAATGCTGTTTTCAGTTAGGTTTGATAAAGAATTGTATACAAGAGTAATAGTCATAGGGAGTGGGGAGCTGCTTCAGAAGAAAGAACAGATGGGAAAGTTGACAGACTTATGATCCAGGTGATTGGTATAATAAGCTAGAGGAAGTAACGCAGCAGAAAGCAAAGCATTTTAAGTAACGTGCCATGCATATTTTTACTGTGCTTGTCTTATGCACGAGCTGCATTATTCCATGGAACATCTGACTTTGCAATTCTGAATGCACCTGCATCCATTCTGGGTGAGAAGTTGTGGCTAACCCAAGTCACTGCACACACTGGCAGGTGTTATGTCCTGAAATAAGGAATGTATTTCTTACCTCATTACTGCTTTTTTATTTGTTTTGAACTTGGAGGTCAAATTGAGAATTCAAGGGAATATTTTCTAAAGATAACATGATAGAAGATGCATATGTGTAACTTCTCTCCTTGATTACATGATATGTAACTTTTCTCCTAAATAAGACAAAGAAAAGCATGGAACCAATATTGTCTCAAAAGTACATTTAATTTGATTTTTGCAAAGCAGATATGAATTACTTGAGTAAGAACCTACTTCTCCCTGCCTTTATATTTGTTCATTCCTACCTTAAATTCTTGTCATGCTAAAAGGAATTCCTACAGTCTACTGCTCTTATGCTAAAAGCCATGCAATGGAGCAGGACTGAATAGATGCCAGGGAACAGTGGAGATGATCTAATTAGAAAATTAGCAAAGCACTAGAGAGTAGAGGTCAGATGTTGTATTGTCCGAGCAATCATATCTCTTGCTATTTATGTACTGTTGCGTCCTCATGACATATCTTCCATACTAAGTGTTCAGCATCATCAGAGCAGTCTTGTGCTTCTTTGTCCTGTCGCAAGACTAGTTGCACTGGTGTTGCTGCACTCTGGGATATGTTGTAAGAGGTAGGCAGACACAACCGCATCCTCTGGCATCTGCAATGACACTCAGACTTCTAGGGTTCCCCTCTTATCATCACATTAGTCATCTCTTTCATGAAAACCTACACACCATTTTCAAACCACTCTTAAATGAGATAGAAGAAACAATATGTATTTGGTAACTGCAAATACACTGCTTGAAGGTGTGTGACATCTCATCTGTGATCTTAACTCCACAAACTAGAGTCCTAATGAACAGTTTTGCATCAATCTTGGCAGTACCATGGGCAATTATCTGCCATTGAAGAGGGGGAGGAGAGCAACCAAAAGTTGTTTCTGGAAGAAACTTTCTTGGGTGTGGGTTTTTTTTTTTTTTTTTTTTCCCCTAATGCATTAGAGTCCTCTCTTTCCTGAGTTTGAGACAGAGATGGGTGGGGAGGTGCTGTGCCACACTGTAGGGATGACCAGCAGCAGCTGCAAAAATTCAAGATAATAAAATGTTCTTGATAAAGATTTACCCAGAACTCATCTCAGAGTTGTGGAGCAATGTGAAATCTTCCCAAGCTATTCAGCAGCACACGTCTCTCACAATATGGAAGGTCACTGAGTCCCGTGGCAAACAGTCAGCAGCAAAACTTTTTGGTCCAATCACTTCCTGAGGCAGTAGCACTGTGGGGTACTTTTAAGTACTGCTGTCACATGACCTATCAGTCTTCAATCCAATTTTAGGAACCTGTGCTACTTTTCTTTAGCAGAGGAAAAACAAAACATGAAAGCTTTGGCAATGTTAATAGTACTGACATTCCTCCTTGTTTAGCATGACAGAAGACGGTCTCCCAGGGCAACAGAACTCCAGAAAATAACTGTTTATAGTATGATTAAAGAGAAATGAGAGAGATGGAATATAGTCTTCAAAACTGGAAGGGTAGGTGCTACCTCACAGCTAGCAACTTAAACTGTCCCACAGTGTTTGGAAGAAAAGGGGGAGGGAGAGGGAGAGGGAGAGAGAGAATTTCTGAGTTGTAGGATCCAGAGATGAAAAGTGTTTAGGGTGCTATAAATAGCAAACAAATATACTCCTTAAAAGGTCAACAGTGATTACAGATGATGTGTGCTTGTCAGGGGCTGATATCTTTTTTTTAATTTGTTTTTCAATGTAAAAATTAAATTCCAGCGGGTACATCATATGTTTTATACAACTTCTAATGCTTTCTTTAGCTTTATGAAGAATTTGAAATAAGAAATGTCTCTCACTAAATATTCTAGATGTTATACTTCCTATCTTAAGTAGGCTGTTGAGCCATGCAAATTGTTGAATTAGAGAATTGTAATGCCATGTTTAGGAAACCTGCTCTTAGAGCTTTTATTAATTAAGATTAAAATGTTATTTAAGAAACATTATTTTAACTAAAGTGCTTGTATAAACAAACAGGAAGATATGTGCCAAATATTTAAAAAAAAGAAAAAAGAAAAAAGGAATCAAAAACATAATGCAGGTAAAACTTGTGAAAGCATGGGGAGGGTCCTAATCTCACTTGAGGAATATAAGAAGTTGGGATACTACTGAGCAGTGTTGTTGGGCAGGAGGGATCACTGAAACTACAAGCTTTCTTAATATCAAAGGACAGGGCATTTTATGCTCCTTTATATTTAAAAGAAAGTATCAGATCTGATGCATGGCTACTGCTTGGTAGAGTAATTCTCTGACAGCTGTAGCTCTGTGAAGCTGTTCTATGCCAAATAAAGATAAAAGGCATGCCAGAGACTCTGAACTATTAGGGTGCAGATCCTATGTAAGGCAAGAAAAATAATCGCTGTGAATCACTCTTCAGTTTCCAAAGCATCAAGATAGTTTTCTCCTTATCTTTGAGATGTCACATAGTCTTTTCCCAATGGTAAGAGAGACTAAAAACACTTTCCATATTCCTTAGATCTGCGATGCAGTATATTCTGTACGTAGCCCAGAGAAGACTGAGTGCTGACTGACCATCTCTTACAAATTATTGATATGATGTAGGTCAGTTTGTATGTGTCTGCAAATAGCTCCTTGGCAAGAAGGACTTTGAGGAAGGGAGAACAGAGACTTTATAAACTTGCAGGCAAACTCGGGTTAGAAGAAGTATCACTACTTCCTCATGACTTGAAGCCTAACAAGCTAAGCAGAGCTTCAACAGAGGCATTGAAGGCAACATAATGGGTTCTGCTTTTGTTTTGCAGGTTTGGGAGGGCATCGTACTCTATTTTGGAATAATTAACACAGCAGCACATCCCCTAACATATCCCTTAGAGTGCTTTGTGCTGAGACATTTGATTTTATACAGCCCAGGTACATGTTCAAAGATATTAGTAAAACAGTGAAATCTTCAGAGCAGTAGGTGAATTGCATTAGTTGAGAAACTTGGTGTTTAGTGCACAGACCTTACAGTCTGTAAGCAGATTTCTTAAACAGAGTTTTATTACCAATATAATGCAAGTTCTCTAACTGAGGAGAGTATCATACAGCTGAAATTCTGTAATTTAAACAATGTAGAGAAAATGCTATTTACAGAGGTTCTATGCCATGCTTTCAATATATTACAAGACATCCTCAGCCCCCACAAAATTGATTTGTGTTTTGCGGAAAGAGAGTCTTTTGGATGTTGTTTGAGTAGGTACAAAGAAAGAGAGGTGTGGCCGCAGTGATCTGCTTGACAATAAGAAAGAGGAGGATGCATAGCATGTATGATGTAGTAAATTATTACTGTGAAGTCAGCTGGTTTAAGAAAGCAGGAGAGCAGCAGTGAGTTGCTGTAAAAGGGATGACAGGAAAATGCATAAGGAAAGAAGACAGCTTTATGAAGCTGATTGCCTAGCTTCAGGCAGAGAACTTCTTGGTGCACCTAGGAAAAACATGATTCTGTATAAATCCTGCAATCTAATTACTATTTTTATTGTATGGACTCTGATCTGGCAGTTTTCAAACTATAATCTGGAAGAATAAATGAGAGGCATTCCCTTAGCGGAGGATACCACTTAGTTATGATAGTCTATTAAGTCAAAAGATAAATAGCTAGCAGCTGACACATCCAGGAAACCGGGTAGTCCTGTGTACTTTGGGCTCTATGGTACAGCCTCTTGCATAGCAAAGAAGTCTTGGCCCTTAGTCAATTTTTCCTCCTCAGAGTCAGCAGAAGCTATATTCACATATTTTCTTCCTTTGCCTAAATTGGTAATATCTGCCCTGAACCTCAACCTGCAGTGCATCCCACAGCAAAATCTTCTTAATGTGGGTGGATCGTGTGAATGTTTTTAAGGCTAGATTCTCATCCTTGTTCAAATCATTGCTTTTGATTTGACAGTAAATTATATCCTGGTTGTGACCCCATCCTTTTAGCAGTTGTCTCGCATCTATTCTGCTTGTTCTGTTTCATTTCAGGAGCTTACTGAATCTGACTGCTCTTAAATTGTGAGGATATTTATCTGCAGTTAAGTATACATGGTGTAGTTGCACAGTAATCTGAAGCCTAATGCTTACTTCTAGAGTGTGCACCCCTTGTAGGCTAGTCTTGGCTATAAACCAGCATGTAAAGAAGCAGGTGGCATCCAGTTGTTATGATTCCCAAAGAGCAGAGACCGCAATAGTAAATAGATAAATGTGCTCCGTGGGGATGTAAGAAACTATTGGGTGGCAGCTGCAGGTTACACAACCATCAGTACCACCAATTTAATGTTGTGAGCTTATTCCACTTTCAAACACTGAATAGACCTGTTAATAGATGTTAGAACTGTGTGATATCTGAACTTAAGAGTAGTCTGGTCTACACAGCTGGCTATTAAAGCCTTTATGTAGATTTAAAATAGAATATATGTAGATTATGATTTTCCTATGTGATTTCATATATGCATGTGGGATGTGGTGGCAGAGTGGCTGAAGTGTTATATAGTACATGTGGAGAATCAGTTTGAGCTTTCAGTTGAACTCAAGTCAAATCAGATGTAAACGCTGCCAATGGTGGTGTTACAACAGTGTTGGAAGTGGCATGGCATGGTGATGGGATATCTGGGTTCAGGGTGGACCTTTAATCTTCTGGTGGGTTTTGTTTAACCATGTATTATAGACGTCTCCCTTCCTTTCTATTCATGGCTTCTGACTGTTTTTAGGTCCTTATCCTCAATAGTAGAAGACTTAACCTAATTCATATTCAATAGAAGACTTAACATAACTAATACCTAATTCATTTTGAGATAGTCCCCTTATGTTATGCTTTCTTTGCTTTTTGTAGCTGTCTAATATTTCTGGATCTGCTAATATTATTTGTGCATTTGTCATATAGTGAGGATGCATGTGTAGCTTTCATTTTCTCCTACCATTTTCAGTCTCCTCTGCCATCTTTGCCTTTTATCTCTGAATTCCCTTCAATTTGCTAAGTGATTTTGGCAACAATGGACTAAAACAGTTCTACTCGGAGATGTACAAAAATCTGTCCTGCTATATCCTGCTGTATGACTTTGAGATGAAGAGTGACCAAGTATAAGCTATGTAGGAATGTACTTAAAATCTCATGATTTTCTTTGGTAGCTGGTTTCTACTTTTTCCATGCTGACCGCAGGGGACTCAAACCAGTCAGCATGAAGTATATTCCAATGAGCCAGAAAGTGGCTGCATCTTAGTCATGCTGACTGGCCACCCACAAATCTTCCACAAAATTCTTCAGACTTCATCCACTGTTTTTACTGTCCTGTGTCCACCAAACAGAAGGACCTGGATATTAGTCACACATGTATGGCTGCTTCATAGTGTGGAAAGGTACTGCCCACATATTGCTTTTACTGCATGAGTTTTTGGAACTTCTCTAGCCCAAATTGGGGGTGGGGGGATATAAATAAATAAAATTCATATGTGAGTGAGCTCATCATCCAGTATTTTTGGTTGATGGGCTTTGGAAAGATTTACTGAAGCAGTTATATTTAGGTACATTTAACTTTTTGTGAGTTTGCAGACAAATATTTGCTATAGCTCTATTTCAGATACTATAGTATGATAAACCACAAAACCACATTGGCATAGTAAAAGGATGGACATTTGAGCCCTGCTTGGAATAGATGTGTTTGGGGTTTTTTTGGTTTGTTTTTTTTTCCCCTTGCAACTTTGTGTCTGGTAGTAACTAGTTTTCACTATAGTGTTTAAAATCTTATTGCCGGTCACACACCATAACTTAGATGTTCAATTACAATGGACAAAATTACAAAATGGCATCTTAGTCCTTTTTTATCATGGTTTTATTGATTGGTGGCCATGCATCAGCAATTTTTCTCACACAACACACAAGCTTAATGCAAAAGATTTAAAATATACCATTCTGTGATTAATTGCAAAAATACAGGAAGTAAACATTATCCATACTGAATTCCTGTGAATGCCATGAAAAAGAGAGCAGAATTCAGACTTATTACGTGTACTTGGTACTAATTGGTACCAATATTGGTAATCAATATTTGGGTTTGCCCTAGAGGTTGTTTCAGTTAGGAAACAAGGATAGAACCAAATATTTCTTTGATATATTCCTGTTTCTTGGCAACATGTGTCTTTGGCTCTTGTTTCTTAAGTCATGTTTCTTTGATTAACAGGGGAATCCAGGAGAGAAGACAGGCTTATTTCTAGAGAGAGAACCTTGTTCAGCCAGTGATCTTCCCTGAAAAACTCTTGCTTCTCCCTCAGGACCATATGCTCCTAGCATGAGTTTACTCAGTTTTGCTTTTGTATCTACAGGGATTTTCATCCCTGAGGCTGCTTGTATTGCTTTTTGTCTGCTTTCTTCCAGCATTCTCACTCTCATCGAGTCATTTTCTTGTCAAACTTGTATGCCTTCTTAAAATGCAGCAATATTTACTGACACTTTCTCAGTTTTCAGTTCAGACCAGAGTCACCAACTCCTTCTGTGACAGATCTCAGTCGGCAAAACTCAATCTCTTTACTAGGAAACTCATCAAGCCAACAGGTGTTGTTCACACAGTGTTTTACAACTTGAAAAACTGGAATACTTATGTAAAACTAAGCTGATGAGTTATATGGATCCTCAAACAATTCCTAATAAAAGATGTACTATGCACCATTCTGCATGCTTCATGGATTCAGCAATGCAAAATATATTTTGCATTTTCTCAGCTACAAGATAATGCTCAAAATTGTTACTGCTGTGATTCCTTGCCAATTTATAGTATATGTAGTGCCATGTTAGGAGTGCTGTCTGAAATATTCTTTGAAGAGAATCATTGCTTTGCATTTATTTCCTTTGCTGAAAATAGACTGCAAGATTAAAGAGATGCAAAGTGTAGCACATGAAGCCTCCTGTATGACAGATCTGAGAGAATACCAGAAAAAAGAATGGCTGTTTTTCTAGACCCGAAAGCATCAAATACTAAAACTCTGTATCTCGAAGTTTTCTGAGGAGAAGCTTATTCCATACATTCTGCTCATTTGGTATAATATTATTTTTGTGGAACAAAAGACATAGATCACGGAGATAAGTTTGTAAAGACACATGATAAATTTGTAATTAATTTGCCTATGCATGCCCTTTTATGTTTCTGCTAATAACTAATTTATGTTTGAGTGGCACAGGAACAAACTGTCCACAGACTATTTCAGTTAAATAAGGAAGATGCATGAAACTTCTGTTGTATATCTTCAGTGTAGTTAAACTTTATAATAGGAAAATGTTTCCTTTGAAATTACCTTATTAGGGCTGAATCATTGCTAATAGCATTTGAGACTGCATGCTTATTGGTCTTACCTCTGCAAAACCTCCAGTAACACAACAAACTAGGAAGCTAGATGTGACACAGACTACTGTGCTATCACTGAACTCAGTAAATTTTAGCTCCCAGTAATCCCAATAAGATCATAGTATCTTACTCTCTGTTCTAACTAATGTTTCCAACTTTGTTTTCAACAATATTGCAGGCTTTGTTAAAATATATTTTCATGATATTTTAAAGATACGACACAAGTGCAAGCTGTGCAATGATATGTTCAAGTGCACACGATATAGTCCGTTCTGTGTTTTTGTTGATCAGTTATACGCAGCTTAAATTCTGCAGTTTCACTTGTCTTAGATATTATTGGTCATAGTTTCTTTGGTGTATACATGTTCCACACTGGCAAATGAGTGCCATAAAAATTCATATTCCTCAGTGCCCAATGCATATGCGCAAAGAGCCCCTGCAAGAAGGACATTCACAAATTAAGAGTGTAAAGGAATTATTTCTTCAGTAATACATGTAGCAGATATTAGGTGCTGAAAGGCTATGCATTAGTATGGTCATCATGCCCCAGTGAGAAACCTGAGGATCCTTAGCATGCTGGGCAGTTATCAGTCAGCTGGGGAAGCATTGGTCTCTGCTTTTTTAACAGGGTGATCTTTTGTGTTTCTTAGTTGATATCTTATGATCCACTCTTTGTTTTCCCATAGTGCTTTATCCATTTTCAAGTCAGTACTACTCCCCATGAATTCTTGAGCTGCTAACCATTACTGTCCCAACAGTTATGCTTGTGAGTCTATACCTACCTTGCATGGCTCCAACTTACGTACTTTCTCACACTGTAACAATAATTTTCTCACTAAAACTAAGCCAACCTCACGCAGCTGCACTGCACCAAACTAGGCCTTGAATCACAGCTGAACACCTGGGCCCAGGTTCGCACCATGGTGACTTGTTAAATTGCCTTATAATTAAAAATAAATAAATAAATACACATTTATTATTGGGTATAATCCAACACAGCTTAACATACTCTGTAGGCAGCTAGTATGTTTACTGGGTGGTTACAGCATCCAGATGCAAAGATGTGTGAGTGTTGATCACTGTGTTCTAATATGTATTTTGGAGCTTGGAATAAATTGGTAACTCCAAAGCCTTGACTATATTGGATCAATACAAAGCTATGGTGAGATGAAGTAGCTTTAGCATCTCTTGCCACTAAGTATGGTGTGGCATATTTAGGCTTTGCTGCTTTTCTCCCTCCCTCTTCTATGTTTGTGGTGTAAAATAAATGGTGAAAAGTTATGACTAGAGGAAGCTGCAATCTGCAGACTTACCAGATAAGTGATTGACCCCATGCCCAGTCCTCTACTGTATTTCACTTAACCTCAGGGTGTTTGGAAAGAACAAAACCTTTGTCTCTGCTACCTCATTGCTAATGAACCCTGAGGACTGGAGGAGCTTGCTTATTGCTACCATGCTCTTCCATTATTCTGCTTAATCTTTACACTGGACTTGAACGTTGAGCTTGTGCAACAAACCAGTTGTTCTCAAGATTTTTCATCCTGTACGCCAGCTCATTTTTGAAGTTGTCTCAGATCACATATTATATATGATTGCTTCCATCTGTTATGAAGTTGAATTTCAGAACTGTATGTAAGTGTACGAGGAGAAATTGGGTTATGCATGTTGCCATTTACTGAATATGCCTACTTAACAGAGAAAAATGCTTTTGTCATTTTTGGTTTTAGTCATAATCTCAGTACATCACTTACTGCATTAGTTTACAACTGTAACATAAATCGGTTCTGGTATAACACTGCATTTCTCTTTCTAGGGTTTAATAATACAGATTGTATCTTCAGAAATGACAACGGGGTTGCAGCTGTCTGAGGAGAATCTTCCATGCATCTTGGTACTTGATGACACAGCTGCTAAGCTGACTTTAAAGAGAATTTGTGTTTCTCTCTCACTGAGGATCATAGCTTAAAGTCTGAAGATTCACAAATTCACACATTATAGGTTCCTAAACCAATGTCAGCAATATTCTGTTACTTGGAGTCCTTACCTCTCTGAAAATATTTCAGAGTTGTCATTTTCCTGAATGTACTCAACCTAAAAATATAGAAACCCATTTATTCTAATGATTTAAAGAGTTAATGTTCTTGGTTATAAAACTGGAGTCAATAATGCAGGGAAGTGTAAAATATTAACAGTGGATTATGTTTAACAAAAAAGCCGTCACTGAGAAGCTGCAGTATTTCAAATTGTACAGTTCCAGTTTAACCAGAGTGGACCTTCTTTGGATAACTATCTTTCCTCCCACCCTCCACCAAGGAGGAATTTGTCTGTCTTTCCTCTATATGCTTTTCTTCAGTAGTCCTTCCAGTCCTTCTCCAGCAGGAACCTTGGTTCAGTAATGGCAGAACTCCGTCAGACTTGACTACGATGATTTACAGATCTTCCCTTTACTCCTTTGGGATCAGGATTTTCTTACCATGTTCCCTGGAGTTTAGTTACAAATTCAGATATAGGAAGTATGCCCAACAGGGTTTACAGCTAAATAAAATGAACAAAGTAAGCAACAGTACTATACGCCCTTCTTGTTGATAAAATGCTGATGGCACTTGCAAGACTTGCATCACTTTATAAATAACATCATGAACTATATCCATTGTAGAAGCAAATTTGTTGTTTCTAGCTCATCGTACAGACTGCACGTAATCTGATAATACAGACAACATATTCAGCATTTTTCCATTACCTTTTCCCTCTTTTCCTTAAGTTTGAGGGTTTCATGGTGTCACACACGTAGTCCGTTAGTGAAGAATTTGTCTTCATGAGTTTCCTCAGAATATCTTAATCATTAAGTATTAAGGTCATTAAAAATCAAGAATACCATCTCTTTAAAAAACAGCAGTTTGTGAGGAAGTCAGTAATAACTATATGTTCTAACATCATCTTGCTCCTTTGTTCTCTAGAGAAATCTAATTAGTAAATAAGGTAATGATAGACTTATAAGATTTTATGAGCAATGCACAGATACAGTGCATACCAATGTTAATTTTGTTCTGAATCTGAATTGTTTTATCAATATGTCTGTTCAAAAGACCAAATTCCACAGTTATGTAATTAGCTTGGCTGGAAGATTCCTTGCAATGTAAACGTTTCTGTTCATATAGAAACTCTAATTGCAGTTGCTCTTATTATATGATGGAATAAGATGCTCCATTATAATGATGGAATGTGAGAATAAAACAGATTTTGTTCCTATTTATCTTAAGCTTCTATTCTCTTCAGAGCTTTGAAAATCCTCATTACCAGTAAGAAATTAATTGTAGATAGTGCTACTATTTACCCTGCTATGTTTTATTATTTTTGTCCTTTGCATTTTGAGATTAGTCCTATCTAAGGAACAGCCATGGTTTTTCAAACATGATAAACTCAAAGCTTGTTCTACTTATCCTCATTTTGCTTAAGTTAAACATATAGTCTTGAAAAAAACTCTATAAATAGTCTTTATCATTGTCATTGCTGCCATTTCTAGAAGGACTAGCAGCTGGGAAGCTCTGAACAATCATGGTAGTCAGAGTAAGAAAAGTAGGAAATTTGAGAGAGGAAAAAATGTCCTACTAAGCTAAATTTGGAGAAATGTACTCTATTTTGAAATACCATACAAGAAGCAAATATTGCCAATGAAAATATCAAGAATGGAAAGGGGAAGAAAGTATCGGCAAGGGATGAATAGAATATTTGTTCCCCAAAAAGGGAAGCGGAAACTCTTCAAGATGAAAGCTATATATGATCTTATTTTCTACACAAAATCAGCAGTGCATTTCAGTGAAGCATTTTCATAATGGTAATTAATTTATAAAATGCATCTTTAAGGTCAAATTAGTAATCACTCTAATATCTAATTAACATCAGCAATGGCTCAGCTGCCTCCTCCCTCCCCTGACAACAACAGAAGTTGCCTTGAGTCAGGTTGTTCCCAAAATTCCCCCGTTGAGGTTTCTTGAACTTCCTTCCTCCCAGGCTCCTAATGCTTATGGTACATCTATACTAGCATGCTCATGCAAGGCAGAAGTGTATTTTGGGGATGGAACGAAGCTGCCTTGCAGGAGCGCACCTAACACCTTCCCAACTCAAAGGGGCATTCAGCCCGCGGCACCCAACTAGCACCAGCGCAAAGAAACAAACCTCTGAATTGTATATAACCTAGACGTTGCTTCCTCAGCTGTTTCCCTCTCCGGGTTTACTTCTATTGGTCAGTGCTGCTTACCAAAGTAGACACAAGCACTGTGGTCCAAGACCAGACTAAATAGACCAGAAGATGAGGTAGAAACTGGTGCAGCGAGTGCTATGCGAAAAGATCTGTGAATAGCTGACCTTCTCGCAGTGCACCAGCAGTTCTGAAAAACTGGCAGAGGACTTGTCTGGCTTAACACACAATATGAACAGAATCAAAGCATCTCTATTTAGTTTTTCACATTATTAACTCTTAATAAGGAATGATGCTTTAAAAATAAAGTTGTTTAGAATAAAAACAAAATTTCCTTTTAAGGAAATTGTACATGAAAATTTTTCTTTCAGTTTTTTCCTTTTTTCCTAATGTTCTCAATCTGCACTTCTGTTGTTTAATCTGCATTATTTAAAAAAAAAAAAAAAAGGCCCAGCCCTTTCTTCAGTCTCCTTTCTTTCTAAGGTTGATTTCTTAAATAAGCAAGATGTATGCTAGTCTCTGAGTATGTCTGTCTTGCCTTAATAACTTTTGAACCTATTGGTAGTTGCTGCCAGTTTAGGAGTAGGCTCAAAGAGGGTATGTTCCTGAACGGTTTGTGAAAATGAGTTATCACTCGAAGGAGAGCGGATGCTACTGAGACAGAGTATCCTATGAGAGCTCAAATCCTTTTAGACACTGCAAATCTGTCTATAAGAAACAAACCCATAAACAATCAGGTTTGATTGCCACTGCTGCTCATGGAGCAGCTTGCCATTGTGTTAATTGGAGAACTAGTCAAATACTAGGCAGAAATGTTAAATTTAATTCTTAAACATCAACATCCTTTTCTTAACCATTTGCATCTCAGACATTTCATTTCAACTCATGGGGCAATATTTGTATTTTATTTTCATTATAGGTTGTTGGGGCAGATTAATGTGGAAACCACCAAACTCTGGCTTTACTTTAAATGCGTTGGTAGTTAGTTACTTTGTTGTTTTAAAAAACAAGTTTTTTGCCGAAGCATATGGCTCACCATAAGCCAGGATATATGTGATGTGGTTACACTGGTCTGTAATGTACAGCTGTGATCTCCCAACTCACTTAGCGCTCATGTTGCAGATATGTCTTTGCTCATCTTTGCAATGCGGTGAGCATATGCCCTGATCCTCTAACAAAATCCCCACGAAGGGATCACACTGTCCTCCCCGAGTCCCATCCAATTCCTGGATGGAAGCTGCATTTGAAAAATGTCCACGTACTGGACAAAACTGATGCTCTACTACAATGCTAACAAATATTGAAAGTCTGAACCTTTTCTTTTCTCTTTCTCTCTCTCCAAGGGGAAAATAAAAACAGGGAAAGGGTTGTCAGAAATGCTGGATTTTTTCTTGAATTTGTAGTTGAATCTTCTGTACAGGGAGTAGATAGTCATACAAAACATGACTTGAGAATGGTAGTACACTATAGCAATACATTTGGTCCAATCTCCTGTCGCTCACAGTGGCCAGGAGCATGTTCCTAGTAGTGGCAAGTAATGGCAAAGCATACAAGGCAAGGACTACCTTCCTGGGATAATTCCTGTGATAGTCATCCTCTGTAGCCCTCCCCCTTCCTGAAAAGTCTTCAGTTTAGCTCAGAAACTTAAGCCAGAGTTTATAGCTTCAAGTTTAGTATCCCTTGATATATTTAATTATAAATGGAGGAAAGGCTGTCCCCAGTGTGCTACCTAAGATAATGTGACAGGTTCATGAATTGGAACCTTCCTTAATTCATCAGAATTCTGAATAAAATCATAATAACTTCAAGATAAAATAAGAATATTAGCACTTTCACATGTATCTTTGTACGAATATTTATATTAGGCTTAAGTGCCTATCTTTGCACTCTACAGGCATTCAAAGTCTGTAATATTATCAATGTTTTATGCTAAAGTGGTTTGCTCTAATACAATCTTCTACATTTATTGTAGCCTGTGTATTTTTAAAATCTGCACCCATGTTATTCCTAGTCAAAATGAAAAGCATACATCTATACTGCACATAGCTTTTCTGTAACTCTTTCTCAGCAGGCACATCTCAGATTCCCTTTCCTATCTGAAATCTGGTCAATGTCTTGTACAATGTCAATCTTTTTCCATTTTTGTAATAGGTGTCATCTCAACACTATGTGTGGTACTAACAATAATTTTATACACAACTGGAAACCTCTAGTCTATAAAAAAATAGCAATTCTTGGAGCCAATCTGCATTGATATTATTGTTGTTTTTTAGGGTTTTTTTTCTTGGAAAGCCTAAGTTAGTAAGTTTTGGAATACTGCACAAGTATGTATAAAAATGAAGAGAAAACTTATCAATAGCAAATACAATGGCATTTCTGAGACTATTATATATATCAACTGGAACTTCTATATTTATAGATGTATGCTTACTGGAATTTCTTGTAAAAGTAAATTCTAAAACAAAATTCCATTTCTACCTCTCTTCATATAACCCATACCCATAAAACCCATACTAAAATTTTCAAAAGTCAGTACTAAAAAAGAGGGGATGGTCTGTCATCAGAGAGTTATAGGTGAGAGTAGCTCAAAGATTAGAGAAGGAACACACATACCTTCCAGATCAATGTCTGAATTGTCTAAATTATTTTTGTTTGCTGTTGTAACAGACTAAGCTCTCTGACTAGATCCTTCTGTGTTCTGATTTAGACAGAATTATCTAAAAACAAACTAAAGAATGCAAAGCTGAGGAACATAGAGTTGTTTTTTGAGAGATTTCTGGGAAGCTGTCAGCCCAGAGGGCCAGAACAGACCGAGCCCAGGAGCTGGGCAGAGCGCTCGTTCTGCGGGGCACGTGGCTGGTGCCGCTGCGTGGTAGGGAAATGCTTAGCTGGGTGAACCAGCAGAGCGAGCAAAGCGCTGCCTTCCTCCCTCAGTAACTAAAACTCAGTCTGAGGTCACGCTCCGTGCTACGTACAAGTGCACTAACACACTGGGGAACTTTGTCTTAACTCTGCAATTACCATTTTTCCTGTTCAGACTCATGCGTTCACATCCCAAGCCCATCCTTGGTTTTCCTGGCGTACGTGGCCAAATTTCATCCGCATGCTGCATAGCCCACGAGTTCAAGCATAAAGGCAGATTTTGGTCCATGGTTTGTTCTTGGTATTGTAATAATGTTTAATTGGTTTATGAATTCTTTGTAGCTATTATATTTCTTAATAGGTGATTTTGCAACTATTTCTTTAATTAATGTGGATTTTTTCTACATATTTTTAAGTTGAAATAGCCAAGATGTCGTATGCAGTCTGCTGTGAAGTGACTTGCTTGCCAACTTTACATCTGATTTATTTGCTGGTTCTATATTTTTGTGAGATATTTCCGTTTAGCTGAAATGTCTAAAACATTTTATTTAAATACTTACTTCTCCAGGACTAAGAACAAGCACATTATATATATGTCTTTTAAAGTTCTTGAAATGGAGTGGATTCAAGTCTGTTTTATTCCTACCAATTTATGTGGCTTGTGGCAAAACAAATAGAAATGGAACACAACTTCTGCTCTTGTGAAGAATCCTGATAACTTGTAAAATCATCCATAAAATTCAGCAGTCTCGATGTACCAAGCTCACATTAAATTTTTTTAACCTTGCTATAGCAGAGATTTTCACGTTGTGGTGTTAAGGAGATATCACCTTTGATTAATGAATAATATGTGCTTCATAAAAACAAAGAGGTTAAGAAAGCATACTATTCATCAAGAAATAAAGCATACAGTTGTAATACCCCTCAGCTAGGGAAGTGCTGTATCTTAGCTTTTTTCAAGTAAGCACTTGTTGGCATGAGAGAATTAGATCCTACACGTGATACTAGAAAAATAAGTACTGAAATGACCTAGTAGTACACAGAAATGAGAATGATTGTAATATTTCCTTAAAGAAAACACCTTATGTCAATAGAGATACAGCTTTCTTTGTAAATTCTAATCTCAGTACAGTAGGTACTTGCTCTGAAGACCCTCCTGCATCGTACTGTTCTCTTAAACAGAAAGAAAAATGCTAACTTAGACTTTGTTACTTTACCTAATTTGGCTATGTCAGTTGCTGTGCATAAATGTAATGTTCTGTACATGCTTTAGCATCCAAATATATCTAGCTGTTGGGGTTCATTGATTATTCTTTGAGAATTGTAATGTATAGTTTTTTGTGTGCCAATATTACCTGTACTTCTAAGTAGTACAAGCCTATTCTCATTTCCTACATAAGCAGAATTCCTATTCTACTTTTTGTTTTCAGAATATATAAATGTCTGTGGTGCTTAATTTTTGTAAAAAACCCCTTTTGCCTCTTTTGTTGAAAGATCCCTGCTATGTGAAAATACAAATCTTAGGGGAAAAAAAAACTACTTTTCCTTTTTTTCCCCTGATCATTCTCTAATAATGTTAAATATAACGTGCTATAAAAGAGTATAATTGTGGTTTATACCTTTGCTTTATTCAATGTTCATTTATTTGATTTAGGTTTCCATCTCTGAAAACAAAATTTTATAATTAATTTCAATTTCTCTTGTCTGCTGAAGACTATACCTGTAGGTTCTATGAAGTGGGGGGGTTTATCATATAGTCTCATTTTGTAAGGTTAGATTCAGCCCTAAGTTCTAGGGGTACAGGAATCTAAAAATTCCAAAGTAACCTCAAATAGTCCTTGCAAATGGAAGATTCTCTATGGTAATCCTTATCTCTAAGTTGACAGATGAAAGGATCTACTTTTATCTTGAACAGTCTAGCTGATCAAGTGGTTCTTTAGTCTTATTCTACTTGCTAAAATTGTCAAGGAAAGTGATGACAATGAAGATGTTTTCAAGAGTTTGCCAAATTTTAGAGTGGTTGAAGTGTGTGGCATGGCAGAAGATCATTGACATGGGTAAATCCTTCCTGAAGCTCAGTAGCTTTGATTCTCTCATTTTCTTAGCTGTTAGGCTAATCTTAAACTAGAGATGTGTGGTTCTCTTCAGTCAGTAAGATTGATGTCATTATCTGAGCATATTCCACAAAATTTATTTAGGATGCTGATATATTTTCAAATCTGTTGTCTGATATCTTGAGAGCTACTTCTTTGCTGCTCAGCTTTAGGCATTCGAAGGTGTTCTGGGTACTCAGTTTTCCACCGACAGTTTATTAAAAAAAAATTAGATTAAAAAATTGAATCTACCTTTTCTGTTTTCTGAAGTATGTTCAGTTCTATAAAGTAAGTCAACATGCATCTCAAATCTTAAATACTTACTGGATTATGATCACACATTTTGTTGTTTCCAAAAAACGTAGAATTCTTCACCTATAAGGCAGTAACCCGTAAATTTGATTCCATAGGAGCAGCATTGAAAGCTATAAATATACTAAAGCTATAAATATGTTTGGCACAACTTAAATATATTTCTGGAATGTAAGTTTAGCCAGTCCCTTTGGAAACCTGCATCTTTCCCCGAATGTATCCATGCAGTTCTTTCTGTATTCAAAGAACATTTACAATTTTGAGTTGAATGATTGCTGTGTTTTGTATAGAGTGACTGTTCAGTCATCACATGTGATGATTTATATCATCATGTAAATGACCGCTTACCAAATAATGTATTTCTTAAAATGATTATACAAACTGCTTTAAGTCAGCACAGCACAGCTAAAGTTAATGATGCTAAATAAAATGACACTAGGAAGGAATCTTTCTGAGGTAATCCAATAATTCCCTATTGTCTGGGAAGTCTGAATTTATTTTGAGTAATCAGTGGTTTCTACAAAAAAACAGTGATAATTGTATTTATGTCTCCCAAGTATTTTCTCAGGATACAGTCAAACAGCCTTGCTTGGTTTGTTTTAAGAACAAACACAGTACCACTGTAAGTATTTTCTTGTTGACTCTGAAAACGAAATGGATTACTAATGGAATGAAATGTGATACTAAAAGCAAATCTTTTTGGTATTTTGCAAAGGAGAAAATAAAGGCAGAATTTGCACATACTTTTATAGATTTTGTAAGAATGTTAAACACTCTGTACACATCCAAATGCAAAACAAACACGGCCTTGTCATCTTATGCTGTATAGGATGAAAGCTGGTGATGCCACCACATATTAAACTTGGGTGTACATTTTGAAATCGTGAGCTTCAGTGGATTTGGCACTAATCTGAAAAGTAGCTTTAACATTATTGAAGCCATAGATAAGGAAAAAAAGCACACTATGAAATAGCAACTGTTATCAGTGCAATATCTCTTCTTTTTTATGGGATATTTTGCACAATTTTAACGAGCAAAAAATATTCTCTAGGCATTTAAGTAAAATGCATATATCCCTGGAGAAGCATAGTTAATATTTGTATAATGTTCGCCATAATGGTTGTATTAAAATTATAAATATTTTAAGATACCAAATTTTGCAAGTCCACTGGCCATTCTCCTCGTGAGCTCACATAACTGGAAATCCCTTGTGTTGAGATAGACAGAAGTGGTTTCAAGTTTCATTTCTGTGGTTCTCTTCAACTCCCTGTCCTTTGGTCTGTCATGTGGTTTGGAATGGCTTCAGGCTATAAAGTCAGTAGATCATTGCAGATGGATCTTTGCAAGCAGGAGAATTTTATATATTTAATTTAAACCAAATGCAATTTTTGCTTTAATCACTTGTTTTAATTTTCTTATTTGGTCTCTAAAAAGAAATTATTGATGGACTACAACAACTATTATAAAAACAGGTTTGCGTGGCTTATTTGTCATAGTTTCTTGCTAATAATGATTGCTGAGTCAGTTGTTTCATTTTTAAATGTGAATTATTTAAATCTCTTACGGAGATTTATGGAATCACTTTTTTCATGGTATCTTTAAGATGACAGCTTACATTTTTAAGACATATGCAGATAGATGGTCATGCAATAACTGAATAATCTGTAAACTGCTTTTGTTATAAATTACAATTATAGCCTCATTCCTCAATGTTTAGTATTTCATTCAGCGTCACAAGTGAAGCTGGAACCAGCTAGAAGAAAGCTCATTATTTTCAGTAATTCTTCACTAACAATGAACATAAGGGCTACTTTCATGCGTACGGGTGTTGGTCCTTAATTTCCCAGTTCTTTCTGGAAGTAGCTATGTGGTTAGGCTATTATTAGCGATATAATGCATGTAGAAAACTTCTGTATGATATATAAAGAGTAACTGATTACTGATTAATGTCATTGGAGGGCAGTACCACATGCAGTGGTAAAGAATGTTATGCCCTTATACTGAGTTAAAACAATAGAAACCACAATAACAATTGAATATACATTTTTTCCCCTGTGTGTTCATAGCCCTTTCTTTTGCAAATACTCTACAGATGGATAAACAGTTCCATTTTCTTATCTGTTCCCTTTATAGACAGCAATGGTAAATTTCTATTAATGTAGATTTTTTTCTCTCCTGGAACTACACACTTTCTCAAGTATACCCGTCTGGACTAGATTTGACCTCATAGTTCAAATTCATAAGACTTTCTGTTGAGCACTTCCTGTACTTGTTAAATCCTTTAAATACTCACACATTTTTTTTAGATTAATTCTTAGGAGGAAGTCCACTGCCAAAGTTGCTTACTTCAAGCACTCCAAGAAGCTTATTAGGGCAGCAGACTCTGTATTTCTCTTTTCATCCACTGCGAATTTACCTGCTATTACAATAAGAAATAATGACAAGATGACAGTTGCTATTGAATACTCTTACAGGTCTAACCATGGAAAGGGGGCTTAGGGAGTGGATCAACAGCCTTTATGTCATAAGATTTCCACTTTCAATATGTGGACAAAAATAAAATACTTACCTGTAAATATGAATACAGAGACAGAACAAAAAAATCAGTAGAGGTCTAAAAGGTCTCAACTGGGTAGGCTGAACAGACACAGCCATTGGGATGTTGGTTCATTCCACAGGTCTGAAAGCAATTAGAGAGGCCGAGTCCAAGTATCTTGCAAAAGTCTGGAACAACTGGACCACATCCTCAATTGCTGTAAATCAAAGCATCTCCCTTGAGTTTACTGCAGCTATTTCAGTCCTATCACAAGAACAATAACAGCAACCAAACGTGACTTTTTAAGTAAATGTACATCAATGTCATTCCAAGAACATTCATATAAATGAGATTTAAGGAAATAATTGTCTTCACTGAGATCTGAAAACTGTTGGAGAACCTGATTGAATATTTTTACTCATACCCAATATTTAATGGCACTATCCTTAATATTTACCACATGTAAGCATATATTTTACTGTATCAGTGTCACAGCTCTGCATAAATAAAATGTCACCCAGACCCATGTGATCATTTTTTAACTTATCTTGCAATCACAATATTTTTTGTACAGTGCTTGAACACAGCAGTTATTTACATCCTCATGCTTTACTTTTGCTTGAAATTTAAAGTCTTCAAAACAATAATTGTTTTCAAAGCAGCTTGATTTAGAAATTAATAATTGCTTGAAAAACATCCCCAGAATGGAAGATACAGAGTCTTCACAACAGGAAATGTAAGATATAGTTCAATAATGCACAGCATTCTGAGTTTCTTGCCAAGTTATGACAGATACGCTGATAAATTACTAAGAGGTAGAAGCAGGGCCAAAATCTGCGTAGGATATTCCGGTGGGATTGGAACCAGCTATTCTTTGATTAGCTCTTGAAGCCGTGGTTTAACTTCAGTTTGCATCATTGTATAAAAGTAGCAACCAGATAGCATTGCAGTCTCTCGCTGCACTTTGGTATTTTTTGTCTGGGAGCCTAAATGTGTAGATTGCCATGGTTTTCATTTCCATGGGGACTGAAGTAATTGTGCTCTTCTAGGTTTTGTCATCAGTTTGCATCAGTGCTCCAATACAAGAAAAGGAGTGTGCTCGTGAACCAGCATGTCTGCCAACAGGTACTCCTGAAAGCTAGTTTGAGGAAAGTTTAATTGTCCTTAGGACACTTCATTGCATCCATCTATGTTGCTTTTAAAATGTTTCCCTGTACTAAAATAGAGTAGCTTGAAAGGATTTCATGTGAAAATTAATGGAAAAAAAGGTTGTTACGATACTAACACACAATTTCCCACCAATGTTTAGAATTCGTCAAGGAGGGAGATTTATTTGAAACAATGACTAACAATCTATGTCAGAGAAAATGTAAGCGACTCTAACAAACACACTTTTAATAGCCTTATATATTATAAACAAAATCCTTTATTGATCATTCAAGCCTGAGTTTTTGAGTCCTAAACAGGAAATAGAATAAACACTATGAAAAATAGACAATTGAACTACAGATTCTCATCCACATACTTTAGAAATCATTTCAGTCTTTTAACGGATGCTAATCCTCATGTTGCATATTATTTTGGTGCTTGTGCTTGTCTCAGGAGAAACACTTTCTGCTGAAAAATGTGTAAATAAAAAACAAATGGTCCTCACTTGCTTTTTTTCCTTTGACTTAACGATAATCTTCATTAACATGTCACCGAGAACGGGAAGGTGTATAAGGGTGACTGTAAGCAAGACTAAACAGTTAAGCAATGACCTAAACGATTTTGTGTCAATTCTTCAGAAGTTGAGGATCTTTGAAAATTGGAGTCCAATATTCCTAATTGCAAGCATATAATTAACAAATTCCAGATGATCAGTTCATTTAGAATTATTTTTGATATTGAAAATGCTGTTACATTATTTCTCATAGTGATGCAGATAGATGTTCCCATTACTCTTAAGAGTTTGAGTCCTGAAAAGTGTCCGTGCTCTCGTATGTGAAGCTTTATGAGGGCATTTGTCAAATAGTTACAATCATATACTGTTCATAAAGTCGTGGCAGTAAAGAGTTTTCCGTATAAATGTGGCCTGAACTTTTTCAAATCAATGTAACTTTACTGAAATACACAGTTCCTAAATTTACTGAAGCCGGGATGTGTTGTCTAACATTGTTAGACTTTGTCATGCAGTGCACTTATACTGCAGTGCAGTGGCCTGGGAACTAGCAAGGATGCAGGAGACGTGCTCATGTCCCAGCCCTGCTGAACAGAACATGTTCCTGAAATCTGGGTTTCTCTCACATCTGGCCACTGTCTCTGACTGCTGGGTTGTCATAGCCTGCGCATGCCTGGTGAAAGCTTCTCTCTCCCTTTCTTCCCCTCACACACTCTAGCATCTTTTGTCAGATTTAACTACACATGCTATTCAGGGGGAATTAAAAAAAAAATAAAAAGAGGAGGAGGTCAGGAAAATCTCTTCTCATTTTAATCTGCAAGTTATTATGACAGTATTTTGCTTGGGAAAAATCAGAGTAAGATTTCCGGTGCTCTTTTTATTTAACTTTTGAGGGGGGGGAGGGGGTTGTCATAAGCATTACTCTTGCAGCAGGATGGCTATAAGGATTTAAGGATGAAAACTGGTTGGGTAAGTCCACAAATCATGACAATGATTTTTTTACGTTGAAGAAGTTTGAACATAGAACAAACCTCAGTTTTCCTGTATGTTAACAATTTTCGATAAACCAGATGCATGACTCAAGACTAATTCCCATTCACTTAAGTAGGAGGTTACCTGAACAAGAACAAGAGTCCAGGTAACCATGCTAAGCCTTACCTGTTTAATAACAAACTGGCTTTATATGTTTTCAGTCCAGGTAAGAATATACTAGTACATTTCCATAAAAAGCATTCTCTCTCAAGCTTATGGATTATAGTAAAGTTGCATGTTCAGAATAGAATACAGCATAATATATCTATATTAGGGGATGCAGAGACTGCCAAAGGAGCTGCACAGACTACAAAACAGATAAGGTTGATGAGTTTAACAGAAAATGACTGATGTCTCCTATGGTTTCCAGCCTGATGTTGCAAGAAGACAATTGCATATTAAGAAAGATTTCTGGGCAACTACTTTCAGGATGTAGCACACCTTTTTAATGTATATTTAAGCACTTTCTTATCATTGATGAACAATTTCTCATTGATAAACAATGAGAAATACCTCATGAATGGATTATGATTTAGGAGGTTCAGAAGGCCATGATGTAAATAGCTCTTAGAATCTAACATATGGCAAAGACAGTTTGAATAGAATATTTCAAAGCATTTAACTGAAAGTTAAATGTTGGTATTAAAATGCAAATATAGCATATAAACTAATTCTAAAAATAGAGAACTCAGTAGCAAATTATTCCTAAATCTGCTGCTGTGTGTATTTCTAGGTCTAGAAAGAACTATCCCTTCTTCTAACAAATAAAAAGTGGCTGAAAATATCCATATCTGATTCATACTAATGTCCAGCTACACCAAACAAGTGTTTTGAATTCTTTTTAGTTTTCAAATATTTTTGCTAGATCATTTTAGATAGGAGCGTATATAGCATATTAGGAGTTTATCTTTCCATAATATATCATGGAGTGTACTCAGTTATATTCGTATAGCAACCATTATTTTATATCCATGGATAAATAGCCTTTCTTATATATTCATAAATAAGAATTAACATTATTTCATTTCAGACAATTCATTTTGGACATATTTCTACACAATCAAGGTGCCGAACTCCTAGAGAAATCACAGAATAGTGACTCTAATCCTTCCTCTAACTTTCTTTTCTTCTCCACAAAAAGTAAATTTAGCTAACTAGCTAATCAGGTGGTATCTAACAATTTAGATGCATCATATTCATTTTTAATATATCCTACTTTATTCTTGTTTTATAATTACTTTAGAAATGTGACATAATAATAATGTAACACTTTGAATATTAGAATTCTTTATCTAAAGTTTCACCAGAAATTAGAGATTTCTGAAAGCTTGATTTACATGGCCTAACTCTGACCCATACAATATTCTGAGCGACAGAGCTAACAACAAAAATGGCCATCTTTGTGTTTGATTTGAGCTTGGAAATAGGGAGGAGCACCTAAATCCTAACATTTTAGCATTACCAAACTGGCTGCAATTTAAGTGCATATCTCACTGTATATAAAGCACAGCAGTAGGCATGTATTAACTTGTGTTTTGTCGGTGAAATACTTGCTTATCATTATTCTGCTATTCCTCAATTTACTTTTGTCAGTCCTCTTGATTGTCCAAGTCCTAACAGAACTCAAGATGTTCGAACTTGGATAGTCTGATTGCACATGTTCTTCCTTTCCGTTTTTCACCATAAAAGTCTGCTTTGCTAAATCCTTTATTATTATTATTATTATAGAGTTTCATCCAAGCTACTTAGATCATATATTCATACCCTGGTCATTCTCCTCCTTCCTGTAGATGGAAAACCAGGAAAAGGTCCATATAGGCACCTGCGGATGGTCTGTCCCTTGCTTTTTAGACAGTCAGGAAGTGGGCAGACATCTTTCTAAGCTGGCCTCATTGTTTAGATATTCATCAAGTGTTCTAATATTTGAAAGCAAGTTATCTTTGTCAAACCATCTGACAGAGCAGACCATGTCCTAATTGATAGCCTGTAAATATTTTCTCACTTACCCATGTTTGCTTCAGTCTTATTCCTGTGACCGCCTTCTGTAACAAAAACTATTTTATTGAAATGGAAGCTTCTTGAGGGAATGTTAAGCAAATTTTAGCTGAAGAAAAATAATTAGAAAAAGCATTCTGATTAAAATTGTCTTGAAATATTTATTTTTTGAGACAGAATGTTTCAATTTTTCATCACTTTTGTTGTGTTAAAAAAAAACAAGGCATTCTTAGTAACATTTAACTGTTAGGAAACTAAAGGCTTTCTGGTTTTATTTTGATTCACCACAAAATAAATTTCAAAATTGTACAATTTTTGCAGTTGCATAACTGCAAATAAAATGTGTCTTTGAGCAACCTGTAATTTATTCACTGAATTCCAAACTGAAAATCTTTTAGGAAAAAAGTACAAATCACACTTTATAGTAGAGCAAAGTTATGCATTTGGATTATCAGACTAGCCAAATGTAGTTAAAACTCATTCTTAAAAATTTATTTTTCTTTAGTTGCCGTTCTGACTGTTCAGAGTTTACCACCATTTGACAATTCAGAGCTTGGGCTGATAAGTCGTTCCACTTAGGTTTGCCTGCTTTCACTGTTCATGTACATAACAGCTATTGGGACAAATTTCAAACCCACTTCCATTTGGGCATGCATAATTTTGCAAATAACTTTTAATACTGTATTTTTAAGGCTGAAGAATGCATATATAAAATTACATGCACAACAGTGAAGACCACATTCAGAAAATTTAGCAGACTTTAGCATAAAGTTCTACATGCTGAGGAGCTAAAACTTAACAAATTAGCTCCAGATATGACCATATTAGTGGGAGCTGGAGACAGCCTTACAGAGCTGGCTTTCTATGATTAAAGAAATGCTCTCAAGAAGACTTGCTTCAGCTAATGAAGGCGTTACATAAACAGTAAAAAGGCAGTTGTTATAGGCTGGTAGAAATCAGCAATTAGTAATTATGAAGGTTTCCTATCTCCTTTTAGAATAAATATCTTGTCCCACTTGTTAGAGACCCACAGAGAAAGTGCTAAATGGAGACTCTCCAGTCGCGAATTGTTCAGGCATTGCTTTGCATAGTGCATGTGATATGTCCTACCTTCATGTCTCGAGCTGCTGCTTGAGACCGGGCAAAGGCCAATGATCAATCAGTGATCTGATGGGTAGTGGTAAAATCACTTTACTCGTAGAAATAATTAATAAAAAAGAGCTTGAAATGGCCAAATGCGCCACCAGGAGGTAAATGATGCTTGACAGACCCAACTTAGAAGATAATTGAAGTTAGTAACAACACTTCTCTCTTTTATTAAAGAAAAAAAGGAGTTGGCTTCATCCTGTAGTTTGGAAATCATGTATGGTCATTATTGCTGTGATTCACATTACCAGAATGAAATAAAATTTGAGTAAATTATTTCCCTAAATAAGAGACCGATGGCTAAGGATGTAAATTTTTTTGTGTTTCTCAGTAACATTTGTTATATGAATAGCTAACATTTATTATTAATTGATATGCTAATTAAAGCCATGCTAGTGATTTCCATTAGCTTACTCTCAAACTTCTACAGAGCTGTCCGTCTGGTTTTAATCAAAACCAAATGGTAATCCAAGTTCTCAGGCTGGAGCAGCTAAGAGGAAGTCATTCAGAGGAGACAGAAGAAAGCAGGAAAGATAAACAGATGATATTCCCGAAACTTGTATAGAGCAAAGGATGTAGATGCTGTGGGTTTCCCTGGAGATGTGATTCAGGCACCCTGTCAAACTGGAACGAAGTAGTTACAAGTTTTTATGTCAGCAAAATACTAATATGATCAAGATGGAGTCTGTCCTTTTGCTTTTGCTGAGCTGGATTTGTGTGACTCTGGAGGATTCTCAGAAGAGGTAAAGCAACATATACCATTACTTGTAATACAACTGCATTTAAACTGTAACATTCATTTTCGAGGATCTAACTGATTCTCCTGAGTAAGAATACAGTTTTAGCATGCACATGTACACGGTATGTAGCTAATTGTGTGTATTTACTGCTCAGAACAGCATTAGACCCTTTGTAAATGTGATGTGTTAGTTGAGTTTAAGCCAAGTTGTTCTCTGCCTATTGCTTGCTAATTAGTAGTAAGAAAGATCAAAGGTTTTAGAGATGTTTTCCTGGATGACTGTTACTTTTGCATGAATATTAGAGATGTATAAAATACTTTAAAAAAAAACACTAAGGAGTGATTTGAAAACACTTTTTGTGTTGTTTAAGTGTAACGCAAATAATTTGACAGAAATATCTCAGCAGCGTACTAAACCGAGTGTGCTGAAATACTGTCTTGCCATTTTTTTCTGTTTTTCCCCTGCCTATGTGCTCTCTCCCTTTCTCTCTCCCTCTTCCTTTCTCTCTCTCTCCCATACACATACACACACATGCACTCACACACACGCACACAGAGTCTCTCCCTCTCCCTCGCTCTCAAAGGCAGGAAATACTTTTCAGGCAATCTGGGCCTGGTTGTTGAGGCCCCTTTCACAAAACATCAGTCTGAATTTAGTAGACAGAAGTCACTGGGAGAAGCTTGACAGAATCGTGCTTAGCTAAGGCTCCCTCCAGCTGCAGAGGGTGTTTTTGTTAGAGTCACACATTGAGCAAAACTGCTTAGAATAGAGCAATGATCTCAGTAACGAAATCTGAACTTTTATGCTAGCAGAAGCTAAATGGGACTGGGTTCTTTTGTTTGTTTGCTCCTCCGTCTTGTTTTTTTTGACCACAGATTTTAGGGAGGGCGTGTTCGACTCCACAGTCTCTTCATCTAGGTAAGGCTGTCTTGGAATCTTTCCATACTTAAAAATACCCAAAAATATCCAAAAAAAAAAAAAAAGGAAAGAAAAAGAAAAAAACAGAAAAGAAACAAGCAGTATCCAGCACTGGAGCTTTCTGCGTTCAAGATCTCAGCACTAAAACTGGAGGTAAAAAATAATAATAATAATAATTAAAAATGTACATTTAGTTGTAGACTGTCTGCCAATTCTGTTTATCAAAATGTGCCAGATCTATAACAAAGTCTTCTTGCGCATTTTATTTCATCTTTTAAAAATATGCTTCATATGATGAATTTTGTTTATTTGCATTCATATATAAATAGAGCTGCATGTTCTTGCTTGCGTATTTTTTAAATGGACATTAAATAGGAAAGCTAGAAGTGTGAAAGACCTCTTTTTTCACCTCATCTGCCAACAGGGAGGGCATTTAGGGCTATGTTTTTTCTCCCCCCTACCTTCCTTTCCCTTCTCTTCCCTCCAGCAGGAATGATGAGAAGGAGCTTTAGCTAGATACATCAGTGACACCTCTGCTGGGCTTGGTCTCTAGCTTTTTCTCAGGATAGCCCTAGGTGAAGCCTGTGGTTTAGCTGACAATACAATCTTAAATATGTATGCTCTAAATATGAAATTCCAAGGTATACTTCTTGGTGTTAGCTAAGCTAGATTATTTTTAGTAATCTGTAATTAGATATACACAGTTTTTGTGGTGTGCTGTGCTTTCATTTAGAAGAGGAAAAGCAAGATTCAGTAAATATCAGCTGGCTATAGTTTTCATTGAAAACGTATGAATTTTCTCAGTCTTTTTCTTCATCTAGTTAATTAAAATAACAAGAATTTGCTGTTAAGAAGTTAGAGGGAAATTCAGAATATTATCTGTAACTGAGATATGAATGAGGCTGCTGCTATTTTACATAAAGTTGGTGATTTAATTATTTAAATGGATATCAGAAGCATTTTTCATGGCAATTTATGTAATATCTCTTTGTTTTCCTGAAAACCTAAAGTGACAGTTATTATATATAAGTAATGTGAGAGCTGCTTTCTTGTTCGTGTGCATCATTAAGAGTCTGTGTAGTTATTGGCCAGTCAGGTAACTAAACACGAGTCATCAGTTCGAATACATTGGAGAGAATTTCCAGCATTTTTAGCTGTGTTTTTACTGCATGCTGTTGCAAAACAATGGGCGAGTAATGAAATAACTTTGTGGTGTGAAAGGAAGTGAAGGACCAGCAAATACTGCAGAACAGAGTGAAATCTCTCCTTTGCAATAGGTTGAGAGTTGCATGCCCATTCGGGCAGGAGACGCCGTTCATGGTTGTCAGCAGCTCTGGGTTGTGAAGGGCATGGGTCTGGAAGGGACAGAGACCAGCTGGTAGGCAGCATGTTATCTGCATCTGTGGTGGGGTGATCGTTAAAGTAGCAGTCACTGCTTCGTTTCTGGGCAGCCCTCTCCAGTTCTGTGCCCTGAACCTGGAGGGCTGCGACAGGAAGAAGGTCAGAGAGAAATCCGAACGCCTGCGTCTCTGTGTCACTCCCATGAAACTCGTGCTGGAGCTTTGACGTCTCAAGGGATTTAGCTTTAGTGCCTTTTACTGCACTGCGTTCCCATACTTGTCCTTGCAAGTATGTGTATATATACTTAGTATTAGCTATGAGTCTGGTTAAAGAGAAAATATCAAATGATAAAAATAATTATTCCGTATCAAGGGGCACCTTCTTCTGCAGCACTGTCTTTGGGGTTTTAAAGAATATAATGACCTCATGTGACCTCACTTGCAAATGAAGGTATACACCTCAGACAGTTGAACTACAGGGTAGACAACAGAATAAAACCCAGAAAATAGTTTCTAATCTTAACCCGAAGCTTCTTACAAGCCATAAGAAAAAGTAATGCAGATGATAAAGCTGCCCTCATTTTCATTTAGAAGGTTTATTTAAAAGTGCTGAAGACAAATCTCTGTCGCTATTCAATTTCTGGTTCTATTTACATCTATTTTCTGTGTTATGCTATTGTGTTTTCTTAGATATTATTATTCAAGAAAATTCATGAAAATCTTATTGTCTAAAAAAATGGGAAATTTTTATAGATAAATAGCAATACTGTACATGGAAAAGGAGAAGCATACAATCCAACACAGTGTACAGTTTTTGACCTTCCTCTGTTCCTTCTAAAATGTTGATGTACTTCATTTGAAACACACCCATAGCCAAAGAAGTTATATCAGATGACTCCTATGAACAACTGATCACATGAATTTGTGTCTGCAGCTGGCAGGAAAATTAATACAAGTGATTATATTCATGTGATGGAAATAATGCAAATAGATCCCCTTCACCATAAAATTATGTCCCTGCAAAATCTTGTTTTCTTTTGAACTTTGTACTTAGTGAACTCCATGTTAAATTCCCTAATCAGAGCACTTGAATGAAATAAGTTGGAAGATTTGAAACTAATTCATGAAGGTCTTTGTGACACAAAGCAAAATTTATTTCCTCCTAAAGAAAATGAGGATCAGAGATAACTGATTGGAGCAGGCAGTTTTTGTATAGGCAGGTTTATACTGATTCTTTTAAATTCCTGAACTTAAAATATATTATTTTAACTGTTCTTTAGGTGGCGGAACAATAGAGGTGCTCATTTCAACATTTTCATAACTCTCAGGAGTTGATTCACTTTTATTTTTTGTCAGAAGTGTTACACTGACTTTTATAGCAGATTTTTCTTTTGCTCTTAATACAAATTTTGTTGCTGAAAAGTACCCCCTTGATATAAAGCTTCCCTGAGGAGGGCAGTAGCAAGAGTAGGAAGAGATTTATGAGCAGTTTTCTCTTTTCTCAGGAAATAGATATATTTTAGAACTTTCTACTTTTTTCTTTTAGTCATCTGGTTCCATTTTCTGTTGTTTGTTTTTTTGTCTGGAGAAAAATTAGAAGATGGCTTTTATGTTGGTGTTCTGTTCCTTTTACAAAAGGCAAAGGGGAAAAAACATAAAAATGGAGTAACACAGGGGTAACAGCAATTGAAATAGCATTGCAGGAAGAGCTACATGTTGATTTCTTTAATTAATAGGCGTTCTAGAATCCTAAAATCAGGTAGGTTGGATGGAGCCTTTGGTGATCATCTAGTCCAATCCCCTGCTCAAAGTGGGGCCAACGACAGCAGGCTGTTCAGGGCTGTGTCCAGTTGGGTTTTGAGTATTTCCAAGGATGGAGATGAATATTGAGTGAGGGCTTGAAGCTTGGCTGTATACAGAGGTGTATTTTATACATAAGTATCTATATACACATATGCATGCATATATATATTTTTATATATATATATGTCTATACACACAGAGACACACACACACATATATTTGTTGTTGCAGAGCAGGATTAAGTAACTCACTAGGGATCAGCAGCATTATTCTCCTTTTCCCATAAGTCAGCATGAGACAACAGAAATGCATTCATTGGAGGATTCTGAACTATTTCACTATAAGAACAAGATTTACAAAAGGGGTTACAGCTACAAGAGTAAGAAATAGACCCTGTTTTGCTCAAGCAAAGTAATGGGCACAAATGATTTGGTGTCATAGCTCCAATTTCAGTAGAAATTATTTATAGACAAGAAACCCTGATGAACTTTCAAGCCCAAATTTATCACTATATTAAAGCTGTTCATCAGAAAATTCTACCCAAAACTGAATATATAGAGATTTTTCACATGCAAATCCTATGAATAAAGGATTGTGATTGTGATTTTTCTGGAACGAATTACCAACAATGAATTTGAATGTGTTTTTGGAGCTGTTGACTGTACTTTGAGATTTTTTTTTATTTCATCTTTCACCATTGATATTTGTTGATGTCGACGTTTTTAGAAACTACTTATTTTAAGTACAGTCTTTTGGTAGAGAATTTCAAATCCACTATTACCATAATTGCTTGCCTGTCCTGAATGAGGGAAATCTCTTATGTTGAAATTAAAGTGCCTGGTGTTTTATGTTTGGCATATTGTACATCAGCCACTGAACGCAAATATAGAGGTCTGCCTTAGGCAGTATGTATCTACATTAAAAGCCAATTTAACTCATACAATGTATTCATTTTTAGTCCTCACTTCTCTCTAGGCCCTTCTTTCTCTTACTCTCACTTAATTTTTCTCATTTTGCTATTTTATTATATCTTGTGTCAAAATCAGTTTGGATTGGATCAAATGTCCTTGAACTCCAGGAAAGTCTGAAGTTTATAAACAACTAGTTCTAACTACTTTTACTTCTGAGTCTCTGATTCTTCTCCCACCCCTTAGCTTTCTTTCTATGAGCTCGAGGCTTTCCAGGGTAGATAGTGTGTTACCAGTGAGAGTTCTGTATGGTCTTGTTACAGGAGACCCTTATGAGTGACAAATACTCTTTAATGTTAGAGTAAATGAATGTTCCAGTTTGAACATCACTGTACTTGTGGAGTTTGGCTTATGGTCCAGATTTCACTGTCAGTTAGAGGGAGTCAGGGGTGAAATTCAAGAAGAAAATAACCTCATTAGATGGGGAAGTGAGGACAATTTAGAATTGTATGGAGGATTATTGCAAAGTATTGTTCTGCTCAAGGAGCTAAGAGAAAATGGAAGAAGGAGGTATAACCAGAAAGAAATTTGCCTGGCCGAAGGAGCTGGGGTTGTATTATTATAGCTTTATCACTACGGTTTATTAAAGAGTGTCTAACAACCTCAAGTTCGTTATTAGTATTTTTGCCCGGACTGTCACAAAATATGAAGCTATTTTCCTCTGCTCCTAAATTACACACTGCTCCTGAGTGTGTAGGGACACTGAAGACATGCTTTGGAGTTGTTGATTCTGCCTGGAGCGTTGAACCCTCCTCTTCGAGCCAAGTCCTGAGAGGCTCCACTAACTGAAAGCAGTGCTAGAGTCCTTGCACAGTGGATCCACTTCAAAGCATGTGGCTGAACAACAGTGACTGGCCATCTGTTGTCAGCTGCTAAATGGCAGATACCCCTTTTCATTTTGCTTCAGTTGTTGATCTTCAGATAATGCTGTCTTGCCACAGAGAGGTGATAGCCATCAATAATAATGTGCTCAAATGAGAAATCTTTGATGAAAGAATGGTCTCAGAGTTGTATATCCCATGGTAGAAGCTGCACTTGGAGAACTGCACCTGCAGGGAAAAATTCACCTTCTAGGTTAATGCAGTACCTACATGCAGGAGTGTCAGTGCCTTCCTGACGACTTCTGATCCCAGAATCAGCATCTGCTGAGTTGGACAGAGAGCTAAAGATTCTTTAAAAGTTCTCCCATGTCTTGTGAGAATTGGCAGCTGGCACAAGAAAGAGACTCAAATTAGTTTTCCCATGGAGAGAGGATTTCTATGTGAGCTCGATCCATTTGTTTTATTTTTCCTGGTATATGTACTCAAAAACAATAATTTCTAGGGTTGGGTAAATCTTCCCAGGCAGGCTACAGGTGCTGTGAAATAGGGGGGCATCATCATCATACTGAGGGACCAGCCGATCAGTTTGGAGTTGCAGCATGGCTGGAAGATGTTGCGGAAAAGGTCAAAGAGATTGGGATGGGGCGTTAGGACAATTACAGAGGCAGGCAGAATGGGGAGCAAGAGGTGAGATATAAACACACTGTGCAGAAAGCCTTTGAAAGACAAACTTCCTCAATTCTGCTGTTCATGGAACAACTTTTCTGAAATTAGAATTTCTATCATGATGAAAAATACACTAGAAAAATTATGAAGTTTTATTCTGATGCTGAACTTTTCTTCTTTTTTTTCTTTTTTTTCTTTTTTCTTTTTTTCTCCTTGCAGTTTCACAAACCTGAGTAATAAATTAAATATTTACTTTCCTTGAAGGAAGTGGGCCTAATTGGTCCTCTACTGTATTTGCAAAATACTCAGTGTGTACTGAAAGTAATTTCTCTCTCTAGTTTCTGAGAAATATCTGGTACAGCAGCCATTTTGATTAATTTTTGCTTTCAGCATTTTCAGCTGCATTCCAGAAATACTCGCCCCGTTTGTTTTCCTCACTTTTTTCAGTTGCGTTTAAATGAAATTGCAAGTGACAGTTACCGGCTCATTCCTACCAAAAAGCACAACCATTTCAGTAATCACTCTCTCTAGACTCTTGATGATAAAGTATTTGCCTTTAGAGAGGGGGACAAAATCATTTTCAACTCTTCATGTACGCATAATTATGCGTAATAGTGTCAGAGATACTTTTTAGTCCCATTTCCACCAGCAATAAAATCGTGCCCCCTACTATTTTGATAAGGGGACTGGTTGCCAAAAGTCATTGTCCGTTGTGCTTCAGATTTCATAGTTCATGGCTATAATGAGCACCAGCAATGTTCCTCTAAATGGAAACACTGCATTAGAAACTTAAATCCAAAAGGATCAGGAATACAATCTGGTTAATTTATATTGTTTTCAGAAGGACCTCCTGTAGGTAGGAAATTACTTTTTTTACTAGAGCTGGCTAGAAAATGGAATTTCTGTCATCATGAAAAATTTGAGGTTTGGGAAAAAAATTCTAATGCAGGACCAAATATGATAGTGACAGTTTTCTGGTTTGCCATGTCTTATCAGATGGTTGGTTTTTATTTCAATTCTTCTTGTAAAGAGCCTTCCAGTGAAGGGTATGGGGAGGGGAGGTATAGGGAACCTGCCAAAGCTGCTGTTTGTTCTGCTTTCCAGAGGTGGAGGGCAGAAACTTTCTGGGGAGAGGGTCGAGGTGGGAGGGAAGCAGAGACAAAGCACAGAACTGAAATTTTCTTACAGGAGACTTCAGTTTTGTATAAAGGGAATTTTCCATTAAGGAAAGAAAAACCTGTGCAAACAGAAGAGTCCAAACCTTTACACATTAGATCATTTTTCTTCATTCCAAAGAAATAAGCTAGATATATTGTGTTGAAATCAAAGTGGAATAATATCTTTCAGACTACCAGACTTGGAAGACCAGCAGACTTACAGATCAATTTTGCTGGGTATCATTGAGCAGATTTTCTTTTTCTGAAAAAGTATATGCTAGAAATGCTATTAATTTCAATGCTTTTAGATTTAAACCTCTTAGTTTCCTAAAAGAAAGTTATAATTTGATGTCCGTTGTCACTCTGAAATCATACTCCAGTAAAGGTGATGGAGGAAACTCAATTATCATATTCGTCTAATAAAATTGAATGCTGATATTAAAACACCATTAACGAGATCGCTAATATAGTTACTTTTTCAATACTTTCAAAATTACTGTTTCTCTGTTTTATTGACTATTCATCAATGCCAGATAGTACAAAAATATAAAGTTAGGTTGGGTATTTTAAGTTACATCTTTTAAATTGCTTTTAATTTGACAATTGAATTGAGTGTAAATAATATAAATCTGAAGTAAGCTTGGATAAATGTGGATCAGTTTGGATCCCACTGTTTCCCCGTCTTCCTCTCCAAGATGAGGCTCAGCTGATGTGAGGCTCAACACTGGAAGTGAACCAAATACAAATAAAATGAAGCTAAAACCCAGTGCAATCACATGTTGGCTATAAGTAAAACCCTTCTTTGTATGATGATGAGAATGGGTAATATGCTTCATTTTGAGGAGGAGTAGAAAAGGAAGCAACTCAACATTGTTTTATGTTTTCTAACAACAAACTAAGGCATATTGACAAAAGTTCAGGTTCATATCTTAGAAACCAACAATATTTGCCCAAAACAAGCACAACTTTGGATGTATCCAAATGAACAACGTGCCTACTTCACTCTACAGTTTGGGGCGTCTGATATATTGAGATCTTTTAGTACTGCTGGACACTACTGCAATTCTTGTGGTATGTTAAATGTCTTTTAAACAAAGGATTTAAACAATCTTAACAGTATTATACATTTTGACTGACTGTAGCGTATAATGAGCATATCTGACATATGTCAGAATCTATGAAGGAGAATACAGAGTCACTTCGTAAAGGGATACTAAAACTGATCCCCACAAGGAAGAGAAAATACTTACCAGGTCGCAAGGGTGACCTCAGGTCCATGGTTTGAAAAACTTCTTGTGTGATTTTTTTTCTGTTAGAAATCATGAACTTTTTGCTATTCATTACAACTTCTATTTCTTTACAGACACAAGCAAAATAGTCTTATTTCTTATGCAGAAAGAATAGAGAGTAGACAGTTTTAAGGAACGCTTTTGTGTTTTAATATTTCTGCTTGATATTTCTGCTTCGATGCTCTGCAAGTTTCTGTAGTATGAGACATAGTGAATAAATGCTCCCTAGTCTCCTTCTCCATGATAGTGTGGTTTTTCATATGCCTCTAAATCTTCTCTTTCCCAGGCAGGAAATCTTCTTCTATTTCATGGGGGCTCAGTTACATCATACTTTTCATCATCTTTATTGCTTTTTGCTACACCTTTTCTTACTCTGCTACTCTTTCTGAGGTGAAATCAACATAACCACGTACAGTATGCCGTTCATGGCATAACGGGCACTTAGAAAACATCATTATGCCGCTATATGCTCCCTTTCTGTTTTTCCTGCTGTGCTACGTACTTTCTAGTTGTCACTGAGCTTAAAATTCAGTTCCACATAACTAGCCACTGTGATTCTAAGATCTTTTGTCTGATTGGTAATAGATAATTTATAGAGCATCATTATGCATTTAGAGTTAGCGTTATTTTTTCCTATCTGCATTCCATTATATTTATCAACATGGAATTTCATCAGTGTTTTTATCTGCTAGCTATTCGCTACAATTAGGTTCCTCTGCGTCTCTTCAGTCAAATTTCCAAATAAGTGGTAATGTATCATTACCAAACTTTGCCATTTCATTTCTTTCCTCTTTCTGAGTAAGCTAAAAAGCACAGATTCCAATAACTATTGTTGAGAATTTATTAATAATCTCCCTCCTTGTAAAAATGACCATTTGTTCTCACCTTTTCTTTTCTATTTTTTAAATGTCAATTCTTTGTTAGTGTTTCAGCCAATTTATAGCATATGGAGCTCAGACTGGCAAGTCTATATTTCAGGACCCAGTGGGTTGTGTTAGATCTGATTTCAAAACCAGCACTTAGCACATCCTCCCACCGCTGCTCCCAGAAGTCAGCACCCCGAGGCTGAGCGTGCTGGGTGTTTCCCCTGGTCCTCCCACCTTCCCATTGTGAGAAGATACCACCCACAAAGCTTAGTAAGGAGGTAGAGATTTCTGGACCAAAAATCCCTCTGTTTCCCCCCTTCTTCTTGATTAGAGAGAAAAAATGGAAAAAGAGCCCTTCTGATGCCCTAGAAAACTTGTACTTCCCACACCTACCCTTACCCCAGGCAGAGACCCACTTCTGGCCTTTGTCCCTCTCCCTCCATGTGTAAATCCCATCTCTGACTCAAAAGACATTTGTTATTAGACTGGCAAAACATCTATCTTGTAGTTCCCCAGGCTTCCCGTCCACCTTGCAGGCACCACAGTTGTCCCCTTCCATTCCTTGTACCTAGAGGTATCTACCTTAGGGTAGATATCGTACTTACACGTTCACTAATTTCTCATTTGAGTGTTGTTATTTGATCCTACTAGTTTGTTCCTATTCACTTTATTTTCTTGTTCTGAAACATCTTCTAATTGGTGTTTCAATCTGAGTCTGTTCCTTGGACCTATCAGAGGGATGTTAGCTTTTGTAGTTTCTTTTTTTTTTTTTTTTTTTTTTTTTTTTTTTTTAATCTATGGCTGACCAGGAATTGGGGAATTGCGCTGAAATAGTCTTTCGTTAAACTCTGTGTTATAGGGTAAGTACTGGTAGGAATGGTAATATGTTGCACTTAGCTTTTACCTCTCTAATCAATATTGATATCAAAGTCACACTGTTCAATGCACTTCATCTTGTTGGGGCCTCCTGAAAGCAAAGTACAGTATCATTTTTGATACTACTGTTTGAGAGCGTTTTCTAACATCCTTTTATGTTACCTGTTAATTTCAAGTATTTTGACAGAAACTGAGACACAGGAATAATTCAGGAAATACTCTTTATTATGGTTCATATGATAGAATGTAACACTCATGTTGCGTGGAATAGGGCATAGCAATATTTCAGTAAAGAAGTGGAACGATTATTCTCCATAAAATAAAATCAGTATGTTTTGTCCGTAACTGTTACTCACTCTATTTCTTTCAGAAATCTTTCAGGATTTGCACTTGTTACGGGACTAGAGTATCACCAAAAACTCAGCCTAAGGCTTCTAGTAATCCTGAAAAATGCAATGTTTCATTCAGCTCTTACTACCTAACACTGTATTATAAATACATGTAGAAACTCATCATATCTGTCAGGCTTTGTACACACCAGAGAATTCAATCACTGAAAAACTTCCATTGGGATAATTTTGTTTGATACAAACTGTTAGGAGAATTTGTACTCTCTCACAGGTGTGAGCAACTTCTTTTTCTGAGACAAAATATGGTTCTAAGTGCATTGATTTATCTGGGTCCTTTTAAATTACTTTTAAAGGGGTGTAGTATATTTACAATGTACCTGAGTCAGCTGTAATAGTCTGGTTAGTTTTAGCATAAGCAGGACTTCCTCAGGTTTTTTTGAAAAATGTAAATATGAGTAGTATTTATATAGAAGTGTTAAAAACAAAATATGTAAAAAGTGTGTGAAAGTATGCTTTGCATACTTTCATAGGGGCCCCAGCTCTTCTCCTGTTGGAGCCAGTGGGAGCTGGGCAATGGATTTCAGTCTGAGTATTAATTACTTAGCACTTTTCAGTGGTGCACGAAGACTGTACTTCTCTTTCTGTCCACTGATTCTTGGGTGAATATAAACAGGAGGAGACCTCCTCAGAGGAGATGGCAGTTGCCTTGTGAAAAGACACTACTGAGCTGTGTGTGTGGTTTTCTGTGCAAAAATCAGCGATAGGTATGCGACTGGTCTGTGTACACATTTATAACATATGTGTGCATCACACACACATGCAAACCTTACTGTTAAAACTGATGTGAAAGATTTCATATTTTATGTTTTCATTCTGAAGACATACTTTTTTTAAAAGTACATGTCTTTTCTGATTTTTTTAGAATAAAGTTGTAAATATTTTCAAAACAGTTATTAATTCAGACAGCTCTAGTATCTGCTCCTACATGATTATCTTATTAATATAAAAGAAGTTAGGAAAAATTCCTCTAGGTGTTCACTAGATGAATACCCTACAACAAACAATCCTTATGTTTCTATTCCAGTACTTCAAGGTTTAGAATGGCCTATGCACATGCACTATGTACCTAAAAGGCTATTTAAATAGCAACTGCAGACAAGGTGAGTGTCCCCTTCAGTGATGTGCAAGGAATGGTACATATCCAGGAAATCAGACAGGGAAGGATTGTATGTTCTGCGGCGGGAGATATTTTAAAATAACTAGTTGAGTGAAGATCTAGAGGCTTATCTCAAATTATTTGTAAACAACATTCTGTGTCAAAGCTTGGTATGAAGTTAGCGAAAGAGCTGAATGGAAGCCAGACCAGGAATATGTGAGATGAGTTTATAGGAAACAGACCCCATTCACTCAGGCTTCCTTAAACAAAGTTTGCTGACTGGGGTCACAGACCAACGAAGATAAAATAATGATAACAAAATAAATGTTCCTGCTTGATCTCCGTTGCTTACATGTGCCTGCTATGTAAAAAATTCAATGAAGTGGTCTTTCATCTCTATCTGCATTTATAAGCTAAAGTTTGGCCTTGTTCTTTTGAGGAAAAGGTTTTCCTCTCATCTAAAGCATTTGCAAAAACTGAATTCCTCTGCCGGTATAGTAGGGGCTGCACTGCCTGGGCCGCTTCGTCGGAAAGTCTCCCGTCATTTATGCTTAGTAAAAGTTCTCATGTTTTTTGTGACTTTCTCCCTTCCAAAATTTCTTGATTTAATGTAATGTGGCCGCGCGTGGTGCAGTGATTTGCCAGGCTTGCCGGATGCGGTGGGGGGAAAGGGGCTGTGGTGCCAGGGTCAGCTCCGCATGGAGATGGCAAGGATTTACTGCGCCGTGCTTTTGCCTCAGCCCTGCTGTCACATCGGCAGCGTGGGGTGCACTGCCAGGTCTCGCGGGGTGGCCGCCGGCAAGCGGCTCCGCGTTCCCCGCTTTCGCCTCCCTCGACCGTGGAAAACCCGGGGGGCTGCGAGGAGGCGGCAGGCCAGAGACGGGCTTCGGTGTCCCCCTGTGTCCCCCAGCTCGTGCCGGGAAGGGTTTCTTGCTCCTTTTTGTACCCTAAAAGGGGAGGTAGCTCTCAGGTCTGGCTGATCACGGATTTAAAGATTTAGAATAAATTTCCTTCTTTCCCCTTTCCATTTTCACTCCAGCTGACCCAGCAGCTTTGATGTCTCACTACCGCGGCTCGTGCGGCTTGTGCTGGGAGTTTTCCGGACTTTATTTAAAGATACTTTCTGTAGGCTGCCACGTTTTTTTGAGAAGGGAAGCAAGAGGAGGGAAAAGGTATTTTGAAAAATGTGTAGCTCTGCCAAACCTGTACAAAATTTTATGAGATAAAGAAAAGATACTTCTGAATTTCAGAGGCTGCTAGAAACAATTTAAAAGTTTGAGCTGCTCAGGAAAATTCACAGGAATCCTTTATAAGGAAAATGTTAGATAACTCAATTATAGGATAGCCTACCAGTTCAGTTCATCTTATATAGATTTTCTCTCTGTGCTTTATCTGTTGCAGAATAACTATCTGTTCTGTGAGACTTTTTATAAAACTTATAAAAATAAGAAAGCATAAAAGCTTATGCTGTTTTTCATTTTGTTTATATTTTACAGTGAAAAGAGATGGGCATTAAATTACTACAAATTCCAAAATCTATCTAAAATAACACATTGGTTCATAAACACTGCAAAATAACACCTTGCTTTGTAAGCTCTGCAAAACATCAAAAGGATGCTTGAAGGGGATTCTAATGGAACGTGAAAACGTAATGTTCATTTCCATTTTCTTAAGTCCAGAGTTGCCTACTGAATCAGTATTAGGAATCTTCCTCAAACGACATGCAGGATGAAGAAATTTTTCCTGGAAAAGTCTTTCATCATTTTTATTTTGTTTCAAACTTTATTCTTCAGAAAGCTAGTAGTATCAAACTTAGTGCTACTGAAAAGTATAAGCAAAATATGTATCTGAATTCTGGCAGAAGCTCAATGAACTGCATTGCCCTGACAGATGCTTTGTCCAAAAGAAAAGGTCTTTTCACTATATAGAGCATTTCAACAAAGAGAAAGACTTCAAGTTTCATAAATACTTTTATCAGAAAATCTGTGCCTCTAAATTCAAAATTAGAAAATCTTTGTAATTTTGGAATTTTTAAATGACATTTTTAGTGCAAGATGTCAAAAGCTAAAGATAGTTCTGCTGAAAATGTTCAGTTCTTGCAAAATCCTTCAACAGAAGCACACATTTAATCTATACCTAAAGAAAAAAAATCTATCAAAATGAAGGAACAGCCCAGTCTTTTTTATTGGTTTCCCTATTGATGTTCCTTTTATCTTTCAGATCTTTTTGAAAACTGACAAACACTGACTCTTGTTAGAACAGGAAAATCTATATTCAGTCCTATTTGTCACTCTCCAGATCTGGAGGGCCATAAAGTTGCTCAGTGACTGCAGATGAGTTCAAAACTAATTCTGGCTAAAGAAATTAAGTGAACCGGACTGCTAAGAGTTCATCCTCTTGTTTTAAAAATCTGGAAAAATCTTACAGAAAAGTTTCTGGTTGTGGGCTGGTAATGAATGGAAAAAGAGAAAGAGGATGGCTTCTTCCCTTGGTGAAGAGTACAAATGGACTTGAGAGAGGCATTTCTCAGAGGACAAAAGATGCTGCATGTCAAGGAAAAAAATGTAGGCAACAATAGCAGAAAAGTAGCTGATTAAAGCAGCCAGCCTTTCTTCTGCAAAGTGGCTAATTCGGAGAGGAACAAGGTTATGAATCTCATCCATAGGTAATGGAAATGGGGTATCCTGCAAACGGAAGTAGAAAAGAGAGCAAAGTCACTTCTTGGCCTGTAACTATCAGGTAATTATAGAGAGCACAGAATTTTAAAGCTGAAATATAGTAGGGAGTGCAGAGCTGGCGCAGGGAGGAGGGAAAGAGGAAGAAAAGTGAACTTCCACCAAACCAGGGGCTCCTCTGTGAGCCAAGGGAATGAGAGGATTTCATTGATTGGTAGCTGAAGCTGTCTGGCTAGCAGACATCTGCAGGGTAAACTTTTCATACTCAGTGCTAATGTAAGCTCATATTTTAGAGAACAATGAAAGCGCCCTTGTCATATATTTATTTGTCTTGCATTTCAAGCAAAGTATTTGATATTCTCCTGTTTAATCATTTTTTCTGCAGTCCATGAGGCAGCCAAAACTAGTGATAGCACAAGTAAAACAGAAGGGTTCCTAAAGTAAAATTTATTTGTTTTTCATCCCCCATGAAATATAACTCTCCACATCCAAAAATGAAAAACAGTAAGGGATCTGTTCTCCCCTCTCTGCACACATGTAACTCCATTTAACAGCAGCAAGATTAACACACACCCATTAACTCTTGGAATGCCTGTATATTGCAGATCAGGAATCAGCCTGGATTTTAGGTAGACAGATGTATGAATGTCATTTGGAAGTTGCAGTTTTGGCCTATACACTTTCTCTTGCTTTTTGCCAGAAACTCCCCTGTATGACTATAGGAACCTTTATATATATATATATATATATATATAAATAGATGGAGCTGCTGTTCTAGTAGGGAAGAGAGAAGGAAGCTGCAAATGAGTTGCACCCATGTGAGTTGCATTCAGAGGTCAAAACAAAACGCAGTGGTGTTGTAAAACTAATCTCACTGTTTCTGAAGAGCTTTAGGGTCCCTTGGTGGAAAGTGCAACAAAAGTTAGAAGTATTATCATTATTTATTTGCACCCTGTGATAATTTTTGGACAATGCACTCTTAGAAATAGTAGGAGAATATAACTGTGAAATGAAAGCAGAGTAAGAATGCAAATGCGCTGCAGATTTATACAGCACTTGGACTTCACATTTTAAAATTTAAGCTTGCTCTCATACTCAACCAGGAAAGAAAAGAGAATCTTAAAGTTGAACCAACTTCTTACTACCAAATTTTGCCTCCGAAAGCAGGGGTTGGTTTTTTGGCCTGGCTCTGTATGTTATTTTCCGTTTTCCTCAGCCTCCCACACTCTAATGACTTGTGCATGGAATTCTCTTTCCCTATGAATATATTTTCTTTTTAAGCAGAGTCTCCACAGAGGTGGAAAATGTGAATGTGAAACGAGGCTTGCCATCCTCAAAAAAGGTTAAAGATCTAGGAGTGTGTACAACTCTATTCTAAATGTCACTTTGTCAAGACATAATTTACAGAGGCTCAGTTGCACAGACATAATTCTGCATTTCTTTCACGATGAATACTTTTATACCTTCAGGCATGTGATTTGTCAGGGCAGCTTTGTGGCCTGGTGGGCAATCAGAATTTGCCTTAGTGCACTGAAATGACCCAGAACAAACTTCGTACTTAATCTTCTTTATTGCTGAAATCAATAAGCGGATCCATGGTAAGTGATGACAGTTCTTATGTAGGGAGTGAAAAGTAGAAGTGTCTGCTTCTTGAACCTCTAGTGTTTTATGGGCCAGAAGTTTTGTTTTGTTATTTGACAAAGAATCTGTTGATTTTGTATTATAACGCATAAGTTAATATGATGTATTTTCTTTGTGCTCATTCATGTGTGAAATGTAAAAAGTTTCTCTATCTCGCATATTATCACCCAGAAGGCCTGATACACAAGTCAGTGAAAAATATTTACCTATGTAAATACCCTGTAGAATCCAGTGGGGATGGTGGGATGCGAAAGACCCCGGAGAGTCTGGGCGAGCTGTGCAGTTGTGGCCTACTGTACTGACTTCCAGGTAATCGTTTCAGAGACCTCTATCCTAAATAAGGGTTTCATCTCTTCTTTACATTAGTAGATCTGGGCTTTATCTTGAATATTTTCAGCAAGGTTTTATTCAGGTTTTATAATGTATTTGAGGTAAGGAACATACCAAGAGCTTAAATCAGTTTTCCTACAGTCATATTTTTACACCCCACAACAGCTGATTCCCCCTGAAGTTTCATGTAATACTTGTTACTGTAGCTTGTCCTGAACAGAGTGAAACAGTAACGATAAAAATGAGAGCTACTGAATATCAAAAATGCTGGGCCAAAGCTAGTCATAAAATAAGTGGTTTATAACAGAATAACTCTCAAGTTCTGCTCTACCTCTTTGGGAAATAGCCAAAACTCTGTACTCCAGGGATATCTCTGTATGAAGAGGAAATGAAAAATAACTTTACGTGCAAAGAAATCATAAGACTTAATACAATTTATATCCATGGAAATGGTTATCTTAATGACAGACCTAGTGAAGAGAGATGTTGTCAAAATTGGGCTCTGGAGCTACTTGCCTGTCCATGTGCCTTTTATAACATTTTTGTTTACTTGATACTGGAGAGTAATCAGAAAAAAGTTATACTGAATTATGAGTGCTGTCAAGTTTTGTATGAAAAGTATTAAAACTTTAAACAAAACAGTCTTCTAAATTCCCGTCCTTCTGGTCCCGCACTCTTATCTTGCTTTTATGCTTTTGTTTAAACTGCTTCTTCCCTTTCTTTTTTAGCTGGAGTTGATTCAATAAGCCTGTCTTTTTCTTTTCTTTTTTTTTTATGTTATTTCTTGCAGATGTTAAAGTGATGAAGCCTTCTGTCCCTGCGGAGCGGCGCAGAGCAGCCATGCCATCTCCTCTGGTGCTCTGTGGAATGCGTGGTGCAGCCTGCTGCTGAACTAGTATGACATGTCTCTAGCAATCAGGAAGAAAAGCTGGGAAGAGCATGTGACCCAGTGGATGGGATTGGCTTTGGAGTCTGTGGAGTATAATACAGCATGTCGTCATGGACTCGTAGCTGATAACTTGCAGACAAGTATGGAAAAAGATGAGGTTTTGAGCGTGGACCGGAAAGAAAAATGCGCTTCGTTTCCAGATTGCTGTCAGAGTGGAGAGCTGATTGGCCTCCCTGCCAAGCAGCTTGGAAACGTTTCAAAAGAGGTGGATGAAAATGATAACCATGAAGATGAGGAGCATTTTCTGGAGGCCAGCACAGAAACTCTAGTCCATGTTTCTGATGATGATGATGACTATTCTGCACTCAACCTGGATAGTGTTAATTACCACATCACTACTGTTGGAAGGGAACTAAAAAGTGAAGAAAAGAGTTTAAAAGGGGCTGGCTCCTTAACAAAGATGGTACCAATAGTGGAGGGTAACAAGGAAACCGATGCATCTGGAATAATTGGAGATATTAATAAGGAACCTGGCTATGACCCTGTTCCTAAAGAAGAGATGGAAGAAGAAAACAACATTTGTGGCAGTATTGGCCAAAGCCCGGAGCTTTGTAATTATGAAGGCCTAAATGAAGTAATAGATGTACAGGAAGAAAATCTTTCAAATTCTCCAAATGTGAAGGAAATTATTATGCCTGGGAAACAGCTGCTTCATACTGCTGTAATTGCACAACAGCGTAGGAAATCTGATGCTTTCAAAGAAGGGCTTGGAAAGCCTGAGCGTGATGTGGCACCGAGTGAGATTTCTTCTGAATCATGTACCAACAGTGATAGACAACCGTGTTCAACAGTGGAATCCAGCGAGTGCCTTATGCAATCTTCTCCTTGCACTCACATCCTGTCAGTGGAAAATGGTCTGCAGGAAGGTGGTTTCACAGAACCTCAAGGGGCCCCTGAGAACAAATGCCTTTCAAATGGCAGTCCAGCAGAAGATATTCAGTGTTTACATTTAGGAAATCATTTGACCACACAAGAATACTCAGACAGTCAAGTGAAACTGCGCAAAAGAAAGGTAGGATGCATGTAAATTGCAGAGATTGTTTCTAAGGTTTTCTCTCAATTTCTTACAAAAGTGATTTCATAACTGACTAATATATTGGAGGTAAAATGTATTTTTCAGTTTTGTTTCATTAACTTGTCAGATTTTTATTCAAATTCTTCTGGGAAAAATGTGGAGATACAACTGAGTTTCAGGAGTTTTTTTAAGGTCTGAAAATGGCTGAGCTGTGAATTTGGAAGGTGCCTTGTATTCACTTTTTGATACTGTTGTCTTTAGACACCAGTATTTCTTGTGTGTGTCATTCAAGGCCATATGAATAAAAATCTCCCATAGGTTTCATTTATTTTTTGTTTTTCTGCTGTTGTCAGGTATCATTAGCCATCTTGGGAAAGAGATTCTGTCCAGAGGTTCGGAAACCTTATTCAGAAAAGGGGACAGGGAAAAAGTGCAGTAAAACTGTAAAAGGGAAAGAAGAAATGGAAAAATATTGCTGTAGTTCTTTGGGTTTTTGCTCAGCCCTATGAGCAGGTGTCCTTACAAAAAGAGGTATTGCTTAGTTTAAAATAATGCCTTACAATTTCAAAGCACCAAAAGAGTTTTATTGTCTGTACAAAGTAAGGAAGAGAATCATTCCCAAGCTTTAATGGACAGATCCTGCAGCAACAAAAGGCCCACTGGCTTTCACAGAAGGAGTTTGCTGGCTGAGGGGTGACAGGATTCATCCCAAAGTCTGGCTTTCCCAGCTATGCTGCTTGTTCATGCTATTATCCAGTTTCTGATTGTTGCCTCTTCTCTCTGCCTTTTTTCTTTTGACATCATCCACCTTCTTTTGTCTGTTTTTATAAATCTGGTTTCTATTAATCGTGTTTTTTTCATCAGATGTAGTGCCTCAGTGGTTGTTTCACTAGATCACAACCTCAAATGCCTAAAGCACCGTATGCCAGCTCAACATCTGGAGTTGCTGGCCCTTGCGCCCTTGTATAAGCCCTTTGGTAATATCAACACTCAGGAAGATGTTGATAGGATTGGAAGCCATATATAACTTTTGCAGAAAGCTCTAGAAGCTCTCGAGGCCAGTCTTCCTTCAGGAGTTCATACAATCACACGTATTGTGGTAACTGTTCAGCTGATCCTGCAGTAGGTATGACTGAGTTACAACCAAGAAACTGGAATGATTTCTTGACTAGCAGTAATTTGTTCTGGAAATACTAAACTTACTCATCTGTAGATAACAACTGAAGATTTTAAGTTCTTTTTTTAAAAAAAGCAACATCATTTTCCAGAACTAATCGACTATTATAACCGTATTCTCAGTAGCTGTACTTTCAGTATTTAGCTTTCTTCTTTACTTAGTATGGTTGCTGGTATTGGTCTGTACATTCATTATTATTACCAAGATTTATTTTTAATGTACTTTTAAAGTCCTGTCATTATTATTTGAAAATACAGATAAAACTTACTTTTATTATGTACAAATGCAAACACTGTGCTGTGACTCTGCCCACATTAGGTTTCAGTATAACATGATATATTTTGAAATAGCTTTGATACCGCAAGTTTCTATGTATCACGTTGTATCTTGTTTTGAGGTCGTGTACTCATTGTCTTTTAAATGCAAGCTCATGAAAATTATATTTGAGAATATATTTGTGCTTTGTGTTTGGGCTATTAAATATTTTAAAAGAACATAAAAACTCCAGTGAGACTGTAATAGCATGAAAAACTGAGAAAACAAGGAGACCAGAAAGGGGGAAAACCAGAAGTTGCTTCAGGGAAGGTCTGGAGTTCTGTGGCCGCAGCAATGGAGAAGCGGTGTGTGCTATAAAGGGGGAAGGACTCCGTGGATCTGAAGGAGGAGCTAGTAACCCTTGGGTTAAAGAACTCTTTACCAGCACTGTGTAGTGCTTGGCTAAAGGGAAAAGATAGGCTCTGCTGTTGCTCCTGGTATTATTTCTCCCTAAGTTTGCAGGACACTTCTGCAAATAATGGCCCTGCTTGGAGGATTTTATCTCTTATATCTAATCATACACTATTTTACAAAAGTCTGTCTCTATTGGTAATAATCTGTAATGAAAAATGTGCCTCTGTTTATAAACTTTCCCTGAAAGCCACTTTTGTAGCTTTAACAAAACATTAGGAAAAACAACAGACTTGAAACTGAAGCCATCCATAAAAGTCAAGTATTTGCTTTTCAGTGACAGGAAGACTTAAGGGATTGGGAATAAAACCTTTTCTCTCAAGGTCAGCAGTTCAAACAGTGCAGTTACGGCCTAAACCACACCACTGTCTGATTAATGCTCAGCATCTATTATAGTTTCACATAAAGAAGTGCTCATAAAGGTCAGAATACGCAAACAGGCACGTGAAGATTAATTATTCAAGGTACTGAGGTACCCAAAGCTTGAGGTGGCAGGGAGGTGGTAAGATCATAGAAAGTGCTCAACTTTCAGGTACTTCAGTGATAGCTAAGATACTATGATCTTTGATTAGATATGATGCTGTTCCTGCTGGTACTAAATACTTCTGAAAACCTGTTCCTTATTAACAATTTTAACCTGTTTTTAATTGTGGCAACAGTGCATGACCTCCCCTCTTATCTTTACAACTGCCCTCTTCAAAGCGGAGCTGAGATGAGACAGCGTGGGTCTGTTGTGCTTGCTGTGCTGACAAACGCAGGCTTTGGGGCTTAAGGGCTTAAAGTTTAGCATCTTTGACCAACACTACTTCCATTTCGGTAAACTGCTTTAGTCGTGACAGATGTACTGACATCAAGGATGCTTTTTGAAAACAGGTCCAGCCATTACAGCATTCTTCGCTCCCTCAAATCAGCAGGGTTCAAATGGCTGATACCCTCTTTTCTTGTTTTCTCTCTCAGAAGGGCTTCCTCAGGTTAGGAATCAACCTTTCCTCATTTTGTGTTGATTGAAAATCAATTCTATTTATCCACAGAATAAAACTGACAGCGATCAATGACATAGAATAGCAAAACCATAAATGAATAATTATGTGCGGTTATACCATCTAGTCCCTCATGGATGTTTTCCTGGGTTACATAGATTTTAAAACAATGACTTCACTTGAGAATTGTACATTCTAATTTTCTAAAACTTGGAATAATCTTTGGAACTAATGAGTAAGCTCTAAAGCTTTTAACTCAGGGGATCCCAAAAGAACTAATAGACTTGTGTGTATGTTCACATGTATAACGCAGTGGAGATTTTAGAGAACATCATATGAAACCAGAGTAGCAGTGATCATTCACTCCCAAGGGAATACCAGCAAAAGGAGAATATTTAGTTATTATATACAGATTAGAAAACAGAGAAGAATCACCATTACCTTGTAAAAGATCATGTAACTTTTTGCTTGTGTCCCTTCTCATGCTTGTTCCAAGCTGCTACGTGCTCATCTCTGCAAGCTTAGGGGTAGCCAGCAAAAGCCCCATGGGGGCCACTGAGCAGGTGCACAAACATACAAGAATTCTAACGTGTTTATTAAACTTGTTTTTCAACACAAGAAGGCTGCTTGATTCAACTTTATCTTAAGAAGATGGGTTGAGGGAAACAGCTATATGAGACAGGCTCACCATTCGTCTCCTGAACACAATCACTAGACAGCCGAGGTGTCGCAACCTGTAACACTTTCCCGTGCGCTGCCTTTCACGTGCATCATTTGTCTTTAGCACAGGTGGAAAATAAGACACAGAAAAATTTTACTGAGTTACAAAGTTCTGGTGCAAATGGACTCCAAGGTAAAAGGTGTCCGAGGGTCAGGGTTTGAGTATCCTCTCTTGTAGAGGAGTCTGAAAAGGCACCTCAGATCTCTGACTGGACCTGTTTCTGCTGCTAGTTCTACTTGTTTTCCTCAGCTTTTGCTAGATCTGTTGCTTGATTCTGGGTTTTCCTTGCTCTGGAAGCCAATAAAGTGAATACAATCTTTTATGCTCCTTATCTATTGAATAAACTCTGCAAGGCATATTTGCTCTATAGAAAAGGAATTCAGTTAGGCTTGTAAGGTATTGAGGACATTTGTAGGTTGAGAGAATGATTAAGTTTTATAATGAAAACTCATTGTTGTGTTAGGAATCTTTGAATGTAGTACCAGTATGAAAATCTGTCTTCTGTGATTAATTTGAATGCTACCTGTAAGTAGGAAAAATCTGCAAAAAGTGTTTTAGGGAACTGTGTAAAGAGAGAATGATTTATGAAAATGAAATAATTATGCTTACAAAGGGTTATTTATCCAAGGAGATAAGTAGGATAGTCAACCTGCACAGCATTTTTGCCAGAGTAGAAGAAATTTAAGTAACTATTAAATAAAATGATTTAAGCAAAAATTCTACATGTAAAAGCAAGTTGTAGTCTTTGTCAGGTTCCCTTGCATGTTCCGGTTGTTCATGGGTTGGGAGAGTCTCATCCACACAGGGACGGGCCTTCTGCACTCATTCCCCTCCCTACCTCTACAAATACACAGAGAAATTAGACATTCGATTCATAGGGATTCTAGATCAACAGGTTTGAGAGCCTAAATACTATGAATAAGAAAGGTATTAATATTGATAGTTTGAGTTATTTTTAAAGCATGGCTAAGAGCCCATTTACATGATGAATCAGTAAAGGAGTAGAAGGTTATCATTTTAAAGTTGGACTGTGAATAGTCTGAGTGAAAACAGATGAAATTTAAAACAAAAATGAAGCAGCAATAAACTTTCCTTACAAAAGAAATTGTGACTTGATCCCTATATTTCATTGTTCTCTCCCAAAAATCTTGGATTTTAAACATGGCAATTGTCCCATATAGAGGGGGTAACTACACCTAGAGAGCTAACTCGAGTGTTCATTTATCTCTCCTGTAGGCTAATGCTTTTGCACTTATTGTTTTTAATGAAATGTGAAGTAACTTTAGACTGTAAAAATGAGAAAACAAAGCTTATTTATAACAGTGAATAACTTTGTGCTCAATTGATAGGGTTAGAGTACTGCAGTATCACTACATTTAAGGAAAGGAGGAAACAGTTTTAAAGTTTTCTGCATACAAAAATGTAGAGTCACAATTAGTAGGCTTATTAATAAGAAATTATCATTAATATTCAAAAAGAAAATTCAAGCCAGCTACTAGCTTAGCAAGGTACTGCCAGAAAATGGGGAAAAAATTCTGGGAAAAGATAGAGCTCTCACTAAATATACACAAACATATAAGAATTATTTTCTGATTTGACCCAGAATAAAGGAAGGAAACATTCCTCACATGCATCAGAGCTGCTGTGAAAGTCTGCTTTAAGAGGTAAATGTCAGAAGAAAGAGAACTGAATTAGCACACACACAAATGAACATTTACATGTCAGAATTAGCTGCATGTTCAGTTATTTTCTCAGTTTGGGTAAAATGTACATTTGCATACTGCTACACATACAGTTAAACAGTTTTCTCAAAATCTGTCATTCATTGCAATAATTTAGTACTTTCCATCCAACTATATTTTATATTCCAGATTGTGATGAAATATGAAGACATAAATCTGCTGCTCTGAAAGCAGCCCTTTTCTCTGGCTTCCCAACTCGATGTTCCTTTGCAGTGCTTAATGTTATTTTCATAAACCTCTGTAAGAAACATATTCTAGAGCTGCTCAGTTAGCAGAGAAGGGCTATTGTCATAGTATTTTTCAACAATTCCATAGCAAGAGCTTTGAAGTAAATCCTCCAAAAAGAAGCTCTCTTGGACTTCTAAATCAAGTTCAAAATAGTTCAGATAAACTTTGGATCAGCTTTTGAACTTGCGTTTGTTTATCTAAATTAAGTATGAATTCTGAAACTTTGGGGGCTCTCTTCTAATGTGAAGCTTCTGTTTTACTACAGAGATAATTAATAAATTGTATGAATAATCTTCATAAGATTAGATGTGATAAAGTACTATCAAATTTGCTGAACAGTGCAATGAAATAAGTCAATAAAATCATTGGTTTCAGGAAATGTAATTGATGTGTTGCGTCTGGTGATTTGAAGTGTTATGTCAGCTGTATTCATTTCCAAAAAAAGATAGAGTCTGGAAAACTACTTCAGGAAGAGCTCTGATTTCCATTTTCAAGTGAAACTTTGAATAGAACTACCAAACTAATTTGGGTGTATTTGATGAATTTCTCTCAGTTTCTTTTCACAGCTAATCTGAGTTTGGATTTCGGTTTTGTTAAACTGTTTTGTTTATGTGGCACTGTTAGAGGAATGAAGTAAGCAAGCATCTGTCAGTGTATGAATTCCTCATTGCTCTTTTATGAGACTTTTGCTTTTAATATTTACTGCTTGCATCTCTTCATGGTGGCCTGCTTAGAAGCTTTCCAGTTTCAGACAGTTATGTTATCTCTAAGTCATTCCTACAAGAATAAAGAATATAATCATCAGGGCTATTTCCTAATGCTCACTATTATTGCTACTATTTTAATCCAGATTTTTAGATTAAATGTTATGTGCTTTGCAAACAATACTTAAGCTAATACCAGCATAAAAGCAGCAGCCAGTGTCAACAAGATGCAAATTAGTTTAAAAAAAGATTATCAGAAGGATGACAGTAAATGAAAAAAGACAGGTAGAAGGTTACCTGGCATGGCTCTGTTTGTCATGGCAGTGCCTTTTCACTAAAGTAGTGAGTTCTGAAAGTGGTGTTTTTGCTTTTTCTGTACTGTTGCAGTAAAGGTGGTTTCATTATTTCATCAATTCTATGAATTAAAGTCAGAAAAAAATAGCATAGTAGAATTTGGGCCTTTCCATCCATATTTGCTACCTGAGTATTATGCTTGCCCATGAGAGCCAAGGCTGACTCTGTTCCCTGATGCTACTTTACAAGGCTAAAACTATGCTTTTTATGACAAGCAAGAAAGACATGTTCTTCCGGGAGCTTTTTCTTGTATGCTGTAAACTGCTTCTCCAAGAAGCCTATGGCTTAGCTCTGCTAGCAAAGTACCTGCGAGGTAGTAGGAATGCTTCCAAAAACAATCGTTCTGAAATGGTATATGAGAGCTACCTATTCTGCTGAAATACTTTTCATACAAATTTCTCCCTGCCATCTCTACTCTTCACATCATGTGGTCCTTTTCAATTGAGCACTCAGCCATCAGTGTTAGATTCTTATTTGAAAAGTAGCGTGAACCTGCTGCAAACGATAGCATCCAACATTTTAGATCTATTTCATATTTTATTGCAGTTAAAATACCAGAGATTGAGTTTCCAGACTTGTCACAAGCATTGCCTTCTGATGGCTTAATCTCCTTTTTCTTCAATTCTTTCTTGAGGAATGGGAATAATTTAATGATGCTTCTTTTCTCATACTATTTTTTGTATTTAGCTTGTAAGATTCTTCAAGTGTATTTTTGTATAGAAGTTGGTTCAGTAGGGCTCCAGTCTAAACCATTACTGTAGAAGTAGTAATGGCAGATGTGGGCTTGCTAATGATTCTTGTAAGTACTTCTAAGTGTTGCACTTGTAACAATAACTCAGGTCAGCTCAGGAAAAAATATTATTTCACTGATACTTCCCCTCTATCAGAGGGAAGGTGAAAATATGCCTAGAAATAACAGGAATGTACAGGAATTCAATTTAAAATGGGAACACGAATTTTACTATATCCTGATTTGGCCACAGGGAATTGAATTTGTGTTTTCCTGAGAGCCAGTCTGCAAATGTGTGTCAGCTAGAGGAAGCTGATAGCTATAGTTAGTGTTTCCAGAGTCAATTATCTTTAATTGGATAAAGTACGATGTATAAATGTGTACATTTCTCAAAGTTTATGTTCCCCCATCGAGAATTAGTTAGAAAATCTTCTCACAGATATTCTAGGGGCGCAATCCAACAAGCAGGAAATGCTCTGCTACAATCTCAGATGAAAAATGGCTATTAGAAATGCTGAAAATATGGACAGCAGTGAAGGTTGTTTGGAGGGTCATAGGAGACAAGGGTTCGCTGCTTAAATCTTGACATTACAGAAACCGTTAATGGATGTCAGTGGAACTGCTGTGTCCTTAGAATATGTTTAAGTGCCATGCTGAACTTGGGTGTTTTAACAATTTGTAACCTCAGAGATTGCAGAAGCTAATAACTATAGAAATACCTATTACAGAATAGTTAAGAAGAAAATTGCTTTCAAATAATATTGTTCTTTAACTAATAGTTCCTCCACAATTGAGACCTGTACTTATGCCAGAATGGCACTGTTTCCATGCACTGAGATGAATGCTTTCATCTTGGTATCTAGGGAATGTTTTTTCTTAGTTTTGTGAAGGACAATGGCAAATGCAAATGTTTGCAATGTGCTCATCTGTTTTTAAGGATGGCTGTTCAAACAGGGGAGACCTTTTTTTCCACTTTTATAGAATTTGGATTTGCTTCTGTTCTGCACCGTTTCTCATCTTCATACCCAGTTTTTAAGGTCTTAGCAAAGCACATGGATCTGTTTTGCCTTGGCCCAAACTCAGGATGTTAACATGAACATTACCAAAAATCGATGAGAGGTCCCAAGCCACAACAGCTTTTAGAAAGGCTCGTTGCTTGCCACATGTCTTAGAGCTACAGTCTGTAGTATTAGTACAGTGCGCAGCTATTACTGAGATCCACAGTTGCTTTACCACAAAGAATTTGCTGCATTTGCACGTTACTATTAAATGGTCATAATTTTCAAGGCATCAGGAAAAATCTGGCATGGGCTGCAAGTAAAGCAAAATGAATAGTATAATTTTTTTAAAAATAACCTGAAACCTTTTATTTGGTGTTGATAGTCATGAACATTTGTTTCTCTTTTCTGCATTGAAAACTTATTGCCTAAATTTACCTAAATCTTTTTAATAATGAAGATGTAGTAATAAAAATATGAAGTGATCTAAGATTTTTAGATTATGCCTATGTCTATGGTAATTAGTAGAAAGTGGTTGTCATAAAGCACTTCTCTTAATGTAATTACATGTCCCTAAGTTTTCTTTGCCCTCAAAAAAATATGTACGATTAATATTATCTCCATCTATCTGGAAGCTGAAGAATGCTTTCCCACAGACTTCCTTTGTGTTTGGACTGAAGTATGATGTATTTCAAACAATCTGAAAAGTATTTAAAACAAACTCGGAGCGGAATGGGATGATTGCCAGGCCATTACAGTATAACCTTTATGCAAATTTTACTTTGACACATTTTTGTGACAGTGTTCAGCCATAAATTTTAGAGGCTGCCAGCGTTGTCTAGACTGCAAACCAAGAGACTGTTGCACATCAAGTTACGCATTAGTTGGATTTCAGCTACCTAAAATGGTCATGAAAGTATTTGTATTTGTACATGGTTCATGGTCACGCACTATCGCTTCACCCAAGTGATGTTAGGCATTTCCAGGAGTCAATGCAGAGAGGTTTAGCTTCATGCTGTTAATACTCAGCAATTTCTGATTTTGTCCAGGTTTGAAATAATTGGTAGGAAGAAAACTTGACATTTTCTTCTTCTTAAAATGAATGAATAAAGAGTAACCTGCAAAGTCAGAGAGTACCCCGAGGTCCGTCTGTGCTAGAGAGCCTCTGGAGCCCTAGCTAGGAGGGGACAGCTTGTTCAGCCCGACCCTCTGCAGCAGACACGACCCACGCTAGAAGCAAGCACTTTGCTGCTCGCACCCGTAGCTGCCGGGGCGACGCGCGGGAGAGCCGCACTCCCTCAGCGGTGAGGGGCAGGTGATGGGTCCCGAGGCTCTGCGGCGGCAGCAGCACCTTGCTGGTGCTCTCCCGGAGTGTTTGGCCGCAATAGCAATGCAGTGGGGAAGTGCACGGTGTCACTTTTATCCGACATATTCCCACGCACTGGTCACAAACAAACAAGCAAAGAGCCCCCGCTGCGCTGAGCTGTAGCAGGGTGGGAGCCAGCTGCTGGGTTGTTTTCCACAGATTTTTTTATGCTTCTTGTTTCCCTCTGTGGTAGTACGTGTGATGGAAAGCTACACAGAAATATGTTGCTCGTGCTTGTGTCCTTCTGCCGCTCTCTCTTAATGGCTACCTGGGAGGTTTGCAAGGGGGTCTGTGCCACAGATTGGGTGTACTGAATATTGCTTTACAGAGTGAAACAATGCTATTTCTGCTGCCAGAAACTAGTCCAAGCTCCAGAGGATATGGCCTAAAATGGTTATGAACTCAAATTTAGATGTATACTCTTCCTCTTACAAAAAAAACTGTGGCTATTCTGCTTCTGCGTGTGTGTGTGTGCGCGCGCATGTGCAGTAGAGTAAATGTGTGGCAAATGTAAACTAGATCCTTGCTGTCCCTCACAGCTCTGTCATAGGTGACGTCTAATGCTTTTACATCACTGGAATATAAGGAATTTGGCTTACTCAGATTGTGTTAATGAAAAATTGGCTCACTTTAACATGAGGATGTCCTTCAACAGTGTGCCATATTACAGCAATAACTTTCTTAAGTTTCACATTATTTCTGCAGCCTCACCTTATGTAAGAGTTAGAATAACAAATTCAGTATATAAAATATTTATGTAAAATGGAAGCTTGCTTATCCTTTCCTGTAAGATACCTCTTCTCCAAACATTTTTACACCCAGCACATTCAATTAAACAAAGGTTTCTATCTAGGATATCCTGAGGATACCATACTCATTTAGGTTAGTTTTGTTTAAGCATAATAAAGTATATGGTCTAATATAACCATGCAAAAACAAAAAAGTTTTCTAAGGAGCTGATTCTGTTCTTCTACTGTATTTGCTTTAATCTTTTTGGTGACATCATCATCCTTAAAAAGATGGTTTGCATGCACTAATAATTACTAGCTGTTTAACATTAAGGCATGAAAGATATGAAAATGTCAAGCAGTGCTAAAGCTCATGACTTGTGTGGCATAATTTTAGCATCAAAATATTTTCAAAGCTGACATTTTTTCACTGTACTGACAGATGAAACTGAAAATGAAAAAGCATGGCTGCAAGCAAAAACTTGGGAATCTAATCTAAACTACTTTCCTACAATTACTATTCAGATTTTCTGAAACAGTACATTTTTTTCTGATAAATGCCAGTCTGACACAGCTTTAGCACTAGCTGCTGAGCATGTACATCACACCTCACCAGTTCCATAGAATTTACTCCAGCACTGCGAACGTGCCTGTTTGCAAATTTTTCCACCAGTTGATTGCAAGATCGTATGATAGGACATGAACAGGATCCTGCTTAGGCTTTACACTTACATAGGAGGCAAAATAGCAAGGGAGTGGTTGCAGGGCAAGAGAATAAATAGGACAAAAAGGAGAGACAGGCAGAGACACTGTCATATAGGTAGGAGAAAACCGGAAAATAAGTAGGGGAAGATTAATTGATGTTTAAATTAAAGTGGCCATTCAATTCCTAATTTCACAAAGCTTTCTCAGCTCACATATATGACATCCAACCAGTTTGTCTGTCATAGCGTCAAAGACAATTTTGGGAGAAATTCCTCCATATTTATACCTTGCTTAATATTCTTGTGGATACATATTTGGTAGGACTTGTCATTTAGCACATTTCACGAACATCACATTAAGCTTTTAGAAAAATGTATGGTAATTCTTACTGCAGGTTCCTTCGCAATATGTGTTTTAAGTCAATCGATCACATTTTTGCAGACTGAAGTCCATGAATAGTTATGACCATGGGGAAATCAACTTGAATCAGGAGAAACACATACATTCCTGCACTCTGCTCTCTCAGGAGCAGTACCAGAAGCATCAGATTAGAATGCCAATTACTTTTTTTCTAGGTCATCCACGCTCTCAGTGATGAGACAAAAAAATATTTCTTCTTTGTCCTATCAGTACTCTTCTAGACAGCATGTTAAGATCAGCAATCCTTCCCGCTCACTCCCACCTTTTCCGAAACTGCTTGATTCCCTCCCCCCATTTCATATATTAAGCTCACTGTGGCAGTATTAAACTTTTTAGCCCTTTGGAGCTTATTTCTCCTCATGCATATGTAAAGGAAAGATCCCTGTCAGTGACACGAGAATAGTGTGTATTTTTCTCCTTGCAAGCATCATAGTTTCACAGGATTTGATTCCAAGCGCAGAGAAGCAGCCAAGCAGAGCCCTATGAGTAGAGGAGGAAGGGAATGGAAAGTTGTTGGAAAAACGGGTGAGTGACTTCCGCGACTCTTCGTCTGCTTTGGAAAGCAGGGCAGAGCTGTCCCAAACACCCTCAGGAGCAACATTGCTTGTGATATTTCTAGTTCCTGGTCCCCTTGCCCAGCCCTCATTCCTACCGTTGTGCAAAATTTCTACTTAGATCCATTTATGAGAATATCAGACAAAAACCTGACTATTTTGTGTCTGTTTCATGACTTCAGCAGCAGCTATAATCTGCAGCCACTTGGTCCCTAGTTCTGGACACCCTCTGCCAGCCCTTTCCATTACGCTTAGTAGCAAAACTCGCATCTGAGAAAACGGCCCGTGGAGGACAAGCTCTCGGTGTCAACAGCATTGCCTTGTGAAGCACAACAACAACAGCTCAAATGTCAGCACTATTAGTCACTGGAGATTGTTTTAGGGTTCAAATACAATTTTCTTACTTTCTAACCGCTATGTTCAGACAAAATGTTTACTGGGGGTAAAGTATAATTGTGGAGCTTTGATCTTTGCTTTCAAACTTCTTTTAAAGCGTAAAGAAAACTCATCTATGCTGAGAATGACATTAGAGGCTATTTTTGGAGTAAGACCAGGATTTTGAAGGTGAAAGGACACTTCTCCAGTTCTCTCAACAAGTCCCTGGGAAAGTTAAAAATAAGTCTTGCTGGAAAAAAAATTGGCAGTTGTTATTTGAGAAAATTTCTTTATTCCAGGAACTGCCTCATGTAGCAGAAATTTATTTACCATCTGTGTAGACTTGAAAAATTTTCCATCTCACCAGATACGCAACTGAAATAGAAACAGATTTTCCATCCCTATGCTTTCCACTGGCCTCTGCTTTAGAAGTGCATTGTTTCAAAAACTTAAGAAATTTTTGTGTTCTGCAAAGTGGGATAGCTCAGTTATAGCCCATCTGTCAAACCCTAAAGCTCTGGTCACGACCTGCCATGATGTCACCTTCCTGCTGCTAGAGCGTGTCACCTGGGGAGGGAAGGGAGGTGTTCCTGCTGCTAGAGCGTGTCACCTGGGGAGGGAAGGGAGGTGTTCGCAGGCCCCTTAGCTGGAAACCTATGCTCATTTTAACTATCGTTACAGTATTTACTTCTAATGAAAAAATAGTCGCTGGAGAAATGAATCTGTTTTCCTTTAAATGCAAATACACTTCCTTGCTTGCATAGCTCTGCAACTGTTGGCGGGGGGGGGAAGGGTAAAAAATTGCTGCATCTAGAAGTAACTGGGCCTTTAAAATGCAAAGCAACCTGTCTATACGTAGCTCTGCATGTGGCTCCTGACTACTCCCATGCATACGCAGACCAGAAACCTACACGAGCAGTTCCTGAGAGGCAGAAAGAGAAAAGAGTTCGGGAAGAGATGTCAGGGTGCACAAGCTTCACTTTGATTGCAATTCCTGGGGTTTGTTCTTTCATTTATTCTATGGGTATATTTAACTCTAACTTTCATTCACACTCAGGATCCCTAGGGGCTGACAGGTACTTGAGGTTCAGATGTCTTTTGATCCCATCTACCAAAATGATACTCATGTGGGGGACAAGCGTGGTGCAAAAGGCAGGCGTCAAGAGCTTCCTGTTTGAAATCCACAGTTCTGATTTGCGTAGAGAATAATCTATTTGGTTAAAGCATAAGCTAATAAAGAATAAACTGAAAGCTATTCTTATTCTTTTTTTGTTTTTACCTGCTTTGGGGTTCATTATGTTTGGCTGAAGAGGCTTATTTTATATTGGCCCTTCACGTAGGCTTTTGCTTTCATAATTCTGAGTCTTTGAACTAGTAAAATCTTATGAGATGTGACATTGCTTTAACTAGAAGTATTACTAAACCCTTTAATCCGCCAGTTTTGATCTGTGTTTTAAACTGCATTCTGCCTGTTTTTAGACTTTTCTATGACCCACTTGACTGCACATAGTAAGGCCAGCTATGTTGTACTTGAGAAAACTCCTTAGAGAATTGTGGAAATAGACATGTGTGAACCGTAAACCATACTATATTATTTCCTATTGCTGCTAAATCGTATGCAATCCCCAAAGGAGGAAATCAGAATTTATATTCTCAGTTTGCAACTACATGTGTTATTCAACAACCAAAATTTTTACATTTGAGTTTCAGTTCTCAAAGAAGCAAAAGGTTTTCCCCATTGTTTGGTTAGGTTTGTGCTAGTGGGTTAAGGCACATATATGCTGTAGTGGTTTTGTTTGGGCCAGGAGTGTGCTTTTGAAGTGAGTTTGCTGATTGATGTGATACAAAGCATGATAAGTGGCCTTGTGGAGCAGTTTCAAAGCATGCAGACTGGAACCCTTTTGATGGTACGCTTTGGTATCTTCCTTTATCTGTGTGGCTATTTTGACGTAGCATAGTGTAACACTTTGCAAAGAAAAACTGTATTTTAGGATTATTATTAACCAGGAAAAATTCCTTAGCTATTAGGAAGAAAGAAATGATGTAGAAGGGTAGTAGATTCATATCTCCCCAGTGCAAGAGGTATGGATTGAAAGAAGGAAATACAAAAGCTCTGCTCCCTCCTCAGCACTGGTCACGTTAGTGCATGCTCCCATCGCTTGCAGCATGATGCCATTGCAGGGCTCTCCAGCTCTTCTCCATCCCTGACCAAAGCCACAAGATATGTAACTACTTGGACTGGGCAAAGTTAACTACCATCAAGTCTTCTGACAACAGATTTTTAAAGAGATCAGTAAACTACAGTTTAGCAGCATTTGGAAAATATTCCCTGGTAGAAAAACATGGGTTCATGACTCTAGGGTAAAATTTAGCCCCTAAACAAACTTGGCAGCCTCTTGAGATTTTTCAGCTACACTTCTTATTTCAGCTGTGTGAAATGTATGCAATCCAGTGTAAAACTTGTGAAAGATATTTTTTCTCCCGTACTTGTGCTTTCTAGTCCTCTCACTAATTCCCAATAGTGCTGTGGTAATTTGTTCGTTCTGCTGGCCAGCTGCTCAGCTCTCCACGAATGCATACTCCTGCCTCATGCGCACTTCCCAGCGCCCTGCGAGTCAGTTTTCTGTTCCACTTCATCATAAAATTTTTTTGAAAACAAGGCTGTACACCACTGGGCAATCTAGACAGGGAAGGCAATGCAAGCATAATCAAACTCAGTCTGAATAAGTCATGAATGAGGAAATAAGTATTAGCTGTTACAAGCAATAAATTGGTCTTAGCATGTATCTGAAATAGAAATGGAGAGGGGCTATTTCTTGCATACTAAGGGTATTTTTCTCTGACATAATTAGCTTTCTTTTGCTTAATTATTGCCTGTAGGAGACAGGTATCTATTTGGTCATCTACTGCAATTGCGTAGGCCCGGGATGATAGGGCCCTGTAGTAAGGTAATTACTATCCCCCACCGTTGTCATTGCCATTAGCTCCAGTCTTTGGTAAGGAGAGAGTTGTCTGCTGCTAAGGTGAAGTTTATCTGTAAAAGGAAAATAGAAAGGGTGTAAGAAGACTCAAACAGAAATAATTGATTCGTTCACTGGGGGTCTTGGAACACATTATTCACCAAAGGCGGGAGGTAAAATTGGGGTTGTGGAATTAATAATCATCAAGTGTTAAGAGAGCTGCAAATAGTTCATCCATGGTATTACCCAGGATCTTCAAGACAAAAGATGAATTCAACACCTAGAAATTGCTGCTCTCTCCTGGTCATCCCAAAGCAGGGGATTAAAAATTAAAAGTTTATTTTAAGAATCTCTCTTTGTTTATTGTGAAGCCTAACATTTGATACAGTGGTTCAGTGGTATAATATTCTTGTATTCAATTTGAGATTTAATTCTGTGCAGATAGGGGAAAATCTCTCAGTTGTGCGTGGGATTATGTAATAGCAGGTACTTTGGATTTAGGTAATTTATCTCATTTGGATGTTCTTTCATTTAACACCAATTGAGATTTACACCCAGGCCACAATACCAGCAACCAGAGCAAATGTGAGCTAGGACTTAACCCAGGAATGAGTGAGGAAGCTCCGTGGCTGGAGGAATCCGTGGCATCTGCTTCGTGACACTGGCGGTCGTTCTGTGTGGGACTGGTTCCCATTAGTCCATGACAAATAGCAAGATTTGTCTCCTCTACCATGACCAAAGCAGAAAATCTTCTACCTTTCTCTAGAGCCCCCATGTTGTATGCATATGTGCGCTATGGCAGTGCTTTTGATCACTTCTGGCAGCATGTGGAACAGTTGCTTTGTGATTATATCACTTCATGTGCTCTGTAGGGAAATAAGATAAGCATTCATTTGTTCTAGTTCGGGCCGCACTGTGGAAACGATCTCCATCTGTGCATCACTTGTTTTAAAAGGCAACATGAGAATTTCTAGAGGGATTCATTGGAGAAGCTTTTTGTTATAAACAGCACGCTCTAATATTTATCGCATAATATCCAGTCAACCTTTCCAAATTGTTGCCCAGAGAATAACTGACACTTAGCACATTGGGAGAAAAGTTACTGGTCGTACTATCAGTGCAAGCATGAATAAATCAAAATGGAGGAGTCATTTGATTTGTTCTAAATCAAAGGCAAAGCTGGCAATAAGACTTGGGAGTTCCTGAATTCCAATACTTCATTAAATCTTGAGGGTAGACCAGGCAGGCTCTCTGCTGAATATTTTGTTAGGCATATTTTTGCTAGCACACAGAATTCTAGTAAATACGTAACTTCTAAAAGGAATATCCCAGTTGAAATAATATAATTTACAGGGCCTATGAGAAAGAAAGGCAGCAGAAAAAGAAGAGTGTTTGGCTGTATTTTAGGGATTTTTGCAAGCTTAAGCCTACTGAGTGAGATTTGATAGCTAGAAATTTTGAACTATGAGTGAAGTCTGTTAATAAATAATCATTTAATCATGCTTTTGAATTAAAGGTTTCCCCTGGAATAAAATATGAGTAGATCATTCAGATCAGGAAAGATGATCTTTTAGGAGTATTTTAATTAAAGCACTTTTGCCAGATATGCAGAGAGAATTCTCCCAGTAATTGCTGGAGCCGTCCACGTTTCCTTGGTTTCACTGAACATGAGGGAGGGCCCCACTCAGAAAAGATGCTTTCAAGCTAGTGATGGAGATATTTCCACTGAGTTGTGTCTAACATCAACTGAGCTGCCTCTCCATGGGACAGGATGCGGCCAGCCTGCCTTTACGGAAGAAGAAGCAATAGTAGCACAAGGGCTGGCTGTATTGGCAAAGAGGATACAGATAGAAAAATGACAGATCTGGAACATTGCCCATTTATCTGTTGCTCACTGCTCTACTCTCTCTGTGGCTATTCAAATAAGTTATACAAGGAAATCCTATTCTTTGTCACCTGATGGATTCATTGTACATGACAATTACACCACAATCTTTTCATAAATGGTAAAGGGTTTTGTGGCTGTGATAAAATACACTGATACTAAGGCAGAGAAAAAATCATAAAGAAGAAACAGATCTCCAGTGTTAACATTTCACTTAAATAAACTGCTTTGTGTGAGCTGGAGCTCCTGCAATTAGCCAGTCTTTGCTAAATTACACTGCAGGGGAATTACCTAACCAGAAAGATAATCCTTGTTCCCTAAAAGAAAAACTCAGATGATTTGATAATTAGCTCTCAGAGGAGTCCATTGGTTATTTTACAGCTGTGGAAAAAAACAGTAGAGACCTTATTTATTGACCTAGCTATCTGATAAATCAGGAAGAGATCAGTGTTGTGGAATCTTTTTGAACAGACCACCTCCTGATGCTGGGAAAGATCCAGATGAGGTCAAAACCCTCCGCTTCCTGTCTCAGAGAGGAAAAGGAGAAAAAAATCTGATAAACATAAAGTTACACAGAGCTGCTTTGGAAATCCTCAGGAGATAAAGGGAGGTGGGGGAAGAACTTAAAAAATATCCTCTTGTTAAATGCAACAAGACAGTACATGCATTCAACAAATATCAAGAAACCTCTGATTTACATTTTTCCAGTTTGATTACGCTGTCAGAACTGAGCCTGAAACATGAGAACCAGTAATGAAACATCCCCCAACAGACACCGTCATAGCAAACACAGTCATTACCCCGCTAACCAGAGCGTTAAATGTACTTCCAAATGTTACCACTCCAGGGATGGATCAGAGAAGCAGGGCTTAAAAACAGAGGGGAACTTCGCCCAGGGGCAAGCACCGCTGCTTAGGTTCAAGTCCTGCTCTAACCTTGGGGAAAAATGCTTAACCTGCCTATCATTTTCACATCTTTAAAATGGAGATAATGTCATTTTCCCTTCTCACAGGGTATTGTGAGGTTAAAGGTTTTAAAGATGCAGAGGCACTGAAATGTTGTAGTGATGGAGCCATGTCATTACCTAAGATACATAGGTGGGATTTCCTCGGCTGTTTTGAAAGCCAGGCTGCAGTATTGCTTCTGCTTGTTACATCCCTTTCCCTTCCATGTTAAAACTCACAGCTTGTTCCCTGTGACTGCAAGTCTCCCATTTTTGCAGCGCCCGTAGATTCAAATCAGATTTAGATGGAATTCTGATGTTTGCACAGTCCCCCTCAAAATACTGCGTAGGGTGCTCCTACTCAACCGCATGTGCTCTCCGCCTCCCCCAGGTCTCCAGCAGTGTTTGGAGGAGGCTATACGACACATTTTCCAAGACACTTTTCTATTAGTCTTCCCTGTAAGAAAGTGTTCCTTTCGCTTCTCTATTCATCTTGCTTCAGGAATTACATAAATCGCCATCTTTTTTTGAGGATAAATAAGTATCAGTATGACTATTGAGCTTAATTGCATATTTATAGCTATTTATGTTCATAAGCATAAACATCTGTAGCAACAAAAAATTCTAGCATAAATCAAATCAGTACCATTTATTTTAAAACAGGCAATTGAGCCCTGGAGAAGATAAAAAGAAACTCTCAGAATGAAAAAGCGTCTCCCTGGCCTGGTTTCCCTGGATAATACGCGTACAAATGGACGCAAATCGGTTTCGGTGAAATCCTAATTCTGTTGCTAGCAAACTCCCGATTGCTTGAACAGGCCGCAGATTTCACCTACAGTCATGTTACCTGGGCCCGATAATAAGCTCTATTGCTGCATTTTTTAAATGCAGAAGAGCCAAATGTTATTTTGCTCATGCCGGTAAGCACACTCACTTGGTGAAGCATATGTGTTGGCCTTTGTGTGTCACACTGATGTGAGTCAGAGGAAACCAAGCTTTAACTCAAGCAGCAAAGTAACTAGAGTTTATAGGTATTTTACTGGAAGTTGTGGAACAATTAGGCATTTATCTTTCTCCCACACTCAGAAAGGCATGTTTGATAACAGTAATGGTGATTTTAATATTAAATTCAAATACGGTAAGAAATACTTCGCGATTTCCAACGCCTTGTTCTTCAGCCTGCGCAGTCGCTGGTCCGGCGCGGCGTGCTGCCGTGTGCCTGAGCGCAGCTGGAGGCTGCCAGGGCCCCTGGGGCTGCTCCTCCTCGCAAGGCCAGCTGGCAGTGCCTGTAAACTCACTGCAGGGGCCCTCGGCACCGGCTCGAGCCTGAGTCAGGTTCTTCCCCCAGATGTGTATTTCAGTGTCTTTCTGCTATGTGTTTCTGAGGCCGTAGTCTCACGCTTTTGGCCTCGCTCATGAATCAGTAGCTGGGGTGTTCGTATGATGTTCCTTTCTCACCCTAAGCTGATTCTGTCATGGCGTGTCTTGTGGTAAGCCAATAAAAGTTGGCATACACCAGAGAGAAAAATCGAGTTGTATAACTTGATATTAGAAAACATATATACACAATAGTGTATGGCTGATAATTCTTAAATTCTGCTGGGATAATGCAGTCATATTGCATGAGATAATGCTTGATTAAATTGAAAAAATACTGGAGTACACTTAAATGCTCTCAAGCTAAGTTATCTCAAGTTCTCTAATAGACACATTTTGATTGTATGAGGACATAGGCTAATCTGTGCCAGCTGCTCTGTACTTAACTATTCCAAAAGTCTCATTCTCCCTCCTCAAGTAAGTTTTTTCTCTGCAGACAAATTTCATGCAAAAGCTATGTCAACCTTTAGAGATGTTTTAGGCTTTTGTCACAAGATCTAGTGTCAGTGTTTTTTTCCTTTAGCATCAGGAAAACCTACATTTAAAAGTTAAAAAAAAAGTCGTAACAAAACGTTGTTATTTCATTCTTTATGAAGGGTAGGGTGTATGGTTATTACGGGGCATTTAAGGAATGGTTTAAGACATACTAATGTTGCTGCTTCATCATATAGAAGCTGAACTATTATTTTTAAAGAAGATTGTAAAGATTAATTTGAGAATATAGCCGTTCATTTACTTCCTCATCACATTTGCCCACCAACTGGAGATTGTGGCTATTTGTTGATCATATGGAGGAACCTAGAAATGATAGGTATAGAAGGAGTGTTGCCCCATTCCCTTAAACAACTTTCAAATATACAACCAAAGCACATCCTTTTCTCAAAGATTATATAATCTAAAATGTTCTTTGTTCAGTGTGCTAATTTTGCTTATTGTGTTTAATGTGCATTTGCAACGGTAAATAAGATGGGTTTGGCAATTTTGCAGTTACATTTCAACTAACAGCTCATACTGCTCAAACTGTATTTGCATGAAAGCAAGGCTGCACTGTCAAAAAAGGCATGTGTATGTATATATAAATGTATATACACACACATATACACACATATATTAATATTTGAAAAAAAACTGTTCAAGAAATATCACGTTACCAAAAGTCATTGTTCATGCTGCATTGCGAGAGCCTTCTGAGGTGTCCCAATGCTGAAGTGTGAATCACAGTAAAATCAGCCAGATTTTAACACTGACGAGCAAAGGATAAAGTCTAAAATGAAGAGGGGCATTTCAGCCTATCAGCAAACCCTTATCTTATGAAGGAGGGAAAGAAGATAAAAAATATAGATATTTCCATTTAAGGCAGACTTTGAAACAAATGTTTCCACTCGGTTCTGTGGAGGTTTTATACCTTTTGCTTGAGGACATGCTATTGTTACTGCATCCTGGTTTCATGACTCATTAAACTTCTTTTCTGTATATGTAAGCAGACCCCTCTTACTGACATACCATAGGCTGCACATTGCATAGTCGCAAAGGGGAATGAGTCACCTGGAAAAGAAGCCTACCCAGCTGGAAACTGTGGAGCCAGCCCAGCTGAAATAAAGTGTGCAAACTTTATTTTATTCTGCTTTAAAGAAAAACTTAAGATGCACAACCACATGCTGTTTTAATTATTAAGAGACTGAGAAACTTAAAGTAATCAAATATTTCAATACAAATGTAAGTGCAAAAGAGTAGCCAGGACTTTGAATTTATTGATTTATATAAGCGTAACATTTTGCTTAAAAGATTTAATGTTGAAAGGGTGCTTTCCTTGCAGGCCAGCTAAGCTCTAAACATTATACTTGCACTATTCTTGGTTAAAAACAGTGATCAGCAACATTAGAATACATAGATGGGGAAGCATTAATGCATACAGTTTGCTTCTAATTCTTCATTATTCATTGGTTATCCAGATTACCAGCACTCACTGAATCTTGACATTTTCCCTTTATTTTTCAGTTCTACAAATACATGTTGTACATATCTGTGCAGAACAGCACCCTGATCCTGTCCTGCTTGTTAACAGCTGGATTCCATCACCTAGAATTTAATTCAGTAAATCATATTTGGAGATTAATCTCCTTGATTTCAGTAACACTAATTGCAAATAAAGGGCAAGCAGATTCTTTTATTCTGTTAAAGTGAAGATTTGAACTCCTGAAAGTGAGGCCTCAACAGAAGCTGAGGATTTGTGAAAATCATGTCAGGCTGATTGCTCGGCATTGAAATCTAACTACACAGTTACAGAAAAAAATCAATCATTCTTGTGTTCTGTACTTTCTTACCCTTTAATCTCATAAGGTCGGTTAGTATATCTGACTCTTGACTCAAATAATTAAGGGTCTAGGAAGCCTAATACTTAATCTTTTTGGTAAATCCAAGAATTAAAAGCATAGTTTCACCACTTTCAGTTAGTACTGGTCTCAGAATGCATTGATTTTTTTCTAGCTCCGTCATTGAATGATAAAACAGCATAGACCCACGAGCTGATCCAGAAATACAATATCGTGAATTCTTAGATCATTTATGTTTGGATTCCAAAGGCATTGCAGAGCACTTCCCGTGATGTTCATGAACAGTAGAGAAAATATGTTTATATCTTGTAATTGTATCAGTTCTAGCATATCCTATATATCTGTCCTATCCCTTCGTAGATCTAGGTTATGGTATCTTTTGCATTACTTCAAACTGAAGTAATACCACAGCAGTCTATGACTCTCTCACTAAATATCTTGGTCACTGAGCTAAGTGCACCATACTGCTTCCTGTAACTTTACTTTCTGATTTTCCACTCAGTCTTTACTCAGATGAGGTAGAATTCAGCACTTAAATCTAGCATTTAGATCCATGAGACCTATGACTAATTCATTAGGTTCATCTTGCTGATTGAACCTGCCAGGAATTTTCCTCCTGTGCCTCTGATGCCCAGGTTTATATCTCTGAAAAGTCCACTCAGCCCAGCTGCGGGCAGTACCAGGACCAGTTTATCCTGCTCACAGTCTGTGCAAGTCCTGGGGTAGCTGTGAGTGCCTCCACAGAGTGGCAGCTCCTCTCAGGTCATCCCAAATACCTCCTCCTCCTTGGATCTTGAGACCTCTAGGCCTCCTTTGACCTTAAGCTCTGAATCTGACTTACTTGGGTCATTGTTTTAGTTTGCCTCTAAGGTTTCATTACAGTTTCTTTATAACCTTTCTTGGCTTGCCTTTAAATCCTGGCTTCGATATGCAGTTGAACAGGAAGAGACTGTTCATTAGCATGAGACATTAATCAAATACTTTTTCCAGCCTCTCCTGCTAATCTTCATCTGATAAGAAGCACTGAGCATGGATTACACGTTAGCCCAGTTGCAGAACTTGATAAGCTAGCCTCTGAGGACTGTTTAAGTGCAATTCAAGTGCTTTCTATCATCCAGAGACTGAATTACCCCTTGTCTTCTCTGACCTGGAAAGCTGAGGATGTTTGGGTTATTTTTATTTTTTCCTTCTTCACAGCAGTTCTACTGCAAAGTAGGGTGACATAATTGAAAAGATGGATATACCTAGTTTAGACAGTAATTTCTGGTTATTTCACAAACTATGTTCAGTCTGCAGCCACAGAGGAGTTGTAGAAGACTTTGATTTTATTCTCTGTCATTATTGTAGCTTTGTGATTATAACCAGGTGTTTTACACCACTTGGTTATTAAAGTTTCTGGAAATTTAACAGTCTCTGTTATTTATTTCCTTATGTCCATATTTATCCCCTTTTTTTTGATCTAAGATACAAGGCCAGATATAACATGCCTCTCAGCTGCTCTCCTATTCCCTCGTTCCATCAGTACATGTTCTTTGTTCATTTCAACTTTACATCTGTGCTTTTGTTTTTGCAATACAACTATGATTTTGTTCCTTTGGTTTGTTAATGCGCAATTCTTTCCATTTCTTAATTCACCAGTAATAAACCTCAAATCTCAGAACCATATTTTCAGTGATACAATACAGACTAATACACCATATAACTCAGTGGAAAAGTTAGGTACTTGTGATTCAGGGAGACTTGAAAAAAAGAGGCAGAAAAAAGATTTTCCTCCAACATTCCTCAAAATCCTGTCTTCAAATTTTGTATGACAATGATGTACCTCAAGAGAAACATTTATTCTTAAGAAACTAATTGTAGCATTTCCAACAGAGCAACTTAAAGGAAATCTCACTGTGCCACTCTTAGTCCTTAAGTTTGTGATGCAATCTTGGATTTCACTTGAGGGCAGGATGGCTGAATCATATTTAGAGAGCCATGATGATGTGATCATTGTGACCATTGCCTGTTAATCCTAGAGCTTCTTGACCACTACATTATTCTCAGCCCAGCCCTTCAGCAAGAGCACGTGGACCATTAATGATCCATTCAGTGATCTAAGGTCAACAGAATTAACAAAGTGGTGTCTGTCAGGTAGGCCTATTTCAAAGCCATTAGAGGTTGATTAAGATTTTTCCAGTGGCCTGAAGCATGATGGATTAAGCAGTGGGAAAGCTAGCATTTCTGAAAATGCTTGTATAAATTCTGTAATTTGCTTTTTGTATTTCTCTTCAGCCTGGACTGTTGATATGACTTTCATGCCATTAAGAAGTGGCAATCATGCCAAGCTGAGTTTCCCAAACAAATCCAATTAAATCCAAATGGGCATGTTTTTCCTGCAACATATCCAAATGAAGAGCCTTCTTGGAATACCTTAAAATGGTCATGTTCAATACCTTTAAAATACTCCTCACAATTTGCTGTTCATATTTGAAATATTTTGCGCTTCGGTGATCACATTTCTACACTTCAGTGATCACATTGCAGGCTACTTTTGAAGAATAACAGAAAACCCCAAATACTGAATTTTATAATCATTTTGCTTTTTCCTGTTCTGAAGGCTACTTTCTCCAAGGCCCTTTGCATCCTATCTTCTTGGCATGCATGAGTTTTATTCCATCTGCTTTTTTACAATGCAGCTTGGTCATTGTTAGTAACATCCTGCTTGAATGTTTATAGTTGCATGTTTGTCCAGTTAAAATCCACCAGAAGTGTTGTGCCAAGATCAGAGTAAGGTGCTGATTGACAATAGTGTTGTTTTGTTCATGCTGGAGCAACTTCGAATTTTTTATTCTTTCCTTTCCTATCTTTTTATACTCATAATGATAATGAGTTTTCCTTCTGTGTGGTTTTTTTTCCACCTCTTTCATTCTAGCTAATTCATCGGCCAGAGTCTTTTCAAAATAAAACCTTACTACAAATCTACAATATTTCCAAATGTTACATTTACGTTCAAAGTTTTGTGCAGAGTGATTGAGATTTTGTAATAGTTCTAGCCATAATGACTGGAATTCTTCAGTTATTGAAAACGACTTTGAGCAAGCAGTACAGGTTCAAGAGGAAAAAACTGATAGGAATTAAAAACATTCAATTAAATCATTAAAAATACTTGCAAATTGTTTTGCGAGACTGAAATTTTATTCAGCCCAATAACTCTGCTGAACATCAGGAGGAGAATCTGACTTAACCCTGACATTGTCATGTTTGTCTTTTTCTGCCATCTTTGAGATAACTCTTGAACTCTAATCTCCCACTTGGTAGAGCCACCTATGGAACTAATATGAGAGTTTATATCCATATATAAATTTATATGTATTTTCTGCATCACCGTGGTGGTATTTACAAGGCAGAAATGTTGAGTCTTAGTTAAAACGAGGATTTGGAACCAACCTCACCTCCCATTTCAATTGCAATGCTGCTAACTCCAGGCTCCCGGGCCCTTTGTGGATGCCTGTGGTTGGAGACGCACTGACCCAGCCAGACCCACTGAACTCCAGTGCATGGTGTGAACAGCCTGCCGTTTCTGAGCAATACGCACCTCTCCCCTGCTGTTCCTGGGAGGCAGCGCTGCCCGGGGAAGCTGTCAGTCATCAGTGCCCAGAAGTGGAGGGAGAGCAGTGCACATGGGTCATGGTGCTGCAGGCTCCGCTGCGGGCAGGAGCCCTCTGCTCAGCTGGGACCAGCACTGAGCACAATCCTTTTCCTTCCTTCTGTTCCGGACCGTCAGGCTCTGATATCAGCTGGGCGCTAATGCCATTAGCTGCTACAGCTTAGCCAGGACTCTCAGAAGCAGAAAGAGTAAGAGAAATGCTGCAGCCACAGTCCAGGCTCAGCTGGACTCCAGTCCAGCTAAGGACTTGGTAGTAAGCTCCTCCCTGGTTATGGGGGCTCAGGTCTCTGTCTTACTACTGTTTTAATTTGCAGTGTAAATGCAGCCTGTGTTTTTTTGATAAATGTGCTGTGAATTAAGGTAGGATACTTGCACAGTAATCTGCCACATTAATATTTGAAATGAGTTCTGTGTATTTTAATATCCTGTCCTCAGCTTGCTTTATCTCTACGAGATATTTTCAGACTGTATAGTAAGAAAGACTTACTTTTTTGAGCAGCTTATTCCTTAAGTGCTTTATTGTAAAAGAAGATAGGTAAGTAGATAAACAAGCAGTGGGAGTGAATGAAATCTAAACCTGGTCTTCTATCTAATACCTGTGCACACATTTTGGAGGAAAGTAGTTTTGCTTTTGCTGATGGAGGAACTTAAAGCTTTAGACAGTTTTGTTGTAGGTCACATAATACTCATCCTGTGTGAATTATGAATTTATGTGAAAGAAAATTATATAGCAATATCCCCGAGGAATCCTATTGGAAGTGAATTTTCACTTTACTTGCAATAAATTATGGGAGTTTTTAAAAGAATGTACAGGAGTATTCAGTTTCCAAGCTATCTGTCTTGCTTCCTAAAGAGGACTGGTTATCATATAATATAGTGTAATTAGTTTGCTGGTGGGCATGACTCCAGGGTATGACTGGCAAACATTTAGTTTAAGGTTGTATACAAAAGCAGCAATACATGTCCAACAGCAGTACAAGCACAAAATGAAATGCAGTAAAGAGGTAAACCACAGAGAAAAATTCTTATCTGCATTCAGTAATAGTAATAATACATTCTACCTAATTCTACTTTACCAGTAATTTTTGTACATAGTAGTTTAGCTAATTAGTTTCCATCAAGTAATGGAAAAATTAAAGCAGCAGAGTAATTCAGGTTGGAAGAAACCTTTGGATGTCTCTCATGCAAACCCTTGCTCAAGCAGGGCCAGCTGGGAAGTCCGACCACGCTGCCCAGGGCCTTACCCAGTTGGGTCTTGAAAACCTCCAAGGATGGAGAGTGCACAATCTGCTCTGCTGCTGGGCTGTCCTCATAGGCAAAAAGGTTTTCTTTATATCCAGTCTGATCCTCTCTTGTTTCAGTTGATGCCTGTTGTCTCTTGTCCCCCATGCACCTCTGGGAAGATCCTGGCTCCAACCTCGTAGGCACTGGCGGGCTGCTGTTGGGTCCCCCCGACGCTGTCTCTTCTCCTGAAGCTGAACAAGTCCTGGTCCCACAGCCTCTGCTCACAGGGCTCGACCACCCTGGTGGTCCTCCCCTGGACTCGCTCCCTCTTACTGATGTCTGTCTTGTATTGGTGGGGGTGTGTGTGCCAAAACTGGACTCAGTGTTGCAATGTGATCTAATGAGTGCTACGTGGAGACGAATAACCTCTTCCCTCGCCCTGCTAGCCATGCCCCTGTTCATACAGCCCAGGAGACTGTTGTCCTCCTGTGGCTGGGGCACACTCAGCTTGTGGCCCACCAGCACCCCAGGGCCTTTCTGCAGAGCTGTGCCCCAGCCCAGCAGTCCCGAGCGTCTATGGCTGCAGAGGCTTGTTTCTGTCCAGGAAGCAGGACTTTGCCTTTCTCCTTATTTAATTCCATAAGGGTCCTGTTGGTTCATTCCTCCAGCCTGTCTAGGTGCCCCTGGATGGCAGCCCTGATCATGAGCGTATTGTCTTTCTCCCCACCCCAATTTAGTGTCATCTGCAAACTTTCCTCCAGTTTCTCCAAACCATCCCTTCTTTTCTCTTCTCGCTTCCCCTTGCCATGTCCCTTTCCTCCAGCCCACAATGCTCCAGTGGGAAAGAGGAGTCATCCTGTGGCTCCTGATTTGGCCTCTAATCAGCCAGGGCCATCCTGGCAGGCTGTCAGGGCTGCCGCCCACCTGCTGTGCCCAACAAGAAAGAGATGAATTGCTTTGGGCTGTGTGCAAGCAGTTTCCCATAGGCTGCGGTGTAGCCGTCTTCTCTGCATGTGGCATCCCTTATAGGGATGCAAAAAACCATCACCTACGGTGAAAGAATCGTGGAAAGAATGAGCCTGAACAAGAGACTATGGGGCTACATAGTACGATCTTCAAGGACAAAAATCTGTCACGAAGAGGAAAGGAACAGATTATCTTCCATGTTTGTGTTTGGCACAAATAAGAATTAATGAGCTCAAGAAAAAGGAAGATTTCAATTCCACAGCAGAACTAGTTTCTTTAATGCTAAGGAAGGTAGCACAGGAATAAAACCATCTTTGCTTCAGGCAGTCGTGGAGGTCTGTAAGAAGAGCTAGAGAAACATCAGTCATGTATGATGATCCTGTCACAGAGAGGGAGATAGATAAAGATGACCTTTGAAGTTCTCTTCCAGTTGTATTTTTTATGATTCTATGACTGTCTAATGTTAGCTCTCTAATAGTGTATATAAATGCGTAATATTTAATATTGTATAAATATTTAAAGCAGTTAGAATCCATCTTGTTGATGGTTTCACATAAAAACAATCACTGGATTGGAGAAGCTGAACTTAGTACTGAAAAAGCAGCGACTGCCTCAAAATAAATAACCAAAACATATTAATTTAAATACTTATGGTAAATTGCTTTTGTGCCAGTTATGGGGTCCAACTTTGGGGCCATGTTGCATGCTCGTTCTAGGATTTTGGATAGAAATGCTGAAGGAAAATGAGAAATTAAAGCAAATGTCAGAGAAAAAAAAAGAAACAAACTTTTTTGGAGGGGGAATAAATTCAAGGATTCAAAAATATATTTGCAAAAGAATGATGCTTTCAGAGTAACTTTCTCTTTCGGCTGTGCGTCACAGGGGCTGTCCCCTTTGATGTCGATGGGCAGCCCATTCTAAAGGCTAGCTTAGAGGCCGGGATGTGTGTCTGAGCAAGCCTTCAATGCCAAGCACTGTGCATAGATCAATCCCATTAACTAGTTTTCAAGAGCTAGAATAATTCCAGTGCGCATAAATGTATTTCAAAGGCATACGTGAAATAGCTGAATATATTATAAAGAAAAGCTGAATAACTTGTCTGAACCACAGACTTCTACAAAATTCCAGTCAACCACTTAGTATCTGTGACTAGACACTGAGCTTTGATGAATTGTAGACAACGAAGTCATATGGTGTCTGAGGTAAAAAATAAGTTTCCTTGGTTGTTTTTACTCAGTTTGGGACATTATCAGCACTGCAGAAGGAATCTCATAACAGTTACAGAATTTCAGAAAAGCTGGCGTGACTGAAGCATCTTGGCTATTTAATGCAGGGAATATTTAGTTGTAAAATATGGTGTGTGCCCATATGGAACGATGATCCAAGTTCATTTGATTCTGTAATTTCTCAAATCCTGTGATTGCCATTCATTACTATTTTCTAAGAATTTAGAGTTAAAGAGGTAGCATGCTCTAAGAAGACTTTTGGAGCTACCTAGAATCAGTCTTCACGTAGCTGATCAGTAATGATAGAGTAGTACTTCCCTTAATCAACAGCCTCCATTATCCACATAGCTTAATCCCAGTCGGGGGAAGGGGAGGGGCTGATTTACATATGACTAGGCTTTCATATAGTTAAGCTAAGAAGTCTGATTTGAACACCTGATTTACCCTAAGTAATGCTTTTGTTGAAACAGTGTTGTTGAGACAAGTTCTGAAAATTCAAGGGTGTTAGATCTTAACCCAAACCTGAACTCTAATTTTGGCTCAGTCCTATTCACAGATACAAATCTTATCTTTATTCAAGATCAGGATTTTTACCACCACCTCCTTAGTCACCAATAATAGTTCTTATAAATAAAAATGTGCTGTCGTTTGTGACACAAAGCTACCCTTAGTTTAAACCTTACTGTGCAGAAGTAATTTAATAAGAAAGTAAGTCTCACTGGGACAATCACATGGGAAAGAATGAGCTCTTTTCCAGGAAAACAAGGCACTTAAACTCCTTTCACTGAATATAAGAAACTAGCAATGGATTTTCTCATGCTATCGGGTTCTCCTACAAACTTGTAACATAAGAAAACATCTCTGGCATTTCATCAGCTGCACAGACTGGCAAAACCAAACAAGGATGTATGTGAATTAAGGGGCAAGGCATGGCTGTTGACTGCTCTTTTTTGCCCTTTCAGACCCTCACCATCTAAATTACAAAGGTTCAGATTCCCTTATTTGTTATGGTGTCCTGAAGAAAAAAATTTCAGAAGCCCTCAAACCCTACATCTGTAAAATCAGTGTAACCTAGTCTGTAATAATAAGGTTACAGTTGTATGGTCGCTTTACACCAACATAAATCCAGGCTGTTGCAAAAAAAGAAAAAGCAGCACAGTTTTTTGTCGAGCCTCTGTCTGGCGCTCCTTGGCCATCACTGCCATTTGCACAGCTGCACAGTGAGGCAGACTAGGGGACGGATCCTGCTCAGCACTCCCCCTTTTCCAGGGACCGTGTTCAGCTAGGTCACCAGTGGCTCGCCACATGAAGACTGTAGTGCTGGCACAAGGGAGATGAGGGGTGGCCTGGGAGAGCAGATGAGGGAACTGCAACTTTTAGCAGCACCATGAATTTTGGACAAATTAAAGTGGCCACGAGGCTATGACTTAATCAGATCAAGACTTAGATAGGTATTTTTTAAAACTAAGTTCAGAGGGGAGTGGTAAACAAAATAAAGAATTTACTGAACAATATAGTTTTGATCACACTAATATACAGGAATCTTGAAATACTAAACTGTCTGTTATTAATATGATAGCTGAAATATATTTAAAATCATTGACTACTGTAAGGTTTAGTAGTGGATTTACTATACAGTAGAGAAAATCAGAATTTTTCTTGGTATTAAAACATTATATTGCACATAGCAAGCTGTCAGCTTGTCAGCTATGCCTTCTTAGAGGGTATCTTTGCAAGAAAGAAAGGAGTAGTCTATACAGTCCATTAAAAGGTATAGCCAAAAGACACATCTCATTGCTAGAGGCAAGATGAAGTGCACTTATATAGCTAAGAATCAGTCATCAGACAGTAGATATGTAGGAGCTAGGTGGCACACTTAGATATATGCTGAAGCAGCAGTCTTGCAGCAGTATGGGAAGGCAAAGCTGGGAGGCAAGACAGTGAGCCTTTGAGCTTTTGGAAGCAGGGACATGCACCTTCAAATACAGTTTCACTAGGACTGTTCCACTTTTTGAACATGGTCCTAAATTATAGGAAGAAATATTGGTATCCCCATTCAAGGTCCAGAGGTAAGACGACTTCTTGAAAATGCATGTGTTATAAACACCATCACTGTTATAATGATTTTATGGGTTTTTATGTTGATTAAGACCTGCAGTAAAAAGGCCATTCAGAAATACAAATGTTTTTCTCTATATACTGACAACTAAATCAATCATGTCATGCAAGTCACATGCAACCGTAAGTACTGTTCTGAGAATCTGTTCCAGTGTTTTTGTTGCACAGAACATCTTGCTCCTAAAAGAAGCAGTGCTATTTTGAAGTCCACTGTTTCTAAACAAATTCAGTCTTATTAGAGGAGAGTTTAAATTCTCAGCTTCCCTCCACCATTTGTCATGAAATATCTTCACAAGAAAAACATGACTCTGCTATAACATTTGGAACTTTGCAGCAGCCTTCAGCATCCATTGCTACATCTGCCGCAACGCTAAGGCTACGAAAATCTTTAAACAACGTTTTTCAGGTCATTTGCATGGCTTTCAAAAACTCCAGTTAGTGCATATTTTTCTGATGAAATGAACCAGAAGCAACACCAAAATATTTCAAAGAGGCTTTCAAAGAGGCTTCCAATATTGCAAAGACAGAATATTAACAGTGCATATAAGTTCCACATATTGCAAAAGTTCTGTGATGTGTTTAGTACTCTGCATTTTCAGAAAATACACTTGCTCCAGTTTTGCAAATCTGTTGTCTTTTGTACCACAGAAGTGTCCTGCTTGGATTAGCATTAATATTTCCAACTCTACTAGCCACTGCTTTACATTTTTAATACTATTTTCACTCTAGTGGTACTTACCTGTCCCCTCAGTTTTCTACAAGTCTTATTAGCTGATCTGCAGTGCTGTACTCAGTGCTGTCTACTTGCAGCCATTAAACAAGAAATCCTTTCCAAGTATGTGATTTTATACTGGGCACATCATGACATAAGTGAAATAATCCACTGACAAAATACATTTTTACATACATTTCCTTAGAGTTCAGATTTTCATTTTCTTATGAATGAAACAACTGCTGCTGGCCAGCACAAATATTTTTTTTTCTGTAGACAAATTCTGGATGGAAAACAGATCTTCATCACTTTGACCCAAAAATGTCAAGTTTACCATCACTATTCCTATAATGAGTTGAGTATGAATCAAAATAGTAGTATGTGTTTTGTTTCAAAAACAATTTGGATTTTTTTTGATATTTCAATTTTATCAATCTTTTTGTGTGAAAAAAATCAAGAAAACCTTTTCTTACATCTTTCTTGACATTACTGTGTATCTCACAAATGACATGAACTACTCAGTGTTTCATAGGCTGACACGGCTACATGGCACAAAAAAGAAGAGAAAGGAAATCAAATTGTGTCTTCCATTTCACCCATTTTGACAATAGGACTGTAAGGTACGTGCCATGATACTTTCTTCACTACACGAATGAAGTAGATCCACTCTGCAGAAGAGCGGATCAAGTGGTGGCTTATTTAAAGTAGGTCTCAAGCATTTGGTTTCACAATTCCTGTGCCTTTGTCCTTGGTATCCCTTCAGACTTGGGCTTGCCTGGACTACCTGAGATTTACTGTAGTCAGTATATACCTGTCTGTATCATATAGCTTTCTCTACAAAAACTCAGCTCTTCTCTCCACAGGGATTGCTTCCACCATCAACTCTAAGGTTTTAGTTTCTTTGCTGCCTCTTTACAGAAGTCTCTATAGTCTAGTCATGCTTCAAGGTTCATGGGAAGAAAAAATTATACTTGAATGCACCCTCTCTCAGCTTTCCGCCTGTTTCCCTGTCTCTTCTGATGACCTCCTCCAGATGCAAGAGGGGCTGCAAACTTTGTGTTTGGCAGAGCAAACCTAGTGCATCTCTCATGTAAATCTGATGGCTTTAGAAAATGTGGCCCTGGCTAGCTTAAGCAAGATTACAGAAAACAGTCTGATAAATGCTGGTTCTTCTCACTCTATCTAGACATCTAAATAAATGACCAGATTCTCAGAAGCTGTAAGCATTGAACTCATTTCAGTGAGTTGAAGAATGTTACAAAATGTTCCTAAGTTTCATCATACAAGATGTGAAAATTCTCAGGCAAATCTTGGTTATGAGCCCAAAATTTATTTATTTTTATAAGTCTTACCAGGTAAACTTGTTATAATATTTACTTGTATCTTTAGAAAAGAATTCCAAATTTAAACCTACCACCAAATATTCCAAATGTCTTTGCTGTGCAAATCAGTGTATTGCATGCATGTGTGCGTATTTATGTGACTGTGTATACACAGAAATATAAATAGACCCACAGGACTTAAAAGAATAATATGAAACTAAAGTAAAAGGCAGAAGCAGTTAAATATTTATATTTTTACAGAAAACAGATGACTGATAACTTGGATATATTCAAGCTAAGCCTTCATGTGGCAAAACTTACAAGATTAAGTAACTAGCTAAACGTGCTCTCCTCACGTGATGATTTGTTACAATTTTTGTGTAACAGTACATTTCTGCCATAGTGCTTTCTAGCTTTGCACACACATTTTGCTTGTAAAGAAAAAGAAATGTGGGAAATACTCTGCAACCTAAGTGACCAGGGCTTGAAACCTCAGTGGAACCCCCTCACACAAATAATAGGCAGATTGATTAAGGTATTATTAGCAAGGGGATTGTGTGTGGGGGGGGTTTAATAGCCTTCTTTTTTTTTTTTTTCATTTATTGACATTACAATCGTATTGATGAACAGAAAAGTTATCTAAAAAGATTGAGTTGACAGTGCACAGAACCTTTCACCCATTCTTGAAACACTTAATTTAATAGATTAGCATTACAACTATCTAAGACAGGCACTGCTATTTCTCACCTGGGAGAAGTTAGAGTATACAACGGTTTGTGGTTTTTAATTCTCATGTCTTTCTTAGGCCTGATTCAAATCCCGCTGCAATCAGTGAAAAGAATCCCATCAATTTCAGTAGAGTGTATGGTACTAGTATTACAGTATCTATCTTCAGGTATTGTGGTAAATTATAGTGTCACTAATCAACTTCATCTAGGTAGTAGCCATTACCTGTTTTCCAGTGTTTTCTTTGCTAAACCAGAGGACAAATTATGTTTTATATTCACTCCCCTTCCCCTGCTCTTTTCAAACCATGTTCAGTGCAGCATAAAACTAAATGGACTGAGGTCCTTTTCAGTTTTTAAGTAATTGCTTATTACCAGGTTTAGATCCCACCTACACCTAAGAGATGTGCTAGCCAAGCTAAAATGGTACTATGCTAATAATGTCAATATATTCAGTATGAGTAGAAAGAAATGCTTTAGAGGATTACAGTCATTTCTTCAATGGAAAGTTTTTCCCTGTGAGAACAGTCCGGCAGCAGAGCAGGTTGCCCCCACAGGCTGTGCACTCTCCATCCTTGGAGGTTTTCAAGACCTGACTGGATAAGGCCCTGGGCAACCTGCTCTGACTTCCCAGCTGGCCCTGCTTGAGCAAGGGGTTGGACAAGAGACCTACTGAGGTCCCTTCCAAACTACGTTATCCTGTGATCCTAGGACAGGAAAGCCTTCCTCTCCCCTCATTTTGTTCTATTCATGTACCTACTCTTTATCTCAGTCAGACCCTAAAACTGACAAAAGGTGAAGGAACTTAGGCAGGGGGATGGCAGGCGGAGAGAATGATTTGAGCAGAGTGTCCCCCAAATCCTGCACTGGTTATCACTATAATATAGTTTTGGGGTACTTTAAAAAGCATATTGTAAGAAGTGTTAGTAAGCTATGATATCAGGACAAGTAATCCGTAATATCTTTTTGCTATTTAAGATATTTAAAAGCCATGGAAAACAGTTTTCATGATGTATGTCATTTTCCAGGAAGGAAGGAGTCAGGTAGAACTGTAAATGGCTTTCCTACGCAGAAAGATAAAACAAAGGTGGGGGAGAGGGGCAGTTTAGCTTTCAAAGTGGGTATTAAAAGCAATTCGACAATTTTGCAAAAATGTACATTTAAAATACCAGAAATTAATCAGGTCTGCAACATAAGAGTGGAGAATGAGCACTCTTCCTCATAGGTGTGGCTCTTGCATGCTGCAGTACATGGAGGTGTACAGCGAACGAGGTACCTATCCTCACCCTTCTCTTTGCAGAACTGACTGCTTCATCTCCAAGATTCAGGGCCCAGTGATAATGGGCCCTAAATCGAGCTGCGGGAAGCTTAGCAGAGAGCATATCCCAGCCTTTGATTTCCAGATTCATTGCAGGCTGAAGGCACCTAATGGACCCATTTGTGAGACATCTTAGGATACTAGATATCTCCAAATTGCCACAGTGCTTAGAAGTCCTTCTCAGTTTAAGCTTGGAGTATGTTTTGGCACTGCCTAAGAAGCCAGCATTTCTCTCCCATTTTTTAAGGAGGAGCAAATAATAAGTAGGTTATGAAGTAAACTAATGGGCCAAATATGTGCTGGATGGGCCAAATATGTGAAGTCTGTTGTGTCTGTTAGATACTTAGTTATATTTACCATAAGTCTGAATTTTATTTTAAGAATGGGGTGTCCTGAGTGCTTGTGCAGCATCAAGCATCCAGACACCTGTAATTCTCATTCTCAGGCACTTCCAAATCAGACGAAGATGGACAGGTAGAATTCAAAGAACTTGTCCCAGTTCAAATGCTGGTATCACTTTAATTTCATTTTGTTGTTATAAGGAACAAATTAAAATTTTTATATGATATGAAGAAACCTGTTAGAATTCACTTTGTTATTTTCTTTCAGGATCAATTTATTTTTCTCTTACAACAGTGGGCCCTTCGTGTGTTAACCTCTACTCCAAGGCCTATCATTTTCATTTGGCAAAGTTACAAAAGAGCTTTTTTAATAATATGCCGACCTAAAAGCAAATTGTGCCCACTCCCATGATATTAACCAGCCCTTCCTACAGGCCCCCACTCAGTTTTGACATTTTTTCCTTTCCATATTTAGAATTGCTACTTAATCTTAATTCATAGTTTGTGATAAAAGAACAAACTAGAGAAATTCATTCCTAATTTTATGGAAATTGAAGTTCTCAGAAAGTGTCAGTAATTTTAACTGTTATAGAGGTAAGAAGAATTCTGATATAACATTTTAAATATTATAAAATAATACAAAGGGTAATAATAGATAAAGTCAGTGACAGTAACTATGATTTATGCTAAGAATTAATTTATTTAGAATGTCTCTCATGCTGTTCCTTGAACCTGATAAAATTTGGAGTTTGGACTTTGTACAGTCACATAAACCGTATTCCTAGTGCATTTGATTTCACTAGATATGAGGATCCATGTGAATGATCATTAGCATCAGTTCTTCTCTCTTGATTGACTTTTGAATGTTTAGTTTGACAAATCCAAAAATCTTAAAATTAAACAAAATCACAAAGCCCAGAACTGATTTCCTGAAGGACAAACCCTTCCTCTGATTTAACTGGAAAAGCATTAGAAAATAAAACAGTTCCCTTACCTATAAATCTGTAAAATAGGCATATAAAATATAAATACACAAAGGTTCACTTATTTGTGTATTTGTAAAACATAACCACAACAGACACATATCAAAGGTAAATTTCATAATGTCACTGATGCTGATTTCATTTCAGACATTTAAAATATAACCCCTATTTTGCTTAGCAGTATGACTCTGCTTGATTTAGAGCATAATAGGAAAGCAATAATAAGTTCATTAAAGTATTTTTCTGTTAATTTTGCATGAAATGACCAGATCTGAGGTGTTTTTGCAACAGTATCAGAAATGCAGCATCTGTCATATTTCACTTCTGGAGTCCTAGTTAATCACAGTATTTTTCTAGTCCTATAGTTAGTGCTCAGATTACTGTCATAATATTGTCCACAAAGCAGAAGTCTTTCCCCTCACAACAAACAGAAGCGGGGTCAAGTAAAGGTAAAAACTTTTTCTTCCTTAGTTTGGAAGTCATAGCCAGAGTAACTTTTACAGTGAGTATGATGCCAATTTACAAAATATAAGAAGAAAATCAGAAAGTAATTGAGCATTGCCTATGCTTGAAAGAGGATCCCTAGTTCCTCCAAACCAAGATACTGATTTTCTTTTATGTTTTCGGCGTATTTTTTCCACCGAATGAACACAAGGTTACGTTCATGCTGGGCTCTGTGGCTCTGTAGGATTTGATTTTGGCAAATTTTCATCATCAAAATCCTGACAAGATCCTAAATAACGAATGATAACTGGGAGGTGGGTATCATCAGATCAGCTACTGCTAACAAATATAACTCCAAAGAAAGAGGGTCGTCATCTGTAATTTACGAAATTCAATTTTTAACTACATCAGGATTAATTATAAATTATTATGCGTTGCAAATGTAAGATAATTATCTTATACTTTGGGCAAGATGTACCATTTAGAATTAACATTAGGTTTGGTTTTGCTTCTCTTAGTCACCTGAATTAGCTCCATTGATTAGTGCTTTCATTAGTGTTGCAGGAGTGTAGATATTAATGTTAGTTAATGCAGTAATGACATTCTGAAAAGCTTATGTTTTCCATTAATATCTAGCCATGCTAATATGACATTAGCTAGAGAGCAAGCCTGCTTGACCCAGTTTTCTAACACAGAGCTGTTAGGTTTTAACAGTAACCACTTCTGAGGAACTGCTACCTTCAGCATACCCTGCTGGGTTAACATAGTTAGGTAATAGTGATTCCCGGGATTGTTTTGTCCTAAGGTTTTTGAGTGATTTTCCATTGTATGACTAATGAATAATGAATTGCTAAATTTCATTATTAAAATAACTTCTCTGCTGAATAGTTTACTTGGCTGACATGAAACACAGAATATTAAAATCAAAACCGTCTGAACAAAAATAGAATACAGCATACAGGTTGAGTATGTGTTTAGGCAAAACCAGCTGTAGAAAGGAAGTTACTAAAAATGAATGCTTTTGTTTAGATAAAATTATTATAAAACATGAAAGATGGCAAGTTTATGCAGCTGAAATCAGATGAAATTCAGGAGACACTACTTGTGAAGTGTACATGGATTTGAAAAATCTTGTGAAGGGCTAGAGAAATGGAGAAGCTCCATCTCACTCCTAGTCCTGAAATCTTTAGGAACCTGCGACTTAACATCTTGGATACATTTGGATTTGATGCCCTGTGTCATTTTCCAAAACAATTTCCTCTTTTCTCCAGAGAGTGTGGCACTACCCCTGCAAGAAGGAATCATATTTTATGTCCAGAAATAAAAAAAGCATGCATTTGGCTGGGAGAACATGCCTTTCAAAGTCTGACTTTCTGATGCTGTTTCGTTGATTACATTTCTCTTATAAAAGGAGACAGTGTCATAATTGTTAATTTCAGTAGTGTACAGCAATCAAGTGCCTCTGAAGTCTTTTCTTTTGCAAATATAACTCATTTGTGGATTTAAGAAGAATTAAAAAGTGCATATTTTGCAGTGAGCTGTAAACCAGTGCTATGGAATACACGACATTTCGAAGAATTCGGTCATCTATTCAAAGTTCTTATAAGAAGAATTAGAAAAAAGCTATTTTCCAAAAAGCATGTACATACATATGTACACCAGTTTATGCTTGTGTTACTTGTATCAGTTTCAAGCCATTTTAAAGATTAGTTCAAAATGCAATTTATAATCATAACAATACTGTTACCTTCCCTGATGACTACACCTTCTCTTGTATGGAAGAGGAATAGAGTGCTTAAGTTTTTTCATGGTATCTTAATAGTCTCCACCTGCAACCCCCACTCAATCCAATGAAGAATAGGAGTTGAATGTGGTAGTACAAGATATAAAATTTAGACAAAAGTAAAATTCTTCATGTTTTCCTAAAGTTTGTGAGCTGTTCACTGCAGTGTAAAAGGGTAAAAATTACGCATTTGATCATACACCTGCTAGTAAAAGACAACAGATATAATCCCCAAATAGGATATTTTGCATTATCCTTAGGGCATGTCTTCAGTTCAGATGAACATCCTCACAGTCTGAAAACAGGGATTTAATAACTTTCCATTTTCCAAAAAAGTGTATTTTTTAGCTAGGGAAGACAAGAATGAGGAATTTAATGCCATCTGAAATACATAACATTAATAAAGATTTTACGTCAGCCCAGCTGGCTGGAGATCAGAGATACTGGAGGAAACTCCGCCAGCTCTTTCCACAAAAGCTGCCTCTCTGCTGTGGGCAAGCGGGCTTGTCCCGCCAGCCCTGCAGCAGGCTCGCCTCTGGAAACGGCCTCTGCAATGCAACCAGGCGCATCCCGCCGCAGGGGGACTGGGGACCTCGCCTGTTTTGAGCTGTTTGTAAAGCCAAGCTCATGATTTTGTCTAATTAAGAGTATCTTTGCATAATATGCAATTATGCTTATGTACTTCACACAGCATCACAAAGGCGCTTATAGGAACTTAGATTGCTGAGTGTGTAAACAAGCTGTGTGTTTATGGTACAAATCTGACCCCAAAAGATCATTTCTCTCCCTTAATTCCAGGGTTTCCCTGACTACCTTTTAAAAAAAATTTACCCTTGTGGTGAAAATGCTTTTAAAGAAGTTTTAATTTCTTCAGGATCTATCGACAAAGCTGTTTAACCCAGGCCCTTACTATGAGGCTCACTTCATAACTCATTTTGGATTATCAACATAATTTTCTTTGTTCCACTTCTGGGAAAAAAAAGACAATGGGACTCCCCCTTTCTGTCCTACTGAGGCAGCAAAATTTTTATAAAATTCGTCATGATAGACTAAATGCATTGTATAAAATATGAACATTAAAATAATTAACTATGAACAGAAATCAGTGTAAGGAATTAAGTGTATTGTATGATGCAAGACCATTAGAGAAAACGACTGGATGCATTGTGTTATTTCTTTTCAGTGCAGTTCTCTGCGTTTTCGGGGCATCATACGAATTTGTGGTTTTCTGAACTTAGGTATACTACTTCAGAGGCCGCTTTTGAAAAGAAGCGTCCAGGAGGAAGCTGGAGCGCAGCCAGCACAATGTTACGGTGACAGGCCGTGAGCCCTCGTGCCGGCACTTGCTGCTGCACGCCCGCGGAAGGAACAAGTCCATCACCCTCCTACTTCAGAGCCAGCAAACACCCGCTTGTCAGTTAACGTGAAACAATTCGAGTAGTTTCATGTGTAGAAAGGCTGGGCTTCTCCTGGGCGGACGTTCAAGGGCTCAGGGAACTGCTGCTTTAAAATGGCGCCGTCCCCGGCTGGGCTGAGAGAGGCGCCATGCGCCATGCGGTGGGGCCCGCGGTGTGGGACAGTGGCCAGGGCCGCCACGGCCGGGGCCACCCCGGCGGGCGCAGACGGGCCCCGCGGGCGCCCCGGCACGGCGGGCCGCGAGCCAGGGCTGGGGCGGCCCCGTGGGGCGGCTGAAGCTGGGGCTGAGCTGAAAGGGCCTGGGCAGGGCGGGGGCGATTACTGCGGCCGGCGGTGGCGCGGGCCGCCTGGGCCGGCAGGGCAGCTCGGCCCGGCCCGGCCCGGCCCCGCCCCCCGGGAGCGCTACCGCCCTGCGGGGTTTTGTGTAGCAGCTACTTCTGGGCAACGCTCGTGCTGTGAGAGTTAAAATGGTGTTTACTCTTCAGGCTGTGTATTTGTTTTCAAAAGGTAGCCTTTGCCTCAGGCCTGCACAGCTCGAAGAGGTATGTGGGGAAAGAGGCTACAACAGGCAGAAAACACAGTGTGTAAAAATGTAAAACAGTGGCTGTAGGAGAAGGGAAGAAAGGCGTGTAGAGAAAAAGGTTTAAGAGGCAGAGGAAGTGAAGGGCATCTGCTTCAATTGCTTTGCTCTGCCCTGATAACACAAAACAGATGTATTAAATCCAAACGCCACTAATTTTGTGCTGCATGGCTGCTCTCTTTTTGTTCCAGAATAGGCTAAATTCATTGCGAAATACTGATAATGCAGGTATAAAAGCTGCAACTTCAAAGCAGAACGAAGTAGGCACTTAGCATTAGTCAGAGTAGTTCTAAAAATACTGCTCTTCCACTGTGTTTGCTGTGAAACATTCAAAATCAAAAATACAACGTTGCACAGAGAACATCATGTTCAGAAGATGCCAGGTGCTCTCGATGCAGAGTGGTGGTGCCACAGCGACTTCACGTTAAACAACGGCTTGTAAATCCACGCACGGAGGAGCTTGGTACTGACAAGACAAACAAGCGGCTCAAGGCACAGCAATGCACAGGAGGAAAAAAAAAATCCGTGTTGTTCTTTAGAGTAAATACTCAGTTTTAACTAATTCCTTTACCACACCAGTAAGGATCAAACTTGAAAGAAGTAGGGCTTTTCCAGTTCATGACCTAAAGTGTTTCCTCTTTGTGTTTGGAGACATGTTGAAAATAAAATCTCCAGACAAAAAACATACCAAGAGTGACCTGATGTGTATCTTTACAATACATTCTTGAATTGCCCAATGCAAATGCCTAAGGGCAAAAACTAAGGTTGCTAAGACAGTCTTCAGCCAGGCACCTTCTAATGCTTGAGTTTCGACTTCATGATGCCAGAAGTAGGATTTGTGTGTAATTCTACAAATGTAATTTATATGGTTGTATGGTAATCTCAAAGGTAACCAGCCAGTGTTGGGGGAAAATGTGAGAGGCTGGATGCAAAGGAAATACTATCTCTTCAAAAGAAAACAAATGAATTGTTAATATCTTACTGGCTTTAGATCATATCACAAATTGGTAACAAGATCTCAGAATATACACACAGGGGAGATACAAAAAAGACAAATAGGCTATAAAAGTCTTGGAAATTTTTTAGATAATATCAACGCTAAAACTCTCTAAACATAAATTAATCCTATGATAATATTTATTTAGTGTGTCTTATTGAATTTTTAAACAAGATTAGCTTTTTTTACTTGTACATGTTAATTTTTCCTGGTGTAGTCTTTAGGCTTTTATGTATACAATTTAATAGTGACCTGACCAGGCAGAACGCAATTACTGTGGTGTTCAGTGAATGGCGCAAATAAGAACTGTAGTCAAAATGTTAGAACTTCTCATGACAAGGCGGATGGCAGTGGTGTGTGGTTCTGGCTGTGCCTGACAGGAGTACTCAATAACGTAGCTAAATACCATACTGATAATGTTACTGTTTTCTGAAAGCGGTGTTTGCCTGCAAACCTGGGCCACTGTGTCAAGCCTGAATATCACGTTGAACAAAATTTTTTTCACCACTTTGGCACATTTTTCTCCGACATTCTCAATCTGCTACTGGCTAAGCAAGCTTATAGTTATTTGGCAGAATAACTCAAACAATTTACCCAGGGAAAACTCCGGATTTATCCAGTTAACTTTTTTTTCCTTCACGTGAAACACCTATTATCTCTCCAGCCTGCAGTTAGAAAAAAACAAAAGTTTTGACATCTACCCAATCACCATCTGTTTTGGTGTGGCAATTCACTTGTGTTTTTTCTTTAAATGAAGTGTAAATTTTATGTGGATTAGTCTTTTCAGTGCTGTATTTCCAAGTGAAGCTTATAGAAACATACTTAAATCAGGGGTCCTTGTGGGAACCTAGTTCTGGGAGCTGTACAGCCACCTTCCCTAGACATATAATATCATTGTGCATACTGCACAGCATGGCTAAATGGGCCAAGTCATGCTACAGTCTCACCCAGTGTGGTGTGAAGAAGGTCATGTCGTCTTGGTTACCAGACCGTCATTTGTACCTTCGCACTCCTGCATCCATGCAAATTAGAAGAAATAATGGCTCTGAATTTTGCAAACTCGAGACAACAGTTTAACAAACATCAGTTAAAATGAAGATGAATGGAGTTTCAATGAACTGTTTGGGGCACTGTGTTTTCAGTTTGAAAGAAAGCGCAGCTTGACCTGTGACACCGATCGCTGTGTTGTTTTGAGGTAGTACTGCGCTCTCAGGTTCGTTCCAAACTCCGTTCAGGTTCATCAGGAGGTCCCGCAGATTCGTAAGCTTCCAGCAAGCCAGTCCAAAATGTCATGTACTAACAAAATATGAAATGCACAAATAGTCGTCTTGCGTTTGGCCTTTGCTATAACATTCTGCATAACTGCTATGGACTAGTAGGTTTGTATCCCTGCTTTTCTAAGGCTTAGCTAACTAACCTTGAGTCAGCTCTGTCTTCAGCAGTTGAGAACATACCGACTATGTTTTATATGACCATTTTATCTATACAGTTCCTTTAATTTTAGTGGGAATCATTTCATTCATGTTTTGCAAAGTCTTTGAAGCAGTTTTTAAAAACCTGCTGATAGAATCCTAACTAAATAGAGAAATTTATGTATAGCTTGCAAAACAGTTTATTGCCTATCAAGATTGTCTGGTTTGGGCTTTTATACTCCCTGCTTCTTGGGCACAATGGTGCAATTATGACATTTTTGTTTGTACTTCTCAAAAGGATTTATAAAAATATTCTTTGAAGCAAGTTAATGGAATTTCCTTATTTTGCAGTTTCCTAGTGTGGAAATCCATAAAGGAACTGATGGGCAATTTCATACTCCTGACTTTCAAGGCAGACTAGCTGGCTGGCTAATGTGCTGGCTATACTCTATATAAAGGGAAAAGAGAGGGAGTGGCTCCTTGAGAACATTATTTAGCCCGTGTAACTTAAGGTCCTGCTTTAAGTTGCCGTTTTCAGGAGCTTGCCTGTTTCCATTTGCTACAAGTGGAGTGTAAGGAAATAGGGTGGGTAAACTAGGTTTTTAAGACTGTGATGACCCCTCACCCTTCTCTCTTTCCAGTCGGAGTATCTATGATGCTGTTTACTATAGTGTTACTATATCTCATATATATCAAGAATTTCTAATGAAGACAGAAAACTCTGCAAAGAATTGAAAATCCATGGTTATGCTGATGAGTTACACAGGAAAAGTAGTTGCAGCTATCCCCAACTGGAAAATGGCTTCTTTGAACTTCCTCCTCTTCCATATTAACCTTAATCATTTGTATTTTTATAACAAATTAATTAACTTGGGGTGAATTTTTGGAGGAATTTTTAGAATCAGTAGCTGTCTAAATTGCCTGTTGGGTCAAGGAAATGGCTGTGGCGCATTTATATCAAACAACTGTGCAAGTCTTTTTTAAAAAAAGTTAGTTGTTGTAATGGAGGTATATTAAATATTTACGCAAAATGCATTCCTGGCAGCAAGTCAATTTCAGTGAATTGATGACACAAGAGTTTTCCCCCCCACCCAAAAAAAGAGAATTTTCTGGCTATTATTCAATGTATTTTTGTGCTAAATGAAGAAATAGAGAGTTTTGTATTCTTTCCAAGAAATGCCCTTTCAGATTTAGCAATTGTATGTTCTGTTCCTCAGGAAATGAGAGAAGATCGGGATCGATCACGACTGGATTCTATGGTGCTGTTAATTATGAAACTGGACCAGCTTGATCAGGATATTGAAAATGCTCTCAGTGCAGGCTCTTCCCCATCCAGCACCCCAACGTACAAACGGAGGCATATACCTGTGAGCAAGTTTGTTTAATCCTTCTTACTGTGCTAAGCAGAATCTGCTTTATCTTTTTTCCTTTCATTCATCGTGTTTATCAGTGTTCAGTTTCAGAACAAAAGTTCTTTTTGTAAAGAATTGGTTGTATATTTCTCCTTGTTTATATGTGTGTTTTGAAGGCAGTAAGTGGTGGCACCCATTAGTTCCTCCTGCCATCCTTTCATAGATGACAGCATCAAAGGTTCTCCAGTGAAGGGAAGGGAGAGCAACAAGATTCAGAAAATGTCTGGCTTTCTTATTATCACTTACTGTAAACACAGAATCATCATGGAGTCAGGATCACACCAGTCTTAGAGCATATGTGTATATGTCATTAAATAGTTAGGACTGGAAGTAGGTGTGAGCTACAGGTCTTGTTTTTCTGATAGAGGTAGGGTTCAGGATTTTTTTTGCGGAGACACACTTAAGAAACTCTCTGTCATGTGAAATAAAACTCTGGGCAATATCCTACACATTTATTTACATTAGAGAGTCTTTTGCTGAGAGTAGTGAGAAGGAAGACTCTACAGTTCACAAACATGACTGATACTTTTTTTTTTGATGTTTACAAATAAAACTGTGAAGAACATGAAATGGCTGAGCCAAGGTGCTCTCATACAGGCTTCCTATTAATTTTACCCAAATGTGCTGCAGCTGTACTTCAATTTAAGAAACCTGAGAAATACCACCCCAAAAAGTCTAGGTTACCATCCAGGTTGCTTGGTTTGGTGGTGGTGTTTTCTCTAAAGTGATGAGAATTTTTCCTCTTAAAGCCAGACTTCGTTATTGCTGCATAGTCAAGCAAGTAATGCTGTAAGTGAGAAAAGCAGTATTAAAGTTACAGTAGTTTTCATCACCTGAAGAATATACAATACCTTATTTTTAAAGGACATAATTATATTTTAAGTTCTTAAAGTCCCTTTAAAGGACTTAATTATGCTTTTCCCTCGGGATATCAAGATACTCGTGGTGTTACCTTGGGCGCTGATGGGAGAGGAAAGCTGAAATGCATTGTTAATTTCTGTGCTCCATACTTGACCAATGAATGCCAGCATTTTAGCTAATTTCTTGCTGCCAGATAGGGAGTCTTGGCATTCTGCCTAAGTAAGCCTGCAACATAATCAGAGATAGTACCTGTTTCTGTGCTGCAAGGCAACATTGGAACCGTACAGAAAGACAACATGCATCGAATATGAAATATATGCTGTTTATATATACTGATTTTCTAGGAATTTTGGGACCTTTGAGTATTATGAATCAGAGGATTAAACAGTTTGGTTTTCAGAGCACTTACACATTCTGTTTTCAGTCTCATGTTGATGTTATAGTAACAGATCATTTGAATGTGATACAGAAACTTGAGTACTGGGACAGGGAGCATGGTTGTGCCCTGTGGCAGTATGGCTCTGCTAAGCAGAAGCTTATAAGACCAGCTAGACCCAAGCTGACTCCTGCAGAGGCTACAGAGGCATGTCTTTGCTGCATTTCCCAGTGCTTCACATTACAGAGGACTCAGACTCTCTGGGAGGAACTATCTGACTCACATGCATGGTCCTACACAGGGTGCAACTTTAATTACTGACCCTTTTCAGAAAATAGCACACTTGGGTATTTGGTGCAGAGGCACCTGTCTAAGCGGTCAGGCTACATTTGGCAGACCAAATACTTAATTGGAATTAATGAATCAAAGGATTGCCATTTCTTTCCAGTTCAGGAGCAGAACCCCTCTGATTTGTCTGCCTCATATTCCAGCCATTCTGGGAACGTGATATTAGGAAACTGAGGCTTTATCTGCGCAGAGTCGGCTCTTACCAGCTGGGGTTAACAGTTCAGGCTTTTCTGTGTAGTGTTTCTCTGTATTCACACAGGCTGCACCTCGGCTAACAAACCCGGCAGAATCTAACTGGTTCTGCATTTAGTCAGCTCTTTGCCAGATGTTTGTCACAATTTATATGCAAGTGGTATAATCTCCCACCCTCATCCTACACAGTAAATCAAGCATGCACTATATTTTTAAAAGCCTGTATTTACTTCATCAAGAATAAAGCATCCTACTTTTCTTCTTCTTTCTATTCTCAAAAAAAGGAATGTAACCTTGCCATGAAAAGCAAGGGCATTTTAACCAGAAACAACATTCGGCTGATAAGTCTTTGCTGATTCTAAAACCTAAGGAGTTGTACCTCTGAATTGTATAAACTGCTGAATGATGATGTCATTTCAGCTGTGTAATGGTTTACAGATGTTCACTGAGCTTACAATGCTGCTGGAGACAGAAGGTGGGAGCACACAGGAAATACTGAACATCAGAGAAAGATGTCAGACTTCTGCAGCTCTTAACTGATTTTTCTTACCTTGCATTCTACCATTTAGGGGAATTACAGCTTTGATGTTAGTGATGATTTATAACTTCAGAACAGCAGCTAATGCAAACCACCACATTGAAAAGAAGGACAGCAAGAGAATGTGTAGGGAACACAAAAGAACAAGATGAAATGCTGTTATAAAGAAATTTAAGCACATATGTTTGAGCCTGTATAAATACTTCTATTATTTAGAAGAACTAAATTTTTATTTTGTATTCATATGTGCTAAAGAGAGTTAAAACTTGTATTTATAGGATGTTGAATCTGGTTCTGAAAGTGGAGTGGATGTTGCTTCAGTAAATCACTCGCAAACAAACTTGTCTCCTAATATCCATGCTCCTGACCTAGCATCTCCCTGTTCAGTTGCCAACTCTGGAGCTAAACCAAAGGCTGGGGTGAGTATAAAGATTATTTTTTCTTAATAGCAATCACAATATCAGTCTGAAATTGAAAGAAAGATAATTTATACTATTCACTACAATGGATTGTAAATCAGTGTGTGTGTGATGCTGAAAAAACAGACTAATAAAGCTGGTTGTCTTAAATGCCTTTTGAGTGGCAAAGAATCCTTAAGCAAAGTACAGATTTGACATTGAGAAACACAGCATGATCAGTTGGTGATTGTAATAGGTTAGGTCATTATGTGAAAAGATAAACTTTAATGGACCCATTCCATTTTACTTTGGAAGGTAAGATTACCTGCAGTGTTAAGTATCATGCATCTGTCAGTGAAATGACAGGAAGTTGAACGTTGAAATCTGTTTAGATGAATGATCCTGCCATATGATCTATGCACTCACATCGTATAGTATGGCAAAAAGTTCCCAAATCCTGGTTAGCCCCACTGAAAGGAGAATGTTGTTCCAAGGCCAAATTTGGCAAGCAATTTCACATGCTCAAGATGAGAGGGAAGCCTCTGAGCAGGCAGACTCTTCCTAGGAGGGGAGATAAGGTAGGAGAGTTCAAAAATGACAAGGAGCTCGGCATTTTTGATTGCTTTTGTCAAGCTGTTACAAAAGTGCCAATGCATCCTTTTATAAACACTGGTGCCAGCCATGGACAATGTACCCAAAAGGTGGAATCCCTATTATGCAGTATACAAGCAAGTCTTCCAGGTACCATTTCCACTATTTCAGTGAAATACTTGTAAGCTGCCAGCGGAGTCCTTATTTCACTTTCACTACACACTTGATACATGTTGCTGTATTTTGCATCACCGACTTCTGGAGATTCATTTCACAAGCAATCTGCTATGTATTATTTACTGCTCAGGTAGGAGTCAATGGAGCTCTCATCCTTCTGTATTTATTCACAGATAGAGCTATCAGGAGCATAGGCCTTTCTTTTGCCATTGTCTGTCTACTGAAGAATCCTTAACTCTTCAGCTGTCAGCACATGCAGAAATGCTTGGCTGTCCCAAAAACTCTTGACGCACTTTGTGTTCCGGCTTGCACTTGCTTTTTTCACTCTGTCACGAGCTAGAGAAATCTAGGCTTTTCTAAGCTTTGTCTAGGTTCACACATCTTAGAGCCATTCCAGTCAGTTCATCCATTCAACTGCTGCTGGAAACTGGACTAGCAGAAAATCTGGGATAAAATATTAAAATATAAAGTGTGGTTAGCATAAAGATACATGTTTATAAGAGGTTTATGAAAAGTAAAATAAAGAGGCAAACTGTCATTTACTGCACTGCAATAGCAAGTTAACTAATGTCTTCGACTGAGGCAGTAACAAAAGTTCTAATAAACATTTACATTCAGGATTGTTCACTCGTACAAAAATAAATTCACTCGTAATCTATCCTTGCTGCATAACTATAGCAAATAGAGAGCTCTGCACTCTGTCATTGCATACAATGCAGCACAAATTCTCAAATAAGTACATATGTTATGCTAGAAGGTGCTATCCCATTTTGCCAGTTCCTGAGAAGAACAAAGACACTCTTTAAGGTATTAAACATCCTTTTAAAATTTAGATTTCTCTACTAATATTTGGGGAACACTGATCACTGGCTTTGCAGTAATGTGGGTCACTTCATTTGGAGCTGGATGCAACATGTTAATTCCCTTTTTATAAGTGTTTATTCTTTGACTTTGGCTGTGCTATATATATCATGCTGAGCATATCTGAGAAGATATTTTGTGATATACTTTTTAATGTATATGACTTTGTAAAGGTTTTTGGGTTTTTTTTTTAATTTGTAGAGTAAATATTCAGAAATCTCTGTTTACTGGTGTGTGGATCATAGAGCTGCAATACAGATTCCCCTTTTCTTAACATTTTTGAAAACTGAAATTAATTTTCCTCCAAACTCAACTCTTTCCTAAGGTTTTGCATGCTGCAGCTTGTCACACTCTGTAGCAGGATTTGGGATGGGATCTTTTTAGCAGGATCTTTTTAGACCGTATTTTTACTCTTCTCATAGCAGGTTTGTTAAGTACATAGTGTCCATTTTTGCTCAACAGAGTGTAGATCTGAAGTTGAGGAAAAAAACAGACCCTCTCAGATACATTCTATTCCTTTGGCTTCGACCTTTCAGATTGTGTTGTCTCATGTACCCTTCCGATCTACAAACTGAGTGCTGATGTGTATTGTGGCTTCAGCTGTTCAACTTCAGCTGCCTCCCTGCCTGTAATCAAACTTAACTTGAAATCATATGTTTTCTTTGAACATACTAGGAGAAAATAATCCTCAGTTCTAACCCTTGTGTCCCTTTAGCCCTGTTGTTCATCTGGTCTGCACAGCTGAATACTCTACTGCTAGGTGCTTGACTGGAATCCTATACCAGTAGAAAAGAAGTGCCTGTATCCTTCTGGTCATGTTTAGTGTTGGGCTCTGTTCAACATGAAAGTTTAGAAAGGGTACACTGAACAGCATCTCCTTGAAACACAGGCCGGAATAGATATCAGGGATGCTTCTGTACAGATGATTTCCTTATAGAGATCACCTGTGAACACCCTCAAAATATGGTATTCTATTTTAAGGGGGACAGCTGTTGTAGTCACTTTTTGTCATAGTAGCTGGTGTAGGAATAGGCTTATAACACACTGCATTACCAAACTGCTTTTTAAAGGTGATTGTTTCAAAGATTTTACTTCCTTTTTGCTGCAGTGCAACTGGAGATCTTCAAGGATTCCAGATGCTTATTCTCCATAGACAGCTTATTTTGGTTTTTTTATTAATAGTATGTAAACAGGAGTATGACTGCAATTAGTTATATTATGGAATGACGTGGTATTTTTAAACAAACTGTAGCAAACTGTTGACTGCATCTAAAGTGGGCTGTACAAGCAAAACAAGACATCATGTGGAGACTTGGGGGGGAAATGAATGATAAGGCAGGGACTTCAAAGATGCGGGTTCAAGTCTAGTCCCTGCTGCAAAACTTGTACAAGCTACATAACTTCACAACTCTGTATCTTATGATAGGAAACTGTATAGACTATATACACAAACTATCCTTTCAAGATTATTAAGCCTTACATGGAGTTAAAACAAAATAAAGTTTCTAATAAGGCCATATTGTGCTAAAATATCTGTAAGTAGAATTTGGCCTGTTAATCCTAGTGGAAATGATTTATCCATCAGTTTATGGAAAAGGAGAATATTTTACATTTTTGTGAGTAGATTTTATAAAACATTAAACAAGTTTTCCAGTAGCAGTAGTATTCAAAATTATATTCAAAATTCATTATCAATTATCATTTCTCTTGAACAGTAATAGTAGACTTTCTTTTATGGAAAGATGTCTGAATTTCCTATATATAATGTGCGTGTCTGCATATGTACATACACAAGTTATTTAACAGCTCATAAAAACTTCATTTATAGGCAGACAATTCTTGTTAGTGTCAATGTGTGTGCCTACATTACTTACATATTAATTAATTTATGAAAATAAATAAATATATACACACCTGTAGTACTCCTTGCTAAGCAGAGAAATAGTAAGAACAGAATTCTCCTCAGAGCAGTGTGTACCTTTCTGTCATTCCGTTGTGCATCATGTAAGCCTTTAATATGCACATTCAGATGATACTTTGGGCCTGTGAGAAATACACAGTTGAATAATCTTCATCCTAAATTTAAAAATCTGTTACTATAATATTTCATGCTCAGAGAAAAATAGTGTGATGTGATCATTAGAGAGTACATCTCCCATGTTATGTAGAACCGTATAGTAAGATGTATGTTTTTAGCATCTTAGTTACTAGTGTTTATGAAGTAAAGCATGTTCATGCTTCTATAATTAGCTCATCTCTGTGTTCTGTTTTTTATTCACCAGACTCCAAAATAGACAATGATTTTTGAATATTAGCTACACACTTGGCAAGCGTAAGTCATATGGGAGTTGAAATCAGCTTAAAAAAATATGAAATCAACAGTCTTTTGCCCCAGTGGTCATGAGAAACACTGAGAAATAGGAGTGTCTGGTCTGGATTTGGATAGCAAGGAATGTAAATATCCTATATGTCATTGCTTTCTACAAACTAATGCCACACAGCTGGACACTTAGAACATTGTTCAACAATAAAGACCAGAAACGACTGAGTTTTAAATTTGGCTTGATTATTATAAAAACAATATGTGGTACAGAACTCTAGAATGTATTTTAATAACAAAGGGTAAGTTACAATAGCCTTGTGCAGTGTTCAGTTAAAAGTTAACTAGTTAAGGAAAGCAAAGCTTGAATCAATTATCATTATTGGGTTTTTTTTGTAAATATAAAAATCTGGCTAAGGGACAATAGCAAGTGAAGTTGTCGCCAAATTTTTGTCCTTGAAAATCTGCTTTGCAATGCCTATCTATTTTCTGTTCAGGTGAAAAAAACAGCTGTGATTACTTTCTACTGCTTTTCTTGGCAGTCCTGTCCTTTTTACTTCAACAGTGCCCAACTTAGTATTAATCACATGTACAAAGGTAATCAGAAATCTATTATCACTAGAATAGCTGGTATCAAGAAGACTGTTTTTCAAATTAGCTGAAATGACTCATTTAAAATGCATTCATTTCTCAGAGTGATTTTAGGCACCAATTATGCCTGCAAGTACAAAATCACCTAGTCTGGCTAAGCATTAGAATAGGTTCAGGTGCAGCTACTGATTTCAGTGGAGCCCTGGATAAGCTCATGGATCCACTTTCAAAAATCTTCATACTGGGTCAAACAAAAGGTTGTATTATTTAGATGACAGGTTTGCCAACCATTCACATGTGTTTTTAATGAATAGCATATTTTAAAATTTTAACTGTTTAGACAAAGCCAAGTCATTCTGTGAAGAAATTCAGAGATTTGTAGATAATGAAAATAGAGTTCAAGTTTCTTTCTGCTGTATGGCACTGTTCTGTAAGTTGTGAAATGAAGCTAAAATAAGTAAGTACATAAAATAAGTACAAGAAAACCTTGATTTCAGAATCAAATATTCATAAAGGAGGTCAGCAGCTGTTTGAAATGTTTACATGTCCCATTGCATTGTGTTATATATTAAATTCTGTGAACTATGAGGTGTGTAAACACATGCAGAGTATTTCAGTGAAATCATACAGGTACATTTTTCATGGGTATGCTATGGAAAAGCTGATCCTATTTTAGTCTCACTGAATCATACCTTTATTTAAAATCAAATAATCTACTGATGCTTAGGTACTCTGATATGGAGCACAGGATGACTGAGTTAGGTGGATAGCAATTTCATCAATTTATTAAAATACCTGGATCATATTTTACATTTTGCTCATATTATGACATTCCTGAGTTCTTACATTACTCATTCGGGCAAACTGAGAAGTCATTGTTGTAGGCATTAGGGAGAGAGATTCTTACTATGTGACAGTAATTAAAATATTTCTCTAAAACTTAAGTGTTTTCATTACTAAAAGATGGGAAAAGACTTCTGGATCTGATCGTGTTGATTACATTAGTGTTGCCTGCCATTTTTCCTTTCTATATGGAAAAAAGTGTTTTAGAAAACAAGATTATTATTATAATTAATTGTGGAAGTGAATTTTAACATGAACACTTTTTCAGTTGGATTCTGACAGACTGTTATTTAGTTCCAGAAAGTCTTTTTTCAGTACCTAAACTACCATGAAGTTATATTTGCCAGTCACGTAGCAGATAACAGCAGGATGACCCTGTGTTTCTTACATGAAGCTCCCTCAAAATTTTACTTTGATTCTGACATGGTCCCCAAAAGAATCCGTATTCTGATTTGAGTAGAACTTCCTATGTTAACTCCTTAGAATTCCTAAACGCATTTTATTTTTTGTTTAATGAAAGAAGAAGCAAGCTGCAAATGGCAGAGGTGTTTTTTGTTCTCTGTAGCCTATTAAGCTCCACAAATTTTAGAGGTGAGTACATTTTTACAGTGAGAGTAAGCCACTAGAATTTGAATCAAAAGTACTCAATCCAGTTATGACATCCTTGACAGGTCTACATGGGTCAGGGATAGTGTCTCTCTCTCTCAGTATTGATTATTAAGTGACGGAAATGTATAGAAATTCATACAGCAATAAAATGTTTGCCATTTTGTATAGCTGCAGTATGATGCAGGAAATGCATGTATTAAGCTATCCACTTTTGTTTCCAAGTTTGGGAACCTACATAAATATCCTCACTTGCAAAGTGCTAAGCATAAAGACTTCTCAGTGCTTTCCAAGATGTGAAGGGTTATGTGAAGTGCATGTGCTTTTTTACATCTACAGGAATGTCAATGCATTTTTGTCTCTTCTTGCAAACCATTTATAGCAGCTCAGCTTACATACAATGTTTTTCATGTCTTCCTCCTTTCTGGAGTGTTGCTGTCATTGTAACATTGTCTTCTAACAGTCTGGTTATGTACAAAAACTGTTTTTATAAATGGAAGGAAAAGTTAGGACTTCTTTAGCAGTGACTTTGCTAATTGTACTATTTATTAAAGTGTTAAGTACATTTATTCACTATATGCTGCCATCTGCTGCTTAACTCTTGTAAATGAAGGGTACTAAAAAGGGGGCATCAAGCATTTACACTGTTTCAGACAATCATGCTGATTGGAACATTTTGTAATCGAATATGTAGACTGTGTCATGTTTCAAAAGTTTTTTATCTTGTACAGGTGTATTTACAGATGTAAATATTTCTAAGATATGATATACTAAAGACTGATATTTTCCTATTGGAATGAAATTTTAATGAAAATGATAGCGGATGGGGAAACTTTTAAAAATGTTAATGAAAAATTTCCCAACTAGTTCTAAATAGAGTTGCTTTTACAGTAGTGGAGGAAACATTCAACTGTTCATGGACATAAGAAGTTTGGAAGATTTTTGGATGAATCCCTTGAACAAGAACACAAAGAGCTTTTACAACAGATAGTAAATTTTAGTGGGCTTCCGTTGGCACTATGTTCAATATTCTGTTTTATCAGCCATAGGCTGAGTTTGCAGACTGACAGCATTGAGGGCAGGGATTCACCCTTCTTCATTAGATATAAACCTATGAAAGGCAGAAAGCAAAATTATGTTTAGCGGCAATATTCTTCTTTTTTATTGTGTGATAAGTTTAGTGCAAGTCTCTCTTCTGTGCTGTTCCATGTGGGCTGAGTGGAATCTTTACCAAGTTTCCCCTTTCTTTTCTTGAAGTTACTTAAATATGTTTAACTATATGTCAGTATGAAATTTTAACTCTTTTTCAGTACTGGAAAAGTTAAGCTTACATGACCTTTTTATTATTGCATTTAAAGAAAAATACTTTGTAAAATTTTTCTGTCAGCATGCAATCCATATTTTGCATCTCTGCATTGCAGAACTTGAATCCCATAATCCAGCTCAGAATTGTTACTGCATGCATGAGCAAAACAGGCAAATTTTTATATCAGTGTCAGTCAGAAGCCTGTGAGTGGAAAATTGCTGAACTCATTTTTAATGTTTACACCACAAAGAATTTATTTTCTGTGGAGAAAAATAAAAGTTCACTAAGCATAGAAATGCAGTCTTATTGAAGGCATTAAGGTGCTTGTCTCTTTAAGCAAAAGTTTTGATAAAAAATTTTTTATTTAATTGCTTTAATGCAGAGGTGTACTCATCTGAATAGGGTTGCATTGGTTTCGGTATGCGCCAACATTGGCAAAAAGAACACTACCAGAGATGATGAATGGTAGAAGTGAGGTACACAGGGAGTAATTATTTACCGCTTCTTAAAACAAAGGACAGTCTTTTTTTAAAGGTTAAATCTGTGTAGCTTACTGCCTTACAACATTTTTGAAACAAAAAGTAGATTGGTCTCAAAAAGTAGTTGGGCATTTTTATGGCAAAAAGCACATAACCCATCAGAAGATGTTAAAACAGTGAGTTTAAGTTTCTGGCCATTACCATTATGGGTTTACTGTCAGTCGTGTGATGAAATCCTGACATAAGAGTTGCATCTGACTCAAGAGCCACAGGTTGCCAACCTCTCCTGTTGAGCCTAGTGTTTGCAGTATATACATGCCCTATAGCTCCCACTGGGATTGCCATGTTTTTATACACCTCCTCTAATCTACTGCAGGTCTCGGTCAGGGAGAGTACACAAATTTAGACTGATTGAATACAACCTATCTTATGCTCTCAATCATAGACAACTGGGCATGTCTCTTTCATGGAATCTGTTTCTCTTGCATAGAGCTGTATTCTAATATAACTTGTCCTAGTGATACATACCTCTCTGTGTTTCATGTCTGATAAAGAGAGCATTTCAGACCAAGTCATAAATGCCAAATATTACTGAGAAACTCTCTTCAAAAAGAAGAAAATCTAAAGTCTCCTATTAAAATTGTACCAAAAGATGTATTGCATCTGTTATTATATCAATACATCTCACCATTTTTAGAATTCTGTCATTGAAAGGAAATAATTACGGATGTTACAGGATAAATTTCACCACATGCAGAGGACTAGCATAAGGTTTTTTAACTATGTAAGTCCTAAAAATAGGGCTGAAGTGCAGCTTAATGTGTTGGCTTGAGCAGAGTACATTCTGCTTGAAAACTTCTAATAAACAGCATGAAAATAGAAATATTTGTATGTTTGTGTTTCCATCATGCTTAATAATATTCCAGCAGGAGATCTCAAAATCTTCAGAAAAAAGGAAAGAGGTTTCCAGAAATGAAGAAGTGGAAAGATGAGGGACAGCTACTTGGAAACTTGCTGCAGAAAGCTGGGTTGCAAATTTTCTGGGAACTGGGGCTATGGGGCTTCAGAGCTGTGAAGGGACTTGAACTTGATGCCAGCAGGAAACCAGAAGGTGACAAAATGCTGTGACTTTATTCAGTGCAACTGTGTTGCACAAGAGTTTCAACTAGGATAAACTGTTACTAGATGGTGAATTGTTGCTTGACTTGTAACTTGCTGAAGGCAATTCCAGTTTTGATTTTTCGCTAGCTCTGTGAAGGAATCTGTTTCTATCAGACTCTGTGAGTGCTTTTTACATTTCACTAAGGATTAACGTCATAGGACAGCAGTAGCTGAACCAAAGAGCACAAACTGGAAACCATCCTGTGGGCTGCAGAGGGCCTTATCTCTCAGCAATTCAAGTGAAGAGAGAGCTCAGAGAGGTTTGAAAATGGAGAAGAGAGTGATGTCCTAGCAGCTCATTTGTAACGTAATGCTAGTTTAGGGATGAGGCTGTGTCACAAACAATCCTCCTTTTTCCTCCTTTTTGCAACATTTCTACAAGGAGAGGGTTCAGATTACCCAGATTTCCCATGCTAGGCCTGTGATACAGAGTGGATAAGATGCGGTCACAGTATAGCAATCATGCTTGAGCTGCTCAGGAACTACCAGGAAATCCGTTGCTTGCAGCATCTGCAGTGCTGACCTCCAAAGTGATAACAACCATTAGTGGCCATTTAAACATTTAAATATTGAAAATGTTGACTTTGACAAGAATGGAATTGTTCTATTTGTTATCAAGTGTTGCCAACTGTAAAGCTGTTATTGAACTAATCTCTTGATATTCATAACCAAGAGTTCAGTGCTTGGTGGGACTTTGGTCCATGCTGGAATGCTATGAAATTTAAAAGCCATTTGGCAGAATGGTTAATGTAAGAACAGGAAGAAACAGCATGGTTTTAAAATGATGCCTTACTTTAGCATAGCTATGCTCTTGAATCTTTACAATAGTTGTCTTTTTATTTATATATTTTTTGACTTTTCTACCTTCCTAACTTTTATTACGGATTTGATTTGCATCTTGCAATAAAGTCAGTAGAGTTGTTAACACCAAGGCATGTCTACTCTGCTGCAAAGTACACCTTGTCTTCCCCATGGTCCATGGCTGTCAGACAAGCTCGCTTCCACCAGATCGGTCCCAGCAAGATCAGTGGTGCAGTTGTGCAGCTAAAGCTTGCCTATCCCTCTAAGCTTTCAAATTACTTCTCTTCTTTTTCTTATATGCGGCTGGATAGAAGTCCGCCTGTGATTTGAACAACGTGGAAGAGACGTAAGCATTTATAGCAAAGATAGGAATTAGATATTTTGTAGGCCATAGTCTGAAGATCAGTGCCTTTGGGGGAAAACTATGTCACTGTAAGTCTTGTTAGTATTGAATTCAGTCTCCATGAATTCATGTCTCCAGTTGTAGCTGTAGTTATTTTAAGTGTGCTATTAGCTAAGTGAAATTTTCTGAATTTGTGATGCCTAAAATAATGTGCATTGAGCTGCGGAGAGAACATGCAAAAGCCCAAGAAAGAAAAGCAATATTAAAGGCGCAAGAAACAATGTCATGCCTAAATATGTCTTTTGATGAGAATTTCCTGTGAGTTTTATCTAAGAAATAATTTCAGACTTGAGGCCGAGGCAAGTGAAGGAGCACAAAACGAGGGGACGAAGACACAGCATTTGAGTTTGAAAAGAAGGGAATGAACAGCAGTGTCAACAGCATAATCTCTCCATCAGTAGACAGCACAGAAAAGTAGAAGCATGAACACGAAGAAGGAAGAAAAAAAACTTTTCTTATGCTTCTTGAAGGGAGCAAGAGGCATGAAGAGAAAAAAAAGTAAAAAAGAGCGCAGAAAAAAACATTTTAAAAATGGGAGGAAATAGGAAAAATTGTCCTTTAAAAGGTAAAGAGCAAGTGATAGGACCTAAATTATCATCTCAGTCAAGTCAGTTTGTTCGTAGTGAATATCTAGATTGCTCTAGATTATCTTCTTCTTGCATGTGTAACAAATGATGTCCCTTACTCCTGGAAACAGTTTGAAAACGTGGCAGGAATAGTTTACATTACTGGAATGGAAGAAATCCATGTCTGCCTTTTCAAGCACTTTTCCAGACACAGACGTGCTGTGAGTGACATCATGGAAAACCATTTCTTCCTGCCCTTTACATACGCCTCTGTTGGAAGGCATTCTCTTGCTCTCTGTCTCTCTTGCTTTCTGTCTCTTGCTCTGTCTGTCGCTCTCTGTGTCTACTTTTTTCTTTTCTCTTTCTTTCTTTTTTTTGTCTTCAAAGCCAGCGTGGAAGCAAGGGAATTGGTTAGCATCTCTGCTGAAAGAGTTTGGTTTGGGGTTTTTTAATGCACAAAATTCCTCTCAGTGAGACATGCCGCACATTCTGATCTCTCTCCTTCAGGCAGTTACACACTATTAAATTTGGGGTTGGAAATGACACACGTCTGGAAGTAAAGTAAAACAGCCTTCAACTCTCCATACTGCACTATACAATGAAGGTGTTGTAAATTGTTAATTGAATGGCATGGGCTTCTAGTTGGTTGGGCTTTCTATAAATAGAAACTCTACATTCCAGTGTGTTGCCACGTTTTATTTTCTTCAGATTAACTATCATACTTTGAATCTTTCCATGTTCTACTACAGAAATTAGCAAAGTTTTTAGTGTGTTTTTTTTCCTGAAATATAGCTTGCATGCTGAAATTTTGTTCTGTTTACCTTCTCTTACCAAACTGTCTTTATGGTATTTTTGTACTATCCGTGTTTTAAAAGAGAAGTAAAATCAAAATGAACTCTATTGCTACTTGAGGCATGCTCTGTATTCTACCCCCTCCCCAATAAATAGTAAAATATTCTTGCATATTAAATAATATTGAATATGTTACATAGAGATTAGTAGTTAATGTAGCGCAACACAGAAGGGTAAATAGGGTAGAGCTTAAGAGGGATAGCAGTGGGATCTTCCAAAGTCATTCTGAAGTTTCAGGTTCACACTCTGAGACCCCAGCACTGTTTGTATGTGAACTACACTGGACTAGACAGTTTATTGTTCCATAGTAGTTCGTTATGTGAACAAAAACCTGGCATAGGATGCAGCTGTTAGGGAATTTGGGCTAAATCATACAAAAGGCTGAGATGTTAAAACACCATAGGATTTGATATCAGAGGAGTGAAAACAGTAGAATACAGAATTAATTCCTCAGTAATCCAGGATCGCACAGAATAGTAGTGCTGTCTTTAGCAAGCTGCAACTCTGAGGCCAACACAATCTATATTGCAAAAGTATGGTTCCAGGCATATTACAAGTATTGGTAAGTAGATGCAAGATTAGGTAGATAGGAGATTAGGTAGATGCAAGATTAAATACGCTATTGTTTCCCTAAAATTTGATGAATTTGGAAGCACCCTAAATGATTGGCCAAGATACATTTCCTTAAGAGCTTGAAGAAACTTTAAGATAAGAGAATAATGATATTTAGAATTCAGTATTTACTGCAAATGGCAAAGAGATTTATCTAGAACGTGTAAAATTAAGTGTAGACATTTCAGCTGAACAGGAACCGTAAGTTCATTTGCACAGACTTATATGGTTGAGATACTGAATGATCAAAAAGTTCCTCAGTTCCATATCACATGGGAGAATTAGTGGGATGACAGGCATAAAACAGGTAAGCAAAAATGTGATAAGGAGGAATACAGCCAGTTTAATATCCTGTTTCCAAACTCTTAAAACTAAGCTGTGTTGGCTCATTGCGGAGCTTTGGTACACAGTCACGTACAGTTTTTCTTTCTGATTCTTCTATTGTTGCTTTGCCAGTACAAAAGCAGTTCAAGTAAGATCCAGTTTTGCAGTTGCCAACACTGAGTGATGTTTCGACATGCTTGGGGATTTCAGAGTGTTTTGAGACCTCTGTATTCTTAGGAGAGGAAAAAATATCTTTAATGGGTTTCTCATATTGTTTAGAAAATCCTGTGGCTAATTTCATGGAGTTGCAGAAGAAAGGAAAAATCAGAGCAGAAATGATAGAAAATATGTGTGGAAAAAATAAACATTTAAGAAACAATTTAAAAAATTCAGAAATTCTGGATATCCAGAAGCCATCCTGCACTTCAGGAGGACCTGCGATTGTTCAGAATTTTTTCTTAATTGAGCCATTCCTTTACAATTTCTGAAAATTCCTAAAAGGACAGATTTTTAAAAGTGTTTAGATGTGTAAAGGCACCAGTAGGCAGCTGCTGAGCTGAACAAATACAAAGGACCTACCTGCCAGTGAGTGTTGCGGACTGCATCTCATGTGACCTCAAGGACTAAGCTGATTTCTAGGAAGGGAAACTCTCTGTTAGTATATTTACTTGTGTTACCTCTGTAGCTGAACAGACTTCTCACTGAGTTTTATGCTCCTGAGTCACTTTTGAAAATATCTTGAATGCTCACCTATATATTTACTAATCTGACTTCAGACACTGAAAACCCTAACCAGAGTGCTGTGCCTAAGATCCTTCCTATACCAAAATGTTCTCCATTAACTGCCTCAGCTATAGAAGCAGGAAGAAAGAAAAATGAAATTCTTCCTGTGATATTTTACTTTGTCCTGAGAGCTCAGAAAATAGGGTAGGGAGGCAGGGAAGGGAGAGTGGATGCTAAAATACATTACAAGTTTACAAGTAGGAATGTTCTTACAGGTAAAGGTCAGGGGAGAAGCACAAGGACTATTTAGCTGATTCTGGTTAGGTTTACATCTCAAAGTACGCTGAAAACTGTCATGGGTCTTATATCAAGTGTTTGAATATAGGAGGCTCTTCTCATTTTGAAGTGAGTTGCCTCTTTCCGAGAAACACAAATAAGCTTAATATTTCACTTTATGAAGACTTCTGCACCTTTTTTATTCATGTATCTTCCTTCATATGCCTACCTATATTCCCAAAGGTCTTTATTTAAGTATTGCATTACAGCACTGAGGCCACATGTTCCTGTGTACTGAAGAAAAAGCTGCCAAGAAAAAAGGAGTCCAGGGAGTTATATGTTCTCTGCCACGTACTTTCAAGGAGGAAAAACTTGTGATTTCTGCCAAATTGCCCAAGTTCCGTCTTGAGAGCAAAATTTTCAGACGTCTGAGTGACTATGTATCTGAAGTCTCATTTTATAGGCAACTTGGACATTTGGGAGTCAGCAAGGTTAGATTTCTACGTACTGTTGAAAGTGGGTGGCTCTTCTTCTTTTCCTCTTTTTTTCTCTCTGTGTTCCAAAGCTGTACTTTCTGGAATTAGTTCTTCCCTTCATCCACCTGCAACATGGAATAATAGATTCAAAGCAGAGTTTTCTGTTGTGGGCCCATTTGGCTGGAGTTTGTGTATTCATTGCCTGTTAGAATGCAGGTGGTTTTTCAAAGCAAACTGCTGCCATAGAGAATCTCTGAAAATGAATCCCTGCCCCACATAGTATTTATAGAAATATTTTCTTTTTTTTTATGGGCCCTTTGACACAACTGTTGGAAATGCTTAGCTGATAGATGAGATTATTTGCCGAAGGAATTTTGAAGACCCAGAATATTTGAAGAGCAAGACCTTGAGTCACTAAAACAGAGCTGATCTGTCTTGTAACTGTATTCAGAATTTCACAATCTTTGCTAAACTGCAAGATAAGGGCCAAAGGCAACACAACAGCAGGAGTCTACTCAGAATGTGCCAAAGTTCATACAGCCCTTGCCTCAGGCTGCAATTCACTGACCTTTAATCTCGCGGGGTCATCGGTGGTTTTGCTGTGGAGCGCGCAGAACGTGAGTCTCATCAGATCTCACATTGCTGTTTTGCAGGCTACTGGTAGTAGTGAAAGTTGGAATATGTGAATTCCAAACCAGCATTTCATGATTGTCCATTTGTAAGCATGCTCTTTTGGACTCTCATACTTGTGTAACACATGTGTTTCCTAATTCCAAACTCTTGCAAATGGTATAGGCGGAGTTAATCACAGCACATGAAGAAGATTCCTTCAAGTTAGGATACCTTTTACACTCTCAGTATTCTGTTTTGTCATTGGTTGATACAGTGTAAGTAACTACTTACACAATTTAAGTTTTAAAGGATTTTTTTGTTAAGTCACAATGATAAAGTTGTCAAGAAATGCCCTTTCATGTTAAGTCTCCTTTGACTATTAGTATATCTTTAATGACATATTTGCAATGAGTATGCTAGACTGCTGTAAAGTAGTAGTGTGAAAGATTGCTGTAAGGGAATAAATGGCATTTTAGACCCTAATCTTGCAGCAAATACAGCATGTAAACATGAACAAAAACATGCTTCAGGCCTGTGGTCCTTGACTTATACAGAGTAGTAGTTATTAGAGAATATTAACTAATTTAAGGATGAACACCATTCATGGTATAACAAAATCTATCCAATACACATTTTTATGGGCCCTGTCATAGATCTGGGCAGCTCATGAATCTTGACTGAAATCATCTTTGTGACAACCATAGAACTTTAGAAAGTATCTCATTTTCTATGAGCTGTAGAAGCATTTGAGTATAGTTCTTCCAGCATATAAAAATGCATAAATGTGTTTTGAAAATTCTGCCGCAGTTTTCAAAAGCTCCAGAATTTTCAGTGTTTCTCATAACCATCTTAGAAACAAAAGAGACAGAGGACAGGAGCCATAGGGACGTACTGGCCTCCAGAGGAGCTGTGTGCTGCAGGGGCAGAACATTTGGGAACCGGATGATTCTCTTTGAGAGAAAACTAGAAGTGGGGGAAGAGGAAAGGGTAATGACAGTTCTTATTTTTTCCATTCCTATTTTCATGCTTTGCTCCATATGAAAAGAGGCAGCAGTTCATAAAGAAAATAATCTGGTCATTGCTATGACTCTTAGTGAAAAACTGTAATATCAGAAAAAAAGAAGGGAACCTACCTTTGAAAAGAATACGTATGCTTTACTTTTTTTTCCTTTTTTTTTGAGTGCCTCTTCTTCTGGATTCTGAATATGTTTGGGATCATGAGATCCAAAGTGCTTCAGAGAAATGTTCATAGGGTAACATTCACAATATCAGATAAACCTGGAATACAGGAGATTGGATACTTTCATTCCTTTTTTTTTATCATGACCCTCCTCATATACATCTGCTTAGCTATCCCATTGACTCTTCCCAGTGCTTTTTTTAATGTATTCTTTTGCTGGTATGTCTGCAAAATGTCTGATATCAGTTAAGCTCCCAGTTTTCTGAGACTGCTGCCAATCTCAAAACACATTATCATTTTCCTTGTACTCCCACATCAGTCTGTATCAGGATTTTTGCTTTGTACTGGTTGCATTCTTCTTGGTGTATGGGTGATTTTTTTTGTACTGTTTGTACAGGATCTTGCACAATGAGGTGGTGGTCCAAGTCTGTGGCTCTTGAGTGCTCCAGTAATACAAATAATGTTGTCACCACTTAAAAATAGGTTTGTGAAGTAGAAGTATGTCTGATGAAAATGAAAACAAGAATACCAGCAGGCTACCAATATCACTATTATTACTATATTTTTTAAATTAGTGCAAGTATGCTGTTTAATTTCAATAATAGACCTATTTCAAGAAAGATTTCAGTCTAAGACCAAGGTAAGACAGGGCACACTAGGAGACAGACAAAAAATTACGGAATGGTTATTGGGTAAAGCATTTTCTCGTTTTCTTACTCGTCATTGTAATGGGTTAGGGACAGCATTTGAGAGGGGGAGGGAAGCTTATAAGTCTTTTGGGGAAAAAGAGCAGTTCAGAGAAATTTGAATGACTGAATCTGCTTGGCAAACTGTGATTGAAAATCCACTCCATACCATGAGTGAAAGGTATGAAAAAGCCAGTGGAGAAGATATATATGAGCATCTTTGTCATCCACTGAAAGAAGGCCTACTGAGAGAAAGACCAGTGGGGTCCAAAATCAATGTCAGAGTGAAGATCAGAAGCAGGGAACATAAGAACAGAAATGAAGATACTGCTTTGGACAATGTTAGGTGAAATCTGCACATGCTGACTGATAATTTCCATCTGAAATTGGTGGGTCTTGACTGTCTCTACAAATGAAGATGTAGCTAGTTTTAGATGACAAATACAATGAGCAATTTGTATTTTGAAGTGTGGAAATTGCAAAGCAAAAGTATAATTCTAGGCAATGAACATATGCAATGCATCACTATAGTTAGGAAAGTATAAATGAAGAATTGAGGAAATTTAAGTGAAAGACTAATTGATACAAAATGAACTGAGGAATTTAAAAAATTGTTTGTGTGTATTTTTTGTAGTTTGATTTTTTTTAATATTCCATCTCTCCTAACTATTAAATATCACTGGGTTTTTATCATTAATCTGTGTAAATAAATTATACTTTTATATTCTTCTTCAAAAACCACACAGCATTGTTGTCCTCTACTGGCAGATAATTCTTTAAGATTTACTGGAAAAAAACTGGCATGTTTCTACATTCCCTGCTGTCTTGTGGTCTGACAGTGTTGTTAGGCAATTCTACCCCAAAAATGCCATCAGTATCACCTTCCAAAATGTGAAATGAACTCAGTTCTTCCAACCAGTTGATAAATCATCACACTGTGTGAATCCACGTGGAATATGTAACTTGTTCCATAAAATGTATGGGAAATTCTTTCCTAATTCCTGTTCAGTTCTGTGTGGTTATCAAAAGTTCCCACAAAGCAGTAAGAGCTATTAAATCTTTTCTTATTGTTCTCACTGAAGCTGTAGCAGCTCAGCTCTACAAACTAGTAATTACACAGTTTATATGTTTTTGTCTCATGGGCTGTATATTACAAACTGTTTCCACTGTTGCAAGCATCAGTGCAGCTCTGAGCTGAGTGGTGAGAGTTCTGGTGTTTGCAAAGCATTTGTACCTTCCACTGTTGTGTCCCACAGATCTGCTCTGACAGATTCTGCATACTCTGGGACTGACTCTCGCACAGCTGAACAAGTAATTTTGCAAATAGTGCAGTAGTCTTGTCATTAAAAGGCAGCAGAGGAGAACTGTACCAGTACTTTCTGTGACTCTTTTAAGTCTTGACATAATCAGCTATTCATTAAAACTGTACCGATCCCACTGCATTAAAGAGCTGTTCTTCACCTACAGGATGAATTCATCTGAATTAGGGAGAACAACAGAGCATTTCACTGTAGTATGCCTGTTTTGGACTGAAGTAATTTTAAAATATTTTGGTAATTTCATTTACAGGTAATAGTTAAGTTCATTACAAAGTCTTTATAACGTAAATGAAAGCAAATCCATGTAAGAAGATTTTAAGCAACTCTGAGAAAATTATTATTTTCAAGCATTACAGTCTTGAGTTGATTAACAGATAACTTAATGATTAGGACCGAAGTCAGTGCTTAGCAAAGCCGCAGAAGGCTTCCCATTGATTTCCTCTTAAGTTCAATTGGTGTTAGTTCTTACCAAGATTCTTGTGGTAGAGCTATGACAGCTTTCGGGGTTCTACATGACGTCATGCTCAGTGGTTACTCCTGGAAAACATCATTTATCCACGATTAATTCAAATTAATTGCATACCTACAGTTGGAATTGGGGTTAATTTGGTCACTTCTAGCCAAGTGTGGCACTTCATGAGAAGTGAGTACTTTGATAGCATATCATATCTCTGGTTCCTGGTAAGCACTTACAAATCAGCCAAAGAATAGAGTGGTTTGATACTTCTATGTAGGAATGTAGAAAAGATATCCAACAGTTGGAGGACTTTTAAGTCTTGCCAACAAAGCATAAGAAAATACGTTTGCTATAGTATACAATTGAAATTCAACCTTGTAATAGCATTCAGGCTCCTAGCAGAAGGATACTTAGTTGCTGATGCTGCTTACCAGAAGAGGTCAAAGATTTGAATCATTGCATGTCTCAAAACAAAATTAGGATAATGTTTAGATAACAAAGTTGGATCCATCCTTCCTGCTTTTCTTGGGGAAAGTATAGGAAGTTTGCAGAGGTCTGTCTTCTTCCAGTAGTCTCCCTGCACAATCATTTGTTTCTGAGGATATGGGGAGATGAAGATTGTCTGTCTTGAATCAGTGTGCTTCCAACTTTATTGTTTTAGTTCTTCAGCAAAATAATTGAAATCAAACCTCATATTTAAGCTGAACACCTCTAGGCATCAGAAAAGAATTATCTTCCCTGACTGGTCAGGCATATTCAGAGGACAAAGGACCAGCCATACTTTACTCTGAAGCATTTTTGACTAATGTAGGTAGGATACAGACAGAGAGGACCAGTGATGGTATGGAGACTCTCTTCTCCTCTCCTGTTTAACATACGCTTTCAGTACCAAACCAGTCTTCAAAAGGACTCTCCAGACATGATTGGCAGAAATGTTGAATTTTTCCCCTTCATCTTAATGTGCCCCAGAAAACAGGCCTCTTTCTAGCTGGATTAGCTTAATTTCCTGCCTAACCTAACTTAGTTTACTGCCAGAACACTTAGGATCTACAGACTGAACCTCTCCTGTTCTGTCACATTAAGCAGCATTTTAGTCTCACGAAGATTACTTATTTCAACTGGATGCAAGGTAATTGCCCATAAGACACAGAGGTCAGACTAAATGCTATGTTCCACTCTCCTTCATGATATTTTTGTAATATTGGGTCCAGGCACACAAAAGCCTCAGGTGGAAGCTCTGAGCTGTCTGATAAAAAACAAAAGACCAAAAAAGGAGAAAAGATAACTACATTATTGAATTTCTTTAACTCCTAGAATACTTAAGTATGTTAAATAAGTTGCAAAAGAAATAGAAATAACGAGTGATAATTTTCAGTAGTTTGTAATTAATAACAGTCTTAACAGAATTTAATTGTTATCAAAACATTTAGAATTTCAAAAGCAGCCAAAAACTTGCACCTGTGGCAGCTTTTATAAAGCCTCCTATGGGAGGAGAGTGTTCTTGAGGACAGAAGCTATCCAAAAGTGCACTAGAAGTAAACGAAGTACAAAAACAGTCTCTTGTGACATATTCCCTCTAGTCTCACCTTCCTAATAACTAGTTTTTAGAATTTTCATCACAGGGAAAAAGAAATACGGAAACCTGCTTCAGTGAATTTGTTTGTATGCCAGATTTGTTCCTTTACATAAACAGGTTTTGATTTTCCCTGGAAGTAGATAGCTTTTCTAACCCAGGATTGCACTGGGTTACTCTGAGTCAGTTAGGAGCATTCATGCTTCATAAGATGTACCAGTGAGGACAGTGAGTGCTGGAATATATGGCACTTTGTGTGATGCTCAGTAAACTGAAAGCTTGGATTATTCAGTCCTGTTCAAATGTGGCTTTGAAGTTACATTCTGTGTCATATTCTCACAGACACTGAGTTTGCTCAGACCACTTGGAAACACATGAAAAATTATTATTACTACCTTTGGCAATACCTTCTCCTTCTGCTGCCATTACTTGTCTTCTTGATGTCCATGGAAAGAAGTACTCCAAGACAGTTTTCCACGTATCTGCTGCTTCTGTAAGGGTATGCTTTAAACCAATAACCTTTTTCTGGTTGGATTTCCAATTGGAAATGATTCTGTGATGCCTGCCCAAGAAGTTTACATACCTTGTTATTACATAAACTGGACACAGGATTTTAGGTGGAGTCTAATAAGCACCAAATAGAAGGAGGATAATAACTTCCCACCATCTGCTGGTGACCATCATGATACAGCATAGGCTATGATTTCCTTCATTTGCAGGAAAGCACACTGTTGGTTCATATTCAACCTGGCATTTATTGTAATCCCCAGGGCTTTTTCAATAGGGCTGCTACAATGTCAGTAGCTTTCCTGCCTGCCTAAATACTTGAGAGTGTTCTGCTCTGCAGGTAGAAGTTTGCCTATCCCAAGGCCTTTCTGTTGGTCCAGCCCTCAAGTTTTTTGAAGTCCTGGTAGCTGAGGCTCTAGGATTTGGTGTGACAATTCCTCCCCCCGCCCCCCCCCCCCCAATTTATTACTGTTAGCAAATTCCTAGCATACATTCTCTCTCATCATCCAGCTTATTAATAAAGGTACTGAACAATATGAGAACCAGTACTGGTAGGACACGCTGCTTGTTTACAGGAAACCAACTGCATATTGAACCACTAATTACTATTCTTTGAGCCTGTCAGTCCAGCCAGTTTTCAGCCCATCTCACTGCCTGCTCATCCAGCCCATACTTTCTCAGCTTCCAAATTAGACTGCCTTGGGAGTGTCAAAAGTCTTACTGAAGTTAAGGTATCTTACATCCACTGCTCTCTTCTTGTCCACACAGCCACTGATTTCGTCATGGAAGGCAGTCAGGTTGGTCAAGGATTATTTGTTCTTAGTAAATCAGAGTTGACTGTTCCTGAATAACTTCCTGTCCCTCATGTGTTTGGGAGCAGATTCCAAGATGTGCTCTGTGATCTTTCCCTGGACTGAGGTGAGCTGACAAATTTACAGATCAGTGCCTCCTTCCCTCTTTTAAACATGGATGTAAATCTTTCTCCGGCCATCAGGGGCAACCCTCCATTGTCATGATTTTTCGTAAATGATAGTGGCCCAACAATCATATCAGACAGCTCCTTCAGCATGCTTGCATGGGTCTCATCTAGCCTCACAAGTTGCACTACATCCACTTTCTCTAAGTAGTCCCTATCCTGTTGGTTCCTCCCTTTCTAAACTATGCTAAGCCAAGATGTCAGGGAGTGGGGCTTGCCTGTGAAAAGTGAATTAAAATGGTCTATATTTTGATTAGACTAGAAATATAAAATAATGGAGAAATGAGCATAAAAAGGCAGACTGAAAAAATCTGGATCTAATCTACCTGTAAGTTGTCTTATTTTTTTTTCTCTCACTCTCCTTGGCATTAATTAGTAAAGATTTTTTCTTTCAGTGGCTGCAAGGTGATGGGTACCCTCCACTCCTACCATCCCTTTTTTTCTGAAATCAAAACACAGCTATAACGTAGAACTTTCATTCTAAACTTCTGTCTTGAGAGCAGTTTTTGCAACTTACTGCGCACACAGTATATTCCTTCTTCATTAGGTTCAGCATGCAAACCTTGAGTTTGGAAGGTCTTAAGTACATGGGTGGTCAAGTATTGCCTGCTTCTATTGCTTCCAATAAAAAATAGGCAACAGTTTCCTGGTAAGAAAGATTGGTATAGTGCTGGTTTTTGTTTGTTTTGAGGGGGCTGTTTGTTTTTTAACTAAACCATATTTCTGTTTACTTAGCAGCCAAGACACAAGAAAGAAATTCTTGTAAAAAGCCACCTTTCCTCTCTGTGGCAGTTTGTAATTTAAATTTACATACAGAACTAGTGGGTAATGCGGATAAATTTAAAATGTAATGTTTATCCTACTCGTATAATTGTTGTCACAATTCTTTTTATATGAAATACAGCTAATTTATCTGAAATCTACTTTGCCAGTCTGCAAAAAATTTGCTTTCAAAAAACACCTATTCTTTTCATGTGGTGAAACAGGATTTGTGGCTTTCTAGAGTTCTTTGCACCATAGTTAGTGGCCAGGCATATTTTTAAATGCTTGCGAAATATTGATTCTAAGAGAGTTGAGTGTGAACATGAGATTCAGTCAGAAGTGTTTTTGTAGAAAATGTTTCATGCTTGTAATAGTCCCTCTTAACTAAAATATGGAATAATTCAAACTCTCCTCAGGAGACTGATGTTGGTATGAAAGCCAAGAGTGTACTTGGATTCTTGTGTGCTGTTTCCCGCTGGAAAGTTTTGAAAGCTTAGAAAATGTGAACTACATTTTTGTAATATACCACACAGTTTGGGAAAGTTGGAACAATTTCGAAACAAGCTATTTAATAAGGGCATGATCCTGGGGAAATTCAGAAAATGCCCAGCGCTTCACAGAGTTGGACCCACTTATTACTCTCAGGATCTGCAGTGCATCTGTCTGAAAGCCTGAGCGAGGTTTTCATGGGAATGGTGTGGGAACACAGAGATGTCGATGAGATACATCTTTGCTTTGTGCCTGCAGAAACCAAAAATAAAATTCAGAACAAAATAAAGCAAAATGATCTTGAAAGAAGACCAGTTTTAGAACTCCTGTAAGTATAAGGATAAGTAAAAGACTGTATTCATAGTAAATACAGCAATTGGTAAAAATATTGATACAAATTCTGGCTTTTGATGATAGACTTAATCATCTTTTATACATACAGATATATGCACACACAGAGCTATGTCTTTTAAAAACAAAATGGACACAGCGTATAGAGGATGGTTCTGAGTCCGGCAGCATAAACGTGAGCCTTCGCTTACTGGAGTCATTGGCAAAGTTCCTCTTGACTTTAGCAGAGTAACAAATTTTTTTTGCCGGTAATTAGAAATATATCATCAAAAATGGAAATGCTTCTGTAGAAAATAATAATGTTGGGAACTATTTTATTAGATAGAAGGATGTCAATATTGAGTATCTCCAACTTTAAAGTATCCCATGAAAGGAGTTTAAAAAACCAGAGGTTTTGTAGACAGAGCATATCCTTCACCAGTTGTGGCTGGCCATTGTTTGAATAAAAAAAGATTATACTTGTTAATTAAGATAAAAAAATACGTTACATATTTTAAGATATAAGTAGCTGTGTCAGCTTTTACAACCCCTGATTCTAACAGTCACTCATATCTCAGAAAATGTATATGTAATGGACTACAATATGAAACCTCTTATTGGAGAAATTTTTGGTATCAGAAGGCAAGCTACAGGAATACACAGCATGCTAAATAATTTACTGTAAGAAATTTAGATATTATTAGAAAAAAGTGTGTATATATTCAAAAAACTAATCTTAATTGATTTATGTTTTAATCTCTTGTAATATACTACACTTAGACATAATGTGTAGAAAAGTCTATCAGGACAATCAAAACCTTTGCAGAATTCTTTATCTAGGTACCTCAAAGCACAAAAACATCTCACTGAATGATAAAGCACTGTTACTTATACTTTAAAGATGAGAAAACTGGGATGTTTGTAATATTTTTAATTGACACAAAGATTGTCCAACTAGTATTGTTGTTCTAGTATCAGACCATGACTATCCCAAATGGTATTGTTCTAAGAAAAGTAATAGCTAGTTTGTCACCTTAATCAGCCAGTAAGCTCGTCCTAACTTTAATGTGCAACGTTTATGGCTGAGCCCGATGATAGTGAATGGAGTTCTAGTGTTCGCTGCAGTCAACTGCAAAACACCCGTCCTTCTTCCCAGTCTTTTAAAATATATCAGCAACATGGAAAAACTTCACAGATACATGAGCACATCTGTTGGTTTCTGGGTTTTTATAATGTCAAAGATCTTAGCCTGAAAAATTGTACCTACCATTTCTGTAGAGAGACAAAAGATGTGTAGCAGGTGTGTTGTCTGTGTGTGTGGCTGTTTGTGCAGGTGTGGACTGTGAATCATTAGTCTAGGTATTACTGGACTGCAAGACTTTAAAGGTATGTAACAGCAATTGTTCATATCACAAACCTGGAGCAGTATAGGTACGATAATACTTCCAGCTGAGAGAACTATATGGCAGATGAAATATATATTTGTCTAGTTTATTAACTATACCAAAGGAACCAACACTACGGCTGCATGAGCAAAAGAAATGTGATACTTCATTTGATCAGTGTTTAAATACTAAGGTAGAAATGGTTAGACTTTTTTCTCAGACAAAAAAAGGGGATTTTGTTACAGGAAGTTTAGCATAAAATGGCTATGTGGATGAATGTCTTATTTTCCATAGAGGTTTTCAAATGTCAGAGGTATTTTTTAGAATTTTCATTGTTATATTTGGATTAAAAAACCTACTTTGCTCCATTTCCATAGGCCATTTTAGGAGATAGAGATCCTGTTGCTTTTCCCGGTGATAAAGAAGGTTCTTTCATTTTTACATTTAAGTATCCTTACTTCTCTTTGTGTCCTTCCCTTACTGGAAAAAAGGTGGTTATTTTCATATAAACAATGAGATCTTTCCTACTAAAAAAATCAATTATCTTGAAAGAAACAGAAATTCTTGGGTGAAATGAAAAATAATCTATTTTCTTACTTTTTCACCCAGAAGACTTTTTATTTTACTATCTCCATCTTTATATCTGTTACCCAAAACCTTGGTGAGTGCTTGAAGTTTAACACACTACCAAGGAAGAGAGTGCTCAGAAGAACTCGGTTTCATTTCATCTCTCTTCCTCTTGAACCTAGAGACCCAGAGAAAAGCAAGCTACCAAGATATTACTGACTCTGTAAGGTCACAGCAGTGGTGTTTGGTGATTTTTAAGCTCACACTTGCTATGCTTATGTGTTGAAGCATGAACAAATTAAGATTCCAAGAATATGATCAGATGAGCAAACAGGGTCCAGATGGCATATTTTAGAGTTTATTACTCTCCCTCTGCCTCCCCCTCTCCCCCCAAACCAAGCAACTGTGTTGCCGTGTGCTTCTACTCCTTGTCATTTGATGTAAAACTGAATGGGGTGGTTTATATTAATCGCTTTTCAGTTTATGCTTCAGTAAACCAGGAACACACATGGTAATTATTATATCTAGCTGGCTTGGTTGTAACTTACAGAAATACATTAACTTGGCACTTACTCTCTTATGATTACCTCTGCTACCTTCCAAGCTGAGATGCTCTTGTTTCCGCAGTGTATCACCACAGTGACTCACCCAAAGTTACTGCTCATTCTGTCTGACAAACTACCTCCCTCCTCTCTCCATCATCTCATGATTAGCATCACTGTTCTGTGACCCTTCAGCTTCCTGAGCAAAGAACTGTGATCTTCTGCAGAAAGCCAAGGTTTCAGCATCCTAGAACAGGTGTAGATTTTGCAGTAATTTGTTGCCGTATGCCTGCATAAAGCACAGGATCAAAAGCCTCCCTGGGGATCTGTTTTTGATCCTTTTTCACCTGGTCCAACAAATGTAACATCGAAGTCACTGAATGCACATGAGATTGCAAGCATAAAGATTTATGCCAAAGCATACACATTGTGTTTTAAAAATCAGTTCATTGAGGTTTTGTTTTGTTTTAAGAGAAAGAATTCAAAGTTGCAGCAGCCTGCTGCTGCTGACAATGGGAATAGCAGCCAGGTAAGGTTACCTGCTTCAAGAAAGCAAGCTCACACAGGATCAGAGTATCACTCTCCTTGAAGGTGTTAGTAAGTTGCTGCAGTTGCTGCTTAAATATGACTTTCTTTTTCCGAATACGAAGCTGAAAACAATGAGGTCTTCCTTCACCAGCCTAAATACCAATCCTTTCTAATATTCCAAAAACTAGAATCTGATTTTATTCCTTCTGGCTGCACTGAGATTTGAATATGAATCCAGGAGACTAACATCAGGGAAATTCAGAAATACAGATAGTGATCAGCAATCAGATTTGGTCTGATCTCATGGAAATAACGCTAGAATCAGACCACGCTCATTTATATATATGATGATTTATATTGGTGCTCTATGGCTTCTTCATTACAGTAGATGCTAGCACTTGCAGCAGTGAGAAAACCTTCCTGATTTACTTTCCTTGCCCTTCAAAATTAGTAAGGGCAACTTGCCTTTCTTGGGATGAAGGGTAAGAGTTGCTGCTTTGTTTTGTTTGAGGAGACGAGACTGGTAAGATTTTGTTGGTTTTGATTTCCCCTTATACCCTGGAAGTAAATGCTCAAAGGTATCAGGTAACTTCCAGTCAGCATGTAACAAATATGACTTTTGCACCTCACATGATTGAAAGAATTTTTGATTTACATGAAACATGCAATGATTCTAAGGCTGTAAGTCTTATGTATAAAGAAATGAGAAAAGACCGAAATCACCTGGGACTCCTGTCAGCTCTGTAGAAATATTCCCAAGATTTAAGGGCTTTAAGGCAAGATCACATTTGTAGACATTACATGATGCTGAAACAAATGGGAAACATGAGATTCCCAAGTAGTTCAGCTTTGCCAGTGTTTCAGGATTTATTGATGTGTTTGTTGTTGTAAACAGTTTTATAAGATAAACATTAGCTAAACAAATGACTTGTGAGCTTGTGAAAAACCTCTGTATGTGTAAATGAACCCTAATAGAACCTCTGCTGATGAAAAGCATGAGCTCTCTTGGGGCTGCTCCAGTTTTAGAGGTAGAGTGTCACATCTCAGCTTTTGTGTTAACATTCAAACTCTGTTTTTTAGGGAAGAGGTGCATATGTTTGGCTGAACTAGAGGAAGCACACATTCTGTTACTCCTAAAAGCTATATAAATGTTCTTTAAATTTTAAACTAAAAATTAACTGACCTCTTTTTCAAGCACATACAATATGTCCACCCCAGTAGTTAAAGTGCAGCTCAAGTGGAGGCAGAGTTCCTTATCTGAGGAACCCCTGGAAAGCATCAGAAACAAGTTTATTTGCCACCTTTGTTTTTAAACCAAGTTAAGTCCCAATATGCAAATAAGTCAAGGTCTGGCAATTGCTACTTAAAAAGAAAAGGTTTAATAATCACTAATTATGTTTCCTGAATTGAGTGGTGGCAACTCTCAGGGTATTTAGGAACTTGCAGCACCTGCTCTGAAGACTTAAGCATCCCTGAAGAGAGAGGAATTAATTCTATATTATCACCAAATTCTACTTAATGGAGTGGACAAGCTGCAAGCAGCCTGTTGTCATTATCTAAACCAGCTGTATGTGGTCCTGGCAGATACCACAGAACTGGGAGCTTACCCTGATCTATGGAAAATCTATAGTAACCCTAACCATAGTGCAAGATGGTTATCATGAATCTTTGTTTTGCACTCGCAGTCCAGTAAGTAAGTGCCACAATGTCTAGCTGAATGATGGAGATACCACAAATTACCAGACCATCCAGGGTGCACACAAGTGACTTCATAGAAGGAGAAATGCCAACCATCCAGTACTAACTAAAAGAGGTCTCTGTGTATGACCTCAGTGGCATAAAGAGGCTCAAGCAAACAGAAGTATCTAGTCAAAAAACAAAGTAGTTGGGGAGAGACATACAACTGACTGAAGGAGAATATATGTGGGTGAGGATACAACTTTGTACTTCTGATAGGACAGAATTCATAGGGTTGTCATAAATAAGCCAGACACCTCTGAAGGTGACATTAATTCCTTTATAAAATTTAATTAATTGATGCAGCTTTGTTGTTGGGTGGATTTTAATTGCCTTATACTCTAGTTTTCATACTTGTGATCTTTAGTAAAATGAAAGAAGAAAGCCCATAAAGACAAAAACCTTGCTGAACATCCAGGAACATAGAATTCCCCTCTAACGCTGGTTTGTCCCAAAAGTTGAGGTTTCATCTTTTATCATTCCTTATCCAGATGAAAAAAAATCAAAGTTGTGGAGAACAAAAACTTGATTTAAAAAGTCTTGAGGTTAGTAAAATAATCTTTTGTTAATAATTCTAGATGATTGCAAATTAAATCTCTTGGCTTTTCTTCTACTTTATTGCTATCATTTCAGTTCAATTTTAATAACAAAAAATCACTTCAAATTGATTACTTTTTCCAAGTGTTTTTTCTACATGGGTACTTTCCTAATCTGATTCATTCTCACTACAAGATTTGGTATCAAAAAACCCCTAGAATTTCCCAGTAAAGATATCCGTTAAGTACTTTGTTCTAATAAGGATATAACTGAGGAAATTTCAGGTCAAGGACTGCAGTATTTTCTAATTTCAGATCATCTGAGTGGTCTTGGATTTTTTCTTCCATGAAATAATCCAATTAATTTAATCTACTGCTTATCCAAATTAAGTAAACTAGAGCATGTGTTTTAAAAGAAATAACATGTCTATCTGAGTACTCCCGATGGTAAAGAATGTGCACTTCTTTCAAAATAACATAATGCTTAAGAATTGTTTTCTCTCTGAGCTTTGATGCCATTGGTTTTCAGGTACAAGATTTTGTTATGCCCTTGTCTACTGGAATACAAAGTTCTCTGTCATTCAGTCCATTAATCCTTCCTTGGTGTATGGTGTTGATATTGCCTCCTTCCTTTCTTGTCAGTAGCTAAGTAGATCGATCTTCTTTAAAGGGTTTTAGATTTGGGGGGTCTTTTGATCCTCTGAGGAGAAAGACAACAACAGAGATATATTTCAGTCTGCATGGTTACAGTAGTTGTTTCTGGTCTCAAAATCAATGTTCCTATTTAAAACTAAGATACAGCATTTATTTTTATGTTTGCAGGCTTTGGAGGCTAGTCTCTTTTCTGCTCCTAATACAGTATATAGCTTTCTAGGAAAGGAACATGTTGTTTTGTATTTTAAGCAAATCACTGCTGTAAAATATTCTTACTAAAACTGTTTTGCATAAAAGAAGCATCCACTAAAGTGAGAATTTAGACCATGATTTTTAATTGCAACAATAATAAGTGGTTACCAAAAAAGTGCTTCCAGAAATAAGGTGGAGGATTTACAGCAGCTTGAGCCCAGCAAGAGTCACCTGACCACAGTTATTATGAAGACTGGATTTTCTCTTTCAGGTCAAATCCCATTATGCTAATGTTAATTTTGCAGTTTTACTTTCACCCTGGACAGTATAAGACTATCTCCAGAGGCAAAACCGTTTCATGGATATATCAGTCATCTCCTACCCATTTTTTATTTAAGGGAAGGTAGAAAGCGTTGAGATCCTTTGTGAACCTAAACCTTTGACAAACCACTAACAGTTGATCAGGAAACAGTCTACTAACTTTTGCCTAATTATAGCTCTTCTTAATTTAAATATATTGCAAAAAGAACATCTGGAAATAATGAAAGTGTGAGCGCATAGGGCCAGTTTTGTATTCATTGCCAAATTCAGTAAAAAATAAATTTGAAGGATAATAAATTCTGTATGAAAAAAATAGAGAAATGCTTAGAAATCAAGATGTATCAGATCACTAGCAGGAAAATTTCCCAACATGTCTATTCAAATACATACCTGAGAAAGGACTGGATAGCTGACAACCTAGTAGGGTGGAAAGATTTTGTAAAATATCCATCATGGTTGGATGGCAGCATTGAAAATGTCATTCGTGTGATGACAAATGCTTTTTATCTGTAATCCAAAAAACTCCAGCAGTAGTATTCTGAAAAAAAGTGTTGATTTAAACAGCTTTAAATAAAGATGTTGACATTCAGCCTCTATTATACAAAACTCAGACAAGAAGCTGTACCTTGTTTGGAAAATAGAAATAGAGACTCACTCCAGTTAATATATCAAAGACTACAAAAATAAAGGGTGTCACTAGATCATCACTTCAGAAATTTTATGTTACATGGATCTTAACAGTAGCTTTCCCAATTTATACAAAGCTTTGCTGTCTGTTATAGCTCTTTGCATAAGTGTCAATCATGATGCAGTTGTTCACGTTTTGCAAGTCCACGGAAGCAAGAAGACAGCTACTGTAATTCATAGTGACTTTCCTGCAGGTTTAGGTTAAGTACAAACATACAGCTTTACACTGCATTTTGGGGAAAGTCAAGCCACGTTCAGGCCAGCCAGGATGTCCCCCTGTTCTTTACAGTGTAAGTTTTGCAGTATGTCCTTACTGTTGCCCCCAAAGACACTCAGCCATCTTTGCAGAGAAGGCCTCCTCCTTTTGCTGCCAAGGCACTGCACATATCTACCTACCCTACTGTTTTTTATTCTGGAAAGCTACTGTACTGATCATTTTGCCAAACTCGGAGGCAGAACTACCTGAATTCTCCCTGCTGTAGAGGTAGGCTAATTTGGGGAGGAGGTGGACTTTTTCTTTCCTCTTTCTTTGGTGAGGACCTATAGGCAAAGCTCAGTCCACTTCATGTTATTGTCCAGAATTATTTGTTCAAACATCCACTATCCTTGGTCTTCGTCCCCCACTTAATAAACAGACAAAAAAAGTCCTTTGTGTCAACACACTCAGAACAAATCTTTCATTGTTGCAGCTTGAAATTATGGTGTTTTTACAATTTTTCTGCTTTTTCATTTTAAAATACTCTTAAAAGCTCAGAAAAAGCTAGATACCTAGTTTTGGTCAAACAAAAATTTTATTTTGATCAAGAATTTTCTTTAAGTTTTGATTCACCAGAATTTTCTATTTTTTTGTTTCTAGATGGAAAACAAGTTTTCACCTAACTTTTAATAAAATTCAAAAGAAATGGTCATTTAACCTAGTATTTCTTGTAATCATTTGTATCTGTGCAAGGCAACTGCAACTTTAAAGAAAAACATTGTCCCTTCAAAGTAGTATTTTGCATGCACTTTACGGTTATATTTGCAGATGTCATATATTTAGAGGAAATCAGTTACAATACAGGAAGGATACATACAAAAATTTTAAAGATATAATTTCATATCAGTTTTTCTTAGATTAAAATCACATTCTGTAGTGTAAAACAAAATCTTGGGTCAGCCAGCCATACCTGGTTACCTGTCTAGAATGATTTCCTCCCTGTTTTTTTTCCTAGGTAGTGCTAAGAGCACATACTATTAATATCATAGAGAGTAGTAGGACTTTGGCGGTGTTTGCTAAAATCTGTGAGATGTCTAAAAAGGGTGTGTGTCTGATTTTTTAAAAGGTGTGACCCAATCATGTGGAAATTGTTAGTTGAGTTCTTTAGTTCTGTGACGAGTTAGAAATGATATGAAGTTACAGTGAACCCATCTGGCCAAGCAGGAAAATCCAACTTAATTGCTTCATTGCCAGAAACGTTAAATCACTTCCTGGGAATGCAATTCATTTGGAACATATGGAACTCATTGAAGTAGGTCACCAGTGAATTCAAAACTGTACTAAAGATGAGAGCATTTCTCATAAGTAACAGTAAGTCCCATTTTCCCACTGGAGAGCATGTAAGCAGTGTATGTAGCTGTATTACCCAAAAGCTAAACCAATAGTAGAATTGTCTGAGATACTGTTGAACCAGGTTTGCTCACTGTGTTATTTTGAATTTTCAGGAAATACTATATTCTTTTAGGATTCTGTTCTCAGCTCTAAAGTGGCAATAGAATGTGCTGACAATTTCTGGCTTATATTACTTCTTTACCAAGAATTAAAAAAGGGCATCATGATTCAGTAGAATTCCACTGTGGCTAGAAAACATACATATTTGAAAATATTTTCCAAGATGTGTCTTTGTACTTTGTGGATAAATATTTATTTAATTTTTGTTTCTTTAAATCATTGCTTTTGCATCTACTATATACCATAAGCAAATAAGCAGGTTTATAATTTTGGTATAAACTAAGCACTCTAAACCTTTCAATAAAAAATATATGTACACATCCTCCTTAAATTATAAAGAATTAAGGAGTAAGATTATTTATATACAGAATTTTAGGGAAAACATATTTCATCTTTCATATCTGTTTTAACAGATTCAGAATTTCTGAATATGCCAGTGTCATGTTCTGAGCCAAACATTCATATTATTTGCAGTCTTTAGAATAGAAAGTGTAGCTATTCTTTTAAAAAAATGCTTTCTATTCTGTTCTATAGAAAAAGTTTTACTTCCATTCCTTTTGATATTACTATAAATATTTTTTAGAGATTTTATTTTTAACTGGTATTCACTTGAATTTGAGAAAGATTTGATTCCTGGAAAATACTATACCTTCTCCTTTTCCGGTCAGTAAATAAGAACAAATCAGAGAAAATGTGATCTTCTAAATTTAGAAGCACATTAAGGAAATGGAAGCACATTTTACTGAAAAAGAGGGCTAATTCTGATATGAAGAAGAAAAGTAAAGCAATAAAAAAAAATCTTTGTATGTCCATAATGCATTAAGGGGGGACCTGCAGCAGGCGAAACAGGGTAGTTACAGCTAGTCACTATTGTAGGACACAAAAGCCACTAAGGCCTTTGCCTTATTATTCTGGGAAAAGCCTTATATGCTTTGCGATGCTATCGTTTTGAATGTATTTCTTTATCTGCCTATTGTAGTATTTTCTTTATCCTTGCAAATGACTTGATTTTAGAGTTCATACTTTTGATATGTTCTGTAATCCACATTAGTCTCACTAGCATCAGTCTTAATGAATTGCTGCACAATTACTGTATTGAACACAAGTACTTTCATCTGTGAACTTCACTCTACCTTTAAATTATCTGGAATTTACAGTGCTGCTTCATTCTAGTTAGCACATGTACTCATTTTGTGATTTACCCATCTGCCCTGAGGCATTACGGTTCTATGTATTTTCAGCTACAGTAGGCTTTTTACCTAGGCTAAGCCCACTTTTTTAATGATCGTTAGTCCTATTAGCAGTCATGCTACCAGAGAACTGTAGCTCAGCCATATGTCCCAAACTATCCTCCAAGCTCTCTTCATACCTTAGGTATGGTTGCTGTCTGTTGTTTTAAGAGTTTATAAAAATCTAACGCATTTACTAAAATTTGTGTTAGGTTGTAAATCAACAAGTTTTAGTGGTCATCAGAGAATAAGATTGAATATTTCAGGAAATAACTAGGAGCAACAAATGACAAGATTAAAAATGTTTTAAAATCAACGTTCCCTGCGTGCTAATATGAATCGTGGTGGGAGCTGATTATTCTTTCTGCTCTCTCTTCTGTAGTGAGTAGCAATTCAGAAGTGTTCATTCAGGCCAAAGGTACTACCAGTGACTTTGCATTGCAGTGATAGACAACATTATTAAAGTCAGTAATAAATCAGCTTGGTGGGTCCATTTAAGTTTGTAATAAAACCAGCAGAGACATTATCTTCCTCATTTGTCATTCCATCATATCCTTGTTGAGCCCGGCAACTGCTTCCCCTCAGTCCAACTGAATCCCATTTAATCCTCTTGGCCTTGCATTTTAGACCTTACAAAGGCCTTGCCTGTCCAACTGTTGTCTCTTTTTTGTGACACAGATTGTGATTTCAATCCTGACACCACGTTTATTGTCATCTCTCCAGTCATCCCAATGTCATCTGCTAAGCTGATCTTAAGGGACACCTTCATAGCCTCTTTGTCTTTTTATGACTAACAAAGCTCAAAATAAAAACCTGTGAACATAACATGTCCCCTTTTTTCCTTCTCATCCTGACTCTTCCCTCTTTCCATTTACATTTCTGTTCACTCATTTTCTTTTCTTCCTTCCTTCTGCTTGGTTTTTCTTTTCCTGTTTGCTTATTCCTCACCTTCCCCTCTTTACAGCTTTCTCTCAATCTCCTGGTAGGAGAAATGACAATAGTGAATCTGTAGAATCAAACAGGAGGGAAACGGACCAAAAGATGAACAAATGACATGGAAGTGAAGCCGTTTAGTCATGACTGTATGTCATTTATGACACGAAGCTAGGGGAATATGCTAGATGGAATTTAGAATGGTTTAGAAATTAGACTGGAATTTTTAAACTTTCAAGTCAGGCAAAAATTTAGAAGATTCACTTTTGGTCTGGCAGGCTCAGCTGAATGTCTGGAGCAGCTGGATATAGTAATGCGTATATGTGTATTCCTGTAGTGTGTATGCTTATATTGGATTTCTATGGGTAAACCACTCTAGAAGTTTTTTACAAAATGTTTTGAAAAGTTTGGTTTTTTTCTCATTTTCTTATTTTTCTTTTAAGAAGATCAGCCAATGTAGCCACTTAGGTTTGGGAAGGAGAAGAAAATTACATACTGTTTTGCAAAATTCCATCAAATTTTTTCAAAAATCTATTCATAATACACTTTTCTTTTTTTTTTGCAACTAATAGCTTGACTTATTCTATGATTTTATTATTTCTTTGGCAAATCAAGTTTCTTCAGCCTACGGAAGATAATGCCTTCATTGTGTCATTGGAGCAAAGTGCTTCTTCCAAACAAATATATGTTTGCACAAAACAAAGGAGCTGTTTTTCAAACAGATGGCTGCTGTTGTTTTAAATAATAGTAGTGTGATGCTATGCTATTTTTTAATGTCCAATTCAAGCATCAGATATTTTATTAGGCAGAGTACAGGTGAAACAGAATGAATTGCAAAAGTAATTACATGGCCATTGCCAGTCTGTGAGATATTTATTAATATGTATTGTCTAAAGACTTTTTCTGTTTGAAATTTTGTGCAACATACCACCCAGGAAATGTTATAAAATAATAAAGAGCAGCACAAATCAAATTCTGAAATGAGATTTTCAAAGTCTCTTTCAAGAACTCTGTAGAAAGTCTGAAGCTGGCTGTTTCGTCATTTCTGTCCATCACGCCTCTCTTTCTTTTTCTTTGGCATCTGCAGCAGGAAATTTTGATGGATAAAGACTGTACTGACATGAGCAAAAGGGATGTAGAAATGATACCTTAACTCACATGGTGGTTCTGCATACATTGCACACCCAATCTGATTTCTCTTCTGGCTTTTCCTGCCTTTATTGTATCTGCACATTCTTTAATTCTGTAGATGTGTGCCATATAAATCATAACTTACATACAATCTATAACCTATTTATTCTAGGAAAAATACACACAGAAAGTTCTTCTGAATTAGTCTGAGAGAAAGGCATGATATAAAAGATTTGTACATCCAATGCTTTTATTTCAAAAACAGTTACAGCCAGCATGAAAACCACTTCTATTACTTGCCTCTGAAAAGTTATATACAGAATAAGAAATCAGCATGCTACAGAAGTAGGTTTGAACCTCAGTCCTAATTTTATGGAGTCAGTGGCAGTACTCTTACTGACCTCTGCAGCAAAAAGATTTTGTGTTTTAGCCTCATTTTCAGCCACACAGTTTTCAGTGCTTCTTCCTTCAGAATTATTCAGTAATTTCCCACTGGAATTTCATGGGCATGTATTCTGTGATGATTGTGTCAAAATGCTGCCGTTACAATATCTTATTCATATTAACTCCATCTTCTCCCTTCTCTCCTAATCCTTTTTTTTTTTTTTTAACAGTAATTAGTTTCATAATAGATATAAGCCATTTGGATGGAAAATGCGTGTTTTTTTCCAGAGTGCATAATGCAATGAGACATTGGTTCTTTTCAGACCTTTTGGAACATAAACATACAACCTGCGTTAATACATTACAATGTTTCCCCTAATATTCTTGTTTTCTAATACTGGCATCACTTTATTTTTCAGGCTATGCCAGTTATTTCAGAAAAGGAGAAGGCTGGTGAGTAAATACTTACTTGTTTTCCCATCTCTCTTTATTTATTTCCTGGCCTACAGCATTACTTATCTAAATGATAAAGGCTGGCTTTAACTATGTGGTTTTTTTCAATGTATAGGATTATAGATCTGAAAAATATCTGTGTAAATGTTGTTCATTATTTCCCAAATAGAATTTTTTCTCTTTCTGGAAAGTAGTCTGCGTAATACTAGCAAAAATGTTTGAAATTATCTTGCAAAGCACTCAGTAAAATTACAGCAGTCTCTTGTATGTTGATTACACTCTAGACGCTAACTTCCTTCTTGGTGTTAAAACTTGTTATGATTTATTTGATGTCTTGATTAACAAACACTGGTGCCAATGGGAGTGTTCAAGTCAGCAGGATTTGACAATTTAGTGGGAGCTTTGTTGTCTGTTTGTTAGTATGGAAGGAAATTTTGGTTTGCTGGAGTATTGTACTGGAGATAAGGATTTTTACTTTGGCAAAGTACTTCCACAATAGTACGAGGCTGCTCTTCTATTCTCTTCTGTTATGAGGGTTCTGTGAATATTGTAAGTACTTTGATGTTGTTAGGTGACGTATTAGTGAGCTTAGTGAGAAATACAAGCAGACATTGTGGAATGGATGTCTTGTTGCTACAAAGACTAGAGAACACTCCAACCATTACTTCTATGTATCTCAGGGTAGAAGTTCTGTTGGTTTCTTTGTCATTTATTTTAATTGATAATTTGCTAATGTATGTCAAATACAGCTCCACAATGACCTCAAAATGTGTACACAAACATCCAAGTACCAGCTGGCATTCTGACTTGTGTCTGTTATTTGTTGGCGACATTTTCTTCAGTTATCCTTGTTGAGGCTATTTCTTTTCTTTTGCTGATTGAGAGGAATAGGTAAAAAAAAAAAAAAAAAAAAAAAAAAAAGCTTCAGAGAGAAAAGCTACGGTGCTAATTAGCACTGTCAAAGCTAAGTAGCTGTCTGGTCAGGATGCTGCTGTTGAGGTTCATAAATAATTCCAAAATTGTGTCTAATGTTTAATAAGTATTTTCTTTATAGAGTCTGCAGTTGGTATTATTTGGTATTTCTTCTTCCAAGGCAGTTCAGGCTTTGCCTTATCCTTTAAGTTGTGTCCAAGTCTGCAAACTGAGTATAACCAGGACTACTGGTTGCAATTAATTTTAAATAATTTGTCATGCAGCCATTCAGCATTATAGGCTTTTGTCCATCATTGACAATATGTACCATACAAGATTATAAGCTGAGAGTCATTAAAAAATCTTCAGGATATAGAAACATATTGACCCTCACTGTATACTAGAGGAATAGAGCCATGGCGAGTGTGTCCCATTGTCATAAGTAATTTCCTGTAAAATCAGAAATAAAAGTCAAAGCTCTATTCATATTTTTTCAATGCAAAAAAGTCTTTCATCTTTCAAAATAAAAGCAGTTTTGACCTAAGCTTTGTAACCTGTACATATGCATACAAATCTCTCTCCTTCCTTCTCCCCAAACCAATTTTTTGTTTTTTATAAAATCCGTTATATTTAATATTTCAAACAGTAAATAGAACTTGGTGCCATTTGGAGTCTGTTTTCTCATGTGGTTGCTGATATTTCCCCGTGCTTGAGCACAAACTATACTGTGAAAGGAAATGTGGTTGCCTTGTTTTCAGTTTCAGCTTTTGTTTAATTCTTTTGCATCTCAGGAGGTCATGAGGGTTTGATTTTTTTTTTCTAATGGAAATATTCAGCATGCATTTAGGAGATGAGTATTTAAATCAGGCCCACTGACTGAAGTCACAGGTGGTTCCAGTGGTGGTTAGCGTCATTTTTGCCAGATGCAGTTGGGTCTTGACTCGGACATTCAGGTCTCGTGTTGTGCAGTGCTGGCAGCTCAGCTGACACATGACACTGCATAAAACTCAGGGAAGACAAAGCCATAAGTAAGGTGTGAAGGCCTTCACAAAAGAATGTAACATACTGAAATGTTGGTGTTTATTTTGAAATACCAACTTTAATGAACCCTTTTTAGTTTATATTATTACAAATAGACTGAAGTATACTATAAAATATTACAAAACAGGAAAAAAAGGATTGGTATATTCTAGTACTGACAGTGCTAAGAGCACCGTAGTTAAGGAGATTGGATTGCATTTTATTAAAATTAAAATTAAATTTGGATGAAGAATGCACTCAAAATCTCCAGTCAAACTTCTTTTCTCATTTTGAGAATTTATAGTAAACTCTTACAGCTCCCTCCTTCTTTCTTAAGATTATTTAGTTTCATCCAGGATGGGAATTAGAAATAAAGGAATGTAGAAAGGCTGTTATGTTGATGTTTCTGGTTCAGAAATTCTAGATATATAAATAAAAACCTGCTCTCACATGACTTCCTATTCTGTGGATACCAAATACTTGGATACTTTTAGATGCTTTTCCAATAAGCAACTAAACATTTACATCCTTAAACGGACCAAGCTACTTAAACCCTTGGAAGTTCACACATTACTGATTATGTTTACAGCAGCTGTTAATCCTTGAAATTAAATATTTTCTCAATTTTATACTTTTTTCCAATCCACAGTAAATTTGGACTACATCGAATATGGATGTAGTACTTAAAAAAATAATGAAACTGGTTTTAGTTTTAGAGCAAAGCCTAAATATAATCTGAAAACATTGCTACTTTTGTCAATCAGTAACTTGAGAGTGGCATAACCAGCTAAATTCTTTTTACAGTGGAAAGTGCAGTAAAAGCTGCAATTGCAGAATCCCTTTGTCAAAAATCTGTAAATGCTCAGTCTATTGAGCAGAGCACCAGCCAGGCGTAGCTCTCTCCACTATTGCTGCAACTTGGGTCCGATGCGAAATTGCAGATGAGGTACTGTGGCACCAGACATTTGCCAGAAGTTCTTCTTAAAGAAGTCTCAGTATTCTTGACATTTCTGGTGATGGTAATTTTTCAAATGAATTCTTTACAGTAGAAGTTAAAATCAAGCGACACACAGAGTTGGGGAAAATGAGGAGACCAGGAGATGACTTGGGGCTGGGACTCCTAGCACCTCAGCCAGCTTTAGTTTCAGGAGCCACGTTCCAAAAATGAAGGTGAAGTGCCAGTAAGCACAGTCTTGCCTAAATCTCTTTGTGAACCTACTTCATGGTTGCCCAATTTATCCTTAAAATATCTGTGGGGAATAGAGAACTCTGTTTCTGACTTAGAAACATTACTACTTGAAGAGAGCCAGCAGGAGAGGTAGAGTGAATACCCACATCTGGTCAGGAACTAACACAGCTTATTTCTGTTGAGGTGATGAAACTATGTGCTATCATATAAACAGGGCAGAAGGTTTAGTCTAGCCCTCAATAAATATTAATGCTATTGGTCTATAATATTCACCATTATAATAAATAAAATTTTCCTGTGCATAAAACAACTGCCCTGTGGTATTTTGGTTGAAATACATTTAGAAAAGAGTTGCTGCTCTAAAAATATAATAAGCTTTTTGAAGTTATCGAGTATTATGTTTTAGCTATTAAATGCAAGCTTGAATCAATTCAAACACAGAAAACAGGACTGAATATGAAAATGCAGGTGACACCACTCATCTGTAGCAGTAAACATTCCCCAGCAGAACAGCAAAGTGAACAGGCTGTTCCAAGTTCTATTGGTTCTACCAAAATATTCCCTCTGATTTTAAAATATACTACAGAAAAAGTGCACGTCTTTGGGTAAATCTCAATCAGCACATTGCCCCGTCACCACAGCTCTGCTGGGTTAGAGAGGTGTACTTCAGCACAGGTAAAAGTGTTAGCCTTTGGCGTGGAGTATAGTAGCCGTAGTGGCCTATTTCTTGTCTATATCTCAGTGATCAATAAACAAGAGGATAAAGTACTGATTTCAGTCAGAGGCAGCAGACACGTTGAATCTCTGGCCAATATAAAGTGTTTGAAAGTTTCCCAATATTAATATTACAAGGTATTTAGGTGTCTGGTGAAGACAATCTTTAATGAAGTACAGACTCAATGTCTTTTGGTGTTCATTTCCCTGGTTGCCTTTGATTCACAAGAAAGAAAAACACACAGATGATAAAAGGGACCTTTAACTGCAGGATGTTTCCTCTCGCAGCCTCCAATTGTCAGTGTCAGGCAGCAGAGGATCCTGCGTGCTCTGCCCCATGGTGGGAAGCGCTGCAGAATAGGCAGTGCTGGAGTGATGACAAGGTGGGTCAGGGCCGTGTGTGAGAGCGCTCAGCGGGAAGACCTTTAAAATTCAGTAGCACCAGGTTCTCCCTCAGTAAACAAAGCACATAAAAGACCAACTGCTTGGCACACTAGGCAGAGCCCTTTTCATTTCATTGGAGCTCTAATCAAAAAGAAAAAAATTCTCCACAAGCTTTCATAAACATGTTCTACATTCAGAAAATGTTGTAACCCACCCACAGCTGATCCTGAGCAAGAGTTCAAAATTTTTGTATCCTCCTATCCACAGATACAGATTTTAACACTAAAATTTTTTTTCTGAATTTCACCAAACCTGTTCTTTCTGTGAGCAGTACCTACTAGATGGTCTTTTTTTATGAAGTCATTAAAGGCTTATGTGTACACAGCTTGCTTTAAAAATAGACCAAACTTTAAAAAAAAAGAATCTTACTGCCTATGAGGTTTCAGTTTCCACATAAACTGAAGAGAAATACAACTGAATTGGCACAGTCACTAGTTTTCTGGCTGCTTTACAACACCTCTAGCCAGTATTCTACAATTAACTGGGCAAAATGAAGTATTAGTTGTTCCTTTTCATGAGTTAATAAGTATTGTATCTGTTTTTCATAGAACAGTCTTTCATTAATTGCTGGTTTGGTGCGACCTTAATATGAGGTACCAGTTCTTAGCTAGATAATCTTTCTTTTACTGTTGATGTTGCAACAGTTACATAATTTTAGTTGGGAGTTTGCTTTCTAAATAAAAACGTCAGGTGAACACTCACACTTCAATCTATCATACTAAAAAACAGTTACAAACATGCTGCCAGAATATGCATGGATGTTGGCCAAACACTAATAGATGCTAATAGATAAATTTCTATTCCCCTCACATTTATCTCACTGCTAGAAAAAAGGGTCGTGATGCCAACAGATACTGAAAGCTATTGAAAGCTATTTCATGCTAATATTCCTGTTGGTGGTGGTGTTGGGTTTTGTTTGTTTTTTCTAAAAACAGTAAAATAGGTGATGTCTTAATTTTACAAATTTGATTTTAGTATCTTTTTAACTCTTCACTACTGTAATTCTTCTGAATAAATTACTTCACTTTTAGAAGTCATACCACACTCACTGTATGTATGTGAATATAAACACGTAAACTTTAAAGTATGCACAGCATTGTGCTGAAGCCATGGATTGAAAGGACTCATTAATCTGCAAGTTGCTGTAGTAATTTTCTTCAAGTTTTAGAGGGAACAGTAGATCCTGAGACCACTTCTTTCCTCTGAAAGTCCATTTAGTACCATGTTAAAGGCAGTGGAAGTGGGGTAGCACCTAAAACTCCTCGTGATTGTTGCATATTACTTCCTTGAATCTTAAAAAGTGGGCAAAGCTTATACTGGTCTGGTTTATCAAACAGTTGTAGGGCAGGGCCAAGTTGCATGATGATGCTTTCAAGGGGGAGCCAGCAGTCAAAGAAAGGTGGGTACCATTCAAGGAGAACACAGATGTTCATATCTCATGCCCAAGCAGGCAAGAGAAGAAAGAGGAAAAGGAAATGAATATTGATAGTATGGCTTATGGAAGAGAAGCAACAGTGACAAGGAGCAAATGAGGCTGGAAATTCAACTAAAATGAACTCCAGTACAGTTCTGAAATGGACAAATCTTAAGCAGTCTCTAAGCTCAAGAGAAAGCAATTTGCATTTTTCATATCCTTGTGATTTCAGTGATTTAAAAAAATCCACATCAACTTTTTGAAAATATTGGCAAAAGATTTTCTTTGTCTGCAACCTCTTACAATACAATATTGAAAAAACAAAAAAGAAAGCGATCAGGAAAAACAGGCCATAAAGCCTTAAAAAAAGCTATGAAAGTGTTGCATAACAGTAATTAAATCTGAAGCATCTGAAAACTAACAGAACCTTTTGGGCACCAAATTCTTAAAAAATATTTAGCCAGCCCTTGTTTTCTTATTCTACCTGCATTAGTATGGGCCTCTTCTTCTCAGGAAGAAATTTTTTAATCAAAATTTGCTTTTTTCCGTGAAGACATAATTTAATTTTTTTTTATTTCTAGAATATAGCCTCATCTATTTTGATCTGTAAGATGTTTAGATGCTTAACTGAAATATTTTTAAGGCTTCTAAAAGTAACAAGGATAGGTCATTATTTTTACATCATATTGGTCTATTTCATGCACTTTAATGCTTATATCATTTGTAGCTGTGATATTTTTCTAGATTCTGTGATGATTATGTCAATTGTGGAAGCAGCTTTAAATATTTATTAATAGATACTCAAATGTGGGGAGTCACATCAGAAAAAAACAAGTAGTGCTTCAGTGTCTTATAGTCTAGTGGTGAGCATTTTGAAATTTGATTTCTTTGTGGGTTTTTTGTCTTATTTTAAGCTCTGTAATGGAATTAGCTTATTCTAATCAAGATACTTTCCCTGGTAGGAATAAAGATGCACTCTAGCTGAGTGATTACCGCTGCTGGCCATTGTGCTAAATCTTTCAGCTGTCCTTTTGATGTCCAACTCAATATGTGTTTTTAAGGCAATACATACTTTCTTTGTTATGACAAGATATTTTTATTCCAGAGACTCTGTGATTAGAAAAAACAAGCATTAGCATTGAAATATTTTAAACATATTTTAACATAAAGAATATAAGTTTCATCACAAATTGATAAGCTGTAAGAATGCCTCTCATGACAGACTTCATCACCTGTTAGTTAAATACAGTGAAAGGATAACTCAGAATAACTCTCCTGAAGGGGACCTTCGGAGGTCTGTAGTCCAACGTCCTGCTCAAGCAGGGCCAGCTGGGAGATCAGACCTGTTTCCCCAGGCCTTCTCCAGTCGGGTCTTGAAAACCTCCAAGGATGGAGACTGCTTAGCCTGCTCCAGTGCCGGACTGTCCTCATGAGGAAAGCTTTTATATATATATATATATACACACATATATATACATATATATATATACACACAATGTATATTTTTATATATATAATTATTATATATATAATATATATATTATTTTATATATATATATTTATATATATACACACATACATACATACATACATACACACGCACACACACACATATATAAAAATATATATATATCTCCAGTCTGATCCTTTCTTGTTGGCTGGTGCTCTGAATGGCTTCCAGTATTGCAAATGGTATTTGAGAGAGTTGTTATATCTCAGTGTAGCATGTTCAGCCTGAGTGACTTGGTCTTTCATTTTCTCTAAAGTCAAAAATACTAACCATATCTGACAAAAAGTGTTTTCATTGTCTTGTAGATTTTAAAATACCTCACAGCATCTAGTCATCAAGTTTAGCTACTGTCTCAGTTTCCTTTGCAAGTACTCCTGTAAAGCTAGATTGGCTGTGGTTTAAAAGCCCTTTTGTTCATATCAGGAAGTGGCATGTGTGAATCAAGTACTGATTTTCTAGCATATGATCGATCCATTGGTCTTTATACTGCAACAACATACTATTTTAATATGCAAAGATTAGTGAGTTAACTGTCTCATGTGATTGATGAATTACCATCTTCAGCCTATATTTGGTTTTGGCTGTTAGTGAATATCCTCTTCATGACCTGTTAGGAAAGAATCAGAGAGAATGAGAATCACTACAAGGATTAACCCACCTGGATCATTTTTTCAACTGTACCTTTTGAATTTAACTGCAGTGGTACAATAAGAATAAAAAAACAAGTCTTGAATGCATTTCAACCAACTTCATAATATTTCTATGAAATAATGTTAGCTTCAGGAAGTACTCAACAATTTACTGCATGGTTCTAGCAATTTTTTGAGTTTCCAGTGGTATGAAGTTGTTGCTTAATTTTAGTGTGTTATAAATAAAGAACTGAAACCCAAGCTTATTGATGCTACTAAATGCATGATAAGCTATAAATCTTTCAAGGTTTATTCAGGCAGATCATCATTTCAGTTATGTGAGTTTGGACTAACCTTGTAAGTAGAAGTTTGCTAAACCGACCATAACAGGATTTCTCTGAAAGTCTCTCTGACTGAAGAGCCTCTGTAGTTCAATCAGTTGTTATTCATTTAAAGCCCAATTTGCCATGGATGCAAATGCACCAGCTGCAGTACTTTGTCCTAACAGAAAAACACATATTTGGTAGCCAGTTTCAGAGTGCTAGCTAGGTACATCATCCTACAGTAGCCACAAATAAGCAGAACACATACCAAACTACAGGCCTGAAATTAGAGAAGAATAGCAATCAAAATATCTGTTCAATCTGCAAGGGCGGAGGGAACAAAAACAAACCACGGCTTCCTCCTGGCAGGTTACCTAATTTATAATCTCATCCTGCAATGAACGTTTCTTCATATTGCAGGGAAGAAAAAGAAAGACTGAGACTTTTGTCAAGAATTTCTGTCATCAATCTGTCAGCTGACTTAAGTAGAGCACTGTTTACAGAGCACAGCCCATGTCTACATTAGAAAGATTTGCTGTTGTAGTTACCCTGGGAGGCTCTCATAGCGGAGATGAAACCCCAGAATGCTTGAGGACTGCCAAAGACTTACTCTGGTGGCATAGTTCATACCAACTCTTCGAGTGGAAAAAGTCATCCTATCAAAACAATTTTTTTGTGTGTTAGCACAAGTGTGTCTTCAGCAGGGCAGTATTTCACATTCATAGTTGATATACGTGGTCTGGCAAAACTTTATGTATCGGGGCAAAGTTAATTAATTTTAATTAATGTTATCACTTTCATCATATCGAGGCATTTGTGGCTGAAAAAAATGACTGGAAAGTTGAAATGGATTCACAGAAAAACATTTGGTTTTCCTGAAATTCCTTTTACCTTTTTAGATCTCAGACTTCTGCTTTTTATAAGGATCAGTTTCATTATAAGGCTGATTCCATGTTTTGAAACATCGATCCAGAAGCCTCCCATGAGAGATTAGCATTTGTAGGAAAAATGCCAGTTTGCAGCCATCTGAATAACTATGGCAAAATCAGGCTATACCAGTGAGTTAGGTAGAACACAGTGCTTCTGGCACACAAGTTACAGTGGCATTCACTGCCAGCGTGGAAGCATTAGCTGCTTTTTGAGTCTAGGGTTAAATATCTGCCATTCCTTTGGGCAATAGAAATTTTTTACCCTTTATTTGTTTTTTTTGTCTCTCAACACAGTAGTTGCCCATGTTTGATTACCTGGTGTTGATAACCACTAGAAGTTTTTATGCACTTGTCTCTTCCCATAGAAGAATGGGAGGACACCAAATGAAGCTGACAAGTTCAAAACAACAGAATGAGGCATTTCTGCACACAATGAAGAAATGAACTGCGCAGCTCCTTGCCTCAGTATACTGTGGATGCTAACAATTTGCATGAGTTTAGACAAATTACTCACAGAGCAATGGTTAGTATAACCTTTTTCTCACTGAAATTAGTGACAGTCCTACTACTGATTTCCCTACGATTTAACCAAATCTTTGCCTTGTGTGTATTCAAAAGTTGCTCAAGATGTAAAATCAGTTTTGTAACATTTCCACTGGATAAGTCACTATCCAAACATTGAATTAATTTTAAATGTATCAAAAATGTTGTTTTATAGTAAAAGTGTATTGAGCTTTCATCCTTGCTATATACACTGAACATCATTTTATTATATGAATGTTCCTTGTATTTTGTAAAAGGCATACATTTCCTCCAGGAAACAGTATCAACTATCCATCTTAAAGTTAAGAACACTATATAGCTTATCACTTGTAACAACAGCAAAAGTCCTCCAAATATTAGGAAGCTTTCTAGCAATAAGGATCTCAAAATTTGCAAAAGTCAGTCAGTCAGTGTTCAGAGTATATCCTGCTACATCCATGCATTCCTCAGCAGAATAAAAAACAAAACAAAAAGGTTATGAGCATACCTCATAATAACACATATATAACACAAATATAATAACCAGACACCCTATGAAAACTGCAAAGATGTATATATTACAGTTGTAAGCAAACATCTTGTTTTTAATGACAAAGTATAGTTGGTCATTGAAAAACTAGCCAAGAAAGGCTCCAGTCTAAGAAGCTGCTACTTATACTATACTAACTTTTGCAGTACATTTCAAAGGCATTTCCGAAGAGGCAATGTATGACACATTAGACAAACTATGGGGAATAAGAAGCAGACATCTTTTCATAAAGCAAGTCTAGATAAAAATCTTCAGCAAAATAATTTGCATTTAGTTATATTAAAAGACTGAAAGATAAGAAATGAGCCATCTTTTTTTTTTTCAGATTAAATGTTACAGCTTAAGTCAGTCAGGCTAACTCCACTGACCCATAGAAAGCATTCCACATCTGGAAGATCTTTACAACATCTGTGTTGGGGTTTCATGCTTTTTGGTGCCTTGTTCACCAGTTCCCATGACTCTAACTTACCTCTGTCTTATTTTCTTAACAAAAAACAATGTTGTTATATAACTGCATTCCAGTTCAGCTAAAAATATAGTGATCATTTCATTTCCTGAGATCTGTTATTTAAGCTACCTTACCTGTTTTCCTTAAACAAAGCAAAACAAACCCTTAAAAATAAAACAACATAGAATAAGACAAAATAAGTTCCTTTGTAGTAAACGATACAGTAAAGATATTGTAGATGTAGTAAAGACTTCTTACTAGCTTCCTTGCTTAGGGGATCCATGTATGTTCAGCCTTGGGATTGAGCAAGTCACTGTCTTGGTGGAAAGAGCTTTAGCCTCCTGCCTTCCAAATAAAGTTTTAGAAGTGCAATGCCTCATGCAATGCATGGAAGATATTCCCCAGTGAGTCTTCTAGGATAAGGGTTTAAATCACCGCTTTCACCTCACTCTCCAACCCTCCCCTTTCTCTCTTTCTGACAAATTATCTTCCAGGTTTTTATTTGAACTTTTACTGAAAGGAGATTCTGGTATTTAATTCTTTTGGCTACAGCAAATGGGCCAGGTGATTCTGCACTTTTGCCTTTTAATTGTTTAACTGTTTTCCAACAGTAATTCATTCAGGAAGGGAAAAAGAAAACACAGTGAGCCAGAAAATCAGCTGCACTGCCACTCTATTCAGCACATCCGGGAAGTGGGACACAAATGACTTCCAGCTGCCTTTTTGCTTCCTTGAACTCCAGGGCCAGGTAATCCCCAGACTAACTGTAGAGAAGAGGTATGACAGACAGTATTCTGGCAGACAGTAATGTCAGGCCCAGCCTACACTCCCTAGAGCACGACACTGTACCAGTCACTGCTGTCCCAGTGTTCCCCCTTCTCTGGGGCAAGCGTTTGGAATGGAGGGAATTACACCTGGCAGCATTTAGCACTTGGTGCTCATATATATCGGTACCAAAAGTATTTTGGACCCTATGCTGAGTTCTTAGAAGGGGTAAGTGGAAGTCACTGTAGCCATAATTATAGCCTGAACATCAAATTAGTATCCACGTTCTATGAGCAACTTAACTACAAATTGATGAATACACAGAAAACCTCACACCTGCGTAACAGAGAATAAAGAACCTGAGAGACAGGGCTCCACATCAATTTAGACGAAAAACAGCCCTGCTTAGCATCCCAAACCTGTCCACACTGAGCAAGCAATGCCCTACCCAGGTTCTCAAATAGCAGGAGTCAGGATTTGCCTTTATTCCCAATATACCTTTTGAACAGCAGATCTCGTCGAGTCAGTCAAGTGAATATCAAGAGAGCTCAAAGGCCTAACACCTTCCTGAGCTTTCAGTAGTTACACACTTATGTGTTAATAAAACATGCCTTGGAGAAACAAGAATAATGTCCTGTGTGCTGGGCAACTCTGGTTTACGCTGTAAGTAGCAAAAATTTTGGAATACGCTTTTATCACAGAATTAGGATATCATCTTTCCTCACATACCTCTCCCATACCATTCTTAAAGCATTTCAGTTTTCAGCATTTTAGAGTTACACAGTCTTTAGCTAGCTGTGTTCTAAAAATCTGATTTGTAAAATTCTGTTATTTATTACTAACTCTTTTTAATTATTGGAGTGAACAACAGTCATAAATCACAGTAGGAATTTAGGTGGACTGTAGTTTAATTCATGAAGTGTTAATGGCCTTCATGTTTTATTAAATAGAAGATAAAGTTCCTGGAGCAAGAAAAGACTAATTCATATTCTCAGACAAAAAAAAGTACATTAGAATGGAGAAAATGGATCAACTGATCCTACTTATCTGCAACTAAGGGATAAAGCACATTTCAGATGAACAGTTACTACCCAACCAAAATTTACAAGCTGTGGAAATTTTAATTAAAGGTCATTCTTAAAAGGTATCCAAATCTATTAAGGTAAGAAAACCAAGCAGCTCTAACTCTCTTCTTCAGTGGTGTTATAAAGTAGCTTTAACATTATGATTAAACTGTCATCATATTTGTAATACCTGATTATATAATTAACTGATTTTGAAGGTGCCATACAAATTTTATTTTTCTTTAATTACACAGTCCAGATCTCTTGAGAGAACCATAGTGGCTAACATGCAGACTGAAGTCTGCATGTGAGAAAATTGCTTCATATCTAACTCTGAAAAAACACATGCTGCTGTGTAGCTTAGACCATACTACTTCATGTTGAAAGCAGTATAAGCTCATAAAAAAATACACAAGTCCTTTTAAGTCACCCATTCATTTTTAATGAGACTCAGTTTCCTATGCACCCTTCAGATTTTTGCTGGACATAAGGGAGCTTTCCAAATTTAATTCCCATATGAGTCTCATTAAAAATACTGGACTGCATTCCCTGTTTCAACAGTATTTATCAGGGCGAGCTGGATTCCACTCTGCTGTGCCCCTGAACTCTGTGCTTCGCTCCAAGCCTTTCGGGCTTCACTGCCCTACCCAGAACATTTCGTGAATGATTTCACTGGGCTCTTCCAGTGAAGACCCCATACAACTTCAGGCCTCCAGGTCCAGAACTGAGGTTGCCAAATTCCTGGCCATGAGCTCATGCTTTCATTCTAAGCTACAGTTTAACTTTTCTAAGGCACCTAAAATTTTTAAGTAAACCAACCACAGGTTTGCACATTTTTTTAATAATTTAATAATTCCTTTTTGCTTAATTACACAACAAATGTGCACACTGATACCAAAAAAACCCAACCCCAGCATTATGTAGCATTTTGCTACATAAGTTTCTTCACTATTCTGGTGTATATTTCTGGCCTAAGTCTAGTCTTCTTGGATAGCTTAGGACCTCCCTGTTGGTCCATTTCTTTTTAATGGGGGAATTTTTCCAGCTCATTTTCCTATTCCTTAGCACAATGAATCGCAAGCTATGGCTCAGGCCATGACAAACTGTCAAATCCAGTTCATCTCTTCCATCTTCTGCTAAAGCTTCCTCGACACCTGTTTGGCAATTCATTTGCTTCATGGTTTTTCTTTGATAGGTTTCCACTACTTCAAGCCTTTTCCTTCCAAACAGGAAGAAAATCTAGTTCTTCTAGTTCTACTTGTCATGAACTATCTACACCATAATAGCTGCCCAAAAAGCAATTTGTGATCTAAACCAGAGCCTGGAATGAAGCTTCCTTATTCAGTAACACCTTCCAGGATGCACAGGCCGTGTGCACGTTCCTCTGTTAGCATATATACTAGTTAACAGATTATGCTGTTTATGGTAAAGTGTTTGTAAAGTGTATATAATTGTATCTCTTGTCTTTTTCCTTGTATGCTTTTAAGGCATTTTTTCATTGTTCTTTTAAAGTGTTCATTCAACATGTAGCCAGGTGAGTATTGTTAATTATCTCAGATTTCATAAGGAAAAGCTACCCAATTACAGAATACTATGTAAAAGAGACCTTTAGTTGGAATTGTGTACGTTTGCCACATTCATACTGTGTCTATATCATTTTCCCTTTCTTGGTACTACAGCAGTCAGCTGTAGTGTGCTCTGTATGCCCTTTTCATACCCGTATGAAATCTACCTACTTGAAATGCTGACAGAGGAATGTGAATCCCTAAAAGTTGTAGTTGTTTAGCTGTGGATCTTGGTGTGGATTCATATTCAAATGCATGCATGCTGTCAATATTTAAATGAGATTTATAGCCTGTTCAACAGTTCAGGCAACAATTCCTGGTTTTCTCTGTGCATCAATCTGCTATGCTTGCAAAATACATATTCTGCTTCATGAACTCTGTTAGCCAGATTGTGATTCACCTTTGCACAGACAGGATGAAAGCTGTAATTGCCTGAAAGAGAGCTTTGTGCTGAAGGTGAGTCACGATTTTGCAGTCCCAAACTCTAGTTCCCTGCCTCCTAAGTTCAGGAATTCAAGCATTTGCTGTAAACCACATCATTGAAATGATCCACATTAAGTATATCCATTTTTTAACCTATATTGTTTTAATAAGCTATCTTTATGCAAGCCCTGCAAGCAGTTGCACTAGAACAAAATGAGAGAACAGTGAGCTGCAATATGGGACACAGGCAAGAAAGCTGTGAAGGAAGAAATGATATTAGCTTTCTGCTGCTAGTCTCTCAGGTAATGAATGCCTTAAGGAAGCTGCACAAGATGTAGACAGGCATAGAGAATTTGACATGGAAAATCTCCTTAAATACCAGCAAGGTGCAATTCTTCTAACTAAACTAGAATGAGGGCCTAGAGCAGCCACATTGCTATTCAGAAGCTACTGCTGCAGTCTCTGGTATGTAATCGCAGCTATGAAGTCCCTTCAGAGATTTGAGATCGTTACAGACTGCCCATTTTTAGATTAAACATCTTCCTTCTACCCTGTCTTTGATGTGGTAGCATGGTCATAAGGACGGTGCATAGGACTCTGTGTAGTCCTCATCTGGACTTCTGTGGTGCAAGGCAGCACATGCAATATGAGTTGCATCAGTTCTGCTGCCTTTGGGGACTCTCCTACCTGGATGATGACCATTGGCTTATTCCCTTAATCTGCTCAGGCTGGACTGAATTTTCTGCGCATCCTTTAGCATTTCCAAGAGTATGTCATAGATCCACAGCACATTCTATGTCTTTACATAGACTATTGGTATATTACCATGCTCTACACCTTCCTTCTGTTACTTAATACCACTATTCATAAACAAAGGTTCCCACCATTACCATCTTTATTTCCTGCCAGGAGTCTGAAAGATCATGTCATCTCAGTGGAGAGCGAGCTCTGGTAGGAACCGTAAAAGCAGCAGGTGTTTACAGTAACATTGGGCAGCATTTCCAAACAAGTGGGCACTTTTTGCCCAGCAGGAGTCCAGCATGTAGGTTCTTGGGAAAGGAGGGGTAGAATGGATCTAAGGTCGGCATGTGCTTGTTGCTAGCACATTTCTCCTGAACATAAGCAATGCCTACACGCGCTTCTCTGACAGCCTTTTTATTGAAGTCCATACATAGCTCAGTTCTTTGTTTCAAGCTCTAGCCTCACACTTACTTAGCCTTTTTGCACTTGCTTGCTCAGTAGATGTTAGGAGATAACGTCTAGTCTTCCATTTTGTTTCCAAGGTAGCTTCTTTCATGGGGTGATCGTCATAGGTAACTATGTATAGTAATTACAAATATATATATGAATATATGTATATAATTATAGGTAGTAATATGAAATGCCTGCGTGACTCTCACTTGCTCACTGTATTGCTGACATTCAAGCTTGTCTTTACACACCATGCACAACAATGTGAAAGTCACTTTTTTCACAAAAAGATGCCGAAATGTCTAATCTTCTCCAGAGCATGAAACATTGCAACAGGCGTGAAGTTAGATGTGATGAGTGAGAGGGGCATGGTGTGGAAGGCCTTTAAGAGCTGATGATATTCAGAAAACTCTAGATAACCTGAACTTTCTTGGGATGTGTTGAAATTTACTTTGCATTGCCTCTTACAGAGAAAAAAATATGACTGATGAGGATAAAAATATACAGAGGGATTTGATATATGTTTAATATTTCATAGGTAAGTATGAGAATTATATATAGACCATGCTTAGATTGGTGATTAGCAGTACTTTACTGAAAACAATGCAGCAAGGGCATTGTCATAGGTGTGTGCAAAGACCTTAATTTGAAGTTATAGTGAAAAAAAATTCTGTAGTCTTCTCACTTCCAAGGCACAGTAAGCTTTGAAAAGGCGTAAGGGCATAAGATTTCCCTAGATGAAAACTAATAAAAGATCTTTAATCTTGCAAGTCCAAAAACCAGGATGTAACTAATGTATTATTTCTGTGACCTAAATTAATTTTCCATATCTGTCAAGAAATATATCTGAGAGCTTCTTTTGAAAGTTTATGCCAAATTTTACGTTATTTTTAACCCTACCTGCCAGAATTTGTTGTTTGGTAGATTTATTTTCCAGATGCTCAAACCTTATAGTTCTTGTTAGGGGAGGGGAAGAGGTTTGTTATGTATTTCTGTTTTCCACACCAAATAATTAGGTTATTTAGGTTGAAATGAGGTTAATTAGGTAGCTCAATCCAATCTTACTAATTGTTACTCAGAGCTGTTATGATTTTGTAAGGACTGAACCTTTCAGAGTTTTTTTAATATTGAAGGACTTATCTTGAAGCCTGTATTTTAGTTGTTCCTTTTATTTTTCTTGTATATTTTTTCATACTCAGCTTGGATTTAAGTTTTAACCATTAGAAATATATTTTTGTTTTATTTTTGACTTTTATGACCAGTTAGACTCGGATTTGTTATCAGTACCCTGACAGCTGCTCATTCCACAACCAACTCCAAATTTCAAACAAGCAGTCTAGAACCAGTGTAATTTTAAGATACCCAGGCAGGTTAGGAGGCTCAAGAGTAGAACATTTTCTCCTATAACCTATGGTGGAAGTTTTCACAAGACTTGAAGAAGTATTTTATTTTGACTCACATATGTCATCTTTTTAGTACTTGACTAAAGGGTAGTATGATTGGACTGAAATAATTTTATCAGCGTTCTTGTATAAATGCCACATTTTGATATCCTTTTCTAAAGCACTTCAGTGTTTTTCTTTAATTTGATTCCTTAGGGATAGAGCATTGAACAGTGTCCCTGACTTCTAGAAAGAAATCTAGTTTGCCTTCTAATGTTGCCTAAAGACACACTGATTCCACAGTGCTGCCTTTAAAAAGTTGCCAACATGAGCAAGCAGGGCCTAGCTGACTGAGCATATGAAAGAGCATATGATGAGTTTCTTCTGTCTTTTTCTTTCTTTGGTTTGTTATGCACATCAAGCAAATGATACCTGGCTTTAATTTATAAACACTTTCGGTATGTGAGACTTGGTATAGTAGGTGCCATATCCACTGTTTGTGCAAATAAATAATGACTGATAAGTGAAACGAAGTTAGGTCCTTGGGAAACAGTATTTGGACTGATGTGTTAGTGTGTGCATCGATGCATGTGTGTGTGACTGTTCTGCACTTTCTTTTAATTATTTCTTAAATAATGTGTGGATTCATACATGAATCATTTAGGTTTTAAAAGATCCAGAAGCACATGATAGTGTTTGTAAAAGAATGTTCTCTGTTTTCATCTACACTTTACACTGCTCACTGCCCTTACTTTAAAGCAAATAGTGTACTGAGAGTGATATATAGCCTTAAAGGTAAAATAGTTTGCCAGTAAACTTACAGAGGGCATCTGGTTCCCTGTGTCTTCATGAAACTCTAGAATTCCCCGTATATAACATATAGGAAGAAAGGGAGATGATATCCTTGGCTGTCAATATGAAATGATGAGGTAAAAATCCAATGATAATGTTTGATTGAGCATCTTCTCTGGTCATCTGCTTGTATCTTTGTGGTTTAATGCTCTTAAGTAAGTGGTGTTAGGTTTCTTTGTCCAGTTCTCATTTTAAATCAAGGTGAGAACAGAGCTAAAGACCGCAGTGGTTATGACATGAACTTTGTGGAGATTCTACTCTGGATATAGCCTGGGAGAGTCAAGTGAGGCAAATCAGGACCACTGTTATTCAGTAAATACCAGATATGTTGCAAAACTTACTGAGCAATATAACCTTACTTTCAGGATTGGTTCTTTTTAAACATACTCTGAACTGATTTTTTTTATTATTTTGCTGCATTATTTGGATATTGATAAATGATTCCTCTAGTAATCTGTTTATCATATTAGCTCTTACTATTTAGATTTTGATCTTGTTAACTTATATGCTTAAATATATACTAGTACATTGAGGTCTTGCACCATAGTTGATACATGCTTCATTGTTATGTTCCTTTTCGCATTTGCACTTTTTTCTCGATTTTGTACTCATGCTTTTTATTCTGCTCATACAAAAGCTCCACAAGTTAATGAGTCCTATTAACACACACAAACACAACACTCTCTCAAATGTCAATTCAGTGTTTTTAAACCTTGTGCCACCTTAAAAACTTCCACTCTTTTCTTTGTGTGCTCACTCTTTGCATACTTGTAGGCTGTTATCATTACTCTCCCCTTGCATTATTAGCTGTCATTTGGCTAAGCAGAACATGTTTTAATCTTTCCTCGTAAATCAAACTCTCCAGCCCCTAAATCATTTATGTTGCTGTTATCTGAATTCCTTCAAAACTTGTTGATATCTCATGGTACTGGAGAGGCTAAAACTACATGTTGCATTTGAGAAGGGGTTTCATTTGTGCGAAATAGAGTATGTCTAGTTGTTCTTTTTGGAAGTATTGAGAATGTAAATAACAGCTGTTCTTTCTGTTATAAAGGTGAGCAAAAAGATTAATATTATGCTTGAAACATCAGAAATAATATAGACGAAATGCCATGCATTTTTACCACACTGCTCTTCCATTTGAGATACCTACCATTTCGCTGTTACTGAAATACCTTATTTGTAATAAATATACCTTAAAATATTAATTGAACCTATCATTTTCAGATGAGGGCTTTTTATTCTTGTTTCTTTGCTTCCTTGACTTTTGAGGGGAGTATTTTATTCTGTTGTTCCAATTACCATATTTTTTCCTAGGAATTTCTGCATCATCTACTTTAATATGAAATAATTTCTCCATTATTTCACCAGCTCTTCATATGCTTCCCTTACCCCTTCTGTTATAAAGTACTGAAACGTTTGCAGTTACTTTGCTTCTGCTGAACTTACTTTGCTTTCAGTGAGGTTTTGTAAGTAATTTTTTCTCTGTATGTGCTGCTGCTGCTGCTGTTTTAGATATTCAGGTTCTTTCAAGGCCTAATTTTGATTAGTGAAGAGCCATTACTATTTTGCATTGAATCTGATTTGCTATTTTCATTAAGAACTGTATAAATTCAGTGCTCTAATAATGGCTCCAAAAACTGAACCTTTCATAGAAAATAATACACTTTTCTCGTGTATGGAATTTGAAGGTCTTTTATGTAACCCACCCCATCATCTAGATCACTTTTTAACAACACGGAAAAATAGTATTTTTTAACCAAAGAAGACCAGAGCAGGTAATCTTCATTTCTGAGCACCAGTTAATGTGGGAATGCTACCATATATCTCTTAATACCTTTCAAAAAAAATTATTTGAGTTGACCATAAAACAGTATTAGGTCAGGTATAGAGCCACAACAAAACATAGGTGAGGGTGTCAGCCTACCACTACAACACAGGGTCCACATTTTCACCTTGTTCTTGAGTTTGTTAAGTAAGTGCACAGTTTGCCAAACATCTAATAATGAATTGTCCTCCTAAAATAATTTAGGGCAACCAGTAGCAAGCAGTCTCAGGACTTGAAAGTGAGGCCATGTACCACTGTATCCCGTCAGCTTCCTGGTACCCAAATCACTAGTCTTGCCTAGCCAGTCCTCAATACAAGAAGTGCAATAACGTGACTCTCTGTGCAGATTTTCCATGCGTTGTTGTAATGCTCCAGAGGGCAGATATGCCATGTCTAAAACCAGACACCAGCAGGAACAGCAGAGTACATGCACAAGGGAATTTAGCTTATTATCTGCAAAGTAAATTAAGGAAAGGTATGAAGAAATCCAATTCCTAGAATAGCAAACCAGACTGTGTCATGAAAACCTCGCTTAATAGTGTTGCTAACTTCATGGAGTAAATGTGAAACATTAACATCTAGTAATAACCTTAGCTGCAGTTTTAGATTTCCTTTGTATATGTTTAAGGTGTTCACAAAGGCTTTATTGTAGTTTACAGAATATATTTTTCAGTTCATATGATAACTGCTTTAATCTTCAGGATAATTATGTTTGACACTCCCCACAAAGCTTCATCTTGTGTCTGTGATACATTAAGCTTACATAACGGTGAGGTGAAACACTAGATTCTTTCTCTGTGGAAGATTAGGCATTTGAACTTGTAATCAGCAGTTACTGCAAGACTTCAGTTGGAATAGTGAACCTAAGAAGAAAGAGATGCTATAAAATAATGCACAACACATAATGGGGTATCACAGTTTAAAAAGACATATATGGAGAACTGTAGTCACCACCCTGAAGAATATTTTGCAGCAGGAAAGACCCTAAGGTCTTCTGTTTAGAGCAAAGACAATAATTGTTTAAAGTGGTGTTTTTTCCATTTATAATTTTATACACCAAAACAGTACATAAGAAAGGTGCTTGCTAGCTAGGTAATAGCTGAATTACAGTTGCTGAATGGATGCACGCGGTGAAGACTACAGTAGGTGAGGTGTACACTTGCCCTCCGCTCCCCTGTCCTGTCTCCCTCAGTCCATGCTGCTGCTTCACAAAGCTGTCTATACCGATCTCCCTCCCAACCCCAGCATGACTTTCTCCTGCCTTATTACAGTTGAGGAGGGTTCCCTCATCTTCTGCCTTGGTGTGAGATGAAGCACCGGGGTTGGCAAAAGCCCAGGCAAGACGGCTTGTCACGTCCCTACAACCTGCTGCTGGCTGGCAGCAGCCCAGAACTGTCTTTGCAGGGAGTTTGCGGGCTGGCCCCTGCACCCGGCCAGGCAAGTTTTCCAGGCTGGTGGCTGCTAGCATCCAGCTCTGCTGAACCACGATGAAATACAGCTTTTCAGAGGCTTTTGAACAGCTACACCAAATGGACTTTTAGAAAGATTCAGAAAGGAATATCTCTACAAAATAACAAATTCACATATCAAATTGTAATAAAGTCTTTAAGGAAGACTGCCTAGAATTTTTCAGCATCAGCAAAACAACATATTGTTTCATTCATTTTCCTCTAAGAACAGCTTTTAAAAGGAACACATAAATAAAGCACCTCAAAGAAGTTATGTCACAGACAATTCCAGGACAAACTGTTCAAGCATGGCAGATACCAGCAACTGAAAACAGAAACCTGAAGAATTTAGGCAACATTAAAAATAAATAGTATTAAAACATTAAAAATAAATAGCACTGGATAAATATTTTCACAAAAATTGGAGCGATGAGAAATTAGCATTCACAAACTGTTCAGACTGCTTTAATTAGTGAAATCTCGAAATATACTGAGAGTCTATTCTGATACATATCCATAAGTTTAGGTTCAGTTTGGATCCTTTTTGCTGATACAGATGTCATCACTTGCTATGCAAATTTTATTTTTTCTCCCATTTTCTCTGCCTTTGAAACCACAAGCCAGCAATTTAGTTAGAGCTTACATTTTACTTCTTGTGTTTTTCACCATGACGAACCTTCTGTATAGACCGTGTTTCACAGTGTTAACAGTGGCAACGGCAGGGATTATTCAGCCTCTTTTTACATCATTTAATAAAGCACAGGCAGTACTAATGAAGATGACTTATATGAGTCCCCTAAATCTCACTAAATCTTCTCAGGAATGAGCCTTTTCCATCTTGCTCTGCAAACACTTGGAGTTTCCCTTTGGTTTAGAATTTCTTGCTGTCCTTTGATCTCTGTTGAGAATGATCTCAGTCTGTGCTCTGAAGTATCTCCTTGCTCACCCTCTGCTGCAGATGAGTCCACTGGCTCGTGTGACAGCCCCACACTCACATTCTTGTCACTGCTGTGTACACAGACACCAGCCAGCCACCGCCAGATTATCTGAAACTTGTTGAACCATGTTTTACAAGCAAAATGGTTTTATTCACAAGCAGTGTTTTTGTTGATTATTGCAGACAAGCTGTAAAATTTTGTTGCTTTAACATCTTATTTATATTGTACATTTTGTGCAAGGGATGGTTAAAGAGGAAAATCTTTAATCTACGGAACTCACCATCTCGGTATGATAGGATAGACATGAACAGAAGAGAGAAGGAGAGAGAGAAAGACAGAGGGAGACAATAGAAGTCAAGGAAGGAAAATTGCTGATTGGTAGGAAGGTTATAGAGAAACAATTTTAATAAGAAGTAACAAATAGGGATTTGTTTGTTTGGGGAGTGCTGAGCTATTTTTTTTTTTTTTTTTCTGTGTGTGCATGGGGGGAATCTGCAGTTTTCTATTCCTGCAATTTTTTATACAGCCACATTTGCAAGTCCATTGCAAAGAAAGAGCTACCTTAGGCCATGAATCTTGTTCTATGAAATTTTATTCATCTCACCCTAATACCACTGATGGGACCACTCAGCTGTAATGTATTACTCAGATGACAAAAAGATATCTGTCTGGCCCATGGTGAGCTTAGACTGCATTTCAGGTCACAGTGAAGGAAGAAGAACCAATGCTATTTAATAGTATTTTGCTCTGGTAAAGCATAACAGATGGCTGATGCTCAAAACTGTTCCTAGTGCACAGCCTATCGCTATCAAGTATTCTGTATGAAAGAGAATTGAGAAAGTTCTACAGCTCAAGTTAGGTAGCTGGAAGTGCTGGGATACCACTACAGATTGATACTTCCACAAATTTCTCTAAACAGGTGTCTCACATATGGCTCAACAGAAAGAAGCTTTAACACTTCCTTTCTGATATGAATTCCGAACTACAGGAACAGTGTTCACTAAATGTCCCGTTTTTTTTTTTTTTCTCATGAATATGCAGTATTTCAAAAACAGTTGGCAGCAACTTGTATAAGTCTAGATTTTCTAATAATGTAAGGACAGTTTATAGTTACATAAAAAACAGGTTAACTTGGAACAATGGAAAACTGAAAGTGGAAATATATCTACATTCATGGTATTCATGGTATTTCTTTTTGTTTAGTATTTAACGGCTGTGATTAGAAATGTTTTATATTTTTCTACATTGGTTTATCTTTTATTTTTGTAGCACACGGTGATAGTGAGAGAGCAATCCAGAAACAACCAGATAAGCTCACACTTTGAAGTGCAGAGAACTCCAGTTGAGCTATGGGGCTGCTTGCAAAGCAGGGCCATAATCAAATTGTGAAGTTTGCTAAATATTGTTAATGTTTATGTGGGGTCATATTTAATTTGAAGCTAATAAGAATATGATTGAAGGCCTGAACTACTCTACTGGGTTTACATAAAGCCACCAGCATGCATTTATCAGCCAACAAAAGGCAATGGAGTCTTTGTAGGTAGATACTTTGACAAGATCCTCTCAGTGTTTAACCAGAAGAAGTCTAACTGTGCGAACATTGAAAAGTCCGTGAAAGCAGCAAAAGTTACAGTCAGTGTGGTCTGCACAAATTATAAAAGAAGTGCATGAGGCTTGTCTGCTTAAAGATGGTCCAGGCGGCTTCCCTGAACCTCTGCTGCCGCTAGCCTGTAGAGGGAAGAAGAGAACAGGCAGCAACTTCTTCTCATCCATGGCAGGAGATCAAGAAACTTTCTCCATCCGTAACATGGTTTACTAGATCTTCTCCGGACTGTGTCCATTTAGCTCCTAGGCCGTTAAAAGGTTAACTCCAGGGTGTTGACACTGGGCACAGGGCACTTTTTTGAGAGCCAAATATCTTTGGTGGGACACGTAGTAATATATGGTTCAGTTGTGCACTCCCCTCGTCAACACCTTTGCAGCAACCATCACTCAAACTTTTATTAATATCTTCCATGCAGCTCCCACTGACCTCAGGATGCAGAGCAACTCCAGCCTGTTTGCTCAGTGCAGCAATGCTCCTGCTGACACAAAAACTCTTTTACGCCCTTGCCCGCCCCAGCAGGGAGGAATGAGGGAGCAACACAGAGCAGAGTGGCTGGCAATACCGACCAGAGGTCAGATGATGGAGAAAGGTGTAGTGGGGACAGTGATGGGGAGGAGAGTGTACAAAGTGGGATGGAGTAGAGTTTAGAAGGTAGAGGAGAGAAAAAGCAACAGAGAACAACACATAAGGCAGTCTGGAAAGGAGAAAAAGAAATGGAGGTGCTGAAGAGCAGAGGATATCATGCACAAAACAGCAGACAAATCTAGTTCATGGGCTGGAAAGACTCCCTACCTGTTTTATGGTTTGACACTTTCTTCCTTCATGATTAATCTTTGTTTTTATTTTGTCTATATCACGCATTTACACTTAACACAAGAAAAAATCCTAATGTTCTCCCTCAGTACCATTTAAATGGGAGGCTGAAACATGAGAAGAGAGGATACTATTCCTTATTATAATCCCTACACTTCCTTCCTTCTACGTCTGGGGGCTTGGGGTTCCATAACGTTCTGATTTTTACTCCTAGTACAAAAAACAAGAATTTATCTTCTCCTGGAAAATAATGTCATTCTGACATTTTTATTCTCAATTTGGAACAAAAAAGCAAAATTTGTCAGGGAAGGAATGTATCATTAAAACGTCCACTTGGAAATACTGCAGTGTTGCATACCTCCAGCACATGATGGGAGAGAGGTAACTGGAGCTCCAGGGATGATGACAGAGGTTGGCTGCCATTGCAAGGTCAAGTTCTTCCCCCTGAAGCCTGTTGGCTGCCATTGCAAGGTCAAGTTCTTCCACCTGAAGCCTGTTCCCTGGGATACTCCAGGCGTGGGGAAGGCTGAACACCAGGAAGTATTCCATAGGGCAGATGAGTTGCCCAGCAGTTTGCACCCTTATGAAGGGACACCTACATGCTAAGTGAAACTTATATTTTTTACCTTATGCGTTTGAAGAATGGAGATTTTTTTAGACCAAATCAAATTTAAATAAAGATATGGCTATGCCATATAGAGCATTTTGTTGAGATTGGTAAAGTTTCTATTGAAACTTTCCTATTTCAACAAAGTGCATTTTATTCGTATCTCTTTCTGTAGGAATTTCTTTACAATGTGCTCTGATTGGTAGCTCTATCACATCTAAAGATCTGATACGTGTCAGATCTCTCAGATACTGCAGATGTGGCAGTGCCATATTTTCTGTTGGAAAGCAACACATGTAAAAGCCAGAATTCAAAGGGCTCCTTTCCTGGTCTGATCTCCTAGACAGCCTTTGGAGGCTGAGGCGAATCAGTGACCATTGACAACATGCTGTGTGCCCAGCAGGCTGTTTCATAAGACCTAAGATCTGGTGTCCAAATCACTCTTTTGTTTTGTGATACTTTTGGAGAGTTACTTTCCTGTTTCTGGAACAAGGGGAAGGATGGTTTCCTATATCATATCAGGGAAGCTGCATAGACCACCAGAAGAAGTGGTCTGAATTTGCCATACCATTTGTTGTAGCCCATGCTGAAGTCACAGAACAGCTCAAACCAGCAGCACAGTTAAAAAATGATGCGTCTCTGGCTGTGCACATTTTGGATGCATACATCCTTCCAAACTCAAGAGGCCAGAATCACATAGATGAACCAAAGAGATAAACTAAGAATTTGCACTTTTGTAAACACTCGGAAAGGAAGTTGATGCATTTTGACCAAGCCTGAAGAGAGTTAGGCTTGCATAACTAGGTTCACTGTTTACTTCCTCGAAGCTGGAAGATGCCAGAACTAAAACTGAGATCATCACTCCCATCAATCTTAGTACCTGATGCAGTCTGTCTGCTCTTTGCCTTAAAGCGAAAAAAGGATTTTTTATTGTTATCTTAGCAGACTGAAGTATGGATAGAACCACCTAAAGGAGTAAAAAAAAGATGCATTTGGCCAACTTAGATCCTTGCATTTGAACCTTTGAGGAGTGATAATGTTATAAGGAAATTGCTTCTGCCTTCTGGCCTCGGTTGGTCTAAGAATGATGTGTTTAAAGATGAGCAGCACTTTAAAAGTAACAGCCTAGAGAGGAAGATCAGAGAAGCACAACTTTACCCATGCTAATAAGACATTTCTGAAAGGACTTCTAAAAAGACAAGTGGAAGACATCAGTGGCTGCACTCCAGAGGAAGGTTAAGCCTGGGTAATGGAGAAGATGCAGTCCTGGCACAAGTGATGGTGGGGCTCTTCTCAGGTAGCAGAGGCGCTTCATCAGGGCAGGACTCAGCCCAGGGCCAAACGCTACCTGGCTCCCAGCCTGCTGAGCAGGCGGGTAGGGATCTGGCCCATATAAATATTTGCCTCTGGAATTCCACAAAAGCCGTTCCCTGAGCACACATGCTGTTCTGCACGTGTGTGTTGCCGCTTCTTTCCCCAGGGTATGCTGTAACCTTTCTCCCCAAACACTGACTACTGCATTCCTCTCTTGTCAGCAACAGACCCCCTAGCTCCCTTAGACTCTCCTTCATGTTATTTTTAGTCCAGTACACATCTTTGTTGACCCATCTTCGACCATAACTATTTCTTTGTTTCTTCGTCTTAGCCATTGAACAGGCAATACTGAATAAAATAAAATAATTCTGGAAGACAGCTGAGTACTAGCTATGTAGTATGACTTTGAACACCATGAATACTATTCAAATACAAAGCCTGTTTCTGCTATTGGTCTTCCTTCAGTTTCTTGATAGAGTGAAGCACAGAGTCAGAGCTGCATCATAAATTTTACCTAAATGCTAGTTGGGGGGTTAGAGCTTTGTGTATTTTTGCTTGTGTTTTGCTAGAGTGCCTGTATACAGCTAATAGAATTGTAAATGTACGGTACAGAAGGGTGCATAGGCCATTTCCCAACTGAAGCAAGATGTTTGTTTTTAGGATATTTTCCGTACATTTTCGAATATAACAGCAAAAAGCTTTGCCATTTTCTTTGATAACATTTTCTTTGCCAGTCCGTAAATCTCGCCATTCAAACCTTTTTCCTTTAATGTCATTCCCAGTCCTCTAGTTTAACTGGTTTAACAGCTTTCCTTGTAAATTAGCCTAATACATTCATGTTGACCTCCATCAGAGATTTACCAACTGAGGCCTGTACACAATTACCTGGCACCAGTGGCATCCTCTGCCAGGTCAGACCATGAGCATGTGTTTACTGGAGTAATGGAGTAAGCTTTTCCGCATAAACAATCCAAGGGAAACTGCAGGCATGTGATTCAGGAAAAAGTCTCCCCACAAACAGCCACATTTGCAAGGGGAGAGGGAATGTCTGAGCTGTAGGGAAAATATCTTTACATGAGGAATTATCATTTCAGCAGTAACTAGCTTTGTGCAGTTCCAGTAACTTTTCTCCAAACACACAGTAGTGTTTGGGAATGCAAGCCCTGTATGGAGACGTGTGCCTGAGATGCAAGGTCTCAGTAGGAGTAGTTAGCAGCCATCAGCTAATTATTAATACAGCAGCAGAGGCAGCTGCCAGCTTTCTTCTAAACGCATGGATGTTTCCCAGTACAGAGCTAAGAGCTGTTGCCACCATGACCACTTCTGGTGCTACACAAACTCCCTGCTGCTACCACTGCTGGTATCCAAGCAAATTCAAATTCTGAACCCCCTTTCAGCATCTTTTGGGTGTTGAGAGGTCCAGACCAAAACTGAGTGCATTGTTCCAGGTGAAGTGTTGCTTAAATAACATGAGATTAGAGACTGTGACACAGCTCTGCTCTGATGCCTACTTTTAGCAGAATTTAAAATTATTTTATACTTTCATATTACGCAATCTTGCTTAGATTATCCATTATTATGTAAAGTAACATCAGACAAGCAGACTCCATTTGCCATCTTCCTCTGATATGTTACAGATTATCTTTACTCCTTCTCTGCCCTATGTTTGATCAGTCTGACATTTTCCAGTCCATTTTGTTGAACTGGTTGCACAAGCCATTTTAAATATTTTGAGCAGTGACATGTCTACGTAGATATGTAACAACCCACAAAAGTTCACAAAGAACTAAACCCTGATCAGCAATATATATTGCTCTTTGGTTGGGTTAACTGCTAAAATGCATAATAGTAGGTGTGTCTTTATTAACATTTTAGTTCAGATCAGGAGTATGCTTTTGAAATGAATCTCTCAACACCAGCCTTTGGTTCGTAGCACCAGCCGCTCTTGGAGGATGTGAACTGGATGGCTTTCAGATGAAACTAAGTCAGAGTATGCAGCCTGGCATTGCACCAGTAAGCTCCAGCTCCTCGCGAGGATTCATTCAGTCTATGCAACCCACATAGACCTAATTCAGAGTAAATATCCTTGATGTGTCAGAACCTTGGCACTATGCATTCCACTGTATAAATCCACTCTTTTGGGACTGCATTGCTGTTTATGTAGACATAACCACTGATAGTTAAAAACCCACTGAGACTGCCTCCTCCCTTGTTGCCTTTTGTTCTTCTCAGACAGTGGTGTTTAGTTCAAATACAGAGGTATACATACTGGGCTCCAGATTTAGATACGGCCTGTTCTCCTGCAGCTTACTGCATCCTCATTTAAAAATGAACTAGTGCTCTTCTGAACTGGTCACTAATAGAAACAGTGACAGACAGATGTCATCTAAATAGGCCATATATGTTTTCTAAGTTTCTTTAGCTAGATTGCACTGCCTGTGTTTGCCTATGTTAGCATTGTCATTTGCTATACAGGAAAATTTTGCCAGAGTAGAAAAAAAAAAAAGCACATTTGAATAGTGTCTAATCATACTGAATTTCTCTGGAAAGCTGGCTGCTTCTTTCTCCCTCCACCTCCACCAAAGTAGGAGGAGTATAATGAGGAAGGCAATTGCAAACTCTGGAGATCCCTTATTGCTGTTGGTTTTGTGCAAATGTATACAGGACATCAGCATCTGCGGGTGCTCTATAAAGATAAAAGACAAAGGCCTAGATGGGAAGAAATTATGATTTGCATTCAATATGTGGTGAGCCAGTTCTTCTCTCAGTTACACTACGGTAAATCCTGAACATTTCATTGTCAAAATGAGATCATGATTTGTCTTAGAGGAAGTGGGGACTAGTGAAAGGAAGGGGAGTGGGAAGGCACAGGAAAAGTTACAACAAATAAGAAAATGTGAAATAAATTATCTGGTGTAGAATTAAAAGAAAAACTGTTTTGTTCTTAATGAGTTCAAAAAGAGTGGAAAAACACAGGCTGAAACTTGTGATCCCGTAATTTGATCTGTGTGTGCTGACCTTGTGAGAAGTTATCAATCAATTTTAATGATAACATCATACTTCTCAGGAAAATAATGCTATCTGACTTTAAACTGAAGTCGTTGCTGTAAAAATAAAGGGCTCTGGCTTGACTTAGCACTAGGACAACTTGATTCCATAGGCCTTGCTTTCACTGGTACCCAAGGGGATTATGTTTGTAGGACGAGATCTTTCACCTCTTCACATATCCCCATAGGCACCTCATACATAATATGGGGAAGGGAAAGAGAGGCTCAGCTACCCTTTTATTCCTTCCTTCCTCAGGAAAGTCACAGGCCACAGTAATCAATTAACAAGGTCAATATAATAAGTAAGGTCAAATGGTTGCGTTCACTGCGGCTGCTAATCTGAGGTACTGAAATCCTGTATAACCTTTTGTGTGGAAGATCTTATATTTCTGTTTAGCAAAGATACAAACACCTAATTCCTTTTTTTCCCTTCCTCCTTCCTTCTCCACTCCCCTTTTCCTGCCAATTTTGTATTTCCCTGCCCTCATTACTGCACTGACATAAATACTACACACAGAGAACTCAGAATCAGGCCTTGTTTTGTGCCACAAACATGCAAGAAAAATATGGTGACAAAATAAAATAACTGGACCACAGATATTTAGAATAACTTTCTCTTTTCTGTTTCCTACCTTTTTCATCTCAAACCATGAAAGATTACCTGAAATATCAGTTAAGCAGGGAAATATCCTACTAAATAAGTATGCAAGTATGTGCCCAGTAAGTTACTTGATTAAACAGGAAGCTAGAATCCTATAGATATCCACAAATAAAGCCCCAAATCTAAATGACTGTATCGTTAGCTCATTTGTAAACTGTTCCAGATGTAAGATTTTGGCAGCTTTCCAGTAGGCTGGCTGCAGTCTGAGCTTTCCTGCATCCGCAGTGAGAACTGCAATGCCTGACTCTTGAAGGAAAAGCTCCACAAGGCTGACGACAAATTATGTAAAGTAACAACCTGCCTGCTGCAGAGGATTTCAGACAGACCCCTGCACAAAGAATGCCCCTTTTCCTGGGGCCAAACGACAGCCATTTCGTGCTGGATGTGTGATCGATCTGCATTATGAACCACCCGGTGAAAGCCCCTCTGAGAAGATCCTTCAGTGATCATATCAGGGACTCCACTGCTAGAGCCTTGGATGTTATCTGGAAAAATACAAGAGACAGACGACTGGCAGGTGAGAAGGAGGTTAAATACACGTATTTTAAGATTCAGTATGGGTCAATACTGGTAATCAATAATGGTAATTAGCAGGGTTTTTTGCATAATGTAGCAGTGTTACCTCTTAAGTATTTCTCTGGTATTTTGTTTCTGTGTCATGTTACTTTGGTGCTACGCCTACAGTGGGACTGCGTAGGTTTTGCTAAGTGCATGAGATAAACATAAGTTAAAGAAAAGGAACAGTGAATTTTGCTCTGAAATTGTGGTGCAAACTGCTCACACTGAAGTGTGCTGAAGCATTTTATTTTGCTGTTAAGTGAGCCCCTGTGCTTCGCTGCTAGGATGTGCTTCAGCAAGTTGCGTTACGGAGTGTTTTGTAGCCAGGGAGTGTGTCAGTTGGAATAGCTGGGCTGTGTGCGGAACGATTACTGGTATTTCCTCTGGCAAGGATTTCACTGCTCTGAGCTCCAAGTGAGTGTCAGGTATGCCAGAGCTAGACTTCTGAGATATAAATTAAGAACAACTATATGGTTACAGTTCACATTTTTATTTTGACTTGCAAAGTCTCAAAACCTGAGGCAAACTGTAATAGAGGGCTGGAGGAAAAGATATTTTAATTGTTCTTTTTTTCCCTCTTCTGTTATTGTCTGTCTGCTAGACTGAATGCTTCTCATTCAGACTTTTGGGTTGTTATTTTTATTATCGTGGCATTTAGAGGTTTCAGAAAAGGCAGCAGAAATGCACAGTGGGCGTGACGAGCCAGTTTGGTTTGTTTGTATACGTACTCTGGGGGTGGTTTATCCTGGAGAGAGGGAAGGAGGGAGGAGAAATGTGCATAATGATAAGATCAAGGATGAGATGACCAAGAGACAGACCTTATGGCCTGCTAATGTAAACTGAACTTTTACATCATTTTCCTGCACTTATCTGTTGGAGAAATATGAGCAGCTCAGTAATGTAAGACATTTGTGATGGTGCACTGATTGAAAAACTGATTACATCAGGTAATTAGGCAGTGAGTGACCATGGCCTATAAAGAAAAACAGCTTTAAATTAAACATCTGTATTAGACGCTTAAGGAAAACAGTATTAAGATAGTTTTTTTTAAAAAGTCTTCCTCTAGCACTCTTACAGTAATTTAAATGGTGTTAATAAGGAGTAGTTTACAGCCATGAAAGTTATTAATATAGCAGCAGGCACAGAGATGTGTTTTAAATCAGAGCAGCTCATAAAAAACTTGTTCTGTCCACTGTGGTAGTATCTGGGCAAATTCTGTGGTTGTTCTCACAGATAGCAAAAGACAGTGAGTTTCCTGGACAGACCTCGGCTTTACCACTGCTTTACCATAAGGTCTCATGGACACTTGTCACTGGAGATGGGACATGACATTTACTTCCGTGCTCTGCAGTTAAGGCACAAACTTGCCAGTGTTGTGGAAGTGCTGGACATTAACCTTTTTCCCATGAGGAACTGAACTGGGTAGATAGTCTGTTTCATGTCTCAAAGGTGTGTTAGAGTAAGAAAACTGGACTCTTTTGGTAGCTTAAAGACTGCAGGGCATGGAGCAGCAGTCACTGCATCAGGTCCTGTCTCAGAGCAGCTACTGCAACACTACTGAAACTCCATTGGAAGGGGCAGGGAGAGGAAAGAAAGTCTGAACAGACAGGTATGGATCTTACACAGATCTATAGAAGGGAAGGTGGAGGGGCCAAGGGGACCTTTGTTTAATCTATGTGCTGCCTGGTCAGCTGGACAGTGGTTTATCCTGGAATTAGTTTCCATTCCACCTGCTAGAGATGTTTATGTGAATGCCTTGAAGTATGCTTCTTAATTTATAGTTAAATTCAGAATGACGTTCGCATCAACAGACTCCAAGAATCTCTGTCCTGCTTCCAAATAAGACAGCTACCAACTGCCTTCTGTGAAATTGTTTTCCTCTCGCCAGTTCACATCGAAAAGTATATAATGATAATTTGTACGTTCTGTATGTGACCTACATATGAAAATATATGGGTTTTATCAGGATATAAAAAGGCCTTGATAAATACATATATATAACCTTGCATATGATTGTCAAATATTTGGGGGATAGACAACTGCTAATTATATTTCTTGAGACTCTCTCACATTCCTAGAAATGAGGAGTGAACGTGAACCCTCTAGCCTCTTTAACTGTGCTGATAAGGGCTGGCGTGTTTTTATTTTGCTTGGCAGATAGATAGGAGCCGTCACAGTTTTTATCAATACAATGTTAGAGGACCCTTAGAAGTTGTGACAGTTCCATTTTCCAGACTGTGCTGGTGACGTAGTTGTTGTCAGTCCGCTAACATATTTGGGCTGCTGTCAGTCAGAAAGTCATGTAATCATCAGGCTGAACCCCAATGTATGTATGTAATTGGATAGCAGATAGGAGGCTGTATTCCTGAAAATATTTCATAAATCAACAGAGATTCGAGAAGAGAAATAAAGCATCAACAAACCGTGTCACTGTTCTGTTTGTTCTCCAGAATATCAGCAGTTTAAAGTGCTGACTACCTAATAATGGGAAAGACAGGTCATGACACTGAAATGAGAAATCTGCTTACATCAGCAATTTGTGTTATCAGGACACACCTTTAAAAAAGCACATGATATGAGCAGAAGAAAGAAGAAAATGTGAACTATGCATTCTTTATGGCATATACAAGAAAAAATAATCCGAACACTGTTTTGTCCAGAAAAGTGTTAGCCTGTGCACAGGGACAGCAAATCATGCACTACAATCTGATATGAACATCCAACAGGCAGTAATGTCTGCCTCCTTTTAGCAGAATACCCTGGGAAAATACCATGGAAAATTATTTTCCAAAATGTTTTTACACTAGATCATGTGATCTTCATGACACAAGAAAGATAGCATTATGCACGGACCAAAAGTGCCAAAAGTTTTAAAGATACTACTAAAATTTCACAGAACTAAAAAACTGTGGTTAAGGGTGGCTCCGTTTTGAGCTGGAGCAGGCAGGGGACGAAAATGAGTGTAGACTGTCCTCGCAGCTCATCTTGGCTCACAGTGCTGCCCCAGCCGTGGGAGAAATGCAGGAGGGCAGGAAGGGCGTCCTCCCGTCCCTGGCGCTGGGGCTGCCCTGCTGCACGCGCGGTCAACCCCGTGGCAGCACAGCCTGTGGTTTGGGCAGCTGGGGCCAAGCACACTTCTATAAATATGAGAGCGTACTGTAGTAGAGCAGCGTGCAAAATACCTTTGCTGAGGAGCAGCAAGTTGCCGCTCAGCGCAGTTCGCACCGTGGCTAAGCTGCTGTGATGGCAGCGTGGCTCAAGATTTTCCACTCAGTGCCTCTCCCCTTTCTTAGTTTACACAGACAAAGAAAATCTAGACGCGTGTTTATAGTCATGTCTGGTGATCTTAAAATGTGGAAAATGAATCACTAAATAAATCACTAAACACAATGGAAGCATTCTCAATTGCTGGAACATCAAATATGTCCAGTAGAGATGGGATATAATTTGGGGCAGTGGAATGAACAGCAAAGAATAAAAGGACAGAATAACACACAGGTTGCCAGGTTCTCGAAACGGGTGATACAAAAATTCTAACTTTTCCTGTGACTATGTTCATGAGAAACAAAAACATTTCCTTGGGAATTCCAGAGGCAGTCGATTCCCCTTGCTGATGTGAAACCACATCCTCAGCTGAGAAGGGAAGCATGCTCAGCCGTATTTGGCAGACGGACCTACCCAACTGCAACCAGGATTTCATGCGCGCAGGCAGCAGCCTACTGTAGGTTTTTGCAGCGTGTGCTAGGAGCGCTCGCAGCTCCAAAACATACGTCTCCACAGAACATTGGGGACAGATTTCTGCTAGCGCTTGCGCGTGATAGATTGTAGATGACACAGGGTAGCATTTATCTGCAGGGCACTGAGAGCCATTGTGGCCACCATGTCACACAGCTACAAGATCCTTTTTTCTCATTTGCACCAGCATTTTGCCAGTCAGGCGCGGTCCCCAACAGACTATTCATATACCTCTTTTAAAAATTAGTTTATTTTTCAATGAAGAGAAAACTAGATTGTCTTCTGAAATATCTGGTATTATAGACAAAAAAGGGTGTATTCATCCACTAGGATTGTGTGAATTACTACCAGTTTTGTTGATCTGCCTCAGTCAATGAAAGTCCTGAGGAAAACATTTCTTACTTGTTATTTTAAAAAATAAACCTTGAACTTCTCTATTTGTAACTATATTTATTATTCCTTTACTTACCTACCATTTATCATTTTTATTATATCAGTTCTTTTCTTAATTAAAAGTTCATTAAAACCTCACAATATTTCATTCACCACAGAATTAATTTGATTTTATACCTTTTAGTTCACTGGAAATTTTTTATTTTAGATAAAATGGGCTTTTTCCATTTTTTTTCTTTGTTTTGTGTTGTTTAACTTTCAGTGAAGCAAAAAATCACTCATTTGCAGAAACCTGCAAATTATTGAACACGTTTCATTATGCCCACTTAATACTCATTAAATCCTCTGGAAAGATTATATATGTCCTTTCAAGTTATTGCTAAAGATGTAGAATAATAGGCACAGAGAGAACTCTGGGACTGCAAAAAGAGTAATTCCATTGAGCAATTATTCTCCACTTAGATTTCTTTTAGGAGACTTATCAGTCAGTTTTTATCTACTTTTCATGCATTTAACAAAGGCTGGGTTAATTTCGAATCTATTTATGAAGATTTTGTCTGCAGATTCTTTTGGCTAGACCTATTTTCCTTTAAATTTCTGTTGTTTACTCAGAATTATATCAGTATTTAAGTTTTTCTTACTATTTACCATATCAAACTTTGCATGACTTTGTCTAGGATCACTGGGATCATCTGAGACATCCTATTTAGTCTTGCTGGTGGCTGATTTGTTCTCCATTATCAACATCCCTGTATTTCCATTTGTTTATACCTGCTGTTTTCACTTAACTATGATGCGTTAAAACATGCCTTTTTATGGATTGCAAAATATGTGAGTATAGGACTTCCTCATTCTTAAACAATTCCCAGGTATGACTTATACTTGTAGGCATATGTATATGTGTGTGTGTGTGTGTGTGTGTGTGTGTGTGTGTGTATCTATATATTTGTTTCCTTAATTTTCATCCTTGGGAAATTTTTAAAGCCCCAGTTCAAGGTAAAGTTTTTGTAATATATTTTGCATATCCCTGAAACCTATACTCATGCAGAAGAGAAATTACTCCTGTAAGTGTTTGCTTGTTCTGAGATTGGAGAAATATCAGTGTCTACAGGTGATATAATGTTTTAGAAAATATCTGTACACTGGATACATTGCAGAACCTGAGACCACATGATATGCAACCGGTTCAACTGTATCAGCATTTTCAGGAAATGACCAATTCCTAATTTGGGGTCAACTTCCTATAGGTTTTGTGCTTTATTCAAGCTATTATATATTTAAATATATTTTTAATATTTAAATAAATTATTAAATATATTTTATATTAAATTTACTAGAAACTTAATTTTAAAATACATAGTATTTTTAAATAGCTACATTGTCATCAAATAGAGAATGTTTAACTCTTGGTTTGATGTGGCCTTGTAAATAGACTATAACTTATGGAAAACTAAGAGCAAAACAGTACATACTGTCTCGTAACAAAAGAAGCTATTTTTATAATAAAGCAGGCATAGCATATACAGGGCAATATATAATAATAATTTATTTGGGCTGAATGGTTATATACTCTTTATCAGGTTAAAGCTTCCTCTCTTTAAGAGTCCTCAAAAGCTTTGTTGTTTATCCTTGGAATTACAAAAGAAACTTGTCGTATGAACAGCTGTTGGAGAAAACATTAATTTTGATGGTGTGATTCTTCTTTTAAATTTAGACATTAAATATAATCTGAAATGAATCTCTATCCACTTCCCACTCTGCTTACAATTCAAACACGCCATATGTTTGTCAATTTTTTGAAAATGTTGCCACACTTGATTTCAAGTAAGATAGATAAAATAGACTATTTTATGGTTTTTGTGACACTGGCGTTTTTATCGTGGGATGAGTCGAGTTTTTTTAAAGCAAAGTCCTTCAGTCAAAATCCTCATTCAAAATGGCATTTGGGATTAAATGTGTTGTCAAGTTCTTATTCCTTGTTGTATTTTTTAATTTGTCACTCTCTATAGAAAAATGTAGAGGAGTGTTAGAAAGACCATAGCAGCGTTTAGCATGGTTCTGGTGGTGTTTATTTGCAGCACTGGAATGTCTTGCTCCCAGACCCATGTGCTGCTCATTTGAAGTCTGATCCCAAGGGCAGCTGGAGCGCTCACCAGAAAGGGCGTATACTCTGCCACCTTGGCTATTTGCAAGGGGTATTTTCATATGGCAGAACTAAATTCCAGTGTTGGTGGGCTTGACAATCATAAAGTTTTATTTATGACTTTCACATTTTCCTCCATCAGTGAAATTTGAAGCATCTGTTTCATGGGGTTCCACTGTCACTTCTGTAATCAGGATACAACAATGGGCCTGTTTTGTCCAAGTTTATAGTAAGAAGTACACAGCACGCTAAGCACATTATAAAAGTGGTTCCTACAAAATCCTCATGCATTCAATTTACAACAGCTGGAAGGGATTATGGAAATACACCCTTTTTTTGGCATTCTGTTTTTCCACAGTCATCTTAGCCAGTTCTGGGACTGAGACAAACGGCCAGCAGCCCCATGGCCTGCCCTGTGCCTGAGACTTTAGGGATGTGTTTGGGAGGAATTCAGTCCCCAGGACACTTCAGCAATAAGGAAGTTTTAGAAATTGCTTTGCTGCTCTCTGAGAGGGCTCCAGGCTGCTGCTTCATAAGCATGGGCCACGGAGGGAGGGAGCACACCGCGAGCAGCCGGCGGGGAACGGGGCAGCAGGGTCCCGCGCTGCGCAGAGAGTGAGCACCCAAACAGGGAAAATATTATTGTTCCATTAGGCATCTCGCACGTGAGAGGAGAGGAAAAACAATACACCTGGCAACCACCTGCTAGGAAACCAGCCCCGTCATTTATACCTTTCAGCATCCAAGGCCTGTATGTGGTATACGCTGTCAGACAGGAATTAAAATGAGTGAGAACGATGAAAATTACAGTCTGTTCTCTCTGGGCCAGGCTCATAATTCTTCATTGTGGATATTTTTAAACTCTAATATTAAACATTGGATGCCGCAAGAACAGCATTTAGTCTCGCTGGAAGTCTCTCCTTGCGATACACAACCGAGAGGCCTCCTGTTCCTCGTGCTCTTTGAGCGCTCGTCTGTGCTTCTCAAGAGCTGGGGCTGCCGATTCCCAGAGCCAGCTCCCAGCCCTGCATATGCTTTCGGCAGTGCGTAGGCATTTCACACATCTGAAAGGCCGTAATATATTTGAAACATTCCTCAAAATTGCTGAAAGAGCTGAATTGCTTTGCATCCGACTGTTTGGAAGAGCCTTGCTCAAAAAAATTACAACTGCTACAATTTTGCTAACATCTGGACATCTTCCTTACGTCAGAGGTAGATGATGAGATCCAGATGTTTTGACTTACTGATGTTTTCATTAACTTCTTAGCAGTTTTGCCTCTGTTTTGTTTACCAACTGCAACTTCTTAACTCCAGCTCACATATGCGAGTGTTACTGGGGAGAGCAGGGAGAAGAGCTGGGAAGGAGGGGGCAGCCAGAGAAATGAAATTAGCATTTGGCTTAGACCCAAGATAACCGATTTCTCTTATTACAGTATGCTGTTCCAGCCTTTGGGAAGGTCAGTCCTAGATGATAGGAAACATATCGCTGAGTTGCTATTTTCAGTAAAAATGAGTTACATGATTTGCTAATTTTGTTCCAATTTAGCAGTAAACATGCTAAGCTATGAAGACAACAGGAAATACAGGACCTGCAGTATTATTAATTGCAGCCTACTGAACTTTGTATTTGCAGTCACACCTAAACTTAATTGCATATAGAGAATATTTATTACTCTGAAGGAGTGCCACTATTGCAGCAGACGCAGGAGGGAACCCGGTTGCACTGTAGGTTTCACACTAGGATCTGAATGCTTCTTTTAAGGAAGAAGTGGCCAGTAAACAGAATACAAAAAAAAATGCAGATTTTTATGTAAATGTTTTCTATATTTGCTAATTTTATATGATAGAATTCCAATTACAAGAATTTGAACAATTTCCAAAGGTTAGCTCCACCAGCCTTTTCCCACTGAAAATAGAATTAATGCTAGCGGAACAGATTATCTTGCAATGCACATCTCATTAAGAGATTGAATCAGATTTTCAAAACTGTGTCTAAATTTGCATTTTATGTAGTTAAATTCTGTGTGTGTTGTGTATATATGTGAGAGAGAGAGGGACATCGGAGCACCTAGACTTACTGATGTTATTATTCACCGAGTATTGCAGCATGTTTAGCACTGTGTAAGAAACTTGAGATCAAGAAAGCCTTATTCTGAAGGGATTATAATCTGCAACATAATTAAAGTCAGCACTCAGTAGGAAGAGATAAATTCATGTGCCATATTAATATCTTTATTATGTGCTAAAAAATATGCAGTTGTCATGCAGAACACCATAGGCAGAGAAGTTATCAACCCGCTGAGCTCCCTCCACAGTGGCAAGTTTAGAAACTTGCAGGAACTCAGGGAGGGCTGGGACCCCCTGAACTGAGGAAAAGAGAAATGGAGGGGGAAATGCGGAAAGAAGAAATGGACCAAATTCTCCGTATACAGAAAGTATCTCACTGTACCAGAAGTTGCTCATTGGTATCAGTATTTTCAGACTATAAAAGGATCAGTTAGCGGTAGAGGTTATTTATGAAGTATGGATGTTTGTGCCAGTGTGCTCAATATGCACATACCTGGGTTAATATAGGGATCTAATAAAAATAACAGAGGAACATTTAGACAGATTCTACTTACGAGGAGTAAATCAAACATGTCAATATGGATGACAGTTTTGCACATTCCTCAGAGGGAACCTACTCAGTAAAAAGCCTATTGGTAAAAAGGCATATGGGCAAAGGAAAATCTGTTTTCCCACGTGCTTTGGGGTTTTATTTTTTAGTTCTTTGTTGTCAAGCTTCATTTGACAAAAGAGGTGAGAGGGAACCAATACAAGGATACTTCTATGTTCAGTTGTAGGTTGATTGTCTCTTGTCTGTCTGTTGGTGCTCCAAGCGGCTTTTAGTCGCTATCAGTGCTTTAAGAAGCTGATCTTAGAAATGTAGCAGCATCCTTTAAAATTTGTGCTATGTTATTCTTACTACTTGATGGTCTAAAGTTGTATTTTGGCAGCCATCCTAACATAGCATAGTATCTGCCACCTGAGCTGAAATAACAACTGGACTGCTCTGGTGAGCCACAAACGAGAAGGCTTTGGCACGTGCCTTTGCCTGTTGTTGCCAGTCACGGCAGAAAATCTCCAAGCACTGAACTGGTTCTGGTCCCTATGAGTGGGGAAATACTCATTGTGACTGGGGAAATGTTCAAATGGTCATTCATCTGGTCCATTAATTTGATTTTCCTCAAGGCATTTGAATTCTTGAAAAGTATGAAAGTTTCACTTTGAAAGGCTAGATAGTTAGCAGTTTTGTTTCGCCGTGATTTTTGTATGACGTGTCTTCCACACTTGTGCTATGCACTGTCATTTGGACATCTTTGCAGTCAGTGTTCAGAGCTGAGAGGGCTGAGATGCAGATATCAAGTGGTCCAGAAGGCTGTGAAGTGAAGCCTGGCCTTGGTCTCCGTTTTCTCTCCATATCTGTCATTTGTCAAATGTCTCTGTTTTGCCAGCAGACACGTACACAGCTTCCTGGCTTGTTGTGTTTGCCTCAATATACTGGCTCTAACCATGCCTACTTCTGTTCATCCCGAACCCTTTCATGAAAAGATGACAAATAAAAACATGTGAGACTCTCCTGTTACGATGTTTCTGCTGATCAGTAGTTTAGTAAGTATTTCCATTTTTTGTTGAACCTTGCACAGAGTTGAACTTAAGTGGGCACTGGAGTTGTACATCACACATGCGTGTACTAAAGTGATTGCATTTATTTTAGCATGAAGTTTCTCAGTGCAAATGCAAACGTTGTCTTTCTTGAGTGGCCTGTTAAGGAGATGTTTGTTTCATTCTCAGCTGGATTGTTAAAGAGGGAGATCAGTAACTTGGAGGGGGAAGCAAAGTTTTGAGTGATTCTAGACAGAAATGAAGAGTTCAGACTCAAATGAAAGTTAAGTTTCAAAAGGAAGCAAAGAAATCTTGGATGTATATTGTGAGGACAGTTGCATTAGGCTAGCAAAGCATTGATTTTGTCTCCTGCTGCTTTTCACTGATGATGGAGCGACAGATTCATGCAACAGATCCAAAGAAGCAAAATTCTCATCTTAACAGGAGCCCGTGCTGCTCCAGAATTGCTCATTCGGCAGAACCAGTAGAAACCAGATTGCAGTCAAGCGTTTATGTTGATGAATTTGTTTGTTTTGCTGCTCTAGGAATTTGCTGAATGAACACACTCACAATTCCAGCTATTTAATATTAAAGTGCTGACCATAATCTTCTGCACACCACATGTTTCAGGAACTTAATAACCTAGTGAGACTTACACTGTTGGTAAAATCCTGACATTCTGTCTGGTAGCCAGGATTTTTCTTTCACTTGTAGGAAGAAGAAAAGGAAGAGGATGTTCCTGTGTGATTCTAATAAATTAGCATATACAAAACACCCATACACAAATATATGTGCAACTACTGCTATGTTGATTGTCCTTTTGCTTTTCTTTAGTAGGGTAGAGTGAGTGAGATAAGAAATGTTCTTAAGCAAGAACCACCCTGTGGTTGAAATTTTTAAGGTTTTCTACTGCTCATTCTATCTTACTTCTAGATCTAATCTTGGTGTCAATTCAGAGTCCACTGAGGGCTTCATTGGTGGATTGCAAGTTGGTCTTTTAACGTCCATGGTTCCTTTTCTAAAGTCAAAAAGGCTGTTATGATCAGCAGCTCTAACCTTCTGCATTATACGTGCCATAAAATCTCACCCAATAATTAAAGTATTTGTCTACACTGTTGCACACTATTTGAGATATATATATATATGATTCTAATTTAAAGAGTTCAAATAATAAAGAATCTGTCTCTGCGTATTCCAATGTAGATGCCTCTGTCACGTAAGCAAGTAGCCAGAAAATCTTGCAATGAGTATTATCTTATTTCATAGATACCCACTTTTTAAATCTTCACACACTACTAATAGCTTCTATAATTTGATTTCTTTGAATCTTTTATTCATTGGAAGATAAAGTTATCTGTGGTCCGTTAGGACTCTCAAGCAAGCACTCAGATACTTCAAGCAGGAGGGAAAATGATTGCGCAAATATTTATCACTGGCATCGGCAACAAGTATTGTAGAAACACAGACTCTTTGGCTCATTTTCCAGCCATGGCAGCTTTTAGGAGAGCTTTAGGCCACTTTTCAAACTGATTTTGTTCTTTAAAAGTACTTGGTAAAATCTGTTCTATTTCATATGGGCATATGTTGTCACCTACAGGCTTTAAGGGTTTGGCCTGCAATCTGGCATAGTAAAATATGAAACATCTTCTTTGTCTGATTATGAAGGAAACCTTCTTCTGTACCTGTAAGAAATGTAGAAACATCATAAAGTATGTGCATCATTACGTTTCATGGCATATTAACCTTACTGAAGTTGGCCACAATATTTCTATGGTATTATTCTCTGAAGATTTTTTTCGTCGACTGGCCAAATACACAGAATTCAAATAGTTGAAAGAACAGATACTCAGTGAAAATGAAAAAAAAAAAAAGGGAGATAAGATTAGAAAAGGAACATCTCAATTTGTTGCTTGGTATTGTTAAATTATTCTATGATCTCAACTTGGGAAAATTTTGTAGGTATCTTGTTATAAAATAGCCTATTGTACTTGAAGCAGTAAAGTCAGGTGATCTCAAATGAAAATACATTTTGATTGCAAAGAATTTATATAGCCTATGTCTTACTAGGAGCAAGGAATTTTGCTGATGTGAAAGCAAAAATATATTTGCTAAGGAAAGAATGTAGTCCAACAGAAAAATACGAACAATATGAAGATAGGTATTTCGACTGGATTTTAAAGATCAATGAAAAGATAGCTGATGTTTCTCAATCCTTGTGGTTACCCTGAGAACATAGTTTAGCAAGCCTACATAGAAAGCTTGTAACTTGTACCCTTGCACTTAACTGCCAATACAGAGTTTATGGGTGACTATAAAATCTAGTTTCTTTCCTATTATCCCATTATCTAAATTCTTATATTGTTCCCACTATCATCCCATTAGCTGTAGGTTTTTAAGAGCAGAAATAACAATTTCCTCTCTTCATTTTTTCCTCAAATTGTGAAAAGTAAAAAAGATCACCAAGAAACTTGTTTTACTTCTCCTTTTAAAATTCCATGTTCGTCTTCCATATCTTGATTAGTAGTATTTATAATAATCCTTTTGCTCATAAGACATCTTATATTGTAATGTCACTAGGGTTAGGGTCCTCAGACAGCCCATTTGAAAGTTGAAACCAATAGTTTCTGATCCCTGTACCCACCACTGCTTTTAATAAGATCTGCTGAAGCTGTTGGGAATTAAAGGTCATTACAGCTTTGTGTATATTTGGGCTATTTGGCAAAATTAGCTTGCCATGGTGGCCTGATGGGTAACGATGAGCACATCTGGTTCCATTTCTTTGGAGCTGCCACAGCAAGATGTAATTTCAAACATGAGGTTTCAGTATCCACCACCTGGGGAAATCTCCACAGGGATTTAACTCTTCTCTGCCCCCTGTATTTAAGATCATTCACTCCAGCGCTCCCTTTGTCCTCAGTGCATGATACCATTTCATTCCCATCAGTTCAGTTTTCTGCTAGGGGCCAGTTCACAATATCAGACTACAAAATTTTCCAAGACAAGGACTGGCAACAGTCATGCGTTTGTGCAGTGCCTGCAACAGGTGCTGAGCACCCCCTAACTAGTACTGTACAGTAACGTACAGTAACAGAGCTGTAGAGGAAGTTTTATTTGGGGGAAGAGGGCTTGTAGCAGTAAGAATTTTTTTTTTTTCTGAGTGGGAAAAATATTTTATACTGTGCAGTGTGTTGCAAGCAAGAGATCAGAATTAGACCAGGAGGAAAATCTATCTCAATAAACAGTATTTAAACAAATTAGCTAAATTAAAATGTTAGAAAAAATGATTGTTATGCATTATATTTGTATGGGACTGCATTTTAAACACAGTACAGTTAAAAATGTCAACTCTTATGAGATAATGGACATAGCAAAAAACTCTTACAGGAAATCCAACCTAACTGTATTTGCAAAATTCAAGCTGTTAATTTCCATCAGCAATCTCTTATTGTGCATAAAAAGCCCTTTGACTCCTCATGAGGTCTGCAAAAAAGATGGTGCTTCAGCAGAGAGGCAGCCACCACTGCTATGTAAAGAAAGCCAGAATAAGTTGAGAAGCCTGATGACTCTCTATGAAAAAGAAGAAATGGAAATAAAATTCCTGCACCAAGACTGGCTTTCGTCTGCCTGGCTCAGGCATACTCTGTAACTCATCTGAAACTCTTCAGAAAATTTCTAAGGAAACATTTGCAACTTCTCAAAAAAACAGCCATCTCAGAGAAATTCAGTTCTGTCTTTCTGAAACCACTGTTTCTGACTAGTACAAATAACATCATATACTGCAGCCGACTTTTAACCAGAAAAGAATTCAATTTTTTTCTCTTTTTTCAATGTCAAATTAATTTATTGGATGAATTTGTTACATCAAAAGGCCTAATATTTTATAAAGCACCTAATTAAGATGGACTACAAGGAAACCAGTGAAGTGCTAGAACAGTGTTTCATGGAGATGATTGGATAATTATTGCCTGGAATTAGTGACTAATGATTCTAATAAAAAAAGGAAATAGGCTTAGAATAACCTTTTCATAAGCAAAACACCAATTTCAATCAAATGTGAATTTGCTTTAAGTAAGAGAATATTAGCAGGAATAATAACTCACAGAGAGTTGGAACACCAAGCATTCTCATATATCATATTAGATATAGCAGAGAAGTCCTGCTCCAAATATTTTTTCTTTTTTTCACACAGTCTGGAGCTCACTATAAACCATATTGACTTAACTGGATTTTTCATCAAAATATTAACTTTAATGGAGCATTGCTCCAAATATTCCTTATCAAAATGATAACAACACTAGAAAAAGTCCAATTTTACTTGTCTCTTTTTCAGAATTTACATAGGAAAGCTTTTCATGTTTGAAGTTTTGTGTGTAGTTCTGCTACCATTGCAGTACTGTACATATGTGTGCAGAAATAAGTCTTTGAAATGCAGCTGTCCACAGAAAGGCAAAGAAGAAAAATGTGCACATCCAGCAGTTTTGACCTTCTACAGCTGACATAAAACTGCCCTTTCCGAAGAGTGTTACTTGCAAAAGCCATACTGGTCACGCAGCGCAGCAGGACCTCCCTTCTGAATGCTTTCCCTGCAACATGCTTATGCAGTAACATCATCCAGTAAAGATTCACCCAGCTCCGATCAGCATCCCGGTGAGGTGTGCACAGCCTCGGCTCCAAGGAGCTAGCTCCCAGTCGCACATGAGGGCAGAGCTGTTTATGTACAGCTGCATTCTCAGTTTATGGCAGTTACAGAAATGAATTCAGTAGAATTTGTGATGTATATGATATATATATGTAGGATACAGTTGTTTTTTTCAATGCAAGGTTTCAAACTTTATTCTCATTCACACTTAGAGCCCATTTAACAGTGCCTTGGTAATACTCTGCTCCTTTGAAGTCCCTTTACATTCAGTGTGAAGGAACCTTAGTATAAGTAACAATAAAACTGTGCAGCTTTAGAAACCATGCTTTTCTTTGCCCAAGGTGAGGATGAGTACTGATGGCCGTGGCTGGAGGCATGCTGCTAACAACAGCGTGCCAGGCAGAGAGGTCCACGTGTCACCAGAACAGCCATTTCAATAAGCAAGTACAACTGCTAAACCTCTGCAAGCAGTCACAGATCCACTCAGCTGGCAGCGATCACACTTCAGCCTTCGTTACTCCTCTCATGTGGTGCCAGGCAAATGATACTCTGGTCGTTTGACCTTCGAGCAGGAAGGAGTGAAGGTAGGGATTTTGTCTGTACCCAAGAAGTCCATGTGAGCAGAAGGGTTTGCCACTGAACTTCTTAAACGTAAGTCAATGCACACACACTCCACTGGGTGTGAGTGCACATGCGAAATAAACTGTGGAAAGCAGTTTTTTGTGAAAAAAAAAAAAAAAAACAGAGCACAGTTCAAAATTTTTGCCATCAAAATATAATTTTGTTATGTGGCAACACAATAAGCTTCCAGGAGAAGTAAGATCTATGTCTTTCTGAGCTATGTAGTCCCTTTGCCATTTGTAGCTTAATTTGAACTGGAGACATGCTTTAAATATTACAGTAGCGTTAAATAAAATATAGCAAATTGAAATGTCGCTAAAGGTAAAAAAAGAAAGGAATAAACTGCACTGAGACCTTTGTATTCAACAGACAGTTTTGTAAATAAAGGGTGTAAAGGCAAATTAAAGAGAGAAGCTCAAAAGGGCATACTCAAGAATGCAAGGCACTTCCACAAAAGTGATGTAGCATGACATTCACTAGAGGAGAATGAAAGGAGCTCACTATTTAACTTCTTACTTTCAGTAAAGCCTTGTGAAATAACAATAAAACTGAGAATCTAAATAATCCAGTATTTCAGCAACAGCTAGTAAACTAGACAAACAGCAGTGTAAATTAATCTTATTTTACCTGTCTGTGGTATGCCTGTTCACAGATTCTTAACAGGTGCTACAGTAAATAGCCCTCATGACAGAATAACCTTTAAAGCTATGCAAGCTTCTTTAAAATTTTAATATTAGCAGGATTTAGGCAAAAATGCATTTTTATACACCTTCAAAATGCATTTATACACTTCAAAATGCATTTTTGTACACCTATCAGAACTGTCATGAACATCAGCCTCTTATCTGAGGTGGATTGTTAAATTCTTGTTAAATCACATAGACTGGTGAACTAAACTCATGCGGCATATAATACTGATCTCATAGGTAGAATAGGAGTAAATAGAACCTCCTTGATTTGTGCAAATAAGACATCATTAGTTTATTAAGGTATTTGGTCTGATTTGTATGAGTAATTCTAAGGATTTCAGAAATGTCATTCTCTGTGGTGGACTTTTGTTTAATTTTCTGCAAAGTGATTCTGAAGAATTCCAAATCATTTTGAAGAATGACTTCTTTCTTCTACCATCTTAGTCCCTCACTTAAAGGTAAGCAAATACTGTCTCATCTAAAAATGCGTCACCTCTATTCCTTCTCACCATTCACATTCTTTAAATATCATCAAGCAGTTATACAAACTATTTACAAATATATGCTATTTATTGGCAATAAGTGACATGAGTGCTTTATGGCTCAATATTTACAAGATTTCAAAGTGGTTTCTTAGAGAATGGTGCAATTTCCCTCCTGGTCTGGGCACATGAAATCAGTGAACCCAATAAACTTGAAAAGCCTCATTAATGGAAGCAACTGTCCTTTGTGAGCGAGCAGCAGAAGCCAGGGAGATCAAAGGTGCCCTGTTTCCTTTAGTAGTGCCTGTACATCTGTTTTCTTTAAATTGAACGTGTGATTTAGCTTGCTGGTTGACAACAACAAAGCTTTTTGCGGTTATTGTTTTTCTAATACCTGCTGACTTCAGTTTTGAACCCATCTTTTTCTAAACATACTTAAGCTTTGTAACATGAAGTTACTGATCTGATTGATATAAGCTGTGGCTTAGTTTAACAGGGGGTGTTGAGATGAGAAGCTTCTCATCTGCCTATGCTAGACGTAAATCAAAAAATGAGATGGCGCTTTGCTAGAGTTCAACTTTTATTCAAAATAGTGCCAAAAGTTGAGGGGGGGAGGAGGGGAGGGGAGGAGGATTGCAGATACACCCAGCTGCAAACAAGCCAAGGACTGGGCCTGCTATTTTGACAGTAGATGTGCTTTCACTTTTGAAAAAGATAAATCATAAAGAATGGGATAATCTTCATGTAGTTTAAGAAAACCTAACTGAAATCATCATTTCATAAGATCATCTTTAGCTGGGACAAATTGGAAAGCTAAGCTAAGTATTACTTTGCAAAAATCTCATTGATTTCCTTTGGAATCCAAGGAAACCAGTTTAGATAGTGCCATGTTTTCAAAACATAATGTTCTATAAAAATCATCTTTCAGTAATGCTTTCTTCCAGTTTTGAGCAAATAGGAAAAACTCTAGCCTACCAAATTAAAACACTGCCTACCAAAAACAACATTTTCACTCTTTTCTGGATATTTTCACTTTTTTCTGTATATTTTTCTACAAAAGATTTTGCAGTACATTTTTTCCTCTAAATGTGGCAAATTTGGCTTTAGTTGTTTGACTGTGAGTATTCATGCAGGAACATGCTATTTGTATTAAGACACCTGTGCATGTGCACCCAGATACATAGAAAAGGGAGTTTTAAAAAGCTAATAAATTAACAGAGTCTCATATAACTGCCTTTTTCACACAAACTAAATATATACAGCATTATCATGAGTATCAATAAAAAAGAATAATAGCTGACAGATGCTTAACGGACAGGAACAGTTTTTGCCTCAGGACAAATTGACCATATTCCATGAGCACAGACTGTCACACGGTAGTAGACTGGTAATTAGAAAATGTACTAGTAACTACTTTATAGATAAATCTCTTAGTACTGAAAGTGGCCGTAGACATATGGCTTACCAGCCAAGTGGCTGCCCATCAAAACCATGGGACTGCTTCTCTTTGTGATGAACAGTAATTGTGATGAACAGTGGCAGAAAATGGGAGATTGGTTAATCCAGTAAAGCACTTAGTGAAATGTTGTCTGAGATGCTTAATAACAGCAGTCCTCTAAATCCTCTCCCCAGCCCCATCTGGCCTGCAGAGCTGGGGAAGTTAATCAAATAAAATGAAAAATGCCACATATTTTTACACAGTACTGCACATATGTGATTAATGATAGCGCTGAGTGTCTGACGTTGGCATGACCCACAATCCACTTGAGTCCAGTCGATTCCTTCCTCTTACTTTGTCAGATTGGTGAAATAGTACTTACAGGCAAATGAAATACTGTAAATGAGCTCCACTCCAGGACCTTATGAGGAGGCTTTTCAGTATATTTTAATCATTTGTGATGGATTCCAGTATTGACAAAAAAGATGTACACTTACTTGTGAGAAGGAGACATCTGAATAATTTGAGAAAAATAAATCTGTTATTAAACATGTCAAGAAACCTTTCTCTACGCAGGGAGGAAAACAGTTAATTTTAAATCTAGTGTTTCTATTTGCATCCTAACATATTTCTTCAGTTAAAGAGGATAAGCAGTGACTTTAAATAGGTCTTCTTGTTTCCTCTTGTTCATACCACTCTCCAGAGTGCTCTCCACCCTATCCTTGTTTGAGTGATATCTTTATTCATTCTTATTTATGAAGGTTAGGTCATCCAATTCAGTTACAGAGTACACTGTGCAAGTTAGCCAGTGCTTTATACCAATAGCAAATGTTACGTATCATATGCCCAAAGTACCAATTGTGAGCAGCCTAGAAGTAGCATAAACACTTATAAAAATGTTCAAGGAAAATAGGCATATGAAGAATGTTCATTTATTTAGCTTTAATTTACTCACATTTTCACTTGTTATTTGTTTAAAAAAGAAAACTGTACAACAGTTAGCCTAATACTCAGTTTGAATAACAGGGAGAAAGTGTATATGTCAAGTTGAATTTTCCTTCCAAAGGTAGAAATGACAGTTAAAGACCTTCCTAATGGAAAATTGTGTCTCCTAAAAACTTATTCTTCACAATATGAACCGAGTACTGAAGGTACAAGCAAGCCAGCCTATATTTTGCAAGTTCTGGTTGTAACTGTACTGCATTTGGTGTCTTTTAATGAGTCCAAAAGGGGCTGGGCTGTGTGAAATTGAGTGAAGAATTTAGGACAGCATCTTAAAAACATATCCTAAAAATACATTTGAGCAAACTCTGCATGTACAAGGCTGCTCACAAACAGTGCAATTAAATTTGCATGTATAATGTTGGCAGAATTGAGGAGAACCTAAAGGCATGAGATGAAATAAACTGGCCATTTGTATGTTAAAAGTACATGCTTACCAATCTGTGTCGTCCAGTAAAATGAGTAGTTTCTTTTCAGTGATATCATGAGTATTACTTTAAATATGTAATATTTCTGTAGTCTGCTTTCTTTTCAAAACTGATCATTGTACTTCAAAGGATGGTGCTAACGGATACTGTGTCCTTAGAACAGACTAGTGAATAGCAAGCATTACTGTTGTGAGGCTTTCGGTGCCGGTGGTTGTCACTCAATTTTAGGCTACTGATCTCCGTGACAAGATTAGCAGTCTGTGTTGGATAGCAGCATAATAATAAATGAGAAAGAGTAAATGAAGCCAGGCTGACCCTTTGCAACGTATGACACCTCTGTTAGACACAGTCTGTAACCTAGTAAATATTACCTATGTGCCTTGTTATTCCAAATAAAAAGAGGGCTCCTTGCTCTTATTAGAGTAAGGCTTCTCAAATGCCATTGAGTTGACTTTGGTAGAGGAGAAGTTCCTAGATCCACACTGCTGAGCCACATGTGCAAAAAGAGGTATTCAGCTTTCTGGGGTAGCATCTGAGCGTCGCTATAAGGTAGCTTGCACTGTAGTGCAGGTACGTAGGCCGCAGCTTGGGAACCCCTATCTTAGGGACTTTTTTCTTACGATTTTATGAGAATTGAAAAGCAAGGAAAGAATCTGAATCTTGTGAACGTTTTGAAGAAGGTATCATGAGAAAGTGTCAGCTTGTCAGTGCTATTTATGCTCTTCTCTTCCCTTGATGTGGTGAACCTCAGGGTGTCCCTTAAGATCAATTCTTACAGGTTTTGCTGTGTACATAAACGTAGTAGTAGGGATTTGTGATGGTTAAGAAAAAGAAGGATTTAATTTTTTCATTTAATAAACTTTGAGATATTAAGGCACTTAGCTCTCCACTCTGTCACACTGATGTCCAGACACTTAATACTTGCATTAAATGAATGTGAATAACCAGACTTCTTAAAGTCTAAGCAGCTAGAAAATTGTAATAAGCACCCATGATTTGTTACAAGGTATGTAGGTAGTTATATGGTGTGCATGTATGTCAGTACTTTCAGCTAGTCATTTCAACAGCTTTTGAGAAACTGCGGAGACTTAAAAGGGCAGGAGATTTATCTGAGGGGAAATCAGAACTATTGATTGGCCTTTTGAGAGCTGAGTTATGACTGTACATACAGAACGTATGTAAACATGGTTCCTTTCACTGCCTCTGTAACCACAATTCCTTTTTTCGGTTAGGGAAAATTGTTGCCAGTGTGTAGTGACAGAGTGAATAACTGACAGTTCATTTGTCAATTTGCAGCTTTGGGGGTTTTTTGTAAAATATGCATGATAAAATGATGATTTTCTGAAATATAAATGTTTCTTGAAAGTTTTTGTCGGAAGTATTCACCAAGAAATGTGTTTCTCCCACATCTTGTTATTCTAAACTGAGAAAAAAAGATTTTTTTCTGCGCTAGGATGAGTGATTGGCCATTGTGTTAGCATTCCTAATCACCTGTTTGCTAGTGGGAGGTGGATGATCAAGTGTCCCAGGCCTCTCTGGGAAGTATTATTCCAAGATAGTTTAGTTCAGGAGCTATTTTATATCTGTAAGTCCAATGTGATTTTGCTACAACCCATTCAGGGTTCCCAGCAAGGAAAGCCCTATATGCTGCCTTCTCCTCATGTGCCAACCTAGATACCACCTGACGATACTGATTTTAAACATGGAAAGTTTCCACCCTTTCTCTCATGAAACACTGTGTGTGAAACACTACCCCACTTAAGTAAGTGGGAATGTTGCCAGGCCTGGATCCTCGCTGTTTTCTGAGACTATCCATGAAAATGCGCTGTGTCACGTGACCTTCTTAACACAGTGTCGGGGTAGCGTATATCCTGCAGAAAGACATCTCTTGTAAACAAGATTTAGCAATCTTGGAGGGAATTTCCTGCTGTTGGTCAGATTGTTTTGAACACCACTGACCTTGCTGTAGGATCTATTCTAAGAGCGGCTATTCATCTCTGTCCTAAAATCACTTGCTTTGATGACAGTAACTGCTGGGGAGGTGGATAAGGAAATCTAGAGACACTCGTTCCAGTTGTGAGGCCTGCTGATAACCAGCCCAGACTATGCTCTGGCTAGTCTATACAGATTTAAACAGTGTTTGGAAGGAAATAGCTTCACTGAGGAAGGAAGCGAGGGAATGCGGAAAACAAACCAAAAAAATTCCAAGTATAGCATTAACCTAGGACCACGTCATGTTGCCATCGTACTGTCAATGCTGCACAGCAAAAGACATGTCAAGAATGTCTCAGCTTGCGCCCAAAAATATATTTCTAAAATGTGCTGGCATTTGTAGCATTCTCAGACACTCTTCAGACTTCCAGTCTTTATTAAGCAGATGAATCTGCACCGTTTGTTCCTACTTTGCAAAGAATGTCAGATTCCTCAACAAGAAAAAATATTCCATAAACTTGGGAGTGTAATGGCTGATTCATGGACAGTTTTTTCTGAACACAAGGATGAGATTATGCACAAAAGCCAAAGCATAGGGAGCAAAACTGACTTTATTATTTACTTAGCTTCATGTCTTCTAAGTCAAAAACTCTTCTGGGTTTTTAATCTCTCCCTATAAAAATATTACATTTATAAAAGAATTATATTTTCATAGATTTAAATGATTTATGAAAAGCAATTATTTCTTGGCTTTCTTTGGATGGTCTGACTTCATACTCCCCAAGATGTAACATAAAGTTGTTTTCATGAGTCAAATAATTCATCCTCCCCATAGTCTGAAGCCTTTCCAAAAAAAGTAAGTAATCAAATCATGGGTATTTAGGGTAAAATAAAGACAATTAAAAATTACTTCTTGACTGTGCTGCATGAAGAGAATCTTCTCATAAGGGTTGATTTCTACAGTCGCAGCATTTCGTGGGAAATCTTTCCATCCTCAGTCTGTTTGGTTGCATAATAAAGAACAGGCTCTGTCATTCTCCTGAAGTAATAATTAGAAATCATAAAAAAAGAAGGGGAGCCTCTATAATGAGGATTAACCTTTCATCTAAAGTAAATATTCAGTGCCATCATTTGAAACTGAAAATATCAAGTGTATGGCATCATTTTCAGTTACTCTGAAATTTTTAGATTCTTATGTAATAAATAAAACAAGTTTTTTGCAGTTTTATTAATTCTCACTTCAAAGATTGTAACTTTGTAAATAGAGCAAAACAGTGATATTTTTCTTGAGCAGAATCATTCCAAAAGATTTCCTCTGAGTATGAATAACAGTGTGAGTTCTTTATAGGGCTTCTTTCTAAACAGCTTTAAAAAAAAGAGACTGCTCAGGTATCAGTTTATGTAGGTAGTTGGAACCCGGGTTCTGAGTCATATAAACTAAACTCTAATTGACTACCTCTCCTTTTACTATATTTAATGCATCACTGAATGTAAGTGTTTCAGTAGTTCCTCAGAGGAGGTGTCTGATTTCAACAAAAGTGTATTTCTTACTATGTATCTGGAAGATGAAGGAGAATATTCCATTATTGAAAGCAAGTATTTTGAATTTATTATCTGGACTGATCTTCTCTCATACATAAGGAAATCAGAGAAAATTTTAAATGTGAATTCAGAATCTAGCTATGGCTCAACACTTATGAAAAGTTTGTGTTCATCAAGGTCAATGTAAAGCCTAATTTATCCCTGACATACATACCTGATGTAAAAACACTTCCATTGGACAAGGGCAACTGTGTCTTTTAATGTTTGCCCTAACAATCAACTATACTGTTTGTGAAAACTGTCGTAAATTCCCTCGCTTCTTGTCTGCAGTTGTTTCTGTACCTGTTGGTTGCAGATAGTGTGCTCTGCGTGTTGTGGAAGCAGGAGGATTACCCGACCCCCCTTCGGGCTGGCGAAGCAAGGGAGCACAACGTAGGCACGCTAGGTTTGATTGCGATTTGCAGTATGCCAAAGAGTGCATGTTCCTTTAATAAACAAATATCACATGCCTTTTTTTTTTTAAGAAGACTTTCTGTAGATGGCTTTGCAGAAGGATTTTTCTTTTTAAGATCCAAATGAGCACATAAATCCAGAGGATAGTGAGGGAGACGTAGTGGTAAAGGGAAGCGCAAAGCAAACGTAGCCTGTTCCAGTGTCCTGTTCACATTCCTAGGAGTCAAGCATCCAGGCTGTGGATAGAAAGAACCACGTTTTAAACCTGTATCATAGATGTTTCAGATATTAAAGAAACATATTCAGGAAAAAACTAGTCTGAAGAAATCCTTTTGGATACAATACAGATTTTCGTGTTGGGTTGGCAGGATACTCAGCAACAAGTGTGACTAAGCTTTCCATAATAGTGGAGTGCCTGTCATGAGGGGAGTGTGTAATCTCAGCATGAACAAACTAGTTGAGAGTTAGGCATGATATAGAAAGTTTTTGGCAAGATTTTAGTCTGCACTTTAGAAAAGGTATGACCAGACAGTCTGATGGGCCCATTTAAAATCACTGACTCTATTAACTGCTTTTTTTTCCCCACAAACAACTGCACTGTCCTAATGTAAATACAGGAGGTGATCAGTGTATGATTTTCCTGATTTAGAAAACCTGGTTATTTTACAGCATTTTTCATATTTCCCCAAACACAAGCTGAGCCTGATGACAGCATATACTAGTCGTGTATTTAGCTGTCATGGGATCATCATGGGATTTATAAAACGGGGAATTTCCTTTTTCATAATCTCTTATCCTGAGAATTAAAGGCTGTCCAGATACCTTTGTTTTAAGGGACCTTCTTATCTCCCTTAAGGTCAGGCTGGTGAACATTTAACTATTTTGAAATATCTTCTACTGTTAGTATATACTGCGTAAGTGGAACAGAGAAACCAAAAGACACTGCGCTTCCTTCTGTGGCATTTCCATCCTAATACAAAGCTCTGTTAGGTTTATGCGTAATCAGCTATCACCTTGCCCTGCCTTTCTGCGTTTCATCACTCGGTGTCCTTCTGGCCTCGCTGACACCGGCAGGCACCTTCCCCACATGCACTGTCGTGTCGGGCAGCAGCTGCTTTCTCACGTGCCGCACCCCCTTGGCCAGCCTGTGAAGTACCAGCACCCAGGGCTTTTTTTTTTTTTTTTTAAGCTTCCTGCATTTTAGAAAGAAGTTTAGTAATATAATCAATCAAAGGTTGATCAGACACACATACGTGCATACAATATTCATCATGAATTGCACATACATTTAATACCCTGCTCAAAGAATGCAGGATAGGATACCATCATTATGGGGGAAAAGGGTGAAAAATATAAAACCTCATACAGTTCTTTGAGCAAGGACTGATAGACATTGTTTCTAATTTTGGAAGTGCCTAGAAAGGGCTGATACATGACTGTACATCTGTGCATTGAGTAGATTTGATGATTTTAATGCAAACAGAAGGAATAAGAGGCCAGAAATTTTGGAGTTTGATATTTCTTTGATTCTGGTGTTGTTATATGTCTTTAAAGTTTTCATATGAGGAAAGAATGTGCATAAAACATAAATAACCAGGAGAGTGGAGAGCAAACATTTGGGTCTTGCTTTTGGTATGTACAGGGCTCATGCACTTCGCACATCTGCAGGCGCCTTAGTAAGCTAACTTACCCCGCTGATACCTCAGTGTCCCTTCAGTCAACAGAGGCAGAAACGTCCCTCCAAAGGGACATTTGTGCCATCTGTAGGGGCTTGCACACTACAACTTGGAGATCTCTCTCTCTCGCCATTTGCATTTGACACCTCAGAGTTACCAAATGCCTGTTCTCAGGCCCATCTACGCTTCCCGTTTTTCTTTTCAAGACCTTTTTCCTATTGCCCTTATAGCCATTTAGCTTAAACATTTTCCTCAGGGCTGCGTAATTTCTGGTCTCAGTAAAAGAGCTCTTTTCTTAATGTCTCTCTTTATATTCTACTTGCATTCTATTATTAATTCTCTGTTGAATTGTACCTCATAATTCTAAGAAGAATGAGAAAATTTCCCTCCAAATTGTGTTGTCAAATGTGTGCGCACATGTAATCTTCTGATTAATTCAGCAGACTGACTTTCTCGTGGAGCGTTTTCCCATATCTGATATTTTGCTGCTTTTGCTTTTTTTAGCATAATCAGGTTGTGGCTTTTCCTTTAATACATTTCCTTTAACAAATTTAATAAATGCTGTTTCAGCCCACTAGTCAGAATGACAATGTCTGCCCCAATGTTTCCTCAGTCTTCTCTTTTTAAAAGCCTGTCAGAGTATCAGTATATCCTACCACTTCAGCACAGATCAGAAACTGCTCTTCCTGCTGAATTAAGTGTTATAATGAGGCCAGAAACAGCAGCTGAAAGTGACACACCAGTGAGCATGTGTTTTTGCAAAAGGGAAGTCACCATCTGCCTGAAATCCAGCCAAGATGCTTCCTGTTCCCATCTGCAGGTGAGATGAGATACCAGTGCAACCAGCTGGTATGAAATCAGACTTTTTTATCTAGCAAGATGTTTACCTAACCTAAAGAGGTGTATGTTTATGTATTATATAACACTGGCTTTCACCCAGTCAGCAGATACTTATTTTCGTACACCACCATGCTAGTAGGTATAATGATGGAAATTATGGTGTCATTCTTTTTAGATCTGATGTGTTGTATTCTGTGATGTATATGAGTATCGCTGCTCTTAGAAACTTAATAGATTACAAATTACAGGTTTTTGAGATAATGATTGTACGGTTTAGCGACTGGGTCTTTAGGAGGATGTAAGAGAAACTAGGGAGTCAGGAATAGGTAAGCAAATGAATTAAAATGATAAAAGCATTAATCAAGAATGCTTGAGGAAGCAGAGCAGAATGACATAATGTCTTGAATTATCATATGATATCCTAAATCTCAATTGCATAAGATTAGGGGCTAGCTTTTTTAATAAAGAGATGCCAGCCATTCCAGCTTCGGGAAAGACAGAAGGGGAAGGAGGACCTTATAGCTCTGTGTCCAGCAAGGAGGGGTCATCTTTCATGTCACCAGGAAAGATGCGTTTCCAAAACTCCATAAAATCTAAGAGAGTGTGGGAAGGGTGAGTAGACCACCTGAACAACTAACAGAGATGCTGAAGTGCTTAAAAAGGATCTTAATCGGTAAATATAATCAAGAGCAGTGTTGCTATCAGTGTTGCAAATTCACATGCTTTCTTGCTTAGTGTTAGCTGAACGAGCAGGAAAGTGAAGAAAAGGCCTATAACTCACCTCAGACTTGACGTGCTGTGTTTCTTCAGAGTCCATTGACTTGGGTGATTAGTAACGCTGGTAAAACAGGGCCCCTGCCTGTGGCCTTCCTGCCCCTGCCTTTGTGCTGCTTTAAGCGTTCATGCCGCCACGTGCTGAGCCCGAGCAGGAAACAGATAGCCGAAAATTAATGAGGGATTTTGGAGGCAGGTTTTGTTGTTTGTCTGTTTTTGTCAGGTTAGTTTCCGGCCACAGCAGTTCTTGATCTAAGTGGCTGTTTGGCCTTGTGAACATTTGTGCCAGAACAAAGGCAGGGACGGGAGTGCCCAGGTGGGGATGGAAAGCAGAGGAAAGAGCCAACATTTTGGTCCCAGATCTTGTTTGTATCAGCTTAAAATGACCATGAAACCACGTTTGCCTTTAGACAGGTTAAAAAAAAAAAAAAAGTCCAGGAGATGAGCACAGCTGAGATGGCACAACATATGGTCAGAAGTGCAACTGAAGTATCCCCTGCCTTCCCTGGCCCCACTGCTACCAAAAGATCTGCAGCAGCATTTGTTGTAACAAAGGATCAGGTTCTCCTGTACTGCAGATCGTGTTTGTCATTCTTAATGTTGCCTGTATATATGTATTACTTAGCACCTCTGTAACATGAGATCACATTTACTCTACAGGACTCCATTGCCAAGCTGATCCACACTTATGTGGCCTTGCAGTTAAAATATTCAAAGTACACATTTGTTGTTCTGTTGCAAAGATCTTCACAATGGATTTTGTGGTGTAATGCAATATATGTGACCTGCTGTCAGGCAGCCATGAGCCCTGTCATGTGAGCCTAAGATTTTTTTGATAATATCTATGCATTAAAATATTCTTAATCAAATAAACAAACCAAATAGCTCCTTTTCTTTTGAGACTTCTCACAAGCTGCTTTTAAGATAATTTGTCAAGGGAAGAGGATGATGTAAGGGCATTAAAAAAAAAAAAAAACAAAACAACCTCATCATGGTAATCCCCACCCCACGAAAGTGGCAGTTAATCAGTTGTGTGGTACACAGCATTTCTGTGCTTATATTAGAGAAAATATTGCCAAAGATGTTCTTCTGGTGTGCACCAAATAGTACAATGGTCTTTAATTTTAATGCGCGCGCGTATACACACACACACACACACACACACACACACACACACACACGCTATGCCAAGACAGGAGGCGTGGAGTATTTGAGACATGGTGACGGTGCCATGCAACAATACTGTAGTTTGTATTGCTGGCAGTGCTGGCATACCACTGGCCAGCACTTCAAAAGTGTCCAAAAGACCAAAGAAACTGCTGCAAACAGAGGGCAACTTTCAGTGCCCATAGAGTGCTTTGAAGTGATTTTTAACAATGCATCCCCATAGCCTGAGGCATGCAAAAAGTATGTCTGCACAGCAGGCTGCTGAATGGAGCAAGATTTGTTTATCAGCCCCTCCATCGAGACCACAGAAACTCCCTCTGAAACAATTTATTCTTTTCTGCTCCTGCAGCTGAATGTGCCACAGGCATTTTCTGCAGGACAGATTCAGCTAATAAATGATCTGTTCACTGGAAGCGGTAGTAAGTCCTGTCTGGAGAAAGCTGTGAGCTATCTGATGTGCCTGTGAACAAAAGGGGCCAAAGACAACCTCCTGCGTTTGTGCTCTCCTCCTTGCAACATTGGTTTGAGTTTTGGTGGCAGAATGCAGCTTCCATGTAACTGCAGCCTGTTGTAGGTGGGCGCAGAAGAAACAGGAGAAATCATCTGTGCTATCATGAAGGGAGCAGTAAGTAGCTTCTACTACTTAAAGACTAGTGCAAACAATTTCCCTCCTGCAGGCTTCTGTTTCCATGCTAAACTTCGACCATTTTCTTGATGTCACACAAGCCCGAATGATGCCACCATCACTTGTCTATATTGCCTGTCTGTCTGTTCCTGTTACCCAGATAGTAGGCTCCCTGTGACCTGCTTTGGCTACGCTGGCTCTTTGTTTCCCTGCTCTGAAGACACCTTCAGCAAATATAATCCAGCTCCAAGTAAAAAAAAAATATATAATTCTGACCAGGTTTGTACCCCTAAAAACCACATTTGAGTAATTTGAAGTTAGGGTAGAATTTTGCCCAAAGTCATCTTTTCTTTGTGTGGCTAGGAAGTAACAGTAACAGAAAATGACTGTAAAGATGATGACTTAAGATCTCAGGCAAAGTGAATGTATCTCACTTTAAAGCTTAGTGAAGAAAAGAATGAAACTAAGAAACAGGATTTATTCCAGAGGCTGAGGTATAAAATGTTCATTATGGCAGTCTCTGTTTTCCTATGCATCTTGAAAATGAATCCATGACCATGTTACCCTATGGAAAAATATTGTTATCAAGAACTTTTTGGCTAAAAGATACAACCGTGCTGCAGAGTTGCATTGCAGATTTCGGGAAAAGGGGAGCTGCTTGCATTTAGCTGTCCAGAGTTTGTCGCTCTCATTTTTAAGACTTATTTAGTTGGATAGAAATAGAACCAACTTTTATATTAACAAACTGTAGCTTCAGCTATTACCCATATATTTCCATGTATTTCTGAGGGCAGTGAATAACGAATGTTTACACTCTTCTTTTCTTAATAGGAGAAGATTAGTTAAACAATTAATCCTGTTTCCATCTGTGCTGCTACACTGAGTTCTGAACTACCTGAAAAGATTCGCCAAAATAAAGTGTCAGCATTTGGTTCATCGGATACTAGCTGATATTTAGGAGTATAAACTTGATTTTGGACTGGGATGTCAGCTGCATGCACTAGCTAGAAATGAAGCTCTGACTCAGAGGGGTAGAAAAGATACAAAGGTCAAAGTTTCTGAAATTCATTTCTTCCAAGTCGGGAGTGACACCAAGGTGGAACTCATCCTGTAACCATTGCGCTATTTCGTTCTGCTTACAGATAACTGCCAATTCTTTCTAAACATCAGCGTATACCACTGTGAAGCCTGCCTCCCTACACTGCTCTTCCCCTGCCTGGCCTAAAATCTTCTCCCCCCACCACTTCTTTTTTCAGTGTTTCTTACAGCCTTGCAGACCTGTATGATTTTTAATCATCAAAGCAAAGCAGCAGGAGGATGGATTTAGAAGGGAACAAAATAACAGTCAGGGGCAGGGGGGAAGGGGAATATCTGTTTTTATGCTCAAGCAAAAAGACTTTGAATTAAGGAACAGTTCTGGTTCTGGTGCAGACATTTTTAACTGTGTTAGGAAAAAAACCTTGATCTTAGGCATCAATCGCAAGAAGGAAGACAGAGGAGGACAGTGGCAGTGATACATATGCTTTTAGTCAGTAGGCCAACAGTTGTGGTATTAATCCAAGTAATTTAAGACATAGGTACAGCTTCTTGCCCTGTACCGAGTGAATGTAGCAGCTCAAGACAGTGCTGGTCACACCTCTCCACCACTTCTCTTTTGCACTTCATTGAACTCAGCCTCCTGGGGAGAGCACAGATAGGTGAGAATATTTTAGGGCCAACAAGCTTTTAAGTATTTTGTGCAACTTTAATCTTCAAGTAAGCTCTAATGGGAGAACCCAGGCTCAGTGGTGTTAAGCCTGTAGGTGTGGGTCCTAACCCCCTCAGGCAGCACACGGAGAGCGAGCAGTAGGGAGGCAGGACGCTCAAAGCTGAGACCCATTCAGGGCAGGTTCATTTTAATGGTGGAGATGGGTGCAAATGAATGCTGCTGAGCTGTATTCTTTTTATGAATCTCAGTACAAAACACTGATTAAAAATTTCTCCTGAGATGTAGAGGACTAAAAGACAGTAAGATGTTCTTTTTCTCAAATCGGAGACTTCAGAAGGTTTGTGACTTGAGTTTACAGAGAACCTGCAGCAGCTACAACTGTTGCATTTTACTTGGCTGTCAGCGCTGTGTATAAGGTTTGGCCTCTGACTTTGGTTATTCCCTTTTATATAATTATTTATCTAATTTTTTCAACCCAGGGATGATGTTTAACACAGATGTCATATTTGGAGTGGTAATATTAATCCTACTTCAGTACCCAATATAATTCCATGTGGGACTGATACAGCATTCCTATTTTATGTTGAAGCTAACTCTTTTTCCTTTGAAAATGAGCATGAGGCAACTAGCAGTCCCTAGGTTTGATTTGTAGCTCAGAACCAGCCAAATTTAATATCTAGCTCCAAACAGAGCTTGATCATCTACTCACCTGTTTATGCCCCTGCTCCCAGTCTATTTCATCCCAAACTTGGCTCCTTATAAAGCCTCCGTTCCTCTGAGTGGTGCTACTTTTATTTTTGGCTGAAGTGCAGCTCTAACTCTACTAAATGATTAACTAGCACAGGGTTTCTTTGTGTGAGCTTAGTGTATGGACCCCTTCAAAGAACTTCCAATTTTACTTGATTCTCAGGACAACCCCTCAAGGGCTGAGTCACCAAAAGATGGTTTTGTCTTTTCTTCCCCACCCTTTCCCTTTTTTTGCCAGTTCTAAACAACCATAAAATATCTGCTACACACTTCTGTGATGTAGTGAGAGTAATAATCAGCCCTGGGCCAAGTCACGTACAGAAGCAATAGAAGAGGATTTTAACTGAACAGGAATGTTATTTATCTCTAACTACTTACATTTAACTGTGTTCAGAAAAAAAAAAATCCTCTTCTTTTGACCAAAATAAACCTCCCAATGCAGATGTTCACCAAGTATCCAAACATGAATAAAAGATTTTTGGGAGAACACTCAGAACCTAAATCCCCAAATCCTTACACGGATTTTCTTCAGTCAGAACTCCCTTTTAATTAATTGAAGCTGAAGAATGAGTAAAGCATTCAGAATTTAACCGTCTCTTTACATAGCTATAATTTCTAAAGGTTAGGCTTTATAATTTGTACACTTTTATAAAGCATTTTAGCAGCAAAGTCACAAGTTACAACCGATCTCCTAAAAGCAGAGAAATTGAAGCCAAGAGCTTTTTACTAACTCGAAATTTGCTGCTGCAAGGGATAAATTTGCCAGATTCCAGTATGTGGGTCATTTGGTTTGCCAGACCATCCAGTGTATGAACAGCCTCATTTCTCTTATTCTGAGGAGAGAAGAGAATAAATAAACATTTTGACCATTTTAAGCTTTTGGTGTTTTCTGGGCAAATGTATTACAATGAAAAAGTGGAATATGGAATGAATTATATTTAGATCGTTGCTGCGAATTTGCTGTTTCTTAATACCCATGCTGTCAGAGCCCACCCTAACAGTTTGCAGTATCTATCTACTGCCAGAACAGGCACTAATTGGTTGAAGAAGACCAGACTGGTAAATTAAACTACTGCCAAATAGATTCAAATAGAGTAAAAGACAATTTACGGGGCATTTTGAACAAACATGTATAGCCACTGCCCTCGCTTTTCCTCTCCTATCAATAAATACAGAAATTCATATTTCTGTATGAGCTGTCAATAAAATAAATTTCATGACTGAAAAGGAAAACAGACTTCACAACATGAAGTAAACTTCACAAACGTGAAAGCACATTTTCAGTTTATTTTCCCTCCATGCATCACACTAGCTCATAGTCCAAACTTTGCTATAAAATTTCCTTAGCATCATGAAACAATAATATAATTTATTTCCCATATGATATAGGAACGTGTTACTTCTTAAGGGCATACTCTGGAAAGTGTATTTTGTGGTTCTGGGACAGCATAATCAAATAATGACTAGGCTAAAATCCTCCACAGCCCAATTACATAGTTAATTTTGCTCCCCCCCCCCCCCCCCCCTGTTTTCGCTAATTAATTAATTCTGAAGTTGCTCATTGGGGGTAAACTGTATTAAACGCTTCCTACAGTCAGACCTTAAGAAAGCAAGAAAGTAAAATCTATGGAAGAATCTATTCATTGTAATCAAATAACAACTTATTCTGTGCAAAAATGGATGAAATTCAGTTCAGTTAAGCATGTCCTTGTGGCAGGTTTACTTTCTTATGCTTTGTTTGAGTGAACTTGTTCCTTATTGTCTCTCATGCACAGGGCAGCTGTTCAGATGAATAGTTTTTAGGCTATGTTATGCAGACATGCTTTTTTTGTTGTTTTTAACTGCAACATTTCTGTGCTTTGGCTTTCTAACATACAACATGTGATCTTTGTTAAAACCCTGCTGTGGAATGCTGACATATACACAGGATTATTTTCCCTGCCAGGATTTCATATAGATTTATATGAAGTTTTAAAAAATGCAGACTCAACTTTTATTTTCCATTCAGAGAGAAACACAGCTGTCACGTTGGTGACAAATAGCTTTTAATTTAAAACTTTTGGCTGAAAGGAATAGGCATCTTTCCTGACCACACTGTAGCAGGATATAACTAACTACATCCTAGGAGCTGAGAACCACATACACTGCCTGTAGGTAACTGAACATAATATTTTACCAACTGCTTCAGAAAAGAGCTTTTCTTTATTTCAGCTTTCCTAAAAACAGACAGTGCAACCTCTTTGACTGCTTCCTCTTACAACTGGGATTAACTGAATTTCTGAACCTATCTAAGATTGCCATCTATGGACACAGAGCAGAAAGAGAGATGCCTTTTCCTGGAAGGGTGAAGGTACAGTAGGAAAGGAAGGAGAATATGTGAAGATTTATGCAAAGGTTGCCAATAAGACTTAACTCTTTTTGTCAGAAGCTAGTAGGAAGTGAATGCTTTCTTCGCAACAAAATTGCAAGTTAAGGTAAGGGCAGCAGAAGCATGAAACTGTGCATGTGTTCAAGGGGAGGAATCACTTGCTCAAACCGTGGATTAATTGCAAGGCCGATCAATAACCCTTGCGGAGAATGGTCTCTGTAGCAGCATATACCCAGCCTGAATTCACTGACATGATTTCTGGAGTAATCCCCTCGAATCTTGCCCTTGCTGTAGGGTTTGCACCTGTAGGGTGCAATATTTCTTTGTTTCTTCTTTTAAACTCCTGCCCATTTAAGTTGTTCAGACGATGCGGTGACGAGACAGCTGAAATATGGTGCTGGGGCAGGGAATGTCAAGTGCAAAACGTGTGTAAGCCATCTGTAGGGCACTCGATTCCCCAGCATCTGCTCCCCTGCATTCCTAGGTCTAGGGCTAAGATCTTCTCCCGGGATGCATGAAGAGGCTGTGTCGCTCGTCCTTGCCGAAGAAGGGAGGGAGCGCTACTACAACTGGGCTCCTTAGAGCTGCGAGGCTGGATGACTTATTTCTACCCTTCCCACCGCAGAGAAACACTGTCTTTGGTAGTTGGTGTTGTTTTCCTCTTTGTGGTATGACAACCACCTTGATGTGGCTTTAGGGTAACCACCCTGGGAGCGTCCCTGGCTGTGGGGCTCCCAGAGGCCCACTGCGACGTGAGGAAGCTGGGCGCCAGCTGAGGGACTCTGCACGGAGGCCCTTGCAGGCATGCCCGCTCCCCAGCAAATCCCTCAGCACCCCTACGAGGAAAACTTGCCTGCCCACCCTCACCTGTACTCAGTCTTTTTTGCCAGTGAAGGAAATCAGAGATTTCCTGGCTCGGGATTTCAGTCATTATAAATAAAGGTGCTTTCTTTTATGTTGGTGGCACTTCGCCGCAGCAGCTGAGATCTGAGCCTGCTACTCAAAACAGATACAAATGTTTACACGGCCTATTCCCAGGCTGAGATTCCAAAGTATAAGATGAGTCTGAATGTGCTAAAAATCAGGTCTGAGGGAGGGATTGCAGGGAGTTTGTCAGGAATGCCCTGGGCTGATTAGAAGAGATTGCTCTGTAGCAGTTTTAAATACTATTTTTGTTACGGAGTGTTACAGATTTTTCCTGTCTGATAAATAAATGTAATGTTATTAATGAAACTGAAATTTAATTAGTGAGGACTTAGTGTCTTCTTCAGTCTTTGTAGGAATGGTCTTTTCCTCTCCCCTTCACCAATTTCATGTTCCAAATCAAAGCTAAAAAGATGAATTTCCATGATATAATGCAAAAAAGGTGGCTTGCCTACCTCAGAATAAAAATATATTAAGGAACTTATTACCAGAAGTCAATTAAACTATCACACTTCAGTAAGGCTAATAAATGTGGTCATCATGTGAATGATTGAATGTGGTAAACAATACAAAATCAACATAACATATCTAATAGCTCTTTAAAAGCTTTCCAGTTTTCTAAAATGCTATTGCCAGAACTTTTATTCTGGTTGTAAAGTATTCTAGTTGGAATGGAATAAGAGCTTCAAATCTTTGTACCCTTCATGTAATAAAATCTTTTATTAGTTCTAAGAACTGAGTGGAATACTGTAATGAGAGGAAAATACTGCTCTGAAGTTACTGCACCTCTAGCTGTGTATTTCTAGGTAAAAAGTCAAAGGAAAGGAGTTTGAGCTTTACCCTGTCTAAACTTATCTGCAAAATATACTCAGATACAGTTTGAAAGACAGAGACAAATAGTGTGTTTAACCTTAGGAGGTGCTTGGGCTTTCCCTAATCTCGACCTGCCACATAGCTGAAAGTGGAAGCCTTTGAAATGTTTTTACAAAAATATTTACTTTTTATTAAAATTAGGAATGAAGAAGATTAACAAGGCTTTTCCTCTCCCTTTCTTTTTAACCTTGCAAACAGTTTAGACATGAACCTCTGCAGGTCGGCATGTTCTGTTGTGTTTATCTGATAGTGACGGAACAAACTTCAAATATCTCAAGGGCTCAGTGTAATCTGTTGAGCATAGAACAGCACTTTCTAAAGATTCTGTGGGAATCTTTTCATGACAATTACGCATTAAAAAAAGGGAGGGAAAATGCACATAATGAGTCAAAGCTGCAGAATTTGGACATCCTGAAATCATTTGCTGCTTAAACTCTGAATGTTAGATACATTGTCCGTTTGCTCCTCTTATTGACTTACTGACTAACCCTGGAGCTTTTTATATTGAAAACTAGGGTAGAGATATCAGGAAAAGAAATGAACATCCAATCCTGCAGTCTTATCCAGGGAAAACTCTCTTTTTTTTCTTTAACAGAAGCAAAAGCTGTTGGAAGCAAAACAAAACAGAAATTTTGTGTCAGTCCCAGTGCATCTTCCTATACAATAAACACACCACAAATTAATCACACACTGAATATTTTTTGGCTCTTTCAGTTCTTTTTCATAGCCCTACTGACATCTCCATAAGCCTTTTGGCAGTTAAGTAAACTTTTCTGCACTCATGTTTGCCATAATTTAAGAGTATATTTTCCTGTTTCTAATCATCTACGATCTCCTGTAATGCTCACTCATTATAACAAGCTCCCAAGCAGCATTAGCTGTTGATGACAGAGTGCATGATGTGTGACATCTCCATGCTTTTCCTGCATGGAGGAACCCTGTTGTGTCCTGGCCAAAACAACAAGTAGTAAAATGACTGACAGAGAAACAAGGAAAGGGAAGGTGTGACACCTGGGAAGGCCACTGAACTTTGAAGCTGTGGAGCAGCACTTGATATTTGTAAACAAGCCCGCTCAGTTTATTTTATTTAACATCTTTTCTTTCTGATTTACTTCCTATTGATACATGTCTACATAATTCTTTGTGAAACAAGGAAAATTGTATGTGGAGCTTACTTTTTCCACAGAAAAACTTGATTCTCTGTTCAGTGATGAACACGCAGGTGGCTTGTGAAATGTTTCACTTGGCCCATTTTCTCTTAGGACCCTTGACCTGCAGACTCTCTGCTCCAGCAGTTTGAGAAGGAATGCATTTTCTAATGCTGTTTTGCTAGTGTACATTTTGTTGATGCGGCTGTTGAATTACAGAAGACAACTTGCACTGCAAGTCAGCCGTGGAAATGCTTGTCTTAAACATGTTAACTCATTCCCACAGTCTTGACAAAAGCCCAAGACAGCTGGTAATCTGTATTAAATAAAGAAAAGACAGGTGGTTCGGGTTTATATTCAATTTATTTATTAGTTTATTATGTGGCTTGAAAGTCTGAGAAGAAATTTAAAAAGGTTTTGTCTCAGTTACATAGGTTTTAATACTAAATACGTTCCTTTCAACCAATAATAGCAATTGTGAAATGTTTTCAAGCTTTTTCTACATGCCACTTATACAAAATATATGAAAATGAAACCAGTGAGTCTGGCCAAATACAGAAGTGAGTATGAATTCTCTGGTATATCATAGCAGCAATGGCAGCATTAGAATTTAATCACCTGTTATTTGGACAGAAGGTTATGGTTGCCAATGGAGAGATACTAACTCGTATACTTTTTCAACCCAGTTTTCTAAAGAAATGAGGCTTATGAGATAACATTGTGTCTCCATATATCCATGTCCTTCTCCCTGTCTGTAACTGTTTTTGATGATGGGTAGATATTTCTGAGATACTACACACCTATTAAGCCTTGTGAAAATCAGTTTTTGGATGGAAGACACTCAAACTGGTGGGTGAGCAGAGCAGCAACCTGTCCTGTTGGCTTAGCATGTGGCCAGTCAGCACACACAAGGCTCAGAACAAGCCAGAAGAGATGTCCTCTCTTCCTAGGTGGTTATGAGGAGATCCAGGAGTGAACTGAGATGAATGGAGGTGGCGAGGAAGCAACAGATGTCATGGGGATGTGACACTGGACTTAAAATTTATAGTTCGCAGAAAGTGCCCATTGCCATAACTAGCAGTTCACTTCACCTGGTCACATTTGTAAAGCAGGGCAAGTCTTCATTGTGCCTATACGGAGGTGCGTCAGAGTTAGTATCAACTTCGACTAAACAGAATTGATGATATCAGTAGATAAGAATGCTTGTATAAGAAAACAAGATAGCTGTTTAAAAATGAGGTTGCAGATTATGGTCCTGCTTTATGTCCTAACTCTTCCTCCTATGTTTCTGTATTGTAGTCTGTATGCATACAGTTTCTTCACAGGTGTCTCCCTACACGGTTATAAGAGCTAAATGAGGAGTTTAGCTAAATAAGGGCTGTAGGCTAAGTGAGCCATCCTGGATCTCTTTGTTGGCCAGTTAGGGCTCAACATTGCTGTGGGTTTTCCATTGTGAGGCTCCCGTGATATCTGTGAGTTGCCCATTTGTTTGTACCATCTGCATTCATTCAGGGATACCCTCAGCTTTTGGGTCAGCACTTGGATGAAAAGCTTCCAGACAGCACTTGAACTGTTCTGCAAGAAATATTGTGGGCTTGGTGCATAGTAATGAGTCAATGACAGGGCAAGGTCTTGGGGAATCTTTCCTGATAAAGGCTTTAAGCAAGACATGACGACCGAATCTTAGCATAGCTGGAATCACTAGGAGGCTCACAATTGTTTTAACTCGTAGCTTGTTAAACTCACAGCTTACATCCATTTTGTGTATTCACTATTTTCTATATTTACGAAGACGGGATTTGACTTATATTCTCAGACATACTTCCTCTTGCTACGTTATCCTTCTACTCCTTGTTGTGGCCTCCAGTGAAAATGATAGTCTGTTTTGACAAGTTATTTACAAACAACAGTAAGACACAGTTCCTGCCCCAAGGAGCTTACACTGGGCAAGACAATGGGAAAGAGAAATAATGTGATGACATAACTCTCTCAAAGTTATGCCTTACGGCAGGGGTCATATGGGAATAGAAGCTAAGCCTCCTGGTACTCAATACACTGCCTGCTTTTATTCTTTCTCTCCCCTTCCAGTTTCTACCTTGGTCCAGCCTCCTGTCTAGATTTTTCTCCTTTCCTCACCTTCCTGTCCCCTTATGTTCTGTCCCCCATGAGTAACGAAAATATCCTTGGCCTCCCTCTGAATGGGGCTTGTCTTCTCTCCAGTGGTTTTTCAACTGTTCTCAGGTGCTGCGTGACTACACAGCTAGCAACACCTGAGCTAGCTAGTTTAAAGTTTGCTGAGGTATGTCTGCATGAGTCACAGCTGCTGTAGTGATTGAAGTTTCAACATATCTGGAGACAGCCAACTTAGACTGATGGTAGTAATGCCAGGTTATATATTTATGCGTTATTCTAGATAAAATTATCTGTAGAGTCCCAGGGACTCCATATTTCTCAGTATTATATTGAACTGAAGCCTAACTAGTAACAGAATGGAGAACTTTCACGGTGCAATTTTCCGCTCTCTGTATGCTAATGTATCAGGTGAGTAATAGTCTTAAATAATTAACATCTTTACCACTTTGCTTGTAATGTTCCTTAGGAAATAACATGGCCACTACTGCTTCTGAAGAAACCCTGTAGAAGCTGTGGTATGTTTGTCTAGAAATCTAAAATGGAGTTGGACTTCCATTTTTAAAAGAGCAGCATTGTATTATTTTGGATAAGTAGGTGATTTCTTTCTGCACTTGTGAGATCAGTTTGCTCGGGTTTTTAATTAATTCTCTTTTGCAACATTAGGTAATAGAGGACAGTCATGAAGAGCTCCAAATTCTCTACGGCTTTGAAATATTAAAAGCTCCATCAGCATATTGGTCTAATTCCCAATGTGACCAATTAAGTGGGAGGAAACAAGAGTGGGAAGATATAGAGGTTACTTGAGCAGTTTCCTTCAGGCATTGGGCAGAGTTTGTCTGGCAACCTCTCTTACAGCATGAGGAGAAAGTTGGAGAAACTTGGCAACTGTGCACCAATGAACAAAGAAAAGTGTAGTGGCTGCCTCTGTTAATGGTTGGCTGTGGAGGAACAGAGAGCTCAGCATTTGCAAACCACTCTGCAAATTAAACTATCTGCTCTTGATAGCTGGAATTTTCACTGAGGAATGGGCTGTGCTTATTTGCACATATGTAATATTGCCCATTCCTATGCACTGCATCAGTAAAGTTTTCAATGGGGTTTACATTACCTGTATGCTAACCTTGCTACTGTAACTCTACCATATTCTGCACCATTACATTTCTGTTTCTGCAGAGATGGGCAGTCATTTTATTTTAAGGTCAGAAACCTACACGATGTCGTGGACATTTTGATTCTTCTTTGTTGTAGACGTAAAATAAGCTCTTCAGTTAAAATGCTCTTTCTGCTTTGTGTATATGAAGAAGTAGGACATGCAAGAGAATATGGGCCTAGCCCTGCAAGCTGTTATTCACGAGTTACTTCCTTCACTTTACTGAATTATTCACATGAATATGTTTGCAGAATATAGTGCTACTAATAATACTAATTATATATAAAAAAAAAAGTTAAAGGAGTGTTTCTTGCCCCCAAAAACTAAAAGAATTTATTTTCATCTTTAAAATTGCAGTTAATACAGTTTTCACAAGAAAGATTAAAGTTTTAGTTTCAGCAAGAAATGGTTTTCTTATTGCACATCTTTTGGGAAAAGAGAAACTTTAGGTCATGAAAATTCCTATAGTATCTTGCATTAAAAGCATTAAACACTGAATTAAAGAACATAATTCAGATTGAGTTCTGCTGACTGTGCCAAAGATGACATCGTTGGCTGCTGGCTGTGTCCAGATTTTTAGAGCAGGTGTGTTGACTCATTCTCTGAGAAGCATGAGGAGAAACGCTGGCCTCGTTCCAGCCCTATAATGCGGGGCTAACCCAGTCCCATTACTACTTCGGGACTATCCACTGCTGTCAGACAGAACAATCTGCGTGGAAATGCTAAGTATTGTTTTAACATGATATTCCAGAGAAAGTAGTGATATTCTGTCCAAAGGCTAAGGGATGGTTCACAGCCAGGCAGTTATATCCCAAGGTCTAGTCATTCTACAGCAAACGCAGGTTACGCACCGGGAGGTTTACTGTGCTGGCAAAAGCAGCAGGCCCTCAGGTGGTGATTTTTCCCGAGAGTGTTGCGGGATGCTTGGCCTGCAACTTCTGACTGGTTTTGGAAAACATGAGACTTCTCCAACACATTTTGAATTGTTGCAATTTTTATATGAAGACTGTCAATGTTTGCTTTAGTATTTAACAATGCCGGTGTTAGGTACCATAAACTTCATTATATTTATCTTTCTAGCTACTGGCTAAGCCAGCTACTTAGTTATCTTTTTTTTTTTTTTTCCAAATGATGTGTCTTATAGGACATTTATAGGAGTACATTTTAAATGAATGCATGTATTACAGATAAGATACTAAGGATTTTACTTTCTGATTTATTTCCATTCAGTAATTATATACCTTTTTATTAATCTAAGGAGTAGATTGGTACAGTGCAACAGTGAGTGCACAGAGTATGTCTCCCTACCCATTCCTCCTGTCCACTTTGCCCTTTCTTTAAACCTCCCAAGAAAGTTTGGAAGAACGCATTGACCTTGCAGAGTTACCCCAAAGTGAACAGCATCTAAGCTCTTGTGAACACAGAGAGGAAGACACCTTTACTGAAAACTCTTTTCATATAGCTTCCCCCATGACTGAATCCAATGGTCATTAGTATTATTGACTGAATTATTTTAAAAAGCAACAGTTGCGTCTAACAGAAGTGCTAGTGTTTGAGATATCCAGTGTCATAGCAATTAAAACTTTGTAAGTTAAAATAAGTGCTTCAATTGCATGCAGAAGTAACTTGGAAACTGCCGAACCACTCTATGGGCTGCTCGAAATTCATGGACTAGCTTTCTGGCCAGGTGGAGAATACAGTCTGGAAGTAATGAAAGCCCGTGACACAATGTTGTTTACATTTCTTTGTAGGTGACAAATGATCATTTGTGTAGTCTGTTGGCAACTGGTAGAATGAAATTAGGAATCTAATCAGCAGACCTGTCACGTTTACTGATAGCAGTAGCTAACATCTTTGTTGCCAGTATCAAAATGTTAGGGAGAGACTGGGTCTGCCCTCAAGGACCAGTGCGAATATGGAGCAGCTCTGTTGAAGTCAGTAGGATTATGGCAGCCTAAAAACTAAATTAGCTCCGAATATCAGAGGCTGATCTAACAGCCTCACGATAAATACTGATTGGGATTGCATTTTCTGGGGAGGCTTACACTGCCATCCCATATCTATTGTGTGAGAAAACAGGAATTCATGCAGAGCTGGCAAACATCCACCTTTCACAGACACTTAATCTTGATAATAATAAAAAAAAAGCATCTGGAAATATGTCACTAAAATCTCTAGTTATTCATTTTGAGAGTTTTTAATTTCATAGTCAAAACTGTCCTTTGAAGTACATTTTTAACTGTTGAATGCCTGTGATTATTTTCTTCAAGGCATCTGTTTGTTTAAGCAATGCTTTCCTACAAAGTTTTGTGTTTTTGTAAAGCCAAATAAATTATTAAAAATGTATTTATTTAATAGCATGATTCTACATTAGATTAACCATAAACACTGGTTCCGACTCTCCTCTCTTTTGCTTCCTCAAGTAGTTTTCTAAACTTGACAGGGATATTTGAAAGGGGAAATCAAGATGTGAAGGAAGATGCTTGGTGTGGTTACTGCATGGCAACACACATTCCAGCTCACAGCTAATTAAAGGCAATGCAGACATCTGAGAGCTGGGAACAAACTGGGATGTTAGATCTGCTTATTTGTACAGTAAAATCTTTTCCACAAAGTATTATTTTACTTCCCAGAGCCAAGGGCAGTCTGCAACATCAATGTCAGCAGAAGCTTAATGTTGTATTAATGAGGGATAGTAAAAGAAGATGTAGCTTTATTAACTCAGCATAGAGATATACGATGGACCAAAACATTAATCATAAGCATTCCTCTATTGACCTCCCGAAGGGCCAGACTCCTCCAACTAGGCTTATTATTCCCCACGGGAATAATAATATCCCATTTCAACAGTGAGAACCAAACAGTTGTCTTGGATTTACTTGATGGATGGGCTAACTATTTTTATTTTTTATTTCTTTAAGAGGAATACCATCCCTCTCCTTTTTGAGATCAGACAGCATGGTAATGGGCAGAGTCTGAGAATATCTGCTGTATGGGATCACTGGTGATGTACTAAGTACTCCCGCTCGTAAATACCAAGTTTTCTTTCTCTGAGCAGCTTCTTTTCGTGACACTATTTCCAACATATGGAAAGTTCATTGCTTAATATAATACGGGCAAAACTTCTCTCTTTTCTGTGTTGTATCCAAAAGTGACCTAAACATAGTGAAATAATAACTCCACATTTATTAATATTGTAAGATTATCAGCCAGCTGCAGCAGATTTTCCAGAGGGTATACTGACAACTTGCATATGTGTTTGCAAATGTTCTGTTTTCAGCTTCTCTGAATTATATATGTTCGTGGGTAAGTCTTGTCAGGGAAAACACCCTTGGCGTGATTATTTTTGTCAGTATAAAAGGGAGTCCTTGACTTTCTGGAATACCTTTGATGTAAAGTTAGAAGAATCAGGCCCTGCTTCCTCTGGAGTACCTGTTGATTTATTAGCAAGGAATAGCCTGGCAAAACTGTTCAGTAACTCTTTTTCAGTCCAGTTTTTGCAGCATCAGTCTGTTTCATAAGATAAGAAAACAGAGATGTGAAAAAGGGAGTCACTGTGCTGAAGCATGTACCATCTCAAGTCATTCACTAAAAGAGTTTCCTCATCAACTTTCTGGGATCTTTATTCCAGAAAAATAAATTCTTGTTTGTTTGTTTCCTGGTAAGTGTTAGCTCTTACAAAAATAGTAAATCTGAGCATAAACTACAGCACAACGTTTTCTATTAGCTATTCAGCCTTTTCTATTAGCGAGTGTATTTTGTTCCCCCTTTCTGAGGTGAGTGAAACGAGTAGGAGCTAGATCCACTCCCAAGCCAATGGGACAGAACAGGGAATGTAACTAAACCTCTTCCTTCTGGACTTAGGAAGATAAAGTGTGATTGTGTGTGAGCCCACGCGCACTTTGCCGTAGCCCTCAGAAACCCACATCAGTGTGATTTAGCAGCAAAAATGGCTGCAGCAGATTTCTTCTGTTTCCCTAAGCTGTTACCATGCAGTACCCAGCTTCTGGTCATCTCTTGGCCAGTCTGTGAGGAGGATCTGATGACCTTTTTGTATTTACTAACTGGGGTTGAGTGTAGTATACAGCTCAGAGGTTGAGGCTGGCATGTTTGCACTGAACACAGCAGAATAATAATGGTATGCATTTAATTTAGTCGGCCTTTTCCGAGTCAGTCATGTATATGCCCAGTTGGAGAACAGGCATAGTTGTATTGGTTTTTATGTATCGGTTCCCACACAAATCCAGCTGTGCACCAGCCCTGACACCAAGTTCTTTTTTTGCTGTTGTTATGCTGGAGGCAACACTTGAAAAAAATATTTAACTAAGTGCCATGAAATGACTTCATGAAAGTTGCAGGGCTCCAAACATAGCCCTGAGAACATACACAGTAAAGGAGAAAGACATTCCTCCTACAGTCCAAGTTTCGAGAGGGTGGAGATTGAAGGCTGGGAAGCTACAAATCCAAGATTTGGAAGTCCAGGATCAGTAAATCAATCTGCTGTGCAATCTCTCTCCTGCCTTTCTATGGAAGTCTTCCGGCTGAAGCAGTCCCTAGGCCTCTCAGCCAGTCACCTGGGTCCCAGGACCTGGGACAATGTTGCAGGCTCTTGGTAGGCACTCTCAAGGGCTCTGTGGGAATTGCAGGCTGTCAGCAAAATCTGCCTCGAAAACAGAGTAGAATGTGAATAAGCCCCTTTCCCTCTGACAAAGGAGAGGTTCAGAAGCAGAGAAGATTTTTCCAGCAATTAGACTCAGAGGAGACTCAACAGAGGCGACTTAAAAGGCAAACATGGCTGAGCAGGAGAGGCTGGAGCTGGGAGTTCGAGCTTGGAGCATATTAAAAGCCAGATCCATGGTAGGTCATGGAGGCCGTGAAGGCAGAGCTTGTTATTTCCTCTGTGAGCTTACACTGTGGCTTGTTTCATGGGTACTTGCAGCACACTTAGCAATGACAGGAGAAAACGTGCACCACCTGTAACCTCTTTTCTTCGGAGTGCCTCCTACACATGCTTAGTACTGTTCCCAAGAAAGCGTCTGCAGGTAATATTGCATGACTGCTGTCATGGGTGACCCTTATACATGGTCTCTGTAGGCAATGCCAGTGTGATAGAAAGTCATGCTTGTGCTACAGCAGGGACTTTCAGGATGCTCCCTCATGTCTTTAGACTCTCCTTTAAAATTCCTTCTGTTGTGTCCATCATTTCTTTACCCTTTATTTCACCTTATAGTGTTTCTGTAGTATTAATTCTGATTGCTGTATTTATATTTTGATACTGCATAACCAGCAACTTTCATGTTCGGGAAAAATTCATTATTTGTGTTTTCACAAAAAAAAAGGCAATTTTTTTCACTCATTTTTTTCACTCATATAAGGCTGGCCCTGCCAAATATTGTAACATTAAAGGAAATAAAAGTGGTTCTACTTGGAAATCTTATGCAAAAATCAAGTCATACACTGACTCTTGAACAAAATAGCTGCAAGCTGCAAACGACACAGGCTTTAAATGCAGATTTTAAGGAAATAGTGGATAATTATGTTTAATTATATTCCATTAGGAAAAAAAATGCTATACAGCATTTCACATGTAATTGCCTTGGTAAGGAAACTTGATTGTGAAAGTGTTGAAATGTCAATTATACATTCATACACCTGTGCTCAGGAACCAATTCACCTATGCTTAGTTGTGCCAGAAAATGTACTGTACTGTGTGTGCAAAGGAGATAAAATCAGTCGAAACAGATGAAATTGCTGTGCTGTCCCACTCTTGCAAAATGGAACAATTCCCATTTTCCTAATATTTGATACTACTGAAGTTGTTTCTGAAAAACCTACTTTTGCAGCCTGTGTTTTTCCCAGTTGGCATGGCTGAGTAGTGCATAACAGGAAGTTTTCTGTCATTTTAAAGACTTCTGAACCAGACTCCAAATGAAGTCCCTTCTGTTCAATTGTCTTCCTGAGATATATGACCATTAGAATAAATTTCAGATATATATCTCCCAGTAGTCAGACATCCTCAAAGGGCAAAATTGTTCTCTTATTTTATATCCAAACAAGCCTTTGGCATCAGAATATTCATATAGCTATAAATGAAAGATGAGGATCTTTCAGCTGTGGTCAGAGAGGTTATATGGAAGTAACTGAGAGAAGAATTTCATCCCAAATATGTAAACAGCAGCAAATACCAAAGTTGAAAAACTGGGTGGAGAAAAGAGAAGAAGGAATAGGAAAAGAAAGGAAACTTTCGCTTGGTTTCAGACAGAGCTGGGCCAGTTCTAGCAAAAGATCTAGCAGAAAGTTTTTGCTCTGCCATTGTCCTTGCTAGAGCCATTGCCCCAGTTAGATGGCTAGCCTGGCTTTGTAGTCTGAGAAAACTGAAGAGCTCTAGAAATCTGAGTTTTGGAGTTTTAGCTTAAACTAAATGGACCTACAAATCATTTGGAGGGTTACCCATCACTGAATGCCAAAAAATAGGAAAATGATCCATGGTCGAGTACTCTGTGTTCCTGTCACAGACAGTTCTGAGGACTCACTGTCTTATTGCATAACGCTGGACTCTAGTAACAAAACATCTGTTAGCTGCGAACGCAAGCTGTGGATAACTGCAGCATTAAAGTGACAAACACATATCCTTGGATACTTAAAATTACTTCCATAAAGGGGTACCAAATTGTATAGCTACATTGGCAAGATTACTTCTTACATTTAAGTTTCCAAATAACATAACATAACCACAACTTTTATTCTCGGACAAGATGACTACAAATGTTAGTGGTAAGGTAAAAGCAAACCACAAGGGATGTATCCCCTGAATAGATAACGTACACCAAATACAAATCCATACATCAAATGCAATCTGTATTTTCTCCTCCCTTTCCAAAACAGCACAGACCTTACATTCCGTCATGACACCCTGGATACAGTCATCACATTTAATGTCAAGACAGTGACTTTTTTATGAGCAATGTGCAGGCACCTAGGTTAGCTCTCCTCTCTGGGATGGAGAAGATACTCCCTTTTCTGGCCCTCATAGCCCTGGCAGTATGGTTGAAAGGTAGCAGTAGTTCTATGGATGTTGAAGACAGAAAATTCCAGCCACCTTGGGTCTTGTGTTGGGACTAGTTGATCTTCTTTTTCCCTCTTGCTACAATGGTGCAAAAGCAATGCACGAGCTGGCTGAATCCTGGAGGGTTATGGGGTGCTGTGAGTGGTACAAAAGAGTACAGCCTAAGAAAGGGGAGCATTCCAAGTTTTATTCTCATTTTTCTCAGCCAATTTGATATATAGCTGTGGAAGATGCCTATACTGTCCATGTGCTTCATTCTATCTGACTGTAAAATGAGTGTTTATGCATTAAAATTACTTGGAGACTAATTCACTGCTTACAGCATGCTTTGTGAACCTCAGCTGAAGGGCACTGCAGCAAGCTAAACAAATGTATTTCCTCATGCAGTACTGTAAGCTCCCTAGTCCCTTAATAGCACAGATGGAAATGGCCTCTTTCATAATCTTTTGCCTTTGAATTCATAATTTGCAATCAAATACAAAAATACTCCATTTTCTGAACTCAAACTATAATTATAAACCACACGCTTTCTGTTTTTCTTTTCCATGTGAAAGCTGTAGAATACTTAGGTAGATCGTAGCACTTTGATTATTAATGATCTCTAAGAAATTACTGGCAGTAATTAGAAATGAATGTTTTCCTGTGTCATATAATCAGTAATCAGAAACTGCTGGGAAAAACAGTGGTGAAGTGAAATCAGTCCCTGTAATGTGTTTTGACAAGTCTCCTCATTAAGAAAATAATTACTCAAACCACTAAGTATGTAGGAAAAATATATCTTGCAAGTCTGGCAAATGATGAACATGTTCCTTCTAATTTTCATCAAATTTTTCTATGAAATGGAAGAATCTCTGAAATATATCTGTAATTGCTGCTAACCCTCAAAAGGGAGGTATCCAAGACTGTAATTTCTAGTGCCAAAACAAAACAGATAGTTGGCAGTCAAAGCACACCCACCCATAAACTACATTTTGGTCAAAAGTAGCCAATTCCGTTTTAACTCTAAGGCTCACATCCCAGTCTTAGCTCATCACAGATGGGTGCCTTGTCTTTCACAGCTGACTGAAACATCGAGGTATCTCCAGCAAAATGGGGCTTGATGAGATTGCATTGTTTGCTGATCTGTATGAACTTGCTTTTGTTAGTATATATTTCCTGCCTTCGTTTGCACAGAACACTAAGCTAATTTCCAGTGATATTCAGGATTATCCCTTTTTAAGTCTCTATCAGGACTTTCACTATGGAATCAGTCACCAGATGAGAAGATGGTCCACCTTATTTAGAATTACTTTCTGTCACTCTTTCATTTATTCTTTCTCCCCCTTCCCATGCAATTTTACCTGTAGGAGTGATTCTTCACTTTATTCTTCACTTCTTGGCATAATGAAAAATCAAAGTGGTTATAGTAAGGTTGGTTATTTCTGTCCTTGAATTGTTCAAGGGAACAGGAATGAATGAAGTAGAGGTTAATGTTAACTAATAAAACAGACTTTGATATGAACTTGAAGCTGCTCCTTTTCCTACTGCAGATGCTATCAGTCATCTATATCCACCCTTAAATTTATGTAGCCTGTTTCAGAAGGTCTCTTGCATGCACAGATGTGATGCTTCACAGGGTCTGCCTCTTCTCGTTTTCCTCTGGCAGCACTCAGCTCAGCCATAAAAGCACACAGCAGCCCTATCCCATGAAGTCTCCAGCTGATCTCCCATTCCAAGCAGCTTTAGATTCTAGTAAGTAAGGAAAAGTTGAGAAATGAAGGAACCACAAAGTAAAAGAAAATAACAAATTGGAAGACAATAAAAAGTGGTAGAACAAACCAACCAACCAACAACATGGGAACAAAACCTGATCAAGGGAAAAGATGTAATAACTGTGCCAAGGCTCAGTGTGAGAACAAATGGACTCCCATCTACCAGCCTAACGTTAAACAGAGCTCCATCCTGCAGATTATTGCACTGGTGGAGAAAAGCTATTTCTAAGAAGATGAGATGTCCATGCCCAAGCTCGAAATAAACACACTCCACCCAAAGCAAGGATAGCTGTGGATGGAGCATGTGCCAGACCCTTGGGAAATGCATAGCAGTTGTTCCTCTGATATGGATTGCCTCTGGCAGTCTCATGGATATCCTGCTTGTTGTTGCTATGAAGGTTATGGTAGTACACACATTTTTTACATAGTTTCCTGCTGACTTGGTAGGGAGAAAGAAGAGACTTGTAATTACAACTTGTCACTTGCCTAACTGGCATTTTAGACATCTTTCACATTAACGATAGTTAAAAGTATTGATGGGTAACAAAGTTAAGTTATCCAAGTTGCAGCAGCTAGATATGGAGAAGGCCTAGTACATTATCTTCATTCTCCCAGCAGTTCAGGACCACCTCTCTTGCTCATGTCCTAGCCACCTACTAGGTATCATGTCCAAGAAGTGTTTCTTCTAGTTTCTTTGTGGGATTATTCCACACTTGTGTGACTTTCCATGTCAGGAAGTCAAAGTGAACTCAAATTGAACCAAACAAAGCCTTTTCTTAGAGTTCAAAATAGTTCATTTGTTTTGTTTTTCTTTAATTTCCATGCATCTCTGACCGGCTGGTATCTTCCAGAAGCAGAAGTTCCAAATTTACATGTAAAAGACTCTTTTCCTGGTATTTCTGGCTCATCAAAAGCAGAAGATACAGGATGTAGTATAAGAAATGTCCATGTAGCTGTCACTCTGATTTCCAGAGTAGAAAAGGGGAAAAAGCTTCATATAAGTTTTCAGAAGATGGAGTTTTTCTCTGAACAGATCCTTTTCAGTCTCATGGATGCAAATGATACTCTAAATATTTTTTATGTGAGTTTTGCAGTTAAATGCTGCAAAGGGCTACTTTGACATTTTAATGGTCTGTTTTAATTAATTGAAGCAAAAACTGCTCTTCTGAGTGATTCATTTATCCTATCAACCTTTCTATTTTTGTAAGATTAAATCAGGAAGTTCGCAATAAGCTTCCTTTCCTGGAATTCCAGTTGAACGTTATTACCCTTTGTTTAGACTGCATCATTTATTCAGCTGATAAAAGTAGCGTATATTCCACTGGAGATGTAAAGATTCAGCAGTTTAGGTTGCTTAAGGAGCCATCTTTATTTTCCAGTAAACGAAGTTACTAGAACTACAGGAAGTTACTAAAAAGACATTCTGTAAATCTGCAGGCATAAAACTGTATAGCATATCATATACCATTACAAAGATGTGCCTCAGCAAAGCATACATACATTTTTTGTCTTTGACAGTAGAGGCATATTGTAGCTTTCAATCATGTAATTCTTACTACAATCACACAGTTTGACCGTGATCTTTAGGACACTAAAAACCTATCATCAAATGACTCCTTGAGCTGGCAGACAAAGGCATAAAAAGGTCTAATGACTAGATACTGATTCTGAGAGAATCACAGTATGGATTAAGGCACATGTTTTAAACTCGGAGGTAATTTGTCACGTGAAAACTTAAAATCAAGGTGCCTTCTTAAGAGAAGTATTGTAAAATGCTGGAGATACAACTTCAGGCATGACTCCTGAGCAAGATTTGCAGCTTAGGCTATTGCAATGATCCATAAAATCTATGAATGAATAAGCATGCAAAAATACACATACGCTCCTTAATTCTGAACAATTTTTCTGAAATTACAGCTTGCTGTAGACCACAAATGAGTTTACACATAATCATATTTGCTGCCTGCATGCGTTGAGTATTACATTTGTTTTACTCTGTAGTATTCTTGCTCCTATCATATTTGTGAAAATTGCTTAGATACACATTTTTTTCAAGTTTTTAAATAATTACAATTATTTTTTTTTACTTTTACATGGGGGTTTTTTTGGTCTAGGACGAAGTCTGGCTTGCCAAACAAAGAAAAAGCCATTTGTTCCTAAGCTAACACCTGAATTTCCTCTTACACTCAGCAGAAGCAGGTAACATTACAGTTCTGTTTCTAACATAGTCCAACAGGAGCCCAAATTCTTATTGCCCAGGGTTTCCTTTACTGTTAATAACAGCAAGTAATTTTCATTCTGAGTTTACCCTCAACCGTGGCTGTTTCTATGGCTGCCTACAGACAGTTTCCATTTTTGTATTTATTTTCATCTGTTTTCCACTCTTTCTCTCATGTGAAGAAGAGAATCCAGTGAATTTGTCTTCCACCATGAATTAGAGTAACAACTCTGCTGCTCTGTGCAGCCAAAGGTGTTTGACATCATATTTACCTATACTCCTGAGTGAGGGCACTAACCTATAGCATTACGTAGGGGACAGATTTTCCAAAGCATCTAAAATATATGGGAACAGAGAAAGATGGGTATTCCTAAATTGAACTATCCCCTCACCCCCATCCATTCATAGATAGTTAGATAGATAGATCTATATGTATATTTATATAGTAGATAGATATAAAATAGATATATAGCAGAGAGATAAATAGATCTGTGATACATATTTGTATGTATTTATTTTTATATATTTGTGTATTTATAAAAGATTAAAATCAGTAAAATTATATCCGCAGGAAAAATACTCTTTGTCCTCTCCAAATCTATCAATATCTAGATCATGGAAGTATTAGGCAAAACCTCCATAAATAAATCATAAAATAGTTAATTAATGTGGGTGTTTGCAAAGGATGAATAACTAATATTCATATTAACTTAGAGGGGGCAAACTTAAAAAGCTTCATAAAATAACTTAGTGTCTAACACTAATTATTGCAAACGCAGATCAAAAGAGGTGCTTATCAAAAGTGGAGACAGTTTATTTCCATCTTGGAACAAAGGACAAAAGACACAGTGTCTTGTCCTGTCCTTTGAGGTTTCTCTGCCTACTCCTTTCCACTCCCTTTCCTGAGAGGCTGCAATGTCTTGGTGGCTGATCTGTTGACTAAACCACAATAATCAATTCTGGGGAACATGTCAGCTACTTATTTTTATAACAGGAACAATGGAAATAGCATCACATTGTTAATAGAGGTAAAAGTGATTAAAAATACCCTCCTGAGTTTTCCTTTCTAGCTCTTATAGTCACAATGCACTGGAATTCATCCAGAACAAACTAGGACTTTACAGACACCCATTTTTACAGGAATCAGAGAAGTCTGATTCATCTTTAGCCATTTAGGAATGCTTGTGTTTTAAAACTGCTGCTATATGAATCAAGAAAAACTAGTTAGCCTTTTAATATATATATTTATTTTTTCACATCACTATTTCAAACCTAAAGCAAAATAGAGGTATTCATTTCTAAATCAGACTTAGATTGTACATTTGTGTCTGTACAGTATGTGTATACACGGTTTATGTCATACTAGTGCAGTGAGATCTGATTAAGAGGCCTTACTTGTTAACACTGAGCAAATTACAGAGCAACATTCACAGCAAATTTGTGGCATCACACAGAGTTTGCAAAGTCATATGTTCTGAAAATGATACTGAGTAATTAAGTTTAAAATGAGAAGACATTTCACTCATTATAGGTAGCATCATTACAAAAATACATCAAACTTGTGCATAGAGAAAGTTCCATAATATTTGCCGGACTAAAGTAATTCTTAATTACTTTTATTAGCAGCAAGTTCTCCAAAATTTCAACAAACACAGAATATTACATTCACTGTCCAGCAAGGGAACACTATAAAGCACACCAGTGCGAATTATTACTAGTGTGTTTTTATTTCCTTAATTAAAAAGAAGAATCTCTCTGTTGATTCTGAGGTTATCATATCCAGTATAAGCTTCCAGGCATAAGGATAGCTAAGACCAAGATAATTCAAATAGGCGAACTCTGTTTCAGTGTTACAAAGATCAGATAAACAGTGCTTGGTGCCCTCCTTTGAGACAAGCCACTCATTCAGTGCCAAGTCATATTAGAAATTCATTTTCTTAGCTGACACATGGACTCTTCATGCAGAGGGACCATTATGAAAAGCCTGGCTGTTCCAAGATTCTGTACTTTGATTTCTGGCGTTATCAGCCAGATCAGAAATAGTAGGTACAAGTGGCCAGAGCCACTGTAATAAGATAAAGCACCAGCTTTTCCTTCTTGAGAAGCTTTTCTTAATGGCATGAGTACAGGAGTTTCAAATGAGGTGTGGTTGAGATCACAAGAATGGTCTGCGAAAAAGCCTGAAAATCCATCATCTAAAAGGTACGGCCACGATCCTGCAAGCATTTGTATGCTCAAATTTCAGTATACCCTTCAAACTAAATAGAGTTGCATACATGATTATGCATTTGTAGGGTCAAGGCTTAAATTCCTTTCCATCCTTAAAAAAACAAAGCCCTTTCTAATCAAAGAAGGAGATCATGCAAGATGAGAAAAAGTATTTCAAGACAAGTAGACCCATCTTAATTGTCTGAGCTTTCCATTATGTTCTGCATTACTTTGTAGCTAAGGGTAGCTACAAAACTGTGGGTAGCTCCCAATTTTCTTTACATTATGAGCTGAATGCTTTGACAATTTATACCCTAACATAACTAATTGCTAGGTAAAGCAATTCTAGCAGAAATTCAGCAGGATACTTGGATACCATTCTCTTCCCTGCCTCATTTACTAGTTTTGTTCGTATCCAAAGGTTCTGAGCATTGGGTATCAACTAGTTTCATGGAACTATTAAAGCAGTTGTTAGATTTTCATTAGCGTGTTGTAAATTGCAGGTATGGTTCACTTGGTAATGGTCCACTAAGTCTAACAGTGATCCCATGTCTCTCAGTCTTTTTCCATGTTTCCTTTTCCAGTTCTAGACTCCCAGTTCCTCCTAGAAACTAGAAATATTTGTATTTAGGTTTGCATCTGTTTCTCCGTTGGGAAACACCGTTCAACAGCTCATGATCCTTCTGCTCTTCACTTGCATTGGGCAAAGGAAGAGCAGACGAGGAAAACAATTAAGAAGGGCACTTTTTCCTCTTATAATCACTCCTTATGAGGAGAGAAAAGAAGAAGAAGAGAGAAATGGAAGGAAAAGAAATAGAGGAAAGAGATGAAGAAACTGGCAGCAGGTGAAAGAATGTACCCAGCAGAAGCAATCACATAAAAATCTTATCTTTGATGTAAAAACAGCAAGTTTCCAAACTGTGTTTTTAAAACTACTTATTTTCAAACCAGTCTATGATTTGGGGGTACATGGCTCATATTTTTTCGCATGGAATTCACAGTATCCAAATGCTACTTGGACCCTAGGCCAAGTGGTTTATTTCCAAATAATTTCTAAATCATTCTTTTGACTTCATCAGCTGAGGCGAAGTTCCATATCCTGACTTCTTAGAATCTAACTTTTCAGGATGTTTCAGGATGTTTTGTGTTTTTCTGTCAGGCTTTTTCGTAGCTCTGATTTACATTAAGGAGCTGAGAGGCAGGCATGTGGTTTCTTAGAGCTTAGATAATTAAGTATGCAAGGTCAATATGACATGCATGACAGACTCTAAAGAGCTACTGGTAAATCAGATGGAAAGTTCTGCATATACACCTTTCAAGTCATTGTTTATACTTCCTGACTAAAAAATCAGACCCTGGCAGCACTGTTAATCTTCAGATTTAATAGACCTCCTGTATCTGGAAAAAGTAAAGATCTTCAGCAAAGAAAATTGACAATTTCTGTACTCTAATGCTGCTCATGAGAACTGTAACCCTACTGAGTGATGTAAAGGCTCTAGTTTCAAAGGAGGGAAAGTCCCGGTTTGAGCGTGAAAGGTGCAGGATGTCCTATCACTTAATCACTTGCCCCATTGATCCTAGCGTGGTTATGTCCCAGGCTGCCTTGAACTCTCTGAAGCTGTGATCAAACGAAAAGCAAGTTAGCTGAATCAGACTGTCTTCCTCAGTTATTTTTCTCACAATCGAAGTACCTTCTACTTTTCTCATTTTAGAAGTACAAGAGCAGAAAGGATCCATACCGTTGTTGGTACCACATCCTATAAATAATGCTGTTCATTCAGTTACCTGGGCTCCATGAAGAAATAATTAGGTTCTCTATCCCTTCTAAGCTGACTAAAAGGCACCCCCTTTGTTTTGTGCCACTCATCAGATACATTAATAAACCTTCAGTAGAACAATCAGAATCGAAAGATCCAAAGAATCCACTGGCATAAGGTTTTAAAAAATATCTGAGCTATTTCTGCCCCGTGTATGTAACTTTTTGGATCCTCACAGGGCACACTATGTCCCCAGGGGAGCTAGTCGCTTGGTGGTGTTGGAGGAAGAAGAGGGTTCTTCAGGTTGCATTTATTGCGATACTAAAGATTTTGTATAAAAATATGAATAGTTTGCTATAGAGTGAGTAACCCTGTTATCGAGAGGCTGCCTTACACTAGAATAAGTTGTTGGTATTTTATGGCATTACATGAGTAGCTCCTTAGCTCTTGCAAATTACTGGGACCACGGACTTCAAAAATGACCATCTACACCAGCATAGGATCTGCCTCGTGGTGTCCTGGATTTATAGTCATGGAAAGTGAGAGAAGGGTTTGCACCTTTGCTTTAGTGGGAGAACTGTTGTAAAGTTTAAAAAAGACAGTCAGGTAAGCTCGATTTGTCTGGTGTACTCCTTACAAAGAGATTTAACTAAAAGTATTCTCCAGTCATGACTATATCTTTTCATTTTAAGATCTGAAGAAAAAATGGCATTTTAGGATATGAGAGGACCCTGAATTTTTCAGCATTACTAAAAATAAGACTTTCATGGATTCCCAGTAAGAATCTCTTTTCTGAAATTCAGAATTTAGATATTTAAAACTTGCACTGGACAAAGGTTAGATATAAGAGATTTGCTCTCTCAAGAACAAACTCATTTACCATGTCTGTTCGTAAAATTGTACGAAGACGAAAGTAAAACCTCAGCTACAAACAGACTAAAAAAGGTAGCCATTCATAATGTGACAGCGTTGAAATATTAAAGCAAACTAACTGCTTTCCATGTTTCTTTTTTGTGGTCATGTAACAGAATACGTGTCTTTGTAAAACATGCAAGCTCCTATTAACCTGTCAGTCATTTCTACATATTGTATCATGCTCACAAATAATACCGTACAGTACTCTCATTCTCTGTGACATGCTGGCATAGAAAAGAGAACTGTGGCATGGAGAAGGAGGAGGAAGCATTTTTTAACTAAGCTAGCCATCCATTTAGAGTTCATAATCCAAAACTGTGGAGTGAGGAATGAGCACCCCAACAGTTCGCTTACTCCTCCGAACCCCTGTCAGGTCTCGAATCTGTTGACGAAGGCCAAACAGCCACTTCGTTCTGCCTGACCCTCTCCCCTTGCTATTGCTGGCCCTCGTTCAAGTCAAGATCCGATTCATCTGGGTAATATATGCCTAATAAATCTTGTCCAACTCAGTTTGTTCTTACTGGCAAGACAGCTAGCTTCCCCCTCCACTTCTCTCGTCTTTCCTCAGACATCATTATGGGTGTTGACACTCCAGCAAGTTACTTAAGGTGCTCTTAAGTAACTGTCTGCATGTACGCCTCTACTTCACCTCCCAGTAAAATGCAAGGTAATTGCTGCTGTAAGCTGTTTTTCTGTTGCAATAGGCAAGAGCACGGACAGGGACAGTGATAGAAAGAAGCATTCAAAATGGCAATCTGCAATAGGATTATTAGGCCCAGTATCAGTGTAACAATCTCATATAGCACTTTCCACACAGTACATCTCAAGGGCTTTGTAAGAGGCACATATTCCCTGTTTTATCCACAGGAAAAAATGAAGTATGAGAAAGGAAATGGATAGACCAAGGTTGCCCAATAAGTTAAAAACTGGACAAGACAGCAGATATTTTGAATCTCAGTCCAATGTTGTGTCACACACAGAACAGAGAAGGATTAGGAAGCTGTTCTGACTTACATCAGGCCTGAGTTTGTTCACTGGGCTTATTAGCATGTGTTTTCCCTCTTCATCACTGTAGCTTCACGTTACATTCACAACAGCTACTCTCCAGACTATAGCCAGCACCTCCCCTGATGAATGCTGAAGTGAAATTAGCCATCGCAGTGTATGTGTTCCAGTTGCCTTAGTTATTGGGCTTTATTGAGTCATGGGTTTAAAATGATTTCCTGAGTCCTGGAGATTCCCCAAGGCTAAAACAGCAGCAGGCTTTCACATAGTGGGTCAAATGGTCCAGGTGGATGCATGTGCCTATTTCCTCCAGAGGAAATAATTTTAATGAAAATAGAGCTCATTTAACTAAAAAGCCTTGGATCACACAAGATGGAGGGTGAAAGTAAGAAAAATGTTGTTCTTGAAAGGAAGTTTTTCACTGTTTATAGTACTTTTAGTTACTATTAATAAAAAAAGAAAACTCTTTTCTTCCCTTTTACTCCTTTTAAGCCTAGCTGGGCACTGCAGGGCTGGCATGGTCTGTCCCAGGGTATCATGCTGGAAAGTTTAGCATCTAATATGCATTATAACAATGCAGCTGCTTCATAAATTAATTTTTCATCGCTGTTTTGACATATTTAAGGCACCAGTCCCTCAGTTCCCATGTAGTTTAGTGGACAACTTGCATCTTACATCTTGTTTTTGTAGAGGATAACATTATCTCTCTGAGAAAGCTGATAGTTTTTCTTGATCGAATTGGATATCATGCATGAACACAGCATCCTAATGCTGGAATGCATGTGAAACTTGACATTTTAAAGGTGGATGGTAAAATCTATTTGCTTAAAAGTGAAAAGGGAAGAACTGGTTGATTTAATAATGATACAGTTGCTGTCATAGGGACACAGAGTGAAAATAAGAACATAGCTCTAAAAAACCCTCTTCTTTCCCATGCAATACAAAGCTGAGATATATATCCTGCCTCCATTATACTCCATCGTCAAGTTCTTCATTTTTTGATCATTCTTTAATGTATACTTTGAGTAAAAGCATCCTTTCCGCTGCCTTTGTCTCCGCTTAATTGCACACAGTGACTTAAAAGCATCACTTATCACTACTTATAAGCAAGTGGAAGAGAAGCAGAGGTGCATATCCAGCCACTGCCTCTGCCCGCCGACTGACGCCCCGCACCAGGGGAACAGCCATGGTTTGCTGCTGTCACATGGCCACCAAGGCAGCTCCCACAACTAAAGGTAGCGAAGGTGGCTTGGCAGAGACAGAGTTTTGCTACAGCTTTCCCTAATGGATTATGTTAGCGTAGGTCCCCTGTGAGCTGCCTATCATTAGGACTAGCTGACACTTCCACCATGTTCATGTAGAGGTAGCCTGAAACTGGGATTTCTGCCCTTAGGTTTATTTAGTCATGATGATTTCAGGTCCAGAAGCCTTGCTGTGAAGCAGTGATCAATTATGGATGCTGTCTTTGTCGGCAAATTAACAGTTATTCTGAATTTTTGGAGTTAATGAAGGAGGACTTTTCCTGTCTGCTTGGGTCATCTCTGAGCCTCTCTCACAGGCCAGAAATTCTAACCACCCTCCCATAGCGCTTCTAAACAAGGGTTAGTTAACCCAAATTTGCTTTCCGTACTTTCTTGGAAGTCAAAATCAGTTGGTTATTTTTCCAAAGGTGAAACTTTTTTTACTGTAAAAACTGTAGCTTTTAATTCAATAGAAGACAATCTCATCAGGAGTAGAAAATTTTGCAGCCTTCAAAAAATAAACCATCATCAGTGACATTGAGTCTTGAACACAGTATAGAAGAGATACCCCACATCTCCACCAATTTCCCGAGAGCAAAGCTCTTCCATGAAAGCTAAGGATTGCACCTTCTGTGTTTAAAATGGAATGAAAATATTTCTCTCTCTTCCTACTATTTCGGTTTAACTGTATTTATACTTTACCAAATAGTATCTGTCAAACTGCATCTTCACTGTAATTTTTATTTCTCATCCTTTTGTACATCCATTTAATGCAGTCTTTCCTAAGTACATTGTGAACCTTGTAATTTAATTTTCAACATGAATTATTGAACTTACAGTGTTTGAGGACGTTCAAAACCAGAAAAAAATATAGAACTCACTGATCCCTCCTTTTAAAATAGTTACATGTATCACAAAGAATAAGGCAATTTTTTAAAATTTTTGGTAAAAAAAATAAAAAAGAAACTGAAAGAAACTATATGTTGGCTGGGATCAAATACAAGTAAGAGCCCTCATACAGAATTCAGTATTATGCAACAACCATGAGTTTATTATAAGCAGCTATACCGCCTATTTCTAGAGGAAGATTACCAGAGCAGAGACTCCATCAGCTACAAGCAGTAAAGCAGTACCTATGTTTATGCAACATAATGAGTTTACTATATATTTTGTTAAAAAATACTTTGGAAACATGCTTGCTTTCATTTGCAATTCTTTAGTATGTGAAACAATAGCTTTCTGAAAGCAAGGTGCCCTTAATAAAGCTTATCTCTGGGAAGTAATAGTGCAAGCACTCCTTGTCAAGAGGCCCGAACAATTACAGACTCCTTTAAATAATTACTTTTCAGTAAAGTTAAGTGCTAGAAAATGCAAACTTAATTATTTCACTGCCAATAGTTGGAACATGGAGGTCCTCTGGACTGTGGAAATACTATACAGAAAGACCCCAGGCGACAGTGAATCCAAGTCCAGAGCCAGAGACCTGGTAACTCAAGCTGAAACTGCTCTATAATCTATCATGCTGTTGCTAAGAGGATATTAATACTAGCATTTAGAATTGCAATCATGTGTCTGACAATCCTGTGCTTGTATCAGCAGGGCAGTTGACCAGTTACAAAGTGGGACTTTTGTGTACTGCACTATTTAGAAGGAAAAGGATGACAAGGGTACAGTTAACTATTAAGGCATTTGGGCCTTGGAGGGAAAACAGAGGACAATCAAGTCCTTATTATTAGATGCCATCCTGCGAATCACTGCCTTATGCACTTACAACAGAAGGGGAATTCACCTTTTAAAGTGAATAATTGTGCCTGTCGGGCAATCCTTTACAATTACTTTACCATCCAGCTAGAGCTCATTGATTGCATTAAGGATAACAGTCCTCCTCAGAAACAATCCTCTTAGGCAGACTACTTACAAAATTCTGTGTCTCTGCTGGGTGGCTGCCTGCTATTTGAATCGCCAATGAATTAAAGAAATAAAAATATTAAAGGCCAAAGCTTTACTGATTTCGCAAGGCTCTTTAAAGCGGGATGAGTGATTAGGGTGGTTGCAGCCTGCTGAACACCCATGCCTTAGGTGGAATGCTCCTCCGAGCACGTTTTACAGCTCAGGCGAGACTGATGCCTTGCTTTCAGCGCTGAAAATACATCTGCCTAAGCAGCCCCATAGAATTCCAAGTTAAAATGCAAGCCAGAGAGACTGGATGTCTTCAAGGGTTGATAACAAGCTAGAATCAAAGCCTTTCTCTTTCAGATTACCAGCAAGAATCTAATCCAGGTCAGTGATTATCCTCTGGCATCTATTTAGTGATGATCCCGGCAGACAGCATAAAGCATCACAAAAGTCACTGGTTCTGACATCGCTGAGAGTATCCACAAAGACATAATGAGCATGGTGACTTCTCCTTTGCTGTGGGAGATTATTAGCTTTGCAAGCAGGAGAGAAGAGCCGAACTAGGCTACAAACATTGCATTTTATAATCATCATCATTCATTTGCTATTTTAGAAAGTGGTAGAGGTGAGAATGATCAACCTTGGGTTCAATACTGAGCGCTCCCCATCTTCTGCGTCTCTGCCACGTCTGTGCTGTATGCACGTCTCTCTTCAGTCCTTCACAGAATTCTTACACAAAACTCTCTACTCTGACTTCAAATTCTTGTTTTGCATCTAACACACAAGCCTCTCACTTTCTGTTTTACTTCACTGCTGCCCAACTCCTCTCATTCTCAGATTCTTTTTTTCAGTGCTCTTTCATATTACCCAGTCCTTCAAACCTTTCCCATTTTTTTTCTGCAGAGTAGAAGTCAATTCTCTCCTTCTTCAAAAGCTTCCTTTGGGTCCAGTACAAACACTTCCTACACAGAGGTGCAGGCTCGATCCAGGAAGCAGTCCAGGCTTGTCAGTGTGGTGTCACAGCTACAGTAATAACCCCTGCTTTCCACGGAGGGTATTAACCTGATAGTTGATTTCTGGTGGGCTTCTAGTTCCAGCATTACCGTTGTGATGGGAACATCTCAGCAGCAGCATGCTTTCCCACATGTTCTGGGCAATTTTCTTTATATATTTATTTATGAGGATGCTTGTTGGAGAAACAACTCAATTCCTCTCTTTTCTAGAGCTTAGGTTCTAAAAATCACACACAATTCGCACCAGCCTTTTCCATCCCTTGCCATGATTATTCTGTCACTTCCTAGTCTACCAGGTGCTTAAAAGTGTGGACAGTGAAGGCAAGAAGACCAATTAGGCTGGGATTACTTTGTCTGTTCCACAGCTGGGGTTTAGCATATGTCTGTCTCCCCTGTGTTAGCATTAAGAATTCACATTTTATGGGTTTGACCTACCCTGTAAACATATAACTTGCTGCCTTGGAAGGAGCATTCAAAAAGGCAGGTAAATCTGACTGCCAAAAAGAGCTGGAATGAGGTTAGGTATGAAGAGGTAATTGATTAAGCGGGAAACATATGTAAAGTCAAGCTTGAAGATATAGTACAGTTCCATCCTCTTCTGGACTATTAAAGTAAATTAATGACCTGGAGCTGTGTAGGGGTTTCCAGAAACAACACTGTAATAGCCAACTTGCAACAGTTTGCAGCCTATAGAAGGGGGAGATGTTTATTCTTCAGCAGATCGCCTGCTCAGGCACCACGCTATATATACTCTGCATCTGACAGATCGTAGTGCAGAAACAACAACTGGAACTTAAAACAACAACAGCGAATATAAAATATGATGTTGGCTTAGAAGAAAATGACCCAATCACAATCCGTGATGGTATCCAGACATTTTCAAAATTTCACAGTACTCTTTTCCATGCCGATAGCTTGGCAGTTGCTCAGAAGTAGCTGTACGTACATGCTTTGGGCCGTTTTAAAGCCCTGAATATGAGGGTCTACCAAGAAAGAGGCATTTGAACAGTCACCAGGAAATGTACAGGGGAGAAAACGGCTTAGGGGGCGACTCCCCGGCATCGGGCTGGAGGCGGGACCCCCTGCGCCCTCCCCCCCGGCGGCGTCGCCGCGCCGTCCCTGTGCCATCCCCGCCCCCCCGGCGGCACCCCCGCGCCGGGGCGGGCCGCGGGCAGGGCGGCGCCGGGGGCGGGGGCGCCGCCGCCTGAAGGGGCGGGCGGCAGCGCGGCCCCTCCGCCCCGCTCCGCGCCGGGCGGCAGCTGCGAGCCGCCGCGGCCGGCGGAGACCATGATCCTCACACGTAAGGCGCTGCGCGGGGGCGCAGGCTGCGCGGGGCGCGGCGGGGTCGGGGGGTCCCCTTGCGTTACCGCGGCGGCGCGGCGCGTTGCGGGTCTGCCCCGGCCCGGGCGGGCCCCGGCCCGGCTGCGCCTTGGCTTGAGCGCTGCGGGAGGGGCAGCGCGGGGCCGAGCCCGGCGGCCCGGCGCGGCTTCGATCGGCGCGCGGCGGCGCCCCCCCGGCACCTCCGCTCTTCGCCACCGCGGGCGGCGGCTTGTCTGCGCCCCGGCTGTGCCGTTGCGGGGCAGCGGGTGCTGCCGGGGCAGTGAGCGCCGTTTGCAGCTAGGGTAGCGACAGTGCGACGTTTTTTTTCCTTCCCTCCGTTCTCTTTGGGAAGCTCCAAGTATTTAAGACATTCCTGCATTTAAGCTCTGTATGTAACTGGGTCAGTCGGTTCCCCTTGACGCGTCATAGCTCTTAAAAGACGCGAATTAAGAGACTGCGGAATGCGATTTTGTCTTACCCATCAGTTACAGATGCGGCTTTTCTTGCCGAGCGAGCGTCGCTTACTCGAGCCGCCCTGTCCCGGTCGGGCAGCTCCCAGCAGCACAGCAGTGACAGCGCTCCGGGTCAGGCTGCCTTTTAGTGCTGTTTGCAGGGAGCTTCAGCAGAGGTAGCAGGCAAGCAGGGATCCTACCCGCCTCTGAATGTAAATCTGTCCGCGGTTCAGTGTCTGACTGATCCAGCATCTGTCCGGCAGCCAGGCTGTTGCTGGTGGACGGCATGAGGGCTTGGTATTGGGCACCTCTGTCATTTCCACAGATGCCATCTGCTCCTTCAGGTGTCCCTGGTGGTGTCCTGCAGGGAGCCTCATCTGCATCCCCAGCTGCGGCGGGGAAGAAAAAAGAGGGAGAGACCGAGGTGGCCAGGAAATGGGATTGATGCCTCTTTAACAAACGGGCTCAGATTACAGCTGCAGTTTGTCTGTGAGGTCCTGATTAAGGGTTATGGATATAGTCTGTGCAAAGGAAGATGTAGGTAACTGTTTTGACAAGACTGCATTTATCTACAGGTTCACAGGAATCAAAGCATTTGGAGATCAGCTACCTTTTGTAGTCTTTAGGACTTTCTGATCGCTTTGTCTTCTTTTAAAAGAAATTGGTTTGTTAAATGATTTTTCTTTAATCAACGGGAAATGCAAAATCATTTTTAAACTATGTAGAACTATCATTGTATTTATTTTCTAAGAAGTAGTTAAAAGTGAGAATATATCTTTTTATGTTTTTATTTGGTTTTTAAATCTCAGCTGTATAGCTTGAACGTAAGATTTTTAATTCTCCAGTCAGGGTCTTCCCAGCCAGCACTGTGGCCGCCTCCCCTGGACCCAAGACAAAGCAAGATTGATGCTGGTCTTGGAAGCTCACAAGTTCCCTGTGTGCATCGCCTCTGGAGGGTGGGAGGAAGGGTGCCGCAGTCATCCTGATGTACTAATCCGGAATGTGTATATTTATATGAGGATTCCTAAAAGAAGGAGATGAGAGGTGATTTGGTTTTACTTTTCTGGTTCTTCTAATCCATCACATTCCAGGTAATGGATTGTTTGAGGCATGCGAGTTTATGAGTTTTGCAAATATTTAGAGATGCAGGTTGCATGATAAGGTGTTTTTTTCCCTTTTTTTCTGGTCAGAATACCACAGTATGTTATGTTTGGGTTTCTTCAAACCAAGCTTCCAATTTCTGATTGGAGTTTTGCTATTGGCTGCAGTATAAACAGTACTGCACCCTTGGCTAGTTAAAAGGAGCTGGAGGAAGAGAACTCCTGTGCTTAACAGGATGGTCCTGTACTGTAAACAAGCACTTTTCATGCTTGACTATCCGTCCTAGCAACAGGAAGAAGGAAATGAGGCTATGCAAAAGGACCCTGACACGTTTCAGGCAGTGCGTTTCAGGCAGTGCGGACCCACCCTAGCATTCATGTAGTACAGCCAGAAGACTTGGGGGCATAAAAATAACTTCAGATGTTTCCCCTTCCTTCCTGTACATAGTATAGAAATACAGCAATGAAATGATCTACAGTTCACAAAAACTTGCTGGTTTGATCTCTTTTAAGGAGAGAGATGGAGTCCTGTATAATTTATGTATCTTTATTTGGTATCATACTGTTTTACATGCTGTCTGATTATTGCAGCCTTTAAGTACTCATCCGTTGTTTTAAATGTACTACAGGAGTGCTCAAGTACGTAAGCTTCAGATTTGACCGAACCTGCAAAGTATGGCTGGTATTGCAGGGCAAATGAACGCTGTGTCCTCTTAGCTATAAAGTGACTGTAGATGTCGAGTAATCCTGGTAATTTCAGCAATGAGAGGTATATTTCTTACTTGTCCCTGTGCTGCAAGTAATTTTGGCTGGTGCAGGATGTCAAGACTGTCTTGCTTTTTGACTCCTAGGCCTGAGAACGGGGAGAAATATGAAGGCTGTTGCCTTCACTGTGGAGACAATGAATTAGTGGAGTTAGTTACGAGGAGGACCGGAAAATGGATATAACCTTTAACTTGTTCTTTCTTCCATCAGTGAATACCTTGTTTCTGGTAAAAAATGCCTTTGTGTCCAAATTGTTACCTTCCCCCCCCCCCCCTTTTTTTTTCCTTCTTCTCCTGTTGTGGGGAAGAACCACAGCCTGTGGTATATTGCTGATGAGCAGATCTCGCCAAAGGGGCGCAGGACTGGACCTTTGATTGGAGCACTCTTGTTCTTTTCACTGGAAACTTACTCTGCCATCCTGGCTGATACGGAGCAATACCTTATTCTGCACAGCAGCCCCTTGAAATCAGTAGGTCTACTAGTGCAGTATACCTTTGAAGTAACTGGCAGTGGTGAAATGCTGTAATTCTGTCTCAGCTTCATTATCTGAAAGCTGCAGGTAATACTACACACTTTTCTGAAGCACTTCAGTGTCTTTAGAAAGAGCAGTCCTAAGCACTGTTATTTGCTAGGAGGAATATTCTTTCAAATACTGTCAGGTATTTCTTTCCCTTGAGGATGACTCTGCTAGATGAGACAGGATTAGAAAAAATATTAACCAGTCTCTCTTCTAATAAAGACAAAATACAATGGCCCACTTATTGCTGATGGGGGGAAAAGCTCTTTTCTTAAAGCCCAAAATGGTGCAGAATTCCTTAGACTCAGTTTTAAGCATATTTAAATATATCTAAAGCTCTCCATTAAAATGCTGTGCTCAGTGTGTGCGCAAAGAACACTTCCTGAGAGGTATGAAAGAGATTTGCTCCAATTTTTGTGGTCACAGTTTCTCCTCCCTGAACTTACTCCTTGCATTTACTGAAGACTCAGATTTAAAAATATATATATATACACCTCATGCATTCTTGCATTTTGGGGAAGTCCATTCAGTGTATTTGTGAATCCACAGATTTGGGTGCTCTCCTGACCACCTCTCTGTCAGTATGTGTCGCTCATACCAAGCTTTCCTGTGCACACTAAGGCACAAGAAGCTTCTTGGCATAAATCTTCATAATGTGTTGTTTAACTTCCCGTCTTCAGGCTTTCCGTAGTCTCCCTCCTTTCTTAAACAACTCTTACCAGAAGAAATTTGAAGAAATATATTATTTTATGGTTTAGGGAAATAGGCTTTCAGCTGGGAATCGGGAGACCAAAAGCTTTAGACTGATCTGTTCTACTGATTGCCACTGATATTTCTGACCTCTTGTAGCTAGTGTTGTACCACCCATGTGGGGCACACTTTGGAGACTGGGTCATGAATGAGCTGGGCTCAGATTGCCAGCGGTGCAGAGGTAGTCCTTCTGCCATGCAGTCCTTAGGTGTGCTGGTGGTTTGGAGGCTGAGGCTTAACAAGCTAGAAGAAGTAGCTGTCTATATAAAATTATTTTGTATGAACCATTATTTTGCATGAACCTTTGCATGAACCAGATCAACTCTTACGCCACTACTATTATTTCCTAAATCTGAGCAAGTGACCCAGACCTTGGGCACTTTCAGAGGAAGTACTTGTCGTGCTGGACCTACTTGCTTTTGCCTACAGTGTGCAGGTTTACCAGCGTGCAGACAGGGCCCAATGGGTGATTGCTGATGCTGGGTTTGGGAGTTGCAATGGTTAAGGTTTGCCCTTCGGTACGTGTTCAAAGGTCATTCTAACCAAGTAATTTCTGAGAGAAGAGAAGGTTAAAGTCATCTTCTATTTCCAAATCTTTGGAGGAGGATTCGTTTCTCACTCTGGAATCTGTCAACATGACCTCCTTCAGAGGATTTGACTAACTGCTTTCTCTGTCCCAAATAATCCTCCTCCAAGACCACCCTGTGTTAATTAGGCCAGATAAATAACTCACATGTCCAATTATTTCTTAGGGTTTTTTTTTTAAAGTCACTTGTTCCTCTTCATCTCTGAACCTTCTTAAAAATTAATGGGGCAAGACCATTTTTAATGTATAAAAAGAATCTTTCTTTAGCAGGAAAACTGCCACATGAAGCTCTAGTTTTGTGTTTAAACAAAGTCAGTTTTTAATTTGGATTACATTAATTTGCTTTCTTATTCTCTATGTGCTGAAAATGCAAAAGTTTTTTAGGAATAAATAATGATCCTGGTTTACAACAAACAATCCTAGTTTGCAGTGTACTTTTTGGCAAGTTGTGACATTTCTTTAGTGTCCCAAAGTCTTCAATACTTGAATTGAAAGTTAAGCTAATAACAGATTCACACTTGCAGTCTTCGTGCTCAGCCTTCGTATGCAGAAATACTTTGCATGGGCCAGTACTCAAAATATGAGCAGAGGTATTCTCCATCTCTTCTCAGGTATCAAAGGGTTAACTAGCTTTAAAAAAAAAAGTTTGTCCTGTTAGGAAACTGGGAAGTAATGCAGCTGGCTTTGGACAATACCAGGTAGAAGCATCTTTAATAGCATATAGGTGAATAGTAATTGTGATCCCTTCAGAGTCTATAGGGAAAGTTCTTGACAGAGACACAGAGGGGAACACTTATTCCTGTCCCCCTGCATTAAATCCAGAAGTGGTGCTGATTTTTGATGCTTTTCTGAGCACAGCAGTTGCTCCGGATCCTCCTGGCAGAGGTGAGGACCTCCTCCCAGCCCAGGCCGGGCCGAGCACGCGCGGCAGCGCCGGCGGCTCTGCCCTCCCCTCCGCTCTCCCGCCATCGCCCTTCCCGAGCCCCGGGCCTCCTTTTGCACGGAGGAATCCCTGTGCTTGGGATGTGGCTTAAAGCACAGTTGGACTGTGAAGAGAGAAAGCAAATTTCTGATTTAAAATAATTTTTTGTTAAAAGTAATGAGGAGAAGTGTGGAACTAATCACTTTTCCTGAAGAGGAGACCATGGATCTGTTTCCTGAAGGGCTTCTTTCTTTGCAAGTTCCCGTTGACTTCAGCAAGCGTTGGCTCACTCCCTAAACCTTTTAAAACGTTTTATTCAAATGCTGCTTGTCCTGTTGAGTTTTGAGCTGAAAAGCTTTTGGAGCAATTTTGATATGCTGAGGACTATGAAAAGGACATTCAAGTTAATTAGATTTTGATTCACAGAAGCAGTATTGTGTTTCCTGTGCTAGCCAGGAGGATTGATGTGCAATAGAAGCTATTATATAACCTGGTAGAGTTGGTGGGGAGGGAAATTAAATACAGCCAACATACAGATATTTTGGAAGCCAATCATATACTTGTTTTTTGTTTTTTAATTTAGCTTTCATCAGTAAGGGAATAAACAAATTTAAAGCTTAAGCAAATTTAATGGCTTACTTCCATTGCTAGAAGTTAAGCCATTTGCTTTTTCCAAAGGCTCTGCTGAAAAATGGGGTTCAGGCTTCCTGATTTTTTTTTTTCTTTTTCCCCAGAGAAAATATCAATATATCCTAAACATCTGTTTCCTTGTTTTTTCTTCATCTGTTCCCACACAAATTCCAAACATACTCCGCTTCTTCTCCCAGTGTCCTGTGGTTTATACATAACATCAGCAACATAGTTACTGTTTTGCTGCAAGGCTCCCTAACTCGAAAAATCCATCCCCGTGTTTAACCCCAAGCCAGCAGTAACACAAGGAGCGTGTTTCTTTAGTTATCATCACATAGTTAAGAGATATTTCAGTAACATTCCCCACCATCACCTCTTTCTAGGGTTTTGTGACTAGAAAGCGGCCTATATATTTGGTGCAATACATGGTTTCTTTCAAGAACTTTTTTTTTCTGGGAAACTTTCTGGTAAGAAATATTTTTAAAGCTGTGCATGCACCCATGTTTGCTTGAATTGACTGTTGAGGCATGAGGAGTGAAGTGGAGATCACAGCACATAGCATTTGACTGTAGAAGGTAGACAGAAGAACAGTGAAATACAGGAGTATGTCAAGACAGGCCACTACTGTAAAATTTAAACTGTGCTTTAAAGGTGACAGGAAAAAAAGGACCCTCGTGGAAAAGTGTTTAGCTGTCACTTCTAAACCTTGCAAGCTCTTCATCGGTGCAAAATCCATGCCTGTTATCTCTCCATGTCTCACTGCTACTTCCAGAAAAGTATCCTTAGTCGAATTAATGCAAGAAAGTTGACTTAACAACAATATTTTAGAATGGTGTTACAAGATTAGATTGTTGTGTTAGAATAAGAAGATATTCCAAATGCATTAGGAGTTTGACAAGAGCTTTTAAAGAGATTTTCAGACTTACCTAGCTTGTAACATTGATTGAATGTTTATTGACAGATTGACCAAGTTTCAGTGTTTGTTTTGAGGGCACTATCTTTATAAAATGTTGTTTTCGTTACTCAGGTTTTGCTTTCTTTAGCGCTTGCTAAGTGCTGGTTTCTTGAAAGGTGTGCAGCTCTAAGTTAATAGTGCCACCTAAGGAATATTGAGCTATACAGGCTTGAGGAGAAAACAGACTTCTGAAAAAGAATGTGTTATTTTCAGGCTGCAGTCCCATATCTTCGGAGCAAAAACCATCTAAGACCATGGACGCGTGAGCAGGCTAACTCTTGGGAGGTGATGCTCTCCCACTTCTAAAGGCCTGCAAGCATATGACAGATTACCCAGCACTGACTTACCATTTTCAGTGCAGGGCCGGCTCATTCGTATGCAGCTGCCATAGCACAATTTGCTCCAGGTCTGTCTCCGATTTCCCGTCCATGTTCATGTATATGTAGAGCAAGTGGAAGGAATGGTTTGATCAAATGTAGCATTGGGACCACAATTCATATGTCAGGAGTGTAATTGAAGCACGCGGAAGAACGACAGCCTGTACTCGGGCAGTGAAATTCAGTCCCACGAAGCTTTCTGAGCTCTGAGCCACAGCTAGCATTAAAAATATGCTCCAGAATGACCTCAAGCTTCTTAGCAGCTCAGGACAGTGTTTTGCAGTTGACCATAGATGTTTGCAAAGCACCAAAAATTTCAGAGGGGCATTATAAGTAGGGGCAGGTAATTTCTGATACAGACAGAGCAAGAGGACAAACTTCTGAGCGTACAAGCCCTTTTTCTGAGCACAGAAGCCCGTTTTCAGCTCTTAAACACAAGCGTCAGTCCTGGATGGGGAAGAGTCCTCTTTGTATTCCATCGGTGCATTAGAAAACAAGCAGGTAATTAATGAAACTTTATGTATGTAAGGCGCAAGTGGATTCATCCCTAGCATTCACTGTGAGAAATCAGATCCTGTGCATTGCATAGGAGAGAGACTTTCCTGAAAATCTGATCCAGGCATTGGATTTTGTGTTCATTTTTTCTTTTTACAATTTTTTTTTTCTGAAAAAGGCAGACAGTGAATTTCAACTAGAGTAAAAAACCTGGTCAAAAAAGAAAACCACAAAAGAAAGCCAACTCGGTTGCTAGGGCATTGGAATGGGACCTTCAGCAATGAAGCCCGTTTTTGTTGAAATCTGATTTTTTTTTTTTTTTTTTTTTTTAACAGCATTGGTTTGAACAGTCTCATTGCAGATTTTTAAAACCTGCTGCCTTAACGCAGCTGAAGGGTGAGATGAGTAGGCGTGATGTGTGGAGGTGTTAATACGGACATAAAGGTGTCTGAGTTGAGTCAAGAGAAAACCATCTCCTGGAAGACCTGTTCATGTTATGTTTAGTGCTTAGGCGAAAATGAAACCAATGCATGACTGCATGAAGATGTACCTGGTTTGAGCCTTGTCCTGAGGACTCTGAAAGTGCCAGTGCTTAAGTTTTAAGTTACTTATTATTTCATGGAAGCAAGAAGCAAGGAAACAAAACAAGACACCCTCATAACTTTTGAATAGATCTCTTTATTTCTGCTGAAAACAGAAGCTGACTGCTGTATTTTTTTTTCCCCTGAAAGGACATTAATACAACATCAAAATGTGCAGGTTTTTGTTTTTGCTTTATGGTAAGGTACCATCCAAGCAAAGAGTGTAGACACCTTGAATTTTCTTATCTGTAATTGCAGTATTGACCAAGCAGTGAATTGAGGTATTTTTGCTATGAAATTTTAAAACTACAAGCTCCCAGTTTCCGGAACCGAGATTAGCTGAAGTTAAACAAAAAGAAGGTAGTTAGGAGTTCCCATTTTCACTTACTAGTCTGGAGAAGCTTTGGGTCATCCTAACCCCCCAGGAAGTGGGTAAATAAGGACTAATGGTTCCCAACCTGACACAAAAGGAACTCCTACCCTTCATTTAATCATGTAGGCCTGCTTTGTGAAACAGGCTAGCAAATAAAGCTGTTTCCAATAAAAATTTCCTGTTTCCTCTTTAACACACTTGCCTGCTGTTTGCTTATACAACACCAAAGAATAAAGACTTCATTGTGCTCCTTTTTTGTTTTTGCTTTGTTTTACTTTCTAAGAGAATTTCTTGTATATCAGGACATTTGAAAATAATAGTGTAATTTCTTTCTTGCCCAAAGTTCTTTCATATGAGACTCTACAGCTGGGGGCTGGGAGCAGCACAGGACCTACGTCTGTAACGCTGCACATACACTTCTGCCTGGAGTATATACTGAACTGTAGTTTATTGTAAAGGTTTTAACTGACATTAGCATTTGAGTCTGTTGTCCTGGCTAGCTTTAAAAAGGAAGTGGCCCTGCGGGAGCAAAGAGGAGGGAGTGAGACCAACCCTGTCACAGCAGCAAGCTGCATCAGCTTAGCTGCCAGCTCTTCAGATGAAGTATGCACATGGTGGGGAAACGGCTTTGCACATCGTGGCAGATGTATTAGGGCTTCAGTAGGGTTCCCGTAAAGCAGGTTGGAAAGCAGTTTAGAAGTCCTTTGCAAGTGACCTTCCCCACCCACCAATAGCCTTGAGTTCATAGTTTGCATGATGATCTGTAAGCTAGATCCGTGGAGACTGAATGAGCAATTCTAGCTGTCCTGTCCCCTCTAAAACTTTGTCAGTATAGTAGCTGAGAAGAAGATTTTGGAAGCTCTGTCCTTTCTCTCACGTTTGTGTCTCATTCCCCCAAATGCCATTGTTTCAGAGGACAAGGACGTGCGCATACTGCTGGTGTCCACTTGCACATGAAACGAAGGCTGCTGGGAAACCAAGAGTTGGAGGGCTGGTGCTTCTGAGCTGGAAGAAAAGCTGGTATTTGGGAGGTGTGAGATGAGCTTTCTCTTCCTGACTGGCTTAAATGATTTGCCTAGTACCCTTAGTTTTTGCCTAGTAACCTTAGTTTTAACTAATGTAGTTTATTCTCAAAGGCAGATTCCAATTAACTTGTGGAGTGAACTTTTTACCTGTCCAGGCTTTCAGCTGCTTAAGTCTAAATCTCTTATTTCCGGATCTTGTTCTGTGTGCTGAGGGTGCTGTGCGGTCTGTTAAGCACAGACTGCTGCCAAGGCTCTGTGAGCTACAGAGCTCCCGCACCGCTGCCGCGTCCCCTCCTGACACACGCTTGGTGCAGAAGGAGGTGACGCGGAGCTGCTGTTTCGGGACAACTTCCCAGACCCCCCAAGCACTTGCACCGAGAGCGAGAGACTAGAGCTCTGGGTTTCCCAAAGTGTTTGAGATGGACATTGAGCAACAGTGTTGTCTGTAAAGAAGTTAATACTGCTTTTAAGTGCTTGGTGCTGTCTTATACCCAACCCTGGGCATTGCATAACCTAATTCATTAGCGAGTGCATTGCTGTTTGATTTTTCTTTGCAACTCATGTGGCCAGTGAGGAATAGCTTAGATATTTCCCTCTGTAAAGATCTAGATAGCTTCTTGTGGGATTCTCAAAGGTATTGTGAAAGGCAAGTATGGTTCAAAAATCCCAAAGGCCCCTCGTATCTGGGTGCCCTTAAAATATGACCCCCACATAACTTGCACATGTATTTTCAGAAAAGAGACTCAAAGTTTCTACTGAGATACTTTAGAAAAGTCCGATAAATGTGTATTTATAATTTTATAGCTCTGGAAACATTTTACAGGTCATACACCCAGGGTGCTCAGTAAAGGACCTGTGGACAAATATTTAAGGTGTTCGAGAGCTATGTGGTAGGTAGGAATCTGACACTGCCTTCAATTGCACTGCGAGCATCTAGCTGCATTCTCCAGCAAATAAATACTGGTTATCGGGAATCATTTCTTCAATTTGCAGGCAGGTAGAACTCTTGTTCAATCCAGTGACTTCCACAGGACATAACCTGTAAAAGACAATAAAATTTTATTGTAAGCACCCTTAAAAATTAATTGCAGAATTTTTTTAGCATAATATTTTCATTGCATCTGATACAGTAATATTCTGTTGTTTCTCCTTGCTGTTAGCAGTACAAGTTTTCTTTTAAATGTATTTTTTATTCCTTTTTTACCTTCTTCCTTATCTTTCCCATATAATTCCAGAATCAACCAAAATTAAAATCCAGTTTTAAGCATAACTTTACAATTCCTTGCAACGGGAACTGAAGAATGCTTTTTCTTAATGAGTAGCTAAGTAAATATGCTTGTACGTGCTTGCTCTCATGTGGTCCCATAACCCAAAGCTGAAGCAAACACAAGTTGCACAAATGCCTGCTTGTCTTGACTGCAGCGAGAGTGGGTTTCGAGCTGTTTATTTATCTGGAATGTTGTGCTTTGGCTCACCTTAACCCCGTGATTTGGATATGTAGCTGAGCGAAGCAGTCTGGCAAAGCACAAATATCTCACCCTGTTCTAGCTAATTGGAAAATTAGGGGAGGACCACTGTCATTTTGGACACCCTGAAAGATGTTTGCTGTTTAATTTGATTTTAATTGTGTGCATGTACCTCACTGGGAATATTTCATAACATGTGCCAAAATCCTGAAATATTTTACTTATGTTTAATTGGCTGTTCACTGCTCTATATGCAGTAGCTTGTATGCTGAGCAGTCGTATTAAAATCATTGCACATAGTTTCTGCAGCAAGTAGCAATAGTATCCTGTCCAAGTAGGTGGCAAAATCGTGTAGTCACTTGTACATAATTAAGCTTTTCTTTTCTGGTCCATCAAGAAGAGTGAATATAATCAAAGCCAGATGAAGTTTAAGAGTTTCTGATTGCTCACTGTCTGTTTGATCTAAGTAGGGTGCTAAATTATTCACAGTTGCACTTTCTTGAATGAGCGAAATTGTCCCAGTCGGTTTCCTGAACAGTTAGAGAATACCCTAAATACCTTTTACATTTTTCTGGTTTGCGATCTAATGAGATAACAATTTCTTTTTTTCTGTTTGTATTAGGTAATAATTTATGTGTAGTTTGTTCACAAGCTAATATAAACCATGTTCAGAATGTTACCTTTCTTTTGGTGTCATGTAGATGTATGTGAACTATTTCATTTTGTGGCATGTTCTTTTGGGCAGCATGGAGAAAAATTAGCTGAATTTCCTGTAATACACCAAGTAACCCCTAAATGCCTTGAAGTCCTCCAGTGTAACGCAGTTCTCGCTGGGTAGTAAATGCGTGCTTGAGTGAGCTGCAACACAGTGTGTCAGTTGTTCTTAGGCTTGGGTCTGTTAGTGCTGTCTACAAGATGTTAAAGCACACAGTATTGTAAGCTCTACCAGGAATTTCTGACAAGAGAAAATAGTTGTGCCAAGAGAATCGTATGATTTAATGAACAAATGCTGCTCACGTTGATTGTAGCAGTGGTTTCTCTAGTGTTAGCAAAACCTGCACAGAGTGATCCATAAGTCTTGCAGTCTTCATCTGTGTCTGTTTCTCTAGTTAGTAAAATGATGAGCGTATGATAAACCATGGGTGGCATTCCAGAAGCTAGAGAGGTTCGGGAGCAAAAAGAAAAGCAAACTGAGAACAGCAAACCTATGTTTCAGCTGGAAGTAGCTGAATATTTCTCTGCTTGTTTGGTGACAGGAATAAAAGAAGTGGTAGAAAGGAAGTTCTTGCTTTGCAGTTCACTGACCCATGGTGCCTTGTTTCTGTTCTTTTCCAGAAATCGAGGCCAAGGAAGCCTGCGACTGGCTGCGGGCTGCAGGATTCCCGCAGTATGCTCAGCTTTACGAAGGTAGGCACCTGAGATTTCAAATTGGTCATTCAGTGGCATTGGTACCAGACAAACACATGTATCTGCAGCTGTGGGACTCTGAAGCACTCCTGCAGTTTCACGTTTGTTCCAGATTTCTGGTTTAGTGTGAATCTTCCAAATATTCTCATAACACAAGTCACACGTTAGCAACATTGTACTTTCCCTGTAGTTAAAAAAACAAATGAACTATATTTTCATGCATATAACTATCCATAGCTACGAGCCCAGTCTTACAGCAGTGAAGAAACCGTAGCCAGCTTAGCCAGCAGAAGCCAGCCAGCTCTCCTAGTGGAGAAGAGAGAGGAAATTCTGCATGTGTGTGGGTACATCTGTACTCCTCATCATACCCAAGTCCTGTATGTTTTTTCAGAACAGTTTGGCTTGATGTTAGACAGGGGCTCACCGTGAAGGGAAGAAAAAACATGCAAGCCATTGTTGCAGTGCAGGCTAATTTGCAGTAATTCCTTGAAGAGCCTGCCAACTCCTGCACTCACCGTATTTGTCCTTTTGTGAAATGGATTCAGTTTTTGTGTATCCACTTTTACAAAGCTTTTCCTCAAGCAAAACTGTCCTGTCTTCATTGTCTCTCTAACACACCAAGAACTTACAGTTTTGGCTTACAGTACTTAAGCTCTGATATGCAGAAACATACAGAAGTTTGTTTTAGAGACTGACATCCTAAAGGTCCTTTTTTAATATGTGTATTAGTTTCAGGTTTCCCCCCCACACACACACTTAATATTACTTGTGTTATAATGAAACTGTTAGGCACGCTTATCTGCCTCTTCATTTTTATAAAACAAACTCCAGCTGCTGCTCGTAAGAATGAGCATAGAAAGTCCATTGTTTACAGTGAATAACTGTTGGAGATTACAGCCTCTTGGCTGAGCTGACTTTCTTGAAAGATGATCTAGCTGAGCTTTGATTTGCAGCTGCATTGGCAATACGAGATGATAATAGCACTTTCAAAAGCAGCACTTGGTGAAACTTTCGTTCCCCTGTTCAGAAATTAAATTTCATTTTGTTATGTCTCTTTTTCTCCTTTTCAATACCACGGAAGTGCCAAGGACAGATTTTCTTGGGATGCAGAGTCGGGACTGTACTTCCAGTCTTTGTTAAAACTGGGGGCAAGACTGACAGCTTAAAATGTAGGTTTTGCACTTGGTTCAGAAAGCATGTCCTGCCTATGGTTACTGTTGTTCTATCTACAGACTCTAAACTTGTTTGAAGTTCTAATTTAGGACCATGTCCTGCCAAACATCAAAAGGACTGCAGAGGTGAGAGCAAGAGCTAGCCTTACACACTGAAAAAATAGCTGTCATCATATGAAAACAATATCCCATTGTCCTTTTTAAGCCACTCTGGCAACAACAACGACAATGTAAATTAAGCATAACAAAAATAGGATTTTTAGAGATTATCAACTTCTAGTCACCCCTCTCACTTAAGTCCTCCCATATGTTTTCTCGTGGGCACTTTAAGGTATTAGCTTTCTCAGGGGAAAGCTTCTCAGCATCAGCGCTGGTGGAAGATGCTAACTGAACGTGCTCACGTTCTCAGCTTGCAGTTTGGACTTACAGTAGTGGAAGGGTGACCTACAGATTGATGAGGTATAATACAACAGTTCTTAGAAATCAACTATATGCAGTGGTCCCAGGTTCGACTCCCATTTAAAGTGGAGATTTCCGTCAGTTTTTGTCAGTTGCCCTGCTTTGATAAAACTGCAGTTTTATATAGAAAAGCCAGGATTTCTTTTTGCGTGTTTCACAGAGTGTGTCATTATTTGTTTATTCCTTAGGCAAAATTAGGAAAAAAATCATTTAACTGATTATCTATTGGTCTAAAGAACTTAATGTTACCCACATTTCTGCAAATTAGTATCAGTCCTATTCTTTTCATCATTGTAGCTGACTCTTCCCTAGTCTCTGGAGATAAAAATCTTTAATAGTCAATCACTCAGACCAGGAAGTTTGAGTGCAACTGCAGCAGTACCTTCAGAGTTTGTTCTTCTGTTGCTGTGTGCATTGAACACCCAGGGGCTTTGGTGGGAGTTTTGGCTGTGCAAGGAATGCAGGATCGGGACCTGTGTGACAGTGAGGAATCTGTGGAGGACAGTAAATAATATATATCTGGTTGCTGCTTCAGATCTATAGTAAATTTTCAGCACTCTGCCAACACTGTTTCCTCCTCCTCACTCTCCCAGTTGTTTATCTAAATAATCTTTTAGAGAAAGGAGGCAGTGTGGGCCTCCAAGCAGCTTGGCTTTCTTTCATTTCACTCCATATCTCATTAATGTTGTAACAGTGTCAAACATCTAAATAGCTTGATTAACAGCCAAGGAGTTTTTGTTTTTCATTCTTTTCCAGAGATTTTGGCTTCACTGACCTTTTTCCTTTAATGTGAGATATTAGTACTTTGATGGAGATTGTATATTTATTTTAAATAAAGCTAGCCTGCATCAGTTTCAGCTTCTGATGTCAGATAGGGGGATCCCGTTTGCCTTGTTCCTTGTCGCGTCGTTTCATCTTTACTTTGCTCTTTTTTTTTCCCCATTATGGACATGAACTTTCCATTATCAAAGCTGCATGACAAAAGCTTGTACATGAAAAGTAAGCATTTTTTTGGCATTTGTGATGGTATGATGTGTTTATCTTAGAAGTGCCAGTCACTTGCATCTTACTGAGCTGAATTGGAGGCAGCTGGGTGTTTTGAAATAATTCCCCACTGGGAATAAAAGTCTTTTTGATTTAATATCTGCCTCTATTCCTGCAGATCTCCTGTTTCCCATTGACATCACTTCAGTCAAGCGAGAGCATGACTTTCTGGACAGAGATGCTATTGAGGCCCTATGCAGGTATGTAAAAAAATACACACTGCAGTTTGAAACAAGGCTCTTCCTGTTTAGTAGGAAGCATAGGAACATGTTTTAGTAGGAAGCATTACCTATGAAAGCATAACCTCAGCAAAATTATGTATTAACCAGTCATTCACTTGAGTCTTTTTTATTAGTCTCTATTTGTAAGCATTTTCTATTTAAATAATATATTAGGCTAAATAACATTTGGGGACCTTATTTAAAACCAAGCTGGAAAGAAAATGCCAGGAGTCTTTTTGACAGGTATTGCATAGTCATATTTTTTATTAATATTCTTTATTTGTTTTCATTACTGATTCCCAAATTAGTAAGCCACATGGAAGCAGAACTGTGCTGGCTACAACCACCTGTAAATACAACTGTAGCATCAGCCCCACGCGGGAATTATTTTTGGGGAGCAGTGTTAGCAAAGCCATGCTGCTACACTCTGCTACCCTGCCTTCTTATGTTGGAGCGCAGCTATGTAAACAGTCGTGTTGACCTCTGCATCACCACATGAGCATCGTGATCACCAAAATGAATATGGATATGTTTGTAAGGACAATGCGAGCAAATCTGAGAGTTTTAGTGCTGCTGCAAAGGCTGACCTGCCCCCAACGACACATGTCCATTACTTATCTTTGTTGTTTATGGGCTCCTTCAACAAATCAGTTTGACTCAATCACCCAGCAAAAAAGTCTGGATAGTTCCTGGCGGGGTTAGTAAATTGAATCAGCTCAGGGAGAGGTCTGATGAGCTTCAGAATTGGTGCAAAGGATGAGGCAGGACCGCAGATCAGTTCAGGGGCAGAAAGAGGGACAGACAGAAAAAGAGGGAGCAGGACTTGCCTCTGTGTGTCAGTGTGTTACAGAACTATAGCCTCAGCATTGCCAATTTTATTGTGAAAGCAGTAACAATGGCACTATCTGATACTGGTGCATCCATCAGTTACCTCCTCCAGCGCGAGTCCACAATCTCAAATTGGCTAAATACCTTAACTTTTCTTATCTTCTGTTGCCTAGATGTGAACACAGTTTTCTGCCTCTGTCCTTCATTATGGCAGCTTTCCAAATTGCCCGCAATATGAGTGCTGTTGGATACTACATGTATAATGTCTGCAATTCTAAATGTCAGGAATTGTAAAGAGCTGCAAACTCCTTTTCAGAGCGGCTTTAAGTCAGTGGTGTCCTCATGCCCTCACTGCCATAGTTGGAAGGAAAAGAGAGGAACTGGAATTTAAAGTTCGTCAGAAATATTTACAAGATTTTAAAGCTAAGAAAATAGATTCATCGCCCAGTCTTTGGGAGGGGAAAAATCTCATTAATGTTAAGTTCAAGGTGTGGTGCAAGGCATCTACTCCATTGATACTAAAATGTGATGCACTGGTCTGATTATTTGTGTGCTCTTAAACTTGTGAAGTCATTTAGCAGAAAGTATGGTGGTGTGAAAAAATGATGGTTCCCAGAAGAATGGTCTTCCCTTGCCAGGAAAACAAAATATAGTCAAGCCAGCATATTTTGGATCTAGTGCTCTCCTGCAGGAATAGTTTTTAGCCTGGGACTATTATTTATGTGGGAGAAAAGGTAGCAGATTGTTTCTCACTGATGAAAGTAAGAATATGTGCTGAGTATCTCTTTGAGATTTGCTGCTAATAGGAGCCATAAAAGCAGCTACCACTTTTTCTGAAGTTAGAGTATGGTAAAAGGATCTATCTCCTAAAAATTGAATCTCATTTTGTAAGTCTTGTAATCAAGGTAATCATCCCAAGAAGATGTAGTTATATACATATTTTGTGAAACTCAGAAGTCTAATGAAAGTCTTTTACAATGCTTATTGAAAAATAACCTGTTATCTTCAAATTGTAGTATTCTGTGTAATTTGCAAGAGAAGCCCCAGGTCATCTTGTAGCTTGAGACAGGGCTTTTAAAGGCTGAGCTGTATCATTTTAAAGCCTGTGACTTACCTATCAGAGCTATTTTCTGCAAATTAAGAACAGTTTTAAAACTGAAGCGACAATTTCCCCAGAAACATTCAGATCCCACCTCAAAATAAATTCACATCTCATTCAACTTTGTACACTCATTAAGAAACGTGGAGAAGGTACATCATTTGGGATGCTTCTGCGTTTCTCCCTGAAACTTGGATTTATTTTGACTGATGCCAGTGGTCAGTGTGTAAACAGTAAATGGTTCTGCTCATTGAAAGACCTAGAGCTGTTACAGAACCGTAAGTCTATTTCTGTTTCTTGACTGAAAATCGTAATAGTCTGGGGGTTCTTTTGCATTTTCAGCACAGAGTTTAATGAGCGCTGTATGCAGCTGATGGTAACAAAGTAACGAGTCCTCTGTGCTTCCTCTGCCCTGTGCTGAGAATGTGCTTTTCTGTTTAACAACCATGGTGCTATTAGCAGTTCTAATTATCTTGTTCTAATTAATGCATGTCCAAAAGAAGGAAAAAATAATTTTGAAACAGCCAATAGAAATCGCAGTGACAGGGTTTTCTAAGTTTGAAGTATTTTGAATTGTATTTTACATCCGAACATATGTAAAATATTGCTTAGTACTCTTATTAATGTGAGCAGGAAAACTAATAAAACTTTCAATACAGCTTATTAATAAACATTTTGTGAAATTCCTGGAAAAGGTGTGAGTAGCCCTCCTGTTCAGGATTTTCTTGAAAAATTTTAACTACAGTGTGGATTGAGACTTGGATTACAAAGACAGTATGTTGGACTTGGTAACAATAGAAGATAAATGGTTAAGGAATATTGTGTGATCTTGTCATGAAATGTAGGGTTAAAAATGTAAGAGCGATACTTCTACTTTAATTCACTTGGATGCTTCGTGTAGTGATTGTGCAAAGCACTGTAAGACTTTATGTAAATTAATGATGGGGAATTTATCTTCAGAGGGCCACTGGCTGCTTAATGCACTGATGAAACTGAGTACTGAAACATGCTCATCCTAAAGGTTTTTTCTAAGTACAAATTACATAGCAAGCCATGATGGAAATTTAATCTCCTTGTATGTAACTAGAAAACTGCCACACACTGAGCAAGAGGTTTCTTAAAACCTTTATATGAGGTTTCTTAGATCTTTTGCATTGAGGATTTCTCATCCAAGAAATTGGTTGTAACAGATTAGCATGATCAACATTGACTGCTCATATAATTTGGTTTGTAGAGAGCTGGCCTCCTTTGCAGGTTAGAACATGCAACTGGACCCCAGGAGCCAGCATAAAGACTTGCCACTGAATTGAGATAACAGTGCCCTTATATCATCACATAGAGGTATAATGGGCTGGAATTTGCCCTGAAATAAGGAAATAAGAATTTAAATCCATCAAGAAAATATTTCAAACTAAAGTTTAAAGCTAGATCGTATGGTTACGCAGACTGAAAATTGTGGTTTAAAGTCCATGTACCTAATACACTGTTTTGCTAACTTTCCCTGGGTGCATGGGAGCAGAATTTTCTCCTGTTAATGAGAGCAGAACTAATTACTAATGCTTATAGCTGATGTAGAACTAACTGGAGGTTAGATTAACTAAGAATTTCTATTAGAAGGCCATATGTATAAATTTGCTGAAATTCTGTTCAAGGTGATATTTTTGACAGTGAATGTCTTGTTCAGGCTGTCTTTCTTAAAAGAAGTTACAGCTAAGCTAGTTTGCACATTTCAGAGAAGAAGACTAGGAAATACGCATCATTTGCTCATATCTTAGAAGAGCTCCAGTTTTGGGTACAGTAATGTGGAATTTCATGCAGGGATGAATGTTGTGTCAGATAACCACCTCTTACCATTCCCATGAAATCTTGGCTAAGATTTCCATCTTTGAATACAATATTTCTTACATCTTCTGTAGAAGATGATTGGAAGTTCACAAGTATGCTCTGTGCACACTGAAAATACAAGCTTTCCTGTAATTGCAGCTTAGGACTGATACAGGCCAGTCAAGACTTTTGGTACCGGGACTGAAAGTTAGATACAATTGCATCTGTCACTGTCAGGAAGAAGGGTTTTGCAGAGCCAGGATGAAGGAGGATGACAGCCTGGGTAAGAGTTCTGCATACATGGAGGACCAGGAAAAGTGACATCTTTGAGAAGTTATGTGGAGACACTCTACAGTGCTAAGATACAGTTTGGATCCTAGAGAGAGAAGTCTGACTCAAAGATAATTATCTAAATGATGAGCAAGATATTATTCTTGCCCCCAGTCATCCAGAAAGAAAGTGGCCGGGATGGGAGTTGTTACAGAAATTGAGACTGAAATAGCAAGACGGTCTAAGCGGATGTAGCTGCTGACTGCAGCAGTGCTGCCCCATCCCTCGTGGATTCCATGCAAAGATGTTGCAGAGACAGGTTGGGGCAGACTGAGACAGAGCTAAAGAATGAGACACAGCTGATAAGTGTCAGTAGAGATGTGATAAGTTGAATTTATACTTGGGAATGAAATTACCAAGAGATAAGGTCCAGAGCTAGAAGAGAAAATTGTGGCTCATTCTCAAGCATCAGTTTGATGAGAAGATATGTAGAAAATGAGTGTGTGCTTAAAAGTATTGCAATGCATACGCAAAGTGAAGGTTAATTAAAGCTGTGTAGGTAATCCTCATCCTGGCAAAGCCAGAACTTCGTGTGTTTAGCTTTGCAAACTCAATGATGTATTTTGAAGGCACTTTTGCCTATTATACTTTGTTTTCAATGTAATGTAGCTCAAAGAACTACACACTGATGAACTAGAGTCCTCACGTTAAAGCAGGATGTGTGAGATACACACACACACACACACACACACACACACACACACACACACACACACACACACACACACACACACACACACACACACACACATATAAAAAATGAAACTTACAGACCTGAAGCAATCACTGCAGAGCATTTAGATTTTAAAAGGGAACGTGGTTTTGTAATGAAATCGTATCAGTTGTGTTATAGAAGCTATATGTGCCTGGCTGTTACTGTGTTTGATCTTGCTCTTTGGGGGTGACCCCATCTTGCCTTCATACTCATTTCTGTGGGGTGTGCGCTGGGGATCTTTCCTGTAGTTTTTCTTTAAGGACCTCTATGGAAATAGTCTTTGCTCTTCCCTTCTTCACCTATTTCTGGGTTTTAATTTGAGTAGGAGAAAAATCTGTGAATTTAATCTTTGTAAAATCAAAGACTGCCTTTATTAGCAGTTAGGCAGGCTAGTTAAAGGCAACAGGCTGGCGCTAGATAAAACCTGATACAAGGAATCACTGGTAGCTTTTCTCCATATGAGTCAAAGGTTCCAACACTGTAAAATACATAAATTACTATACAATATGGAACTGAAACCAAGTTAGTATGCCCTGACATTGAGGCCCAGGAACTTGAAAAGAGAATGTTTTTAAAACAGAGAAAAGGAAGCAACTTTCTGCCAGTGTGTGGCCTCTTATAACCAAAATAAGCAATATCAGTTTTGCTGTGTAGTGCGTACATGGGACAGTCGATCTTCATCCATGCAGTGAACAGCTCTTTTGAAATGCAGTGGACTTGAGCATGTATCCACCAACTGCAGCCGGAAAGATTGTGCCTACTGGGTTTTTAAGACAGAGCAAACATAAAAATTGGGAGATCTGGTAACTCTCCTAACCTGCCACTGGCCTACTGTATGACCCATGGCAATTCTTCTTGTTTTCCTGCTGCTGTGTTGTGGCTGGATCTAATTATAGATCAAACCGTCTTTTTTCTTTTTTTTGCTTTTTTTTTTTTTTTTTTTTTTGCTTCATGACTGCAGCAAAAGCACCAGTAGGAGCTTTTCCATTTTCTTTGATGGCCTCAGGATCAAGCCCTGTGTAAATACCATCTGCAACCAATCCTGTGCATAAAAGGAGAGAGGAAAGGGAGGAAGCTAGTAATTCTTCCTGTGCACACATTTTCTAGCTTCAAGTTACGAGTTTCATGAATCTGAAGAGACTCATCTGAGGCAACAGAACAAGTCAGCATGGTTTTTTTTTTTTAGCTTTTCAAAACTGCTAATACAGGCTCCTCTTTATATTTTGTTTAAAGGAATTATGTAAAAATTATACAACTTCCCTCAGAATGAAGCTGGGCTATAAAGTCCAGTTTTGCCCCTGTTGAGTTTGGGCTGCAGTACCACTGTGTGAAGGGGGCAGCTCTCCTGCTCTGTCTCCCGTCTTCGCACACAACCATTCACATAGCTCGGGGAACGGACCTGGCAGGAATTCAACCCAACAAAATACTGAATGATTAGTTTTCAGCTCAGTTAGTTCCCTCATGCAGCCTGCGGTACGGCCTCAAATGCAGGTATTGCACAAGTGCAGGTATTAGCACAAGGGAGGCAGAAGGAAGGGCAGGGCAGGTTCTTTTGGCTTGTTGCTTTTTGTGGTTATCAAACTGAACTGTAGCTTCCCTGGAGCAGCTTCCATATGACGGCTGCACTTCCACAGCTTGAGCTTTTCTCCCTTCTGCATCGGTCCCAGCCTGTTCCTGCCCTTTGCCTTGCCCTAGCACTAGCATTTATCTAACCACTCTTTACCCATGTGTTTTTGTGCTGAGCCATATCCTTGAAACAGTTTTTGGATTGTTTCAGGGTTAGATATGAAGTGATGTTTGGTATTTAAACATAATTATTACAGTTAACTGATTATAGGACACTTCTCAACTTAGTCTCAGTTTCTGTTCATTTCTCTTTGCTTTGATTCAGGGAATAGTGAGAAATGGTCATCAATCCCTTCTTCTGAAGCCAGAATACAGCCAAATGTAATGGGTTAATGATTAAGTATAATTAGGGCTCTAATTCAAGCGCTGCTTGTGCCTGTTTGTATACAAAGAAGTTTGGGCACAGCCTTCACAAAAACATCTGAACTGGAATAACCTGTGTCAAAAAAATGGATTATTCTCTTAATACGGTTTGCTTTGTTTTGCAGGCGCCTAAATACTTTAAATAAATGTGCAGTGATGAAACTAGAAATTAGTCCCCACAGGAAGAGGGTAAGTACCTTTAACATCTTCTGTTACAGAATTGTGCATTAACAAAACCAAAAAAACTAGTAAATTGCTTATCTGTGGTCCAGGATGATGCTTTGTAGAACCTGCCAATGACATGTTGTCAAAACTCTTTCCACGTTTCATTTTGCGTTCTCACTGAGTGAAAACTGCAGGGTCTGGCCATGTATAAAAGTTAGTTGTTTGGCTAACTCTTTCATGGGATGCTGGCTTTAAATCTGAAATGCTCTGGCCACCCTCACTGCCCGTCAGTGAGATCACGTGTGTTGTGCCCCATTACCTGCTCTCTGGCAGGACCATAAAGTGTAGACTGGATGGAGGGGATTCTGACCAGTCAGAATGAGCTGAATATTAGAACATTGTCTTGACTTAATATTCACTGTTTTGGCTCTTTGCCATCACACTAGAGTTGTATTCTCCTTTTATAATGTAGACAGGATCAGTGGAAAGGTTCTTGGAAAAGGAAAGAGACAAAACTTTACAGGATAGGGCATATTGTTTCCTTGTTTTTTAACTATAGCTCAAAATTAAGGCAAATTTTTTACAGAATACATCAGCTACTTTTTAAAAAAACTTTGCGTATTTCCAGGGAATTCAGAAGGAGTTAAGAAGTTTCTTGGCTCTTCACAATTACTATGAAGCATGGTGATAAATAATAGAACACCCAGTGTAATTTCGGTAAGGTAATACCGACAGAAAGCAAAGTTGCTATTTTTTGCTAGTAAGGTACCATTCAGTAGCTGTCTTGAAACTATGTGTGTGTCCTAGGAGGGATCAGTAGTTGATACCGTCCCCTGGGATATGACAACTGCAGATAAAGATGACTAAGCAAAGGCAATACAATGCTGCCCTACCCTTAACAAGAATGCATACAAGTGCTCTGAGGTTGTTTACCAGGAATTAATCCCCCCTTTCCTATCTGTTTGTGGTATGTTGGAAACAGCATCCAAGCTCCAGAAGATAACGGTCTGAGGCAGCATATATAGGAATTCTGTCAAATAGGGGTAGGCCGCTGGATTGCCATTTATGACCACCAGAAGATTCCTCCTTGTTTCTGAACCTTGTTAACATCAGAAAGATGGGTATTGCTGTTAGAGATCAGACCAAACTGACCTTCAGGTCCAGACCTCAGATCTTCCAGAGTCTGGATCTTACTTTCTGTTTCAGTCCTTTCTGATTTTCATTCATCACCTCTGTTCTGGCAGATGGACTTGGATCCTCTTCTCTGTTGTTGTTGACTTCATTAAAGCCAATATTTAGCTGCTAAAGCTTTTTAACTCTAGGAAAAATTTGTGCTGACTCAGACATTTACTTCCTTATGTTTGCATTGACCTCTTTGCAAATTAAGATCATTTTACTCTTCTTTTTTTTTCCTCCTGAAAACTTTAAATAAGAAAGCCAGTCCTCTTAAGTTCTCTGAGTCATAGGCAGAAACACCATTTTGTAGTAGCTGGGAAACAAAGAAAATGACACTGGCTCTGTGTCCCGGGAGTATTTGGTCTTAAAAATAAATATGGAGGTTCACTTATTTTCCTTAGCTGATGAAATGCGCTATAAAAATAGGAAAAGATCAGGAGCTACATAATAAAATATTATACATAAATAAAATACTTGAAATAAGAATAATTTATTTGTTTCTCAGAGTATAAAAGTTTGTGTTCCTGGCACACAAACAGTTAGATTTTGGAGCATGCATGTGCATTTGTTTTTCAATTAAAGCAATCTAAACACATGAAGTGAAGCTTTGGCACTCGTGGAGCTGTGTGGCAAGTAGTGTTTCCTACTTTGAACACCGAAGGTTATTTTGTGTTTTCATGGTGTCATACTAAGATCTTTCTCATTGGCTTTATCCTTCCAACTGTGTGCGACTTGAAATTTTCTAGATGAGTGGAAGACCAAATAGGTCAGTTTCAGGATCATTCCCTTTCAGGATTAAATGAAAAGATTGAGATATAAGTGACATACATGTAATTACGCCCTCAGGCTTTACTCATACGTCAAACATAATCAATGGAGATGTTATTTACAATTTACTTATGTGCTACACTGTCAGTGAGCTTTTGCAGCTCACTATCTGCAAGTGTTAAGATTTGCCTGGAGCAAGACTGAAGTAGAAACTTCACAGGACATTCTTAAAATGTTAGCCGCTAGTCAGTGGGAGGACGAGCAGACCAGGTAAGAGCCTGGAGGCATCAAACTGTTGCAGTGCAGGAGTTTCTTTTGCTGTCTCATTAGTCACAGTTAGGAGACCTTTTAAACTTCCAGAATGGGTAAGGAATTAAGCTACTACAAGTCAGAATGTATGAGAAACATCTCTTAATTGCAAAGAGGAGTATAAACACAGAGCCACTATCAACAGAGTGTAACTTTGGAGAGAGTCCAGAGGGACCCCTACCCCTCACTGACTCCAGTTTAAAATTTTATGCATGCCAGGAATTTCCATTGATCTGAAGGCTGTCCACTGTGACCAATTAATTAAAAGTCTATGGATACTAGGATTTTTAGAAAAGAACAATTAAAGCAGATTCTGTTTTTTGTTTCTTTTTATGAAGCATGTATCTTTGATATTTAAAAACTGTTAACATGTATTACCTGTCCCATGTTATCTTTTCCTGTGATGGGCTTTATGTCCTAATCCTCCTCTCCCTGAAGAAGACTGTTTTCACTTTAAATTCAGTGAGAACAAGATGATGCTTAAATCAGTTTAGCGGGCATTGTATTTAAATGCAACTGCCTTTGCAGTTTTCGACAGTTTGTAGCAGCACTTTCAGCACTCTCTTTCCTTGCAGAGTGAAGATTCAGATGAAGATGAACCTTGTGCAATAAGTGGCAAATGGACTTTTCAAAGGGACAGCAAGAGGTGGTCTAGGCTTGAAGAGTTTGATGTGTTCCCTCCAAAACCGGACTTGAATACCTCCTCCCCAGAAGCTCCTCATCTTACAAATGCGACAAGCCGGGAGAGTGTGTTAACAGACCTCAGTGAACGCCAGGAGGTGGCTTCTATTCTCAGCATCAGTAGCACCAGCAGCCACCAACCAACCCTGCAGAGTGAGGCATCTACCACCAGGACAAATTCAGTTGTGAGCGTTTGTTCATCAAACAATTTCATAGCAAATGATGACTCATTCAGCAGCCTGCCCTCGCCCAGGGAGCTGAATAGCTTCAGCTTTGGTATGAAAGCCAGTGAGAAGAACACCAAGTCCAAAACAAAGAGCCTGCTCAAGAGAATGGAGAGCCTGAAAATCAAGAGCTCTCACCATAGCAAGAGCAAAGCTCCTTCAAAGCTTGGTCTTATTATTAGCGGGCCCATCCTGCAAGAGGGAATGGATGAAGATAAACTGAAGCAGCTTAACTGTGTGGAGATTTCTGCCCTCAATGGCAATCACATCAGCTTCCCCATGGTACGAAAAAGGAGCGTCTCCAATTCCACCCAGACCAGCAGCAGCAGTAGTCAGTCTGAAACAAGCAGTGCTGTCAGCACACCCAGTCCTGTCACACGAACACGCAGCCTCAGTGCGTACAATAAAAGGGTGGGCATGTACCTGGAAGGCTTCGACCCCTTCAACCAGTCAACGTTCAGCGACGTCATGGAGCAGAACTTTAAGAACAGGGGAAGCTTTGCAGAAGACACTGTATTTTTTATCCCTGAAGATCATAAGCCTGGCACCTTTCCTAAGGCACTCTCTAATGGCAACCTCTCTCCGACAGAAAGCAATGCTTCTGTGAACTGGAGGACAGGGAGTTTCCATGGGCACGGCCATCTCACCCTCCGGAGAGAGAACAGCGGAGACAGCTCCAAAGAGCTGAGCGTGGGGAAAAGGCGCAACTCCTCCAGCTCAGTGAGCAGCCGCCTTAGTATTTACGACAACGTGCCAGGCTCAATTCTGTATTCCAGTACAAGTGACCTAGCTGACCTTGAAAATGAAGACATATTCCCAGAACTAGATGACATCCTGTACCATGTCAAAGGGATGCAGAGAATAGTGAACCAGTGGTCAGAAAAGTTCTCGGATGAAGGGGACTCCGACTCGGCACTAGATTCAGTTTCCCCGTGTCCTTCCTCTCCAAAGCAGATCCATCTTGACGTAGATAATGATCGAACAACGCCAAGTGACCTTGACAGTACAGGAAATTCACTGAACGAAACTGAAGAGCCCTCGGGGGTGCAAGACCGAAGGGACTCTGGGGTGGGTGCATCCCTGACACGGTCCAACAGGTGAGTTCACAAGCACTCGTCCTGCAAAGTTGGCCCTGTGCAGATCAGAAAAGGTCCCCTCTGGCCTGTATGACTCCAACTGTGCCAAATTCAGTGAAGGTCTTTGTGCAATAGAAATTGTGGCAATTCAAGCACACGTGCTGTTTCCATCACTTTCAAAAACAATTCTGGCTAACAGAAGCGTTTTTACAATATTTGTGATTCCCACATCGTATAGCTGTGTATGTTCAGCTTGAGTTGTCATTGAAAAACAGCCTACTCGGCAAGTCAGTTTTAGGAGCAATGTCAAGGCAGTTTTGAGGGATGGTAGTTTTTCAAACTGAAATGGTGTGTGGGAGGGAAAGGGACCTCCAGCAGAATTATTCCATTTTTAAATTGGCTAAGAGAGCTAATGTAGGTGTAGTCTGTTTTGTGTCAGTTTGTAGGAAAAGCCTTGTCTTTAGACTCTTTCAAAATATGGCACTTTGCAGTAGCAGGCTGTTTCCTAATAATATGGTAGGGCATTAAATCCACAGGGAAAATGAAGCTTGTTTACCTTCTCTTCATTACAGTAGCACGGTGGGGGGCTTGGAGGAGCTCCAGAGGCCTCCCAGTTTGTGTTAAGAGGTCCACCATGGGATGCATGTGACTGTATTTTGTACTGTGATTAGAGCAAGGATTTGGACTCTTTCTAGCTTTGCTTCCAGTTTTGCTTAAAACTGGTGCAAATCATTTAGGGCCTGGCTTCTGTTGTCATTTAGTTGCCTACAGCTGCCTGTATAAACTTAATGGGACTTTTAGAAATGCTGAACTCCCATTTGGTGTGTCTTAAGATTTTCGATCTTTTTTCTTATGGAGTTTGTTGGTTCTGACTGACTTAAACTGAACGGGGGTCTGAAAGCCATGGGTGGAGCACTCTGAGGATATCTGGTAGTGCAAGACCGTGCTGTTAACACGGTTGCTGGACAGCTCAGAGTACTCTCCCGTCGGAAACACCTGCGTGTGCTGCATTGCACCTGGTTAGTCAGAGACACTTAACACCTGATGCCTCTGACATCGCAAAAGATAATGGCTATGGAGGGCAATCAGTTTAGCAGTACATTTGGGGTAGTTCCTGCACGTATCTTGTAAAGACCAGCCTTTGCTCTGTGCCCTATCTTCTCTGCAGGCATAAGTTGCGGTGGCACAGCTTCCAGAGCTCCCACCGGCCCAGCCTCAGCTCAGCATCGCTACAGATCAACTGCCAGTCAGTGGCACAGATGAACCTGCTGCAGAAGTACTCTCTCCTGAAGCTAACTGCTCTCCTAGAGAAGTATACACCCTCCAATAAGCACGGTTTCAGCTGGTAAGGGCACAGAGCCGTGTGTAGACAGGCCACCTATTCAAGCACAACAATTTTGCTAGGCCTAAGCAAGTTTTGGGAGCATGCAACTAATCCCTCCATTCCTCTTTTTTCCATATTTGCACTTCTTCCTCTAGCCATGAGCTAACAATGATTTGTGGTTTCTTAAGACTGTGCTAAAATCACTAACCCTTCGCCTAAGTGTAATATTATTAGGATTGAGAAGTATGTTTCTAGGGGGCATGCAAGGGAATAAAGCAGTGAAGTACAGGTCAACTTTCTGTGCAGGAAGATGTCCGCTATCCATAGCAAAAAAAGAATATATATTGAGGCAATTAGCGAGCAGTGGCACAAACATTAGTTGATCTCAAGATGCTTGCTTTTCTTTGGTTATTCTTAAATATTTGCATTAGCTTCCCTATATAATTATGTCATTAAATAATGCAATTTTCCCTTAGTTCTAGTGTCTCATTATCTGCCAACTATCTCCTCTTTTTAAAGCACAATAAATCCAGTTAACTTGCAATGAAAATGAGGGGAAAAAAGGCAGGTTGGGAGAATCATGCAGTTCTTTTGTAGCCAGCAATTTCTGCTGTAGCCAGGAGTTTGTAACCAAGTTGAATGTTTTTTGTCAGATGTATGAATTAGAAAGCTCTTTTATTATTGTATCTGCAGTACAGCCTGTGTAACCTTCAGGATGCAAAAGACGCAATAAAATTTTTCTTATCCCTACCACACGCCAGCCTCCTCCCTTCCCCAGGAGTCACAGCGAGTATTTAACTTCAGCATCAAAGTACCTCCTGTTCAAAGGCTGTTATTATGTCAGCCTTTCTAAATACAGAAGTTGTTTGTTCTGAAAGACAGAAATAAGTATTGACCGGTTATCCCTGCATGCTTTGGATTCTCAGTGGAGATCGCAATGTGTTTTTTCACATTCCATTGGCATGTTTTTTGACAAAGCAAGTATTATTCATACATGTATCAATGAAGCCCTAAACTTAACTACATGGCAATACAAATTGGTTCTGTTTTTCTATATAACAGATTAGTCAGCCATAAATCTAATGTACTGTTTGTATAGCTGTACTGTATATTGAAATGTTAAACGGGTCCCCCTGTTTTTCCAATACTACTGTGTCCTATTAGCCGTGGTACTGTACATTAACTTTTCTTCTATTTAGGAAAATGATCTCAATATTTTCACATTTTAATGGATTTTTTTTTTCCTTTATGAAACCAACACTCTTGGGGATCTAGGAGTAAATCATTCTTTTGTATTTAGTAACTTTTTCCTTGGAGTCAAAAGCAAATGGAAAGGCTTCTCATTGAAACTGGAGTAGGAGGTGCGGGTAATGACAGTAACTGGCCGACAAGGAGGGGGGTCCCTCAAAGAGGTTGTTTATAGAGCTGAAGTTTTTAGCTGACAAACTCAAATGTATTACATCAGTTTCCTGCTGTTATGCGCACTGGTGGGTGGTGGACCCAGTTTGAGGACTTTGCAGAACAAGTAGTTGACATACAAAAGCTCGTTGTTCAAATGCCCATCTTTCCTGAAACCTAAAGAAGCAGTGTTATAAGGGGTCACTGGCCACAGGATTTATTTTGACTCTTTTGCAATTCAATCTGGCCCCTGCAGTTTTACCCTGTAGCTTTTGTCCTACTAGTATTGATAGAGTAGCACCACATTAATACTCACAGGCAGCATACCGCCCTGAATGTCAAGCCTATCTCTTAGCAAAACTCTGTTTTGCGTCCTTCTCTCGTCCCTCCCAGCCCTGAATGAATTAGCTAGTTTATATTCTTGGCACTTTTCATATTATTCAGTGTACTAATGTTGTTTCACTTATTTTCACCGACTTTTTGAGTTATTGGAAATACATAAGCTAAAGAGGTTTAACTTCACTTTGTCATTCCCTTGGCTTAAATAGGGCAGTACCAAAATTTATGAAGAGGATAAAGGTGCCAGATTATAGAGACAGAAACGTATTTGGAGTACCACTGCAAGTCAATGTTCAGCGCACAGGGCAGCCTCTTCCCCAGAGCATTCAGCAGGCGATGCGGTACCTCCGCAACCACTGCCTGGATCAGGTGAGTTTTGCTGTACTATATGCATTCACTGTCCAAAACCCAACATTCCATTAATTTTTATTGTTTCTGGGTCAGACTGTAAAAGTAGAGTCAAAACAGAACAAAACAAGTAATGAATTGAAGTAAAACTTTCCATGAAATTAGAACCCATGAATAAGAAGCTAAAGAACGTATTGACATTTCAGATTTGCTAGACTCAATGTGAATATATTTAACTTTCCATATACAAATATGTTTAGGTTGGACTGTTCAGGAAGTCTGGAGTCAAATCAAGAATTCAGGCTCTGCGTCAAATGAATGAGAATTCAACAGACAGTGTTAACTATGAAGGCCAGTCTGCTTACGATGTAGCAGACATGTTAAAGCAGTTCTTCCGAGATCTACCTGAGCCTCTCATGACCAACAAACTCTCTGAGACCTTTTTACAGATCTACCAATGTAAGTGCTGAGATTTCTAAGGTTACACAGCAAGTTGGCATTTGTGTAGCTGTCTAATAGTCTTCCTCTGGGCACTACACATGTTGTACATGTTGGTTGCTTGTGGAATTTGGTGACAAATCATGCTATCTATCTTCTTTGTTTTTTTTCTAGCATCCGTTATGTTTCAGGCTGCATCATGGAATTGATATTTTTTGATTGTTCTAGTTGTATAATGATTTATAGTACAAGTTTTTTTCATTTCACCTTTCTCTGTAGTTTGGGAACAAATATAGAACCTCCATCACATTGCTCTAAAATTTCCTCTCTTTTCTGAGCATATTTGATATTACAGTTCGAAATAAACCACATCTGATGTGGCTAGGTAGAGGAGTTATGCCAACACTGCATGAACAGAGTTTGGGGCTTTTGAGGGGATTGGAAATCCACTTCCAAATTACTGAGACTTTTCTTTTGAGATCAGGACTGCCAAAAATTTCCATTTTCTTGTATTTCATATTATTTCATCGTTCACCACAACTTCTGGAAACAGCTTCTAAGCTGAAAGTTTCTGTAACTGACTTGTAGCTACATTACTGTTTGGTACTGTAAACAGAATGCGCTTAGAATAAATAACATCAAAAATGGAGTTGATCAAAACATCTAAAAAGAGATAATTAATCTTTCTATGATGGCAGGTTCAGGTGCAGCAAGAGAGATTTTCCCTTCTGCGAGTTAAAGAAATCAAGTTCTATATAGACGATTGCTTTGTGCTGAATCTTTCCAAACAACAGGTTGCCCTTCAAAAGTTGTTTTCTTCCATGTTGTTTCATTGGGAATACTTAAATGCTCTCACTTTATAAAATGGATAAAGATAAATTAATATTTTGGTGATCAGAACTCCTAGGTCTTTTGAAATACTCAGGGAGGTCCACACTGACATACTACAGGCACTGTTCTGATTCTGTGGTTTCTCTCCCTAACACTGCCCTGGCTCACTTCCCATGCTAGCACAGCTCCAACAGAGCTTACTGCAAAAACACTTTCTTCTAGCCCTTGCTGTGTTTTGTGCCTTCCTTATGAGATGGCGCTAAGGCTTTTTATCATCCAGGGCCTTCCTTCAGAGCTCCATAGGTGACGGTTTAAAATAAAAACATACATACTGCTGTTTCAGTGCACGCATTTTTTTTTTCTTTGTTTGGATTCCCAAGAAGGTTTATGGAGAAGATGAATCAGGCTCCCCATTCGTATTCTTTGCATATTATATAGCAGCTCTTTCTCACTTTAGTGCCAAAAGCAGTTTGACGCAGTATTGCAGAAGTATCTGTTCCTTTCCTTTCACAGGTAATAGGTCTAAGAAATTTCCAGAGGTGGTGGGACAGTGTTCTCTGCTGCGGAAAGAGCTTTAAAGCAACTGTAACTCTGCCTCCCTGCAAAGGCCAGAATTTCCCTCGTCTTTAGTGTTATGCACCAGGCAGCATACTGGAATTGTCTGTACATGGCTTAAACATGCTTTGAGCTGATTGAGGGGAGAGTTTGGAAAATAGCAGATTTTTGCATAAAATGGCATTTTAAACTCATTTGCTAGCCTTACTAAGTTGCTGAAGCCCAAAGCAAATACAAATGAAATATCTGGTTAGTAACACACATATTATGAGATGTGCAGTCAGGTTTGTGTGGTGCTAATGATGATATAAATGCTCCAGGACTCAGAGTCTCGTGTTTTCTTCAGAGAGAGCTTGTTGGAAATCCCTTTATAAGAAGCAGATCTGGTCTGGGTTATTTCATTATTAGTTCCCTTCAAGTTTGGAGGGAAGGGCCTTATATAAAGACACACGTCAAATTTTTCCAGTGGATGTTTGTTGTTAGTAACCAAGGAGCTGTTTAATGGTATGGGGCTTCACATCATTGACTTTCTTTTTCCACCGCGTGACTTTGAATGATCTGTTCAATAGAGCAGCCCTCTGTTTGGTAAAGCGCTTTCTGGATATTTTATGACATCATTGTTGAAAAGGTTTGCTAGCCAATTTATTTAATTGATTTACCTATTCTAAAATGCATTAATGTTTTAAAATTCTTTGAAAGCCAAAGAATTTTTGCTAGAGTCTAAATTGGCTGGACTGTGTTTGCTTGTTCGTTGCCTGAGTCCAGGCTTTGGTCATTTTAGTGCATCTGCGGGAGCATGTAGCTGTTGAAATTAAATCTAAAATTAACTCTGGCCTAGGCACAACTCCTTCTTGCTAGCCTCTCTTGTGAGGCAGGAAATAACTGAGGGTAGTTAAACTAGTGGGTTAAAAAAATTCCTTCATGTTTCCTACGAATGGTATGCATCCTGAAGGAAATCACTTCAAACTCGAGTCAAATATTTGAAGCTGGAGTTTGCTTTGGGATGTATTCATGCTGTGTGTGTGGAAAATCAATGGGCTGATGAGAGAATTACTAATATTATGCAGATGTGCCAAAGGATCAGCGTCTCCAGGCTATCAAGGCTGCCATTATGCTTTTACCCGATGAGAACAGGGAGGTCCTCCAGATTCTTCTCTATTTCCTGAGCGATGTCACAGCTGCAGTGAAGGAAAACCAGATGACACCAACAAACCTGGCTGTGTGCTTAGCACCTTCCCTCTTCCACTTAAACACTCTCAAAAGAGAGAATTCTTCCCCAAGGTATGTCTCCAGAGAGCACAGCTCATTACTGCTGTTCCTGTACCACAGCTAGCTTCACTGTGTCGCTCAGCAGGCACTGTGATTTTCCTCCCATCGACCCTACTGGTTTTGATCACTTTGAACACCTCAGACGATAACAGGTTTAGAATGCTTATTTGATCCTGCTTTTTCTTACGGATTTGTTAAAATATAAACAAGTTCACAAAAGGGGATAAACAGAGAGATTCCAAAGAAAAGTTTAGTGAGAGTAGCAAGAGAAGTCAATAACACCTTGCCAAGATTTTGTCCCAAGCAGCACTGCTCTAAATCACCAGCAAATTTTGGAATCCTACTGTTTTCTTAACAGACAGCTTTCTTGTTCTATATTAAATAACTGGATTTGCATGTGTGTGCTTTTCTCCTCTGTGAAGGGTGATGCAAAGAAAACCAAGCCTGGGAAAACCTGATCAGAAAGACCTAAACGAAAATTTGGCTGCAACCCAAGGGCTAGCTCATATGATTGCTGAATGCAAGAAGCTCTTTCAGGTAAAACACCTATCTGCAAAACTAACAGGTGGAATACTGGCCAACGTGATTTAGGTCTGCTGTATAATGGAAAGCTAGGAGTGCCTCTTTATTTTAATTAAGGTTAATATACGATAAATAGATTTTTTTTTAAATTACACATCCTGACCTGGGTGCATACGTGAATTAGAAGTGGTGCCAGAAGAAAGGAAAGTTGTATTGATGACACTGGTGCTCAGAAGTGATGAGACAATTGTCGTGGGGTTTGGGGCTTTTTTATTAAATCCAAGCTGCATCTGAAACATGCTTTCAAACTTTTCTTGTGCAGCCATGAGGATCTGTGAACTTCAGCTTTAATTACAAAGCAGGACGCTACTTCTAGGAATCTCAGTGCTTGCTTCATATTTAAATTCCCAGGAGTTAACAAAGCTAGGCCACAAAAGCATCCTGGAACGTGACACTATCAGACCATAGGTTGAAAAGTCTGTAACAACTAAAGCATGCTCCCACTAGAGCCTGGGATGGAGAACCAGACAAGTCTGAGTCCTGGTTTTCCTCACTGTCATCAAATCTTTTCAGGAGCCACAACTAAAGACGTGCCTGTCTCTCTTCTAGCAACTGACAACTGACCCCTGCTTCACTCAGTCTGCAAGAAAAACTGTGCTATAGGAATCAATCCAAGTTGTGTAGCTGGGAAGGGATACTGCTTAGAACAAATGAAAAAGAAGACACACCGTAGTTGAGAGACTACTATAATATATGTGAGCAGGACAAATCAGGGTCACATACACAAATTTAATTTTGGTATTTCTTCACATTGAGTGCTTGACCTGACAAATACATCTTTTTAAAATGCAGTTTGCATATTAGTGTAGGTAATTTATAGATGTAATTGTGAATTACGTATACATACTTAACATAAACCTTTCTGGGCATCTCATTTTCTATCACAGGGTGTTACTACTGAAAACCTTGTATTCCAGAGTGAAGAGAGTAGGCAGTGAGCATCTGTGAACAAGAGACTACTTCAGTCTCAAGTGTATGGTTGATGTTTAAAAAGAAAAATGAAAGAATAGTTGAATGTTAAAGAGCTGCACGCATCCCATGGCTTACAAAGCTAGTGTGCCCCTAGACTAAACTCTGTGATTTGGAGAGAGAGCGAGTTTCAAGAGGATGACTTCATCCTTGTCATCCCCAGATCCCTGAAGAAATGAGCAGAGGTCGGAACTCGTACACGGAGCAAGACCTGCGGCCCCTCAGCCTGGAGGAGCTCAGGGGCAGCAGCAGCACGGAGCCCTCCGACTACCACTGCTACCTCCAGGACTGCGTGGATGACTTACTCAAAGAGATGAAGGAGAAATTTAAAGGCTGGCTCAGCTGTTCCACCTCAGAACAAGCAGAACTGGCCTACAAGAAGGTACACACCCTATGACTTACTCCACAGCTCTGTTTCTTAGCCCGCCTTAGCCCAAAGGGTGGCACAAGCCACCCTTTGATGTAGAATATTGCAGAAGGTTCGGTACACATCTTTATTTTGCAGATAGACTTAAGAAAGAAACCAGACAGAGTATAGTTGCACTTCATCTAAAAACATGTCTTTCAGCAGTAGTCAGCTAATATGCAGTGAATTGTATTCTTCTGTTTATCCAGCCCAAGAATGTTCAATGTATTGCATATACAGGCCTGCCTTCATTTACTCGTGCAAAGCCTTGACAGGCTGAATGAAGCCTCTAAGCACTTTCCTTATGCAGGAAGTAGGAAAGAAGAAGCTTGCACAGCTTAAAGCCAGCACGGGGAGAAGTGTTTCAGCAACATTTGAGTTATCAAAAAAATAATCTTGGAAAATGAGAATATTTTCCTGTAGCATTACGACTGAATAATGGTCATACTGGGAGAGACGACTGTAACTTAAAAATAATTTAGAAGTCAGCATGCAGATGCCTTTAGGCTATTACAAAAGCAAAACAAGCTCAGTGTGAACATATGACAGCCTTAGCACAATGTAATTCTTTTCGTAATTTGCTGTGTTTCTCCAACACTAAAATAGAAAGGAGAAGAAAGTGTAAACAACAGTGAAACTGAGGACTCCGTGCTGATTTTTCCTCAGGTATGCGAAGGTCCCCCGCTCCGGTTATGGAAAACTACCATTGAAATCCCTGCTACACCAGAGGAAGTTTTAAATCGTTTACTTAAAGAGCAGCATCTTTGGGATGAAGATCTTATAGATTCTAAAGTGATTGAAACTTTGGATAGCCAGACAGATATATACCAGTACATCCAGAACAGCATGGCACCACACCCAGCCAGAGACTTTGTAGTCGTAAGGTAAATTTTCATATACAGTTGTCTTAATATCACACACACACTAACCTTGCCTATAGAATATATGTAGTAAAGGATGTTATATACACATCTTTTTTATGTAAAATTTCAATTTTATTAGATTTGAATTGCTGTTTATCAAAAACAAATCCACTTCTTTCTTTCCTTTTTTTTTTTTTTTTTTTTTAATAGAACATGGAGGACAAACTTCCCCAAAGGAGCTTGTGTTCTCTTGGCAACCTCAGTGGATTATGACCATGCTCCAGTGGCAGGTGTTAGAGTCAATGTCCTGCTGTCTAGGTATCTGATTGAGCCCTGCGGGTCAGGAAAGTCTAAACTTACCTACATGTGCAGAATTGATTTAAGGTATGGACTTCTACTTTTCAGATGGTAACCTTTTCTGTCCTTTTCTGGTGGTAATTTCTCTTGTATAGTTTTCATGCAGTCAGTGCAAAATTCAGGCAGTCCAGCTGGCTTTACTTAGCCAGTGGCATATATTTCTCAAATGCATACACAAGACTGAGATGTCCCAGAAGGTCAGCTTCAGTGCACGTCTAACAGCAGGTTCAGTTTGTTGCATTAGAAGCCCCCACTATGTGCTCTGTCTCTCACAGAACAGGAAACATCAATGTCCCCTCTTCTGGTGTCTTATTATGGCTAGGTAATATGGTCTGTGGCAGAGAGAAGAGAACCTTCAAAGTTACTGAATAACAGCCACCACAGTTATTGGTGTATATAACCCCCTTCTCCCCCCATTCCCTTTGACAGGTATATTTGTATGCAGAGACATGTAAATCTTAAGTTAGTAATGAAGACCAAGTTCTCACAAAACCTTTAAAAACTTTTTCTCACTTAAGCAAACTTTTTTTTTTTTTTTGAGCAAGTCTGTGTATCAGTAAGGCTGGGCCAAGCAGTAAGCACTAATAAGATTTGCCAGACAGACATCTAACCAGCTAGCAAGCTATTTGATTCCGTCTAAGGAGACACATGCAATGTTACTGGTACCTGTTTCACATTCACCTTTTCTCCATGCATCAGGGGCCACATGCCAGACTGGTACACCAAGTCTTTTGGACACTTGTGCGCATCTGAAGTAGTTAAGATACGAGACTCTTTCAGTCACCAGGGTCTTGACAGCAAAGAAATAAAATCCAGGTGACTACTGAAGAGGAACAGCTGTGTGTTCCACACCTCAGCAACATATGTTACCCGAAACTGAGGATCATCCGCTGCAGCGTGGACTGGTGTACAACCTACAAGTCGTGTCATGAAAGGATGACAGCATGAGAATTTGACTGTGAGCATTACTATAGGACTGTGGCCATACCATACACTTCAAAGCTGCTTCCTGTCTGTGTAAGGTCTATAGTGTAGGCCTCGACTGGAATACATAGGAGGACTGTGCAAAAAAGGTATTGTACTATTAGATGGTTTGAATTGCTTCTGAGAAGCAAAAGTCTTTAAATGCAAAATATATTATGAAATATGGTGAAGGCTCATCATTCCCATGTGAAATATTTAGCTTTATGTACATGCCCATGTCATTTTATTTGTAATGCGTTGAGGGACTGGTGTATCCACTGGAATAGTTGGTACTCTTCAATGTGTTCTCACTGAGATAAGCAGAGAAAGGTTTGCACAGAGATTAAAGTGTGAATGAGTGTGTTAATGGTTGAAAGGATAGCAGAAGTCGAACTTGAAATGTGTCTGGTACACGGATAGGCAACCAGAGTGGATTTTAGCATATTGGTTACAGTTCAACCTAGAATTTGACTCCCCTGTGGACCAGAAGGTAGCCATGCTTCCCATTTCCCAGTTCTACATCTTCCTCAGCTCTAACATTGTTAACATCTCTACGCGGATATTATAATAGGCTTGCTCTGATTACTGTTCACTCCTTATCCAGAGATCTTTTTAGGAGTGATTAGCAATTCTGTAGCAGTTTTAATGAAATGTACTTTTAAGCAATGTAGCAGCTTAGAACTGAAATGCCTTTGCAATGGTCAAGAGAGCCAGTAATGTCAGTTGTTATATTTCCTAAAAAATATTTGTTACATTTACTCCTAACTGCATTAACTATAAGTGTTTTAATGAACTTTTATATATTTACTGTATTCTAATGGCTCAAGAGGAAAAAGTAAACAGTGGAGTTCTTGGCAGGACTTCTACAGAAGCAGATGGAGTAAGGTGACAAGGAAGTTTCATAACAGTTTCTCTTTCTCCTTTGCTTGTTTTTTCTAAAAGCTACATGTTAGCATGAGCAGAACCTGAATATGAGCAATGCGGAGGCTTTATTTGGGGGCAGAGAGGAGGGTAGGATTATGTCTTGTGTACTGGTGGGGGAGGGTGTTTTTTCTTTTTTTTCCCTTTTTTTTCCTATTTTAACCTTTTGGGATATATCCTCCTCCCCCAACAATCATATTATAGGAACTGTAGGGAATCTTGAGGTCCTCTGGAAGGGTGTCTTTCTGTAGGTTTTACTGTAAAGATAGGGATTTGTTTTAGAGGTGCAGTATTAAGTGATAAATGTATTTCGTGGCTAAGGTATGAATGAGTTGCAAGATGGAAATTTGACTGAGACTTTGTTACCATTGTCAGTATTATTTTAAGCTTTTTGATGAAGATTTTTTTTTATTATGGTAAATAATGTAGTACTTCCAGTAACAGTGTTCCTCGTGGGTAGGAAAATCTTGTATATTCTTCTACATCAAACACTTTTGAATTTGTAAAATTGTATGTTGTACATACCATTCTATTGTAAACATGTATACTTGCCCACAGTGTACTGTCAAACATAGATAAAGCATGGTAAAGATTATTTAAAATATACCTGTATTTATACCTCAGATATTCTTTTTGGGTTTTTGTACCTCAAGTAAGTTTTCTATTGTAAATGTGCTTTACATGACTATGGTCTAAGTGAGAGAAAGGAAAATGTTTAACTTGCTATATATGTCTGTACAGAATATAATCAATAAGTGCACTATTAAATGTTTAAAATTGGAGAAGTGTAATGTTTTTATTTTATTCTGCATTCTTCATTCTACTGTCACGTCCACAGTCTGTTCCTGAGAGGTGAGCAAAGCTAGCTCTTCTCCTGATTTCTCTAGACATATTTAGGACTCTAACTGCTTGCCATGGCCCGGACTGAAAGGATGCAAAGGGAAGTTCACATCGATGGGAGTAAGTCTCAGATGGTATAAGATCTTTTTACTACTTCAAGACTTTTCCTGGTGACATGTTAAAGGGAAATCTTTCCTCAGTAAAACCAGTTTGGGACAGACTTTGCTATCTATCATCACATATTTAGGTTGACCTACGCAATCCTAGTTTATCCCGGTCTGCTTCTTTCCACAACAGACCTTCTGTACTTAGTGAGCTGGAGAGACCAGCATACAGCTCCATCTGATCATTAACAAGGCTAGTAAAGTAGCTCAAAAAACACTGAAAAAATAGCAGTCAGTAACTAAAGAAATTGGTTTTCTAACAGAATAGATGAATGAGAAAGAGTATCTTTAATTTTAAATAGATCTGTTCTGTCACTGGGGTCAGCCAGATTATTTACCTGCTCAGAGTTAAGAATGACACCTTGCTGGCCACAGATTCTTTAGGTACCGTTATCAGCTTTTTTAGCTCGCCTACCATCTCCTAGGCCACTGTTTTATGATTTTTAAAGCCAGGTAGTGAAGCAATTTCAAAATCTTGGGAATAAATACTCCCCAGTTAATAGCTTCCTGTTCCCCCTTAAAAGAAAAAATAAACATAAGTTTTGTGGAAAAGTACTCCTGAATTTAACAGGAAGCAAAGTGAAGTCCTCCTTGATAGACAGTTGTGTGAAATGCTGAAAAATAATTCCTTGCTTTCCTATTTTCTACAGGGAGAAAGCATGAAGATTTCTGGGATCATAAGTTCTCTTAAAAAAAATAATTACGTGTGAAAGTAATTGGAGAAAGTTAAAGCGTACACAGCAATGAAGTGAAGCCAAAGAGGAGGCCAGGAGGATATACAAACAACTGAATAAGGTGAAAAATGAAGCCAAAGACAGCTGTTAATTCAAGCGACTTTAAGAAGTGTTTAAAGTCTTAGCCAACAGAAATATCACTTGGGCATCTGAAGGAGGCTTGTGATTTGCGAGGCTTTTCTGACAGACAGTAACCAAAACTAGGCCTGCTGCTTTTCAGTTAGGAGTATCATCATACTCTTTCTCCACCTGAGCATCGTGAAGTCCTGATCCTCATCAGGTTCCATTATTTTCCCTGGGGAGAGGCCAGAGCCTGGCAAAAATGAACCTCTTGGTACTCTGATACCAGTTCTCACAGGCTAAAGTCTTTTAAAGAACCTTTCCACTAAGGGCCTAATTTGTTCGGCTCTGTAACAGTCTTTTTTTTTCTTTCCAAGTTAATACTAAAAAATAAAACATCTTCATGATTAAAAAACTCACAGGTTTGGTCACAGTTTGGGCCCTTAGAACAAGCAGAATTGGAGGTAGGTTTTTTTTGTCCTTAATGATGGTTTTATTTGGATTTCTGAGAGCATTACTGCACTACAGCCTCCTCAGACACGTCAAGGCTTTACTCTGTGTTTAAAACGTATTTAGCTTACTTTCAAATCAGCTTTTTTTTTCTAAATATTTCTAAAATGGAAGTTAATTTTGGCTCATAAAAATACTTAAAAGCTTGTTTTCTTGGCTTCTTCATTTGCAGGTGTCCATGTTGTAGTTGGACAATACAATTCAAATTTAAGTTCTGTGTCTGTGTGTCTTACCAGCAGTCTCTCACGGCAGAGCTAGCTCCTGCTCAGACGATCGCTTGCTTTAGACAGTTCTTGCTGAACAGGGAGTGAAGGCTGGGTCCTGGTTCAAGTCTGACAACCTGCTGGTATGGCCAACTGCGTACATGGTGCCTGCAGCACAGCAGGAGTCCGGCCTGCCGAATGCTTAATGCTGAAATTCAGTACTGCCTTCTAACAAATTCAAATGGGAAAAGTCATCTTTTACTGCCATTCCTCACATATTACACTCTACAATTAGATATTTATAATTGGTGGCCTTTATCTTAAAGGCCAGAAGGCAATGTCACAAGCTAACACAGTCAGGCCAGAAATGTGAGACTTAGAAACCATTCAAAACAGTACCTCTGCACTCTGGTATAAGACCTTGGACAGAACAAGAACTAGCATATATCCATGTGATTCTGTGCCAGGGGGTAGCTGATATGAAAACAGTATTCATGAATCAGGCTACATAATAGCAGGTACATATTTCCACCTAGGACATACAGAAATTAAATGTTATACACTGCTATTCCTGCAAAGTGCTAGAGGCGGTGTCCTGCAACACTGTGAAATCAAAATAATGGTTTAATTTTACAATACATTAAATTTGCAAACACAAAATGCTAATTTATTTGGTGGTGTTATACCAGTAATTGTCAGTACAGCCATTGACTGCAGCCATTATGTAAGGAAACACTGAACATCTCTGAAAAATTATTTTCAGGTATTTCTCACTTGTCAGCTCCGAGCTGTTTTGTTTCTCTAGCAAGAAAAATTATCAACATCTAAAACTGTGACTAGTATAACACTGAAGGTGAACACGCAACGCTGTTTGTTTTTATTACTAATGCTAGTACACAACAGTTGTGAATCTGTGCTTTTACACTGAGCACTATGCCAGACACAAGGCGTGCTCGCTCGCCCCTCCTCACCATCCTACTAGATTTTCCTGTATTGCCTGAGGCTTCCTGAGTGCTCTCAAGAAATGAATCTCCAGACTGAGGCCAGGGACTGCAAAGAGCAGTGAGGATGGGAAAATATTCAAAGAAGGGGGAAAAAAAAATCCATCGAAAGAGATTAAGGCACTGAAGAGATGCATTTATATAGGAAGAGTCAATACACATAATCTGGCCACTAGACAGAAGAGGGATGTAGTAAATGTCTGCTAGCACTGCAAGGTCATAAAAACACAGAAGAAGAGTTCAACTGGGCTGTGTGGGTGTACACTTTGGGATAAAAATTTGTTAATGGAAAATTTGAGGCAGAAAGAAAGGAAAAGACATTTTTCCACACAGCAAGAGGTCTTTGAGGCTGTGGGACAATTTGTCCCTGAGAAAGAACGAGAACATAAGTCATTTAAAATTACACTGGGTAAAAACTTGAAATCGTTCCTGCACAAGTTGCAGTAAAACAAAAGCCACTCTTCCTCTTTTGATGTGATTATAGGATTTACAGGCCCCCAGTTTTCACCTATAAGTGCATGCCACGTAACCTTGCCTTGCCTAGTGAGAAACTGTGGCATCAAAAGTAAAAGAAAGCTACAAGTAGGTAACTTTTTTTTTTTTTTAATTACTACAAAGTCATTCTCTAAGAACTGTATTGCAAGTTGCAGAGTGAGCAGTTGGCTTAAGTTTTGCAAAAGTGGGCATTTGTTAAAATGAGAAGATGCAATGCCTCCATGCTATGGGCAAAGACCATGAAGATGGGCATGGGGAGGCTACCTGAGTATTGGGAGTGTCTTTTGCTTTTCTAACAAACATTTGCTCAAAATCCAGCCCATTTAAGAAAAGACCTTACTATGCTTTGTTCGTACCCTCTACAGGTTGAGGGACTAAATTGCCTGTCTTCAGCAGCTCACACTGAGTTACGTATGCAGTGGGTGCCATCTCTACCTGGTTTACTCTAGGCTGAACAGGAGTTTCCCCCCCAGTGTCATCTTGGTGATATGGTGCACACGCAGCAACTGGAAACAGGGAGTCTCTCCTCCTTGCTGTCTCTCTTTTCAACCTATGGCGAGGGAGAGAAGACATGAAAGAGGCATGATGAGTGCAGGAAAAAGAACCAAGAGCAGGAGCTGAGAACAAGACACAGGAAAATCTATAAGCTAATAAGAACAATTTCCCTGCAATACCTGGAATTAAATCCATTATTCTTTAGGCTGAATCTTTTCATCTTTCTAGAAAGAGAAGCAGCAGCCTAATGGCAAGCATATTGCATATGCTTTTCAGGTACCAATCTCCTACTAGTCACCTGATCAGCTCAGGTAATAAAAGAGTGGTATGGCGGGTCTGAACATTGCAGTAGCTACTGACGCATGCAGACATTTCTTAAAAGTTTGTAGCAATAAAAACAGGAAAGTTCCTTAGGAACAGAATTCTCAGTGCAATCCCCATGTTAAAAAATACGACTATTCCAAAAACCAAATATTCAAAAGGTAGTATATTAAAAATGTCAGTGCAATTGAATTATGTTGGGCATGTGCTCCATGGAGCTACAGTAAATATTTTTTTCCATGATATGGCAGCTAGTTTGCACAATACACTGAGATAAGCCTGTTTTAAGCATGAATTCAGGACTGTGTAGCAGAGATGGCTGCAGTTTGAGGGATCCTATGCCTCCTTTATTAGAGGAGTTGGAAGCACATGAAATGGGAATTTCAAGAAAGGATGGCCTTGAGATTGCCACTTGAATGTTGCTCTGAAGAACTGATGTCTGTTAAATAAGCCAGCCAGGAGCAGGAGAAGTAGTGCACGGTCAGAATGTGGCCCAGAAAAAGATGATGATGGGTTGTGAGTAATAGAGGAAAGTTTCTTCTAAGAGGAAGAAGAGGACCCATTGGGCAAAGCCTCACGCAGTGCTAGCATCCTCATAAGAGGTATAGCAGTCTGAAATCTCTATTCATAACAAACCAGAAGCCACCTCGTCAGAATTCACCTTTGTTTCAAAAAAAAAGGTTCAAAGAACTTACATTTCGGTCAGGGCATTGTTGTAAGCTGGTTGAATCTCTAACCTTCAGCAAGACAATAATTCAAGTCTGTAGAAAACTGACGGTATGGTTAGCAAAAGTTCCTATATGCCATTTTTTTCCCTACCACTGGGGAAAACTGCACATAAGAGCACATTTTAAGTAAGCAGTCCATTTAAACATTTAAAAAGAATCACCAAGACATTAAAATCTTTATCTTCTAGCCTCCAGCAGTATATATGCTCCTCATTTCTATAATAACTGCCAGCACCACAGCAACACTACAGAATCACTACATAACACACATTTTTTTTTTTTTTTTAAACCTATCTATAGGAATGCAATCTTTTAGATTGGAACGTTTAAAAAAAAAAGTTTTAGGGAATTTTGCAGTCTTTTCCCTTAGTGTTTCTAAATTGTGCAGTCTTTATTAGCACTGACTATGAAATAAAATTTGAAAATTTTGTCATGTATTTGATCTATTGACTAGGGCTTCTAGCACATACAGTAAGTAATAAAGCCTTAAGTAATGATAACACAAATAATAACTCTAATTAATTTTGAATTATCTCAGCTGCAAGAACTTTCTACAAAGCCAAATCTACATTAACAGCAGTACTTAAGTAAAAGCAAGAAAATGGTAAAACTTTACTACCCACGAAGAATTTTGTTCACTAGCAGTTAACAACAGTGAAAAATTGCTTTGTGCATGCATAGAAAAACAGTTTTTAAAGCCCTGTTAGACCTTCTTTGAAAGAAAGAGGGGTCCATTAAGGTAATAATGTTTGGAAAACAGCACCTGCTCTCCCTCTGTGTACCATTACCGTTCCTGGGAGGAGCACGTACATAATACTGCAACTGCAAAATGCTCGTATTGCTTCCTGTAAATCCATAGCAGCACCAAGGCACCCACCTCCCAAACCAGGGGGGAAGCCCATGAAAGCTGAGGATGCTCAGTCTCAACGCGGTAGAAACTAACTCGTCCTCTTCCCCGAGCACAGCCCATCTCTGTGCCACGCTCCTTATTAGCTCAAGTGTTACATACAGCATAGAAATGCATATTTCTAACAACACAGGGGAAAGTAGCTGATTAAAGTGGAAATAACCCACATCTAGCAGGAGTCATAACCATGCACAAATTCCAGGACCGAAACGGTGCACTCAGGAGCATTAACACAACCCAGTCCTTGGTCTTCAGGCTCCCCAATTCGGCTTTGGAGGCCTCAGAAAATACATTAAAATGTGTTTAAGGTCATTTTTAATAGGCTTCCAAACAATTACAAAAGCAGAGGTTCTCCGGGTTCTAGCTAAGTGCCTGAACCAACAGCCTGAGAAATTCACGCTTGCACTCTCCCCCTTTCCAGCTTGTAATGCAACCAAATAACGCTTGTATTTAAAAAATAGCATATAATCTTCTAGGGAGAAGGCACCAGTCTTGTGGCACCAGTTACAAACAAGACCAGTCAGAAAGCAGCTTCCAAGCTAGGTTCAGCTCGTCGGCCCCGGGGGGCCGGGGCGGGCGGGAAGGCTGCGCCCCACGTGCTGCTGGCTAAGGCAGGGCCGCCAGCGCCCGACCAGCTGAGCGCTGCCCAAGGGCGCCTGGAGCTCACACCCTGCTCCGCATCTATTTGGTAAAAGCCTAAGCAAGCCACAGTCCTCAGGGAGTTTTAAGAGTCTGAAAGTTTTAGACTTGGATGGAGCCATAACCCTAATTTCCTACTAGAAACAGAGCCCAGAAAAGCTGGTTCAATTTTGCGCCAGGTTGTCTGAGGAAAGGAGGAGACACAAGCTGATTTCTGGAAAGGCCAACCATCAGCTCTGTTGCAGAAGCTGTTGTTTTCAATATATCATTAACACTTGCAATCCACTGTTAAAGTCTTCACAGGTGGGGTTTTTGCAGAGCTTGAAGGCAAATATATTTATAAAAGCAGCAATAATAAAATAGCAATGCTTCCTGCTATTTTCCTCAGTTTCTGCACTAGCCACTAGTTACTTGGGCTTACCTATGGACAAATTTTCACAAGAGCCCACAGGAGGTTTCCCCTGCTCTTTTCTGAAGCATGGTGAGATGCTGCTGTCAGAGGCACAACGGGGCTTTGGGCTGATCAGGAACGTGCTCCGGAACGAGAGCTGCTATTTACCATGTTTCTGTTTAATACAGCATGCAGAAAGGCAACCCCAACATGCTTCTTATTTTAATTACTTGATAAGCGCTGTATAGTTCTGATCACCCAAACAGTGCATCTTACCAATTTAGAGGTTTTATACAATTTTTTAAAGCGCCTTCTCGTCCGCTTTTGTTCGCTCGTTACAGCAGTGTGCGGCGCCAGCTGCTCCGCGCAGGGCTTTGCTGAGGAAGGGGCCGCTGCCCGGTTTTACGAGGAGCGCTCCCGGGGCACGCGCGGAGGATGGCTCCCTCGCCGCCTCCGTCTTCTTCCCGCGTTGTTTAGCAAACAAGCGCTGCCCGCGGTGGCCCCGACCCCTGCTTCGCCGTCCCCTTTCGGGCAGCGACACAGATGGGCGAGCAAGGACGTGCCGTCACGGCCTTTGGCAGAGATGGAAGGAAATAAAGGCAAACTTTTGTCCAAACAGGCCGGCTCGCGCCTCTCTGCCCGCCTCTTCTGCCTGATCCACGCGGGCAGCAGCCCCAAAAAGGCGCGGGGCTCGGGGCAGGCGACTCGTGTGGCTCAGAGCCGTCCTGCAGCCGCCGGCCCCAGGGGACCGCGGGGGCACCTACGCCTCGGTTTCTCGCATTGGGCCTTACCTGAATTTTGAACGGGAAAAAAATTTGCGCTTTTGTGCTTTGGTAATCCTAAAGAGAAAGTGCAGGTTTTGCTAAAAACTGAAATAAAAGTACCTAGAGGCTGAGCTGAGAACAAGTTTTCCTTTGAGCTGCTTCTTGTCTACACGCAGCTCCAAAGCATTTCTAAATCAGATTACTTTTGATAGACAAGAGATGAAACAGAAGTGCTATTAACCCCTTTTTTTTGTTGGGGAGCTAGAGCACAAAGGTAAAGATTTTGGAACTAGAGCACCAACTAGAATATTTGAAAAACAACCTCAATATGGCATGCTAACCACAGGAGCAAGTTTTGACACCCCAGAGCTGACAAACCTAGCTTAGAGCATACTTTGGAAAAAAAGAAAATGCAGTAATTTAAAAGATTATGAGAAAAATTTTGAAAGCATTTCCACATTTCTTTGGTAATGCCATTTGTAAAAATCCCACCTTCCTGAAATCACAAGCGGTTGAAGCCTGTGGTGGAGCCGGCTGCGCTGCTCAGCCACCTCTGCGGCTGCTTCAGGTGCCCCCTGCTCAGCCCCTCTCCGATACGCCAACCTCAGGGCCGCTTTTGAGCAACGGCCCATCTTCACCTGATTTTAGCCTGACCAAAAAATGTTTTAGCTTCCCCTCAAGTTCTGCAGTCACAACTTACAAGCCCAGCATGGAGAGAAAGACGCGCAATGCTGGAAATTCGTGCTGTGGAGGCAAAGTCCCCTTGGTCGCAGGGCTCTGCTCCATCCAGCCAGGCTGAGTGACCGACACTCATTTCTAGCCTGTTTAAAATTTGCCAGAGGAGCGCATACAAGAGCAACCCAAACACTCGGGAAGGCTTTATCGAGCGCACTGCTTTGCCCTGGCCCATCGCTCTCCGTCAATAGCTCCGCGCAGAAGGACGACAGAAAGCAGAGCCGGTGCTGGTCGCCGGCACGCGCAGCCTGCGGTACGCAGCTCTCTGCCGGAGGACCCACCTCCTGCAGCTCGTGTGTGGCACCGGCAAGTGCCCCACACAGATAAGACCCTGCAAGCTTCTGCTATCGGTTGTACCCAGATTTGTACCATTAAAACCAAAATTGGATTAATATTTTTTCAAGCAAATCAGGTTCATGGTTTACACCCATTATCATGCTCTGGGGAGTCACAGACCGGGATTAAAAAAATATCCATATTGCTTGCAGTCATTTCAAGCCACATTTTAACAGAGACTAGACTACAGACACTCTTTGTAAGGAAATATTTCCCGAGGTGCTGCTGCCTAGGGCTCACCACTCTAAAAATCCTACAGTCTTTCTTTACCTTTTATCTATTAAGTCTATTAATCAGATATACCGTAGGTGATTTAAAGATGCACACAGTAACTAAATTTTACAAAAGCACCAAAGATCTGCCAAATACTTCCCAACGACAACTAAGATTTTTCCCGTTGCTCTCTATGAAATGCCACCGTGCTGACCCCGCGGCACGCGGCGGCAGGCAGCTGAGGCCGAGCACCCAGGGGTTTAGAAACCATCTGCTGCTGTTGCGGCCCTGCTGTTACCTGTATTTCCACCTTCTGCTTCACAGCTCTCCTGCTAGAGACTGCCAGCGCCCTTTTTGGGGCAGTTCCCCAGGGCTTGCCTGTTTTCCCCGGCCACGACAGTTGCTCTGTCCTGCCAGGGCCCTGCAGCCAGTTCAGGCGCCAGCCTCAGCGTCTCCTTCCTCCTCCTCCGGGAGCCCTGAGCCCCTGCAAAGCCCGCTGCAGGCGCACGCGCAGCCCAGGCCTGGTGGCCTGGTCGGGTTAGAGATTGCATCACATCTAGCAGCACTTAGAGGTAAGGAGCCTGTTGCCACCCTCTTGGAGAGCCAGCACTGAATAACCAGCTGTTCCCCTAAAATGCACGGGTTTTTGCTAAAGGAGGGTTTTTGCATGGGTTTTAGCCATTCCCCTAAAACTCATGGGGGTTTTTTCCCCAGAAGTTTGCCTGGCTGGAACAAGAAGAGATCAGCTCAGAACTGATAAAAGAAGCCTCGCTAGTTATTTTCGAATATGGACATTAAGTTACTAACCATGTTGCCCAAAAGTTCAGAGTCATCAAAAGGTATGTGTCTGGTCTTGTCAGAGAGCGAGAAACCGCTGGCTTCTGCCGTGCCCTGCGCCAAGGCTCGGCTGCTGCCGGGTGAGCTGAGCCCTTCTCCGGCGAAGGACTGGCTGAGTAAACGCTTTTGTCAGTCTGGAACAGCATCTGTTACAATTTGTGTCTAAATCTGGTGCTGCCTGCCGGGGTGCGACTGCTGGTTGTGAGCATCGCAGCCAACAGCTCTAACGCAGAGGAGGGAAACTCGCAGCGCTCGCGGTGAGCTCTCATTTTCCGCCCTTCTCCCACACGCACGGGCGAGCGAGCAGTGACTGGCACTAGTTCCTGTCAGCTCTTGCTTTTGCACTGCCACCGAGCAGCCCAGAACGTAAAGCCATATAAATGAAATGCGACTCGCTGCACAATTAGTGGAGGAACTACCCGAAGCCCAAGCGATGACGTCACAGCCTTGCTCGGGAGCTGCTTTGTGCTGACGCCACATGCCCCCATGTCTGAGAGGCCCAAGGAGAGGAGGCAACCGCGTTACCGGCTGCTTGAACTCACTCACTGGAAGTTGGCCACTGTTCAACATTGTGTTCCTGGGCCTGCGAAAGTGAATTTGAGATTCAGAGTCAAGTGTCTTCTTTCTCCTCCTCAGCTACAGTGGGTTCCTGCCCCCACAGAGCTGCAGGTAGGCGAGGCGCTGTCAAATGCAGCTGACCGGCTGAAAGACCTTCTGGTCTGCACAGCCGTGAGGCCACATTCAGGAAACCTGACTGTCACTAGCTGCACAGTCATATTCACGTGATAAAAATACTGTGTCGCTAAGAGCTTGCGCTGGCATGCCTTTGCAATCGTCAGCGCTTCACATAAATATAGAACTTCATCTACAGGTTTGTTTCAGAGCCTGTTCATATCTGATTATGGCTCCAGGCAGCTCCTAGTCTGTGCAGACACAGCAATTAGGATCAGTAACTCTGTCTCGTGGCCAGTGTTCACTGCAGTGGGAGGCGGGCGATGGGTTTCCAGCCAGCCGGCATTTCGGAGGCGCCCTGGAAGGTGGCTGTTGGAGAGCTGTGCTCTGCGAGGACGAAGGAAAAGCCAGCAAGCATTGCCATTGCAGCCTCACGGCAGGAGAAGGTGGTGCCCCGAGGACCGCCATAGGAAACGGATCTATTTACGTAGCTCCAGCGACACCAGCGGAAAGCCGCAATTCCCATGGGTGAAACTGGTGACATACATGGGCACCAGCACCCACCTCGAGACGCCCAGCAAGGATGGGCCGCTCCGTTTCTCAGGCGCGAGCTGGCCGCACAGAAAAACAAAGGAGGGCTCGTGAGTTTCTGAAGTACGCGTCATATACACAGTAAATAAATAAAACATCATAAATAAAAACATTTTTCGGGAATGATTTCACAGAGGTGAGAATTTCAACAGCAAAACCATACTGACTTGTGGGGGGTCCCAGGTTTTACTCCTGTATTTAGTAGCCAAAGTTTCTGTGAACTGGGAAGAAGACGCGGCTGAGCTAGAAGTCACAGATGTTTGTGAAGAGCAAGAAGAGAGCTCAATGTACTGACAGCACAGAAGACATCAGGCCTTGAGCAGAATCACAATTTTAACCAGATCAGCTAATTTTGTTGTGTTTCAGTTCCTGTAGGTTTGTTACGGGCCAAGTCACATCCAGCCAGGTTGGCCTGAAGCCCCAGGGGCGCTCCCAGCTCACCCCGCGGGAATCAGCTGCAGCGGCTCCCACCAGCCCTGGCCAAGCACAAACCAGTATCTTCCTGCAAATGAGCCTTTTGGCTGAAAAATCTGTATGGGCTTGGTCAGAAATGGAGCAGATTAGGAAAGAAAAGCATAAGACTTAAAGAAGAAGTATTCAAGAACTAAATAACTTTTAGCTAAATAACTAACTAACAGGGGATAGAGGGGGAACACTAGTTAGTGCTGAGCTCTGTGGAGCTCATAGGGAAGGCTCTTCCATACGAGACAGGTGACATTCAGGTCCCAAACCTGCCACGTTGATGCATGCCAGGAAGAACAACCTCCGAAGGGTTGCAGTCGAGCTATTCACAGCACGGCCCGAGACTCACGTCTCGGCAGAAGGATGGCAGGAGCCAATTCCCAGTGACTCCCAAAATGAGGTCTATATTAGCTATGTGGTTTTAAAAATTGTTAGCCTAGCTCTGCTATTAACAACAATACCTGCATATGCTTCTTCGGAATAAAACAATAACACCTGCCAGAGCAATATGTGGTTTTATGTTTCTGGGAGCAGCAGAGTGAATCATGAGGGGAAGCGGTCACTCCCCTTGACTGAGCCCGCAGGGGAGCTCACTGTTTGCTACAGGTACTGTGGGCTAAAACAGACAAGCAACAAACTTCGGTTACAGCTTTTGTGGTGTAAATGATATATGGCTCTGGGTATTTTAGAGAGAAGACCAAGGCTGCAGGATTTTTGAGACAGTAGCTGCATGCGACTCTGTCCATCCTGGGCATCTCGCAAAGCTGCACAAGCAGCCCCAGAAGTATTCTTGCTTTCTCCATTATGTGTAGCCAGGCCGGAAAACAACACCTCAGACAACAAGGAAGAAGAGCAATGATGTGATAACAAATACTCCAACCAAACTTTTAGATTTCTTTGGGTTTTATATTGGAATATGTCTTAATAATTCCTCTACCAGCTTATTTTGGTAACATTCCCATCACTGCAATGGCCACTAGGAGGAACCTAGCACCTCGGTGGACAAGCCGCACAGAGAAGAGGCCGGCCCAGCACGCTAGACTAGTGCCATGGCAAACAGCATATAGGTAACACAAAGAGCAAAAGCAAAGAGCACGTGAAAAGATTTTTCTGCCACCTGGTTTCTGCCGGGCTAAGAGACCTCAGTAGATTACAAAAAAGTTAATAGCAGCATGCCATACTACACTAGACTTGTTACTAGAAATGACCTACCTGGGACAGAGAGTCAAACGAGAGCTGGGTTGGTCTGGTTTAACGCAGCCGAGCTGGAATGGCTGCACTGGCTCTCTCTCCTGTTGTGCTGGCTGTAACATCCCCTGGTGCACTGCCTGGTCGGCTTGTCTTCCTTGGTACGGTTGTTACTCTTCCCTCTTCTACATGCTCTTTGGGTAACTGTTGTCCCCAGGACAACCTGGGTCCAAGGAGCGGCAGCTCATGGCCCACTGCCATCAGTGCCCCTGGCTCGCTAGGGAAAGTTGTCTCTGCTATTTTCCAAGCCATGTTGACATGCTTCTCTCTCTGCGTCTGTCTTTCCTTCTCCCCCCTCTTTGACTGCCATCCCCGGGTTTGTGCTTTGTCCTTCACCCAGCGCTCCCAAGAGCTTTCCCAGGACCTCCTCGGGCCAGAGCCCTTTCCCTGCCTTGCCCTGTCCTGAAAGGGACTCTTTTTTTAATCCTACAGCACTTCAAAGGCTCAATGCTTCTAAGCTGCATTGAAAAGTGGTGGGCTCTTTTTTGAGTCTCTGTTTTTCAAGTGCAACAAGCAGTAACTGAGGCCCCCTCCCTTGGAAAGGGCCAAATCCTGCTCCTGCTGAGCCCAGGCGGCATTTTGGCAGTGATCTCTGGGTGAACGGGATTGACATGAGATACCCAAAACGTGTCTCTTCAGACAAGTCCAGCCAACCCCTTCTCCTTCTTCCTACTTTCTATTTTCCCCAGATTTGCTTGCTCATGGCTCAGCTGTAGCAGGCTTGGAGCTTGCAGCAGTTTTCCTGACTGCTGTTAAATGAAAAATGCAAAGCAAGTAAGAAAACATAGAGGCACAATTAAAATAGAGAGCCATCCATAAGTCTGAGTCTTTCAAAATACTTCTGGTTGGCACTCACAAAAATAACTATTTTTAGAGCAGTTCTACGTCTGCCTTTTGCTCTGTTTTTTTCTCTGCAAATAGATCCTATTAGCCTAAGAAATACATTGACTGACACCTAGTGGAAAAGTGAAGCTTTTCTTTCTCTTATTCTGCTGAGTGGAGCAACATTTTAGGAAGTATTTAAATGGTCTTAATACATATCACCGTTATTGTAGAATGCATTAATATTGCCAGATCACCTGTATTTTATCCCTAAATATCTTATTACTGTATACATGTACTCAATATAATCACAGGCAGCACAATAAAACAGCATTTCCTTTTAAACGTAGGTAGGTTCTTCGACTGATAACTCTGGTATTTAGACCACAGCACATCCCTGCCTCTCCTTTAGCAGGTCAGCACTGCATAAGTCTCTGAGCCCATAAAGGGATAATAAACAAACACAGGTTTATTCTCAAAACAGACAGTTCTCTGAAGTTGTTTCTACTAAACCAGAATTATCAACTCCCTTGCTAATGCCTTACATATTTAAGAATTGAAAACTAGTTGAAAAGCTTTTTTTTTCTTTATTTTGATTTCTAGTGGCCTTAGAGTTCATCATATAGTATTACTTAGTCCAGCTAATGATAAGAATGCGAAGACGATTTTGCCTTGTCATTAGGATTTGTACATGCTTTGGACTCTTGTCTCAGTGGTCATCTAACGTTCAGCATCTGTGAAGGGATTTTGCAATGCCAGACAAATGCGAAACATTGCTTCTCTGACTGCAGCATTCCCACAGACTGATGGAGGTACCGTCACCCGTATGTGCTTGTGACTAATACAGTTGACTGGTGCAATGCTGCACTTTGCAAGCCCTACTGAGAAATCGCTTTACAAGGTCCAGCTGGAGTAGAATTAAACAGCGGAGCTTCGCTGGCAGACAAAATCTCTAAATACAGTTCCCTGCTACCAACAGACTGTTGTATTTGCTTCCTTTGAACAGCGCATCAGTTCTTCCAGCACAGCTGTCCATACTTCCCAGAGCTAGTTATCTAAATTGCCACATCCTGACCCAGCAAATTCATGTTCCTATAAATTGTTCCCTCTGTCTCAACCAAGCGGGACATGGGTGTTTAGAGCTATTCTTATATGTAATTTTTTATTAGGACTGTATCCTATAATGAGCAGCTCAGAGTAAAAGTTGAAATGACCAATAGTGCCATTGACCCACAAATCCCAGAGATTTGAATGTTTGGATTGATAGGAAGATCTAGAGAGAAACAATGCAAAAAATTACACAACTTGATTTGAATAGCCAGTTTACCTAATATATAACTAGGTCCTGAGAAATTATTTATAAGCCAGGCATGTTTAAGGCAGTGCTACCCAAAAATCTAGTTTTTCCTTCATAAAATTCCAAACTAATGAGCCCCTTAAAAGCTTCTGCACTCCAACTGCATAGCAATCCAGACCTTACCACTAATGTTGCCTATCAAAATAATTACATTACACTATAGAACAAGCTAGTTTTCACATTCTCATTCAAAAGGTATTCAAAGAGTGTACTGAGTCCAATATGAAAAATTTAGTAGTTACTTAAATGATTAAACTCTTCTGAGTTTTTATATTCCTACAAAGAAACGCAAGAACTTTAAATCATATTTGTAGACCCCGTGTTTGTATTCTGTCTTTCATAACACTTAGCCACTTTCAGTTGGCCTCTAGCTGGATATGGGAAAGTCATCGTTTTCTGTGGGAGTTTTTTGTTTTTGTTTCTTTTTTCCAGTTCGGCGTCTTTGCCATCTCTGATTTCCCTCTGTCCCTAGTTTTGGTCTCTGGGAACAGCAGAAACCACAAAATGCTTCTGATTATCTGGTTAATCCCCTCAGGCAGTGCAGTGTCTTTAGTCTAGACTTCAGGGAAAATACACTTATTTGTTGAGCTTTTAATTCTCAATTTAAAAAAAAAGTCAGTGAGAAACTTCCTGTGGTTCCTTGTATAGGCTCTTGGCCAATGTATATAAGGAAAACACTGCCTTACACAGGCGTACCTCGGAGATATTTTGGGTTTGGTTCCAGACCACTGCAATAAAGCAAATATCGCAATAAAGCGAGTCACATGAATTTTTTGGTTTCCTAGCGCATGTAAAAGTTACCTAAGGCTGTTTCCTCTACGTTGAAAATCTGTTGTTTAGTGTAGCCACCCTCATTGATTATCTTAGCTAGATCTTCTGGATAACTTGCTGCAGCTTCTACATCAGCACTTGCTGCTTCACCTTGGAGTTTTACGTTATGGAGACGGCATGTTTCCTCAAACCTCATGAACCGACCTCTGCTAGCTTCAGACTTCCCTTCTGCAGCTTCCTCACCTCTCTCAGCTGTCGCAGAAGAGCGGTAGGGCCCTGCTCTGGATTAGGCTTTGGCTTAGGAGAATGTTGTGGCTGGTTTGCTCTTCTATCCAGACCACTAAAACTTTCTCCGTATCAGCAATAAGGCTGTTCTATCTTCTTATCATTCGTGTGTCCGCTGGAGTAGCACTTTCAGTTTCCTTCAAGAACTTTTCCTTTGCAGTCGCAACTTGGCTGACTGTTTGGTACAGGAGGCCCAGCTTTCGGCCCATCTCAGCTTTTGACATGCCTTCCTCACTAAGCCTCAGCATTTCTAGCTTTTGATTTAAAGTGAGAGACATGAGACTCTTCCTTTCCCTTGAACACTTAGAAGCCATTGTAGGGTTATTAATTGGCCTAATTTCAATATTGTTGCATCACAGGGAATAGGGAGGCCCAAGAAGAGGGAGAGAGATGGGGGAATGGCTGCTCGTAGGAGCGGTCAGAACATACACAACATTTACCGATTACGTTCGCTGTCTTATACAGTTCGTGGCGCCCCAAAACAATTACAATAGTAACATCAAAGACCACTGATCACAGATCACTGTAACAGATATAATAATAGTGAAAAAGTTTGAAATATTGTGAGAATTACCAAAGTGTGACACAGACACAAAGTGCTGTTGGAAAAATGGCACCAATAGACTTGCTTGACGCAGGGTTGCCACAAATTGACTTCAGTTTGTAAAGACTGCAATATCTGTGAAGCACAATAAAGCAAACCACAATAAAATGAGGTATGCCTATAATTCATTTTCATACTTTTTTACTCCTTTCCCTTAATACTTTTTTTTTAACCTAGTTCTATTTAATATTTTTTCTTAGTTGTGACATTCCTTAGCACTGTTAGGAATAGCTATTGCTTTTTCTAGCTATTGCTTTTCTTCCTCTCTCCCACATGTGAATCCTTCCGACTTGTTTGCTCAAACCTTTGCGCTTGTTTTTGGGTAAGGTGGCACACGCATTCAGGAGACTGTTCCTGAACTTGTCCACAGCAGGAGAGCTGATTTTATAAGGTGTCATAATTTGGGAGCCAGAGGTTAGCCTTCTTGGGGCGAAAACCCACACAACTTGCCACAGTTCCCTGCTGAAATCCCACAAGGCAGAACTGAAATCGGTGCCTGCAGGTCGGCACCCTGCTAAGGACAGCGATGGAGCTAACCACAGCCCAGCCCAATTTTGCCGAGCGCAATACTGGTTATTTAAAACAAAAGCATTACAGAGAAATCATATATTAGACCATTTCCATATCTTTGTCATGAGATTTTGTCAGGTGCAGAGAACGTATCTATTTGCCTGTGAAACTCTCCCAGAGTTTCCGAACAGCATCAAGCCAATACTTGCACTTTCCTCCAGAGCCAGCTACCTTCATAGCCAGCTTTTGGGCCTCCCTCTTCTTTTACCTTCCTTCCATCCCACGATGCTATATGGGCATCCTATAGCCTGTCCCACACAGGGAACAGCCCTTCTGACCCAAGCACACACAGATGCCACCTTCCCATACTATTACTCTATCTGCCAATGATCCTTTCCCATTCAATCATCTTTGAAATGTCCATGTTTATTATCATCGAGTGGATATCACTGCACATGACTTTTTCCTTTATTTCAAACTTCATTGTAAGAATGTTAAAAACATTTACGTAACTGCTGTATTAAATCTTTTTTTTTGGTATTGATCTACTTGAATACATTTTCTGAAACTCCGTCTCCAGCGAGTTCTCTTTATGCTCTTTTACTCTCTACAAGCGAGAGCCTAATATGTTACCACAGACACATGATCCAATGCAGATTGAAGCGTTCATGTGGGTATCCTGCTCAGAGACACTAATGGTTTGTTTAATATTTCATAGAGATGTCAATTATAAATTCAGCTCATATTTGAAAGGTTTCTTTGCACAGCAGTAAATCACGCCATGTTTCCTGTAAAGCCTTCGTGCGGGCTGAAAGGCAGAGGTGAGTCTGAGGACACACAGGGCTGCAGACAGACACTTCCCCACACTGGCACAGAAAAACCTGCATCCCAGTACCAGGCACTCTTGGTGGCAAAATTCCCACTTAGGGCTTGATCCAAACCCCAGCACAGTCAGTGGAAGCAATTCAGATCAAACTCAGGTAGAGAAACACATTTTTTTTCCACAGGTAAATTTGAAAAGTTTCCTTTGATCTGTAATTTGGTAGCTCTGGCTGAGCCTTAGGTACTTTTCATGGTGTATAAGTATATGGATGCCAGGTGATTGCCCAGCTCCAAGGACTGATCAGAGCATGTCACAGCCCCAATCTGCCCTTTACGTGTGGATTTTTTTTTTCCCTTGTTGAATCTCAGGTAGAGGCTGGAAAGAGGAAGGAGCTAAGGTCTCACGCGGCAAGGGGTAAGAGGGTGGCTAGGTGCACATGCAAACGCCGCAGCTTCAAAGTGCCCCTGAGCACACCGGTATACCTGGATCTATCAGCCACAGCTTATGAAAACACATCTCCACAATTAATGGGCAAACATCGGTCCCACAATTACACTGACTGGACTACCGTATATTTGAGCATAAAGTAAACCTTCCAGGGATGTTTCTTTCTCCTCTAAAGAAAAGAGAGGAAAATTCCAGGGTAAACAGGCGTTTCTGAGCAGCAGACACCGAGCAGTCAGAGGAAGCCTTTTGCTTTTGCTATAATTAATCCCCGAATCAGACCAGCGTGCTCAAGCAGGCAGCTTTGAGCAGTTTTCTGACAGTGTCGTAATGCGGCCTCCTAGCACCCTCCCTCCCCCCAGACAGAACCTGGCTGGCAGCGGGTTTGCGTCCGCGGTCCTCAGTCCTTCCTTCCTCCTTACTAAAAGGTTTGTTTATCTTTTAGAAATCACACCAAGTGCTAGCTGCAGTTGCACTGTAATATACCTAAAACCTTTGTTTTGGTTTTTCTACATGTATTAAAAAAGAAAAAAGTTGCATCAAAATATTACGTATACATGTATCCTTATTTAAACTAGTATAGGAATTAGAGTAACCTTTTTAAATGGTCTTGTAGTCAATATTGGAACAGCCAGTCTTCCTAAAACAGCTGGATCCCTGGAGGCAGTGAGCACTCTTGACTGCTATTAATGTTGATAGGAGTTGCTACTGCTCAGTTCGGGGACAGGCCTTCATCAAGCCATGTCATTGAATAAAATGTCAATTTAAAGCAGCCTGGAGATGCTCTATGCGATTTGCTCACTATTAATTCCATCACTGTCTCCACTCCTTCATTCTCACACTGGAAATTGGCTTTGGCCACTGACCCACATAACAGTCTGAGCTGCCTCTTTTTTAAGGTAGAAAGGTTTAACCCAGCGTTCAACGGCTATGCTCACTCTGCGCTAGAACATTTGCCCTTGCCGAATGGCTAATTCCTCCTCTCACAGGCAACACACTTTATTTCACCCTGTCCAAATGTCCCTAATCAAATCTGCCCATCCTGTTAGTCCTGCGTTAAGGAAACAGACAGACAAGGGCTCAATTTATTCTTAATAATTCTGACACGTAGCATCGTGGCTTCTATAGAGACAGAGAAAAGAAATGCAAAGCAAAACATGGTGTTGCCTCCCTGAAAAGGCTCCCGTGACTGACCCTTATCACTGGGAAGTGGAAACATCAGCTCTCAACCTGGCTGTGCATGAGTGGATTTCTTTGTTAGCACACTGATAAGATGTGTGGTATTTCCAGCTAGTGGGTGAAGAGCTGCTTGTTTATGTCCCCCTCTTTGTCTCTTTTAGTCACAGCAAATTCGAAGTCATTAAGAGAGAGTCTCAGGACTATATTTTCTTCATTCAGTAAAGCGTATTTCAGGTGCTGCACAAACAGTCACAGCAACCGCGGGCAGTATCCTGCGCAAATCAACCTGCTTTGTCACAACAGAAGAGGGCAACCCAGCACCGCCGCAGCGGGTCCCGCGGCAGCCAGGGCACAGGCCACCTCCTTCCTCAGCAGCGCCAAAGGGGCTGGAGAATTGGAGCCCAAGAGCCTTTTCAAAACTAGGAGCGCTGCTCAGAATAGCTGCATTTGTTTTTCTTCTGCAGCATTTCCACCTCAGTTTGGATATGATCACAGCTGCTAAAGCACCCCTCACTAGTTCTTTTACATCAAATTATTTGGATGCTATTTAAGAGGGCTTTTCTCTGCGGAAGGGGCTGATGGGTTTAGGAGGGTCAGAGATGCTGGTGAGGCTTGGGAGAAGCTGCAGGGCTCTTGCCCAGGGCCAGGGCTGGGCTTTCCTAGCCACAGCACTGCAGGCTCACCTAGGTTTGCCACTTCAGGGACAAAGGCATCAGCTGTCCTTAGGCACTTCAAAGAATATGTAGGCATAGCTTAGAGAGCTCAGAAGGTAGCAAGTGTAGACAATGATAAATAAATAATAGCTCGGAAAAAAGACATTACAAAAGAGAATTAAAAGTAGATGATAGCATTATTGCACTATTATCGATTTAAATTATCTGCAGTCCTCTAAACTGGTCATTGTGGGAGGTTCGCTGTCTACCATAATGCTCTGAGGCATCAAGGGTCATGTTTTGACTTTTATCTTCAGCTGTCAGAAGTAGGAGCATGAACACAACCTGGGAGTATCATCACAAATGGAGGTTTAGGAGTAGAAAGTGAGAATTTCACTGCTGTAGTTTGTGTTTGGCTGCTTCTGCCTGAATAGGAAAGAGAGTGGCCAAAGTGGAAAGTCTGTGAAAAGTCATGCGCAGTAAGGAGAAAACAGAAATGGAAGTGGAGCCCTTGGTTAGCAGTCAAGGAAAGGGTGGCTGTGCAATCACATTCACCTGCACGCAGAAGGCTAAATATGTTTACTACCAGAGTAGTAGATCAAGTACCAAGTAATTCACTCAAAGATACAGGCACATGCCTGGTACAATCTTCTACAGCACACACATGCCCAATGCATTAAGTGAGAGTCTCAGAGCAAGGTCACATTAACCAAAGCAAACTGAAACATTCAGCAAGAATAAAAGGAACCAAAACAGAACATGCCACAATGAAGCAATGGAAATAAAAAGGACAGAAAAATGGTTATCCTGAACCAGTCTTCCTCTGCATATGCCCAGACTCAGAAGCATACGGGAAAGGGTACAGAGCTTGATGTAGTGGGTTCCCCCCCTCTGCATGTACCCTCGAATTAACGCAGCAGGGAGACATCAGTTAGACACTCTGCTAAGTAGGAAGAACAGCTCTGCACATCCTAGGAGTATCCAAGTGTCAACCGTGATTTCTCGGCTGCAATTGCTCTAATCTTTGCATTTCCCCTTTGTTTCACTGCATACTGCCTATGTTTGCCCTTTTTCCCTAGCATCTCTCAGTATCACACCTAATTCACTCCTTTATTAAGACCATTCCATATCCCCTAAAACTACATTTGTTACCACCCTATTGTCTCCTTGGTGTTCATACTACTTTCCCATAATCTTAATAATACTAGGTTTCACAGTCTTCATGCTACAGGGCATGTATTAATCCTCATCTGTATAGTGTTTGATATCTATTAGGTACTATGATAAATGTATCACCACAATAAACAATCACTGTAATTGTAAAAACACTTATGATAAATGATCACTCTAATTGTAAAAACACTTTTAACCCAACATAGCTCTAAACTCACCATGAAATTCCATAATTTTAAATACTTTTTTTTTCTTTTTGGATTTAAATTGGTGCAAAAAGAATGTTGACAATCCCAAATAAATGCTTCAGTACCATCCTATGCCTCAGAGCTTAGTCCTGGAGTACTGTAACTAGGTCAGAAGGAGCAGGAAATGTAGCTTTGATCCAATTAAATCTACTAGTCCCTCAGGTGTACCCACTTCTATCATCAACAGCACACATGGGAGTGATGTGGTTAAAAATCACATTTCATCACCTGTATTTACATAGTTCAAATGGTCTCATTTATGGCTAGCTCAACTATGGACATCCAAAGCAAAGACAGAACATCTGGCTTCACAGCAAATCACTGTGCTTACCTGCTCTACGTTGTACCCCAAATGTTCTGACTCTTACTGAGCAAATAACACTTACAGAGGTTTCTCAAATGTAACATTCATCAAGAACTTTCCCAGACACAGAGTTTCCAGTAGCTAATATCATATTTATTAACTAACCTTAAAGCATAGAAGTTCTGTAGGAAACAATATTTTAACCAAGTAGGATTTATTTCCCATTAAATACTAGATAATATAAGAAGGTCCATGGGGGACAAAGAAATGATTACAAAGCAGTACCTAAACACGGTTTTGTCTGGCAGATTAGAAGATAAAATCATGGGTAGCTGCCAGAATTATTACACTGTAAGAATAAGAAAGGCTAAAGTCACAAAGTAGGTAGGCATTTGTATATATTTAACACTGACACACTTAATTTTCCTGGAGTAGTAAAGTGGTCACAAATGCTGTAAATGTGCTGAGCAAGAAAAATCGGTAGATCAATAGAATCAACACAATGTTGATACTAATACAGCTCAATGGAGACATGACATAGCAGAGAGGCCACAAGACCACAGACATTACTTCTATCCAGGATCTATTGAGGTGGTTTGCTAACAACACTCTGCTGGTATAAGATACACATCTCTTCACCCTGCGTGATTTTAAAGTGTGCGCATAAATAACTTGTATATAAATACATATCACAAAAGATCTGCTAGAATATTTATAGTTTTCGTATCTCACGTGTGCTTTTAAAATTCCTGTACTATAAGCTTGGAAGAAAGTAAAATAGTTGCCATTTGTAGAAAAAAACCAATATTTTTGCACTTCTAATATAAATATTTTCATGTATTCAAACAAAAAAAAAAGATTAAGTATCATTTATCAAATATTGCAATTGTAGTAGTCCTTCAAAAATAAGTCTGTTTAACTGTATCTTTTTTATTACAGCTGTCCATTTGGATTATAGTCTGGAAGAGTTAATAAGGTAGCGGCTTGCATTGAGCTGGTTCAGACTGACAAGGATATTAGTAAATTAAATTGTAAGGAAACAGGGCATCCTTTCCTGTGTAATTACAACATCTCCATGCGCCAGTTAAAGCTAGATCAGCAACGCAGGAGAAATCCTAGCCCACTGAAGTCAAGCAGGTTTGATATTGGCCGAACCAGGGGGACAATTTTGCCCTTCCATCAGAGGAGAAACACAGGACTACGTTCTCATTTTTACCTTGTAACAGTCAGATCTTGCAGTCTGGACATCACTGTGATTTTTAGCATGTAAGGACAGCTGGATTGTACTTATCTATTCAGTTATTTCTTACGGGCTTTTCAAAGGCAAACACACTTCTCTGAGCACATTAAGTACATCTGTAAGGTAGTAACGACTGGGATCACATGGATTATTTGGGAAATGACATTTTGCTGGAGATGGGCCGCATCAAAAGAGAAATCAATCAAAAGAGACACGGGCAGCGCTCTGAGCGAGGCAGGCTGGCTTCTCGTGAGCTGGCGAAGCTGCCGCGGAAGTCGGTAGCCTCCCTTAGAAGATGGAGATTGAATAAAGGCATGACTCAGACGCTCGCTGCGCAGACCTGTGATTTCGTGACCTCGTCTGACTGATCCTCAAGCTGTAACGATTGCGCTACATGGGGGTTATACGTCCTCAGGGGAAAACTGAATATTTAAATCCAGCATGGTTAACCCACCGTGCCCTGCCCCGCGATTTATAATGACACAATCCAAACCTTGTATGTGACTCAGCCTAATGGCGTCAGCTCAAAACGAGAGAAAATCCAATATAGAAATAAGTGATGGTGAAAAGCATCCCCCGTCAGGAATCTCAAGTCAAACAATGCATGAAAATTCCACAAACACAGAAGCGGTTTAAAGACACCTTAGTGGCTTCGAGATGACAGCTCTTACTCATACCGCTGACAGCGCAGGAAGTCTTTACAAGAGCCTAAAATATAGGTTCGGCCTTTTGCAAGGATAATAAGACTCTGTTGTAAAGAGAATGGAAATGTTTCCTTCCTTAATTCACCCCAAATTTATCAGCCTGCTTGGCTACACACTGAAAACTCCATGGATAGATATCAGAAATGCAGATAACAAAATTATAATGCCCCTTTTCCCAGTTAACTAACCCTGGCTGACACTTTACATTTACACATTTTTATAAATACATTTGTATATGTACAAAGGAGTTCCTGCATGCTGGAGTTTAGGTACAAACTTTCAAAGTTGGCTACACGACGATGATCAATTGCCTCCTACCAAAATGTGACCCGAATTTCAGAGGTGCTGAATATCCACTAGCACATCTTATCTGGAAGCAACTGGGTTCACTTCTGAAATCCTCGAGCTCCTCCGGATGTTCCCAAGGAATGAGGCAAGTCTCCCCGGCAGGGTATGGGCACACTGCAGGCGAGGTGTTGAGCTCAGCACGATCCATGCCGGCTCTGCGATACGCCCGCAAGGGATTTTTGCACCAGCTTTCTAAGACCTGAGTTTGCAGGTGCAAGGGGAACAGCCATGGGGCTGTGAGCGGGGAGCAGCTGGATCTGTCAGTGCAGGAAACATTGCTGGTTTTCTGAAGCGAGACTTGGACACAGGGTTGGAGAAGCATAGCCCTGGGCTGTGTTGAAAGTGATATTTGGAGTGGAATAATATTTCAGAAGTCTCTGATGCATGTTTCTTTGACTATGTTTTTATTTTCAAAAGGCAGTGAGCAATGTAGGTATTTCCCTCCTGTACTTGGCACAGTCCCAGGACAGATAAAGTACAAGGATCCCAAACTATGAGAAAGACAAAGATGTTTGGTCTACAGGCATCACTTCGGCAAACAAAAATACAATACATAACCATGTAGTAATTACTCCTGGCCAGCTACATCTGAAAGCATTCACAACTGTCAGTGCTTTCTACTGAATGACCCAAAATCCATCTACTTACACTGCACAGAGTGGAAAAGTTTAAAAAGCATGTGCAAGAAATTTGATATTTCAATGCTGTTGCTTTATATTTCAAAAAGTTCTTTGCTGAATCTTAATTATGTGGGCAGACATTTTAATTACGTGGGTCTCTAAAACCACTGCATCTCCAAAGGGGTTTGGGGTGAAGCTGCGTAGCTGCATTAAATGGTCCAGAAATCATGCCAATTCACACCTGCAGGAGACGTGTCCTACTCCAAAACCACTGACTGCAAATAAAGCCTGGAAATGGAGTAACTACATGCAAACAAAGCAGTTAGCACAGCCCAACCTTGCTTTCATTGATAACAATTGCGGTTTTATTATTGATCTTCATAAGCCAGAGGCAGACATTATTTTATCTATGCCACTTATAACTTTACCTCATAACCAGTCCCACTGAAAGGGATCAGTTTATTTGAGTGTGAGGAACTCTGTGAGTGCCAGTGATACAACCTGGTACAATTGCATGATGACTGGACACAGTGCTCAGCAAAAATTATGTTTTACGGGGAAAGGGAAAGCTGTTTTAGCAGTAAATTATCCTTTAGGTCTCCAACACCAAGAGACATCAGGAACTTCAAAAGACTCATTTAAAGTGCAGAAGACAGGGATTTTAAATAGTTTGTAATCTGATTTACAATATTTTATTTACAAACTTGACTCATATCCTCTTCCTATCTACACTATTTAAAAGACCTTTAGTAAATATTCTCAGGTGAGTGAGTGAGGAGAGCAAATATGACAGCTGACCAGATATGCACTAGAATTTCATTCATTTTACCTTAGCTTCCCAGGCTTATCAAAAACATATATGTATATCAATGTATTTTATAGCTTGTAACCTCTAGGTAATACTGATACTCTCACTAACCTCTCTGACTTTTCTGTACGCATAACCAGAGAAAAACTACAGCAAAGAAAATTAAGATAAAGTATTTGTGAGAACTAACATACAAAACTTACCCTCCACCTGAGACACCAATTAAATTGCTTTTTAAAGAAAAGACCAAAATACTGTTCAAAATCTGTCCTGTCACTTTGTCACAAATAGAAACCTCTAATGACAGAATATGCAGAGCTTGTTTTGTACATGGTTTTTGCCTATTAACAACTCTACTCTGAAATAAGTAGCACTGGGACCATGCTTGCTGCCAGTTCTGCAGCATGTGTTCAGGCAGCCTACATTCAAGTACATTTTAAGATGTACCTATCTGTCTAGCTGTAGGACACTGAGATTCGGACAACTATATCAGAACAGGGAGTAATGTAACACATGTTTAAGTTATGTCAAAAAGGTTGAAGAACCAAGCCTTAACTTTCTACTGAAAGGATATTTCTCACAAAAGATGCCCTGATCCCTTCCTTGTCTTATAAAAAGGTTTTATTTTCAATAGAAAAGTATATTTAAAAACACTGTTATTTGCTAAAAGCAATATAAAACTTTCCAATTTTAACCTCATAAAAGTTTAACAAAACATAAATATTGTTAACCACTTACATTTCTATATACAGAACTTGCATTAGACAGATATATAGGTAGACAGTAAAATTGCAAATGGATGGCACACAGCTACATGAGATTGAAATTCCATGTCATACTGCATGATCACAGGAACACAAGAAGCATCTTATTTTTTAAAATCCCGTTACTGAAATTCCGTTTTGTTCTTTTTACAACTATTTCCCCTTTTTCTTTGCAATAATGCACCAGTTTCCATGGTCATAGCAGGAAGAAAGTATCTGAAGCTCAGGCATATTCTCTTCTACCAGAGAGCACAACTCCCCTTCCCGAAAAACATGGTAATAACGCATGAAGGCTTTTGTATCCAGTGTGTCAGCAGTCTGGTCCCCAATAGACACTGCTGAATCCAAAGCAGAATCAGTGGAGTCGGTTGTTGAAGTTCTTTTGAAAAATTTGCTGGCATTAGACTTACCAGCATCATCTTTGTTATAACTGTAGCTGTAGTCCCTGTCTTCCATTGGGCCACTCAAAAATGGAGTTTCTTCACTTTTGCTCTGAATTACACTTTGGTGTCCTCCATTTAGATTTAAATCCTTCAGTGCATCTGTGGCTGGTAACCAAGCTGTTTTTTTGAGAGGCAGGTTTTCCACAAACACATCATCATCATCTAAACTTTGTTCTTTTAACAATGCCCCATGAGGACCTAAATCCAAACTGCAGTGTCTTGAATGCTGAATGGATATGGCACTGCTTTCCCATTCTCCTTCATTCTTCACAGGCTTCATCTTCTCAGTTTGCTTTCTCAGGGCTGATTCATCCAAGGATCTGGAGAAAAACCATGAACGGAAAGATCTTCCTAGAGCACTGCAAAATCTGTTTTCTTCTTCAGAAATTTTCAGGCAGCAGGCTCTGGACAGGCAATGCTCCATATTGTGGGAATGTTTTGAATCAATATCTGACTGCAGATTGGTTGGATAGCTGCAATCAGAGATGACCAGCTGTGCAGGGTGTATATCTTGGCTTTTTACAGTATGCACAAGTTCACCCCTATCTCCGGATTGATTCGATTCTGAAAAATGCCGTGAGCACAAGGCCTTGTTCCAAGGAACAAAAACATCTTGTTTCTCAAAGCGGCGATTCTTTTGTTCCATAGCCCAAACATAAATCATCATCTGGCCTCCAGGTATCAACACCCTTGCCATTTCCTTTATTGCTTTGATTCTTCTTTGTTTAGTTGAGAAATGATGGATCACTACGAAAAATGAAAGGCATTATGTATTGAATATTAGCATTATGTATTGACATAGCATTTCCTGCTCCAGTCTATTCTACGCATTTAATCATTTTAGTTGCCATATCACAAGTATCACTCACTGCAAGCCAGCAACACTGCCATATTTATTGGTAACACCGGGCAAGTTTGCACTGAATTGCTCCCTTCCACAACAAACAGGATCTGTGCGGTGCCTATTTAAGCAATTCATTTTATGGATTAAATATTCTCCATGATTAAAATTATATAATCACTTTGATGATTCTAAAGAAATAGAAACCCTATAAACAAGGCTATACTGGCAAAGCCAAGAAGAGTATCTGAATATTTACACAAGTATCTGTCATTCTCTGGAATGTGATGAAAAACACTTTCTCTAGAATTAGATGGCTCCAGGTATACCAAATCTCTGTTCAAGACAGATTAAAATTCATTACTGTCAAATGTACAAAAATGCCACTTGAACATTTAGTCTGGTCAGGCCTGTAATTAGTATATCTATTACATACATACGCTATGCTTCAAAGTGGGGTGATCTGATAGCACTGAGATTATGTTGCAATACCTGAAATGTGGATATGGCTCACTGGCTCACCGGCTCACTGGCTCACCAGTTAAAACAAAACCAAAGTAATATAAATCCTGCTTGCATATTAGTCACTGTTTCTTTGTTTTAAAATTTTGTGCATGTGTAAAAAGTGTACTTTAAATTACATTTCTGATATATTTTGAGTAGTTTCTTGATTGTCACCAATAACAATTTTCATGCTTTATAATTTTGCTTATATGATGAAACAGTCTGAAAGGAGCTCAGGGAAGCACAGAGTTAAAAAGTAGACCAATTGAATTCTCTCTCTTTCTCTCTCCCCTCTCCCCCTCCCCACATTTCTTCCTCATCTGTTCTTTCCTTACTTTATACTTCTCAATTATGAATAGTATTTTCCAAAAGAGGGATCAGAGGAATTAAGACTTTGAGATTCTTGACTCATTTTAGACAACAGACACTTGGATGGCTCTAAGAAGTTCTCACTTCATGACTATTCTAAGACAAATTTGTATTCATAGCACATGACAGTTAACATGAGTTTCAGGTCCTGGTCTAGACAAAGCAAGTTTTCATTTCAATGCATTTGTTGGTCAAAACAGATCCTAAGGAGGAACCAAGAGTTTATCTTGACCACCTAATGTGTTTAAACTGTAAGCAGCATTGTTTATACTAGTTTTTACTTGTTTAAAATGCACGTTGGAAAGAAATCTCTTCTCCGCAGGGCAGACAAGGCCACATATAAACAAACGATCCACATATTTCCCTGGTCAATGGCACCACTGTGCAATGGCCCTAACTTTTTTTAATGTTTACTACATTCACTTCAGTAATATCTGCTATGATTCTAAGGGAATTGTTTCAAAACAAACATAACCGAAAAGGATCCATAAGATGTCCCATTTTTTGTGGGACCGAATGCAAGTATAATCTCTTACCTCCAATGGAAATGACTGCATTGAAGCATTGATCCCTAAAGGGAAGGTTAAGGTTGTCACATACCAGAACTTCATCACCTTTCCTCCTTGCAATCTCTACCAATGGTCCACAGTAATCACAGCCGAGATTATACACCTGACTGTTGACACTGAGATACTTTCCAGTTCCACAACCTGAAAAGAAAAGAATACTCTTTACTAGAACAGAAGTCATATGTTATGAACACTTGCTACCCCTTCCAGAGCAGCGAAAGCACTGGGGGAGAGGGGGCTGTCTTTCCTAATCCTAGAGTTTTCTGGAAAACAAAATGTGGATTTGCTCCTACCAGCCTAACTCCCACAGGATTCACTGAGACTGTCTGAAATTGTGTGTTTACACCATTAGGAATGGCATGACATAAACATCACCAACAAAATTCTCTTTGCATAGCCCTTTGTAATGCCAGGTTATGCATATTTCTTTGGGGAAGAAGGATAAGAGCAGGTGGTGGGTACTGACAGACCCTCTGCAGCCACTCTTGCATACCGCAGAACAAGAGAAAAGCCATGCTGGTTCAGAGTGACGCTCTATGTAGTCCAGTATCTTGTTTCCAGCAGTGACTGTAAACAGGCATCCAGGAAAGAGCACAAACAGGGTAAGCATCTATGACCCCTTTCCTCAGTACCTTCCCAGCCTCCGACTACTTTCTGCTTAGGGGATTTCCCTAAACTAATATGGTATGTCTTTTTAGTGACCTGCAATAGATCTCTCTTCCAAACAGTCTCTGCTAAATCCCATGCACTACATCTCCAGAGCATCCTTTTTATAGGGGATGCAAGGGAGAAGGACTAATGAAGACATGGATCCACTGGCCCACACCTAGGTCTCCATACTGGAGCCATTGTAGGCCATGCTTCATGTCCTGTTCACAACCCCACCAAGATCTACGGCCAGGTAAAGCTCTGTGACTGCAAAGCAGAGGAAAAGATTTCTCTCCAAGAAATCCTAAATGACAACCGTGATTGACACAAGTCAGAGAGGAGAATTTTAACTTCAGATACAGACTTGAAGATAACTGTGACTCAGGAAAATTTCTCCCATGTTGCAGGCACATTCTCTTTCTCCATTTCAATGCATTATACACATTACACATCACACCCCTGAAAGTAATGAACAATTCCAGAATGCCTTCCACCTAAAAGTGTGTCTCCTAAAGGACTGTGCTATACTAAATTGAAATCTTTCAGAGTGTTCTTCAATATTGTATGCGTAACGGGCACTTTTCAAAATTAGATTAGGAAACATTCCTTGCAGTTATGGGTCAGTAGTGAAGAATAATTTCTGAAAGTTGACAGCCAAGCAACAGGATAGCAGCTTGGCAAAGAGAACCATCGCAGTATTGGAAATTCAATTTAAAGGCCTGGAGTTATCTTTAGAAACATCACTGCTTCTTGCAGTGCTGCCGCTCTCGTTGATGTTAATGTGCACCATTATCTACAGAGACAGCACAGGAACTGTTGGAGAGCAGCACAACACTTCAGTAGTGGAAAAGAGCACATTTCCAAAGCAAAACGCAAGCATTATTCTTTGAAGTAATACTTGATATAAATGAAAAAGATTAATATTATTAATGCAGTTCAAGAACGGTATGCAATAAAACATGAAGCTCTACATGTCAGTAAGAAAGTATGAGTTTTAAAATTAGTATAAGATATTATTGGTTATTGTGTTTGTAGTAGGAACACACTCAAATAAACATGTAGGTTACATGTATACTAATTTAGACATTTCAGCTGCTTAATACATAGCTTTTGGCAGAGTGTTTTTTAATCACAGAGGGTATTCTGGAGTATGGGGTCCTCTCTGGAATGAAGCCAAATAGTGATAACACTCCTGATACTCTAAAATTCTACATTTACAGGAGATTCACTTTAAAGTGATACATTTACAGGAGATTCATTTTAAAGTGAGTCAATAGGAAGGTGGATTCCTTCATGAAGCTGTTAACCATTGCCATGCTATTGTCATTTATTCTGACAAAGAAACGATAATAAGGCAATTAGGCAAAAGGATGTTTTATTCTGCTCCCATGATCATGCTTCATGTAAAGCTAGCAAACAAAAATATTTTAATACTAGGTAGTATTAAACAGAAAAGGAAATTATCATTTGATCACCCCATTTTGAAACTTTTGGTGCCACCAGGAAACCCTCCTCCAGAAATGCATACCAAAAATGAATGCTATAGGCAGATTCCTGCAGGTCACATTAAGCCTCATAGAAGTAAATGCCTTTAGTGCCTGGATGGGATTATTCTTATTGGCAACCTGTAAGCATCTACCTTCTCTGCAGATGCATCAGACACATGTTAAAATTATTTCAGCTAGAACTGTAAAGGGCTGATCTTAAGCTTTCAGCAGCCACTATGATGCCTGCTGGTGCAGCCTCAAAGAACTTCAGCAAAGCTTCAAATAATTCCTAGAGAGGTGACAAAGAATTTTGGCTGAGAAATATCATTTTAAGATGACTGTTGGATGAGTGGATACTACAGGATATTCCCCAAGATGATTAGTGAAAATGGTGCAGACACATAAGATACATACTCATAATAACAGGAGCCCAATATTTTTTGTGAGGACTGGACTTGACGGCAGCAGGAGAGTTGTCATGATCTTTAGATTATGGCCTATAAGATCTTTAAGGAATGCTTTCCTCTGATAAGACTAGGCAGATGTGTAATTTATTTGTACATGCATTATAATTTGCTGTGTAAAAGTGCTTTATTATGCTGAAGAGTAGGGAAAGTCCAGTGGTGCAAAGGAACATTCAGTTTGGGGTGATGTACTCTACAGGTGTGAATTCATAAAACACAACGGAAACACGCTAGGATCTGGAAACCCTGAAAGAGTCTGTAGGTTCACCAGTTGGTCAAGTTATAAAATGAACATGTAGAGAACACAAGGCCATAGCAAAAAAATGAGTTTTTGGTGTCCATATTCAGGATCATAGGGAGATTCTCACATCTTTTTGTTTTTTTTTAAACAGTGAATACATCAGAAGATTTCTTTAAAATTAGAGCTTGGATTGGAGGAGTTTTAGAACAAATTAATGAAATGAAAAATGAAATAATTAACCTATTAACACTGTTTTTTAAGAAGGTCTGCAGGGGAACCACAGACCACTATGTCTAGGCTGGGAAAACTGGCAGATGAAGGCTTACCTCAATCAAAATAAGTTAAAAATTGTATTTATTGGCTACCTGATACACTATCGAAGCAATAAAATAAGCGGTATACGGCATCTAATATGGGTTTTAAAACAATTTTAAAACAATTTTTAAAAGATGATTAAAAAAGTTTTAAAAACAGTTGCTCTGGAAGATACATACGATCAACATATAAGCTAATAAAGTTTCTAGACAATATTTCAGCACATCCAAAGGAATAGCTTACCTATATCTGCAACGAGACTGCCAGGTTTCTGCTCCAGCAGAAAGTGACGGACACGAGGCCACACTTTGCTCTGTAGATCATTGAAGTAGGCGGCTGTATTTTCATACACACTATGCACATGCTGCTTTTCTAGCTGTGTAGCCTCATGTTCCATCCTGGAAACAATGAAGAACCATTATGTACAATAAAACATGAACTGTTGTAGTGTAGATTTTACATTTTATAGTTTTTTATAATTCTTAACCCTGTACGCTTACATTTATAAAATCATTAGACTCATTTAACAAACATTGTATTTATAGAATGCTTTTAATCAAAGGGTCTGATTTTATTTTATTAAAGTCAAGAAAAATTTTCAACATATGAATACTCCTAATATTACCCCTAAGTTCTTGTAAAACACCAAGCGGATACAGACACTGAATCCCCTTATACAGAATCTTAAGTCTACCTTAAGGTTTCCTCTTATCCCAGGATCAGGCAGGTCTGGCCTTAATATCTCATGGAGGCTGATAAAATCACATTTCAAAGTGTTAAGGCATTCTTCAAACTAATTCAAACAGCTGCCTGTTTATTCAGGAATTTTTCCTTCCCATTATTAAAAAAGAATTGATTAACCATCCAAGTACTCAGCAGAGATTAAAGCCTGCTTCCAAACTTCTCTCATGAGGTAAAGTAATGTATTAGCAAGGTGAAATTATAGGAGTGATTTATTTGGCTGCATTTGAAAATGTCAAAAGCAAAAACATTAACACACAGCAAGTTCTTTATTTTCCTTTGCTTTTCAAATAACATACATTTTTGGACTTGCAATGAAGAATGTTTCTTTCTGTCTTTTTTACTATTGAAGTAAGTTATTATGATAAATGATTTAAATAAAAATAGTATGTATAATAATAATGTGAGTCCTTTAAAACATCCATCCTACAAATGCCCTATAATCTTCTTAATTTAGAAAATCTCAGTGTCTACAAAGAAAATATTCATATGCTTTAAGTTAAGTGTGTGTGAGTGGTCCTAACAATACGGTCTAAGACTTCATCCATTTCATCAGTGTTATGTAGTCTGTTATGTAGGAGGTCAAGTCAAATTGCCACAGTGGTCTATTCTGACTGTAGTATCAATGAATCTCTCTCTTCAAAGTATTTAAATGCTCTGTCTTCAAAATCCTTACTTTCTTCTTTTCTGGCATGATCCATAATTTGCTTTCACGATGCATTATCTCTGCTTTAACTAGCACTGCCGTTGAGTATATAAACAACTTTGCAGTTTACTTCAGTAATAGAATAGTAAGTTCCCAGTAGACACACCTTCAGTGTCATTTTGAGGAGTGGAAAACTATAACAAACCGACTCAACAGAAGAAGTGGACAGTACTGAAACATGGACTTGAAATGATATCACACGTATCAGAGCATAGTCTATCAGTGCTTTTCTCAGAATGCCATTTTAAGTAATGCTGTTGAATAGGATGGGTTAGTTGCAGCAGTTTCACCAATTATTCATTACATTACATTTACATCACTGTAACACCCATTCTTTTTTTCTTATTCAACTCCCAAATAAAACAAATTGGGTGTTTCATGTCTGCAGCTATCGTTCCTCTCTGCCTCCAAACATACTACATTTTGTTGTTCTACTGCCCAGAAATCCTCTATTTATAAGTAGAAATTCCAAAGACTAACAATCATTTATCTTCCTTTGTCATCCAATATGCTCCTTGCTCTAGTTTATATTTCAGTTTTGGTTACTATGTGCTGCTGTGTTTCCAAGTGTTTTTATCTTTCTTCTTGAAGCTCTTTGTTCAAGCTTTGCAATTTTAAAAAAGAAAAAAAAACAAAAAAACTGCAGGGAAGAATGTTTTTAGTCATTCATACTGAATTCAAAATGCCACAGAAATTCCAGTTTCTGCCAACTACAGGATCAGTTGGCTGAATTGAAGGTTAATTTGGATGTTTTAAATAAACACACAAAAAAACCCTTGAATTCTACTTAGAAGATAGTAAGAATTTTTCTATTGATACAATATGATATTATGATATTATATTTTCCTAAAATGTTTTCATTAAATTCCAGTGTAGGCTGAAATGTAGCTTTGTTTCCTACTGAATCACAAGACTATTAAGTTTTTGCCTTCAGCTTTCTTATTCACTGGGAGGGGTATTGAATCTTCTGCTATGCTGGACATCCTAGAGACTTCCACGTATTACACTGCATAAGCAATTATTATTTTAGATACATTTAATAAACATTTTCAAGATAGTAATTTGGTTATAATTTTAAGAGAAACTTTAGTCTACTAAAATACAAATTATTCATTCACAGTTTCATAACAATTTCCATTCCTGTCAATTATTTTTACTTTGTAGATAATTAAGTTAAATGAGGAAGCTAGACTTGCCAGCTTGACTTTCTAGTCAAAACCTGTAACACTGTTGGGTTTTACTTTGCAGCACGGCAGGGAAATGTCTTAGCAGTAAACCTCTTCATTTCAAGGTTTACCAAAGGCAAGAAACTTGTGGAGTCTGATCCGCCCTGCAGTTGTACCAGTTTCGCACAAGCCTAATGTCACTGAAAACATCAGAGTGAAAAATCAGAAACTTAGAACCATGTTACTTTATGAGCCAAACACAATACTTCTATGTTTCTTCATTAAAAAAAAATACAAAAAACAAAAAAACTATTTTGCCTTTAAAATACCAGACAGTGTCTCCATTGTACATAAATCGGAGAAATGTTCAGTTTATCCAGCTTCCAGATTGTAACTTCTAGAATAACAGGAAAGTCTGTTTAGCAAAGGAGGTAACGAAAATCTAAGATGTCCAGAAATCCCAATGCTCCAGCATCTGCTCCAGTTCTCATTTAAGTTACCTGGAAGCTGTCCAATAAGCCAGGAAACAGAGGAAGAGCAGAAGAAACTGGACACACTTTCCCCATGCTCAATTCTTCTTTTTTGTGTGATAGCTTATGCTCCTGTCAAAGGATTACGCAGAGACTTAGTGCAGAGTAGGGAGTGTGCAGTAAATTGGCACCCAGCTGTTCGGTCACTCCCCAGCAAGCCTTGGCAAGTCCCAAAAATGTGGATGCAGCTTAAGAAATGCAAGACTCCTGCAAATATGCAGCTAGGATAACAAATGAAGAACAGGAGCCTCTTCCCTTTCAATACGTCCCGGTTCAGCTAGGTTCATTTTTTAGACAACAACAGGCCCTTGTTGTGGCTGATCTATGAAGAGAAAGAAAATCAGATGAAAGCTAGTAGTGAGATTTTTGCTGATTTCATGGGCAAATGGATCACCAGTCCATGACATGTAATTGTGGTATATGAACAAAATATGTTTGAAAGTATATAGGCTATACTCCATTTTCCTACACTGCTGTTTTCCTTTTTTGTTAAAAAAGCAAAGCAAAATAAAAAACAAAAAACAAAAAAAACAGTTTTCCAGGAGTTAAAGGAAACATACAAGCATATACTTTCATATATTTTTATAGCTACACATCTCACTAAAAGTTCCCTGAGCCCAAGGGAATCCAATTTCTTCTTTTTCTGTTAGCATTTTGAAACCTTTTAGATAATTAACTTTTCACGGATACTACTTTAAAGAAAGCAATGCTGCTTGGACTTACTCTATCACTGCTGACATAATAGATGCATTTTACAATGTGACCTTGAAATGCCAACAATGAAAAATTAATAATCCCAGTTCCAGTGTTTTAAAAAGATGGGATTATTATTTATTTGCTTTTCAGTCAATCTTTGTGCTATTTTTGAAGAGTCTTATTTACAATTTTGGCTAACTTTGTTAAATACCTTGGCCTCAGAGGACAAAAGAGCCAGTTACTGGCTCTGACATGCAAGAGCTGCCCTAACACTGAAATACAGGAAGCAGTGTTCAGTTTCAAAACTCTTCCTCTACTGCATCCTACCCAAACCTTTCCACATCTTCCTGCAGTCTTTCTGAAGCTCTTGTAGCCCTTCTTATCCACCTCAAATTCACAGAATTTTATCACAGAATAGTTGGGCTTGGAAGGGAACTCTGCAGATCATCTAGTTCAATCCCTCTGCTCAAGCAGGGCCAAATAGAGCAGGTTGCCCAGGACTGGATCCAGTCGAGTTTTGAATATCTCCAAGGATGGACACTTCCACAACCTCTCTGGGCAACTGATTCAACCACCCTCACAGTGAAGAAATGTTTTCTTGTGTTCAAGTGGAACTTCCTGTGTTTCAGTTTGTGTCCATTGCCTCTCGCCCTGTCACTGGGCACCACAGAGAAGAGTCGGGCCCCATCCTCTTGACACCCTCCCATCAGGTATTTATATACTTTGATAAATCCCCCCTGAGCCTTCTCTCTTCCAGGCTAAACAGTCCCAGCTCTCTCAGCCTTTCCTCATGAGAGAGGTGTTCTAGTCCCTTAATCATCTCTGTGGCCCTTCAGTTGACTCGCTCCACTAAATCCATGTCTTTCTTGTACTGGGAAACACAGAAGGGGACACAACATTCCAGGTGTGGCCTCACCAGTGCTGAGTAGGAGGGAAGGATCACCTCCCTCAGCCTGCTGGCAATGCTTATCCTTACGCAGCCCAGGATACTGTTGGCCTTCTTTGCCCCGAAGATGTATTTCTGCCTCGTGTTCACCTTGTTGTCCACCAGGACCCCTAAGTCCTTCTCTGCAAAACTGCTCTTGAGCTCATTGGCCTGCAGCAAGTATTGATGCAAGGGCTTATTCTTCCCCACATGCAGGACTTGGCCCTTCCCTTTGATGAACTTCATGAGGTTCCTCTCTGCCTGTTTCTCCAGCCTGTTGTGGTCCCTCTGCACAGCAGCACAACCAGCGGGTGTATCAGCCACTCCTCCCAGTTTTGTGTCATCAGTGAACTCGCTGATGTGCATTTGGTGCATTCGTTCCCATCATCCAGGTCATTAATGAAGATGTTCAACAGTATTGGCTCCAGTATCAACTCGTGAGTGGCACCACTATTGGCTGGACTTTGCTGCTGATCACAATCCTCTGAGCCCAGCAGTTCAGCCAGTTTGCAGTCCACTTCACTGACCACTTATCTAGTCTATACTTCATCAGCTTGTCTACGAGGCTGTTATGGGAGACGGTGGCAAAAGCCTTTCTACAGTCAAGATAAACAACATCTACTGCTCTCCCCTCATCCACCATGCCAGTCATCTCATCATAGAAGGCTATCAGGTTGGTTGATTTCCAATAGTTGGATGACTTCCCCTTCATAAATCCATGCTGACTACTCCCAATGACCTTCCTTTCCTTCATGTGTCTGGAAATGGTAGCCAGGATTAATTGCTCCATCACTTTCCCAGGGACTGAGGTGAGGCTGACTGGCCTGCAGTTTCTCGGATCCTCCTTCTTCCACTTTTGAAGATAGGAGTGACATTTGCTCTCTTCCAGTCCTCAGGAACCTCTCCTGATCACCATGACCTTTCAAAGATAATCAAGAGTGGCTTCTCAATGACATCAACCAGCTCCCTCAGCACTTGTGGGTGCATCCCATCAGGGCTCAAATTCTACTTATTCCTTCCAGCGGCCAAAAATTTTCACATCTTTCTCCATCTACCTTAACATGTTCTAAGCCACCACCACTATTTAATTTGGTGCATAACACTGGGAAGTCTTGAGCTGGCTCACATTTTCAGTTTCTCCTTGCCTCTATTCCTAGGTCAGTCACAATACCTAGAAAGTGATTCAAAATTTTCATCAATGGCCTTCTGGAAGCATCCCATGATCTGTATCATAGACATCAAATCCTGCACCACTGTACCACAGCCTTCAGAACAATTAGTCTTGACTAATCTGAGCCACAGACTTTCCTTTCCCCTTCTTTCTTGCAACTGCCTATTTCCCCTCTACCCATTTGACCAGCAGCAAAAACTTACTCCTCCTGAAGTTGGCTTCCGTTTGAATTAAGTTTGAATGCAGGATTACAGGCTGTTCATGAGGACTCCTTGTATTTAATGCTTCATACACAGATGGCAAATCTCGATCCTGTTTTGGATTAGGACCTCCTACTTCAAAGATCTATGAAATTCAGCACAGTTGTATCTCATCTTTAATCATTCTCAAGTGCTGCAACAGCAATATAAATCTTTGTTACACATGCAAAATCTGGGGCCTTGTTCTCACTCCAGCCATGGATGCGATGATCTAATTAATCACTGGCCTTAAACTGAACAGTATAAACCACAAGGGCTGGGTCTGTGTCACACTATACCCTGCTCTCCAGCCACAGCAAGATCAACTGTAGCTGGTATTAACAGCTAGGTAAAACGTGGGGTAGCCCAACTGGTATTCTCTCCCCTCGTCTACCAAACAGGGAGAACTGACTCTTCTGTTCTATACAGTGAGCAATACTTCCGGTGTATTTCCACCTCGCTTAAGATTGACCAATTTTTTCACTCAAACATGAATAGCCATGGTAAAGCTGTAAGTGTATAGCCCTTACAGTCGACTATAAACCACAGTCTCAGTTTCCAAGCAAATACAAAACTCCAACTCCTCTGCAACTGCAAAACCCCCTTACAGATCTTCTCAACAGCAGAGTTAAGATTTTTCTAGAACTTTGCTCACCCTTAAGACTGAATTTATAAATCATAGTAACAAAGTCACTTCTGATGGATAGTGCTCTCCCATTTCATTAATAAAGTTAACAAATAGGACCATGATGACATACTAAATTGCTTCCAGATATGAATCATTATTTAAAGCAGCTTTATTAGTAAATACAGGATAATGAAACAAAATAATAGTAATCTTGCAGTGAATGGTTAAACTAGCTGCAATCCAAGGTTAGCAAAAGGATACAGTAGGATATGATTTGCTTACATAAGGCTAATAACTATAGTAATTAATTTCACCCACGCATGAACTGTAAGAATCTCATGAAAATGCACAGCCTGAAACCAGAGCAAGGGAAACTCTATGCAGTACATCTAAAACATTACTGAACTAAAGTCCTGATGCCAGACCCTTCCTTCAGCAAAATTGGGAATTTTGCTGAAGACATGAAAGGCAGAGAGCTGAGCCACGCTTAACAAGAATGGCTGTTATTCAAAGCACTCATTGTGAATCTAGTATTTTTTTAAAATGTAGTTGCAATAACATTGCTATCATATTTTTACTTACTAAAAGAGGAGAGAATCTTGTTCTAAAGAAAGATTGAAAGCACTGAAGTTTTTCTTTCAAGATCTTGGACTAAATGAAAATTTATGGTTCACGCACTATCAAAATGACAGCCATTCAACATCACATTTATTTTCTGTCAGTTTTATTTTCCAGTCCAGGCAAAACCTAATACTATTCACTGCACATCCTATTCTTGGATCAGTTAATCAATGAGTGTTCCCCTTGCTGTTGTGCACTGGGGGTTATAGTGCACATAGCTAAAAGGCTGCACTGTAAACAGATTTATTTCATTAAGCACATAAACTCAATTCTACACAAAGGCAACTTTCAGCTAAGATGACAATGCACAAACACAGACCCTTTGCTATTTAAAAATACTGAAGAAGTAGCACACTCATGTGCAGAAGTTGCACAGTCCTTTAAAGTGTCTGTCCATCTTCACTATCACATGAAAGAGACAGCAGAACTCCCAGCAAAGAGGGTCCCTTCCTCCTGGGGTCCCACACAGTCAGAAATCACCGTTGCTAGATTCACACTGATGTGCACCTCCAGATCCTCTACGGCAGAAGACAACCCGCTTCCCTCTTGCCAATGGCAATCCAAGCAGCATTTACAGCTTTTCAGCAGCCACGGACTAAAGGAGGGGGAGCAAAGTGTACAAAAAGGTTAAAGCAGAGGGAAGACATGTAATAGAAAGAATCGCAGCTGCGGAGCCAGAGCCTGTAAGCTATAATTTTGCAGAAGGTGGGTGTGCGATTTTTGTATTTCCATGTGCTTGAAAAAGGTTCTGAGCTTGTATTACTCTACTGATTTTTGAAGGTAAATGTAAAATGCCTTGTAATCTTTCTTCATCTTGGCCCCCAGAAGCCTTCTGAGTAAGTATTTATGATCACTTTGTGGCAATCATATATGCACTAGAATCTACCCAAAGGCAGGAACAGTCATAGATCCTGATCTAAACTGCTCACAATCTAGAGAGACGTCACTAATTGTAGTACGAAGGAATATTGGTACTTTTGGGGGTATTTTTTCTTCACGAGGTATATTGTTCATTTGCAACACTCCCACTGCCTGAACTGTATGAACCAAGTACTTGCCTGCATCATTACAGCTAAGGGTAAGGCAGGATCTGAGGAAAGCAGGGTTTCAACTGCAGAAGAAAATTGAATTTGAAGCATCAGAAGCACAGGTAACACAGTTGGAGTAACAAATATAAAAGATGATTTTAGAAGCTGTATTTTATATTCACCTTTTGTCTGACAGATCAAAGATTATAGTGATTGACAAGGGTTTGGATGTGACTTTTAGACTCACAGACATACAGAAAAGTTTGGAGCGAGGAAACTGAAGGAAAATGGACAAGACCTGAAGACAAGCAGAATCTGTAGGGAAAAGGCGACTCTTCAGTCATAAGGCCTTAGTGAAAGGATTGTGGTGATGCAGCACATTATAATTATAGTTTCTGACAGGCCTGCCATCTAACTCAAATCCACATGACTTACTGTTAGCTTATCATACCTGCTAACATGCAGTATCCTGACTTTGATCAGTCTGCTGAGGTAACGGTAAATAAGGAAAGGTTCTAGTGCTTTTCTGCTACAGTTAGCATATTCTGGTAGTAAGGAGTTGAATTTTCCCCTTCTCTAGGCACAGTCTCCAATATCAGTTTGTAATGTCAATGCTCACTCCATAAGGTGCCTATCTCCTCAAATGCCCACATGACCATCAGTGGCTTCTATCATGGTCTGTTCACCCAGGATGGCAAAAATGACCACCACATGGAGGACTTGATTGACAGTCTAATCTATTACTAAACAGAGATACCTTTCATGAAGCTTTGCAAATATAATTTCCCAAGATGGAAGAATTTTTCACAAGGAGTTGATTTAGCATGTATTCTTTCTCTGAGAGGGGGAGCTGAACTCCTTTCCTTCACACAGGGTTGACTATGAAACAGAAGTACATCAGTTGATCTGTCCTGTAATAGTAAAAACTATAGATAGAAGGGTATTTTTTATAAATAATCTATATACTGATCTGTATAATCCACATTTTTAAAGTGTATTAATAAATGTATACATTAATGAATGTTAAAGGTTGTAAGGAAAAGCCAGTGGGCTTTTATACACAAATCTTCTATTGCTCCTTTGTATTTTAATACTGATTCAGCAACAAAAAAGGACCATGAAAGCTGTAAATGAGTCCATTAAGCATTCTAGTATTATCATTGGTTAAACTAACTGCAAATGCTAACCCTTCTGAGGTTTCTGCTGTTCTTCCTATCAGAGATATTCTAAAACGTGGTCTACAAAGTGGGATTTGAACAATTTTTTTGTGTTATCACAAAATTATACCTGAAGGAAATTCAAACAAAAGTCTTAAATCTGCTTAGGCCCAACAGTGGATTGGTGATATTTTAGACCTCAGTGCATATGCTATTTGTTAAATCAATTTCTGTAATGCTTGAACATACTGGCACTGCAGACAGAATTAAGAATGGAGTGAATACACTAATTTGTCTACTGGTGTTTGTCAAGTCCTTGTCAGACATCCAGATTCCTTCAAAGACTGACATAAATAGTCCAACCTTCAACCAGTTCTAGAAATGATTTTGTGTTATCAACAAGGGAGAAGCACAAGGAGAATTTTTTTCCAGATTTGACTGAAATTGAGAAGGAATGTTGAGAATGTGGAGGTAGAAGGCAACTTGAGTAAAGATTGCAAAATAAGAGTCCATTGGTCTTATATGTAGAATGAAAGAAAAGTAAAATCATACATATCATACAAAATACGAAAACGAATGCAAATTAATGAGTATAAAGTAACAATACATATAACAACATGAAAAGGCTAATGCATGGTGGAGAAAACAACTATCAGAAATATAAAGAGTAACAAAAAACATTCTGTACAGACATTAGAAGAGAAAGCAGGGCCAAGAAAGACTTGGTCTACTTCTCAGTGGGATCAAAAATTTAATAATAAGTGATTTTGAGAAGACCAAAGTGATTAGAATCTTTTTTTTTTTCCTTCTTCACTATTCAGGTTAATTGCAACTAGGCAGCTAATACTATTAACGTCAGTGGCAAAAGGTTAAGAACTTGGGTTAGAATGGGAAAAGAATAGGTTGGGGCTTTTTGAGTAAATTCAATGTTCAGTTCCTAGTTTCATGATATTCTCATAAGCTAATTAGGGACAGCTGGTCTAGATGAAATACCAGTGTAAGTCAGTACTGTTTGAAAGAGAATACTTAGAGTGTAGTTACCAACAATTTACTATCCCCTGGAAGGATACCCTAAGCAAATCTGTACAGGGGTCTGTCTTGGATACTACTCAGTGATTCCTTTGCATGATGGATTAAAGAGTAGCATTACATTTGCAGATGAACCAGACAGACAAGGGTTCAAACCTGCTGGATGATGGGATTAGAATTCATTAGATTAGAATTGATGAGATTAGAATTCTGTTTTGACAGACTGAGAAAGACAAAAGCAAAGTATTTCATTTAGACAGATTAATCCACAAATAAAGGGTGAGGGAGGTAGGATGGGATGACTGGCAGCAGTTCTACAGAAATGCATCTGAGCATTATAACATTTCACAGATTTAACACCATACATTCTGTACTGTTACAAAAAAAGAGTCACACCAGAATGGAGAAATAGGACAGATAATTGCAAACCATGCGAAATAGTTCTACTACATTCAACACTGCTGAAGAATCAGTTTGAGTGTTATGTCCAATTTTAAGCAAGAATTATGTAGACCTACTGGAAAAATTACAGAAGGGAACAACAATGATCAGAGACTTAGAAGTAAACCTCTAAGAGGAAAGACAGTTGTTTCAAATTGTTTGGCCAGAACAAGAGGGATCCAGGGAGCACACAAAATCATCTTCTCATAACAAAAGAGCTTGTTGCAAAGAAGAAGGATGGAGGGCAGACGAAAAACAGTAGGCTTAAACTACAGCAAGGAAGAAATAGGTGAGGTATTTCAAAAAAACATGGATAAGGATAGAAAAACTCTGGAAAGGTTTGCTGAGTAGGTGCACCATGGAGTCATCAGGGGGGTCTTCAAACCCCACTGGGTAGTCAAGCATTTGTCGGGAAAAACACTGATATAATTGATGCTGCTTAGGGGAGGGAGATGATGCCCTGACACAGTATCTAGCCTTGTGACTCTGTGTGTCTATGATCGCTGATATTTGCAAGTATAAAACTTAAATTTTTCAGGTGATAAGATTTCACTGAACTGCTGTAGAAAAGCAAAATGAATAGATATGCTTCCACGAAAGAATGTTTTGCTATGCTTATTACCCATTCTCACAGGAGTTACTTTTGCAGCTAAATTAGTAAAAATATTGAACTAGCTCTTGATTTATTGCAGCTTCATCTGTTTCCTAAGAGTCCTGCATCAGTATCTCAAACCCCAAGCCGTGCTACACTTACTCATAAGTTATTGCAAGTAGCTTCAAATGTACTTTCCCTTCTTTGTCACTGTATCTCTCGGACACTTGTAAACAGTTATCTTGTCTTCTCTCCCTTATTTACCATCAGTTAACCAAGCAATAAATATTTAGTCCTTTTCATCCTTCCTGATGAATCAATCTAGGTAGTCTTTTAAAAGTATTGTTGCCATTATCTGTATCCTCTCCATGTATCTTCAATTCTTCATGCCAAACTATATCAAATAGCCACAGAAATAATTTATTCCCTCCTCTCATCCTATGATTCTTCTGGAATCACTGCTTTCTAAATTCCTTACATTTCCCCACACTCCAGGTTTGCATTTAGAATACTCTCTCCAGAAGGATTGGTTTTAATTTATGCAGTATAATTCTCCATTTTTTCCTGTCCATAGAGCTCATCACTGTTGGTATTTAAATTGTACTTGGTGCTACATAAAAAGCCTTCCAAATTAAAACAATTTACAAATTGATTTAAGATGTCCAATTCCTTGAAGATACTTCTTCTGCTGAACGAGGAAGTTAATTTCTTTGTTACTGACAGAAGGATAAGCAGCACACTACCAAATAGGACCTCAAATTAAGGATGACAGTGGTTAACTTTGATTCTAAGATTAAATATAAAACATTACACAACATTACACTGTATTTGAATATACAGTTTGTGTCAGGTGTACTTTCGATTACCCTTTCTTAATCATAAAGCTATTTTTTTAACTATACAATTCCCATGTCATTGGCAGGAAAGCAGTATATCTCTTGCTTTCATGTGTCAAAAGCCAGCATGTTGTTGTTTTATCATAAAATGAAATAAAAGTTTATTTCTTTTCTTTCACAGTTCTGTATTAAAAACAATTACCATTAAATTCCATTAAGACACTGTTTTAATTTTACTTGATGCATTTTTTCATCCTAATAAACCTTATCATGTTTTGCCCTTCAACCTTTTCTAAACATGAAAATATCTAGGAGTCTTTCAGCTTACTCCTAAAACTTTTGAAGTAATTACAGAGCTACTAAATGGATTCTTTTGATGTATTTTATAAACTACTCTTGATTATTGTTTGTTTATTATAACAGAATATATAATTTCCTATCCTAAGATATTCACATTTGTGTTCAGTCTGTCCAAATACAGTATCAAAAGAAGAGCCAATCTTGTGGAAGAAGACATCTTAGCTATTAAGCTGTCATGAGTATATTGCCATTGGAATGAGAGCAAAGACAGTATCACATTTTTGTTATTCTACAACACTCAAAAACCTGACTGATTTGTTTTTAATTGTTCACATTCACTTTTGCTTTCTTGAAAAAGAAAAGATGTCTTACACATTTCATTGAGGTTAGTGTTCAAAGACAGGAGAGTACCTTAAGTACTATCTAATGGTAATTGGGTACTATCATAGCCAACGAAGGCATCTGAAGATACAACAGCAATCCTATCTGGATTCAGAGTTAGACTTAACACACGGAAAAGCTGTATTATATTGTAAGGTCAAGGTATAACCCTCCAGCTTCTTATGCAACTTGGTATTCCTGAGCACTCAGTTCTAAGGCAAAGGCCTTTACACAAAGTGATTTTTCCCATTCAGCATGAAAAGGAAAAGCTGTGGTCATCCATGAGGGAGTTGAATTCTCATATCCACACTGTTCAAGTTATTCATTAGGAAAATAGTTGATTACCATGCTCTTTTAGATGTATGTGATTTTTTTCTTAAAATTAGTATTTTTTAGAGTATTGTATGATGGGGAACAAGAGTTGATACCTACAAAAATCAATGTCTGGAGAAAATACAGAAATATTTCTATATAAAATATAGAAATATGATGTAAGTGAGAAAAATATAGATTATATTACTATAGAATATATATTCTATAATATAGAAATATTTCAATAGAAATGTTTTCCTGAAAGAGCTTTGATCCACAAAGAATTCATTCTCCTTAAATGATTATGTGTAGATCTGAATGTAAAGCTTTGTTCAAAAGGGAAGATTTTTCAAAAGCAAAAGACAAACCAAAAATACACAGTGGCTTTGGTCCAACAGAGTTGGACCTTTTCTGAGGAAAAAAAAAATCAGGACTATGTGTCAAATGGATTTTAGTCAGTTACAGAAAGCCTGGCCATGACGCAGATATCTATTTTATTTTTCAATAGTTAGAATTTCCGTCTCCCAAGATTTCAGGGACAAATGAGCTGATAGTCTGTCTTCATTTATGACAATACATATGTACATATTTTGAAGGACTGGAGTCTCTACTGTTAAGAACTTTTAAAGATTTAAGCAGAAGTTCATCTCTGCATTTGAAAATGATAAAATATCACTTTATAAGTTTTATTTTACAACTCACAAGTATTTTTTCAATATACCTGTCTTTAATCTTTACCAGTTAAAGAATCATGGAGACCTCCAGCCATGGTTTTCTTTCACACAGGATTATTCTGTATCTATTATAACCTCTAAACATGCTCATGTATGTCCTGGTACTGCCAGGACATGGATATATGTTTAACTTTACACTCTGTAAATAAACTTCCTGACTTTGGGTAGCCCATTAATAACAGCTAACAGCAGAAAAATGCATATAACTTATTGCAGGACAGAGGCTTGTGCTGTTTGTGCCACTCCACCATATCATGCTTCAGCAGTCCAGAACGGATAGCAGAATATCTGCAAATCCAAATGTTTGCATGGGAGGTGTTCATCATCTGTCCCTTAATGCATGGCTGCACTGGCTTTATAACTTCAGTTGTGGAATTGTGTTTGTTTTACCTTAGAAAATGCAGAAAATGATGAAAATATTTTCTGCTCCCCAAATTCATTTATATGTATGTCTGAAAATGTTTTATCCCTTTGAAGATCTCCTTGAACAGGCAATATTAAAATGCACAGCTGCAGCTACCTACATATATCTGATTTCTCCAAAATGCACATCGCCATAAGTTGAACAATAACAGTGCCACTGAAATATCTCAGTGTACAATCCATTACAAGAGCACAGCATGAGAAAGAAACCAGTAAATAAAAATGCACCGTTTCAAAGAGATACTCTATAAATTGCACATATAACTGAAATAAACATTGATATATACTGCGCTGAAAATAAATTACAAAAATGAACTCCAATCCCCTCCCAAACTCCATTAAGGGCATTCAAAAGTCCTGCGAGGACCTTTCCGAACACTCATGTAGAGACTGCTGCATGTTTTTCTTATCTGTTTCTCGAGTTTCATGCTCAAAATCACAAACTCCAGAAGCATACTTCACCTGAACAACTGTCTCAGCAGGGAATTGCACCCTGGGCACTATATTGATGCAGCAGTACTGCTGAAATGATCCTGCTCCTTCTTTCTTTGCGAAAGAAAAGGAAGAGCTGACCTGACTCCCTGAGCGCTGGCTGCTCCCACTGCCACTCAGTGGGATGCTGAACCTGCTGAAAATCCTTTTATAAACATTCATTAAATGGCGAACACCCACAACACTAAGGGCTCTATGTGGCTTTACAAAGCCAATACTTTGGTATTTTAAATTTTCTGAGAAAGGAAAAAATGATTAAGTATTATGACTTACGACTGCTTTAGGATCACGGCTTAGGATTGTTTTCAAATTCATAGAGCAAACTTCATTTTTAGTTAATCGGAGACCCACGGAGAAACTTGTTATTCCTGTTATAAATTCTCTGCACATCTATTAAAGACTACCCTTCCCAACCGCTATGCCAAATTCAGTGCTAGCATCTGTGCTAGTTACTATGACTGACTGCAAGTCACAGCTTCATTCAGCTAAGTGGGGGGGGGGGGAATGGAAGGAAATGCAACTTGCATCTCGCAGCCCTCCACCGCGGGGTACCAGCGCCCCAGCGGGCACTGCCAGCCGCGCGGACTCGCACCCGCGGCATTTTAGGAGGATCACCTCGGTCTGCAGAGATGGCCAGCCCTCACCGGGGGGGCTGGTTGTTTTTTTCCCCTTCCCCCCCGCTGCTCCCTTCCCCCCTGCGGGCAGCCCGGGAGGGGCTCGCTCCGCGCCCCGCGCCGCCCGCCCGCGCCGCTCCTCACCTGCACCCGCGGGGCGGCGGCGGCCGCTGCATCCCGCCGCGGAGGCGGCGCCTGGCCCCGCCGCGGGGGGGGCCCCGGCCGCGCCGCCCTGAGCCGCGCCGCCCTGAGCCGCGCCGCCCTGAGCCGCGCCGCGCCGAGCCGCGCCGCGCCGAGCCGAGCCGCGCCGAGCCGCTGGGGGCCACCCCCGCGGCGGGCCGGGCCCCCCGCCCCGCAGGAGCGGCCGCGGCGGCGTTAAAATGGCAGATGGTTTTGCACTTTTAAAGGTTCCCGTGTGCTTGTTTTTAGCGGAGCGGTGCGCAGAGCGCCAGCCGCCGGCCGGGACCCCCCCGCCAGCGCCGTGCGAGCACGGAGTGGAGGGACGGTCCTGTCCCAAGATCCTGCAATTTATGCAGAAGAGAGGGCAGATAAACACAGGGAGAGGAGCACAGCGAAACACTGTGTGCCAGCATGACAGGCAGGGAACATAGCACAGCATCGCACTAGCTCCTGGCAGGATTGTGGGGAAACAGGGACGTGAGTGCGCACGGAATTGAGGAGAATTTCAGAGTTGCCAAACGGCTTAGGAACACGCAGTCCATTAATTTGGACAATCCCACCTAAACGAAAGGACAGTAACACGGGAACGCTCCAAAAAAAAAAAAAAAAAAAAAAAAAAAAAAAAAAAAGCTGAGAAGGACGACGTTAAAGACATATGAAGCTAACATTGTATTAAATATACCAAACCCATGGGGTAGTGTTGAAGCTTTTGGTCTTTACTATCAAGGTATTCAACAGTCAGGGCTACTGGCTAATCATGATTAACCTTCTTAATTCCCCCAAGCAGTGTGACTGCTTTTTAAGACACAGCTCCTTTACAAAGATTGTGTTGATTTGTCCCTGTTATTCCATACTTACGGATATGTCTACTAATTTTATTCTGTAATACAGTTTCAGTTAATTTGCCTCGTACAAACTATTTGGTCTGTCATTCCCAGGTTCTCTCAGAGACCTTTTTCATAAAATGCCATCATATTTGCTGCAGTCTGTCTTCAGGTACCAAAGCTGATTTGAGCAAAAGGCTACACAGAACAGTTAATACTTCGCTACCTTCAATAACTTCATATCTGAGTTCCCTAAAAATCCTTCATGTGTGAATACCATCTGGTCCATGTTATTTATTAATATAATTACTGATATGAAGCCTCTTCAGCCAGAAACAGCTTCCTCAAATTTATCCCTCTTAGAAAAAGATTCTGACGTAGAATCTGTTAAAACTCCTCCATCGCGAATTCATGCAGCTTTTCTCCTATGACCTTATCTTTTCTGAACACTCTTTAAAACCATGAATATCTGCTGGCCCTCTAGACTCTCTGGCAGACTTCCTGCTTCTGATGCATTTGAATTAGATGTTAGTCATGTAGCCTAATGCACTTTAGGAAAAAAAAAACCCCACAGGTATTAAGGACTCAGCTCAATATACAAATTTATGCAGAATAAAAATAGAATACCTTTTCCTTTGAAGTATTATGCATCTACAACTATGTAAGAAATTGCAGTCCTTAACAACCTCTCCTCCCTAAAGCAATTAAAAGACCTAACCAAACTCAATTTTTTCTACATTAAAAAACATTTAGGTCGCTAAATTCAGTCACCAAAGGCTGGGAAAGCCAGGTGGCTACCCATGAAACCTTAATTCAGCACCCTTTTGCATGTGCATTGCAGTCCAGCGCTTGGTTACGTGCTTGTCTGCAGAACACCAGGCTCCATTCAGAACATTTGCAATTACGGAGTGCCAAGCATGTGAGAATGGCTGACTGTGCCTCCTCCTGTGCTCCCAGCCATTCGTTCTTCTGCTTTCTAGGGTCCCTTTTCTACTGATCCCTTGTCATCTCTTATGTGGAAATTTCTCTTTTCCTGGTCTGTTTGAAACTTTTTCCCTTAAATAACTGTTTTAGTAATGAATCATACAACATTTTTTACTCCAGGGTCCCAGAGATTACTAATTATTCTTTCAAAGGTTATTTGTCATTTTTCTCCAAAGATAAAAAAGAGAGAGAAAATGAAGGAAAACAAAGGCAGGAAGGAATAAAATGAAAAAAAAGAAAGCAAAAGTTTCCAGGCTGAAGCAGAAGAAGGGAAGTATGGAATTGAGGTCAGTTTTCGTGATATCATACAGCTGCCTTCTTAAAAAATATCAGCTCTCAAATTACAAGCTTTACAGCAAGAGACACTTTTAGATGGAAGCAAAAGGAAAGCATTAAATTCCCAGATGTTTTGATCAAGAAGGGTCATACAGTATTTATAATTAATGTTGCACTGACACTCTGCAAAATTGATGGCCATTTTAATTTGTGACAAAAATCGTAGGCTTTAACCAGCTCTCCTGCCAGAAGGCCTCACCAGTCAAAGCCTCTGCTTCCTTTGTATTCCAGATATTGCCAAGACCATATACTTTTCAGAGGTTTATTTTCTATGGAGATACTTGAGGTATAATCATGAACGAATAATTTAAACTTTCAATTGGTAAATTTGGTCATCATATGAAATTATAATTTTACTTTCAAATTCTAATGTCATTTATAAAAGTTTTTCAGTAGAACCACCAAAAACTGGAATTAATGGGGTTTGCGACGTTATCAGATGTAATAGGTTAGCATGATTACAGCAGACTAAAAGCAGTATTTCCACTTTGTGGGAAATTTTAGGGGAAAAAGTCGAATTTAGGCCTGAAGAACAAAGAAAAAATATTCAATATTCTATTTTTTGGGAAATCAAAATTTAAAGAAAATTTGAGCTAGAAAAACATGCTCTGTTTCCTAATAGAAATAGGGTCTCTGAAGCCTTAAGTTCCTTAGTGAAATTGCGTATGAGCATAATTTGGTTTGCCAGTCAATCTCAAGTATCACAAACTTTTCAAAAGTGGCTAGAAATGTTATTTATTCTCCCAAGTGCTTTAGCTGTTGGAGACTTTCTCCAGTCTGGAGAAGGGGAGACTACCCTTTCTCAAACATTTTCTTTGCAATCATGAGCACTAGAACCTTTCTTAAATAAAAGTTAAGATTTTCCCCTCCTTATGTGCTTCCAGGAGCAATAGAAACAATAAATATCCTAAAAATTATGTGTGTGCCGAGCCATACTGATTTTATTTGGAGACAGAATTTATGTAGGGTATAATGGATTTACCTTGGAGGGGATAAGAAAGCAGAACAAATTTATTGAAAGCAGAGCAAGTTACAGGCCAGGAAAATTAAACACTTATGACTTTGGGAGCATAACTGTGCAGATATTTTTTTCTCATAGATTTAGTATGCAGGCAAGCTCTTGTTGTGGAAGATTTTCAATGTGTGGCCTTCATAACCTACGATGCCGAGGTGCTGTGGGGATTAGCTAGTTAAGATTTGTAAAGAGCTTTGAAGATTATAAAGCATTAAGTTGCATAAGTGCTAAGCACTATTATTTAATACTTAAGTATTATAACCAAGCTTTACAGGCCAACTCATGTTCACCTTACTAGCCTGAGTCTTGTGATTTCAATACAGGTATTGCAAGAGGTATAGCAAGCAGAACTAACCATGAGAGAGTGAAATTTCTTCCTAGTTTCACTCTCAGACACTGAAGTTAGATACAACTGTACTGGTGTTGCAGAAAATCTAATTGAAAAATAATTATTGTGAAATATAATTGTAGATCAAAGAATTTCACAAAAAAATGCAGTGCTCCATAAGGCGTCCAGTTCTGTCATCCTTTCCTATGCTATCTCCTCTCTTACCCCAGCTGAGCCACTAACTGTTCTCCAGGAGGTACAACTCCAAAGCTCAGATCCACAGATGGTACAAATACATCAATGATATCCCCTGAAAACCTTGCCAAGTGACAGTAAGGATGGGTAAAATCTGTGCATTGATAAGTTGTACTTCATACATATTTTAGCTTTGACTTAAATCAGTCGAAAATAATATTTAAGTCAAAATTTTGAAGTAAAGATAAGCACTGAGAAACTGTCGTCCATATAGATCAAATACATTGAGAACATTTTTGATATGGTTTCTTGTTGAGCTCTGTTTGGTGTCACTCTTCCTCTCCTTTCTTCTGCAATGTCACTAGCAGTAGTAATTACAGATTTTTTGTGGTAGAGAAGGGACAGAGCATTTGTTAACAAAGTAACAGTGGCAAACAGAAGCCAAATGAAATCATTTTGTGCCTAACTATGTCAGAGACTGAGGAACACAAGTGTTTCAGGACTGCTGCTATGCACACACTACAGATGTTAGGGTTGCATATTGTCAGACACTGAGCTGCATCCCAGCTTCTTGAAGCCATAAATCTTTATTTGGCATGCAGGGAAGGAGAGCTGAATTTATTTACCTTACAGGGACTAATTACTATTCAATGACAGTTTCTTTGCAGGCCAAAGCACTCAGATAGTATTTAAAATTCTTGCCTCTGCAAAAGTGATACAGACATTTCATAAAGAGAGTCTTTTCAAGTTTATGCATTTCCTTTCTGTGGTTAAGAACAAAGACTAGTTTCCCATGATGTTTTGACATTTTGATCTGAATTGAAGCCTATAATAAAAATGCACTGCACTGAATGTCTCAAATATGAACTGAAATTCAGTTCTAGAGAGGAGTAAAAGTAAGAGGAGCTAAACAGAGAGTGAACAGTGCACTTCCATAGTCAATGCAGATTCATGTCCTTTCCTGGCTTAAGGAAGCTGCAGTCTACTACTGCTGCTCCTACTTCTCTTTGGAGGGCATAAACTTTGCTTTCTGTAAAAGTTATTATTAATCACTGTGTCACAGGAGATCAAATTATTTGCTCCCAAACACACATGAAGTCCATGAAAAAGGCAGAGCTCAGCTTAGCTTTCAAGATGCTGGTCCCCATCCCAAACTGCTATAGCCATTCAACCTAGAAACAGGTTTTTACCAGACCCACTAGAACAGTGAGGTGAACAGTGTTCGGAGAAAAGGCTGGCTACATACGGTGGCAAATTTGACTCCACAGAGCGAAGCATAGTCCCTGTGAATAAGGTCTTATCAATCCTTTGACCAGCTGTCTCCTGAGTCTTGGGAACGTGGCAATGATGTACTTCACTCAGACTCAGTTCCTGATGCTAAAAACTGTTCACGCAGAGATTCAGAGGTTCTTTGTTCAGGTCATGTTTTATAGGTTTTCCAGTTCTTTATCTAAGGCTGGTAATTCCTCCATCTTCCTCCACAGCTGGTTTGCCACCTCAGTGTCACAGGTAAGGCAAGAAAAGCAACTCAGCTGTACTGTTCCTTTCTGTTGTCTTTTCAAAAACATTTTTCTTGGATTTATTCACTGCCTTCTGTTTTGCTTAGAAATTGTTAAATCATACAGTGGCAGCTACTCATTATTCATTTTGGGTTCAAATTATGGGTTACTTCTGTTGTTGCTCATATCAACAACAAACTACTTGACCTACATTAGTATTCTTAATGGCTATTTTGTCAGAAGCGAAATTACTGTGTTTCTGAAAGTGTAGAAATTTACCAAGTGCATTAAAAATCTAATTAGAACTTATAAAAAAAACCCCAGCTGGATCTTTTGACACCTGAGTTACTGAGTTTTAAAGATACAGTGACTGCTATCAATTTCACATTCTTTGCTGACTATGATAAACATGACTAAAATAGGTGTAGGTGGCTCAGTTTTCATGTGAATTTAGTAGTTCGAGCAAGATTAAAATACTGTAAGAATAGAATTATAAACAAATGTTTTCAAATTCTGCTTACATCCAGGATCTGGTGCATGGTACAGAAAGTCTTTTCTGGTAAGCTGCCGATACGGCATTTATGAGGTATTTTATTGTTCAAAAGTGCAATTGATAACAAAGATTGTGTTTTGTCAGTTAACTGATTTAATTTTTCTGTTTTCATTCTGCCATCCACTGAGCCAAAAATAAACAATGGATGCTTGTCTTAAATGCTATTTGGTAATAAGCACCGGAGTTGCTGAGTGCAAATTATGAACCAGTTACATCTATTGTAAAATTGTCCAAAAAAGGCAAGCAAATTCTAAAGATCAGCTTAAGGCAGGTTTCCCATTTTGCTTGTGAAAGCGCACCTACTATAGTTGCATTACTATTCCTGCTTCATTTAGAAAATTATGGTGATTATGAGAACAGTATTAGACTAGACAGATCACTGCTCCAGTCCAGTACAGCGAGTCAACTATTCATCCTCTGCTGCTCTGGCTCCAGCAAAAATTGCCTCATTATTGCCAAAGGTGGAATTCTTCAGTCTTTTTGGGGACCACTCCAACAGAAAAGTGGAAGGGGTTTTTGACAGGAGTGAAATGACATTTCATAAACAACCATCTAAACCTGCTCTGTGAGCAAAAGCTGCAAACATGGCTCTTATGGGCATTGTAATGGAGACAAGATATAAGGCAAGAATACAGCAAGAATTTGTGCTACTTCTTTTTTTCTCAAAATTCTGTTGTTTGTTCTTTCAACTGTACCGAAACTTTATAGTTGAATATACAGTTGCATATTCATATATGAATATGAAGCTTTTCCTAAATTCCTAAGAATTGAAGATAGTCTATAAAGACCGCTCTGGGGTAGGAGGACCTTCTGTTCGGGCCAATTTTATGAAAAATCTGTCTGAAAAAAACTCAAAGCTTGTCTTACGAGCACTCTAGAGTAACTCTATTTTTTTAAACAGCAAAAGCATTTATCCTTTTTGAGAAAATGTCAATAATGAATAACAATGAATTTATCCTGAGTGTTTTTGGATTTTTTTCTACAGAATTATTTTAGCCAATGCACTTTAAAATCATTGAAATTTTAAAGGGGCATTCTAGCAGGGCTACTCTGTGCAGAAACTAAACATTGCTATTTATACTGTGTAGCATCTAATTTTTGAAACTGGCCAGTTTATTTAACATTGTTCTAATAATTGAGCTGATCTCTGGTACAGTTCCACAGTCACTCAGTGCTTAATTCAGTTGTTGTAACATGGGCATCTATTGCCATCAGAGATGGCATACAGTATTTTTCCTGGATTCTCGTCATTTCAGAAAGGCTTTCTGAGTTAAGAGATGCCCCCAGTAGCTTGTGCCAACCTAACCAGGCACCACGCAGAACCTGGAAGAATTGATGCTTATGCAGAGACATCTGGAAGTACCGTTTTCCTCTTGTGATTATGGCACTGCTCACAAATGGAAATGGGAATATTTTTATGAAATTACTGCAAGTATTCCTGAAGCTGTGTAAGTGGATCAGGCACCCTTAGAACAAGATATCAGTGGGTGCCCTGACAGGGCCTCTATGCAGCTATGTCATGAATTACGCACCATTAAAAAGAAGTGTGTATGTGTCACACTGGCAGTAGCCATATGCACATATGCTACACTGTGGGCTGGGCAGCATTGAAAGAACGCATGTTTACAGCCTCCCCATAGTAGGCATGTTCACAGTGGATGAAGGTGACCACATGTATCTTTTTCAACTTTTTGTTTTCTCAGATGATAGCTGAATAGAAGTCCAGAATGTGCTTGGCCTTAAATACTGTCCTTTGCTAAACTATCTACCAAAAGTATTGCAAATATGTCAGACTCCTTAGCTAATTCCAGTGCCTTGAGGTACCAGCAGAAACTGTTTTCCTGAGGGTTTAGAGTCCTGTGTCTTTTCTGCTTACCTGTATCCTATATCCTACAACTGTCTGGACCAAAGAAACCAAAACACTCATCTCAACCCAATGCATTTGGCTGTTTCCCCAATCATCCCAACTTATATCAATGGGAACATTAGTCTAACTGAATTTGTTTTGGCTACCAAGGAGCAGAAATTATCTACCATGCACCTTACTTAGACTGTGGATAAGCCCAAGTCCCTGACTTTTTTCCTTGCTAGTATGGATGTAGACCTAGGTCCTGTTTACCTGAGAAGGATCCTAAGCCCTGTTATGATTGGCAATGACATCTCTGATACAGCTTCAGCTCAGGCATGCGTACCCCTCACAAACAAAAGCAGTGCAAGACTTAGCACAAAATAGATTTTAATTTCCAGATCCAAAGAATGCTACTGAGGCAAATCATGTAAGGAGCTGACAAGTTTTGAAAGCTGCTTGACTGTGGAAGTCAGTAAGTTAGCTGAAAACTAGGAGGAGGAAATGGAGGTGGATTAAAGTCATTGCCTTGTGCCTAAAAAACAGTGTAGTGAGATGAGATGAATGTTCCAGCTCTACTTTCCTATTTTCTATAGATAGAAAATGCATTTCTGTTTTTATAGCAGTGTGAGCCTGTATCATTTACCGTGCTCACAGCTATCTCATCACTATCTTCTCACTGTAATGCAGCCTTTACCTTCTCTGGATATGCTTGCACAATAAGTAGTCCTACTTTTACCAGTTTAACAACTACCAATCACATTTGTGGCATAGCTGTAACACACTAATTCTGCATTCACAGTACAGATTTTCAGAGCTTGGTAAGCCCATCCCTGCTCCTATACTTGGGTAACATTTACAGTTCTCACTAAATCAGACAAATGGATGCTGCTGAGCCATCTGCTTAAAGTTATCTTTAGTTATATAACCTGAGTTACAAATATGTGCTCACAGATTAAGATATCTCAGTTTAGGTGGCTACCCAGAGGGGCCTGTGTATCTGAGATATCCCCACAAGGCTGGGAAACACAGTGCAGGAACTGCACAAGACCTGTGCCTTTTTGCAGCGGCACATGGAGGCCTGGCAGGAACCCCTAAATCATCACAAATGGCGTTAAAGCCTACACTTACGCAACTGAATTGAGCACTAGTATCTCCATGTGAGTGAAGTATCTAAGCTCCCTTTAGTCAGTATGAGATCTACTCAGACCTATTCAGCTGGAGTTCAGAGAGCAGATTGGCTGACAAAACGTAGGTACATTTGAATTGTTGACTCAGAGTAAGAATCAAAAGCACTGCACTAATTAGGATGACCAGACTCCATCCCCAAACCTGCACACACTACCATGGTGAGGAGGTGCCCACTAGGAAGTTCGTACACTGCTTTAATAAATGCTTGCAAGCAGCCCAATGAGAAACTTGACTTTCTCTCCTTGGTGTACTACATACAGACGAACTTTAAATATCTGTGGAAGCATGCTGCTTGTTGTTTTTGAATACAATTTTAGCCATCTCTCTTGTAGCATTACTAGGTCCTGGGCATTACTGCAAAGCTTGCTGTATATTGTTTGTTTATTTATAATAATGGAAACAAACATTCATTAGAAATTTTCAGTGCTCTTCTCCAAAAGAAATGATATTTTGTTTAGTTTCTGTTTGGTTTCTGTTGTTACAAATAAAATGTTTTTGCTTTGAATATGTGCCTCACTTTCATTTCACTGTCTTTTTCTGTTCTAAACAGACTCTTAACCTGCACTCATCACCTAGGCATCTGAATCACTTCTCAAGCATATGAGTGGTATAACATCAATCAAAGTCCCATGATTTTGCCTTTTCTGTTTTGCTCTGCCCTTACTCTCCAACCTCATACTTGGGACTGGAGATGAGTTTAGACTCCAGCCCAATAGGTCCACTGCCCCAGGACCTAACAGCTGGATTCAGCACTGTGACTGGATGGTATGGTGTGTCACCTGTCTTAAACACATCCTACTGCCTACCCATTCCTGGGATAGGTTTCAGTCTCTAGAACATTTTCATGAGTGTAAGTAATCTGTCCAGGAATCTTTCCAGAACATGGTCCTCTTCTGGAGGAAGAGCATGTGAATGAACAGTTTCAGAACTTGTGTAAGTGTGCATTCAGGAGTCTAGCTGTCAAGATCATAGGATCATCCTAAGCTGGAATACAAATTACACATTCTGCTATATACAGGCTAGACCAAAAATGACTGGCTGGCTGGTCTGAGAAAAGGTTGCATATATTTCTAAGATGAGTATACACAGAGAAATGGAAACAGGTTTGTCGACTACATCTGCAAGCCCCAGCAGTTTGTTTTTACATCTGTTTTGCTTCTGAGGATTTCAGGGCTCTGCAAAGGAAAATCTATTTTAAGAATGATTATCTGTCTACTCTGAGAAGAGGGAAAGGTGGCAAGTTTTGAAAGAGTTTGCTTTACTCAGGGAAAAGATTATTCATCTGAAACACAAACTGCTTGATGGAGGATGTTGGGCATGTTCTTGTTCATGTAAAACTCTTCACTCCTAGTGGCAGTTACCCTCATCAGATATCTCTGATCTCCAGAGAGCAGACTGCAGATTTTCAGTTCAAGACTGGCACTGCTGTAGGGCACTGAAAGACAAGGAGAGACACAGACAAGATTTCCCCCTTGTGGAACGGCCCATTTAACCACAGGGCTTTGATCAATGCTGTAGCCTTTATAACATTTACTTTAAAAAAGCCACAGTTAGCAAATTTTGGTTCTAGCTGCTGGGAAGTTTTATCCACCTAGTAAGTGTTTGGCCAGTAATATGCCACTGTTGCGCTGCTTTGCTGATTACCTTTGCCCCCACAAAGGAAATGTAAGGGAAAGTTCTTGTATTTAGCTGAGCCTCTTGTTGGAGATATCAAGTGTCCATGGAGAGGAAGAAAACAGAGGAACAGTACAAAATCATCACCCAGGAGGAAGAGGACTGCCAGTTCTATGACATCTAGAGCACCTTCTCTGAGAACCGAGATGCAATATGTCCTCCATACCTCTGCAGCTTCTGCTTATCCAAGCAGCCCCTTCTTAGCAGGGGATGCCTCAGATCAGCACGCAGCCAGCGGCAAACCATGTGCAATAAAATCATATTACAGAATTGGGGGCATTCCTTTCCACTTATACACACACTTGTGATGATATGCTCAATTCTATAACAAGGAGCAACTCCTTACCATCTGCAGTCAGGTAAACAATTAGTTCATTGATCTTAGATATTCAACATTTTCTACCAAGTCTGGCAGAGAACAACTGAAATATATATATTTACATTACACATGTATCAATTATTGCTTTCTGTCTCATGTAAGAAAGCCTTGTTTGTAAATATTTTCACTTTTCTTTCTCTCAGTTTTTACAAAACTATAACACCTCTATAATGGAAGATTCTCTTCTTAGCATTTCAAATACAATGAAGAAAATACAGTCCTTTGAGTGTTTATCCAGCCCACACAAAATCTCAAGCCTAATGTTTAAAGAGCTGTTCCTTTGGGCAACATTGAAGCATTTCAGTTTATTAGCCGTCTCATTCTAGGAATTTCACAGAGGTGATTTTAGCAAGTTTTTTTCAACAAGCATACACCAAAAGACAGTTAATTTGCCATCCTAGTAGAAGTTTTAAATGATGATTAGAGCCCTCTGTTTAGTTCTACTTTCAGTAATTTGTATTTGTTAAGAATTTAAGAGACTACTAGCAGATTCTTTCCTTAACAGTTCATTCACTAATATTTTGTTATCACACAAAAATAGGACCCTACATATTCCTATCTTATTCCTCTGCGAAAAAAAAAGATAAGTCGGACAGATTCATTTTTCCTAACTTGATATCTAAAACTACTTGACTGATTAGGTAGACTTATCTACCTAACTATGCAGTCTAGACTGCCAATATGGTCAGCAATGAGAGAGAGAGGGAGAGATGCATCTCCACAAAGGCAGTTTGTGTCATTCTAAAAAAGATGGGATAACTTGCCTTCAAGGAGTGTCTAATACTCTCTACTAATTTAATAGGCTAAATTGGTGCAAATGTTTAACTTTCAGATGGCTATGGTCAAGTAGGAGGTATATGAATTCAACAAAATGATGTGATTTGACTAAAAGAGACAATCAAGGGCAAGCCTACTGTTTTATACTTCTTCCAAAACCAGAATGATACAGAGCAAATGCAGAGCCAGATTTCACTACTGCCACTCACATTCAGTAGTGCTTTATAGTTGAGTGAGTTGTTACTAGCTACCAGTTCAAACCTGAAGAAATTTAGCAAAGGTAAGTTAAGCAAAATCAGGTTGTTTGTGAGTGAACACAAATTACTGACATGTTCTGTCCTTGGATAATTAGAGTGAGAGATCAATGTATTTATCCAAGGACCAAATTTTGCCTCTATGTCAATGGCAGTTGGCTACAAATTACCTTTGATGATCTGGAAACAGCTACATAAGCCTCCCTTGCTGTGTATAGTGCTACATATCTGCCTGATTAGAAGCCTTAAAATGTATTTCAGCTGGTTTAGAATTTTACATTTTAAGTCAAATGTTCATATGAATTTGTAATGTGCCATGAAACTCTGGGGATCATTTATCATTTGCAATAATGAATGAAGGTACTTTTTGTCATCTCTGATTAATTCATCCCTCAGGTATGGAGTCAAACTCTTCTCTGTGGTGCCCAGTGACAGGACAAGAGGCAATGGGCACAAACTGAAACACAGAAATTTCCATTTGAACATAAGAAGACACTTTTCATGGTGAGGTGGTTGAACACTGGAAGAAGTTGCCCAGAGAGGTTGTGGAGTCTCCATCTTTGGAGATATGCAAAACCCAATTGGACATGGTCTTGGGCAATCTGCTCTAGTTGACCCTGCTTGAGCAGGGTGGTGGGGCTGGACCAGACAATCTCCAGACATCCCTTCCAACCCCAACTATTCTGTGATTCTGTGATCAACAAAAATCCTTTCAGAACTTTGGGATAAACTAAAATACATGTATTTGTAAAATATACCTCTTTAAGGATCCAGAAGAATAGCTGGCTCTGCTCTGTAAGAAAAATTTACGTAGGCTTCCAGACAAGAAAGAAGGGGAAGAGCTACATATATGCTTTTGAGGAAGGACCATCTCAAAAAAGAAAATACAGCAGCCATGAAGGAGAGACAGAGGAGGTTATTCTCCTAGACCACAAGAAGGATGCTGCTGCCTGACCTAAAGAACAGTCTTTGCTGTCCTTACTGTTGATGTGGCAAGTTTATCCTATTCTTTAATTAGAATGGAAAAAAAAAGAGTGACCAATAGATTTTTCTTTTTATGAAGAACAGATACATGGGGGAATACCATATTCTTTGGCCATTATTGTTCAAAGCAGTTTAACTAGAAAGATATCACCTGCAAAGCTATCTACAAATGCATGAGTAATTTCATTATTGACAGCTATATTCATTACGCATAAAGGCATCAGCAACAACTAAAGAAGCAAGAGGATCAGTGTGTGAGTTTTCTCATCTTCTACCAACTCTCCACATTTCTCTACGAGTTTTCAGCAATAGTTCTGGAAACAGCAGCAACTTCATTTGCAGTTGCTGATAAAGCTGCCTAGGCTCTGGCAGAACAGCTCTGTTATAACTTCCCCCCTCTTCCCCTCCTGAGGAAGCACTTCTCATCCCATGGTCTCAGGCTGCTTTTTTCAACCCTTGCTTGCTATCACAAATGTGAAAAGTGGCCTTTTCATGAATGGTTGTAGCTCTTGGGATCAAATAATTTGTTTTTGCCTAGTCAGCCTGTCAGTAAGTCTGCAAGTCCACAGAGACTGTGACATCAGTATCTAACCTCTTTGTTCATCATCTTGAGCAGAATTTCAGTTCAGAGGTCTGACTTTACCAAAGAGACCAACACTCATAAGTAGATTGCATTTAACACTTGAGCTAGCTCACTTAAGTCCTAGTCTAGGTAACTGCACCGAACCTCAGCGGGCACTACAGACATAGCCACAATCTTTTCTTTTTCGCTCTCTGTTGGCAGGGGAAAGCTCTGAAAGTCAGCTTTATTGAATTCCTAAATATGAGGCTGAATTTATGAAAGAAAGGGATTAGGCATGTTGAGGAAGTAGTCTGTGGATAAAGTGCCAAACAGTCCAGATTTGGAAATCTAACTCCTATGCAAAGGTAGAACATTTTCTGAAACCACTCAGTGCATTCTTTACATCTAATAGCTAGTTTAAGATGAGGTACATGTACTATCTACTGTGAATTCCATTCTTAAGTGCTTAAATCTCACCATATGGAGGAGCTTTGGCAGATGCCAAACTGTTAGCACCATCAGACAGATGAATGTCTGAAACAGCAGGACTTTCAGTGATGCACACTCTGACACCTACATCTGCCTCAAGGAAGTGAGCCCTCTGTTCTTAATCAAAGTCCCTTTGTTAAGATATGTTTGCCTTCTGTCTTGATTTCACACTGTTCTCTATTATATTAGTCTAAATTTCCTGTATTGCCCCATTGCGTAAGCTCCCTCTTCCTTTAAAAAGTTGAAAGTTTGAGCTAAAAATTTTTTTTTACAATTGGTATGCAACAATTAGAGTTTTGCACTTCAGTCTTATTTTCTCATTTCTGTAGAACTATCTCAAAGGGTTAATAAGATTAAAATATTTTATATAAAATAGGGGCCATTAATTATCTGACTTATTTTATGCTAGAAATTATTAATCTAATTACAATGGAAAATTATCTAACAGTGTATCTGAGTCATTCTTCATGATGTTATCAAAGTTAGTAGCAGCCTTACCAACTGTCCAGGGAACAGGGAAATGCTAATTATATTGTCTGGCTCTGGCTGGTCTGATAATACTTTATAAAAAGCTATTGTATGTAGCCTATTTAAATCTAGTGTAATTGGACTGCATGAACAGAAGTTTAGAAGAACCCTAATACAGTGCTTATTATTTAAAGAATCATGTTTCATTTTTCCTTCCAAAAAAAGTAAGTAAAAATCATATCTTATTCATCACCTCCCATTCAGGCCAATATTTCCTTTGCCCAGTTTCAACCAAAGCAGCTAGAATTCCTAATCTGACTTATTTTTCTTGATAGTCTACCTGCTGCATACACACCATTTTTCAAAGGAGACAAGCAGTGAGGAAGATTTTTAATTGCAATATTCTATGGTTTTGCACATAAGCAAAGAGCAGGACAGACTTTTTTAGAGATGCCCAGAAATGTCTTGATATCAAGAACAACAATTACTATATATATTCAGCAGCTGTTTCTGAAACTGACGGAAAGGGTCTCAACAGGTTACGTCCCCAAAATACACTGGAACTGAGATAATTAGAGAGCAAAGAGGTAAAGGAGTTTATAACTACAGAAGGTAATGATGATGCTGTAGCTGACTGATGGAAAACTGAACTGTGCAGGGAGCTACGTCTCAGTATCTATACCATACCTTGGGTACGAGCTATACATCTCTGTTTCCTGGCAACTGAGGAGCTGCTGGAATCCTGTTAGCAGTGAAGACTACTCAGATTCTTTGCTTTTAAAGGTACACTAAAGTACAAAATTTACATGCTATATTTGAACCTTATATTTATTAAATATGTCACAGCAAGAAGAAAGATGTCAGTCTTACTATGGTTTCTGCCTTAAGGCTTTTGATAATATTCCAAGTGCTTTCTGTAATATTTGATCCTATTCTCTTTGCACTACTTTTATTTTAAGAAATTCTATGGTTATCTTCTTTGGAAGTTGACTGGGAATTAGTAACTACTTCTTATCGAATTTTTATATAACACACCCTAGAGGTTTTTTTGAAAACCCTGAAAGACCCTTTGGCAGTGCTGAAGCTAAGCTACAAGGTAGAAACACAAAGTTGCAGAGTCTCAGTGCCCATCTACTACCTTACCAGCCCCTTTTCTTGTCTCCAAAAATGTAAGCAAACCCAACGGTTTGCTCTAAGATTTCGTACTTATAAGCATCTTTACCTTTTATCCTGACCCACAAATGATACAGCCACTAATCTGTTACCCTCAGTTGCTGCATTTTAATTGCCTCCTTAATTGCTCTTTATTTCTTACCTATGTAGGAAATTTCCTGGATACCCTTAGGAGTACAGTGTGGCTGACTGCCACGTTTTTTTCCCTCCACAGATACTGGGACTGTTGCCCCTATGTTTTTGTGCCCCTCTGAGCTTCAGGGCTGCCACTGTTGAAAGCTGTGTTGGCAGGCCTGCAAGGGCCAGCCCTGGACTCCAGCTAACAAGTCAAGTAGGAGCCAGGCTGAGCTTGTTCAAAGACAGCTGGGTGTCTCCGAGCGGCACTCCTCAGTATGCCTGGCTTTGAGAACACATTTGCCCAGTGTGGATCCAGCTAAAGTTCAGCTGGGCCACAGGGATCAGGCATTGCTCCAACTGAAAACATCTGTTCTGCTCAGGCTGAGCTGTCCCTCAAAGTGGAATAGCTGTGCTCCTGTAACGTTACTCTCAGCTAAATCTCTTGCACAGATAAACTACAAACCGGTCTGCCAATAAATAATCAAGTCAGTTGTAATGCATCGTTCATCCCAACTCCCTATTGTCACATGTTTCTGACATATACACCCTTTTGAAAAATTAGCTTCAGGCTACCTTAGGTGATTCAGGTCCCATTCTCCTGTCATCTCCTCGCTTGTGTCTAGACTCACTCGTACACAAACAATAGATTCTCCTGACCTATCTCAGAATGCTCTATGTCATGCAGTAATGTGTTTCCTCCCACAGACCCAAGAAAACCTCCTCATCAAAGCGAGGGAACTCACAAATTGAAATCAAACACTGCATCAGGCTTCAGAACGCCTTCTCTGAAGAGGTGGGCAGGAGGTGGCAGATTCCTTTCCACCGCTTCTCTGAGATGTCAGTCTACACTTTCTGATAAATGTCGTGGGTTCCTACAGTAGGGAGACAAGGCCACATTTAGTGATAAGAGGAAAATACTTTATTTCAAAGCCAAAACACATCAACAAATATTTTGCTGCTTTTTGGATTTAAATACATTAAGGAAGGAGTGGATTTAAACTTCGAGAGTTTAGATTTACTCTGTTCCTCTTTAAAATCTCTGAACTAACTACCAACAAATAACTACCAACACTAGAGAAATACAAAGCCTCAGATTCATGATCTTAGTTCTGTAAGTGCTGAATGATAGTCTCTGTTCAAGTAAAGCAACTCATGTGCATAAAGATTTTCACATGCATACATTCTGTGGAATCCCAATTTGTTGAGTGAGACATCATAGCGAATAAGCATCTCCTGTTAAAATCTTTGTTAAGTAGCTGTGTGAGTTGCTGTTAGAATGATTAGAGGACAATTCCTCCATGAGCTATCTTCAGTGTTATGCAAAAAAGAAATCATAATAAAAGAAGAATCTGGTTCTCAGATATCTGTGATTCTTCCATATGAGTTTTGAAAATACCCAGTATTCTATCCAGCTATAAAAAAGTCAAGAGACTTACTTAGATGGTAATCCATAAGAGGGTAGAAGGGAAGAAGGGTTTTGGGAGTCTGTGCTTACAGTCATGAGAAATGTTTTGCCTCATAGCCCTCTCTTACCCCTGCTGGTTAATTTCAGGGCTCAATGCTGCTATTATCAACTAAATTGAATATTATATCTACTTTAATAAAAATAAAGAAACCTTCTGGGGTAGACATATTCAAGCATCTCAGAATTATCTAAGGTCTTTGTTCTCATTATAGCAACGTGGTTCCGTTAAGCCCTTATGCGCTTAGAAAAAGTAGGGCCTATTGCCTGGTATTCCCATGAGCTGACCCTGCAAACACAGGGCCTGTTCCACTCCTCACCAGTCCCACCGTAAATCAGAGGGAACTGCGCTGAGACCAATGGGGCTGCAATCTGACCTTCCACTGCTTTTATTCCATCTGCCGAACAACGTGAAATGAGATCAAAGCCACGCTTGGCAGCAGGAGAAGAAAGATAGCATAGAGTCAGGCCCAGTGTATCAGTCTGGTGCACTATAAACTCAACAGATAAAGTCTAAATGTAAAATGTGTAGGAATCCAAGTAGTTTTGCTTTTTTTTTTTTTTTTAATCAAGAATGGAGGTTAATTAAGAATTTACCTTCAGAAAAAATTCTATATATCTCATCCACGGGTATCTTGCATTTGTCACAAGACCTGATACAATCGACACAAATAAATGTTTTGAGTAGTAGACAAGTAAATGCTGCTGCTGAGCTGCTCTTACTTCAAATTACCTTCAATTCTGTGACAAAAAAAAGTCAAATTTATCCACTGCACAACAGTTTCTACATATTATAGCTGATAGAAAGTTGTCTTCAGTTCTTCTACTGATAAAATGATTGTTATTTTCATTGATCTTTAATAATCATCATAAATTCTTTAAATCCTCAAAGTATCTCTATTTTTAATTTTCAAAGTTGATAGTATTGATGACATGTGCAAACACAGAAATAATCAAGTAGAACTCAAAGTAACGTATTATTTTTGCCACCAGTCTAAAGAATGAATTCACTTTCAGTAGACTTCCAAGCAGATTTCACATAAATATAATGAACTGAATACTTCTGGACACTACCACCAGTGTCAATAAATGCCATTTCAAACTGAGGAGCCACTCATTCCTACTGTAGATGCTTGGCTGGAGTAAAACTAGTGGTTTTAACACCAGACTGGAATCTAGGGGTCAGAAATTTCCTGATGCGTTTGTCAGGTTTACAAAATTTCTTTAAAACAGTATACAGCTGGGTCAAATTCTTTTAGATTACCCATACCTCCCACTGAGGCCAATAATATTTCTAAATATGTTTTTAAGAGAGAATTCTGCTGTGAAATATATTAGTTCACCAGAGCTAATGTGTAAGAGCTTCTGCAACTGAATTAATTTAGAAACAACAGGATTGATATTTCTTTGGAACATTGTTTCTTTAGAAACTTTTCTAAGTTCTAGACATTTATTATTTAACTCTTCTTAAGATGTTTGTTGTTTTAACAGAAAGACAGGCCCTTTGATCTTTCAGTTTAATTTGCAGTTTTCACATCATATGGATTCAGCAAAATTAACAGAAAATAAGAGCAGACCAGAAACATATAATCCTGAATTTAGGACCATTCAGATCACTGTCACATGAAAAAAAAAGATTTATGCAGGTAACCCACATTCCAAAATCCAACTGGTTACAACAAAAGTTCTGCATGTGACAGCAGTGGAGGATTAACTCCTCCCCTGTGTATCCGTGACATAGTTCCCAATCATGTATACTCCAAGAGTTAAGGCATTTCTTGTTATTATAAATAGCTATTTGTAGCATATCAGAAAGATTTTAAAGAAGACAAGGTGCTTAATTCTTATTTTTTCTTCCACAAGTGTAAATCAGAACTACTGACATCAAAGTTATACCAGTGGAATGAAGATGGATAATACTAATAATAGTGCTATTTTTTTCTCTTAATAAACCACTTGGCAAAATTGGTTTCCAGTCCGTGTCTAAACCTCCTAGACTTTATGATAGAAAAAAAGATGAATATGAACTAATTTATAAAGACAGAAAATGCCAATAAAGCATTTTGTATTAGGAGACAGATTCAAGGTAGACCACTGATTTTTTTTTTAAACAGTAGAATATTATAAGATTATCTTGAATAAAATTGTTTTAAAAAGAGAGCCAGAGAAGGTTTTGCGAAGATAGGGAGAAAACTGTAGCAAATATTGGAAACTGTACTGAATATCGATCAGGACTGTAACATTTTTTAGCTTGAAAAGATCATTATCTGGCTAAAGCAAACTGCATCTTCAATGCACATATACAGCACTGGCCTTAGGGCACAGTGACCAGCTTTCTATGGAAACCAGAAACAGGCTCACTTGCCTTTTGAATTTTATACCCATGCTTTGCAAAGACAAAGTTATTTTATCCAGAGAAACCATGATTGGTACAAATGTGAAGAATGGAGGCAGAACAAGCCTTAAATATATTAAAATGAGCAAAGAACCCCATTAATTTTACTATTGCTTCTTAATATGTCCGCAACGGTAATAATACTGTATCATTCTAACAGGTCATTATATGTTATCTATCATCTTCGAGTTTAATATGCAATTTTTATGTCATGTGGGTGTAAAGAAATTAACAGGCAATGATAATATAGCATTATCTCATTCTAGGCAATGATAACGTAGCATTATCTCATTCTAGCTGTAGATGACTTTGTCCACTGTTTACAGCCTTGTAGTTAGTGACACTTCTTTTCTTCTGACAGGCGGAGAGTCATCTTGTTCTTTACATTAATTTAAATACATTGGCTAATATCTGAACAAGACTACTGTCTGGTCGAAATTTAAAGCCAGGCAAGTCAAAGAATTAAAATCTAGCAGGTCACGATGAACTAATTCCTTCTACAAGGATTCCTGAATGTTCTACAGGGAACTTTCGCTGATCCAAAAATTGTCAAACCTTCCTTTCCCATTATAAAACTACTTTCATGCCCCATACTATGCTGGGAATGACTTGGATACTAGTAATAAAGGAAGTTGCTTCAGAATTTTAAGCTTCTACATATCTTCTAATTATTCTACATAGCTTTTTATTAGAAATCCACATGTTAACAGGAAGAGTCTAATTTAGTTTAGATTATCATACAGTATTTGGGTGGAGGAGAAAATCGTGCATTTCCAAATCCTAGTACAGCAATTTGTTTTATATTTTATGCTCATTGTGTCATACATTTTTCATTACACATTTTAGAGGAGCTCTACATGCCTAAGGAAAAATTTATTTTTAAATATTTAATTTTCAAAAATTAATAGATGAAATCCTGCCTGCATTGAAGTAAAGTAGGAAATGCTCCTGACTTTAAAGAAGACAAATTTTAGCCCAACATAAAGGACATGGCATGTAACTCCTCCCCAGTATAATTCTGCAGATGACAGAGCATGCACTTAAAGTCAGAATCAGTTTGGCCTTTGACATATATCAATTTATCATTTAAAATAGTCAAATATGATAACTAATAATATGTTCTGCAAGTTCAACAAATTTGTTTGCCCTCCAGCAACTTGCAAGAAGTGAGAGAGAAAAAAAGAGTGAATAGGCTCAAAATAACTTCAGAATTAACACCCGAAAGGGAAGGTAAGATCAAATTAATATAATGTGTAGATACCTTACAGTTGCTTCAAAGTGAAAAGGGAATTATGCCCTAGGAGGGTTATTTAACATTATGAAGTAGGTCTAAAACATGTGTTTAAAAAGGGGAGGAGGGATCTATTTGCTTTTGGCATTAGAATTATATGACATGTTCAGCTTATAAAAACCATGACATTTGGAGAAATAACGAAGACGCAAGAATCAGTAGAAAAGAGCTGAAAAACTGAGAGAGGGATGTTTAGCTAACATCATGGCTTTTTTGTTACGGTTTTATAACTTCTGGGCTTTCATTCAAGCATGAGAGTTGATGACAGCTGAGCTAGCCAAGAGATTGTACCAGCAACCTTGGATTAACTATTTCAAACTAAAACAGAGCATGATTTGTAACACCATTTACTGTGAGATTTCTTTTTCTCAATTTAAAAGTCCCCCCAGAAAAAAAAGGGACAGGATCGATTTCAAAACAACCTCCTTTCCAAGTCACCTTTAAATCTATCATCAAGTCTTGTTCTAACATAGGAGTTTTATGTCAGCTTAGCTTCTGCAATCAGCTGTCCTAAATAAGTTCCCCTCCATTCTGAGAGAGTAAGAGCAATGGATGCTTACATGTTCAGTGATGATTTGTCCTGCAGTTTGATCATGGGGAGACTCTGAAGCTGAATTTAAGGGACCTGTGGCTTTTAATTTGGTTTGCAATGTAATGGGTATATGACTCTGTCTTATAAAAACTATCTGGGCTTGCAATTCTTGTATAAGTGGTCACACAAAATGTATATTCCTGGTTAAAACAGAGCATCTGAGCAACACTTGTTCATAGGCCATGAAATGTGTAATACAGCAACACTCTGGTTGAATTGTTGGGGCAAAATGATACAGGGCCTGTCCAGCACTCCCAAAAGTGTCTGGTTATGATCTCAGGTTCTTCACACCACAAAGCGATGCTGGACAGTAATCACCTGATACTCCCTGCAGGTTCCATTCCACCTTCATAATCAGACCTTTCTGCCCCTGCCAATAGGATATGGACTGTTTCCGACAGGAAATAATTCAGGACAGTCCTATGACCTGCTTTATTCAGCAGACTGAACTACATCATCCCAGTAACTTCACTGGCTTTATAATTTACCCAAAACAATCTATTCCAAAAAACCTCTTGATTTAACTGCTGTGACAATCACTGTCTTGAACTGGAAATTTCTAGGCTGAGCTAGAGTAAGGCATTTTAATAATGAGCAACACAAACTTCTTCTTTTTCATTTAGTCATAACCACCATAATTACATTTGTTCAAAAATCACAAGCTGTAAAATCATGAGTCTATTAAAATAGTAGTGTAATGTTTTCCTAGTTATTTTAATGTTTGGAACATAAGATTCTCCTCAGAAGGTAAATTTAAATAATCGCATAGAACTTAAGTTCCCAAAGTTACCATATTGCATAATATGCCACGATTTGTCAATCATTTACACAAATTTTCAACAAATCTTTAAAAGAAAAAATGCAGTTACCAAATTCAGATTTCAAGATTTTGAAAATGTGTATTTAGACTAAAAATTAAAATGATGATACATCGACCCAACTGTACTTTTACTGTATTTTTAATAAAAGATATTACCTCACTATAAACTTGTTGCTCTTCAGCATCCTGTCAAGTATTTTTCACCCTTTCTTTCTCAGCAGAAACATGAACATCTTTAGAAATCTTTTATGACAGAGATTGCTGCAGGGTTAAGAGACCTATAGAAGTAATCTGATCTCACTCCTCTGTACATCCCATGCTAAATAATTCTATCTACTTCTCTAACAAACCCAATTATCTATGTTTGACCAAAGCTCATATTTCACAAAAGCATCCAGTTCGTCACAGTAATTCATCATCTACACTGGTTAAAAATATGATTTTATTTCTGATTAGAGGTTTGTTTAGTTTTCACTCTCAGATACTGTTTTTGTGATGCAATTTTTTAGAGCAAAAGAGTGTATTACCACCTAATGATATTTCCCTGGAACTTACGTGCCATAATCAAGTCATCTTTCAGTTGTCCTAATCTCTTAAATTATGCCATTATAAGACATTTCCTCTAATTTTCAAGCAATTATTGTAGTACTTTTGGGGGGCCTCACTAATTTTTTCTATGTAAACCTGTAATTTCATTATCAGTTTACAGTGGTTTTACGTTTCAGGTAAGCCTGTCGACTTCACCTATGGTAACCTTTCTCAGCTACTGCACGAGTCTCTGGCTGCAAAACTGGCATGAACTAGTTTGAAATAGCACAAATCTGTGCCAAGGAAACAAAATAATACATGTGCAGTTGGTTAAGTGCAAACGGATATTAAGAGTACACATAAATCAGCAAGAGTAAGAAAGTGGAAGATAGGCTGGCTGTACCTGCCTCAATACGAATAGTCTTCAGCAAGAAGCATTCATGACCAAGACTCATAAAATTCAAATCCATCTTTCCTTCGTGGGAGGTAAGAAAATGTCACATACAGAAGTCATATCACCTTTCTGTTCCCACTCACTAGTTTACTACTCCAAAATTTCCATTAGTCTTTTTCCACAGCATCAGAACGGGAGCATTCTTGGAGTTGATTATCTACTATCTCTTTGTCACTGCTTTTCGCACTACCATGCTGTAGAACAGGTCTGTATTATTTGTACCTAGATATATGACCTTGCATTTGGTTGTATTAAACATTTGTTTTCTTGAATAGCCCACTTGAGCAAATAATCCAGACTGTTCTATGCAAATTGTTGTGATATCTGCTAGTTTCGTCAGCATTGATTTCCATATCATTGATGATAATACTGAGAAGTCTAGCACTAACCTTTAATGAAGCATAATAGGAACAAAATAGAGTCAATAATGCTTGCTGTTAGAAGCTGTCGAATCCAGCGGGCTTCATGATCCAGGGGCTTTCTCCTATCCCAGCCTATTAGATGTGAGGTTGCTGTTGCAGTGCCACGTCCCAAAGTCCAGCCAGTAGCCAGGCTGAGCATGTATTCCCAGTACTTACACACACACAAGCACACTAAAAATTATAAACACACACACACACAACTGGCCACACAGATCAACAGGGAGAGCAGTGTCTTTAGCTGCACCCACATGAACCCAAGCAGTGCTCACATAGACATGAACAGCACAGGCGGCCAGGTCCTGTTCCTTCCCTTTGGCCAGTTAGGACTGTAGTTTGCCAGCATTCACATACACACACAGTACAGATCTCCCCCGAAGCTGGCCTCACACGCTCAGCCCATGCATCCCCTGGCCCTCAAATCCAGGCTACCCCAGTTGCTGGTGCCCAGACCCACAGGCCCCGGAGGCTGCTGTTCCCACTAGCGGGGCTGGCATTGAGACCTCCCCTCCTATGTGCCAGCTAGTCTGTCTTGAAGCTCCTTAGCATTCACACTCACAAGCTCAGAACAGAGAGTGCACCCACACAGAAGACAGTTAAAAATAGGATTAATAAGAAGATAGGACAGACTGTGGTGATCAAGTGCAGGGCTCAGTCAGGCAAGCCTACTGACAAGCCACACACTCAGCTGGCCCCTTTTACCCCCTTTTCCCTCTATTTTCCTACATTTATTCATCCCCAGTCCACCCCGATCCCTCCTTTTCCCTGCCTTCCATCCTTCCCCTAAACAACCCAAAGGAAGTTTCACACATACCCACAATCCCCTTAAAACATATGTTTTACACAGTCCTAAAATTCTCTCCCTCTACATCCCACAGCAATTCCCATACCCTTTTAAGCAATCGCTCCATTTGGTTTGTATCATTTTCCAGGAATTGAGTTGCTTTAGTTGACTCCTATCTGTGGTTTCAGGCCATGGTCAATGGGCAGATCATTCTCCTTTGATGGTCTTCAGGGAGCAATGGATGCAGGGTGCTCCATTTCCAGTCATCAGCGTACTGGGGTTCCTCTGCTGGTCTTTGGTCCTCTGATCCTCACTGAGTCTTCCTGTTTAATATGATTAGTCTTTAGTCAGAAAACTTAAAGACTACCATTTGTAGATAATCACTGCCACAATTATGACTGCATTTTGAATTTTATATCACAAAAATGCATTTCCAGTTTATTCCTTTTTAGCAGTAAGTTTCCAATGACATCCAAGGTCATTGATTTTCTCAAAACTATCAGATTGGCTCTACTCTTTTCTATTTTCTGCCAGGAACTCTACAAGATTTCCCATCAGAAGAACAGAGCAACAGCTGGAATGTAAAAAAAAAAAAGAAAGAAAGAAAGATAAAAAGATAATTTTACAGAGCTATGGAATTCTATTTCAGTCTGTTCTACTGACTTATGAACTTGTCACAGTTGATAATATCTTGAGTTACAAGTCACGATGGATCCATTTCTGTCCCACATGTCAGACTGCAAAGGCAGTATCAAATTATATACTGTCAATGAAATCCAAAAATCTTTTACTTTGAACAAAAAATGTAGCAGGGTAGACTAATAAGACTGGACAAAAAAGCTTTGAACACATATACTATGAGAGGCATTTTTAAAAATATACAGCTTTGTCACATTGTAAAAAAGCAGGAACAGAATGAAAGGCAGACTACAAGTTTAGATTTTGCTGTCCTAGACTTTTAGCAAACTTTAAGGAAATGGTGTAAGCCAAAATTAAGGCTGAAGTAAAACCTACTGGTTTTTTCCTAATAACATCAAAATATAAAATGGAAATTATGGAATGCAGATAAGCAGGAGGAGAGATGCTAGGCTGTTTTCCTGCAGTGGTATTAAGTAATTAAGGAAATTAATATTTTTGGATTTATGTTTCCATTTCAAAAGATACTTTTTTTTGCCCTGTTGCTCTACTGTCTTCATTTCTTGTCTCTTACTCTGTACCTTTTATACTCTTCTCCTGTTCCTATTTATCTTTTTCTTTTTTTCTGCCACTCTCTTCTCCTATTACCCTCACAGTCCTTCCTTTTTCTATCCCCTTCTTGTTCTATGCTGCATAGTTAAATATCACAGAGCAAGCAGGGACAAACATAGCCCAAAGCAAAGGGACTGAATCTAGTCCTTCCCCTCTCCTAGATTTCATGATAGTGGCAAGGCTCGATTCCATAAAGTGCCATGCAATATATGGCAATATAACTGGAAAAACAGCAAAAACAAAACACCAATACCCATCAACTGTCTGATGACATCCTTCTTTTGCCTTTGCTTCTTCATAAGTCATTTTCTGAGGCACTTGTACTCTTGTAATTGTCTCTGCTTAGACTTGCAGCATAGCAGGACAAAAATTAATTCAAGCTTATCCTAAAGGCTGAATGAAAGCTGTATGATTCTGTTTTGCTTTACTGCAAAATATTTGAGATTCTTTGCCTGTGGGTTAAGCTCTGTGGATTTTTCAGGGCTGGGGATATTTTTTTCCAGAAATTCTTCCACTTCCAGGGAAAATATCTATACTGGACTGATACTCTGGAAGAGGAGTTCTATTACTAGGCCTCTCGCATGCCAGTAAACTTATTAAGTCACGTTAAGTGGTCTGTGCTTCAGTTTCCCCACCCATAAAAACTACATAAGAGTACTTCCTGCCTTCAGTGTACTTTCAGACAAAAAGCACCATATTTATAAAAAAGCAATGTCATATATATTCTCTAGAACTCCCTTCCTCTAATAACACTTTGCATGCTGGCCCAGAAGGAAATAAGAAGTGAAGAAGTGATTAAAGGAAAGAAATACACACACACATACACACACACAAACAATTTTGTTCCTTTTCAGGGCTACCATAAAATCCTGTCATTATCCCTCTCATCCTTAGAAATAGGTAAGAAGGTGTAGAATTGTACTAGAAACAGATTAAGTATATACAATCTATAAGATATTTTCTATGCAGTTTTTTTAGGCATGTCCAAATCATGCAGCATCAAAGCTGAGTGACTTTATTGCAGTCCATGTGCCCATTTGCCCATTCTCTCAAATTCTGCAATGATTGACAGATTTTAAGTTCAGACCAATCCCTACAACAAAACCTCCAATAAAACCTCAGATGATTTCATGAGTGATTGCTGTCTTGAACCCTTAACTTCAGTGTATTCTCCAGAATTCTGACTACTTGGAATTTTAATATATCAGAATTCAGTTTTTGCAGCTTGTCTGAAGAGAAATGCTTCCTCCATTGCACTAGACAGCACAGCTGTCAGAGATATAGCTCCTTGTATTTCTTTTATATTGCTCTGGTGCAATTTGTGTTCTGAAGTGTCAGTACAATTTTGTTTATAGACTTTAACAGCATCAGTACATATTTAGTGTCTCAAAAGTCTTTAGCTGCCATGTCCCACATTGTGAAATTAATGCCACACAGCTGAACACTTGCCTTCAATTTGTCCTTGTAACATTTCACCGGTCTCCCTCTTGTTTTAAGGTCATGGAAAATAGTTTTGGCAATCTGTTGTTTGACATGTGCACCAGCACAGTTAGCAGATGGACTAACCTAGATGAGCCTTCTGGAGCATTATTTTTATGCTGAGTATTTAACAATGTTCTAAGACTTTACTGTTCAGAATTTTACCCTGCCAGCAATAGACAATGCAGCAGCACATTTTGTATATTCTCAGTAAGTTAGAGGGGCAAATCCTTCTAAAAGTCAAGCCTGTGGCTATGCAGCATTAGACTTTGCTGTGATCTAGAACAACGGCATTACTTGCTCGGAGGGCATTATCCTCCAAAATTCACTTACCATCTCCTAGCAACGAAACTGCTCTTGCTGCAGCCCCAAAGAACTCTTTGCAGTGACCTGACAGAGTAGTGATGCTAATTCTCCTTATTTCCATCTTGCATTAGGGCCAGTGGAAATACAGTAACTACTTCCCCAATTTTATTTTTCTGCAAAAGAAATAGCTAAATGTGTCACACAGATTTTATTGTATTGTAAAGCAGAGGAAGATCTCTTCCTCTTCTTGCTCTGTATCAAATGATGTGATGTAATATCTCTAATTGTACATATCCCTAATTGTGTTAAGCTTGTCAGCACCAGCTACAACACAGGAGAAGGCCTGCTGTTTTCTAGCCCACTTGCCTTCAAACTGACATTCAATATATGCCTAGTTTTTCTTTATTTCCTCTTCACAGATGTTCATATCACCCATCTAATCAGAATCTCCTATCTATGGGTAAGAAAGTGCACCAGATCTCTAATAGCCCCAGGGGGCCAGATAAAGCCTGCTGAGTGCAACGAGGCGAACAGATAATCCCGTGAGGGGAGCAGGATGGCAGAAAGAGGAGCAGCTTCTCTGCTGAATCTCTTGCGGGTGATTTTGAAGCGTTGCTGGATTTTTTGTTGTTGTTTTGGATAGCCCTCTCCGCTATATTGTCCTAACCAATAACAACTGCAGTATTAAATAGGCAAAGGGTACTGAAGCCTTTCTGCTGCTGTGCAAAAGCTTAGAAGAACAAAACTAACTGATGAATATGTCAGTAGTGTTTACTTACATAATTTTATTTCCTTGTCAAGAATAAGATTTGTGGCTTTTTAATAATCTCGCAGGCCTACACCTTGAATGTTTTTCTTGTTTTCATAATAAAGAGGGGAATTGCAAAAGTTTTCTTTGTCAAAAATTAAAAAAATGACAACACAATCCCCCGCCCAAAACCCACAACAACCCAAGAAGCTAATATATACTGGAGAAAAGCCAGAATTACCGGAACTGAGAAAGTGATTACATAGTTTTCTGAGAACAGCTCTGTGGAGTTCATACCCTGAGGCCATGCCATACATTACAGCAGCCAGAGATAAGGTGCCATGGATCCCAATAATATTCTCACTATCAATATTAAACTCTTCTCTGTTTATCACTGATACATAAAAATAGCCTCAGCTCCCAGGACTGTCTTAATAGCTCTGTCAATGGACTGTTCTCACTTTCTAAAAATGCTATTAAAACAGAAGACACTAAATTCTACTGCTAAGTAACTGAATGTACATCAGCTGAAAACATAATGACCATGTGCAAGAGAAGATAAACATCAGAAATATGTATCAGTGGGCTATAGCAATAACTATATGATTTAAGAAATATTTTCCATAAAAGAAGGAGATTTGTGTAACCTGCCTTCACGAGTCATCGTCATCAAAAAACAGACACTATTGCTGAGCTTCCTTTGCTTTCACAGTAAACAATGAAAAAATGCCTACAAATGCTTATGATCTTTGACAGCCATACTTTTGGGGGAGGGCTATAGAGTAGCCATAAACTTCAGCATCTCTGAAAATACTGGTTTGCAATGTGAATAAGAAATTAGAGTCTTCCTAACCTTGGTGAATACCCCAGGAATCCAATTCGGAGCATTGAGCACAACTTCAAGGACCAGTTTCCACCCAGACAATTTAGACCCTTAATATCATATTTACTTTAACACTATCATCATCAAGCATAATCAAGTACATTTCTTAGGTACAACTATTGTTACTTGATTAGTATGTGAAATAAGTATGTCCCAAATTCTAGTTTGGGGACTGCTTTCACAGTGTATGAACGCATTTTCCAGGTCTAGGTCAAGCTGAACAATTACACAAGCAGTGTCAGAAATATGCACAGGCTTCTACTTTGACTGCTGGGTTATGAGCAGGAATAGGAGGAAGCGGTCAGAGTAGCACGAAATGCCAAAATGGCCATTCCCTATCTCCTCTGGAGTTCACCAGTTAGACCATGCTGACCTAGAATACAGTAAAAGAAGGTTATTGAGATTGCCACTGCTGAGTACAGGCCAGGTGCAATCTAAAATAGGGCGTATTTTGTGTTCATGTGACTATACTGTCATCAAGACGTATCCTCTACTGCACTGCTACCTGAGGTTGCCTTCTTCCACAGGGGACCCCAGCCATGCAATATTACCACCATGCAGTATGGAAGATGCAATGAAATTCCTGACTAGGCACAATCAGAGTGTGTCTATACCACAGAGAAGTGCTTATGGGCCTATCCATGCTGGTGAGTCGACCAAAAGTCTGCCTGTCTTCAGATAACATGACATGAGGTGAGTCTAGGCTCAGACATGGGCTGAAGGCCTGCACTTCAAATCCAGCACAGAAGGAGAATGTGCTGAATGTCTCTAATATAAATTTTTTTCCATTTTGACAACCACTAAGTTAGATGATCTCATACAGAACTGGTTCCCTTTGTCATGTATCAGGTTCCCCAAATTCACTGCGCTTTGCAAAATTGTCACTCACAGAAACTGTTAAATCACATGAGCAGCAAATCTTTGGGAAGCCACATGAAGCCATTTAAAAGACAAGCTGTTCTAAATTTTTATTAGTAGTTAAAGGGAATCTGCAGAGATGAACACTACAATCATCCATTACCTGCAGTTGTCAAGGTAACAGCTGCTTTAGGATTAATGCCTACAAGATTGTTTCATTCATTCATCACAGACTCTACAATCACATGTGTTAGTCAGCTGGATACTTGCCAGTCCTTTCTTTCTGGTGTTCTTCCCAGGATCGTTGTTCTATTAGCTTTTCAAGAGGAATATAGCACTGCCCCCAAATCAGGAGGGATTTTTAAAATTGCATGTTTATTCTTTTTTTTATTTTATTCTCCAGCAGGCATAAAACTAATGCCAATTCACCTCCCTCAGGTTCTCTTCCAGGATGGTTCATTTATCTACCAAGTCAAATATATCACCTTTCTAACTTAATTCTGTGAAAATACATTGCTCCTCTCCATCTTGAGAAATTTTTAATGAACTTTTTTCATAGTTCCACAACATTTGTCTTTTTTTTCCATTTTATATCCCTAAAAGAAGGCATTGTATCTTTTCTTAAAACAGGACAGATTTTCCCCAAGAAAGGATGCCTGGCACTAAGTAATTAGACTTCCTAGGATTTTCCAAGCATCCTACAGGGCAGAGCCCTCGAGGCTCAACAGACATTTAAAGAAAATTGCCTTAGAAACAACAATTTTTTTTCTGTATCAGTCCTAAAAGGATACCTCTGGAGCACAGACACTGATTCACATAACAGAAAATCATTCATCAGACATATTGGCAGTTGGTATGAACTCTGCTAACAAAAAAGGCAGTCTCTAGGGACTTCAATTCCTTTGTTCTGGGAATCTGAAAATATACTATTTTCCTTCTCTTTATTTTATTTCTCTCCTGAAAGGATCCTCCATTAGTCTTGCACAGCACTGTCATTTTGTACCTTAAGAACTGTCAGTGCTAAACAATGATGTAAACTGGCGTGCCTGTGACCTTGCTTCTTGTTTTACTGCTTCAAAAGAACTCACTAGACTTGATCTATATACAGTATCATCCAATATCAGTCCCCCAGTAAAGGAACATCATCATTTTTTCAGAAGAATACATGCAGGAGAAAGATATTAACTTCTGTAAGCCAAAACAGGGTTACAAAAGGTGCTGAACGAGTGTATTTGACAAGAAAATTCCAATCACGTGAAGCATCAAACTTGGCACATATGGCATTTTTTCCTCTTCTAGGCAAGTTTTATGCATTAATTATTCCTTTCAACACCCAGCAGAGAAAAGTATGTGTTCAGGAGATTCTGGCACTTAGTCTTGCTGTCATTCCACACTTGCATTGTTCTATGTAAGCTGAAATATTGCATTTACGTGGCATTTACCAGCTGTCTTTTTCAGAGTCCAGAAGTCTATCACTAATGACAGGTCTCTAGTGTAAGACCTTCCACTGAACACTTGGAAATATCACACATAACCCTAAATAATCACAGTAAAAGCTGGACTGTCAGTGGTATCCTTAAATTATGAACTAGTGCCCTGAATGCTTCTTTTCTTTTTCTTCACTTTATGAATGAAAAACAAAGCTGAACCTACAAGAATACATTGTTTTAATCTAATTGCTCAGATGAGCTCTATTAGATTGGAGAGAGCTCACTTCTCTTCCCTGCTACATAGGCTGTGCAACCATCATGTTGACATGAAATTATGTAGAGGTGGCAACAATTACAATGTCCCTAATAGGCATAAAATTAATTAATCTCTTCTATCAGTGATCATATTAATGCGATGCCTAAAACATCAACTTGAAAAGATTATGCTTATTACTCAAGATAAAACCCCTTGTTTGTAAACAATGGTGAGTAAATTTTGGTGACATACAGACAACTTTCTGAAATTCATGCCAGATTATTCTGAATTACATTTGAGGATATAACCTCAATATTTCTAATGGTTACAGCTATTTCTAAGAATAACGTGATTAACCACCCCCCTTTTACTTTTCTTCAAATTTGATGTTAAAGAACAAATCTTAGGGAAACCCATTGGATCCGAAAAATTACGGGATAAATTTCAGAATATAGCAGAAAGGATAGGGAATGTTTTAGATCTCCTACAGGGGTCCTAAAAGCCAGTCTCCTTGGGAAGTTACCTTTCATAATCTAGTTTACCATTCTGCCATAAGTCCTCTGTGAAGATTTTCTTGGAGTACACTAAATGGAGTTAATTACCTCATACAATGGCACTATTAGCTATATACTCTTGGAGTTAATGTTGTTACAACCGGTAACAGGACCTGTGACTATGTGGAAACTGCAACACACAAGCTAGCCTGCTGTGCTCAGGTACGTGCTAGCTTATACTCTGGGACTCTGATTTTAGCAAGAAACAACTTACTACACCGTAAATCATTCTAAGAGGATCTTGCATTTTCAAGACAGCCTTCATTATTAAACAGATATTCAGCTACTGCAGTTATGAGTTCTGACTAAACCTCTAGATAAACAACATTTCATTCCTTTTATGCTAACTTATCATAAAGATCAAATTCTTCTTCATTTTCTGCATTAGAAATAACATCCCCACACTCACAGCTGTTTTATCTGGAGCACCGAAGAGAAGAAAGATGCCAATTCCTTATCATCAAATTTACATGACTTCTGAATATGCCTCTGGGTGATACATTTAACAAAACAAGGACAAGAAGTATGGTATTTATTCTTCACAGGACATTCCTCATTAAGCTAGTCCAAATAAATCAAGTACTGAGATGAGCTACATTGCATGAAACAGTGCCCATTTGAAACAGGAAAACAGATGCCTAGGGATAAATTTTGGTCTTCTTTGTATTGACTTGGTTGCAGTTGAACTGGAACTAAGTCTGGAAGTTTGTTCCTGTTGAATAGGTACACTCATTTCACAAGCTACTACTATCACAGGAAAGCAGTTATGCTGTCACTGGGCACAGCCACATATTACTGAAGGGTAAAAGAGAGGGCAGAGGGGAAGAATGGAGGGCTACCCAGTGCTGCGGTTTCTTTTGGTGTCACATCACCTAGAGGTGCAGACAACTAGTTGGTCTTTCTAGTAGATCCAGGCCTACATATAATATCACATCTTTACATTACACTCTCTAACCAATTAAGATACATTTTCTTCCTACAAAAAAGTACAATCGGAGGTTGGAAAAAAAGAAATACTTTCGCAAAGAAACAGAGTATTAGTTACTGAAAAAGAGAACTTGAAGAGACTTCTCACAAGAATAAATGGTCACTGGACAAGTGTGAGAGATGGAAGCCCCACTTCCTATGAGGATATTCACCCCAGTGTGATTGGCCAGATTAGGGCAGTAACTGTGTCTACACAGCAGAGCATGCCTTCGTCTGAATCCCCCAAACTGCCTAGCCTAGTAACAGGCTAAATTCCTACTTTTAAGGCCCTGCACAAATAATCACGTCCTCACTCTCTCTGTTCTTCCCCATCTGTGCTATGGGCACCATCCCACAATCTTTTGCATTGCAGTGCTCAAGCTTCTTTCCCAGTGAGCTGAGTCAGCAATAAAAGAACTTATTTAGCCATCTGGAAAAAACATGGGAAAGGTGTTGGAGGATTGGCAGATTTTTAGGCAAGGTGAGGATGTTGTAGCCTGATTTAACAAACCGCTTTGTATAGTTGAGCTGGGGTAGTTTAAACTGTACTGAGAGTATTTTAATGTAGACAAGACCTTGAAAGATGGGACACAGTTATAGGAATCAAGATCTTGTGACAGTGAGTACACAGAATGACATATGCATATACCTCGATATTTGATTAGCTGTTATTTGGAGATAATCTCTTTTTTACCATTATTGCTTAGCTTTTGATTAATATAGATTTACTTCCTTTTTCTGATCTTTATGAATGCTGTGCTGCCCATCTCAAATTGAATTTTCTGCTACAGTGCCTAGGATCTTAAAGGTTTCATGTAACTAAAGAACAAGAAACAGAGCACACAGGATGAAATCCTAACAGCATTGTATTTGGTTGCTCATTTCAATGTAAGTATAATGTTTTGCCTTTGCCTGCATGGCAGTTCCTAAAATGCTAGATCTTGCCTTAAAGAACAGAAGATGGATGATAACAACCCTGACTCTCCCTGCTATCAAACCTCCCCGGGTTGGTTGACTCTATCCTTAGCTGAAATTTCAATGTTGAACAATCGTTATAGTAAACGAGCAGGAGCCTCATGCATACAATATTACAGAATCTATGTAGGCCAGTCCTTGTCAACAATCTGACAGTTGCACAAATATTACATGTTTTCTTCTATTCTAATCTGTACATTAAAAAAAAAGGAGGTACATAAGGCAAAAGTTGTTAAAAAAATCCATAATCCAAGCAGTTTTATTGTTCAGTTTCTTGCCACAGGTATCATTCTGGCCATTATAAGCTTATGATTCTTCTTAGAAGAATGGTGATTTCATACTTTTTGTGTATAGTGAGAATGACTTTCATAAAGAGTCACGTTAATCTCTAAATTGGAAGAGGAGTAAGAAAAAACTAATTCTTAGTTGGCTATTATTAAGGAAACAAAAGTTTATGGATGTTCTGTTCCTGACAATAAGAACTAGGTAGACTATTACTATTCTCAACCCCCAGCAGAAATTTTACCACCATGACAGCAAAAGAATACTAAAAATCTAAAGAAGCATCACAGCATCACTGTGATCCCATACATCAAGAATTATTTCATTCTAAAATATGAATCCCCTCAAGGATTATATGTTTACAGTTTGCAGGTCACTGGTGACGGAAAGGATAAATAGAAATGACATTAGACACCCACACACTCCTGCCAAGTTACTATCAAATATATTATCAGGAGAATACAGATTGTGAAATAGTAACTTGCTGATATTAAACTTCTAGACCAGAAGAGCAGAGTAAATTTTCTAAGCTTAATAACATCCTGCTACTTTTATTTTCAAATTCTTCATAATAGTATTGGTCTTTCAAATGATACGTGAACATTAACTGACATTAACGACATTTTAAAATGTCCTTGCTGATATTCCTGACAGTCTCTTAGGCTATTGTTCTTTAATAGATAGGATTACCATAGCAGCCAAAGGACCCAATTAAGACCAAGAGCCCTTTTGTGCTAGGCACGGTGCAAACACACCCTCTTCCGAAGAATATATAAGCCAAAAAACAAGAGATGCTTGGTGAGTGTTGATGAAAAAAAGGTATAACCTAATATTTAAAAATTATTCCGGGTACATTAGAAGATTGAAAAATATTCACATCTGCTCCTCCACCTGCCATCAGTCATTAAAACAAACATTTGAAATTTGAATTTGTTTTTCATCCTATGTAATATTGGTTCATTTGTTTTTCTTCAGTTTGATCAAAAATGATAAACTGCTCACTCATTTTTGCTTTGGCACAATGCTGTTCTGTCTAAAGCAGTGCAGCAGAAAAATCAGGACTATTTAATATATTTTCACTAAAATGTAAAGAGCACACTGTGAAAATACTTGTCTACATAAAAGCACAGTGAACCCGAGGTGATTACTTTGGGACATTGGTGAAAAGTAAAGCATGTTTAAGTGCTTTGTTGAATCAGGACCTTAAACACATTATACCAGCAAATTAACAAATTAACCCACAAATGTCAGCTAATTCCACATACCTTTTTCTTTATATCAATGCAACCTTAAAGGTGCCCCCACATTGCCCTCATTGCTGTACCAGAACATTTCTGTGTGGTGAAGTGGCAAATGAGATCACTGAACTAATGCAGGTCTGAAGGGTTTTTTTATTTATTTATTCATTATTTGTAGGGTTATTTTTCACCTGAGTCAGCCCACTTCTTTTAGGTAAAAGAAATGTTATGATCAATTACATTCCTTGCCAGATCTATGAATCGATATCATACACAACATATCAATTACAGTATGTAAGCACTTCCTCAGTAACCATTCTAGGTGCTTACAAGTTTAAGAATTTATTTCTATCATAAATTTCCAGTTTCTATATTATGTAAACATCACTTTCACTTCTTAAGGCACTCAAAAGGTGAATTGCAGCTTTTAATAATGGTTGATGAATAAGCAAGATCTTCAAATCAGATGGTGTAATTTCTAAACTCTTCTTTAAGATGGTTCTCCTCAGTGGAGTAAACCAGATCCTTGAATTTGTCCTTGATTAGTGAACCTGCATTGATTTTATTTAAAAATAGTAAGATTTTATAATATTAAAATAATTAATATGTTTATGTGTAGGTCATTATGATCTAACAACAATTCATACAATATTTATTTATAACTAATAACTTAATACTAATAACATGTGAAGGTGTAATGATCTTAGTACAATATTCATTTTCTGTGAGTGAAAAAACAAGGCTCCTTTATAGAAGATGGTGGTGGCCTGACTTGGTGGTACCAATGGGCTGCCCCTCCAGACTCTGGCAGGGGCTCTGGAGGGGCTCTGGAGTGCCTCCTCCATGGTGGTGCTTGTGGCTGGACTGTCATGCCTACTGTGATCAGCTCTAGCTTCAGCCTTCCTCAGACCACCCATTCCCAAAGTCATGGCACAGTGGGTCTGATGCAGAGTCACCAGCACTCACTGGTGAGACCATTATCATTCTCCAGCTGAGGAATAAACACTATTGGGGCACTAATGTACAAGCCATCTTCATGGCCTTAAGTAATGAGGTGGCAGTAGTTCTTGTGCAGCAGCAGCGCACTCGTTTTTACATATCCACCCTGTCCCAGAAGTGAGTCGGTTTGACTCCCTGAAATCTTTTTATGCCACTTATCTGAATCCACGGCATAAACAGCTTTGTGTCAGTAAATCCACCACCAGGATCATCACAGTGGAGCTGCATGAAGCAATGCACCATCTGGTATACCCTGTCTGGGGTCTCAAACTTAAGAGTCTTCAGGCCAAATGATATGCCTAAACATGCCAAGATCATCAGGAAGACACATTTCCCATCCAACTTTCCCCAGAAGGAGGCTTCAGTTATTGTAATCACACAGAGTAACATTCCTCTGCCTTCCACAGCCTCACTAATCACTGCAAGCACATTGCAGGGGCCTGTGGTCCAAGGGCTTCCAAAGCTATCTTCTCAGGACTCCAGTGGGCTAACCCACTGACCAGCACCATTACTGGAGCACAGCCTCAGTGGCTGCAGCTCTGAGGATGGAAGGTGACCTGAAACATCATGCGCATGCACTTTTCCAGAGCAAACACTACAATCCAGCATTGCAATGTGAGCATGATCTAGGTGTGCTTCTCTCTAACCTCAGAACTGGGCGATATACCAGTAAATTAAAAGTATCTTTGGCAATTCCATGGCACAAACGCCAACTGGCACTGAATAGCCCTCTATTACTAAAGTCTCATACCTCTAAAACTATAGAAAATGCAGAAAGGAAAAAAAGCAAAAGAGCAGTTTGGAAAGAGGAAGAGAGGAAAGCAGTCAATGTGCAGGAGGGCAGGTCTGCTATTCAGAGGGATCTTGATGAGCTGGAGAAGTGGGCTGACAGGAACATCATGAAGTTCAACATAGACAAACGCAAAGTCCTCACCTGGGCAGGAATAACTTATGTTGTAGGCCTGGGGGCCAAGTGGCTAAAAAGCAGCTTTGCAGAAAGTGACCTGGAGATCCTGGTGGACAAGAAGTTTAATAGAAATCAGCAGTATGCCCTTGCAGTGATGAATGCTAACAGCAGAGTCAGGTGCATTAGTAGAGTGGCCAGCACATTAAGGGAAGTAATTATTCTCTATTATTCATCACTTGTAGCACTGCATCTGAAATAATGCAATCAGCTTGGGGCTCCAAGGTACAGGAAAGACATTGACAACCTGGAGTGACTGCAACAAAGGCTAGGAAGAGTGTGATGGGGCTAGAGCACATGACATATAGCAAGAGACAGAAAGAGCTGTGTTTGTTCAACTTCAAGAAAAGAAGGTTAAAGGAAGATCTAATTGCTGTCCTCAACTACACAACCAGATTTATCTGAGATGCACAGTGGAAGATCAAAAGACAGTAGCTACAAGGTGCAGCAAGAGAAATTCTGATTGGATAGATGGAAGAAATAATTCATTGTGAAGGCAATGAAACACTTATCATTTCTTCTTTTTTAAGTTGTGTTCTACACCTGCCTGCCAGGAAGATGGTAGGAAAAAGCTGGTTTGTTATAGCTGTTTACTGTCATTATCACAGTTATTTCATAAATTATTATAGTTATCTAATGTGACTTTAGTAAGGACTTAAGTAAGGCTTTTGACCATCTCCCATAGCATCCTCAGACAAGCTGATGAGGTATGGACTAGATAAGTGGTCAGTGAAGTGGACTGCAAACTGGCTGAACTGCTGGGCTCAGAGGATTGTGATCAGCAGCAAAGTCCAGCCAATAGTGGTGCCACTCACGAGTTGATACTGGAGCCAATACTGTTGAACATCTTCATTAATGACCTGGATGATGGGAACGAATGCACCAAATGCACATCAGCGAGTTCACTGATGACACAAAACTGGGAGGAGTGGCTGATACACCCGCTGGTTGTGCTGCTGTGCAGAGGGACCACAACAGGCTGGAGAAACGGGCAGAGAGGAACCTCATGAAGTTCATCAAAGGGAAGGGCCAAGACCTGCATGTGGGGAAGAATAAGCCCTTGCATCAATACTTGCTGCAGGCCAATGAGCTCAAGAGCAGTTTTGCAGAGAAGGACTTAGGGGTCCTGGTGGACAACAAGGTGAACACGAGGCAGAAATACATCTTCGGGGCAAAGAAGGCCAACGGTATCCTGGGCTGCGTAAGGATAAGCATTGCCAGCAGGCTGAGGGAGGTGATCCTTCCCTCCTACTCAGCACTGGTGAGGCCACACCTGGAATGTTGTGTCCCCTTCTGTGTTTCCCAGTACAAGAAAGACATGGATTTAGTGGAGCGAGTCAACTGAAGGGCCACAGAGATGATTAAGGGACTAGAACACCTCTCTCATGAGGAAAGGCTGAGAGAGCTGGGACTGTTTAGCCTGGAAGAGAGAAGGCTCAGGGGGGATTTATCAAAGTATATAAATACCTGATGGGAGGGTGTCAAGAGGATGGGGCCCGACTCTTCTCTGTGGTGCCCAGTGACAGGGCGAGAGGCAATGGACACAAACTGAAACACAGGAAGTTCCACTTGAACACAAGAAAACATTTCTTCACTGTGAGGGTGGTTGAATCAGTTGCCCAGAGAGGTTGTGGAAGTGTCCATCCTTGGAGATATTCAAAACTCGACTGGACCCAATCTTGGGCACCCTGCTCTAGCTGACCCTGCTTGAGCAGGGAGGTTGAACCAGATGATCTGCAGAGTTCCCTTCCAACCCCAACTATTCTGTGGTTCTATGATTCTGTAATATCATTACCACAGTTATCTCATCTGTTCTCTCACAGGTAAGTACTGCTAAAACATGATTTCATTTGCTATTGTCATGCTTGAGTTATCACACTTACATGCTATGGTCTACATAAGCTGTTAAAATTCACCATATATATAGCACATAGTCACCAACTCTTTAATTGCTGGAAAACACCACTGCATGTTCATGTTCCTTCCCAATAACATAGAAGTAACCAGTGTGTGACGGAGTATGGGCACCAATGCACCAACGTACAATGCATGCAGTGGTGTTTTCGGCTATGCTGTGGGGCCCACTGAGTTGCTAGAAGACTGGACATTCTAGGTGGAAGCATTCCTGAATCATCGCTACCACACGTGCCTGTGCCCTGGAAGGCACATGAAAGGCTAGATGCACTTGAAGGAATGCCAGGTGGGTGCTCCTATGACAAGACTAAAGATGTTGCAACTAATCCATTTGGAGAGTGGGGGAACTGGGACTTAAAAGCATTGACAAGGCAATACTCCTACAGGATATGGTAGTGGCAGCCCTTACATTCATTTACCAGAAATAAATTTCATTCCAATAAGTTTCCATCAGAGCAAATAGTCCTGAGAATCATTTTGCTAAAAAAGAAGCTGTATTTTCAGAAGGCCAGTGTTCTTCCTTTATTTTCATGGATCAGCTTTTCCAACATTCCTATTTTAGTATCACTTAATTCCCATTTATTACACTGCCAGTTATCTCAGACAGCTGTTTTTTATCACAGACTATGCAGTGTGCGCCAGTCCTGATAAAAAGGGAGTAAGTGTATGGAGGAAGGAGCAATGGAACACTTCCAGCATCTGAGACTGCTAATGAGACTAACAAAGACCACGATTTCTGTAGGCAGTTCAGTGAAGCAGATGTTTCTAAAAATGTTTGCTTTGGATGCAGTCGTGGCTAAGAGTGACTAGAAGTTGTTGCCACCTGATGACACTCCAGTAATCTAAACATGGTGAGCTGTTGAGTTCAGATGAGCTCTTTCCAATGGATAGGGATTCAGTTTGTACTGAACACTACCACACCAGTCTAACTGGCCCCTTTTCAATCATCTTGGAGAAGAACTAGAAAAAGAGACAGAAATGTCTTCTGAAGTCTAGGGCGACTGAGAGAAGAACTAAGATATAGAAAACAGGGGAACATTTTTATGGGACTGTAGCTGCTGGATCATTCTTTAAGGTCATTTCACTGAAGTGTACGTGAGCCATAAAGACCCATGCATTATTCCATTTTGCATGTTAAATATATTCTTCTGTCAAAATTCCCAGTACTTCTATCTGTACTGTGCTGATGGAAAATCTGTATTCTGTACTGATAGAAAATCTATTCATTTCTGAGAAAGCCTTATTAAACTGACAGACACTCTAACAATTCCCGATAGCTCATATCTCATTGTTCTCATTACTTTACTGTTTTTGTTGCTTTACTATTTCATACGTATGGAATAGCTGTTTGTTTCTGTAACTGATTGAAGAATGTTATAGAGGTCTCAGGAAGATGGAGACTAAATACACCAGGCTAATCATGACTTTTTCTTTTGAAAAAAATTGTCTCATATTATCAAAAGCTAGATGTGTCATTTCAAATAAATTCTGCTCCAGAAACTAAAAGAATTATTCACATTTTCATTCTGTTTTAAATTTCCAAATATTCTAGGTGTGTCCCATTTTACAATGGCAAAATTTTGCAGAGTTGCTACATTTACCATAATATAGAAAATCTAACTTCTGCCCAGCACCACAAATAGACATATAAACAGCTTTGTTAATTGCTTGTTCTCCTTTTTAAAGAAACAGCAGTCTTGACCAGAAAAGTATTTGTGGGATACCAGTTACAGAAAATGAGAACTGAGGATCAGATTATATAAGAATATTCTTCTCATCTCTTTCATTTGAATAACTCCAATGGCTAGTAAGTAATAATTTAGAGAATATATTCAAAGGCACAATTTTGCACAGTATCAAAATGGTGGGTGGTACAGTCGGTAGGCAATAACCTGGATTCGTGTAATACAAACTTAGTTCCCTTTCTATCACAGATTTGCTCATGTAACTGTGTGCAAATTATGTGCATTTCTCTGTTGTAAGTCTCTAATGTATAACAAGACACACAAGCAGTGGGATGAGGAAAATACATGACTGAGGAATTTAGATGCAATGGAGGCAAAGACCATACAGAACTTGATGGCAGTGTGGCACATACCTATCATTAATATCACCTTTTTAGATTAAATTTATGCTTTGAACACAATAAAAATGTACTACTTTAGCAAATATTACTAAACTTTATCATATAAAAGAAATATACTGATTGTCTGCATACAGACAGTAATAAACTATGTATCCTACAAAAGTTTGAAGAGCTAACATTATTTACAAACTAAATTTGTGACATGTAAACTATAGAATTATAAAACATAAATGGCCATTGAAGTGATAAAATTAGTCTTTTCCTGGTTATTTATAGAACTGTTCTTCTGGCAAATTCATTTTTGTGAACTTACATGAACAGAGCTGTGCAGCTCGTTTAACATTTAAACTAGACATATTCAGCCCTACTTCTTCCTTCTGTTGACCCAAGCATTCGTTTACAGACTCATTGAGCTCTGAAGAGATGTGGATCTGATTGTAGTTATTACATGTCTAAGGGAAAAACACACCCTGAGGTCTCAAATCCTCAGTGTACTTGGGTTCTTTTGCAAAGCTACTTCTGAATTTTACAGCTATCTTTTCTTAAATTAGTATTTTTGATACCAGAAGTATATTACAAAAATATATAAATTAGCAAGAATTTTATTCAATACAATGATATTGAAGTATGAAATGACTTCTGTCATTGAATGCGGATGACAACTAAATAAAAAAAGATATTTGAAAAGGTAGCCTCTAGGTAAGCGGTTTCGGGGTTTTTTTAAGGATGAGAGAAGTGACCTATCCTGTAGCTTGTCAGAATACCACTGAATACTGATAAGAGCATTTCTGTTCATTTAAACAGCATAAATGAATAAACATGTGAAGGGAATGAGCTGAGCTGAAGAAAATGATGCATTATTCATGCAGCTAACAACACATACTCAAACCTAGTATAAATTGAAACCTAAATTGCAGAACTAGGACACTGAGAGGATTTTCAATCATGCTGAGTTATATTTAAATTTAATCTATGCCAGAAGTTTTGAGTTTATTTCATGTCTTCACATCACAGCAGAAGCATTTCACACAGTAAAACTGCCTCTCACTGACTATGCTTTGAAAAACAGCCTTCTCCAATAAATTACGAATGTGGCCATTTTTGCAAATGAATGGTAAAAATGTTAGGTTGGCTTAACTTGAGGTCTAACAAACATGAAGTGAAGTGAAATGTATGGAGCTGGCTACTAGTTTAATCCTCTCTGGCATGGTTCTGAACAAAAATATTTAAATCAAAACAAAACTGAAAAATGAACAAGTTGTCCAAGAGAGAAAAATAAGGTTGTAGTTGCAATTTTTTTTTTAATGAAACATTCATATAACACTGTTTCTGGTATGCTCTGCTAACTCTAATCTAGAAATGTAAGATAATAATTTCTAGTATATGATACCATGGTTTTCCTAATCCATACTGGTCCTAATCTCTCAGGAGTTCTTATTTGCAAAATATAGGAATCATGCTCACCTCCTAAACTGACCCACTGCACAATTTACTCCCAATTGCAAAGCAGAAAATCTTCTTTTCTGTTTTACCAAAGATGGCCTCTAAAATGATACCTCTCCCAAAAATGCACCCAAAATTTCACCTACTCTTAAATACACAAGGAACACATGGATAGAAAAAACAAAGAAAATAGGCACAGCTACCGTCTTGAAAGAAGAGTTTCATTAAGTGGGGAATGACAGCTCTGGATCTATAAATTAAGTCAAGTAATTTCACATCACTGTAACTCAGCTTCTTCTGCATTTTAAGACCATTTGGAAGCAGGGTTGAACTAGTATAGCACCTACGATAGTAAATCTCATCTCATTTGGAGTCTCCTGGCACAGCTACAGTATAATTCTTATCAATGTAGCAGTTCAGTCATTTCCCCCCTTGTTCCCAAACTATGAAACTATATGACCATGACAACATGAAACAGATGAGGGTGCTCTCTACCCCATCATGCAGATCATTAATGAGGATGTTAAGCAGTATTGGTCCCAGTATCGACCCCTGGGGTATACGACTAGTGACTGGCCACCAGTTGGACTTCCTGCCACTAAAGACAACCCTTTGACCCTGGCAGTTCAGCCACTTTTCAGTCCACCTCACTGACCACTTCTCTAGTCCATACTTCATCAGCTTGTCTGTGAGGATGTAATGGAAGATAGTGACAAAAGCCTTGCTAAAGTCAAGATAAACAACACCCATTGCTCTCCCCTCATCCACTGAGCTAGTCATTTTGTTGTAGAATGCTATCAGGTTGGTCAGGCATGATTTCCCCTTCATAAATACAGTCTGACTACTCCCAATCACCTTCTTGTCCTTCATATGTTCGGAAATAGTCTCCTGGAGGATTTGCTCCATCACTGTCCCAGGGATCAAGGTCTGTAAGTTCTCAGATCCTCATTCTTGTCCTTCTTGAAAAGAGCAGTGACATTTGCTTTCTTCCTGTCCTCAGGAACCTTTCCATGATCACCAGCACCTTTCAAAGATTATCAAGAGTGGCCTCACAGTGACACAATGACACTGGCCAGTACCATCAGCACTCGTGCATGCATCAAATCAGATCCTATGCATTTGTGTATGTCCAATCTGTTTAAATGTTCCCTGACTTGATCCTCCTCTACTGACAGTAAGTCTTTGCTTACAGACTTCCCCATGGTCTCAAGGACCTGGGGTTCCAGAAGGCAAATCTTACCAGTAAAGACTGAGGCTCAGAAGGCATTGAGTACCTTGGCCTTTTCCATGTCCTTTGTCACCAGGTCCTCTGCCCCATTCAGCAGATCATTTTCCCTTGTCTTCTTTTTGCTGGTGATACACTTGCAGAAGCCCTTCCTGCCCTTCAAATCCCTTGCTAGACTCAACTCCAGGCAGGCTTTGGCTTTCCTAACCCCATCCCTGCACACTCAAACAGTGTCTCTGTATTCCTCCTGGGTCACCTGTCCTGGTTTCCTCCTCTTATATGCTTCCTTTTTATGGGAGTTTTGTCAGGAGTTCCTTGTTCATCCATGCAGGCCTCCTGCTAGCCTTGCTTTAGTTACTGTGTGTTGAGATGGGCCTTTCTTAAGCTTAGAAAAGGTGATCCTTGAAGCTCACCAAGTCTTCTCTCAAGGACTGTATCCCATGGGATTCTTCCAAGCAGGCCCCTGAACAGGTCAAAGTCTGCTCTCCTGAAGCCCAGAGCTGCAATCTGCTTTTTGCCTTGTTCTCCTCTCTCAGGATCCTGTACTCCACCACCTTGTGGTCACTGCTGCCAAGGCTGCCCCCAACCTTCATATCCTTGACCATCATTTGCAACTATGAGGTCCAGCAGAGTGCCTCCCCCATCAGCTCCTCAGTCACCTGTGTCAGAAACTTATCATCAATACCCTCCAGAAATCTCCTGGACTGCTTGTGCCCTGCTGTGTTGCCAAGGCCTGCAAATATGAGCTTTCTTCCAGATGTCTGAAGAAGACTTAATCTACTACTTCTTCCCGATCAGGTGGTCTGTAGCTAATGCTCACCATAATATCACCCACCTTGGTCTGCCCTCTAACATGTCTAACATAAGCTCTCTACGGGCTCATAATCCATCCCAAGGCAGAGCTCCATGTGTTCCAGCTGCTCTCTCACATAAAGAGCAGTCCCCCCTCCATGAGCATGAGACCTTAAACAGACAACTCTGAATTTCTCTTGCATAGACAGTTCCTACACCACTGAGACCCATTCCTGAACCTCTGCAGATCTGAAAGGATGTGGTGAAAACCTAATGCCACATTTTCCTTTCCAAACAACTCCTACGCTGAATTTCATCTGGCCAGACAAAGACTGTTTGCAAGAGTAAGTAAAATACTAGTGGTTTTACAGGTTCCTTATGTCTAAAGAAAAGCACATACCGTGGTAATATGATTAGAGAACTTCCAGCAGCTAGCACAGCTTTCAGACAAGCACTTTATTGGCAACAATTGCTCAAACAAGTACTCACCTCACTATGCTCACCATAACCCGGCAATTGAGGGAGTGAGAAATTATGTCAATGACATCAGCCTTTTCTGAAAACTTGCACAGTGTGCCTCTGTATCAATCCAACTAATCGCTGAGCAATTAAGCTTGCCAGCTTGACAAACTATTTAAGGGTTACTTAAATCTACCAAGGTTATTTGATCACTGGAAAAAAATATTTTAATAGTCTGGATATTACCAAGATAGCACTTAAATCACTAACCTGCCAACCTACTAGGTATTTTCCAAGTGACTGTTATCATGGAACCTAAAAGAGTGAAGACTACAGCCGTGAAGTATTAAGATTAGGCTTTTGTGAGAATTAGTCTGCCACAATTTAATTATATGTGTACATACAAGTCTACTGTAGAGACAGTCTAACAAAATGGAGTAGAACACAGCCTGACAAAACAGAAGCTTGCAGCATCTCTCAAGCAGTTTTTTCTAGCATCCTTTCTCTTTTTTTCTCTGTGATTGGGTATCTATTTTATCTTCATGCCTTAAAAAAGGTTTAACCTTGTTGGCCTGCTTTCCCAGCATGTGAAGGATTACAATCTAAAATATCTCAAGATTGTACTGATAATTTATGCATTAAAAATTGTGTAATTGAATGGATTATAGCTCCTAGCAACAATACCAAGGCTTTTTTAATAGAGAACTGCCTACAAGAAAAAAAAAAGAGGGCATAAAAATTCATCAGATTAGGATACTGAGCTACCTGGAAGACCATGGCTTGAGTTGGTAAGGAAATAGTTTCATTATCAGTTTTTAAAACAAATAGCTATGTGAAAATTCTCGTTATGAATACCTAGATTATTGCATTTTAGTACATTCTAGGTTCAGCTTATTAATTTGCCATATATTAGCTAAGTCTAATTTCTGACAATTGACTTCTAGTTGGGGCTCTATGCACTCCTGAACAAGAAAGAAAATATGAAATTACCATATGTGCTTTTTTTTTGCATGGACTTCTACTATAGACATATGAAAGAAAAACAAATACTTGAAAAATACATTCCTCTAGTTTTGCACTTTCCTATTATGTAATCATAATGCAGATATAGTTATATAAATTCTTAATCCTGATTTCCCACTCTATACATATAAACCACTAGCATACCGACATATTCCAGATTATTTGAAAGCTTAATCTCAGTTTTGGTGCATCTTCCTTACTAACACCAGATCAGAAAAAGCTGTTTATCAGTTATTTCTCACAACAATAATGGATTTTTAAAATTCCATTATCCTCTGAGAGCTTTACATGCTGCATGCCAGCATAGTTCCAAGTAAGTCAGCACAGTTACTGACTAACGTCATCTGAAGATCTGACCCCTAAGTCAGCTGTGATAACTCAATGGGTCTAGAATTCTGCCTTTCCATGGCCCCCTTATATGCCCTAACTGCCATGATTCTACTGGCCCAGCACATCCAGGTTTCATAGAAAACATGCACATATGCCATCCCACATTAGGATTTCCACTCTACAGATACAAGAATAATGTCCACAACAGAAAAATGGCCATGACAATGGTTTCAGTAGCAGTTTCAGCGACTAGCAAGGTACACAGCAAGATCTATGAGACCATTTGGAAACCCCAAACCAATCTTGGAGATATTTTTGATGCCAAAATGAACCTCCAAACTCAAACAGGATGAAAAATCAAAATGGAAAAAAAAATTCAAATGAAGAATCTTTCCCAGTTTTTTTCCCAGTCCCCAAAATAGAGAATTGGATTAATTCAATCCAAATTTTAAGATGAAAATGTTGACAGTTCTTCTGAATCTCAACCATTTTTTTCACTATAATTAACATCAAAACACTTTTCAGACCAGTCATATTGTAAAGAAACTAAAAACTAAATAATTCTAGAAAACAAGTAGAACTATTCTCTTTCAGAAAAGCATTTGGTTCTCATGAATTAGTATTATCTGATGATAAAACTTTTGCCACAGAATTTTGTTTGACAGGAATTTTCTATAGAGTAGCTCTGCCATTTTGAATGAAAAGCTAGAACCATGGAATTTTTTGATATACTATACTGCAATTGTGTGTTCTCTGCTCAAAGGATTCACCACTATAGGACCTCTAAGATGATCACAGTGAGTGCAAGATCCTTGCAAGGCATAAGAGACAATTCATTTAATTACTTTGCCTATTCAGTTTTGCCCTATGAACTGAGTCACTAGAAAAGACCCAAGTGATTAATTATTTTCAGTGCTATGTACCTAATGTTGTGAAGCTGTCTTTGAAGTCAAGGAAGAAAAAGACTGTGAACAAGACATTCACACTAGGAATAGGGGATTAGTTTCTAGCATGAAACTGTCTGGCTGTGTAGATGTAGCTATGTATCTACTGACTACTTTTACTCTTCCCCAAAACTTTTGGAATTTTCAAATGAAAAAATCTTAACTTTCTCCCTCTAGTATGAATGAGTTTGTTTTTCTGGGTACCTAGAACAAGAATAAAGAAGCTCTGTTTCTGTTGGATGAGGTGATGAACTTGGAAGAGAGATACTGAAAGATGAGAATTCATGGGAGAGACTAGACTGTTGGAAATCATAGGACAGGAGAAGCCTTCTTATATGGGAAGAGAACACAAACTCTTCTAAGGTGCCTTGTAAGACACTGTGGGGATTGGTTTCTTTTCAATCATCAGGTGATGATGTCCTAACATTGAAAAAAAGATAAGAAAATGGGAATGCTGTTCATGTGTTTGTTTTGTAAATGTAGGCACATGTAAGTCTCATTTAAACTTCAACCTAGATGTAGTATGGACAAGATCGCACTAGGCTGTTTCCTCTTTACACAGTCCTTACACACTGTTCCAGTAGTCTCACCCTCAGTAGACCAATGCCCTCAAACATGCCTCCCCTGCACTCTCATATCATGCTGCAGTCATGTAGTATATATCCCTGGCATTATCTTATGAAAATATCAGTCTAGCAGCCATGACAGAACTCTTACATAACTGCAGGCATTTTCAGCACAAAAAGCATACACTAAAAAAATTACGTTCCCAGAGGGACACCACACACAGCTAGTGAGACCCAGGGTGAATATTATTCTACATGAATGTGGACAGTCCATTCTAATGGAAACTACCATTAACTTAGCCATTTGGCTTGAAGAACAGGGGGTTGCTGCCAGGGATATTAATCATTACTCATCTGTCATCACGGTAGCTATTCAAAACCTGAATTTTCCTCCTCCAGTATGAATGAGTTTGATTTTGCAGGTGCCTTTGGAAATGAGAGATGCTGTCTTCTGGAGATAAATGAGCTTGAAGACTAGCTACTGGCAGACTGTAGTTTCTACTGGTAAATTGGGCATTTTCTGTGAAAGATAATGGTAATCCTAAGATTAACAGAGAGAAACATTAACAGAGTGTCTTGGATAAAAGAGTAAAGGTTATGTTAAACCTCTTTAAAAATAGGGGAACATAAATTGCTGTTTCTCTTTAAAGAGAGATATAAGAAACCAAAGTGAGGGCCTTCGCTGGATGTTGTTTCAGTTAGAGGGAGATGGAAAAAAAACACTCCAAAAGTAGATGGAAAAGGGATCATCGAAATGCAGTTATAACGGCCTTCAGGCTGTAATTTCATGCTAAAAGCATTCCTGCCTTGTTTCTGCTGCCCCCAGCTGCTCCTTCCAATCCACATCTTTGTTATAACTCATGTACCCAGCATGGCTTCAAAAACATCATCTTGTGTTTACACAACTTAAGAGGATGGTAAATTGTGCAAAAGTGCAAGAACCCTTGAAAGGGCTTTCCCACTAAAGAAGGATATTGTAAAATCATGATCTCATAGGATGACCACAAGAAATTATCTTTTTTAGTTTAAGTACTGACTATGTTTCTTGAAACCCTAAAGAAAGGATTTATCTTCTTGCAAGTACGGAAACAAGTTTTTGTAAATTCTTTGTCAATAAATGGGAGGATTACCCTTAAGACATGCGATTTGATGTGTCTCCTGACAGACACAACCTGCATGGATCTGAATTTTGCTTGAAAGTAAGTAATAGCTGATACTGTTTCATGCATCATTTTTTTTTCTTGTTTTTGCATATCTGGATTAAGCATATAATAATACATAGAGAAACCTTATTTGTCTCACAGCCTGGTGTGTTTTATGAATTAGAACCTAAGTGTAAATGTGCTTTAGCTATAAGAAATGATCTTCAACATATCATTAGTGCAAAATCAGTTCTGTATCAACTTTGATGTATAGTTTTGTTGATTACAATTTTCAGTATATTCTGTAAAAGAAGTTAATGAAAAGCAAAGTCAATAAAGCTATACCTAAAAAACAAATACAAAAACTTCTTTTATAGACAACTCCAAAATGAATAAGAGAAGCAGCTCTGCTTTTGTGGGTCCATATTATATATATATACATATATATATTACTCCTGAGCTGGTTTAATTCTAGGTAACCAAGCCACAAGTGCAGCATAGGGCAAACATTGGAACTGAGGCTATATTTGCAATTCCAGAACTGGAAAAACAGGATCATTCTGTTCTAAGTGCAACACAGCCATCTTCTCTTTGAATGAATAAGCTATTAAAAATAACCATATTTCTGCATCAGTTGACTCAGCCTCACCCTTCTTGTTATTGGTTTGAACTGGAATTTGTAGACGCTGTCCTTCATTAACTCCTTTATCAGGCTTTAGTATAAAATAATGATATGGATGGCAGCTTACTAAAGCAACAATAAATGCTGTAGGCAGCCAGTGTCTCAGTTTACTTTAATTACGCTAACAGAAAATTCAGAGACAAGAGGAGTCAAAAGAAAGAAACGAGCCACAGCTTTCTACATATAGAGGCTGAAAGCCACCTTGATTGCAAACATAAGTATAGATATTTGCTGTCTTGTATAAAATAAGATGCCTAGTTGTAACACGGTTAACATCTAAACGTCTTCAAGATCAAAATCATTTACTGTGAGCAACATTCTTTTTTCAGAATGCTCAAGTTTTTGTTCCTGATAAGGCTCCCTTCCATGTTTCAGAAACCACTATGACTGACAGTGTTGCTGACAAAATGATTCTGGCTGTTTATTCTCCACAACACTGGGATCCCTTAAAGGAAAGAAATAACAATGCTTTAGCTTCTTCATCATTTTTTCCCCGAAGTTTTCTCCTAAAGAATGAGGCTAATTGGAGCAGAGCTGAGAACAGCCTCCTTCACTGTTTACAAATCAGTTACTGATATTTCAACTTCCAGGTTCTTCTTATTGTATCCCTAATTACTCTCCACCTAATGTAATTCAAGCTAAAAAAAAAAAAAAAAAAAAAAAAAAGCGCAGCTGATGAGTTTGAGCACCTTCAATCTCACACATAACTTCTTATTGCTTCATTTTTTTTCCTTCATCTCCCTTTATTCCTTCTATTTGCTTCAGCCAATTTGCTGGGAAATAGTAATTTTTTGCATAGAAAGTTTCTAGTCTTTACTAACTGACAAATTTAGAGAATAAATTTGGAGGACTTCTGACTGAGTAATGAATCCAGTGGTAGTTGGAGCAACAATAGGGACACTAATCTCTGTGATTTTACTCAAGTGTATGACGAACATGTTCACCAAAGGCCTATACAATCATTTGCATGAAAAAATGAAGCATTTTTGCCACTCTTAAATATGAATGGAGCAAAATGCACGTATAGTCCGCAAAATATGAAAGACAACATGTATATCTCCAAATTCCTTTATCAGGCCAACCAACTGATTGCTGTTGCTTCAAAGGATAAGATCTTATTAACATTTTTATTTGGTCAGTTCAAAAAGACTCCTCAGTGAAAAACTGGAGATTAGTGACTTCAGACAATTGAATCAATGCATCACCATCAAACTGGGGCCTAGGGATTTCTTGGAATGCTTAACTTAAAAGGAAGAGAATTCCAAAAGCATTTCATTTGGAAACTTCTGCAAGCTCCTGTTGCTTGTTTTCTCTTGTTGGATTTTCTTCCCCAGAACCCACACTTCTTGTCCAACCAGGCCTCCAGTCTCCCCTGAATAAAGAATGGCTCTCATAGCCTGTGAAGAGGCAGAAAAGGTCAGGAGACTATGATACATCCCTGTGTACTCCTCTGAAGGCTTTGGTTCTCTCAGCTATGGTGCCAGACTTCTATAAGCTGTAGATCCTGAAGCTGAATTCTTCATGCTTTAGAACTAGTAAATGCTTTCTGATCTATAGGAAAAATACAGCAATCTTATCTTATTCTTTATTGGATTTCATTTTTTCCATGTGTTTATGCAGAGAATAATGGTTTCCAAAAGGAATCAGACTTGTCATACAGAAATAGAAAAGGTTATTAAGAATTTCTCTAAGCTTTTTGCTTTGTTTTTATATACAGACAATATATTGCTGGATCTACAAGGCAGAGCATTTTAAATTGTTGAATGAATTTCTACAACTTTTAAATCAAGCAAGACCAAGAAGGAACTTCAAAAAGAGTCAGCTGTTGTCCAAGATTGCCTTTCTTAGGTCACTAGGGGCAGCCAATCGTCTGACCAGGAGAAGGTAACTGGAATCCAAAATGTAGCTTTAGTGTCCCATGATGCAGATTCCTGAAAGGACTGTGTATGTAGGGGAACTATATATATATATATAAAATAGGGATTTTATTCCTAACTATGCTAGCACTAGCAGGCCTTTGCATGCATTTCCTAGAAAGAGCTGAGTGGAAATGAATAGAGAGATTTATCAAGAAAAGTGTCAGCTTAAAAAAAGATTGTTCCCATTGTAATCAGAAGTTGCTCTTAATTGAAATGGGAGTTAATGATGAAGCAATAGCATGAGTGTTCATGTTACAAGTCCTTTTATACTTCAATAGAAGTCCAATATAATCTCTGACAAACAAATGTGCTTGCTTTATCATACAGTGTTTCACATTGGACATATTTGATTGGTTTAGTTGATTGGAAGTACATATTGGATCAGTGCATGGTAAGTTAAAACCAAATAGCTTTCAAGATGAAGAGTCACCCAGTGCCAAATTAGTTTGGGGACAGCACAAGTAGTGGGCAGACAAATTAAGGTCATTACCGATGAAATATCACCTTTGATAGGAAGTGCATTTGCAGGACAGAATGCCCCAGGAATGTTTTGACACTAGTTTTGATCTAGCAGGAAAACCCTCTTTTGCTCTGACCACTAACTTGAATTTTAATTGATGTTGAAAAGTTGCTGTTTCTAGTTTTTATGATTATGAAGGAAAATGTTTGGGACTTTCTTATCCATCCAATATGCACATAATGATGAGGCACCCAAAGTAATTTTTAAATACTGAAATGGCGTTCAGTGCTGAACTGCTAACAGTCATTGATGCTCTGGAATACTGGCTGGATTCCAAAGCAACTCAAGTGTCAAAAGACCAAGCTGAACTACTTCCATTCTTATTAAACTCACAATGCATTTAAAGCTTTTCTAGGTTTTGGTCAATGGCAGTTTTTCCTCCTCTGATAATATAACAACTAAAAGTATATAACTGATGCAGTATGTGATCTAATTGGCAGGAAATCTAACTGACTGCAAAATTAATTTATTTTTAAAAACAAAAAGCAAGCAAAAAAACCCACAAAAACCCCATAGCAAGTTAGATCCATTTTGGAACTAATATGAAAAAGCTGAAGAATGGCAAGGCAAGGAGCGAAATACTGTTCTCTGTGGCAATCAAAGAAGCCTGAAAATTCTGAGACTGCTCTAGTGCTGAAGCCACCTCAGAAGGCTGCAGCAGCAGCCAGCTCCAGGGTGCACTCCTGTCACAGTGTGGTGACCGACTTCGGGACCAACAGAGACAGCAAATCAAACATTTAAGGGAGATTTAGGAAAAAGGGTAGAAAACAATAAAAAATGGGAAATATTGTTGTCACGTATTCTGATAGTTGAGTTCTTCTGAAGTTCATGTTGGATACCAAATGCAGCTACCAGAGCATGCTATTTTGGGCAGTAATACATTTGTCAGTGATAGGATGAAGAAGAGTCAGTATTTTTGCGCTCTGTTTAGCTATCTTAAAGACCTGCATATTATCAGAGCTCAAAAAATGGTAAAAATATACCGGAAAGCAAGTCAGATAAACAAATAAAAGAAGAAAATACTTGGAAATTAGGTGACCCAGTAATATTTCTCGCTTACGCAAAGTTGCTACGTAATCTTAGACAAACAATTGTGGATAAACTGTCTAATGCTACCAATAAAATTGAAATGTCTACTGGCTAAAAGATAATCAATAAGATATTTCATGCAAATCAAATGGAGTTCTACCAGAAAGGCACTTCTATTTTATGGGGTCCCATAATCATACTTGGACTGAAGTATGAATTCCAAATGAATTTTAATTTTTGCAGTAATAAGCCTTTTGAGTCCCTCATCTAATATTCCAAACCTATAATAAGCATGGTCTCAAAATTAAAAATTGATTCTGGACATATACAAAGATTTCTGAAGTTGGTTCAGAATACTGGTGTAATAATCTGGGAATTTAATACAAATGGAGGCAAAAATTCTAGTTATCTATCAGTCATGATCTGGAAAGTAGGTGTGAAGGATTATAAACAAGTTATAATTTGTCATGTGGACTAGTACAGCTATTACTCTTCCCATGAAAATTTATGAGGTAGGTTAAAGGACATTTGAGAGGGCAGAGGAAGGGAGGGGACAGAAGGCAAGGCAAGGCAAGGCAAGGCAAAGAATTTTCTATTACCTCACATAACTGCTATGGGTGTATTCTATTTTTCCATGTCTTTTGGTAAATTTATTTTCCCCTACTAAAGCAGAGAAGCTTCATTGTGAAACACAGAATCCCAAATGTCAAATTCTACTTTTTGCATGCATGGAACAAAAAATATTACTACTTACAAAGGTAATTGTTCTCCAATAGTAGTCCCTGCAGTGTTATCCAATTAACAGAAAGAATGCAGAACATAAAATAAATGCACTTCAGAATTGGGGAACTGCTTATTCCTTGATTTCAACAGACTGTGTTAAGATTAAAATTTCAGAAATCACAAATATCTGGAGTTTCAATTTTTGGTTAATTTTAGTTCTGCTTTGTTTAAAAAAAGGATTTAGTAAACAGAAGCCCATACTGTCCTACTTTTAACATGATATGTTCATTTCCACACTTCTGGCATTTTAATTAACCAATATAAATTAATGCACATTCTTACTAATTATTTTTCTTCAGAATACAAACTATTTTCTGTATTGTTAAAATACCAGGACAGCTTCTGTCTTACTCTGTTCTGCTGATAGATCAAAACTATTGTATATAACCAGAGAATCCAGAAAACCTTAAGATTTCATTAAATGACCTCCAAAGTTCATACATTTCAAGAAAAAAGGAAAGCATTGGGGAAAATACCAGACAGAAATGACTCTGCACATTCTACTCTATCTGGAATAGAGCTGGCTCATGTTGAAAAATTATTTGGGAAAGCAGCATATCCATTTCAGGTACAGTGGGAAAGAAGGAAGGAAAAATCCATAGCATTCAGTATTTCAGAACTAACTTTATTATTTGATGAGAGCCAATACAAGCTACTTTATATAACTGATTTCTGTAATAAGCAATTCAGAGAAAATATACATCATCTCTATTCATATGTATGCCTTAGGAATCATTGACTTAGAATTGAAGAAAATCCCTAATTTTGTTAAAAATTAACTTTCAACAAATCAACAAATTCTTATCTGGAAGTGTCACAGGTGTACATATGACATCAAAGGTGACAACTAGATACCCTAAAAAGAAGCAATTTGAAAACTTAGTTCAACCACACTTTATCCTAACCACCGTCTACATTATTTGAACCAAAACTTATCATTTACAGTTCACAACCAGTACTTAATCCTGACACTGATAGGTCTATATATTTATTATTTAGTGATATTGGTCATGAATTTGCTTTTATAGTCATCTCTAACACAGAGCTTCAATTACTGAAAGTTCTAATGAGATCTCGCTGCTCCTGAAAGACAATACCAATTTATCATCATCACTGTAACGTGTTTAGAAAGCCTGTCCTGTCTGCATGCAGGGAAATGATTCAAACACCTAGCCTATGAGGCTGAAGAGATGGAGACAACATCATAGAGCACCTATGTGGATGGCAACTTGTATTATGTAGTTTCTAACAGTGAAGAAATTCCTGTAAAGAGCTGTAACTTTCCTTAGTTAAAATTTGGCCTTAAACTAGAACATAACACTGTTACTTGTCCAGGAAAAAAAAAAGAATAAAAAGTCATATGTAAGGAATATATAGGAAATACACAGGGAATAGAAATGTCCATTTGTCTCCTGTTGTCAATTATTAGGTAATTAGCCCTCCAGGCAGCTGCTTGAGTTACCATTATCTCAGTTCTGTTCATTATGACTATTTGTTTCACCACCCTCTAAAATGGATCTCTGAAATTATCACAAATTTAGAGTTAGAAGAGCAGTGTTAAGTAAGTAGGGTAAAATCCCTATTATAAAACAGATTTTTTAATCTAGAAAGTTTTAACATATAGAGCAATCAAGTAAACTGCTAATTTGGCAGAATAAACAGTTGGGGTGGTAAGTGAGAAGGTGATAATTCACAGCTAGGAGGGGGCCATGACTAGTATCTGAATCAGCCAGTTTAAAATCATTTGTGAAGCCACAGCCTTAGCCTGACAGAAGACAAGCAAGCAAACAACAACAACAACAAAAACAAAACCTGGAAAAATCATAGTTACTGAAAGCAAGAAGAAAAAACAAAAATAGAAAAATTTGATCATAAAGAGACAAGATCAGAAAGACTCAAGCCAGTATTCCACAAAATTTAAAAGTCACTCTTGTGAATCTAGATTTACTGTATCCTGATGAAGTATATTATTAACAAGAAAAAAAAAACACCTCAGTTTCTTGACCTAATTACCTGCAGTGTCCTTTTCCTAGGATGTATAATGTAATGGAATAATCTACTACCAAGAAGGAAAAAGCTCAAGTGAAAGAATGATTGAAGAGTTAATCCGTTCACCCTATTTATAGCAAATCATTTCCCCAGTGTCTGATAACATAGCCTATTAATGGGCTAAAAAAGAGAAAGAGGCTGCATAGTCTCTTCCCTTGCCCACTTCCCCCCCATACACTATACCACAGCAATATGCATCTAACTTCTCTTTTGTCTGAGGAAGAAGATGCCCCTCTTATTTTAAATCTGTTCAAGACTCAGGAACTTCACAATGCCAGGAAGGATACTGTAATTATCCCAGTGGGACTCTGCTGATTTGCAGCTTCACTCAGCACCACATGGTGGGAGAAATGCAGTATTGCAGCTTTCAATTTGCAAACTGAGAACAGCTTGCGGCTATTACCTGATATTTCTTTGGCTCATTTTTTCTGTCTTTTCTTCTTATTTCCTTTTGAGTGGCTTCTTCCACTGCTTTTTACACTTACACTTACACACACACACAAACCTATATTTATTCAAAACAGCCTCCTTACCAATCTCTGTCTTCCAATCACAGCATATCGGAATCTGTTATCTGTGCTATATCTGATTTGCAAGACCCACCAGCCCCAGAAGGGGACTCAGCCACGTGGGAGGCACTTTGATTTTCTCTTCCCCCTCCATTGGCACAGCCTGGTGTGACATGCACTCCCACCTGCGAGGCAGTTAGGACTGGAGGGCTGCACAGCACTCCTGTCCCCCTTCCTATTGCTGCTCCCCCCCAGTCAGCTCAGTACACATTCATTGTGTAAGACTCTGCTACTGATGTAGGTAGCATTCAGTGAGAGCATCAAAGATCAAATCTCTCTAACTGAGCTGTAACAGGTTACCACACTCAGAACCCAATCCATTTATTTTGGAGAGCAGTAAGTCAATCCGCCCCAGTTGCATCTTGAACTCTTCTACTCAGATGCTGAGAAAATTTTAAACTTAGTCTCCTGCCTATGATGCACTGAAATGAGGCCAAAAAGTTCATTTCCATAGAAACTGAAAATGTTATTTTCATTAAATGAAAAAGTCAATAATTTATCCACTAACCTTCACCTCTGCTTTAGTTATTGTACAGAAATGAAGATAAAGGACAGCAACCTCAATCTTGCAGTGAACCTTAAAGAAAAAAGGATCCACTCACACAGATCTCTATGCTGGACTGTATCCTATTGTCACTTTACTCTTTATTAGATCAAAGCTTCACAGAAAATAGCGTCACTCTGCAAGTAATTCAATTTCCCAATCTTTACTTCTACGGAAATATTCTTTCTTAGTTTCCAAAAAAATCTAGTTCATCTTCATATCTGTCTCTTCCTGTAACAGCTCATGTAACAAAAGAGAGCCCTGGATGCTGAGATAGAGTGTCATTAAATTTCATACAGACAGGACAGCTGAAACATGAAAGGCAACAAAGTAGAAGATAGCGTAAGGTTGCTGATGAAAATTAAAATATTTAATACTTCATATTTGTGTATAGCTCCTTTTTAGATATCCTTTTTTTAAAAGCAATACCTTAAAATGTGTTAAAAAAGCAGCTGCAAAGTTTATATATGCTAAAGTTAAATAGATGTGCATCTCTGTAGTAAATTATATGCATTGTAACAAAGTATTTTAAAAAGCAATTAAAGCCTAAAATGTTTCTAACTGTCACTGTGCTGCAACATAACTGGTGTCCAGCCAAATCTTACTCAATGTACAAATAATGAGAGATTCTGGCAGAACGCTCAATACACACACACCTTGATTTTGCAATACTTTCACTGTACAGGTTCAAAACACGTTGACCTTCAGAACAGGCTTCCAAGCTCATCTGTTTGCACTGGAATTTAGAAGGATTGAGGCACCTGGGTAAATAAAAGGGCAGAAGAAGCTCTCTCTAACAGCTGGAGTGACATTGTCAGGATCTAACTCATATTGTTTTGATCTGAGGTGAACCTTTTGCTACTGTCATTTATTACATTTGTTAACTCCTAGTGTTTTTACTAGCTAAGTGATATTTTATATTTATAGATAAATACAATGGACAGATCCCAGTAAGAAGCCTTTTACAAATAATGTATCACCAATCCAAATGTATACCACTCTCAAAAAAATGCAGTTATTGCAACAACAACAAAAGGAACAAACCCATAAAAAATAAAGAGAAAACAGCAATCTAAGCACTGATCAGGACTATCTTAATATAGCTGTTGTCAGTCAGGACTACAGATGTTAAGCAATCCCAGTGTTCTTCAGACAAATTATAGTTATTCCCTGCATAATTCCAGAAAATATTACTCATATCTCAATTATTTAGCTTTGGCTCAAGTCTTAAAAATATTTATCATTTCCCCTAGGTTAATCAAAAGCACAAGTTGAAACTGGACCTCAATCTTGACAAAACGTATTAATGTACTGTGAGCAATTATACTGGTGTGGGCCCTATGAAGCCAGCTACCTGCCTGTTTCCAGAGTGTCAGAGCAGCAGCCCCAGCTGACAGTGCCCAGTGTGACAAGAAAGAAGAAATGGTAATAGCTGATCACACCAAGACGCCAGTGGATGGCAGCACCTACACAGCAATTAGAGAAATGGAAAGCTAACTTAATAATAACAAATGTTATTTTTGCTTCTTGGATAATTGTCATAATTAAAACATACTAAGGTTCATTATAAATTTCCCTCCATCCCTTTGATTATATCCTCTTTTTGTAATTCCAACAGGATATGCATAATATGCATAGGTTTGCAGCTTGATTTAAGCTTTATTAATTAGTTGGGGTTTTTTTTTTTTTCTGGACTAAGAAAACAAACCTTGAAATGATCAGGCACAAACAAAAAATACTAGTATTTTCGATACTGCTACCTAACCCACCTTTTCAAATTACAAGGCAACATCTTCTGAGAAAAAAATAGAGTTTTCCATAAAATATATCTGCATTTATTTGCATGAAAGCTACCATATCCCTATTTACTTTGCAGACAAAACATACAAGTTAGGACTCCTCCACAAGGGGTGGAGCTAGATTTTCTAAGAGGGCAGGCTCCAGGGAAGTTGGTGCAACTTACAGATATCTCAGTAGGTTCAGTAGATTCAGGAGCCATTATTTTACATTTAGTGCTATTAGTTAAATACATAGTGTACACAGTTTCAGTATAGATACATAGAAAGAACAAAATGAGGCATTTCATAGTTCAAATTCGAGGAAAACAAATATACTTTTAATTTAAAGTCATTTTTGAAACAGACAGGAAATGTGTTTCATTTGTATACATTTGTACGTATTTGTAATCCTTTAATCACTATCAAGCTAAACCAGCTCCAGAGGAACATTCCTTTTGCACTGCACCTCAACCCTAGCCCTTCTATAAATATCTGAATTGCAGAGTCTAAAACTAATTTTTTTCAAAGTGTGGTTAAAGGTAGTTTTTTCACGTATGCAATACAAAATTCATTGCAACAGGCGAACAATTGAGTAACCATATCAAAAACTTGAATTGTAAGTTAGTTACTCGCATGTATGCTGAACTCCCAGCCAGGACCCTTACTGACTAGTTCAGCAAAACAAGTCACATTCCCTCACTCACACATGCACAACATTTATCCCTCACTCTGTCTTAGCTATCTGTCCTCTGTACAAACACTGTTTTGACTCATTTCCCTAATTCCTACCCTAGCCTTCCCGGTCAAGAGATGCTACAGGTACTGCAGACAGCAAGTCCCCAAAACAGAAGTGTGGCTCACCCACAAGTTTAAAATTCCCCTACCAGCTCTCCCTGGCTATAGGGCTAACAGACAGGCAGAACAAACATTTAGCTGCAGACTATTGAGTTTAACCATAGGTAAGGTCCTAAATTCCAGTAGTGAAACACAGTGGGACTATTAGGAAGGAGATATGGACTGAATTAGACACCGATGGGTGAACAGACCAGGCAGGAATCTTGAGAGCAGAAGCAGATGAATGCACGGAGACAGGACAGGAATAAAGAGGTTAGAAAAGTTGAAAACAGCTTGTTTTCTGACCATTATGCCACTCATCATTTGGAGGAAGAGCTGAGAGGAGAGGAAGTGAGGGCTACCTCCTACAGCCATCCTTTGTGCACTTTGGTGTTCAAAGACAAGTGAAGAAATATGCTCTCCTCCACCTTACTGCTGCCTGAAGTAGGTAGGTTCATTTCCCAAGCATCCCATGCTGGGATCACAGACTTTCATCCCAAGAATCTTAACCTCACTTTGCAGTCAGAGGCCCAAGGAGGCTAGAGACTTTTGGCATTAGAACAGACACCACTTGTGACTGTGGGATCGCCCACGGGGGTCCTGCCTCTCCCACCTTGTTCTCAACAACCAGTTCTGTAAGGGTGGAGCACTTGCTTCTGTCTCTGAACCTGACTGCAGGCCTCCCCCCACCTCCTTCATCTCCACCCCACCAAACCGTCTGTAGAGATGATAATACCCCTCTGTCCCATGGCTGGGTGCTCACTGCTGGCTGGCCTAGCCTTCAACACCCTGAACAGTCTGAACAGAAGCTCACTGTTGCCAGAAGGAGCTGGTTTGCTCACTTTAGATCTTTAGATGGGTTTGTTTCCCATAGGATTTCCATAATCCTCTTCAGCTGAATGAGGAAAATGCACTATAAACATGTTGTTGACCCTTCATACTGCTGAGCATACCAATTGAATATTCGGTGCTTGTAGAGGTCTTCAGCCTTCTTCTACTTCCCGCAGTAAAATACAAACCTTATGGGCCTGTCTCCCTCACCACTGATGACAATGCTAGCTGGCCAGCTGAAGCTCCAGGGAGAAGTTCCACCATAGCACTGGCAGTGAGTAAAAAACCTTTGGTGGTCCTACTTTTCCCAGAGCTCTGAGTAAGGTCAGGCTCATTTTCATGCTCTGAGCTGGCAAGGGCTGATTGCACAGTGACTGCTCAGAGGTAGCAGTTATGAGACAGTGAAATCTCTCCATACAGACATTGGGCTTTCTCTTCTCTAGCGGAAGGAAAAATTTGATCTACTGACCTGGGGATCCTTATGACTCTTCTAAGAAGAGTGAAACACACACCACCTAGGTCAGTGGCTGCAGAAGAGCTGTCAGGCACTAGCGACAGGTTTGTTTCCTTAGTGATAAAAGAGGAAAAAAGAAATAACTGTCACAGAAAAGTGAATAGAAGTATTTTGGCTGACAGTGAGAGCAAAACTGCAATAAAGTGCCAAAGGATTTCTAGTGTTTGTGACTAGCAGACAGAACTGCAGACTCTTTCTTATCCATGCTGATTTGGTGTAAAGGGCCACTTTTGCATCTGGCATTACTGGACTGCCAACAAGCTGTCACAGCCACATTCTGTTGAGTGGAGCGCTGATCCAGTGTCGAATACCTACGCATGTGGTAGGGAAGGCGGGGAGCAAGAGAGACCCAGTTCTTAAAACTGAAGAAAAACTGTCTTAAAAGAGACAGGGGGAACCATAAATAAATAAAGGGCTGAAAGTTTCATCAGTCTCACTGAAGCAATTCAATGAGAACCTGATTTCACATTTTAAGACTGACCTTTCCACTGTATGCAACAGAAACTGTACACTCATTGTTATAATTACCATTAAAACAATTTGGAATTTTTGAATGCTTCATTGCTAATTGCTGTGAAAGATATAATTACTTGCATGCTGTAAAAGCTTAATCTGGCACTGATGTAATTATTTGTTTTCACTGTTTTTCAACCACACGTGACAGGGAGCAATCCTCTGTGGATAGACTACACCAGTTTCATCAAATGTTTTGTGGACTATTTCCCCAAATCACAAACTCATTTAACATCCAGTGTTGATCATTTTCTGATTCTCGTACTATCCATTTCATAGCAATGAAAGTGTCAAATGTTCCAGCTATCACACATTGTTCATAGTTCTGATTTCTGAACACAATGGAAAAAAACCTGAGACCGAGACTGATATGACCATTACGTCTTGAAAAGAAATTCTTCCAGCTTCTCCACACTTGTTGCCATAGTTATAATAGAAAGCTAATCCATTGGTGACACTACAGATTTTCTGCTAACTAATACAAACCATAAATATTCATTAAACTTAGATTCAACTATCTGCATAGCTTCAAAATAGATTAAACTATTTACATTTAAAAGCACATAAAGTCTGCATAGAACCTGAAAGGTCTACAAATACTCTAATTAAACACATAGAAAACTAATTAAACACTAGCAACTGAAAGAGGAGGGAAAAAAGAACCAGAAATTCATGACAGACAGTAAGCAGTTCCTCTTAAATGTGAAAAGCTTGAGGAGGAAAGATACGATCAATGTACGATACGATTCAATTCCTTTTCACTGGTGAAAAAAAGCTTTTGATGCAAAGGAAATGAAAATGCATGTGCAGCATGGCCACTGCTGGCTCTTGAGCAAACTATAGATGTGGCTAACCATTACTATTTCTCCATAAATGCCTGAGAAATGTGACAATCTATTTGAAATAAATCCCCGAAGTTCAAACTTGGTTTAATCAAAAGGTGTTAAAATCACAAAAATTTTCTGGTGAATTGCAGCCTTATTTTGTGGACAAAGCAGACTGTCAGTTAAAAGTGCTTTTGAAGACTCATTTTTAGTTCTTAGAGTTCTGGCTTCTATGGATAAAAACATGACTACAAAAATGTTAATCCACCAGTCTGTGTACACACTGGTACTAGCAGATGCATTGTCTTCTCAAGGAGGAATTAGCAGCAATGCAGGAAAAAAGGACACAGCTGTGTAATTATATGATATTTAAGGATTCATGCAAAATCCTTACCTTAAGCCTTTCCTAGTTCACTCTCCACAAACCCAATAATGGCTAGCACTGTTGCAATTTGGGAATAGATTTTAAAACTGCCACTGCTGATTTACATACACATCCAGTGGTTTTGAGCCACATTTTCTAGTATTTGCACATGATAAGAGAAGGACAGGAGAAAATGGAGGAAGAACAAGAGTAGAGGTAAATAATTAATGGGTAAGCCTCCTTTCTCTCATGGGGCAATTTAAAGGAATACTGAATAATAAGCAAAGATTTCATGGGTCTCTTTGCCAAGTTTGAAAGCAGCTTGATTGTAGCTACTAGCAAACCATCAGTCAAGGAAAAAAACTAATTTAATATGTACATTTTTAAGAAGAAAACCACCTTTTCATAAGATCCAATATACTTTATTTTCTGTTGGTTTGTATTTGTGGTATTAGGACTTTGCTTGAAGTTCTTCATTAGAATTCAACAAAGAATCTCAAACAAATGTCTGTGTGCCACAAACAATACTCCCATTGCCATGGTTAATATTTCTGTCTTCCCTTCATAAAAGGCACTCTCTAAAGCTTTGCTTCTCAGGAGTATCTGAAAAACTCCATGGTTGCCAATGCTTTTTTTCAAGGCATAGCTACTAAGTGAAGGAGAATCCAGTCCTTTTATTTTGATTTCCATCCAAATAAATGTCCATACACTACAGTACTACGATGATGCAGGATTAAAAACCAAAAGCTTTTGTCATTTCCTTTGCCATATGACAGCATCACAAAGGTCTCTGCATCATGAACTTACAAACTGATTAAGATTTATTTTTTCTAGTAATGATTTAAATTGAATATTTAAATGCAATATAATATATGATTTTAACAATTTTTCTTGTTAAATACTAGACTGTGCATTTTTGAAAGAGGAATATCTGATAAACTATGATAAATACGAGATTAACTATGACAATATGAAAGGATTTTGGAGCCTTCCAAAAAGATTTGGCAGTCCAAAAAAGTTTCTGTCAATACTGAGAGATCTTCACAATGCTTGGCAGAATACAGCTCATAAAATCCCGTCTGACTTCTTCCTTATGACAAGTATTATGAAAGATGAATGTGTTTTAGGATTTATCCTGTTTGCAGTATTTTGTGCAGCAGCAGCATCTGAAGCAATGTGTGACCTTAAGGCAAGCATCATGATTCACTTTTGGACCACAGGAGAATATTTAACCTTCCAATACTATTAGAAATAAATGATTGCATAATGGCGGCTCATTTCTAGCAAGCTCTTCAGTTACTAGTAAATAAATCTGCAGATTCTGCAGCTAGTTTTGGACTAACAGTTTGAGGAGAACTCAACCTGCATCAAATAGCTTCTTCCTATCTGTCAGTGGAACTGAACTCCTAGTCACTCAGGAGTTTATTTTCCCCATGAGCATTCTGCTCGCAGTGACAGACATTCCCTGTCACATGCAGAAAGCTAGCTCAGCTTTTGGCAGACTTATGGACTGAGCATGGAATCAGTGCTGCAAGCATTGCTAAACAGGCACAAAATCTGGACATTGCACAGAAAGGCACATCCATCAGTGCAAATGTTCCACTAGAGACACATTTATGTCCCGCTGCAAGGGCCCTGAGAGCATCTCCCTTTCTGGAGGTTTAGCTGCCTGGGCTCAGGGCCAACTTTAAAGACATAGGTCCAGCTGTGTGGCCTGGGCTTATAGTTCAGAGGGATGATACGTAAATATCCAAGTTGTTCTTATACAATAAAACAAAATATGAAAATAGGAGGTGTGGTTTCTTGACTGAGGTGCAACCCAATGGCCAACTTTTCTGAGATCTGAACTGCAAATAAACATCGGTGAAGCAAGGTATTTGTACAAAAACAGTGGTGCCTTTAGGCAGGAAATGTATAGGGCAAAGAATATGCTAGCAGCTAGAAATTAGCTCATACACTGAGTGGCACTCTGAATTGCAAAGTAAGACATTTATGCAGAGATGTCAGGGCATCCAAGGAGCTGACCATCTCCTCTATGTCATCCGCAGTTACCCATGAGAGACCCATGATGATGACAGTGGCCTCAAGGCAGGCAAAGAATCCAATATAAGTGATCGCAGGAGTAATATGCTTGAACTGACAGCAAGAACTTTCAAGAGTTTCATATCATGTTTTGTATACTACCACGATTTAGCATTCTGTAACTTGGAACATATTTTGAGCTCCACAGATGAATGCTCTTCTGAGGCTGTAACATCACAGTGAAGAAAAGTTACGATAGCAGTCCACCATGAATCCAAAATGCTTTTCCAATAAACCTGCAAATTCTTTCCATACCTAGAAAGCCCGGTTTGACAGCTTTCTTTCTTTCTTGCCTTCTTTTTTTTAAGACTGCAGATTTCTCAACTTTTAGCATATTGCAGTCAGCAAGTCAGAAGGTGTCTCCCTTACCTGGAGAAGCATACAGTATGGTAGCCACTACAGTCTCCTAAAAGAGGTGGCTTTGAGCCCTTTGAGTAAAGGCTGAGTAAAGCACTGGAACCCTGTCTCCAGCTTTCTAGACCCATGTTCAACTCAATACACTGGTATATAAGAAGGTCATCATCATTTTCAGTCATCATCTCATCCTATAAAGAAGAAAAAACCTACAGCTGCATTTTGAGAGAGAACTGAAGCTCTTGGTGTTTTGTGTGTTCTGAGTCAGTGCCAGAAGGAGATCCTTCAAGGTGCCATTCTTCTCTGTCTCTGGGACTCAATATGCTTTGGGAAGAGACATACACCCAGGTTCTTTGATCAAGGTTTCCAGGGTTAAAAGGGGCCATAAGGTTCAGAGGAACGGGCAAACAAGACGTTTCATTCTTACTAAATGACAGTCAGAACCAGGCTAGCAGACTGCTTCAGCAGCGTCCAGCCCAGGAATACCCAGAAGGTGCTGCTCTTCACAGAGTTACACGGACTGCTTTGGGAGGCAGTTATATAAACAGCCCATGTGAAAAAGACACTGTCCAGTGAATGGAGGTAAACTGGCATATGCTAAAGCTTCTGGCAGAACACATGAAGCACTTAAGTGTACCCAGTTATGTTGCAACAGGAAACTGTATCTTTTTTTTAATCAGGCCTTTTTTAATAATTCAGTCTATTTCGGTTAATATTTTCCAGTTAATATTTACTCTCAAATGGATTTTTAAACTGAAAAGTATTTATATTTTCCTATAACTTTGCTATGCTCATATATAAAATAACTCTCTGAACACATAATAGTTACGAGATTCGCAGGTTAGAAGACTACGTTTAGATACAAAATATTTATAAAACATCTCAAGATCTCAAAAGAAGATTATGCTATTTTAAGAACTTCTTTAAGTAAATAAAGTGGAACATGAAGTAGATGTTACTGACAACTTTCCAGTACATATATCTTTTCCTTAATATGGAAGGGTTAAGACTTTAGGGCAAGACTTTCCAAAGTTTTATCCATGGTAGGACTCTTCATGGGTGGGTAGTCAAGCAAGGGGATGCCTAACAAAATTTAAAGTGGAGAATCACCATAGTTAACTCTAGAAGAGGCATTGCTGCATTTTTTTGTTGTCATATAGACTAATAAGGGCTGGAGAAGCAGGTGAGGCCTGGAAGGTATATTTCCAATCTCAGGATGACACTTCATGTCAGGCTGGCTGCTTCTGCCTCTGATGGCTGACAGCTCCTGCCCCTGTGAGGAACCAGACAACTAACACAGGCCCAGCACTGCCTGGGTTCTATCCTGACAATGACCACACTTAAAGGCTTGAAGAAACTGTTTCAAGAATCCCTGCCTAGTACATCCATTACCAATATCTGGGGTTTTTTTCTCCAGAGAAAAAAAATGAAAACTCATCTTTACAAAATAAAAGACACTGAGCAGCATAATTTCTCACTGACCCTGAACTGAACATTCTCATGGTATTGCCAAATGCATTTTCTGGAGATAGGATTTTCTCTTTTACCAGATTTATAACCTAAGCTTCATAAAACTTACAAATCCTATTAAAAACGTCTAGCAAATAACAACTAAAACCTATCTGCATCCTTTAAAAATATTGTAATGAAAATACAGAGAACATTAATATAACATACACATCACAAAGCTGGTTTGAGAATTTGACAGCAATTGTATATTTCAAAAAATCAAACACTTTTTCCATTAGGTCACTGATCCCTTTTTGTCTATAGTGAGGTTTATCTGTTGTTTCAAGCAAACAAAACGAACTGAAGGGATATCAAGTGGTGCTATTGCTACACAGGTTATCCTTTTAAGTTGAGTTTAGATGTTTCTTTGTCATTTTTCCCTTGCTTTATTCTCTGATTCTATTAGCTCATCAACTTCTGCACTAGTTAACGTGTAGAAAAGATTATATGTATAAACTAATTAGGGTATTCAAAGTGCTTTCCTTCTGTGAGCTAGAAAACTAGCTTACTAATAGAGAATGAGCTGATTGAGTACTAACAAGGTGGCAAGCTTTTTATATACCAGCAGAGACAACTAGAATAGGCAGGCAGGGAATCTAATCTATTACATAAGCATTATGCAAGGACATTAACTGGTTCTTTCCTGCAGCAATGCCAAATTTAATTCAGATATGCTCTAGGTTTCATTCTGGCACATTCTGTGTTAGCAGTTAAAATACAAGACATAATTCACACAGGTTATGTTTTAAGTACTTGTTCCAAAGAAAGTATATTTGTATAGAAGCTGACAAGGTACTAAAAACTAACATCATAGTTCAACTACTCTTCACCTGAGGTTAAAAAAACAATAGACTCTCTTTGATTACTGGACTTCCTTTATGAAATCTTTATCAGTGTAAACATTTACTCAAATATTTTAAAAAGCAATAAATACTGTTCTAGAAATTGGTGAACCTCAAAGGACTGAGAGATTTAGTTTAGCTTGGAGCTTACTGTGAAAGATTAGCTGATGTATCAAGCCCCCATTTAGCTCCTGCCTGAAGTGAATCTTCCTGTGATACGTCACCAATACATTAACAAGTAGCTCTTGTACAAATGTTCCCCCTTAACCTCTGCTAAACCCTGCTTATCCTGGGAACATGTCCCTGATGGCAAGGTTGAGCAGTTGGACAAATGATGCATCTCTTTTTCCATTTAAATGGAAAGGTTTTCAAAGAAATAATCAAACAATAAGGCAAACTGCATTGTTGGGCATGTTTTTCTGAAATGTATGGGATAATATCCTAACTCTAGCAACGTCAAAGGTAGGGTTTCCTTGACAAAAATCAAAGCAGAGGCTATGGGAACAACAGTTAGATTCAAAGCAGAAATGAGAAGCAGCAGCTTCCTATCTTGGCTGTGCTGTCAACAAAATAGATATATTGTCCACCATCTGCATGCTGGCTTTGGAAGGTCCTAGATCCTTATCGAGTTATAGTGAATGTCAAATAAACTGGACAGTCTTGCTTCAAAGGAGACTAAACTTCCAGGATGGGAGCAGGAATTGGGTTTTGCTTTTGCCTTTTTTTTCCTTTTTAATTTGTCATATATGTTTTTAATCCAAGTCATTTACCAATCAGGCTTCCAAAGAAAAATGAAAAACCGTAACTGTGAATAGTGCACTGTTCAGGTGAACATTAAAAAGCATTAACAGGATAAAAATGTTCTTGTATTAATCCTAACCACATTGACTGGAGTCTCTCATCTTCATTTGGTGTTAGAGATCAGACCTAGGGTACGGATCTAAGTGTCAACAAAACTTGCTAGCAAAAGGTAAAAGAAAGAAAAGCAAATAAGCAAGCCAGGGCATCAACTTAGCTACAATAGCCAGAAAACTCATGCAATACTAGAAGCAAAGCAAGACTAAAAACACAGAAAGCTCAAAGAAAAGCACCATAGTCAGTCCAGGATGTAACAAGCAGTGGGCATGACTATGTTGTCAAGGCTAGACTTCAGCAGTAGGCATCAGTCTGATTCCTTAAAGAGTGACACCACTTTGGCTAAGGGCAGCAACAATAGAAATGGCCACGTGTGAGCTAACCTCTCTCTTTAGTGATGATCATGCTGGATAAGCAGATCCTAGCGATTACATCTGGTTTAGATCAACAACAAGAGACAAAGAAACACCCTGGTGCATCTAATGGGATGTGCATGAGAGGACATAATCCATTCCAGAAGCCTTACAGCTGCTTACATAAAACCATTCAATAAAGAATTTGCTAAGTTTCATGCCACACCACAGTATGATTTTTGAGAAGGCACAATTTCAGGCACACAGCAAAATAAAGGCAAGTCAGCAAATAATTTCAGGACAGCCCTGTCTAATCCTGCACTGTGATTATTTGGAGATGAAAAGAATATTAACGGAAACAAGACTGCTTGTGGGGCTGAGAGATAAGCAATTATTAGAAACATCCCCAAATGATCTAATACACCTGGACATAGCTAGGAACATGATTCTTCAAAGTCACTAAATAAAGGAACATCATCTTTTGAGGATGCATAGGTGCCAAAAAAAAAAAAAAAATCAAGAATCTTCAGAAACAGTATCTTCCTAAACCAGTACAAACACGAAAGGATCCAAGCTATGACATGTAATGCAGAAAAGGAATAGAAAAAGAACAAAAGAATCCTCAGTGGTATTACAAACCATGACAGCTTTGTCCAGCAATGGATGTGTCACACCAGAAATGCTTATAAAAAAGAAGGGTATCATGCAATCTGCTTGTGTGCTACGTATCCACCCCGCAGAAGCTGTTTTCAGGAACAAGTCTCAGTAAGTACATTGCACCTCCTTTGAGCCATAAAAGGTGATCAGAATGAACCAACTGTGTTTCTTGAGAAAGTACAAAACAGATGCCAAAACAAAACAAGTTGCTTATAGAACTGTGAGATCAGAATCATTTTATAGGAAGATAAAAGTATGCACACTTCCAAGCAAAACCAGATAAAGAAAGTTCCGAGACAGTATGCATTAAATTTGAAATTACAAATCTGGCAAATCTAATTCTACAGTTAGAAGAGCATATTACATGCCAAGCGATCCAGCTATACAGTGCGTGCTTTACCGAGATGTTGAACAATCAAAATGCTATGTACTCTTAAAAGGAGAGATTCAATCAAGATGGCTCTTAAACCAGAACAAGATTTTCAAAATTATTCCAAGGTCTGTGGACACTAGAGGAATAATTAAAGTAACACCTTTTTTTCCTGTCGGCACCTAACAATGATTCCTTCTTTTAGTGCTGGAATGAAAACAGAAACTAGTCACATGAATCAGACATGTTAAGTTGCTTCAAGAGGCAAATTAAATTAGTGATGTGCAAGCACAGTAGAAGTCACAAAGCAAACTGTAAGATTCAGGACTGTGTTGAATCAAACACAACCATGTATACAGAAACATCAAGTACAATCAGGCATAATCCTGCACAGTATGCCAGTTCTGAAACTTCCCCCCCAAAAAAGCCACAAATAAATCCACCATAATTTCTGCTGATTCTTCACATTAAAACCTTTGGATATTGTAGAGCTGGATAGTGTCTAGTAGCATATGCCTTAACAACACTCTTCAAAACACAGCAGCACTGAGCACAAACAGAAAAAGATACTAAATTAGGCTTGCACGTTTCAGGCATTTTCTGGTAGGCACTGAGTTTCATATAGAGACTGACCTCAAACTACTAGTCACTTTTCTACATTCAAAATCCTTGATGAGTCATAACCTAAGATGAATTATTTTCATAAGAGATAAGGTTTCGGCTCTCAATTGCTTATTTATCTAATAAGAACCTCACCATGGTGCTCTCCACCTCTGTGACTACAGACATGGTAAGAGCTGGAAGAGAAAAGAGTTGTTCATGGAAGATATGATAAATGCATTACTTATTTTACTTTCATAAGACAGGAAAATGCTTACAACTAAAAAAAAAAACAAGAGAAGATGCAATACTGAGCCAAGTCATAAACTACTTCAGAGAAAGCAGACACAGATAATGGTCAGAATAGGACAAAGAAATTTCAGAACCAGTTCTGAAAATACATGGGTCAATTCATTGGCCAAATTATAACCTGAAAGGAAGGACCTAAACATTGTTAGTGGACTGGGCTGAGCAAAAAACTATAAGAAAAAAGTAGGAAGTTTGATGTTTTCATTCTCACAAAAGCCAGTGTAACAGAATTCTGACTAGCATTCTCTCAGACAGGCCATGGCAAGAAGTGTAGCTTGATTTTCTATCTAGCTAGCAAAGCTAATTGTCATCGTAATTAATAGGCATTTTTTAAATTGCTGCAGTAATCAGGCTGTTCAACAGTGATAATAATGAAGTGCTGATAATGAAACTCGTCCTCTTCTAGTCTTGGATCTCTATAGCACAAAGATTTTGACAGTGTTCTTCAATTTTCCTCTCAGGCTATTGCTTTTACATATGCCACATCCTCTTACACAACTTCCCTGAATATATCCAACACGTAAAAACAATAAAACAAAACAGGATTATTTATAAATCCTCATATTCTCACTTTGCCCTGTTGTCTTTCTACCTAGATTCTTGTTTGTCTGATTTCCCCACATCTAAAGAAAAAGGAAGATTGACATAAAAGCTTCTCTGAAGAGGAACTTCATTAAGCAAAATAGAGTCAAATGCTTTAGAGAATCCACATGATCACATTTGACAGAAAGACTGAAGAAAAAAGATGGTAGTTTCTGAGTACCAGGAATGACTTTGTCCTCCTTGGTTAATGACCAAATGAGAATTACCTATCAGAATAGGCATTGCTTTGTGGCATCTGCACATAGATTTTCAGCTTATCTCTGTCTCTGCCATGAGTACCTTGGTAGGCAATATCTCACCTGCCCACACAGAATCACCAGCATGTCCTTCCAATCCACTCCCTGTAAGGAGATATCCTGCTAAAGGGAAATGGATTCCCATGTCCCTGTGAGTTCTATGTGATTTATGGTCTTGAAAAGTTAAAATAGAAGTAGCTAGTTCTGAAGAATAAAGTTTCATGCAATCTACCCAAACCTTTGTAAGGCTGTTGGGTTTGTGGTTATTTGTCACTCTTCAGTAAAATGCTAAGAGCAGAGTTTCATCATTCTTTCAACAAAAAGCATCTTTGTCAACTAGGAACATTTAACACGTCCTTTTTAATCAAGATGATTGCTAGGTGGCATTGGTCTAATAGGAGAAGAGTCTATGAAAACAGGAAATACAGATAGCTTTGCATTTGTTCAAAACTGTTGCATGCATCCCAGACAAACTCTGTTTAGTTCCTTCAGGCCTCACTGTTTGCAATGCTCTACAGAATTTCTACTCACTCATCTCCTCTTCTGACCCTCCTCTCAATTCACTAGCCGCAAAAATTACTTCAAATTAATCTTCATGAGATAATTCAGAGACATTTTGGAAAAATCCAAATGGTGTACCTAAGGATCTCAGAATCCAGGTGGCTCTAAAACGGAATGAATGGAACAGCTCACCTATCAAACCTATTTATTGAGGTTTGCACCTGCAAGCAAACAGCAGCAATTTACATCAGATTCTCTCAATCTCTGTTAAGACTAGAACATTTTTTGTAAGTGGAAGGCTAAGCAATCCCTAGGACAAGGGGACTAGTTGCTAGAGTAGACACTTTTCAACTGCATATTTGAAGTAAGGATGTCAGTGAAAAAAGTGAGGATAATGAGCCAAGAATATTCTAAAAGCAGTATTTGCTCTTCAGATGCATGCAGATAAGCCCCAGGGCCATTGTCCCTGTTTATATGAAAAACAGAATGGTTGGGATCTCCTTAACAGAGTCCTTTTATGGTCCTCACAGTGGATAATTACATAAGCTGTATACTGTACTACTGCATTTTTAATATGGGACAGACTGTCACCGCCATCCTTTTAGGCAACAGACTACAATCCCCAGGCAAGGTACAACTTTCTGCAGACATTGCGAAACAAGCTAACTTGGAAACTGCTGCGTAGTGCCTAAAGGAAGATAATTCTTACAGCTTGCTTCACGTGTCTGGTAGGAACACAGCTGAAACTTGGGAGCAGCCAAAAGCTTCTGATTTGATGCTTGCTGTTACCTTACCTCTTTGCTTTATGCTTATGGATTAACAAGGCAGCAGGGTTTAAAATCATACCCTGCTTCTTTTCCATGCCTTTGAGAACTATGATTTTGATACTTTGGGTTTTGACGAGACAGACAAATGCTTGATATTTTAACTCCAAAACTTTATCTCTGCATAATCTAGAGTGTGAATTTCTAGTAGGTCAGCTGGTATACGTTATGCAACTCTTACCCCATATTTAAAATGATTTAAGGAATTTTACACTCACCAAGGAGGTCTAAACTATCTGAGATTTACCTGTACAGGTGGGCTTTGCAGCAGAGCAGCTAATGTACTGTAAGCTTATACCCTAGATTATCTCTTAGTAATTTAAACAAACAAATAATTACTCACTAATGCCAGAATATTACAGTATTTGTCTTATCATCCATCATCTGTTACTCTATCAATGATGTTGAAAAAAAAACCCTACAACCATTATTACTTGTGGATATCATGGTGGAGATCAACTTCAACCAGTCAAAAGGGATTTCATAATTAATATATCTAGAGGGCTGTGAAAGAATTGTGACACTTCAAGAATCCTAAAATGATGTGCATAGGAAAGGAAGGTTAGAGAATGTATATACAGGTGGTGAGGTGCTCTCTTTCTACATATAAATGGTACCTGAAGAGCTGAAGATGATATAAATGGATTAGGACTGCTGTTGATACCTTTGACATTGCTTTGTTTGGAGATTTTAGCTTGCCATGATGTTATAACAATAAATCAGAATGACTCTGTTTAGCCTAGTTACCTTCTCTTGCAAGGCAAATCTGTGCTAACCATCTCTACACAGGGCAGAACGGAGCAAAGCATCAACATAAGGATAGATGATTTAATACAAACTGTGTAGTCTGGTAGGAACTTCCAGGATCCAGAGCTGCATTTTTCACTTTCAGCACGACAGAGAATATACTGCCCTGTCTACAAGCACTCATTTAACTTGTATTATGGAGAGCCAATATCAGAACAAGCTGTGAACCACAGTTTTCAATTCACAGCATTTACAAAGTGATGTAACATGAATCCCACTTGCACTTCAGCTTCACAAGAAACAAGAATTCTTCATATATTGTCTGCTTTTAGGGCAACAAAATATTTTAGATCATGACTGTCCTCTACATACACATCACATGCTAGAAGAAACTGTATGGATCTTAACATATGCACTAAGTGCCCTACAACATGCTACTCCAAGAGGATGCTCTGTAACCAAGCAATAAGCTATAATGGCAAAACACGTGTTGTAAAAAGGTGAAAGAGTGAAGGTGACAAGAAACAGAGTGAGAGACAGATTTTCTCCATAAGTACTTTCACTTGAAAAGATCCAAAGATCTGAGGACATATCAACACAGAGTAGTATTGATCAAGACATCAATTATTCTTCTATGGTTTTTATTCCTGAATTCCCTTATGTTGTTCCCCACACCCAGCCCAAGGAAGGAGATAGTAAAAAGACACTATGAGGGAATCAACAGCCATATAGTCACTAAGCCTACATAGCTGGATGCTAGGGAAGAAAGGGAGTAGTGGTACAAGCCAGACAGGGACAGCTCAACAAGTTTTAAAAGATGCCATTTGGAAATATGATGTTATGATTTTGCTTTCCCATAATATTTTAAACCTTATCTTTGCTTTCAAACTCATTTCCTTAGGTTCATCATTAAGAAACTCTGTTCACAATGGAATTTCACAATCACACAACCTCTGGTCTTCCTTATATAAGTAGGATAAGACATTGTCATTGAGTAATTCTTCACCATATATAACTACTACTCAGTGCTACGTATGTAACATGCAAAGGAATGTTTATGATTTGAATAGAAACAGTTCAGCAAAGCTGGACACCAGTGAGATCCTGAGACATTTAATTAGAAACAATGTTTTGAAGAGAATACAAAGTCACCGGGCCATTAGGGAATCGCAAGTTCAAAAGCATGTCTATCATGATGGAGGTGGGGGACGTTATAGCCCACTTAGCCCCTGTAGTTTACTGGTACCCAGATAAAGAGAGCTAAATTATAACACCCAAGAATCTGTCCGTACTAAAGTTTATTCCTCGCAGGGTGAATTAAACCTCATGAGCCTCTTGTTGCCACAGCTGGAGCACTTCAGATCATGAACTGTTTTGTTCCAAGCTAATTTAGGTACTACATACTACAATGCCTTCTGGCATAAGTTATGAAACACAGATAATAATAACAATCATATACTCTCAGCCTGTGCACAGCACTTAGTGAAAATGTCAGCAGTTACTATAGATATAAAGCAAACTCCACGCGTGAGAAGTGCTTCCGTCACAGCCTACAGCAGTAAGAGTGTAATGTGGCTCACCTGCAAGCAATACCTAGGGACATGATTAAAATGGTGCAAATCATAGTCAGCATTAGGGCAGGCTAATCTAACATACTCATATCCTCACAGCAGGACCACTGTATTCCTACTTTCAGAGTATCTGATGGATGTCAGTGTTGCATGAACACTAATAAATGATCATGACTAAATACATACGTGTTTTGGTGACTGATTCAAACTAAGGCTATATACTGGAATTGAATGTTATATGATGACATATAATTACCTTAGAACATTTCTTTGCAAAAGGCATCTATATCCTTGGCCATTATACAATGGAGTACTGGAAGCCCTGTGAGGACTTCTGTTATGGTTCTATACAACCTCTGTTTCTTTACACTGTGTTTTCATACCATGTCCACTCTATATCACTTGAGAAAGATTTTCTAAACATTATCACAAAATATAATGTTAACTTTACCACTCTTTATCATCTCCTGTTGTTTTGTACCTGTTTCCCCTTCACTATTCCTTTAATAAGGGATGTGTGTGTCTTGGAAACTCAGCAAAGGAACTTAATAGAAAGAGCTCAAGGTAGAAGTATAGTGTATTCAACTCTGTTGAATGTTTCTTTTACCACAACAAGATATCTCTATTTAAAGAATGTGGCAACTGTTTAACTTTGTAAGCATCAGTACAGGCCAACCTTGAGTGGAAATCAAAGACAACATCTTAGGTTTGTAATATTTAATTCCCCAGATATGAACTTGGTCGGCAGACCCAGATTTGAACATTTTTACTTAAAAAATATAGCTAAATTTTACTACTTAGAGTCCAGCGAGTACTACATTTAACAGCTCATCTAACCGAAAGCTATTATTCTTTGTTATCTCAGTGATCTCAAGTGATCTCAGTATTTCGCCATAAAAGACAGGAATACAGAATTCTAGCAGGTTAAAATATAAAATAAATGGGAATATATCAGAGTACATTGTCATTTAGAATACATGTTTGCTAACCTACCTCAAAGCTTCTAATTTTTCATTCATCTTCCCATCTTTAGATCTTTACAAACCTCTCCAGAAAAAGTTCTGTGAGCATGTTTATTCTGCTGTTTGTCAGAGAAATTGCCCACAGTCATTAAGAGATGGGGTTAAAGAGATAACATTGACAACATGACATTTGAAATTAGACAAGAATTGTAAATCTGAACTATACTGTGAAAGAAATGGGCATTGCAGATATAGGAAGCATGGACAGGATGGACAAATAATTAATAATTAATTAGGATAATAATGAAATCATCCTAAGTGACCCAGACCATTTAATTGTCAGTGGAATTCCTGGTATTTATGGTATTAGCAGAAATAAAACTACTGATGAAATTAGCTGATCATTTTTGATTAACCAGACATGGCATCACTGAACTACTGAAATAATCTGTAAATAGTTCTTAAAATTGATATTAAAAAGTTATGTCAGATAAAACGCACCAGTGCTATGCCTGCCACAGTGTTCTAAGTGTTTTCTGTAATAAGCAAGGAAATTCATGGTTTAATTTAGTAGTGTAACATGCCCTGAGGGGAGCAAAAATATTTTCAACAAAGAGAAAACATCTGCAAAGACACTTATAAAGCCATGTGATAAACAGACTCATGTACTCATGAAGTTAGAATAACATTCTTTTCTGGTGAATTAACAAAGCTACCATATATCATAACTTAATTAATCTGAGTTTCAGGATTTATTTATGTGTTTGTTCTGTTTTGTTTTGCTTTTGTGTATCAATCCTTCTCAGTGATATAACATAATTCAGTATTACGGTTCAAAAAGTAGCTAGGTAATTTTTTGATTTCCAATACAAGTCAACTAAGCTTTGTTAAACTACTAGTTCTGTGTAGCATTTTTTAATCAAAGGTTTTCAAAGGTTATTGTGAGGATAATCTAGGCAGTCAGAGGACTGAAGAGCTACAATTTTTTTTTTTAATTTTCTTATGTAAGTATGATGGCTGAGATCCAGTTCTCCTATTCTGAAAGCTAGTCTGAGTCAACAACACAGGAGACATTTTGGAGAAGTTACAACAAACTAAAAATGTGAATTTCTCTTGCTGCCTTTTTTGCCTTACAAAAAGTTTCTGTTTTGAAAAATCTTTCATTGAAAATTATTTCAGAAAATGACTTGTGAAAACAGAATAACTAACGGAACATAATGTTTTTCCTTTGACCTTTTTGGATATCAAATATGCTGTCACAAGGCTACTAGCTAAGCAACAACTAACAGAGTCATAAATGTTTGCAGAGATAGCATTTAGGATTGTAGATGGGATAATAACTAGAAGAATTTAATAAAAGTAATATAGATGATTTTTAGTCTGAAAAATCAAGAAAAAATTCTTACATTTTTGGACTTCTGCTAAGAGATGCTTTCTCAAGGAAACGAGTGTAACTCTCATCCTGGTACATTTAAAACTCAAAATTTGAACTCCAAGTAAATGTAAAGCACAGTCTTGCGCTGGCAGAGAGATGCACTGTATAGCCCTAAGAAGTATCACTCTGTCTTTCATGATAGAGTTTACTGAATGTGAACTCCCACTCATCTCCCAGGTTTAACAGTGAATTGGAATCATCTGTTACGTAATCACTAGTTATTTTAGTCACATTGCTTGTTCAGTCATGTTTTAGTCATATCATAGCCTTGGTGAACATAAATCACTTCACAGGTAAATAAGATAAAGTTTATTGGATGAGTAGCATCTTCCACAAGATCAGCTGATGTAGCTGGAAAAAAAGACAAGTTTAGAGCAGACAGTTACTTACTGAGGTTTGAAACTGACACAGCAATAAGTTTAACTTAATTAATTTAAACTAATTTAAACTAATTAATTTTTAAAATTAGACAATTTGAAAGAAAAAGGTGGCTCCCCTGTGGCAAGGGAGAACCAATGAGGTTATTAATAGTGCAAAGAATGACAGGAAGAAACAGTACTGCTGCTGGTAATAGAGGTCCTTGTGAAAGACAAACAGAGAATGATGTGGAAATAATTAATTAAAGACATTCAAAACAATTAAACATATTTAAATAACCATCATGGAATTCAAGTGTCATCAGAAACAAAAAATGATTCCTCTTTCCAAAAAACATCACAAGAAATAACTTCCTTGGTAATTTTATTCCAGAGAAAAAAGTGAAATATTAACACTGAAGAACTGTACAGCAACCGAGCCCTCAAACCACTCAGTAAATCATTTAACAGATTTTGGCAGATAATATCAGGAAACGTTTAAAAAAAGTCTCTCCTCCATGAAGACACAAATCACTAAATTATGAGTCTGAGCCACATATCAAAAGTTCTTTGTATTAGCTTTATTTATTAGAAAGGTAAAATCTTCCAAATCTATCTGATTAAACTTCAGTTGTTCAAACTTTTCGTAGATCTTTGAATTTACATCTTGCAATCTTCTTGTTTTCTTAGTTATTTTTCCCAAAGTTAAATCGTTGATCATATACCCAGCTAAAGGACCTAGCATATAAATCCAAGTTGCAGCAGGAACTGGCATAAGTGATTCATTAGGTAATCTCTGACCCTGCACTCAATCATTGTCACAGTGTGACAATTCTACTGAAAACCTATTTCATAAAGCAGCATCCTTCCAATGAGACAATTATTCTTGTCATAACAAGTTCCATAATTTTGAATGAGTTTTTGGAAGAGTAGAGATGTTCATTCCAATGTCAAGAGATGCATCTCTTCTAAAGATTTAATTTTTGCCTTTCAAAGCTTTTCACTGGAGTATCAGCTAGATATTGCTCTTTAATTCTTGACCTAACAAGTCATGCTGCTGCCATACAGCAGTCAGTTCCACCCAAAAGTAGGGGCAAAAAACCTCCAGTCCTTTGTAAGTGATTTCCTAAATATATTTTGGGATGAAAAGTACACCTAAAATGTAAAATAAATACACACCTTAAACAAAGGAAAAGTAAAAAGAAGGGTAACATTTTCTCAACTGCTTCCAGTATGTACAATTAGTATGTTACAACCATAACTAAAATCCTAGTTCTGTTTTCAAAGAGTGAAGTCATATCAAAACTACTTCAAAAAGTCCTTTTGCACTATGACTAAAAGCTGCATAATGGATTCTTTTCAGCAAACAATATATATACAGAACTTGCAGATTATTTGAGCGGTGTGCCTCAAATGTTTAGAGACAGGGAGATTTATGGTCTAAAACTTATAAAAGTCAGTGGAAATAACACTTGTCCCCACTGGGCTTTGAATCAGGGCCTACCGATTCCATCTATTCTGTGATGTAATTTACATATATTTTGAAACAGAGGTATTCTTCATGGTAAATTTAACTTTTATTACTTTGCACAGGTAGTATTTGCCAGTGCTGAACTCACCAGTGTTATGAAGAGCAGATTTGCTAAAGCCATTTCATATTCTCTGTTTCTGAACATGTTCAGTACTAAACAGTGCTGCGTAAGACAGAAGAACAAGAAGCACCAAAGAGCAGCAAGGTCAGGAAGGATACTTGTCAGACATGTCACACATTGTTTCCCTTATGTACTCATGTTATAATGTGAATTCTAAATGTATTTATATTCTGTTGCTATAAATTAATTACATTTAACTGACACGAAAAGTTGAAGTTTTTCCTGTTCTGTAACGGTGTGAAGAACTGAGAGACAGAGCTACAGACTATCTCAGCTCAGCCTTTACTGAGTTATGAGGGGAAGTTGGTATACATCCATGCTTTTAATTTCTTAATACAGTTTTAACTGTTCTAGAGTTCTGGACTGTAATACAGTCTAGACTAGCAGAAGAACTACACTTCTGCTTTAACTTCAGATGGATATGGATAATGTTTTCATATCACTGCAGCAATAAAAGATTTGGTAAAAGAAAGTCTGTGCCACCAAAACAGTTAATATTACTGCCCTTGTATATTTTAATGCCAATGCCTCTTTCCATATCCCTAAGCACAGGCAAGAAAATGACATCAAATCTCAAAAGGGCAAGGATTAAATGGAGAGCTAAAGAAAATGGGTACTGCATCCCCTTTTGTACCTGAAAGAGTTCAGAGAGCAGATACAGAGTAGTTTAACACTGTATTAGTTTCTGTGGCTCTTCTCTTTCCACAGAGCTTTTCTCAGGCAGCCATTGGTCCATTGTTAAAATTATTCCACTGTAACCACATTATAAAGGCATAAGCAAGAGCTGCCAGAAATTGAGGATTTTCAAAGAGGCTCTGGGCTTCTGAACAATGGGTTCTAGTCTTCTACAGCCCTAGGGGAAATCTGTGAGTAGGCGTTATTATATGGGAAGACAAAATCCACAAAGAACAATTATTCAATGAGACAAAATTTCAGATCTTAAAAGCTGGTACATCTGAGCTAGTGAATGCTTTTTGAGGATACATATCTCTAGGCTTTGCTTAGATATGATAAACTTCTCTGAGAGATAGCTTAGCTATGATATTTATTATGGTAATTATTTGTTTTACAAAAATCAAACTTGATATAACTTGATTTAAAAGAGTTCTTGCTACAAGTATAGACTATATGTTCATATTATTTAATATGCTGTATATAAATACTATTTTCCATGCTGAAAGCAGATCAGATGTACAGCAAGGCTTCTGTAAAGCACTAGAGATATACCTCAACAACTTAATTCTTCTCTTTTTTCCCGTCCAATTCTTCACTGAAATGATCTTGCATATCTCCCTCCTATTTGTCATCATTCTTGTCTTCTGTATACACTTTCAGCTTGTACATCTCTACATAACTGAGTCAATTGGCAACGAATCCATACCTATCCAGTAATTCGGCAGTACTGGACAGTCGCATTTTATAAGCTTCTGGAAAGCTTTGGGTTTTTGATTACCCCACCGTTCACCAAAGGCCTACATTTCCTTTCGTATTAATTATCTAACTGTAACTTGTTGGATAGGTTTCCAACTGGCAGAGTAAGTTCATATTGCAAAAATCACCTTCAAATTCGTGGCTGGTAGTTTGCATACAATACATGCTGGAATAGACAGTATCTGTGTGGTGAAAATAGTTCATTCATTTGGCACAAAAGAAATGATAACACCATTCATCAGAAAAACAGACAGATGGCATTAGGATTGTCTCAGCAGGGGTTCATATTCTTTATTGTCTCTCTCAACTAAAGTTGTCTTGTTTATTTTTCACAATGATTCATCTGGTGCTGCCTAGCGGGCAATACAGTGCTAGAGGCCTACTGGGCACAAAGAATAAAGGCTAGCAGGCATTCCAGTACTTCTCTAATGTCCAATTTTTTGCTTTGAGTAAAAGCTAACATATTTCTAAATACATTCTTGTCTGTTCTGACTTTCTCTCCTCAAATCTCTGAAAGTCATTTTATTCTGCTGTTGTCTGGAAACATTTTATGCTTCTGTTTGAACATCAGTTCATAAATATTTTTCAAAAGCAGGATTATTGTGAAGACATTTCTTGGACTCACTATGTCTACTCTCTTGCTTTGTGTACATTCAGTATGTGATTAGGAAAACCTATGAGACTGACTGGTGGACGGACTCACAAATTCTGTTTAATCAGTACTCACTGGATTTATCCAGTCATTTTCAGCATTCAAACAATATTCCACCAAGGCAATATTTTCCTTTTCTAATTCTAGATACCTAAAGATCTGCCTAAGCCAAATAGAATTATTCAATGGTATTATGTCTCTTACAAAGTCTATAAATGTGACAGTCTTGTTTCAAACCTGAAATGAAAACGTAATGCAATACAAATTGCAAAAAACTAAGCATGGGATAAATAAGAGTAGATAAGCAAGAAAAATAACATTAGGGAACCCAATTTTCATTCTGGAGGCTATCTTAGAAAAACAACTCTTTAAAAGATTATCACACATAAAAAGACTCTATCAAACCATACAAATAAATCTGTTTTACTTAAGATGAGTTCACTTTGGAAGCTGTTGATTACCACTTGCACTGCTAGACTAAACAGGAGGAAAATTCTACAAAAAAAACAAACAAACAAACAAACAAACAAAAAGAAACCCTTATAGAGACTTCCTCCCAGCTACTTCCAACCAGAGATTTTCTTCCTAAAACAAAAATACTAATAATATTCCTTTAATATACTGCATCTCCAAGGCATACAACTATATAATCTACCTACCAATCCTCCTCCCCCGACACTGCAGTGTTTGAACATCAAACACAAACATACAACATTTGTCACATTTAAGATGGAATCTGAGCCACAAAGATTAACTGGCTTGCCCTAGACAATACAGAAGAGCTACAAGGAAAGCAGAAATAAAACTAATTTCTCGCAAGCCCCTGTTTTAACCACAAGATTGTCCCATTTAGGAATTCACTGCAATACTTTCTTTGATACAGCTTTTTTTTCTTTTTCAAGAAAAGCTCTAACATAAGAGTAAACACTACTCTGATTTTGTTGAAGTGCTTTCAGATTTATGTTCATCTAAATGTGAACAGAAGTTGCCCTATAAGTTTTAGAAATACTTGGCTAGACACCAAACATGGCACTTATGTAAGGCTGTATAATCACCTGACACTTGTAGCTGCCTTGCTGATTTTTCAAGAATTTTAATCCTCTTTTCCTGAAACTATCCCTTTAGTGAGCAAATAGGTTTAGGCTATTACTTATATACTTTCTTCAAAGACAATCAAACAGTTTCATATTTCAAAGAGGAGAATAACACTATCTGCTCTCAAACATCAGAAATCAAAAAATATTTCGTTGTACAGCAAAGCACCAAGTGTGAATTCTCATATAAGAGGGCCCATTTCTAGACTGAGCACTCCCAGACTGCTTCTACTCTTTAATAGCCTTTCTACAGAAGCATAATGAAGCGTCACAGCTCCTCCTTCCTGCCAAAGAGAGGGATTAGCATACCAGCAAGGCAGGCATGTGGCTGGTGCATGGCAATTACTTGAGTGTGCAAAGAGCAACCAGAGACAGATACTTACAACCTGCTGGCTGGAGGAAAAAGTAACTTGCTTCCTATTATCACAGGCTATGTTTTTATAGAATGTTTAAGTATATAACTAGCTCAGTCAATTTGCTTTAGTTCACCTTTTATGCCAGATATAAAATTTAATGGGTCAAATCCCTACCTCCCGTGAAGTCAATGGAAGCTTTAACTACAGACTTCAAAGAAACCAAAATCTGTCTATATTACTCAAAATATTTCTAATTAGTAACTGCACAACTGGGGCTATTCATTAATAATGACTTTCATGTGTGGTTTTTGAATGTGTAATTTACATTTACATCCTTTGTAATAATTAAGGGTCCCTAAAGTGACAACACGATGTATTAAGAAGTCCCTGAACCAGAAGTTATGGGAAGCCAGAACAATATTTTGTGGAATTACCACTTTCCTTGCAGTCTTCCACTTCACAAAGGATGACTGCATGTTCTTCTTAGAACAATGGAATCACAGAACCGTTGAGGTCAGAAGGGACCACTGGAGATCATTCAGTCTGAATCCCTGCCCAGAGGAGGATCAACTACAGGGCCATGTCCAGTCAGGTTTTGAATATCTCCAAGGATGGAGACTCCACAACCTCTCTGGGCAACCTGTTTCAGCATTTGACTACCCTCACAGTAAAAACAAAAACCCAAAAATTCTTATGTTTACAGGGAACTTCCTGTACGTCAATCTGTGCCCATTGCCTCTTATCCTGTCACTTCTTTGCAGTGGCATCACCTTGTGGTTGTATGTATAGTGGGGGAATATTTGGAGAAATTCTCCACTATTGCAAAATCACCAGTGTAACTCCACTTAAGCTATACAAAAGGTCATTAAAAAGGTCATTCACTGTAAGCCACCAGTGTGTCAAAGCAAATTCCCACTCTGCCCCCACATAAACATTTCACATTACTACTCCTGCAAGTAGTCTTTCCTTCAAAAACAGCACTACCTTATAATACTTTTGTACCTTCTGAGATTTCAGGAACCAGAAAGGACTTGCCATAGCAAACGGGTGGAGGTTGGAAATGGGCTGTGTCTAGAAAGCAAATTTCCTAGAAAACAAGTTTTACTGATGATGCTGCTACCGAAGTATAATAGGAGAAAAGGAAGAGGAAAGCATGGAGTTAGTGGTGGCTAATGCCTGGAGGAGCCACCAACAACTCCCCTAGCAGCTGTCATTTTGCACTTCCCAACTCCTTCCTCCTGTAGTTAGCAAAGCAGTGGCAGGAGGGGGCTATGGGCTGCACATGCTGCTGCAGCTCTGGCAGGCAGGACAGCAACTGCTCCCCACAGCCTAATGACCTTGGCATCTGCCTACTTCGCCTATGCCCAAGGCCAGTCTTCAGCAGAAATTTCTCTAGTGTAAAATCAACTGGTAGTTTGGGGCTATACCAGGCATTTTGTTGTTCCAGCACTGGTGTAGGTATACCAGTTCAGGTAAGAGTAGAGCAAAAACAAAACAAAGCACAGGGACTTCTACTGCTACCTCATCCTGTTCCAATCTCTCTGACATGACATAACTGGGGGCTGCACACAGATGAAATATGTAAAGAGAAAATGTCAGTTACTCACGAGAAAGTGTGACTGCAGGAATACTTTTCTGTGTGGACATAAATGACTCTATATGCTTGCCTCATGCCTGAAATGCCCACTGTCTCCAACATAAATGATGCTTTGGTGACCTTGAACTCAGCTGCCTTCTGTGGGGATTATACAGCTTAAGTGTGGGAATTGTCCTGTGATACTCATGAATTTCAAATTTTGACAATAAACCAAAAGGAATTAAGTACATACTTGCAGTTATTTATTAAAATTCCTGCCTAATCAAAACAGTTGTGCATAACTGAATGAAAACAATTAAAGAATGAATCTCATGTTCCCTGCTACTAGATAATAGCTTAATTTGCTGTTGTTTCAATAACTACACTTTTCAACTGAAAACTGGATCTCATCTATAAAAAAATGCAGTTTTTAAAACTTCACTGCTGAACATACCATACTGAATAATTATTTGAAAGGCTAACAACAGTCTCCGTATTTGTCTTTATCTTCTCATTCCTAAAAATGCAGGTTTTTTAGACCCAAACATACATTGCTTCTGGGATACAGGATGTCTGATGGGAAGACATTAGAAAATTGCTTAAAATCTTAGGTAGTCAGTTTCATGAAAATAGAGCTGACTTCAGCTTTTTGCTTGAGGGATTTTTTGACAAATAATGTAGTTTGTCAACTGTCAATTTTCTAGTAGGAAAACTAGAGATAATTTCAAACTACGATATTTTGTTTTCTCCATCTGATCCGAAACATTCTGTTTTGAACTAGTTTATTAAACACAGAATATATCTCCCTGTCAGCACATTTCCCAAATTAAGCAGGAATTCAAACTTCCACTCCTTCTAAAGGCCAAGCCTGCAGGAAAACAACATCTGCCTGGAGATCTGTGAATTTTCCTTTGCATCATGGGAAGTATTCTCTGGCCAGAGAATCTGGCTTGTACAGCAGAATAGTCACATCAAGCCCTTCTAAAATTCCCATGAGGTACTGACCCAAAATGGAAAATACTTAGAGATGAATCTCCATGAAATAAAGCATGTTAGGTCAGTTGTTAAAAAAAAGTGAAATCCAGTTTTAGAGATGTGGGGTTTTGTGACTGTCTCTATGCATCACCACCGAGAGGGGAAAAATTAAAATGTTAACTTTTATTCTATTTGGAATGAAAGCAAAAAGCGCACCTTTGCATTTTGCTTTAGAAAAAAAATACAAATTTCACTCAGCACTACCTGCCATCTTCCACAAGTAACAGTGGAATTTCTGATATGTATCTTGGAACTTGCTTCACAACTAATTTTTAATTGCTTTTGAGCATCTTCAGAGACTTCTTCCACAAGGCCTACTTCTAAGTCCAAAGGCCAAGTAGGATCTTGTAGTTCCACTACCTGTATGAGAAATAGCAGTGACTTCTCAAAGCAATATGTATGTTTTCATAGGGTTCTGCTGGTCTTTGAAGAAGCTCTTCAAGTCTCCCCAGTTTGTGATATTGGGCAAAGCAGGAATACAGGCATGCACAGGTAAGGCTTACAAATGAAACTAATGCTGCTGTCCTTGGAGGGAAGCTCATGCAGGTTATAAACAGTGCTTTTCTTTCCTTCAATCTGTGTTATGCCAAATGAAAAATCTAGGCAACCTTCAGAATTCCTCTCATTTAAACTAGTTAACGATCAAAATTGTTATGAAGAATGATAACAGAAATTTTCACACAAATTTTACAAACATGTTCTATTTATATTACAAAACACTCAACAGCCCTGGCCCTGAAGAAAAAAATGATACCTCTGTGTGGGGTGGGCAAGCAGAAAGCCCAGTCCATTTAGATTTAGGCATTTAAAAATCTTTAGTACCTTTCTTCCTTAATTTTATTGCTGTAGAACAAATCATGTACCTCTTGTACTCTTTAATACAAAGCTGGGAACACAGGATGTGATTTGAAGGTGTACCATACAGTGCCATATAGATAGATGAGCAAGGCCTACCCTTTATTTAGAGTAGTAGAAGCAGTGTGGCCATATTAGTTCGGTGTTTTGCCCAGCCTACTTTGCAGCACAGTTCACTAAAGGGAAGCACTATAATAAAGTTACACTGCATTAATTACCCAAGCTAGCAAATATTGTACAGAACAGAGAGACTCAAAAAGTAAAATGTACAGCTTATTTTTCAGATATTATCTACTATGATAGATGATAAATTGCAGTATGTTACAAAAATAACAACCTATCTGTATTTACATAAATACTGTATGTAGGACACTTAGGTAGTTACAGTATAACTACATCTGATTTGAAGCATTTTTTCTGTAATGACTGTAATGATCTAACCTAACTGGAATTCAGAGAAAAGTAAATGGGAAATAGATCCAGCATATCAACAAATCCCTCCAAAATGGCAAGATGAACTGTTCACTTTAAGGATCATGATTTTCTTATTAGAGGTACGAATGTGAAGATCAATAGACTATCAAAAAATTACGTGATTAAAAAGCTACTTTCACGTGCATGGGCTTATCACAGAGACAAAATCTGCTCCTCTGATCTTAAAGAGTTAATCTAAGAAAAATATATAAATCCAAATTTATGCAACTATATCAGTTCCTTTGGAATTTTTAAAGATTTGCAATGTAATCATTAACTATCTAGAAACTCAGTGATATATCTAGCACAAGCAGTGCTGACATACACTGTCTAGCTGTAATCGAAGGTTCTCTACAATTGTGAGCAACTGTACTATATCCTATTCTAGCCTTAAGTCTAGTATAGCCATAAGATATAAAAAACATGAAATCTTTTTTCCCCCATTTACCATGGTAATTAGGTTGCAAAGTATCTTCTGATTTCTCTATGCATTTCTAAAAGTCAATTTGAACTGACTGAAATTCTGAATTTAATTCCACATTTATTATTGACTGCTCAAAAAAGAGAATTTTTTTTCAAAAAGCTGGATATCAAGATTAACAAGCTTGTCACTTTCCTTCTCTTGCATTTTAAGATTGGTTTTCAAAATAGAGGCATACTTCTGATGCAAACAGGATGTAGTGACTATAAGGTGTTCCTTTTTAATTGTATAAGAGTGAACAGCAATAACTACTAGAAGCCATTAATTATATTTAAAACTTAACATATTTCAATATAATATATCTCAGGGAATGATCATGAGCAGATGCAAAATATCCAACTTGACAGCAAGGAATGTATGAGACTATATATAGCTAGAAACATATGAGAAAATATTAGAGAATATATAAATATATATCAGAATAAATTGTTGTATAAACATCACATTGTAATACAGAACACATATATTCCAATCATTATCTTCCATTTTTGCTCTGTGTTCTCTGAAAAATAACCAGCTTGTCCTTTTTCTTTAACGTGAAACCATCATCACCCAGAAAAAAGAAATATTTTCTCTAGACGAATATTCTGATGAACTGAAAAAATGTTGACTCTTCATTATTTTTCTGCAGGCTTTCTTACAGAGAAATATTTTATCAAAGAAATTCTTTTTTTAATGAAAGCTTTTTTGGTACTTCTTCAGGTACCATCTGCTTTTTATTTTGTTATTCAGTTACAGTCCTACACTAAAAGCTTTAGCTTCAAGAATAAATATAACTGATTGTTCAGAGCTCTAAATCTCTTTAAATTTAGTATTTCAAGCTGTAAGTGCATTACTATTTGAATAATTACAAAGGATATTAATAAAGAGCAAACATATATTTTTCCACTGAATATTTAGCTATTTGATAAATCTGTTGATTATATGTGACTCTCCTACCGGGCAACAAGGGCAGAATAAAGGAGTCCAATTGGTCCAAGGATTCTCTTCCTAAAGAGAAGACAAATATGACTCATGTCATATCTAGAGCTAAAATACTTTTCTAAACTTGAGAAGCTTAAAATGAAATCTCCTTTATAACATTTATAAGTTTGTTCTCCTGCACATGCAGAATCATTCAGCTATCCTTTGCAATATACAACCGTATACGATCATATATGAGAAAAGAAAAAATAAAATTAACATGAAAACAAGACAATGAATGACTCATTGATGTTTCCAGAATAGTCAATGTACTTCCACAATTCCAAAGGATAAATGTTGGGTTTACTGAACTCTACTCATTAAAGGCATTAATATTCCTATTAATAAATCTATATATATCCATACATATCCAAACATATCCATATTAAGTGTGACAACTGTGCAGCATTTTAGAAAGGGTTACATTCAGTCCTGGTACAGGCAATGGAATGAGTTACCTGGGCACATAAAAATGATGTGATTGCAAACCCTGTTCTTTAGCAATCTGCATCCCCCTTCCCATCAAAGAATCTAGAACCCCATATAAAATGCCCAGGTTTGCTATACAGTATGTATAAGGAGTTTTGGTACCATCCTGAGGCATCAGTTATCTGATGCTAGTCCACAGGAAATGCAACAGACAAGAGTGTTGTTGCAAATCGTTAGAAACTTGCTCAGGCCAAGACACAGACCCTCAGTGTACTTGCAATTCACAGCCCAGAAACTTCTTCTAATAGCAGGATCCAATTACCCTTCTGTTAAAAAATGGAGCAAGGCTTGCTGTTTTCTTTTTAATCACAGCCAGGGTAACAGAAGGAAGTGAGAAAACAAACACCTGGCATATAGCAACGTACTGCTGCTGTATCCCCATTAACGCAAAAAGGTTCAAATAAATATATGGCAGAAATGTGGTCCTACCCACCAAAAGACAGGGTTATTGAAAACAAAGGCAGCTCTGCTCCTTTTCTGTTAAAGTTGTGCCACTGAAGCAAACAATTCAAAGTCTACAGGGATAGAAACAGCGTGTGATATTTACCCCACGGAATAGGGCATTCAGCAGGGAGCAACACATCCTCATCTCTAACTCACACTCCTGGGACTACCTAAATTCATGCAGTCACTCTTTAAAATAAAATAATTGGAGGGAGAAGACAGTGGTTTGAACACTCTCAGGCAGAACCAAACTGAATCTTTCACCTCTTATGTCAGCAATCTAACAGCTAGGCTGTTAAATAAAAGGTTATGCAACCTCCCCATCTTTCAGCCACATGTTAATAGAAAGCAGCCACACCAAACTTCAGGAATCTCTGAACAGCAGTGTGTGAATGTGCTTGGTGGGTCCTGAGAATACTGACAAAATTGAGCCACTTGGGCACTTAATCTGAGGATTGCAATTGGCTGAATTAGAGACAAGTGCTAAACTGCTTTAGCTGATGTGTACTGAATATGTGGAGAAGCAGACTTCTTGACAGTCTAGAGACATAAATTAAAATCAAGGAAGTGTTTTGTGATTTTAGGCATCTCCTGGCTTAGGTAGCAGCCGTGTGAGATTTCTTAGATCGCATTTTTGGACTTTTGCTCCTGAATTCTCCCTAAATCCTGCTTTAGGCAGTTAAGTCCTTTATTGGATCTAGCCAAGAATCTCTCCCTCTCTCTCCCTCCCCCTCTCTCCCTCTCCCTCCCTCTCCCTCTCTCCCCCTCCCTCTGTCTTTACTCTATCTGGTAAGTATTTTAGATCCTATTATGTTTTGCCTCCCTTTTATTTTTAATGAGATCCTTATCACTCTAACATGTACTTAACAATTTATCCTATGTGTAATTGCTTTTTTATATTCACTAGTTTATACATAATTACTAAGTGTGGTTAAATAATTTACTAAGGGCCTTATTTCAGAAGTACTGAGGACCCACAGCTCCAATTTACTCAAAAAGAATTAAGATCCTTTGAAAAACTCATAATGCAGTGCTGTACAGATACACCAGAGATACTGGTTCCAGTCCAGCCCCTTTCTGCCCATATTAACTAACTTTTAGAAAACAGCTGCAAAGGCAACTTTGTGGCATCTGTATCTAAACAAATTTGTTCAAAGCCAACTTTTACCTAACACCACATTTCACTATGTAGATATATTCTTAGTTCACTGTGTTAATTCTTCCTCTAGAACAGGGCTCTACATTGTTTGCAATCTACTTTCCAATCATTTTTGCTACTAAGACTTCTATAAAATTAAAATGGTTAGTGAACTGTTTCCACAACAGTAATGTCTGTTTGTTCTAGTCTTAGACTACTGCAGTTTATTCATCTTTTCAATACGAAAGAAGCACTTTGGAATATAGTCAGTGCTCAGAACAAGGCAGTTTTTGACAAAACGCCAGACAGCCACTTTTTCATTATAATAGCAAACAGTTGCCAGCTTTTATTTTGCTTTCTGTTTGGTTGTTGTTTCTTCTTTTTAAATAAATCACTGCATGCTGGGCAACTCTGTGCAAGGTTTGTCTGCCATCAATGATATGCTGATGTCTACTTATCTTAGCAGCTATACAGAAGTTACAGCCTACGACTACTGACCAGGTAGCAAGGCAGCTGTTCCCAACTCCAGTGAGGTTCCCTCAACCTCATGTTAAACCTTGCAGTACAGAAAGTTAGTGTGGCCCTATCTAGCCTCAGTGGAAGACAACATTTGAGCATTTTCAAACTCAAGATTATTATTATTTTGTTAATGCCAAACAAGTATCATTACCCACAGTACCATACTCCTCACTTTTTTTCATCCTTCAATTGCTATGCATAACAAAGTAAAAAAATTCACCAAGATTTTCAAACAGTACAGTTCCCTGCCTCCTAGGCAGTACATTAAGATAGTAACAGATTTAACGACCAAAAGCAAATATATATGTGCTGCTTTCCCTCCTTTATACTCCGTATCTCAAAATTTTCTGTAATGCTAGTAACATACGGCATCATGGATTGCATTGATCACTGATAGACTTGCAAAATATACTAAAGAATTACCTACTTAGCTTATTATCATCCCTGACCCTTCTGTCATTGTACATACACTGTGTGGCATGAGAATAAGAGCAGCAAAAGCAACGCATTTGGTATGAGCTTTACAACCACTACATGTCTAGCAGCATTGTCTATTCTGATTATATCCATACCTAAGAATCAACAACTTTTTTTTTTTTAGTAACTGATAATTCAGAAACCACTGGAGCTTGAACTAGAACTTAGATTTGGAAATGTGAACATCCACCCTTCAAATGTTTTAAAAACTAATCTTACTTTTTAGTTATTGAAATAGGAGTGGCTGTAAGTCAATAGGGTTTTTTAAAGCAAAATAATTATGTATTTTAAAAATCTCTTAGTATATAGGATAATTCAGGCTGGAAAGGACCTCAGGAAGTCATCTAGTCCAACCTCCTGCTTAAAGCAGAGCACACTGAATTCCAAGCAACTTGTTTAAGTCTTTGTCCAGCTGGGTCAGGAAACCCTCCAAAGATGGAATTCTACATAATTGTTAAATTTGTTAAGTCTTGACATTTCCACAAAACTTAAATAAATTTAGTATTTGCTTTACTACAGTGATGCTGAGCATTTTTCCATTTAAAAGTGTGCCTGCAGGAGCTATCTCACTGAAACATTAAAGAGTCTACTAAGCAACAAAGAACAAACTGAAACAAAAGAAAACGAAGTTGCTTCTGAGGACTCACTGTTCCTTAGTCAAGGCTGAAGTTACTTAAGCTTCACTCGCTAAGGACTTCAAAAGTTACACAGTTCCATAATTTTTTTTTTAATAAAGCCTGCTAGAGCCTTTTTTTTTACACTTATTTGTGGGATTTTTTTAGAAGAAAAAGTGTAATAGTTTTCCTGTAGAACAAATAGTTCTCTGGAACATCCTGCTTTAAAAGAAAATGAAAATATTAATCTTATTTGCCTTATCTAATCTTTCTCCAATTAATTTTATTTTGTCTTTGCTACACATTCCTTGGCAAAAACTTACAACAGCGGGATAGCTAGCTAGCTACCTTTAAAAAAATAGAGCAAAAATGGCCAAAAAGCCACTACCACATTTCTCTGGAATATAACTACTTTTTTGGATTAACTACTTTTTATTGGGATATATGCAAAGAAAGACTAAAAAATGGGGCTCAGTTCCAGATTTACAGTATGCAGGTATTAATTTTTAGATCCACTGCCTGACACTGCCTGTTTCTTCAGCCTGGGTTAGTTTTGCTTGGTTTCGATTATATTGTTGTTTATTGCTGAAGATCTTGAATTAGGGTAATTTTACATATTTACCTGAAGTAGGGCCAAACATCATTTAAAACAATGCTTTATTGTTATCTCGTGTTTAGTTGAGTTGCAGACACTATTTGTACAAGAAATTGCTTCAAGAAACATCCAATCAGAAGCTTAAAAAGCATAAGAAAGGAATATACTTCTACCTCCCTCTCCTGTGGGGATAAAACTCTGTAGCTATCTTTCTGAATGAGGACTACCATGACTTATGTAAGAAGTTGTAAAGTACTTCTGTACAGTAGGATGGGGAAGGACAGTCCTTCAAGCTTTTCTTAGAATGGCCCATACGTACAGTACAACTGTGGTTTTTTGGGTTTTTTTTTTTTTTTTTTTTTTGAAGTATCACTTAGGTCTGGTCCTCCAGTAGGAAATAACCATTTTTGTTGTGTGTGTGTTCTTTTTTAATGGGGTGATGGCAGAGGGGAAAGTGTATTATCTAAACTAGTAAAAAGTTACATGCCTTCCCCCCCACCTTGCATAACTATCGCAACCCGACAATAACGCAGTGAAAGATTACAAAATCAATTCTTTTCTTCTTTAGTTAAACATGCCAAAGGAGAAAAAAAGCATGAAAAAGAAAGCTTGAAGAATAAACTGCACCTTAAAGATACAGAAATGACCATATTGGGTCGCACCAAGGTCCAAATGGGCCCAGTATCCTATTTCCAACAGTGGTCAAAAATGAACGCCCAGAGAATAAGAACAAAGTGAAAATACAGTCAGAAGAAAATAAGAGCAACTGTGAATGCAGAGAACAGCACATATCACAAACATTAGGAGACAGTAACGGATTACAGGGACAGTAAGTACTGCTAGCATAAAGAGCCGGCTCTGAAGAAATGTACTAATTAAAGATAGATTTCTAAATTGGTGGGAGCAGTGGAAAACAGCAGGCTCTCTGTTCATTCATTCATCCACCCTCTCTTTACTCCCTTGTTTTTTTCCACTATTTTGAAGTGATGATGATGGAGGAAAAAAATAACTCTTATGCTCCGAGACTTGTGGTAAAACTACAATGATTCTGTTCCTACATATCAAGAATTATGAAAGTTAGCCGATTGTAGCTGACAATGTTGCATGAATCAGTAGAATGAGTGTTAACGTACAAACTTTTATAAGTTTTGTGGCAACAGTGGAGAGAAACGGGTTTTCAGTTCTACCTGTTTTTAATTGTTCCTGCAGAGGATAATGTTATCATCCTAATTCCAGCTTTTTAAGGAAGTTACACAAATGCTTAAACTTTGTTCTGCTTTATTCTTCTTTTCCACTTCCTCAGGTAATCTAATCTGAAATGCAAAATAAACTACTGATCTCTCTGATGACAGCTCACAGTATTTCTTTCAGAGTTTTATTTCTATCTTGAATTTCTGCTTTTCTCCCCAATATTTCATTAAGGGCCAGCTCACACTTGCCATGCCTAAAACAGACACAACCTTTCTGGTCCAAACCATTTTATCTTACCTAACCATCACTCAAGTTCTCATTATAGGCATCTCTTTTACTTTGCTCTTTGCTTGGATTTGCACTTCCTAACTCACGTAGACTACATTTTATGAATAATTACTCTGAGACTATCTTTCATATCTCTTTACATTTAAAATATACCCAGATTCTTACCCGATCTTTCAATTACTGTGACATCTCTTTTCTTTGACTTTAGGAACTTGAAAGGCACTGCAGAGGGCACATTTTACAGTGGATGAGTTCAGACAAAGCAACAGAACTTAAATCCGTATGTTTCTGGTTATCTGCAGTCATGGTATCTCTGCCTATTGCCCTCTTAACAGCCTTTCAGGGCCATTCCCCAGCTTGTGATACAAGAAATACAGGTGAAGACAAATATAGCTTTGTTCCTTTCAGAAAGGCCATGAATTCATAGATGTGTTAGTCTTGCCTGGAATTTTTTAGAGCAACTGCTATCTTTGCCTGAGACTTCAGGAGTGGTAGTCTTTTCTTTAAAAAAAAAAAAAAGGCATCAGATCTGTGCTGTAAATGCACAGTACTCATGCAAGAGACTCCATGCCTCCATTAGAAGCTGACATATATCTCTATGCCCATTATGTTTCCCTCATGAAAATGCACTACATTTACATAATGTACTTAGTTTATGTGAAGTAGATCCGGTGTTTCCCAAACAGCATTGGGCTTACTACTTTATACTCCTAGAAAGCATGAGATCTACTGCACCAACTGCCTGTTAGAGCATAGCACATACACAACAGCTCTGAACTACGAAAATATCAGCCCCCTCCTATGTGTGCGCTACACAATGTGCTGGACACATTCAAGGAAAGAGCAAGAAGTACGTAAGCCCTAAGGACAAATATTTTTTTCTTAATCTTGGAACTTTCACGGGATAGCGTCCTTAAAAAAACAACACCGGGATTCCCAAGCCAAACGGGCCGCCCGAGGCGGCGAGGCGGGCGCGAGCATCCGCCGCCGGGAGGGCGGCCGCAGCGGGGTGCTCCGGCAGGGACCCGCCAGGTGAAGTCTCCGCAGCCCCAACAGCTCCGGAGCCCCCATCCGGCCCCTCAGGTCTGTCTTCCCGCGCTCGGCGGCTCCCCCGGCCCCTCCGCAACGCCCGGACCCCAGAGCCCCGCGGCGCCGGTAACGCCCGGCCCTCACCAGACCGGCCGCTCCTGCCGGCGCCGCCACAGCCCGCCGCCCCGCCCCCCTTCACGCCGCGGGGCCCCCGAGAGGCACCAACGGCCCCAACGGCCGCCGGGCCTTCCCGCACGTGCCCGCCCCCCCGGGCGGCAGCGCGCGCTGCCGGGAACCCGCGGGCGCCCCCGCGTGACTCACGCCCCAAGACCCGGACCAGCCCCGCCCCCCCGCGCGTGAGGTCGTTACGGAAGGCGCATGGAGCGGTGTTTTGTAACCTCCTTCCGTCTTGCGCCCGCCTCCTGCCCCGCCTGGCGCGACGCCGCCCCCGGCCAATGAGGAGCCCGCCCGGCGGTCAGGTGACGCCGCGTTTTATGTAAGCCGGCGGCGGGGCTAGGGCGCGCGGGGCGCCGCGGCGGTAGCGTTCGAAAAGGGGCAGCGCTGGGCGCGCCTGTTGCTCGGGGCCGCGCGCGCGCGTGACGCCCCGGCGCGAGGGGGGCGGTGCCCCGCCCCTCCCCTCGCCGCCAGTGCCTCGGCGCCGCGGCAGAGCGGGCGCGCCACACCCCCGTGCCGGAGCCGGGCAGCTGATGGCGTTCTCGCCGGTGGCCGTGGGCTCGGAGGCGGCGCCGGAGCCGGGGGGCAGCGGGAGGCTCGGCGGGGAGGCGGATGGCGAGCGGGAGCTGCTGCTGCGCGAGAGGCTGGTGCCGGGGAACCGCCTGAAGGAAGTGGTCGGCTCCTCGCTGGCGTCGCTGTGCCTCGGCCCCCTGGCCGGGCCGCAGCGCCTCGGGACCCTCGTGGACTGCCTGGCGCTGAACCACCGCCTGCGGCAGGGCCGGGACCGCGCGGCGGAGGGCGGGGGCGCGGCCGGCGGGCCGCTGCGCTGCTGCGGCTGCCGCAGGTTCCTGGGCGAGCCGGTCACCGTGCCGTGCGGGCACAGCTACTGCCGCCGCTGTCTGCGCAGGGAGCTGCGCGCCCGCTGCCGCCGCTGCCGGGACTGGCTGCCGCCGGCGGGCGGCACCGGCGCGGCCCCGCTGCGCACCAGCGTCGTCCTCAACCAGCTGGCGGAGAAGTGGTTCCCGGGCGAGTGCGAGAGGGCGAGGACCGGGGGCCGCCTGGAGGAGCTGCTGGCGCAGGGCCGCTTCCGAGAAGCTCTGAGCGCCGCCGGCCAGGCTCTGCGAGCGGGTAAGGCTTGACGGGGGCAGCAGGCGGCCCGGAGCGGGGCGGGCTGCCGGCGAAGCGCGGCGGGGTCGGCGGCGGGCGCTGCCTTCCCGGCCCTTGAGCCCCTTCTCGGAGCTGCGAGCCGTGCGGGAGGGAGCCGGCCCGGCGTGGGCGGAGGCTGTCGGCGGGCGGAATGGCTTGAAAAAAAGTTTCGCGGAGTTTGCTGAGAGGGTTCAAGCGGCCTCGCCGCAGCCCCCGGCGGCGTTCAGCCCCTGGGGACGTGGCCGAGTACCGCGCCTGGCAGCGGGGCGCGACCCCCAGCAGCGGGGGGAGCGGCCGGCACGGTCCCCTGGGGCCACCGCGCCCCCTCCGAGGGGCTCCTGCAGGAGAGCGCGGGTTTGGCTTCTTCTGGCTTTAGCAGCGGCCGCGCCTGGGCGGGAGAGGTTCCGTCGCCGTGTTTAACCTGGTTTCCTGGGCGAGACCTATTTTCGCAGTGCGGGGTGTCGCCGCGACGGCTCGCGGCAGGCCGGGCGCGTTGCATAAGCGGCGGGCACGGAGCGGGACAGGTTGTGTAACGGCGGTGACATCACCGGTGGGTGTGGTCGGGGCGCCGCGCGGCGGAGCGGGCGCGAGGAGCGGGGGCGGGGGCGTGCCCGGGGGTGCTGCGCGGCGGGCGCGGGTAGCCTGCCCGGTGCCATGCACGCTCGCCATACGGACAGGTTTTCCAGAGTTTAGTCTTCGTACAGGGAGTCCCATTCTGGTGGTTGAGATACCTAGACTGATCCCGTGCCGAAGTATTATGTGGTTTTTAACATTTGGTGACCTGTGGAGCTGCCGTTTCCGTTTGTGCCCTTTTGTTTCTGTTCAGAAATCTAGGAATTAATATCTTCATAAATTAAATGCATTGCATTTTACAATTTTCAGCTACGGAGAAAAACAAAAGTTTGCTTAAGTCTAATCCTTCCCATCACTTCGGGGGGGATATGTCAGATTTGGTTCCAGAATAAGCTGTTTTCAGTATAGGTGAGATTAAATCTTGGATGTTTGTTAGCTGCAGGGTGTTTGCGATATGGAGCATAGATGGGACCTAAGGAAGTGACTGATCTATTTTTAACCTTGGAGCTGTAAGAAGTAGATTATTTTTCTCTTTGTGTGTTGTGAAATACAGCATTGACTCCTACAGGTCATAGGGAAACAGAGTCAAAGCTCAGTGGCCTTCAGGATGCAAAATGACAAATCCATTATTGATCAAAGGGTTACATGGATTCTGTTTCACGGTTCAATATTGTTTTTGAAGGAATAAAAGAGCAAACTAGTAGAACACTCATCAGAACACTACTTAATTCTGTAAACTCTAGTATTTTTTTATGGTTTTAGCAATACCATAAGGCTTTAGATATCTGTGGGGAAATAATTTTCTTTTTTTTTTGTGAAGTTACATCTTGAGTTTTGGTTTTAACAGTGGCTTTAAAATTGGAAGATAGTTAACTGTGATGCTTATCCATGACTTTATTATTCAAATTCTGTATATGTGCTAGATTCAGAGCTTTAAGCTCTGTTTCTTTTTTGTACACCTTTTTCCTGTGTCTCCAATCCGGAGAATGATCAATATTCCAGTTATGTTCCAAGCATTCTGAGAAGGATCCTAAAGAATTCCATGAATTAGCGTACAGATTTACATTAAATGTGGATTTAAAGAGTTACAGACTCATAGCTACAAGTTTCAGGTGGTTTAAGGCCAGTGGGGACCTGATTAAGAAATGCCTAAGGTCTTGTTGGTGCAGTTTCCCCTTTCCTCCAGAGCATGAATTCCTGCAAACATTTAGAGGTAGAAAAGGCACACAGTAAGAAATGTGTGTTATTTAAAATCATTTATGTACTGTTTCAGTTTCCTCCTTAGCTAGCTCATCTCTGTTTTTTTTTAGTGCAGATAGAGAGTTAAAAGCTTGTAATTAATGTAAAACTAAAGCATCAGCACTACATCTTTTATTCAGATAGCATCTCTTAATAACTTCTGTTTCTTGAGATATTTGAAAGATAAAGTACTGTTGAGAGGTTTGCCAGAAAGTTACTTTTGAAAAACACGAGGAATGTTAACATTCATATTGATAAAATATGCCCTGTGGGGATTGAAATGAAATAGTTTAATTAAAGGCAGTCTATTGAATTAAAATCCAAATACAGCCTGTCTATAGTCAAGTATCCTGAAGGACATAGCTAATAGTCTTGAGTAAACGGGCTTGGGAGAGATCACAGGCTTGTTCTGGCTAGAGGGGACCTCAGGAGGTCTCCAGTCCAACCTTCTGCTCAAAGCAAGTATTCTGTGCAGCTTGTTTAAGGCTTTGTCCAGCTGAGTCATGAAAACCTCCAAGGATGGAGATTGCAAAACCTCTCTGGGCAACCTGTTTCAGTGCTTTAATAGTGAAAAGTTTCTGTTTTTGTTTTTTTTTCCTCATTTCAGGTCAAAACTGCCCTTTTTTCAGTTTATGACTGTCTCTTGGTTTCCTTCCATGGACTTCAATAAAGACCCCACTTCTGTCTTCTAGGTAGCCTCCTCCTGGGTACTGGAAGGCTATTTGGTTCTCCTGAAGCCTTCTGATCTTTCCACTAAGCAAGCCCAGTTCCCTCAGCCTTTTATAGGTTGTATGTTGCAACCTCGACCATCATGGTGGCTCTATAATACTGTATTCAGAATTACTCTGGCAATAGATGTACAGGTTTGTTGTATGGTGGGTGCAGTGTGTTTCCTATTTTGAAAAATTCGGACTATTTTATAAGAAATAACCATACTGGGTCAGACCGACCAGAGATGGTTCATTTATTGGTATGCTCTCACTGATGGTAGCTAGGAGCAGATGCTTTGAAAGAAATATTAAAAAAAACCTGGACATATTGAGTGCTTTCCCCCACCTCTGTGTACTTTCCTATTAATGTAATAATAACTGCTACACATAATATTTTATTAAAATCCTTTGGATATACTGGAGGTGACTTTTATATTTATAACGTTTTGGGCTGCTGAAACTGAACATTCAAGCACAAATGGTTCCTGCTACATATTTATTCTTTGGTCTAAGGAGTCAAAATAGTTTTACATCCTCACTTTAGGTGGAAAATATGAAAATATATTCTGAAACATTGCCAGACAATGTTTTCAAAAGTATAAAACTTAGAAATTAAATTCTGGTTGCAAAAGTGGCGGGTAAATTTAGGTCTTGGTCTTGAAAATATTTAGACCTGGTTTAATTGCATTGATTATTCATTGGCAGTGTTTGTATTCAGCAGCAGGGTTGGCATCCTAATTAAACTCTTTCATTTGGCCCTTTATTTCATACCAGTTCAGTTGGAACCATGCTTCATTCTTTGAAAAGCAAATGGACGAACTGTTCACCTGCTCTAGATTTGAACTGACGTTTTTAGCTTCAAACTCCCCCTTGCCTTCCCCACAGGAAACAAGGCTCAGAGTTGCTCAGGTCTTCTACTTGTAGCAGAGGTTTGAAAAAGATGAACTGCTTCTGATTATGTGCAGATAAGTAGCTTGTTAGAGGATGAAGACCCACGTTACTGCAACCTCTGAAGAAAAGACTTTCTGTTTATATTAACTGTGTTTGACACAAAACAGTCAAATACAGAAAACCACTGTCTGAAGAGTTTGATCAGAGCTCCTGCCCTACTAGCCTCTAATAGTCACAGAACACAAAGCCACAGGAAAGCAGGCTTCAGAGTTCTTCTAGTTGCAGAATTGCATGTTTGTTTTAAGTTAGACAAACGGTTTCCCAAGCTTCTGTTAGACATAAGAAAAAATATATTAAAATAATAATAATAAAAAAAGTTTGGGAATATTTGTGTTTGAAGGGAAGCTGTCAACTCAAAACATAATCAGAATAACTCTTGAGTAGTTTCAGCTATGAAATGCATTGCCAGTTTTGATCTTCTTAACTATTTCTTTTCCATTGAGATCTTTTACATGTAGCATAGTGGATCTAAATACAAAGCAGTGCTTTGGAATACACGGGGATGCTGACCAGTCTGGCTTCCTGCTGAAGCAGATTTAAGTGTAAAACAAGTTAATGATGGAAATTGTGAAAGCTTAAACTAGATGTTTAGAATAGACTAAGACACTAGAATATTGAAATGATTTTTACCTCCTGCAAAGTCTTGTTGAAACAAACTTAACTATTTAGTTTGAGTATCTGGTTACCACAGACCAATATTTGACTTGTTTATCTCTAACATCTTTTCAGTGGAAAACACAGATGTACTAAAAAAAAAAATCAAGAACAGGGAGCAGTCTACTGGCTTTTTCCAAGTAAAAACTATAAGTTGTATTATAAAAACCATTATTTTAATGGAATGTAGATGGCTACGCTTCCAGTGCAGTTGCTTTCCTGAAAGTGCAAAATGCTGGGTTTTGGACATGAGAACTTGTCTTTACTGAACCCACACTAATGTTTTTCCATTGCAGAAGTTCTGCTATTATAATTCCCTACAGCAGGGCTGCCAGTTCGTGTTAATGGCTTTCTGGTATTGCCTATCTCTTTTCAGACAACATAGTGATAAAGACTTCTGATACTTATCAGGTGATGTCATTGTAAAAGTACCAGTATTGTATCTGGAAGGGGTTGGGCATTAGAAAAACAAATGCTAGCCTAAACAAAATTCAAACATTTGAAAACAAACCTAACTTTTTAGTATTCAGATTTTACAAGTAAGATGAGCTCCCATATTTGTGTGGTTTTAAACAGATGCACTGTGAAACTAAAATCTATTTAGTCAACTTCTGTCAGGGAAGTATTGAACAGTATTTTAGTCTGTCAGCCTTAGTGTTAGATTTTTTTTTAAAAAAAAATCTATTTTCTTTTTACTACCAGAAACATTAGAGGATTTGATAGCTGATCTTTAGCTTGAAAGGAATGAGCTTAGAATTATTTCACGCATTTTCATCCAAATGCTTAAATGGTGGGAGGAGCAAACTACATGGCAGTTATATTGACGGTATGGTACAGAGAAGTATATTATTTTCATCTATCATAGTTATGACTTTTATAGCTGTAAAAGCATATCTAATTAAAAATTACAGACTTTTGACTGATTAAAAATGCTATTTAATTCTGTCTTCAGATTCTGGTGACTTGATGCTAAGAATTTACAGAGCTGAGTCATATGCTGGCCTCCACGAGTATAAAACAGCCATAGAAGATCTAAATTTTGTTATTTCTAAAATGCCAAATTGGCCAGAGGTAAGTTGATGTGAAGCTTTCATTTTTCAAAATCTGTGTTTATCTATGAAATTAATAAATTCAAAATTATACTTGCATCAAATTAAGAAACTTGGTCAGTTAATTTGTATAAAAACTTCCAAGTATTATCTGAGCACTCGATTTAAGAAAACACTTAATCTTGTAAGACATGCAGAGTACTAAAAAGTATGTTAAAACATTTTCTATTCTGAGACCAGACTATTAGTAAGTACAGCAAGTTAGAGTGAGTTGATGAATATTGTGCTTCTCTTACAGAAGTGTTGTTTGTGTTAGTCTTTGGCATCCTGTTCTAGGCTAAGATTTTTGTTTGTTTTTCCTCTTTTATGCAAAAAAGCAAACTAATCCACCTGGAGCTGTTAATTTAGTCTTTATCAAAAACTTTGATTATTGTTAGCTCATACCACAACATGAGAAGGTGGCTATTGACAAAGGGTTAAGTGGAGTAGAACTGATGTCTTGGGGAACATTATAAAGTATTTTTGTGCTGCTTACAGTTATTTCATAGGTATTTATTTCTTTATAGGAAGAAAATTTTGATGTGTTCTCTTAAAAGTTATCAAATATTCACAAACTTCAGCTTAATGTTACTGACTAGTTGGCGTGCTGGCTGAAATTGCGCAGCCAGCTTCAGTTGCTTAAAGGTACTTCTGGGGCCTGTATGTTTGGTAGGTTGATGTAATGGAGTTTTGAAATTTCTTACACTATCTACAAGTTGTTCCTTTTAAAGCTCTGCATTTCCCAGAAGAGTTATACTTTGGCTGTATTTCCCAAAGTCAAAGCATTTTCGGTAGTATCTGTTCTTTGAGAACATCATGTGAAATGAGGGGGCACTGGTACTAGTCAGGGCTAGAATTTTAGTTCTATGTTAAGTCAAAATTTATCTCATTTTTCAGGTTTTATCGATGAAACTGTGTTATATAAATAGGAAAATACAGTTTCTCTTTTCAAATGCTACCAAGAATGAAATATATTTGGCACAAATACTAAATCCTTTTGCAATAGTATTTAATGGTTAAAAAATATAAATGTGTTTGGGCCTTTTTTAGTGGCTCCAGTACTAGGATTTGGAGCAGTTTGTGCTGGCATAACCTGCAACATCTGTTTGGTGTGATTTTTTGGGTTTTTTTTGGTGGGCTTTTTGTTGCTTTTTGATAAGGACACTGCTGTTTTAGCTTGGAAGGTTTCTTTCTTTTGGAAGGCCTAGAGAATCTTAGTGGGAACTGGGCTTTGCAAATCGTTCAGGCAGCTGAGGAGTCACTGGCCTTCCTAATTGTAAGATGCTGCTCATTGCAGTACCAGCTGAACTCTGAGCACAGCAGGAGTGGCCAGATATTGCTGAGGAAGGGGAGATAACTGCTTCTGCTTGGTTTCTTCTGTGGTCAGCACTTTCATGACTTCTGCAAATTCAAAAGAGCATCCTACTTTTCTCTTTGCTTGTCAGTATTGGTGGTGTTGTTTACTTTTCTATATGTTTGGAAAAAAGCCTTGCGTAACTTAACTGAGCTTGGTTTGATAGATGCCTTTAACAATTCTTATCTCTCTAGGGAGATAAGCAATCTTTAAGAGGAGAATGTGCATGCTTTCCTTCTTCAGGATATATCTTACTGGAACTGCCCACATGCATCAAAGGAGATGCATGCCCTCATCTGACAGCTTTATTTAACAGACTACTGTTAATAGTGGCAGTTGTTCTGTAGAAACTGCACTGAATTTTTTTAATTCAATTTTCTGGTCCATTATCCAAAATCTAGTCTACATCTGCATTGCTTTTATGTAACTTTTATCTATTACTGTGAATGCAGCTTTTTAAAATTGAAATGAGTTGGATAAGGGACTTCTTAATTGTAACATCCTATGATGTATAGGTTCACCAACAGTCTGTGGTGTTTCTCCTTTTTTATAGAGGAAAATAGCAAACTGATTTTTTTATTATTATTATTATTTTCCTCTAACTGGTACCTAAAATTCAGGAATAAAATATGATTGGGTGAAATAATTTCAAAAGTGCATTGGTTTGTATTGAAGATGTAAATTAAGATGCATGTAAGGGATGTGTGGTAGTATGGTTTGTTCTGTTTATAGTTAGTCTTTTCCTGTAGACTAGAACCATAAGGCTTTTGATGACACGAGGCAAAAAGGGTATCCTGTGTAAGCTATCATACAGGGAAATGTGATAATTTGCCTTGTACGTCCCTGTTCCCTCCTCCAAAGGCTCGTGGAAAGGAGAAATTAAGGCCTTGTGTGAATTTAATGCTTGGCAGGATTTTAACCCTTTGTGTAAACCAAAACAAATTCACTGGAAGGAGACTAATGCCAGCCCATCCCGTGGCTCTTTTAAAACAATGTAGGGGATTTATGTTAGAGAAGGCATGTAAATCTTTCACATTCTGCACAGCTGAGGCTTGCTGAAGAGGTACATTCTCTTTGTCATTGAGGCTTCTAATTCTAGCTCTGTTGTAATGCCTGTAAGTTGAATACTGCAGTTCTATATACTCTCTACAAATGTCTTTGTTATCTGTTTCTCAGGTATACTTCCGAAAAGGAAAAGTGCTGCATGACTCTGGCTTTGTAGGTGATGCCTTACAACTGTTTCTACAGTGCTTAGCCCTTGATGAGGATTTTCTTCCAGCCAAGCTAGAAGTAGAAAGGGTAATTTGATATATCAAACTGGATTACTATCGCTCTGTCTTGATTCCTTTATAAAGCTCCCATTATTGTAGACTTCGAGCATCTGGCAGTCTTCAGTGCCTACAGAGAAGGCTCAGATGACATTTAGATTACTTCCTTTCAAGATGCATTGTATTGCGTTGAATAGGTAGTCCTAGTGTACAAGTTCTAAATACACGTTCCAAAGTACTTGTGCTTTTGAAGTTACTAAAGGAAAATATAGAAGTCTGGAAAGCAGACAGCAAACTTGGACACTGTAAACAGAAGTCTTTCATGCTCAGAACATAGCTGTTTTTCTTTAATATAAAACATTACATTGAAAAATCTTAATGATATTGAATTGATAATGTCTGACTCTGAAGCGTTGACTCCCTTTTAGTGGGAAAAGATTTCTATATAAACTTCTGTTTAGTTATATGTATATGGATTCATAGCTCTTTGCCTGTTTTCAGCTGTTCTTAGTTGTTAATAAAGCTCTGTTCATGAGGGTAACTTCATGTAAATTAAATTCTTATTTTTCATATGAAGCTTTGTAATAAAGCTATACCTAGATCCTTTTTCATTATTATGACCACTCAGCTGTTTATATTCTAGACATTGTGTGATGTGCTGTCACCAGAAAATTTAGGAGAGTGTCTGAAGGAATCTGCTTGGAGTTCACCACATGTTCGAAATAAACCTTTTATACTTGGTTCTGAGGTGACTGAGTCTTCCTGCAATTTGCAACTTTGTCCTGAGCAGGTAACAAAAATTACAAGATAACTTTTCTTTGTTGACTAATATGCAAAAATAAGAATCTCTGATGCCCTTATTTGTCACACTTATTTTCCAGCCTAAACGCTGACTTTCTGCAATTGGCTATGTTGGACAGAAAAAAGAATTTTGTTTTAGAAGTAATGCGCTTTCATTTGGAGCATTAGGCTCCTCATTCCAGTAAACTACTTATCTGAAGCTACTGAGATTTGATATTAGTCACTACAAAATAAAAATAAATTATAGGCTTTTCTTCTTTGAAGCAGATGGAGGCTTCTGATTTGTTAAAGACAAGCAAATCTGAGTACTATCTTGACTTGTTAGATTCCTCTAACCAATGAACCAACTGTGGATGCCAGTTTGGCTTATATTTCTTTGCACGTTTGTCTTACACTTACATATTTATGTTACTCTGTATGTACAGTTCAGCTTATCTTATTTTTATAGAGTTTAGGAGAATCAGCAATACTGCAGCCTGTCAGTGGAAGCTTAAATCGTGCACAATCTGCCCATGCTCTTAACTCAACAAAAGACCTTGCCAAGGAAGATGGCTTAAAGAGAGTGTCTTCTGAACCCCTTCTCTCTGGCCAAGAAAAAGGTGCTTTGTTGAAAAGAAAGCTTTCCTTTTCAGAGCAGGATACAGTTGTACATGAAGATGGAAGAAATAAACACAAAAAGCAAGGAGGTAAAGAGTCATGTAATTTGAAATTTAAAGTATTTATTGTGTTCTGCCTTTCTTTGAAGTAATATTTTTGTCTCTCTTTTCCTCAGAAAATACAAAAAGGGACACAATACTGGCTTATGGAACAATTCCAGGGAATTTGATCGATGTGTCAGATTTTGAGTGCTCTCTGTGTATGAGGTAATATTTTCTCTTTGATTGAATATTTTAACTGTAGATGTTTGGCCACACATCTCTTGCAGTGTAAACTGGGGCATTTATGGGGTGCAATGAGTCTTAATGTCAGCTGAGAGTAATTTTCAGCATTCCTCTATCCCAGCAGTTAAATGCTTATTTAAAGTGTCACTTGCTGTAGCGTTGTATAATGCAGCATTATTTTAATCAAGTTGCCTTTTAAGTTAAACCTGGTAGTGTTAACTGGCAACACAAAAAGGACAGTGTCTTTTGCAGTTAAGTATTTGTATTGTTTCAGTTGATAACACTACTTCACTTTTTTATTTTGGAAAGGCTAATGCTTAGATAAATTGCCTGTGATTCTGAGAGCTGTCTAAGAAATGTAGATACTTCAAAATGTCAGTCTACCTAAATGTAGTTGAGGTATTTGAGAGCTCTTATTGAGTCATCTTGGTTTGCAGAATAAACGTCTTAAAATATATTATGTATGCTAAATTAGACATAATTGTGGAAATGGTATGTTTGTTGCTATTACAACAATGTAGCTTATTAAAGAATCACTTAATTTTGCGTATTCTGAATGCAGTGGGATCAAAATCTTTATATATTGGGATAAATGGCTGAATATTTGGAATGTTGAAATGTGTTCAGATTGACTAGAAAGCACAAAAAATTAGGGGTGCAGTGCTAAGGGGAAACAAACTGTAGTAAAGGGAGAAAAAGAAGCATGAAGAGACATGAGATGAATTTTCTCTGCCTTATGCAATTTCTTATTAAATCTTAAAAAGATTTAATGAAACTGATCACACTTTTGGCCAAACACAAGCTTGTTGTTTTATCTAATTTTTAGTAACTTTGTTTCAGGCTGTTCTTTGAGCCAGTGACAACCCCTTGTGGACATACTTTTTGCAAAGGTTGCTTGGAACGGTGTTTAGACCATGCTCCTCAGTGTCCACTCTGTAAGGAGAGTTTGAAAGAGGTACTGTTTCTCAGTGGAACTTCTAAAGACAAATACCTTATTGGCTGTTTCACTTAAGTGAATCCAAGTTGTTGGTTTTGAGTCATGGATTACTGCTAGAAGGTAAAAACTTGAGGCAGACTTTGTCAAAACAAGCTGATTAGGTTTGCCTCAGTACCTTAAAGGTTTTGTGTTTGAGGGATCATCTGCTTTATTGGTGTGACTAAACTTTAAGTGTTTGCAAACTTTCTTACCTGTTTATTAAGACTCTCCTGATGATTTCTGTAAGCTTCCCTTTTTTGTATGGCTATATAATCTGGGAAATCAATTGTATTTCTATGCTTACTAGAAAGAAACTTACTTAGATACAGGAGTTGTCAGACTCTTAAGAACTAAAACAGAATTTTCAAATATTAGGGTAACATTAGGTGTTAAGTAGTGAAATGTAAGAACTTCAAAGCTGTAGCTTTTTATGGGTTCAAAACTCTTGTTAGAGCATATTTCATGTATCATTTAATTAAAAGCTACATTTTCCTAAGTTTTGTGTTACTGTGTAAGAAGTATTAATACATTTTTAAAACATTGCTTCCAGTACCTAGCAAGCAGGAGATACAGTATCACAGAACTGTTGGAAGAATTAATAATGAAATACCTGTCTGATGAGTTACATGAGAGAAAAAGAATGCATGCTGAAGAAACTGCTGAACACTCAAAGTAAGCTTGCTGTCTTTTATCCAAAAAACTTGAGAGATCAGTGTGGAAATTGTTTTTAGAAATGTTTTATTGTTTTTGTGGTTATTAATAATGGCATAGTATAGACTTATGAAGGCATATAAAGACCTCTATTAATTTGATGTCTTAAATGCACATTTCAGAAAATGAACAAATGTTTTTTAATTAGTTCTGAGATAAAAATTTCTGCTTTGGTATTAGCAATGTGAGGCTCATAAGAGTCCTCTGTAAAATGTTTGTGCCCTTTCATTTCTCTTTCTGCATGGGCACTTCCACAGGGCTTCAGTTTTAGCTTTGCTGCTGTTAATGGAAATGTCCTTTTGAACTGGCTGCAGTCTCTCATATTTGAATTTCTTTCAAAACAGTTCATGATAGACATTAGTAAGGAAAAAGTTTGGGAGGAAGGATAAGGAAAGGTTTGATGAAGAGAAATGCTTTTTTTTTTTTTTTTTTTTTTTTTTTTTTTTTTTTTTTTTTTGTAATATTCATCTCTGATAGATCTCTTTAGATATATAAAGCGTTATGTACGTAGGTATGAATGCTGGAAAACTGTTTAAAGCTGCAGTTCATGCAATTTACATGGCAGAATCCATACATTAAAATTATCTTTTTATAGTTTGAAAGGCAATAAATTAAGTACCTGGTAATGTTTTAATGCTAACTTGTTTGTATGGAATCTGCTACTATCAGTTGTGCGTACTTAGTAAAAAAGCTTGAAGAAAATGCATTTTGTTTTTCAATTAGTTGGCCTCACCTGAGACATTTGCAAGGTAAAAATCATACCCTGGCTTGCATCTCCTGATCTGGAGTCCATCCTTGAAAATAATCCAAGTGGTGATGTAGTTACTATGTTGTTACTCCTGCATTTGTTTGTAAATTTCAGGAAAATAGTGTATCTGAAGGCATAATGGTTTGTGCATCAAATTAAAACAAAACAAAAACCCCAAATAGTCATTCACTGACTAGATAACTCTTCATTATTAGAGTTACTGTCCATTATGTATTCAAATCAGTACACAGGTGTTCAGTCACTCTTTGCAGTATGGCTTTTCATTGTTTATGAAACTTATTATAATGAGCTTTATGACCTCAGACTTAATAAACATAATACAAAAATGTACTCTCTTGGTATAGTTAAGTGATCAGATTTTAAGCCACCTCTTTCTTCTTTGTTCTTTGAAGCTTGACCAAGAATGTTCCAATGTTTGTTTGCACTATGGCATATCCTACTGTGCCTTGCCCTTTACATGTGTTTGAGCCAAGATACCGACTAATGATTCGTAGAAGTATGGAAACTGGGACTAAACAGTTTGGGATGTGTATAAGTGATTCTCAAAATGGGTAGGTTTGCATCATCATCATCATGCTCCTGCTCTGTTCTGTTTCTTTCAAAATAAAAAAAGTATCCTCACAGGAGTGTATAGTTGCATTACTGACAAGGTCTCTTTTCTAGTTTTGCAGATTATGGATGCATGCTGCAAATTAGGAATGTTCATTTTCTACCTGATGGACGGTCTGTTGTTGATACGGTTGGTGGAAAGAGGTTTAGAGTTTTACGAAGAGGGATGAAAGATGGTTATTGCACTGCAGACATTGAATATTTGGAAGATGTTAAGGTATCCAGAATGCTTTCCGGATACTTACTAGTATTAGTTAGTATCAGAAGATTTGATTTGTTCTTGAGGACTCTGTTTCAGATGTTTAGGTACCCACACCACTGGAAGTTAGGGTCCCAGCATGTGGAAGAGATGGAAATTTTTATTATTATGAAATAATACAACAAAGTACGATGTGTTCTTTTTTTCATTTTGCTTGTTTAAACAGGCAAAACTATCTGAACAGTAGTTTGTGAGGCTGTAACTACTTTGATATATCTAATATATATATTAGATAAAATATTTTGGTGACTTCTGAAACAAGACAGTTTGGCTTTGGATGCTGTTGGGAGTGCCTTTATACTTTGAAGTTTTTTGGTTTTTTGTTTTGTTTCACAGCCATGGAGTTCTCATTAGAAGTTCTTTGGTTGGTGTTTTATATGTATGATATTTGTAAAGTAGGAACTCCACATGTGATTATGTACCTCACTTGTTTTTCTTTACTGCCTTAAACCAAATACCTTTATGTTTAAAGTGATAAATTTTTTTGTTAATATCATAGGGCTTCCTTAGCATCCAGTCATTAGCAGTCAAGGCTGAGAAGGACGCAGGAAACTTATGTTAAGAGTTGAAATGAGATGTGGTGTGGGGTTTTTTTTTGTTTGTTTTTAACTAAAACATTTTAGTAATTGTTTCTTTATCCATAATGTATTCTTAACATTCCTCCTTCAGGTTGCTGATGAAGAAGAGCTAAAGAAACTGAGAGAACTTCACAATTTTGTTTACAATCAGGCCTGTAGTTGGTTCCAAAACTTAAGGAACAAATTTCGCACTCAAATTCTTCAACACTTCGGGCCAATGCCTGACAGGGAGGAAAATATACAGGTGAGACATCATTTAATATCAGTTATTAATTGCTTATTTCTAAAAATAAAAATCCTGCTAACTGCTTAAAAATAGTTCTTCTTCCACCTTTGAAGCAAATAAGGCTACATCATGTTTCTGCTCAAGTCATCTCTCATGAGAAGCAACAAAAGGCAATTCTGTTACTGTTCAACAGTTTCTGTGGGCAAGGATGTTATGCTTCTGTGTAGATAAAACTAGTAAACTAGCTCAAACAAGTTCAAGCTAGCTAGTTTGAGTATCAGTAGCATTTTAAGCTGTTGGTTTGTGTAAAGCCGTTAGATTTGAAATGGAAAAAGCTGAAGAATGCTTCGGTATTTTCTCCCATGTGACACAGGTAGTAATCTGTGGCAAAGAGGTGATCACAAATAAGTCTTTTCCCACTCCCAGACTAGTGCCATAAACTGCTGCAGCTGCTAGGATTTGACAAATATTTACCTTAAACTTAGGGAATTAGCTGAAGCAATTAATTAAAGGTTATTGTAAACAATTAGTGAAGGACGGTGAAAATCCTGAGAGAGTGGAGGCTGGAGAAAGATAACATATAGGGAGCTCCACTTAAAAAGGGAGCACAAAGGAGAACCTGGAAGGTTATAAATGAGAAATCATATTTATGGCTGCTGAAAATACATTGGAACTAGTTAATGACTTTGCAGACATCTGGAAGATAATATGGTGGTAAATAGCCAGCACTAATTTGGTATTACCTGTTTTTTCACTGATCAGTTTTACAACCTTCTGTGCAGATGAAAGGAAGTAGCTGATATAACATATTGCCAAGGAGATAAAGCTTAGGTGAGGTTGTCAGGACGTGCAGAAACAAGACTGAGAGAGTCTTTTTAGTCACTAATAGTTTTACTTTCAAAGTGGAAGATATATATCCTGTGAAAGGCTGTCTCTCATCCAGTCTGCTACATATTTTTAAGAGACTGTATCAACTGATCTGGGAGGACTGCTGATGCTTTGGAGACCTCCAAATGAGGAGGCAGCCAGCATATGAATTCAGAAGTGATTTCAGAACACTTCTCTAATAAAAATCAAGAACAAGGTTAAAACAATGTGTTAGGAAAGAGAAGTGCACAAAGATAGGATAACTAGCCAGGCAGCAGTACTGCAGGTGTGTATCTGAGATTTATAACAGAGCACACACGTGTGTCAGCTATGTAATATAGATGAAAGGGAGCAAATAGCATCCTGGAGCATATCAACAAGAATGGTTTTGCAATCTTTGGAGGTACTCTATCTGCTCTGCAGTGACATGACCTCAGCAGAGGAGTATGATGCCCAGTTTTGGGCCGTGCATTTCAGGCATGAGGTAGAGGATTGAGTAAAGTACAGAAAAGAGTTACAAAACATGTTTTATAAGCTTAGGAGTTTGAAGGAACTGATCTACTCGTCCTGCTCTGTCTAGGAAGTACTGAAGGGGGAACATGAGTAGGTGGTAGATGGAGGCAACCTTCAAATATGATAAGGGCCATTGTAAAGAAAATGTTAGGTTTCACTGTTCAAGGCTCAAGAATAGCATGACAAGTAATGGATTTAGTTTGTGTCAGGGAGATTAGTTATTAGGCGACTGTCCTATGCTTGGCCAACCTTTCCTAAAAGAGCTGTGCATTTCCTTTATTGTCCTTATTTAAAAAAAAAAAAGGGGGGGGGGAGGGGGGAGCATGCACACCCACCCACCCCCACAACCTAAGCTTTTATCAGGCTTAGTGTAAGTATACTTTATTTGACTTCTAAGTTGGGGAAGGATCAGATGTCTTTATGATCCCTTCTGATCCTATGGATCTAGGATTCTCTAGCTGGTATCAAACTTTAAATTAACCTTTATTTCTTTGGCAACTTTGTCTTTTGATATCTTTATCATGTTATTCAACTGTACTGTATTGGGTATGAATAACTAACTTATCCTTTATTTTTAGGCAATGCCCAATGGTCCTGCTTGGTGTTGGTGGCTTCTAGCTGTTCTCCCAGTAGACCCCAGATACCAACTTTCAGTTCTCTCTATGATGTCTTTAAAAGACCGTCTGATAAAAATCCAGCATATACTCACGTATTTTTCTAGAGACCAGTCCAAATGACTAACCGCCTGGGTCTTCCTGAAAAGTTATTCTGTTCTGGTTGTAGTAGCAGCTGGAATTTTTGCTGCCTTTGCACATCTAGCGCTGGTTTGAGAAGTGTAATGTGGAACTGCTTTTCCCCTACTCCCAACTTCCTGAACCACGTGGTTCCTTGAATGCACACTTTCCTCAACTATGAGAGAAGACCACTGATAATTGCACAAAGTCAATCCAGCCAGATATGTTTTTCACATTATCTACGTTACAATTTGCACTATGTAGAAGAGAACATTTTGAGACTTGATAATTTTAGCCACTGACTTTTTAAAGCTGTGGGAAGTGCAGGACTGAAGGCTGACAGTCCAAGTTTACAACACTGAAGAGGTATTAAAGGTTTTACAAATAAATTTGCCTCATACAATTGTTCTGTTGCTATTTGCACAATTGAAACATAGTATTGAATGTCACTGTTGGATATTACTGCTCATGTGGAATTGTCTTGACCATGAAGATGGCACAGATTTTTTGTTATCTTGTAAATGTATGTATCACAAAACAGGTGACACTTTGAACTGTATGCTGAACTGAGAGCCAACTGTAAGGAACAGATGCAAAAAAAAAAAAAAAAAGGTACTTCTGTCTAAAAATACTTAAACTGTGAATATGGTTTACATACTTAGACCTGTACATGTTAAAAAGGAAACTGAAAACTAAACCTCAGTTCCAGTTACATTTTTACTGGGCTTTTCAAGCTGGCTGTTCTTCCAGAGCACACACTTAGTTTATAGAGATTTTAAGAAGAAACTTTAGAGTGTGTGTGTGTGTGTGTATTGGGGATTGTGCATCCAGGATTTAAAAGCTTAAAGTTTTCTTTGGACTTTTTAAGTTGGTGCAAATGTGAGTTCTATGCCTTATTCATATCAATAGTAGAGCACACTGCAGTGGCAAGGTTAGCATCATGCTACCAGTAGGTACTTTTTGTAATTAAAAGTTTGCATACTTGTGAATATGTCTGATACTGGCTTTCTTGTATGTAAATCATTTGTAAAGTATTTCTTAATTCTTGCTTTTGCTAATATATTTAATTTTCAATAAAAGCTAAAAGTTTGTAATATTTTTAACTTTATCAGGAACTAAAAATAATTTTCATTTCCCATATGCTCCTATTCTGGGATCTTAAGTAAAACCAGAAGCAGCTGTTTAATCTAGATCAAGGTTGTGGGCACTTCATCATTTAAGTGGTATGTACCTAATCCATTTCTGATTATAGTACCTGTCTCTGATAATTAGCCAGACAAGTTTGTCACTTGTGTCTTGGTTTTGTTTCCACTTTGTTTAAATTCAGGTGGTTTAAGGCATGATGTTTGCATTTCACAAAACTTCTGTGTGAAACTGTCCTTGCAGAACAGTTAAGTATTTCACAGGCTTGTTAATCAGGTGCTCTGACTTGTTCTGTTCTGGAGTCTAAGGCTTGAGATACTACAGGCAATTCAAAATCTGTTGGATCATTTTTAGAGCTGGTTTCTGTCCAGCGTAAATGTCTCCCTTACTGTTTAAGGTATGAGTAAAGTCTTGGGTTAATGTTTGGAAAACCTTAGTTGCATAGGAAGAGAAGAAAGAAGATCCTCCATTTTGCTGGTCCGGTATGTTAACAACCTTAAAGTTTTGTCTTAGTATCACCATGATCATCTTAGGAGTGCAGGTGACTGGATTTCATTTTTTCTTGGCAGGGAAAAGGCCTGTAGCCAGGCTTGCAGTATCCAAATAATCTTGTGATGGATGCTTTTCTTGGCAACAGCTTTAATTTTGAAATGGAGTATTCCCTAGTCTGCTTGAAGATTTTTATTTTTTATTTATTAATTTTTAAAATAAAAATTCAGGTAACTATAAGACCAGATAAGGAAATGCCAGTTGGCTGGGATGGTCCTGTGAATATAGAAATTCTGCCTCTGGAATTGAAAAGCCTTAAGAGAAAACAAACAATTTCTGTGATTAATACATACTGCATTAAGATTAAATACTACTGCCCAATAACTATTACACACAAATGATCACTGCAGCTGCTATTGGAAATGATATGAAATTGAGAATGGGGAAGAAGGAGACTGAGTCCTCTTAAGTTGGGATTCTGCAGGTGTTGGTTTTGTGGGCTAGACTTTATCACTTTATACAGTTAGAATGGGACAGAACAGCAAACTGGACTGATTGTTTGCATAGATGTTTCATTACATATCTCAGAGATATACCACGCTATACTTTGTACATAGTATTCTGAATTGTGGGGTACTTTTTTGATACATATTTTATATTTTCAAATCTACATGAAGTAGACGTGCAGTGCTATGTCTACTTGCCATTGTATAATGTCAGTTGTACAATTGACAATGTCCTGCTTGGACATTGCTTATGAAACAAAGTCATCTCATTGTTAGAATATACTTTAACTATATTGATTGAGCTTGTAGGTAACAGAATGGTACAATTTTAATCAGTTGGTGTTTGAAAGCAACAAAATGACTTTCCAAATAACTCTCATATGCATATGAGGATATGTTTAGTTTGCCTTTCCCAATAGTTGGAAAGGACAGTCTATAAGAGACTCTGTATTGTCTCTTCTTGAAAATGTTGCCTTGTTGAACTGTACACCATTATAGCTGTAGTAACTTATTTCATAAAACTGGCTTGAGAAAGAAGATGAAATGATAAGGGCTATGCAAGGTATTGTCAATAACTTGAGACAAAAATGAGCTTTGTCTTCAGTTGATAGTCCAGATAAGCATCCGGTTCATGAACTTTTCTAATGTGAGAGACAGAAGAACTTTTATACTTCCAGTACTCTGCAGTCTACAAATGCAACTGTTCCCCCTGTGGATGCAGGGGCTCATTCCACTTCAGTTTGTCTCACCTGCATGATGACAAAGGACACTATCTTTCTACTGAATGTAGTTCTGCTCTCATGTTTTTCCTCCCCTTATTCTCCTTTGATTCTTCAACTGTTTAAATGCCCAGATGCGTTTTGCTTGTGCCTGGTCTTTTTGTATTAACAAGGATGTTGTTACCCTGTCTGCGCCCTGCCACTTGATGGCACCTCTGACTGTAACCTTCCAGCTTTGCGTAAAGTGGATGAGTGGAATCCTTTTAACTGATTCTCACACCATCTGTTTATGTTGACTGGACAAGTGGTAGTCCCTTTGTCAGTGTTTCAGACTTAATGCTTCCAGGGTGAAGGGAGACTAAACCTCAGAAAATGGATGGTAGCAGTGTCTTCAGCCCTTGGTTGCTGTAGCAACCAAGAACATGCTTAGAACATGTTACAATTACTGCTGCTAGCCACAAGGAAAGGCTATCCAGACCATACCAAAGCTGTAGATCCCTGAAGAATTCTAACAGGAGAGTAGCTTGATCTCAGGCTGAATTTCTTTCAGCTGTAACTGTAAAAGTACTATGCTTCCAGAATGCAACTTGTTTAGCAGCAGTTCCGTTTTGAGTATTGCAAAGCAGTAAAAATCACTTTGTGGCTTATTGTATGAAATTTTAACACATTAAATAGTCCTTCTGGACAAGTAGATGAAAGGAAAATGAAACATAGCAACTTAAACTACTCTTAGAGTAATTCTGTAGTTCTGATACTTAAAATAATAAGGATACAAGTATGTCAGCCAAGAGTTAGTATATATGACTAAATAAAGTGGATGTGCAAGTATGCTAATACAAGGAAAGGTCATAAACTTCAGCATGAGGCATCGGAGTCACTGTACTGAGTTGCATCTGCCCAGAGATGATGTGTTTTCTATATCCTTCTGGCAAGGTCCTTTTCCCAGATTTGCCAGATCTGTGGCTAAGGGTCTCACTGAAATTTTTAATTCATGGTTAGTCTCACCTTTAGTATCCTCACCTTAATTACTCTTACCAAATGGTGTTTCTTTTTACATCTTGGTGCCCTGAGTGAGAACCAATGAGCTTGAGATTCAGAAACCTCAGCCTTTTTGGGTCTGAACTTAGGACTTTGTTTCTTCATTTGACATTGTTTCTTTTGGAAAGGCATTGGTGGGCAAATGAAAATATAACAGCACTAGCAATAGTAAAAGTGGTGTAGTTTAAATGCTATCAAGCTTTCTTATGTGGGTGTGGCAGGCTCTCTTTTTAGGTAGGACCAAAAGACAATTCTAAATATTAAGTAGAAAAGAAAACTGGTAAAGAAGTCAAACTTGTAGGTGAGGTTTCTGGGGGTTTTTTGGGGGTGGGGGGGGTGGGGGAGGTGTTAAGATAAAAAGAAAATGCCCTGTACTGGTAATAACTTTTAAAACTGGCTGAATATAAACCACAAGTAGCTGGGAAACTAGCCATTCACTAGATGTTTAAATATATCAGAAAAGGAAGATAATGTAATAGGAAATTGAGGGGGCAGAGGCTATGCTGTATTAAGACAAATGCAGTAACTTTCTCCAATCCCAACAGAACTTCTGTGGGACTTGGCATCTGACCTTAATTATATCATCTGTTTGTGCCAATATTGGCTCATTACATTCAAGAGCTTTCTGATCTGTCAGACCTTTGTGCTGATTAAAAGAAGAGATTTTTCAAGGAAGAAGAGGTGCTTGGCAAAGTGGATTAGCTTTGCTCTGACATTCCCTTAAGATTTTTCTTCTTGCATCAGACCTTAGTCTGGGCTACTTGTTGGGGCTACCACAGTCCAGGCTCTTTCATAGGTTGGTCAACATCTGTTTAGCAGATGTTTCAGTGTATTGCCTTCTGTGAGATTAAGTTTGGGTATTTGAATGTTTTGAATTCCTGTAAAAGACAACTTATTCCTTTCTGCAAAAAGCTCTGTCCTTGAAAAGACTTGAACTTGATGCTTGGTATTCTCAAGCATCTGTTGAGCTTTTAACAACTTGCTTGTTGTTCTGCTTTTCTCTCAAGATATCATCACCAGTGGGAGGGTATCTGTCATCAGGAAGAGAGAGAAAAGCTGTTACAATTGCTGCTTGTTATGCTGTGTTCTCTCTGTTAGGAGTTCACGCAAATACATCGTAATTCCTTCTTCAAGAAGTTTTCAGCTTTACCTTCTATGGGAAACAACATATTTTCTGTCTTCTCTAAGTATGTCTTTGCCTTTCAAACATTAACAGGGCATACTTTATGGAATTAAATCCTTCAGAAAACTCCCAACATAATTACAGTGATATTTCAAAGTAATAATCATTTCCACACAAAAAAAAAGTTAAAGAAGATAACAGGCGGTATCTAAGGCCCTGCTATAAGACTACTAAGGCAGAAACCCTAAGCTCTAGATGCAGGAGCACTGTTGCTGTGGTCTGGCTATGGCTGCAGTTACTTAAGGGAACAAAGAAAAACAGCACTAAAATGGGAAATTGAGATCTCCCCTTCCCACAGTGGTGGATAAAGCACTCTTTTAAGAAGTAAGATGAAAAAGTTGTTTTATCTTTTTCTCCCTGGGTTACTGTTCTAACCTATAAAGTTTTTCTCTTTCATAATGGTTTTGAGTAAATAGTTATGCTTTGGGAATGTGGCTGTAATACTAACTCTGTATCCTGATGAGGCTTAGATGAGTAAGAGGCTTACCTGTGTTGCTTTGTCAAGACCTAAGAGGCTTCTGCATAAGCACAACAGCAGTCACTTAAGTGGCAGGGGAACTTTATTACCAGAAATACGAACCTAGTGGCTTTCAGTCTCTCTCATATCAAGTAGCAATTGTGCAGGGATTCTGAGGGTCTGAGTTTTGGATACAAATACTTAAGCCTGAAATTGTGGTAATTAAATAAGGATTTTTACTGCAACCCAATTCTAAAGATGCTTAAGCTCCCTCGGAGGCTGTTTTTTTACGTCCACTTTCTATGAAATTTTAAGGTTCTCCTTTTGTGTATACCCAGAAACATGTTTTGATTGTTCAAAAAAGTTCTTACACCTCATTTTTAGCTGAACCCAGAAATTAAGTTTCTCATATTCTCATATGGAAGCCTCTGGAAGTTTGACTGGGCAGGTGTGCTCTGAAAATGCCTACTATGTGACTACAGCAGTGTGACTGCAGCATGATGTGATTGGCAACTCTGATCTTATTTTAAAAGATAGTTGAAGATTTCCTTTTCACTGTATTCCATTGTTAAATTATATTGTTAAAGCAATCACCAGGGCTGTGAGAAAAGGTTCAAATGCCCCCTCTAGTGGGGGAAGAGTCATGTGTTTTTTGACAGGGAATTACTTAAAGATCTTCCTGACATAAAAGCTTCAAAAATGGAGTGTCTTACTAATGTCACCCCCAAAATACTAAATGACATCCTCTCCTAGGACTTCATTTAACCCCTCTGCACACTAGTTTTTGTGAAGATGAGAGGTTTTTTTTGTTTTTTTTTTGTTTTTTTTTTTTTTAAGAATTATAGAGACAGTTTTTAGAATTGGACAAAAAGCAAGTGCTACAAGAATAATTCCTGGCTGAAGAGATGCTTGGGTTATTGCCTCATTGTAATCAGTTGAATGCTGATCTGAGGGGAAGCATTTTCATTTCATAGCAAAAACTTTAGGGGAAAAACTTCCAGTTAAACACAGCTAAACAGCTGATATGCAGCTCTTCTGCCTTTTGGACAGTTTTATAAAGTTCTTGCCCTTATGACAGAATTTGCAGGGTGGTTTTTTTTTTTTTTTGCTGATCACAGCAGTCAGCATTAGTGATGTGTGTTGCCATAACTTAGTACTTCTCAATTTCTGTTCTTTGCAAGATAGGGTGCTAGCTGAGGGTTTAATAGTAACTTTGTCTTGACAGACTGCACAAACAAACAAACCAACCAACCAACCAACCCACCCAAAACTGAAGAGTGACCTTCTCCATGGCAACCAAAGCGCTCACTATGCTAATACCTAAACATAACTTGGCACAGTTTGTGCAAGTGATGTTAGTATAGCCAAAACACAAGTAACTTGAGAAATGCAACAAGAGACTACAGAATATAACAGGTGTAACAGACAAATTATTGTCTGTTAATAATCTTTAGCGTGTAGATAGAAGATGGTGTAGAGATGGTAACTGATAGAACAAAACACAGAGATAAAAAGAAACCAGAGAGCTGAATGGCTGACTACAGTTGTCTGTACCACAGTGGTACTACAGTGGTAAGGTCATTAGTAAGCTCCTGTCAGGTTGATAAAATGTCAGAGACAACACCCCATGTAGTTATGTTGGGGAGGAAAGGGATGAATAGGAAATGACACCTCCCTGCTTGTGTAACTTCACCTTCAGGTTATATGTTGCTATAGAGTTGAGCTGAGTTAGCAGAATGCTGCCAGCAGGAGAAAGTGTTACACCATCCTTTGCAGTTGTTGGCTCTGCTGCTTGTCTGGTTACAGGATGAGCCACTTCACTTACCTTAGCAAGAGCACAAGTTCACTTTTTTTTTAACATTTCTTTTCCTGCTGTTTACAGACAAATAGCACTATCGTGTTAGGAGAATTGGCTCATACAGAGCATATTTGCAAGTGTATGCATCATAGGTATGTGGGTTAGTGGAACCCTGATAACTTTCTTGCTGCAAACACTGCCTGAAAGATTTTAAGTCAGTACTTTCCCAGAAATTATATGCTTTCAGCTTCTTTGTTCTGAAGGATAAGTACTGTTATACTATTGGGCATCAACTAACCTTGCATAGTAGTGGTATTTCTTTTAAAAGTGAGATGTTAAATTTATCATAAGCCTCTTTATCTGAGCAGGATCATTGCTTTCATAAACACAACTTACTCCTAATCTCATCTCATCTATTAAACAAGCAGGTAACCTGCACCATATTCTCATTACTGGAAGCTGAGAACTTCTCACTAGTACTTTTAAATTGCTTTTGGTTTAGCTTAGAGCAGCTAGTTTGGAAGGTGCTGTCCTGGTTAGCTAGAGCAGCTATGCCTGGGAACAGCTTTATCAGAAGATAAATTCAGAACAGAGCTTAAAAGACTTCTACAGCCATTTAACTGCTCACACTACACAGGTATGACTTCCAGTGAGCTCTGTCAGGAGCTGCATTACCTTTCTATTGTCTTAAGTCCTTTGTTTAGCCTACTGGTGTTAGTGTTATATAGTATGGGTACAGCACACGTCAATAAAGCTAGTTTTTCCTCAGAGCAGGCATTTGGTTCAGCAAGAACACAGAATAGGGGGGAAAAAAGCTTCAGTAAAAAAACAAAAGCCCCTCAAAATTGAGAAAGTTTTAGTTATTTTGCCTCAGTTTAAGCTTTGACAGATTTAAAAGTCGCACTTAACAACAAAGCTTTGTTCAGAACTCTGCTATACAACTACACATATGATATGGTTACTCTATAAATGAGGAAGCCAGCAGCAGTATTTAGTCTAATTACCCTCACTCAGGGGTAAACTTGACCCACCACACAATAAATAGCAAGACACTGTTTTATGAAGGGAGTGGCAGAACTTCCTCTAACTGTTAATAGGATGGTACTAAGTGACACTCTTCTAGAAGATAACCAAGCAGAAGACTATGTAATCTTAGTTTAGCTAAGCTTTTTACAAGAGTTTGAGCCTAACTTATATTTAAGAACGTGAAGTTATGTACTGCAGCTGATGCTTAGTTTGTATGAGTGTACTTGTTCAATAAATCTCCATAAGGAAGCTTTGAATACAATAGTTTATTTGTAGTTGTAAAAGCACAAGTGTTACATACATTAACTGCATATTTGTTAGAATCAGTACCTATTTAACAGAAGAGCTATATGTGCAGAGACAAGACAGTCATGCTTAGATTTTCCCCTAGTATTTTGCTGCTTTACTATTTATTTCCACCTTCAGTAAAATCTCTACAGAAATAAAGAGTGAGGAAATACAGATACATAACAGCTAGAGTTAAGTGAATGAAGGCAATTTGACAACATCATCGGTCCTTTAGAACTAGTGAAATAAGAGATCTGTATTTGAAAGGCCAAAGACTTAACTAGTTAGAGCAGCTAGGCAACAAAGCTAGTCTGAGTTCACTCAAGACAATTCAGGTTTATGGCCTGTTGCGAACAAGAAAGTTAGCATTAACTCTTACCACATAATTCCAAAAAATAGTGATAGGCTTTTTAAGGCAGGTATTTTAGTCTTTTAATACCAGGTTTTCCAGCTTATTTTCCTATCAATTTAGCATATGTTGCCATTTTATTGCTAAAGAAAGCATACCATCATTGCAAGCAAAACAGCATGGTTTTCATTAGCAGTCAGTATGTTCAAGACTTACATTATTACTACAGAAGGGTAGTACTGTTACTAAAAACAAGTGAAATTCTATTTAAATCACACCAAATCATTATCTTGACACTAAACAGAGACTGTAGTTAACAGTATACACTAAAGAGCAGAGCAGCACCATTTTGGAGCAATAGAGAGAAAAATACTACTCCTTCATCTTTCACTATGTTGTTGTTAAAAAAAAAAAAAGATGAAGACAAACTTAATTGTTCTAACAATACTTTCTTCTATAAGAAAGGATAAAGTATTTTTCAGCTCATCCAAGTGTAAATCCTAATGCAAACATGTACTCCATCATCATTGTGAAACTAGTATAAGTTATTTGTCAGCTTGACTTACAGGGTGCATTCTCTAAGTTTTTTGTCCGCCTGCTTCAGGGAGATCCATGTATTTAACATGCTTGATCGCAGTTTTGCCCACACCAAGTGGTTATTTAATCCAAATATCTGGGCAGCAAACTGGGCAGCTCCTTCAGGTGACAGAGTAGTAGGACAGCCAAGACCTGCAAAGAAAGAAGACTGCCACTTAGCAAAATGTTTTATAGTCACAAACAAACTACTGCTTCTCAATGGCAACTTAAGACAGTGCTTGTTTAAACCCTCAGGAGCCATACAGCTGAACAGTATAACAGACTAGTTTTATAGCTGCCACAGTGGTGCATATTCCATTACTTCTCTAACAGGACTGCTTCATTCCATTTTAAACTAAAAACAGCATATCAAAAAGTTCACATTCAAAGAGCTAATAGAATTCTGGGCTCCCAAGTCCTCAAACATCCATTCTAGTCACTAGCAAAACTCAAGTTCATGCAGGTAGCAATGCACTACTACAATAGTTAGTCAAGCTCTTATCTACTCCAGTTGTCAAAGATGATATTTCTTGATCTTTGATGATAGTAAAATGCAGCTCTGTAAGGAGGAACAAAATCAATTAAGTGCCCATTAATACCAATTCCAGTTTCACAAACTTGTGTGTTTAGCCAGGATAAGCAAAGGTTTACAGCTTTCTGAAGAGTATTGTGTGTAATCTGAATGTGTAATCTTTGCTCCATTAAACTTCTTGACTACAAAGTGGCAAGAGACTGTACACTAGAGATTTCTAGAACTGTTTTTCAGTACTGATCCAGCTACTGTTCTGAAGAGTGCTGTGCCACGTGTGCATTTGTCCACATGTAAGGGGTATCTACAACAAAAATAGAGCTAGGTCACTACAAGTGTGTAAGTTAAAGACCATCTTACCACTGGGTAGTCTGAGAGAGGACCACACATCCTGAGCACCCCAGTCAGCTGAGAGTGGAGGACAGTTGACAACTGGGTAAGCAGTGTTGCCAGACATTACTGGCCCCAAACCATTGCTTCTGCCAGCTACTGCAATAAATACTGTTGGGATTCCATCTCCTAGAATGGGAAAAAAAAACCACATATAGATAAGCAAGCCATCTTTCCTTCTCCCAAATGCTTTTGTGGGAGCTTTATCTGGGCACCCAGTTCTTCTGTTTGCAATTAATTGATTGTTAAGTAAGTTACATAGCATACTGTAGAATTTCATTTCTAACTTTCCCCTTTGCAGAAATAAGAGTCAGTTTTCCAGCTTTAAATCCTAGTTACCATTTAACACATTAGGAAGCTCACATATCTTGCTCTACCCATGTTTGAGGGGAAAGTCTCAGTGTCAGAGGAATAGGTGCTGCTTAGCTTTTAAAGAGAAACATTTAAAGATGCCAGAGATTAAATAGCTACACACTGTAAAATACCAAGCAACTCACCTCTAAACTAAATGTCTTTGGACTGTGCCTACCACATCTGTCATTTCACTAACTGCCTCTTTAACCCCCATCTGCTGGTTGTTCTCTGTAAAAAATATACTCCTACAAAAATAGTTATTTCTTCTCTCTTCTGTTAGGCTATAAATCTTTCCTAAAGGATGTCAAGTTTTCTTGATATAACTATGAGTTTATAGCCAACATCCTTTTCTCTTGGAATCTAAAATAATGACTAAACATATTTTTGTGAAACAGGTAGGAAGACTATCAGTAGCATCTCTCTTATAAGTAAGAAGAGTATTTAGAGTCAGCTTGAGAAACTGTCACTCTTCCCTGTTTCAGAAATGCCACAATCAGTAAGAAGATGCTGCAATAACAGCTTGGGGGGAGAAGGGGAGCACTCAATTGCTGGGATAAAAGCAGAGGTTGGACTTCCAGTAACAGAAAGTGTGGCCAGGCAATAGGACAATACATTACTCCATAATTGTTTATGGCAGTTTATAGACTAAGCTGTTACAATACTGTTCTACACCTGCCAGTTACATAATTATTGTTGTGCAAAAAGCAAGGAAAAAAAACAAGCTACCAGAAATCCTTAAATGAACAAATTGTTCCTGTACATGTTACTGTTTCAATCCACGTCAATTCTTTGGCATTTACCTTCATATTCTGCTTTGATCCTTAGAGTTTCATCTGGCCCTTTGTGAGCAGAGGTCACTCTTAACTCACAAGGTATTCCAAAGGTTGCACATGCCTTTTTTATTTTTTCACAGTGACTGAGGTCAGAAGGAGATCCCATCAACACCACAACTCTACCTTGGCTCTTCGTTTTCAGAAGCAACTGAGTAGGAGGGGGGGCAGGGGGAAGAAAAGCCATCAGCAGGGCTTCAAGACATACAGTTATCAAACTCTAGATAGTTTGTTCATACATATACATACCTCCACTCTTTCTGCAACCCATTCAAAGTTTCTCTTAACCATCTGCAGTGCTTCAGGAGTAACTTCTTTTAGGTCCCGGTAAGACTAAAAAGAAAAAAAAGTAAAGCTAGTGTTTTGCTTTAGGTACAGAAAGCACTTGTTTTGCTACCACAATTGATAAAAAAAGACCTCAGCTGGAATGTTTATGCAGTTTCTAGTAATTCCTCAGGAAGGAAGATTGTGATACACATGTAGGAAAGAGCTTCTTCACAGAAGAGAGAAGTGTAAACAGCCAAGTTTTTATCCTAACAAAAAAAGAGCTGAAAAGAGGAAGCGATTACTTTCTTGCTCATTTCTTTTCTCTACATACAAAGAACTATTTAATGAAAAATATATCTCAGCAGGTGTATGCAACCTTCTACACTATACTATGTGGCCATTTGTAACACAGAAAGCTTCTAGCCACTAGTGCATCAAGGTTTTGACAGCTTCCTGAAAGCTAGATTTAAGGAAACCCATACAACTGATTTAAAATTGGAATTTATAATGACATTTTTGCCTGCAGTAGCACTGCACTGGCTGACCTAGATTCTGCATGACCTGACCACGCACCTTATTTTAGGGAGATGAATACAGCACAATCACTGCAACTTGCTCAAGCATGCCACTATACAAGTCAGGTAAAGCAAGCAATAGAGCAGTACCTCTTCCTAATTTAATGATAATAATAAATTACTTTTCCCCTCACTTTCCCCTTGGGGCTTGCAGCCACTTTCACTCAGAGGGTCTCTGTTATTAGGCTCAATGATAGTCACAAAAGCTCCACAGCAGCAGTACTCCCAAACTGTTTTGTTTTTATAACTATTTGACAAACACCTCTGAATTACTAAGTAAGTGTAGTTGCTACAAGCCAAAAAAGCATGACAAGTTTTACTTCAAACTCTACAGTCCTCCTCTTATTTCTGGACCCAATCTGCTAGCAACACTTATAGACAAACAAATATCGAATGTAAGCCTACACACAGTAAGTAACAAAGAAAAGCAACTTCCCCACACGGATATCCCTGAGAAGTACTCATGTATCAGGACATCTCCACTAGTAGAAGATACAACTCCGAATAAATGAAGCTGCTCCAAGACAGATCTGGGGACCAGAGCTTCTTCTGTCCTTGCTATTTATTGTCCGATTATTTAATTATCTGCACACCAAGTCAGATATTCTTAATATCCCTGCAAGCTCTACACTTCAGTTCATCATAATAGCTCTAGGCAATACTGTTGCTGAGCATTCCTATTAAAAATGTACATGCACAGGATTATTTTCTACTAGAAAACAATCAGGATTTCCCAAATATTTAATGAGAACAGGACTGGACACTCAGTGCCTTATGGGCTACACTGTAAAAATAGAAGACCATCCAGAAAAAAAAAAGCTATTCTAAAAGCAAATGCTTAAATGTAGGGTTTACTTTTTTCCCTTCTTTCCAACCAACTCAGATTAAAAACATTACCTGTTTGTCCTTCTGCTGGCTTCTGTCTCCTGATGGCCACAGCCTCCATGAATCGTTATCAATAACATCAGCAAGAACGATTTCTTTTGTTAAAATATTAACACCAAATTCAATCTAAAAGAGAAAAAAGTCTATTTTAAGAACTGTACAGTGACATATATCCCATCAAAACTAACATCATGATGAATCATATTTTCCTCATACCTTCAGGTCTACCAGAGTGCAGTTCTGTGGCTGCCATGATTTTTCCAGGATCTCAAAAATAGCTTGAGTAGAGTGTGCCATAATATCCACTTCAGTCTGGCCAATAGTAAGTCCAGCAAAACAGAACTTGGCTTCAATTAGCTGTTCCTCAGACCACTGTGGGTCATTATTGGCATCATCCTGTTGAGAAAATGAAAGAGATAATAGCACATAGCTTAATCTTGCTATAAGGGGAAAAAATAACCATAGAAGACAATATTTGATTAAAAAAGTCTACAGACAGAGGCTTCAAACTGGTATTTCATTAGCACTATAAAAGCTTTGTAACAGCAACACTAGAACACTTCCTGTAACACCTAAACATCTTTAAAAGCACTTCTCAGGTTTGGATAGTGCATCAGGAGTGACAGAGTCCACTACAAAAACATTAAGATCATAGTTCACAAGACACCTCTTTCAGTGCACGTTTCTGAAGTACAGAATTTTAAGTGAATAGCTATCCACTTACAGACAGCTTGCAAGTACACTTTAAGTTCTTCAGATACACCAACATGTCCACTTCGATTGAGACTACACCTCTAAAAAGCCCCTATACTTTATAAATAACTCATCTTTGGTTATCAGAAAAATAATGCTTTATTTACTTTCTGTACAGTTTGGTTCATTATTCTTTGGTGGCCCTGTCAGCCAGCATCATACTGTGCACATTTTGAAAGAGATAGCTGTTAGAAGAGAATACAAGAAAGTGTTAGGATGGCAAAATCATCAGCACCAAGAGGATCTGTCAACCTCTGGTGCTACCTGCTTTACTTGTCAGCATTTTTAAAGAGATACTGAAGAGTTCTGGCTCTGTTTAAGTCTAATTGTCATAGGAAAGGAAACTTACCTTATAAAACATCTCAATTTTGGGTGGATAAAACTTATATCCTTCTTTGACACCAGGGTTTCTTTTGAGGAAGGAGCCAGTAGCAATTCTTCTGCACACCCATTCAATTGGGATCATTTCACAGTGACCTGCTATGAATGCTGTGTCACTATGTTTTCTGACAAAAGCTGTTTTGATTCCTAAATATAAAGAGAACAACTTAGTTCTGTTACTATGCACACTCCACAGTTGAAGTGAGGCAGAAACATGTTCATCCAACTACATATAGAACAAAATCAAATCTTGTTCTTGTCTGCACTTAATGGATACCTGAGACCTCTTCTGGGAGCTTTAAATGCTCTGAAAGGAGAGGGGATTTCTTCACTTTTATCTTGCAAAAGGACATCAATGCTGTTATCTTTCACAACTCATTAGCTTCAGCAGTTCTATAATTTAAGACCCACGTGTAACTCAGAAACTTATGTTCTGATCAGACTTCCTATTCATGCAGTAACTAAGTTTAACCACACTAAGAGATCTTACCTCTCTCAAAGAACTTCCATCTTCTCACATATGCTGGCACATTTGTCATTTAATAGATGCCAACTCTACTTTGACCAGGCTTTTCCAAGTTTAAAGAGTCCTTCCTTTCAGAGATGTGTTTAAGCCAGGCCAGATATTTCATAACCTGGTTATGTTGATGATTACACGAATCATTCTGATCAATGTAAGTAATCCAGCTAGAGGTGGAAGTCCTTCTATCAGGCTGAGCTGTAACCAGAAGAGAGCATCTGACTGCAGCTCTCTAGTGGACTTCCAAGTTGTAATCACAATAAGACACTTTGTAACAGCAAATATTTTTCTGGGCCTGCTTTCTTGCCCTGCTCACAAGCTATCCTTTTCTTAGCAAGGATGGAGAATACCTGGTCAGGAAACACATTCTGAGTAGCTAGAAGGCTCCTTCTGCTCACAGCTGACTAGGAATAGCTGCTCAGGTACTGAGTCTACAGAAAGGAAGTGACAGGGATTTAAATTGACATCTCCTCTACTGCGCACAGACTTAAGGGTCAGAAGTTACTGCTGCATTGACATTTCCAGCAACAAGAGATCCAAAATTGCAATCCTCCCCCTTGAGACACCTTTCTTTATATAGTTAAGCTACCAACAAACACATGCCCCTTGCAATGTGAAATACTGTACTGAAAAGTGAGGACACCTGATGAGGAAGGATGGATAAAAAAAGATTTGCTCACAAAGCTTTTAAAAATTCATCCCTCAGTTATTGTTGTTTAAAAAACAAGGTATTAACAGCAGCAACCAGATAACTTGCCATGCTTTCTGGTAGAGGAGCTATTGACTGTAACATCATACACTGAACAGTAGTTGCAGACTTTCAGAGGACTTACTGAAAGGCAGCAAAATATAAGAGCATGGTAGTCTTTACTGCTTTGTTTATAAAGGGCAACCAGGATTGGGGGGGAGGGGGAAACTTACTCTTTCCTTCATTACTAACTAACATTTATTTAGGCCACTAGATCCCAGTGATTTATCTGGCAAAAGATATTAAGACTTGGAGGTATACATGCGCACACAAACTTGCTGCAGCAAAACAACAGTATTGTATAATTCTAAGATGACCCATACTAAACACTGACAGCCAACATGAGCCCATCTCCACTCTAAGTCCAATATGAATCTTCCTTTCCCCCTTTCCTCCTCCCCCAGCAACTAGCAAAGTGGGAAAAGTCCCAGTTCCCCCCCAGCCAGGGCAAGACAGTTGTCAAGCCCAACTGGCATCTGTCAGAGACAGAAGCTAAAGGAATTGCAGCCAGTCAGTTCAAGAAGTAGCTATATTCCATTCTATCTCCAGAGAAATAAAGGAAGAAGAACAAGTGAAATGCTTAAAACATATATGAAAAGTCAGTGTTCACACTGTAATTGCACTGCCCTAGAGGACAAAAATAATTTAAACTATCAACTGCCTAGCAAGTCACTTCTAAATCCAGTCACCAAACTCCCTACCTAGTTTATTACTGCCTTTCTAATCAGCACAGATGTCAGCGCTTCTAAAGCGCACATCAGCTCCATTACAAACAGGAGAGAAACTTTAACAGAACTCTTTGTAAATCATCACCTTTGAAAACACAGGTTAAGAGAAGTTGCACAAAGCAAACAAACTACTTCTACAATAAGGCATTAGCGTTATCTGCAATTTATGCTAGTCAAATAACCAAATTGGAGGAAAAACCCTGAAAGTACTTTTGTTATTTTAAAATGCATCTGCAGTTTATTCTGCATAGAATTTTCCACAGCACCTAAAGTTACTCAGCAAAAGACATTTAAAGATCTTTGAGATGTCTACAGCACAGCTTCTTAGCATATTAAATATTTTAAATGTGAAGTATTTGACAGTTTAACTTATAAAACAAAGCCATTTGAAAATTAGGCAAAGCATCTTATTCATTGCTCAAAAATGAAAACTACTTTTTTAAAAAGGAAAAAAAAAAAAACAAAACACCTGTAAACACAATCAGGAAAGATTTTGGAGATCTTTGTCCTATATGCAAAACAGCCTTTCCAGGAAAGCCTAGTGCTTGACGATTATACTGAATGACCTGATCATATTTTCCTCCTTCTCCACTAGTCAATTTATGAAATAGCTTAATCTCAGCACATATTTTAAGGACTACTTACATAGAAATATGTGGATAACTCTAGGGAAAACATTTTTCTCTCCTCCACATATGAAGCGTGTAGCAATGGATCTCAGATGCTCAAACACTGAAGTTCTAGTACTTTATGTGCAGCCAATAACGCAACTTTTAGCATAATTGGTACTGAGCATGAAGCAGTCTTTGTTCAAATGCTTCAAAAGGAACTGAGCATGCAGCTGTGAACACTGTCTTAGAGTCCATTGTTGCCTGTATTATAGTACTGTTTACAGACTGAAGTTGGGAACCCACCAGTTCAAATTCTTCTTTACAACTTGCATACTATTTTCCTGGCAGTATTTAAAAAAAAAAAAAAAAAAAACACAAAAAAACAGAAAAACCCACAACAACAGCAATTACTTAAAGACCTATTTTATTTTTTCTGCAAAAAAAAAAAAAATCCATTTAGGAAGGGAGGTAGGTATTAAATTCTCAGTTAAAGACACTTCAAAATGCTTTCCTTGAAGTGAAGATACTGACTCCATTTTTGGAAGTGTGGTGCAGAACTCACTCAGGAGTTACTTTTAGATACAGTCTGGTACTACCAGTAGCCAGCAGTGACTTCTAAGCAGACAGATGTAGTAAGAAAGATGAGATGCATCCAATCTGTTGTTATACCCAATAAAAAGCAAGGATTGACAGGAGCAGAGGGGAGGGGAGATGCAGGAGTGTGACCAAACATGTAGGACAAACTACAGTAGTGTTCTCTGTGATTAAAGATGGCTTTGGACTCTATTGTGTTCCAAATGACTAAGTCACCCAGCTTAGTATTGGCCGGGGGGGGGGGGGGGGGGCGGGGGAGGGAACAGGATGACCCACACCCTAACAAGAATACTTACCAGCTTCTTGAAGCAACTGAAACACACAGCTAGTTGTTGTATTGGAAATTGCAGCTTTCCCTTCCATACGGTCCTTCCTGGCTGCATTTCCTGCTGTTATTTGGTCTTTTGACTGCATCAAAACACATCCTGGGATCTCTGGCAACTCGAACACTTCTTTTGTTTTACCTTCATTAATTTTTTTACCAAGTTTCAGTTCTATGGAAAAAAAAAAAAGAAGAAAGTTTCAAACTGAAACAAAAATATCTTTGCATTTCGGCAAACCAAGCTAGCCTGCTTTCAGCTGCATGCCAAGTCAGACCCAGCAGGACTCTAAGCCTTAGTCAACGACCACTAGGGAAACATTCCCACCTACAGCCCTACATTCCCACCCGAATTGTTCAGGAAGTTTCCTTTCAGCAGTAAAGGTAAAAGCCTGCAATCGCCTGGGACTTCTGCCACAACAGATGTGTGTTTGTTTTGTTAAACGTAAGCATCTTTCAGTTGAAAGAAGCTGTGTATTCTTTCGGCTACGTTTATTTCCCCTACTAACACTTTTTTTTTTTAAACATGCAACTACGCAGCTGACACTTTGGGGATTTTGTGTTAATGGTGTCAGCACAACCTGACGTCACTTTTACTACTTTTCAACCGTCAGGACAAAACAGGCAGAGAAACCTCGAAGCTCGGATAACGCTGCTTAAGAGCAGGAGTCTGAAGGAGCAACTTCCACAGAGGATCCAAAGTTTGGATGTTGGACACATTAACGGCTCCAGATAAAAGACACTAAGTTTCAGCTCGCTCTGCCTTCACATTCATCTACGCTTGGTCTTCAGTTCTGCGAGACGACGAAGCAAGACTTAACCTGCCCACAGGCAGCTTCGCACAGGGAGATAAGCGCCCAAACTCCCGGGCAAGAAAAGACTAGGCTCTCGGGGGCGGCCACACACACAAAAAAAGAAGAAAGAAAAAAAAAAACACTTCTGCGCGGAAACCGTTTGCTTTAAAAGCACATAAATCTCAGCACCAGCCTCTCAGACCCCCCGAGCTCCCCCTCGCCTCACAGATCGCTCCGCTGGGAGCGGCGCCCCCTCCCCCCACCCCCGACCGTTACCGGCCCCCCTCAGCGCCCAACGGCCGCTCCCTTGAAGGGCTCCCGCGGCGCCAGCAGGGGAGGGCGCCCCGCGGAAGCGGAGTTACCTGATGCTGCGGGGGCCATGGCGGCAGCGGGAGCAGACACCTAGGGCACAGAAGACAGGCTCAGCACATGCTCCCAGCCCCGCCGCCGGGGTAAAAAGGGGCCGGCGGAAGGGGCGGGCAGGCGGGGCGGCGGGCAGCGGCGCCGCCCGCCAATCGCCGCCCAACGCGGCGGGGCCGGCCCGCGCCCCTCTCCGCCCCGCCGAGCCCCATCGCGCCCCTCGCCGCCGGGGCGAACTCCAGCCCGCCCCCGCGCCAGCACGGCCCCGGCCCACTTCTCGGCCAGCGCACACGCCGCGACCGGCCCCCAGCGCTCCGCGCAGCCCCCCCGCGGGCAGACACCGGCCTGTTGCGCCCCGCCGCGGCACCTGGGCCGGGGGGGCCCCGGGGGGCAGCGGCCCGGCGGCGCGGCCCGGCGCTGCCCCGCGCGCTGGGGGAGGGGGAGCGGAGGGGACGGGCGGCGCCGGGATGCGCGAGGGCCAGAGCCCCCCCGTATGTAAATGAGGGAGGCCGCGCCGGCAGGGTACCGGCGGCCCCGCGCGCCGCGGCGCTGTTGGCTGCGCGCGGCGCCGCGAGGAGCGCGCGGGAGCCGCGAGACCGGGGCCGCCGCCGCCCGCCGGAGCGCCGCCCGCGGCGGCCGCCGCCACGTGCCGCCCGCAGCATGGAGCTGGAGGAGCTGGGCATCCGGGAGGAGTGCGGCGTGTTCGGCTGCATCGCCTCCGGCGTGTGGCCCACGGAGCTGGACGTGCCCCATGTGATCACGCTGGGGCTGGTGGGGCTGCAGCACAGGTAAAGGGCGGCGGGGGCCCTGCGGCCGCTCGCGGGGGGGAAGTCGGGGCTGCGGCGTGAGCGCGGGGTCGGGGTCGGGATCGGCCCCCCGGGGGCACCATCCGAAAGTGACTTCTCCGCGGCGAGCCGGGCCCCCGTCCGGGCCGCGCTCCGCGGCGGCCCCCGGCGGCCGGCCTGCGTCGGTGCCCCGCGGCGGCACGTGCTGCCGGGCCGGTGCCCGCTCGCCGGCGGCGGCGGCGGGAGGGGGAGCGCGCCGCCTCCCGCTGCGCGCCGGACGGCGGCAGCCCCGGCAGCATCCTGGCGGCGAAGCGCAACCGGCAGCAACGCCCCGCCGCCTCCCGCGCTTCCGTGCCGCCCCCGCCGGGGCGAGCGCAGGGCGCAGCTCTCGGGCATGTTCGCACCTCGGCTCCATCTAGCTAAGTCGCATCTGCCGCCGCCAGCCTTCTCTCGCTTGTGGCCTGGGGCCCCCGGCGCCCTGTGCGAGTGCGGCGGCGGAGCAAGGCCCGCGGAGCCGCTCCCGGGGCGCCGCGGAGCCGGCGGTGGCGGAGTGCCCCTCCTCGTCAGCTACTCGCCTCGTCCCGGCACCTCGTCCCCTGCGGCTTTCTAACGTAGGCGCTGACCGCCTCAAGGAGCTGCAGTAAGGCCAGGCCCTCATTCTGAACGTTATTTGAAATGCACGTGTTCAAGTGCAATTCAAAGTTTGAGACTAAGTAAATGGCTCTTAAATATTTCTAAACTCCCGTGCAGCAATAAAATAATTATTTGGAAACATCAGCATGATATAATAAAGCTTGTCTTCCACCTATGTTTATAGCAAAGTAAAAAAGATTATATTCACAGTGATCCCCTTCTAAGGTACGGATGCAGAGCTGCAAAATGAAGTTTCAGTTCTGCTTTCATTTGATATTTCAAAGTTCCAATGTTATGCACTAGTATATACTAACTATTTTTTTCCACAATGGTAGCAAGATATTTCTTATTTGTGGGAACACGTGCAGTCACACACATTCATGCTAGCTTTGGCTTCGGTAGTGCAAACAGTGTTTAGCTTTCCATTTGTGAAAAGTGGGCTAAAAGTGACACATTCATGACAGTTTGGGGAGGTAGGGCTTCTCTAAGTACATATGCACTGAATAGAAAAAATGTTAGTTTTTGTATTTTTGAAGTCACAGACATGCAAGAGTTGCTCTGAATTTGTTTTGGACCAACACTAGAAAATGTTTACATTGAGATGGTCTGTTTATAGCAGCTGAGTTTAATATACTTTTAGTGGTAAAACACTGCATCCTTACATGACGCCCATATCCTAATGTTTTCTTTGGTTGCAGGTGTATCATTCATGTACTACATATATTTGCCAGTGTCTATCAAAAACATGCTCACTAGGAGTGATAAAGCTGCAGAACCCAAGGAAGCCAGCTGTCCAATCAATGGTCTCCTCTTAGGCTGAGCCATTTTTCTGTAAACAGGCTGGTAAAAATCATGCCTCATTTAAGTTTGCATAGTTACACTGGTGGATCTGCAGTTCCGTGATTGGAAATTAAATGATTGGTGTATTTTAGTCACTTTGTCTGTAGCTTACTATCTCACTTCTCCTTATAGACATATTTCATGATTTGCATGGAAACATAGTTTCTTTCTGATGGGCACTTGTCATATATTTGATTTCCATTTTTTAACATTAATTATCCCCTATGGAGCTTTATTGGACACAACTGTAGGCAGTAATACTAATATAGTGATAGAAGTTGTGAGCAGTTCTCAAGTTCCATTAAATCAATGGAAGATATGCACCTGAAGACATTAGATTACCTCTGATTCTGATTTCCTAACTCAACAGTTGTCTGAAATTTTCAGGAGATGCTTTCTTAAAGACATAAACCTTATTGTGTCCTTATAGTGAAACCTTTTCTTTACAGTCTGTTCAATACCTTTACTCAAAAAATTCTATTAAGTAGTTGAGATGTTAGTGCTCTTATTTTCTTCTTTAATGTTTCTCCCTAACCTCTTCACATTTTTCCTTAAGAATTCTACTGTGAGGTGTAGAAAAGGTGACATTTTTATCAAAAGGTAATAGGATAGCAGCTATTCTTCATCCTTTTGGAATGTCTCTTAAAAACCAATGTTGCGATTCAGCATTAACTGTATCAGTAAATTTCCTAAGTCCATTCTTTTAAATTTGAAAGCTAAGAAATGTCTCTTAACCATGTTGCTTTAAAAATAAGTAAATATGAAAGAGAGGTATGGTAAATATTAATGGACAGTCCCAATAAAGCCTAACAGAAATTTCATTAGCCGTTAGAAAATAAAGCTCTTAGAGCTCACATTGAAATGAATAAGGATGTTTAGTTAATGACAACTGGCCTTAGACACTCATGTTCACAATTCTTCTGTATTCTAAGTAGTCCTGGGCAATAAAACAGATGACAGTTTGGCCCTTAATTCATCTTAGATTTTAAAAATTACAATACATGGACATAGCAGTATATCAAACTGCATTTTTTAGATGATGACCATAAAGAAGAGACAGCTGTTGGGAACATTATAATTTCTCGTCTTTGAAGTCTTATCTGTATACATATAGAATATTTGTTACATGCCACAAACGCAAGTGCCATCAATTCTTTATGTTTTGTGTTCTGGTATACCTGGTTGCAGCACTGTGAGGAATTTGGCTATTTGTGATAAATGGCCTAAAATGAGTTGAATTATAGTGTTAAAAAGTATTTAGGCATTCTGGAGAGCTTTACTTCGGTGGGGATGTTCATAAATGAAAGTTTCAAAATGAGGACACTGGATTGATCCAGCAAAATACCTAAGTGTGTACTCAACTGCATGAATTTGAGTGGCACTCTTTGTTTCAGTGAGACTATTTTGCTTGTAATTACATATATTTGTAAGCAGGGTTCTGGGATAGGCCCAAAAGCAGACACAGCTTGAAAGACTGAATTTCACTATATTGACATAAGTAAATATTTAAAACTGCTTTTTGTTGCTGTTGTTAATTAAAAAGCAGCTGCTAGGTTGTTAAGGCTTAAATTCGGAGCCCTTTGTATTAGAAGGCAGAATGTGGCTTTTCTATTGGCTCTTACTTTGTAATGCTGAACTGAATTAAAACGGAAACCAAGTATATTTCTAATCATAGGCTAATCAAGGCCTTCCATACACTAAGAACATTGTAACTTCAATTTAACTTGAGTCCATATTTAAGTTCGTCAATCTAAAATGCTGATCTCATCTGGTTGTAACACATTTTATAGCTATGTTAGCAGTGAATTCTCATTATGTTTGAAACTTGAAAGCTGTTAAACTAACACTGTTACTCTAAATTTAATGTTAACAAGGCTTCAGAGTGGATCTCTTAAATCATCTCTACCATTTGTGAACCAGGGAACAGAGCTGCCCATGGGGCCACTCTGACAGCATGCCAAAAAAAGTCAAAGGATATTGGTAAGGAGAGGATTTTTCTTGGGAGTGGTGAGTGAGGGAGGAGGAGTACTTTGAGTTACAAGTCTATTAAACGTCATTTGAGTCCTTGACCAGGACAAATTTGCAAAGTTAATCTTGCAACAACTGTGACTTCTGTTAACTTTTTGCAAAATTCTCTGGAAAATATTTTTGGCAGTAATGCTGGGTGCTGAAACCTGAGGGTATCCAGCTTTACTGATTTAAAAAAAAAAAGGCCTTTAAAAGGTCTCCTCTGTGCAGGTGGAAGTCCTACTAAATTCATGGACTTAAATTATTCCTTGTCCCAGCTCAGTCGAGTTCTTTGTGTGGAATTTGTTATGATAATGAAAAGAAATGGGGGAGGGAGGATTGGCTAGCATGCTTTTTGATACCTTCACTGTTACTGACTGCTGCTGAAACGTACATAACAAAGCCAACCTAATTCACCAATGTAAGTGAAGAAATATTCCTTCTCTTTCAGTCTAGTTATTAGCCATCCATCCAAGTATCTACACTTAATATAGCATAATGGATATGGATATTTACATTTTCTATACAGTCTGTTGGCTGCAAGCTAGCTCTCTTTTAAAGACTATTTAACAAGCTGCAGCTGTGGTTTAGCCTGGTGTAGACTGTGAGTCTTCCCTAAGCAAATTGGACCGGTAGTATTTGGATGGGAATTTTCTGAGAAACATCTAGGTGCTACAGGTAGTGATACTGATGAATTGTTACATTACATTTTTACCCCTTAATTTCATCTGAAGAGCTGATTTCATCTGAAGGGCCCAGTATAGGTTTAACAGATTCCTTAACAGATGGAAGAGCAACAATGTTAATTGTCTAAATGCCAAATTTTGTAATTAGCTATATTTTTATATAAACTACCTATGGAATTTACTGGATAAAATGTTTGACAAGCTAGTTATGCAGCCTGGATATCATGCTGTATGTGGTGGTAAGACAGTCCTGAATACTTTCAGAGATACTTACTGGTTTGGGATGTACTAACACTTAATCTTTTAGTTATGTATTGGTTGAAGTTTATAGGTTATTCCATGCTGCTAGGTTTTGGTAGCTGTGTTAATTATACGCTACAAAACTTACTACTGCAGGAATGGAGGAAGAGGGGGGGAGGAGTGAGACCTCTTTGCTGTGATGAGCAATTGTATCAGCTCAGCCATCTTACGTAATTTCCTGCAGGGCTAAGGTTTCTGCATGGTGACTTCCAGAAAGTGAAGATGAGCCAGATTTACATTCTAAACAGGTTTAAATCTCTGAAATCTAATGTATATGTCTTGAAATGCAGTTCAGTCTTAGCTCTTTATCTCTGGGTGTGATAGTAACCAATTGGAATGAGTTAACACGAACAGGAAAGGGTAAACCACCAGGGAAGTGGTGCCAAAATGTGTATACCTGTGAGGACATTTAAAGACAGCTGATATGTTTATTGTGACCAATAGAGTTCAGTTCGATCACATTAACCTAACCACAGAGTGGGAGTGAGACTGTTCATTTTTATTTCTCCTTCATTTCAGTGAATGCCCAGCATAGCTTGGCTCTCCCATCTTGTTGCAGAGAAAATGGATCAGTCTGGGGCAAACTGAAGATAAAAAAAGATGCTACAAGATAATAAGAGTTAGTAGAGCTATTCTAGCATTGAGCTAGCAGAGATGTACTTTCACTGGAAATGGGCACGAGCATGTTTTTTTCGTAGAGAACGAGGCTGAATTCCCCATTTCCTCACAGTCATAGAGTTAACTGGATGTAAGCTTTTCACATTAACTGCCTAGTTAAGGCATCCATGTAGACATGATTCAGCACTCCAGTAATTTTCCCAAGATCTTGTTTCTTGGGGGCTTGTCTGCCCACACCTTAAATTTGGGCCTAATGCATGGAAAGAGGATTGTATACAGCATAGGAGGTTCATGCTAGGTAGTTAAGTTGAAAGAAACTGTACTGGTTGCTCTTTTTCCCATGTCTCCTTCTCTTTCCTTGAATTGAAAAAAGCAGGATTGTTCAAAGTGGCTTTTTAGTAGATTTGTTTTAACTCATATATGAGTTCTGTCTGTTGGCTAACCACTTGGCCACATGAGTGCTTGTACCAGCACAAGGAGACCTTACTGCAAGAGAAGGAGCAAAGGGTGAAAGTAGGGAGGGACTGTCTTATAAGCCAACAGTGATGCTGATAGTACTTGTGGATCCACTAACAGTGCAAACTCCTCTGCTGCCCTGAAGCGCTTTCTACACACATTTGGCCCAAATGTAGTTTGGGCTACCAGGAAATAAGCTAAATGGGGCATTTAGAAGACTTTCCAGGGTAAGAGCCCTATCAAGAGACTTGTAAAATGACCCATTCATCTCAATGAATGAGTGCTTTAGAGATGAATGGAACTTCTAATACAGCTCAGAATGTGATCCGCCCCATTTACTTGCCCCACCTCAAAAATTCCAGTATCCCACTTGCAAACTGGAGAGGAGACAAAGCAAATTCCCATCACACTAATCTGAAAGGCTCCCAAGTATTAATGCAGATACTGGGGGTGGGGGTGGAGAAGAAGAGCAAAGGTCTCTGTTTTTCATGGAATTAAGGCTTGCTGCTGTTGCCTTTTTTACTTAATGTTGGATTTGATTTTTAGCCCGGATCATTTCCATGATGGAATTTACATTACATTCCCAGGATCAGTTATGTGGAAACAACTTGGTCTTGGCCTCAGTGTTGAAAAAGAAACACATTGTAGATCTATAGTCTAAAATAGGCTTCTCCCACACCCTTTCAATCTTACCATAATGCTCTCACAGATAACCACTTAGCATCCATCAGTGCCTGAAGTTTCACTTGCCTATGAGTGTGCCTAGACTAAATACTAGCTGTATGATACTCAGTTTAAAGCTGTGATCAGAGCAAAGCCATAGCACAAGCTCAGGTGGTTACAAAAATACACTGGAAGGGTAAATTGAATTTAGTAAATGCTTTTTTTGAAGGGTCTTCTTCTGAGAAATCCCTTCTCCAGTGACACTTGATTTGGTCAATTGTCAGTACCCCAAGAGGTGCTGTCAGAAGAAGGCACACCAAATTTCTAGACAATCTAGACTTCTAAATATATATCATTTATATATATATATATATATTTGTCTCTAAGCAAAGAGTGATGCTGCATCATAACTACAACTCTGCAGTGAAGGAAGGTTGTCTTGATGCCACTTTAATTTATCTATCTAAGCATCCTGCACATTAATTTTTTACCTGTATAAGCGGGAGCAGCATATAGAAGATATGCTTCTAGTGCCCCCATACACTTGACATCTCTTACCACCCATACACTTGACATCTCTTACCATTATATTAACCAAAAATAAATGTGAACAGCAGAAAAAAGGAGATTGGTTGTCTGTCAGAAAGCTAAAAAGCAAGCTATGCTTTCCAGCTGCAAAGCAGCATAGAAACAGACCCTCACGCAAAGGGAAGCTCACCTCCCTTGCTAGTTTGTAGCCAGGTAAATCCTGCTCTCTGGAAAATGCAGGTCTGTTTTCTGAGAAAAGGACTATTGCTTAGGAAGCTACTTGTGCTTTTCTTTTTCCTATCAGTTCTTGCTTCATGGCTACCCCCTAGTGTTGATATTGAACAGTTTCCAATTTTGAGATTACTAATGTGATCTGTAATCATTTGCCCTGTCCTGCTAAGAATTTAGATAGTCCTTTGTCTCAGTGCTTTTGTGAACTGCTTAAAATCTACATGATACTGACAGCATACTAGTGATGAATTCATACGTGAAGAAATTTGTGAGGTAGGATCAGTTCTTGCCTGAATAATGGCGTTTAGAAACACGTATATTTCTTGGAAGATCTACTTATTTTAATGACTAAACAAAGTATTTTTTATTTTTATTATTATTATTTTCTGGGAAGAAGGGAAAGTTTGGGGGGGGAGTTATACTGAATGATAGAAAAGTTTTAGAAAGACTGGGATCCTTGTGCATCACTCACAGAATTTTAAGTGAAGTTTGTCTTCTTTGCAGTGCTAACTGTCTCCCTCAGGTTAGCCTTGCTTCTATGAGGGCAGTCACACTGCAGCAAAAACAACCCTTGAGCTGCTCAAAGTTACAAGGTAAGCACAGCTCAGAATTTGCTGGGCTGCTTTAACTCCCTGTACAAAGCCATTCACTTTTTTTTTTTTTTTCCTTAGCTGGGCTAGTCTTGTGTCAGGTTAGTGAGCTGAATTGGCTTATGGGAGATCCAGCAAGCTCAAGATAGGCATGGAGAAGAGTGGACCTTGTTTCAATGAGGTATTTAATCAACTTGAGCTGTATTGTGCCACTACAGTCTTGCACTCATGCAACAGAGCAGGCAGAATATGTTAGTGATCCATATCCACTTCAGTACACAGTTGGATAGCTTATCTAAAAAAGCTAAGTTAAACTGGAATTGGGTGGGATCACAAATTCTTCTGGTTCCCATGTGGAAGGAAGTAAACTATGATTTTAGTGCTGCTGGGAATGGTAATGGCACATTTGGCACATTTGGCGTCATTTGGCACAACGTGTTCTAGAATATGCTGTAATGGCGTGGACAAATCCCTTATGCTCCTACCAAAGGCTGCAGTTCTGTATGCATAACATACAAGTTCGAGGACTCTTTGAAACAACTCCTTGCAAAGAGAGAAAAAAAAATTAAGCCAACGCTGGTCTTAGGATTACAAGCCAAAGAATGTTTGTACTGAGAAACCAGTGTAAAATGTGAAAAGCAGTAGATAAGCATACACTGTAACAATCCTATGTTTCTGTCACTGTATAAATGGATATGGTCCAAACATTCTGATCTTCGAGGAGTCTTTCTCTGACTTCTCAGAATTGTTTTAAAATGCTAGTCAAATAGCAGATAAAATCTATCTTTGTGGAAATTATTTACCATAAGGTGTCTCATAAAAGTTGAACAAGAAACTAAACCATAGAATAGGAAACAAAGCACTAGATCCAGTAAAAGATTTTTTTGCCTGAAGTGGGATGTAAGTGGAATTTAGGCCTTTGTCTTAAAAATGTGGTGCGAAAAGCTGGGCAGCTGCTGCAGTCAAGACTTCACTATTTGACTTAGTTGTGCTTTTGTACATGCCCAGAACTGACCTGTGTTTGGCAGGGGTGTGCAGATCTATGCCTAAACATGACTGGGTTCCGGAAATGAGTTGTTCTATTGCTTGAATCCACTGAAAGGAAAACCTGAGAAATAAATGCTTTGCAGGCAGTACAGGATGCAGAGTACTTAATCACAAAATGCGGTAGTGGCCAGTCAGATTTTGCAGACTAATGGTTAATTAGGGCATTTGTCACTCCTCAGGTCATTGTTCCCTGCACAGTTGCTGTGTTTTATGTACTTTAGTACATAAAATAGTTCTGGATGAACCAGAGCCCTTGGAACAAGGACCAGAACCCATGTCTGTCCCTTCTAGGTGGGCACCCACCTCTTGTACTCTTTCTGGATCACTGAATCTCCAGGTCATTGCTGCGCAGTGGCATACCTTCAGGAGGCTGATGGGGATGCATCCCCACCCTAGCATAGACTGGTGGTCAGGCTAGAAGGAGGGTAAATGCTGATAAAGGAGTTGGTTGCTTTTCCCTGCAAGCTCTGCCTAACCAAAAAGAACCCCCTTTATGCCTTCAACTATTCGGTTGACTGCATAGGACTAACTTGATAGGATGGTCACAGAGAAGGTGATTGGAAATGATGGGTTGAAATTTTAAGTGTACATGTTTTCTTTGATCAGTCAGACTGATATTTCCTTTCAATTAAGCCCGTTAATTATGGTGTGTAGGTGAAGCGAGGTATGTAGGGAAAGGCTGTATCTTTTATTAGACCAGTATCACTGCTGAAAACTCATTGTCAAGGAATATGATGGAAATTCATACCTTGTTTTACTTTAAATGACTAAGGGTGCATATATTAAAGGGGAGCAACCATGTACTCATGCGGGAGACCTACCCTCACAAATAAGTTATTTAATTTCTTACTATCTGAGAATCTCTCTGCATGCTAATTTGGTAGAAAGTTCGTTAAACCAACCTGTTTTATGGCTGATGGGTCACCATACAGCTGTGATCTGTTGAGGTCTTGCATTTCTTCCTGCTTACAAAGCCTTTCTAACAGTAACTTTTTGCCTTCTGTCACTGTATGCACTTTCTCTGTTAATAGTTTTTGAAACTGGAGTATGGTGTTTTCAGAAGGACTTTTCTTGAGTGGAACAGGTGACATCTCTGTGGACAAAAGCAAAGTACATTGTTAGTGTGCACAAGTCAATGAAATGCTGACTGAAAATCTAGCACATGCTAGATTTTCCTAATGCTGTCTTTCTGTTAGGTCTGGTGTTGTGTAAGGGGTCATTGCATAATGGCTAGTCGGAATGAAGCACACCTTTTTCTAAACATTACTCATGCTGATCTCTTATATTTAAAACTTTTGGCTTTGCCTAGCTACAGCATATTTACACTTTCATTTATTGTCAATTAGTTGTTTAATCACTTAGTGTTAGTCCTGTTAGTAGAGTTTGTGATGATGTACTGAGCAGGTTGAATTCAAAAATGTGGTGTTTAGATCTGCTTGTGTTCACAGAATCACAGAATGGTTGAGTTTGGAAGGGACCTCTGGAGATCATCTAGTCCAACTCCCCTGCCCAAACAGGGTCACCTAAAGAATGTTGCCCAGGGCCATGTCCAGACAGCTTTTGGGTATCTCCAAGGAAGGAGACTCCACAGTCTCTCTGGGCAACCTGTTCCAGTGCTCTGTTACCCTCACAGTAAAGAAGTTTCTCCTTATGTTCAGGTAGAACTTCCTGTTGCCTCTCGTCCTATTGCTGGGCACCACTGAAAAGAATCTGGCCCCATTCTCTTTCATCTGTCTGTAGACAAGACATCATTATATTATTAAAAATAAGGCGGGGCGAAACCCCTGAAATCTATCTTTGTCATACCTCGTTGGACTTTTTGACTAGGGCATGACAGTTCTGCCAGGAACAAAAACAGTTCCTGACCTTTCCTATATCAGATTGTGTACCACATATTTCTGTCCATCCCTTCACTTTTCTCTCTCAGTGATCTTGTAGCACATTTTCTTTTTGGTAACAACTGTCCTACCTGTTCTTCTCTTGTGCACATGATTTCTCCTCGTATTTACTGACATGTGGTGTAACACACGAAAAAAGCACATCCATCGCTATGATACCGTCCTTATTTTTTTCTGAGAAACATAGGTTATTTAAACAGGTTCTTCTTTCTAAAATCTTCTTAAGTTTTTCTGGCATTTGATCAAAGAAGAATCTGTTCCCAATGTTTCCCTCATTTTTAGGGATAAGGATTGAAATAAATTACAGTTTTCTATCAGGTCCACGTTTTGATCAGGAGCTTTCTTTTGGGGATTGTTGAATGTGAGAGAAGAACGTTAATTTGGGGGTTGATGAAAGAGGAATTTTTTTTAACTGTTTGAGTAATTGAAACTAGTATCTGGCATTCAGTTCTGCAGCAGTGTATGGATACTTTAAAAAGGCAGAAGGCTCTTACCATCATTCCATGCTTTTCTCTTGACACCCAACGATCCTGTGTTTGCTGTAACTTCTCCCACTGAAACTTATAAGAGAAAAGCAAGGTAACTAGATATTTTGCAAAGAGATCTTAGAAGCAAAGTCAGTTGCAAATCAAAAGGCTTTATACTACAGAAGTGGATGTACTGAGACAATTGACTTGGAGCAATAGGAATCTTCTAGACAAATTAGGTGTTAGTTTAGCACCCAGAATCAAGATGGAGGCACAACTTTACTTTAAGGATGCCTGGAGCAGTTTAATAATTACAGCTATTTTTCTAAAGCTTATTTTTTTCCTTTTTCCTGCATCGGCATTTGCAGCACAGACAGATTGCACAATCATTTCCTATTATGCTGAAATGTAAAGCAGCCAGGTTAGCTCAAATACTCTTGGTGCTGACAAATTCCATCCACAGAGGGTAGAAATAAGCATTAATATCTTCAGTTTCTGGAATTGGAAGAAAATGTCTATCTTAAGAAAGTCATCTAGCACTAGCCCATGGCAGATGTGAAGCAGCAGTGTGACCTCATAACTGTGGATTTCTTTCCAGCCTCAACTAGTGGTGCTAGGAAGTTTGATGCAAGCTTCTGGACAGCACATCAGGGCTCTGATTCAGGGGTGAGGGCAGCTGGCTTTGGGATGGCTGCAGCAGTTTCTGCTCCAGCTGTCCATCTTGCTTGTGCTGCAAAAAATGGTTCAGCTCCTCAATTAACATTTTTGACATTACAAATTATTATCTGGTATATTGAGAAAAATCGTAATTAGTTCAGGTTTACCATAATTCATTAAGCTATAAGCTGCAGCGGTTAAATTGCTTCTACACAAGCATCTGACCTGCCTGGAACAGGGATGGCTGCCTCTGAGAGCTGTAGTGGTTAGCCAGTAATGAGAACACTTACAGCTGGCACAAGGTAAGCTGTTGCAATTCCTAAGTCAGAGGCCTTTGGATACCAAAATAGAAGCAAATTCCATTTATAAAACCGAGTTTGATTCTGCTTTAGCAAAATGAATATAATAATTATTAACAATCACATAAACATCACTGCCCTGTTTTTTTTTCTCTCCAGGCTACAGTGTAAATTGAATTCAGAGAAGTTTGCTTTTTTGAGTCCTTGTATTTGACTTGATTGTTACATATTTGCACAGTTCTAACTGGTTTTGGGCCTGCGGCTCTCCATCCATAACATTTTACATGCCTATTTGATCACCTGTATAACCTGTCACTTTGTCTAGCCCCATTTCACCATATCTCACTTGAGCTTACACAAAGATTCTCCAAGAATCTTGTTGAACAACTTCGAATGTTTTCAGCTTTTGTTAATATTCTTACTCTAAATTCCTCCAAAGACCTTTTCTGTTCTGTGAATACTGCCTGCTTGACCATGCAGATTACAGGCTCTTCTTTTATTTTCCTTAGCCATTCTGGGCCCGTATCTCACTTCTGTAGCATGGGTCAACAGGCAACTTTAACTTTCATTTTAAAAGCTGTAACTCATTACTGAAGTCTTTAGTACCTGATAGGAGGCTAGAACTTTCACATCCCCAACTTGATGGACCTAGAGGCTGCCTTCTTAAGATGCAGTCAACTTCATCATAAAACCTCATTTTTCTCCTGGGATTACCATGATGTTCATTTTCTTTCTGCAGTGCTCGGTATTCGTACTTTAAGTTCTTGTACTTTGTGCGACATTGTTTCCAGTCTCTGTCTATTCCACGTTTCATTAACCTTCTGGCAATTTCCTCAAATATTTCCTTATTTCTTGTGGCTCCTTCAAGCATTTGTTGTATCTTTGCATCTGACCATATGTTTATCAGAGCTCTGACTTCATTATCACTCCAGTGTTTTCCTGCTCCGGTATCATTAACTGTAATAACTTTAAAGTGATTTTGTGCTTCATCCAAGGGAATTTGATTGTCTGAAAATATAAATGAAACAATAACTGAGTATTGCTGAAAACACAGAAATAAAAGTAAATTTGTAGCTAATGTTTCAGTAGCAAGCTGGAAGATTAATTAACTTTTATAATTATCTCTTGTTATGAAAATCTTTGAACTTTGCAATGTGAATACCCATCTGTGGTCAGACTTTGCTTAAATATGCAAAATGTGTAGCAGGTTAAATCTCTTGTTCCTTGAAGGTATCTAAAATTCCAGATTTTTGTCAGTGTAATTTTGTTACTGATTCTAAAAGGGATGTATCAGAGTGTGGCACACAGAAAAGCAATAGCCTATAAGCTTTAAAAGCAACAATGTATCCACAGTGATACATTGAAAATAGCTTTCCAGTATGGTTTCAAATTAGAAAGAGAAGACAAAATACCATGCAAAGGAAAATGCTACCAGTTCAACAGAAGAAAAAATATTCTATTTACAGCTGTTTACAGGTAGGTAGATGCTAATCATAAAATAAGTTGAACTAGAGTATTAGTGCAAATTTTGCTCATGCTTGGGAATGGAGATATGAAATTAATTCTTAAGTTTAGTGATAAAGTTAGACTGAAGTCAAAAGTAGATAAGAGAAGCTGTGTTTACAGTAGAGATTTTGCTGCTCTGGCTTTTGGTATTGGAATTACAATGGAGTTTTGTTTCAGAGTAAATGCATGGAATTAAATACTCACCGGTTCCAACTATCCGCTTTGCTACTGGTGTACAAGATCTGTCTTCTGAGGTAGTGCTTAAGGAATCATCATCTATAGAAACATGTAGTTTTAAATACAATTGATTTAGACAAATAAATTGCTAATACTATTCTCATGTTCTGCAGGTAACGCTTAAATTAAAAATGTCATAAACCATTACTCTTTGAGGCAACAGATTCTAACGAGGTCTTCTGCCACATGCCTCCCTAAAATCAAATCAATACAAAGAATATTGTATCTCATAAGCTCTGTCTTTCCTTCTGCCCCACCACTCCCAAAAAAGTAGCTGTGGATGCTGCATGCAAGTTTAAAATGCTTGATTAAATATGTAGGCTTATGTGCATGGTTTGGATCTTGCATACAAGTAGATTTGCATAACATGTTTGCACACATAGCTTAGCACAGGCATGCCTGCCATCTTTTTCTTAGGTAAAGTGGGTGGAGCAGGTATGGTGAAGCCTTGGTGGCATTTGTAAGGGTGCACTCCTGTGGATTTGCTCATGCCTAACAGGGACTGAACTGCAGCATTTCCCTTAGTGGAATAATTCATAAAGTCCTCTGCTGTTTTCATAAAATGCACAGGGGCCTAATCTCCTAAGACCATTGCCCTCCTTTCAAGTTTGGAAATTGTCCACTTGGTTCAAATGTTACTGGGAGGAATGACAGGCACAGGTACCCGCACGCAGACCTGCACAGGCAGAGTGATTGCATAAGCTTCATTTCATAGTGTTGAGTATGGATTTTCCCAGATCTTTGTGAACTTCCCTAATACATCGGAAAGAAACTGGAAAGAGACATTTCCTCCTTATTCCTGCTTCCTCTGTTCAGGTCACCTGTTTATCACTAAATAGTCATTTAGAGTCCATTTTAATAAGCTACCATGGTGGGTTTCAAATCTGGGCTCTGAGGTGTGCTTATCCCTGATTCAGGAAAGGAGGAAGGGAACAGATGTTAGATTTTTGCGGGGAAGGTTGCATACTTTTGCCTTTCTTTAGGAGAGAGCCATGTTTATATACTTTCGGATGAAAGGCCAGTCTTTGATGTAGAACTTTTGAGACAGAGAGAACATAAGCAGAAGAAAAGTTGGAAAGCAAACAATTCATTAGTGCCTTTGTGGAAGTCTTTAGCCTTAATGTAATTTGCATCTTCTGTGTGCAGGAGTGGCTCTGTCCAAAGCCATTCTATACAGCTTAAATGAGAAAATCGCATTTTGGGGAAGATGGAAGAACTCTGTTTTATTCTACTCGCACCTGAATTCTCTTCAAAGTTATTTTGCAAACAGAATAGAAACGTCATTATATTCTTTCTCTTCATGTCTACATAGCAGTTACTTTTTTCTCAGCAAAGCTAAGCCTACAATAGCTTTGCTAGCAGAAAAACCTCTCCCTTCAGAAATAAAATTCTGACTGGGCAAGAGCTCTCTGAATTCTTGAAACCACCTATGGACATCGCAACCCACCTCTGCTGACTCTGGTCTCATTTTCTCATACCCTCAGGTTTCTATTTGTGTGTGTGGACTTCTCTGAGGTTGAAAGTTCATTTTTGTGTGGAATTACTTTTTGGCTTGGGATGGAGGGGAAGATTAATTCTCATGGTTTTGAATAGTTGGATGTCGTAGACAAGTATCTTCAAAAAAAGCTTTCAGTAAAGGATAGAAGTAAATACTCTTTGTATGTTTTGAAAAACAGTGTGCATGGTTTAGAACTGTTGGAAATAGGGGGAGTTGGTAAATAAGCAGTGGATCATTTGATGTACCCTTTATAATGGTACTTGCTATAAATACACAAAGTAATGCTTAGAATTTATAATTGTTTTGTAACAGTTTTGTATAATTGTTTTGCTGTATCTTAAGTGATTTGGCAAATACTTGCTTTCATAACCAATATGCAGATTTAAATTTTATACATAAGGAAAACAGAATCAGAAATTAAACTCCCATGATTCTATGTGTGATTTACTTGTATGAGGAAAAAAAAGTGTTCTTTCATAAGTAGCTTAATCCATAACTCTCAAGAAAAGTCTTGCATCTCCCTTTAACACTTGTGGCTGTTGGAAATACAACCGTGGACCAAAGGGGAATGATAGTTCTGCTCCTGGGTTCTTAAGTGTTTTTTTTAACTATGTTCCGTAAATTCATTGCTTTCATTCTCTCATTCTCTCAGCCATGCTGCCTCTCTAATCTTTTTCTGCTGTTGGCAATGGCATGTGTGTACCACTGAATTCAAGTGATTACTATCCTCAGGTGGCTATTACATGACAAGAACAGAGAACTCGTTTATATAATAAGGCAGTCCATTGATTCACATGACATTTTATTCTGTGTCATTGTGTATGAACCGTTCTCTTTGCATTAGTGTGACCTTGCTGTGTCTCTGAACTTTCAGGGACAGAGTTTTACATTATCCTCAATGTAGCTTGTGTTTTCTATGTGGTATTGCTCTTATGGAACTGCTTTAACGTTGTCCTCAATTTATATGCCTTTCAGTTGTCTTTCATAATTTATCTTACATCAAGAACAACTTATGTAAACAGTTGTAAAAGCTGTGTTGGTCTCTGAACATCCAAACTCCAAACAACATAATCACTAAGAAGGAAGTTTTTGCCTGGATCACAGAAATATTGCCTTACACAATAGAAATATTCTCATAACAGAAGCTTTCAAAGTAGAAGGACAAAGAATTATGGTTCACAGAATCACTATGATACTATATTTTCTGTTGTTTGCATTAATTTGTGGACATAAATAGTAATACCCTAACAGTATATTTTTTTCCAGAATGTCAGGCCAATAGGTTTCCAAGCAATCTCATTTTCTCTAATGCATTTTTTTTTCATGACCTTCCATGGTTTCTATGCTCATTAGTTCTAGAAAATAATTATCCTTAACATATTAACATACGTTAACATACTAATGTTTTCCAGTGTCTAATTTTAACATTTTTAATCAAACAAATCCTCTTCTCCTGAATACTTGATACTGAATGTATGGCTTTTACATATTAGTAAAGCTCTGGTTTCAGTTTCATGTTTAAAATAATTGAGAATATCTATGGCCATTGCTGGAGAGTGAATAGAATGAAATTAAATGCACTATCCTATCATGAATTAGTTTGAAAAGACAGGTGAGGCATAAAATCCATTTCTGAGGCAGCTATTTAGCATGCCATTTCATCCTCCCTAGTAATTATTTATGGAAAAAACTGTATTTGTGTCACAATCAAATGCAGAAGTTTTATCATATCTGGCATAATAACTATGTTTTCTGGGGAAGTAAATTTTTTTTAATAGTGGGAGGAAAGGAGAGATAAAAGCTTATGCATTTTTGCACTATGAAAACAAACAAACATGTTTTATCATACCCAGACATAGAACCAGTATAGTGTGTGGGACTATCTTATGAATCTTAGAAATGTGCAGTTCCCTGTAAAGTAGAATGCGCTGTTATAATCATGAGTACACCGTTGACCTACCTATGTCAATTGTCTCCTTCTTTATTTGTGTGGCTTCCAGAGCTGCCTGGGTGGAATTAGTGAAGTCCTCCTCGTCTTCGAGGATTTCTGTGCAAAAAATTTATAGAGTTCTTGTTAATTAAAAAGGCCTTCAGTTATGTTGTATCACCAACTTCAGAAAGTCTGCAATGATGATAACTACTGTTAAAGTTTTCATATTTTAATTCATTAAGACTGTCACCTCTCTTCAGCAGTTTGCTTAAAAGCCTAATCTAAGTACTTCAGTTTGAAGCCGTAGATTAAAATAAATCCAGAAAACCACATAACAGTTGCTCAAGGTCAGTTTATGAATGAAATGTGCAAACCCTAAGTTATTTAAACCTGGGTTAGGGACTTACAACCACAGTCACAGAACCCTTCCACAAATTCTGTGAGACACATATAATAACTGGTGAACCTGTATGCAGCAGAATGGGAAGATGGTGACTTTCATAAGGGGTGTCTTCAACACATAGTGAAGTCATTGAAAGACTCCCAAGTGACTTCTGTCAGGAGTCACTAAATTAGACCCCCAAAGGACACGGTTGCTTTCATTGATATTGCATTATGGTGCTCTGCCTGGATGATTGATCTGCAAGACTGACTGCCTGCTTGATAAAGGCAAAGCACTAAATTCCTGTCCTCAGAGCATCAGCATTTCTGCAGCTGGTGGAGGGGTTTACGTCACACTGTCAGGGCTCAGGGCCTGGGCAAGCAGAGAGCCATGGCCCCATGGCCCTGCTCTCACCTTGGTGGGGAGGAGAGCTCTGCCCCTCTTCCATTGGTTCCCTAGTGTTTAATGGAGAACTCCACCCCTTTGCCCTGGCAGATGATGCAAGTAGGCTTTTGGATCCTCATTTCCAGGTGAGGAAACTGGGGTACAGAGATTAAATGCTGAAGGCCACACTGTGGATCAATGGCAGCAGTTTCTGGCTCCCAGCCTGTTCTCAGTCCATTCAAGAATATTGCCCCTAAATGTTGAGTAATAAAGTATATTCTATAGCTGTGACATTTTATTAAAAATTATCCTCCCAAATCAAAGTGGGCTTGTTTGTGTCAGACATTCTGTATGACATGACCAGCATCATGCTCTTTTTTTTTGTAAGCCAGGAATATAGAGAGCCTGGCCTGGCCTGGCTTTCTTCTAACCACAGTTCTGAGTTTTGGGGTGGTCACGAGAAGAGAAAGGCTGAGCCAAACAGAGCAAACGATCAACAATTTCTCACATGGATAAAACACAGCAAGCAGTTCCATCCACCTTGTTTAGTCAAACTATAGACTTTTGCCAGCAAACAGGCTTATCCTCTACTTTGTATTTGAAGCATTGCTCAAAAGGCCACCAGAGCAATGCTGTAGATCTGTTTTACTCCCTCAGACTGATACAAGCTACACTCCCCTTTGACACTGTGTCATTGTCACTATGTATCCTCTTTTCTGTGCTCATGAGGGAAGATTAGGAATTTGTCTCCTAATCCTTACCCTCATGTGTGCCTTGTGTAGTATAAACAGGGAGTAGAGAATGCCAAAACTAGGGAACGCTTCTTCCCTATGTGGCTTGTGTTAACTCTTCAACAGCTTGCAAATTTGCTGCAGTCTCACACAGATCTGTGGAACTGGATGCAAACAACTCTGGCTGCACAGTTGTGACTTTGTGTCTGCAGACTGAGTGTGCCTCAGGCTAAGCCAGTGAATACTCAAGGACTTCTGCTGTGGCACTTTTCTGAAACATTCTTCTTGAGAGGAGTTGGGAGCAGATGTTTTAAAACATGATATTTTGACTTTATGTCTGTACTTTTAAAAATTCCAAGCACAAGGCAGCAACCAAAGTGGCTGAGTATGTACAGGTTTAAGATCTTAACTTTAAGCAACCACTTTTTGAAAAGCCCTTGCCTACTGGCAGTATCTTGGCAGTATCATCACTTCAATTTTTTTCCTGAGAGGGATATACAGTAAAGCTTATGGGGCACCAAGAATCCTAAAAAATAATGACAAGTCAGTTGTTTGAAGCAAAATACTTTCTGTAGCTTTTTTTAAAGCACAACAGGATACTAACATTCTTTAGAATCCTTTTTTCATGCTCCAGAGATCTGTTGTGTGGCAGTTCAGATTTAATCAAATATCACAGATTTAATCAAAAATCACACAGTCTGTGGTCATAGTGGATATTCTGTGACACATTTGGAATGTATATGTATATGGAGTTTGCATTGACCACTCTTACTTGTGCAAATTGATACAATCAGATCTTCTGAATAGATTTCTGGAACCAACCATCCTTAAAAGTGATCCAAGGAAATAAAACCTGTTAGTCAAAATGACTAAATATTGTTTTATTTCCAGATTGATTTAATATAGATATTTGTTACCAGAAAAGAGAAAATGGTGGCAACTCTAGGCTGCTTTCTTAGACGCTTTTTGCCAAAAACTAAATGTTTTTTGTGATTGATACAATGCTTCTGCACCCTCTGCTGGCAGTCTGTTGAGGAAGCTACTTCAGTGCACTGGAGTGAGGGAAATTTCAATTAACTTGCAGTCTATAGAAGAACTTCTAAGGATGCATTTGTATTTCCTCCTTCTCAGGTGGCCATTCACTATTCTCTGAGTGTGAATACATTTGGGCAGGGGAGAAAAACAACCCAGTGAAACATCAAATAACTGGATATTTTCCTGAAACTGGTGTGTTGTCTTTTGACTGATACCATCTGAATATTTTCCTTTACAGTAGAGTATGGCAAACCTGATTGGACTTTTTATAAAGATTGACAGTTGTGATGGCATTACAATGATTAATAATTCAGATCCACGTGTAGGATCATGAGAAGCACATGCATTTCTGTGCATTTATGCTCTTCTGCAGCAGCCAGAAAGCTGATGTCTGCCCAAGTTAGCTGGTACGTTTCTGGACAAGGTGTGCCCATAGCTCTGACTACAGAGTAAATTAACCCTATGGATCAGTTAGGAAAATGCTGTGCTGTGAAACCCCAGTGCAAGGTTAACTGAATTGCTAAACTCTTATTTATATCAAATTAAAATTTTTTTGCAATTTCTAAAAAAAAAGTCACAGCTGAATGTATATATAAATTATAATTACATTCTTGTTGAGAAACAGTTTTCTATGGAAGTTAAGTTGAAAACAGAATAGTCTTTAAGAAGTCACATCCTAAAGGCTATAGATTGCCAGAAATCTACTGAAATCAAAAAAGCCATGTAATCTAATATCCTTGTCTGATTGCATTTTTCACTATTTATCAGCAAATGAACTTATGAATACAAAGATGCATAAAATCTCATAAACTACCACTTTTTCACTTGAAATTCCTTTGAACTATCCAGGAAAGGCATGTGCCACAATTCAAAAATAATGGGCCTCCATGATATTGGAAGGTAAAAAATATACATCTTTTCTCTGCCTTATTTAATGCCTTACTATGTTACCATAAATAACATTAAAGTCTAAGTGGTTTTTATCACCTGTAATTAAAATGATTTTAGTCTGTATTCATATAGGAACAAGGGAAAGAATTTTGGAAAGCAGAACTGCATCACATCAAGATAGAGTGCTGTGTTTTTGCTTTTTTTCCACAGAAGTTAGAACTTCAGTAGGATAGGCTGAGCCAGAGACACTTGTAAAACACTTGCTATTTTAATCCTCGCCCACAAAATCAGATTACAATTTAAGTAATTACAATACCTAGAAACAAACAAAAATTGCTATTGAAATATTTGAGAAGGGAAATGGTAATTAAGGTAGGCTATAGATATCCAGTATCCACAAAATACCTTAAAGGAATGTTGAAGTGGCAAAAATGAGTACACAAATCTTTACTGGAAATATTCAGTTAACATATTTTAATTAACTGGTTTAGAAGATCCAGAAAGTTACAGTGTTGCAGAGCTATAAGCAGTTGAAAACTGTCGGAGGACAGTGTAATAGCACTATCAAAGCTGTGTTTTATTGCAGTGTCTTACTGCTGTCCATATATGTGTAGTAATTTTGCTTCTTTCCAGAGAAAATGTAATATGATGCATTTTACAGGCAGTCTTAACTGATTCCCACAAGTACTATTTATGATTTCTTATATATTTTGTCTCAAAATGAGGTCCCTATAGGAAATGCACTCTTCATGACAACCTGTTTTTTCCCTAATAAATGCCTCAAGTGTCCATGGTGATCTGGCAAAGGCCAATTATATATATTTTTTGTTATTAAATTTAAATTAATAAATTACATTTTCTATTCTTGAATGGTAAGGCAAGAATACTATTGTCCAGTATACCTCAAATTACTTCTCATGATCAACCATATCTTTACTTACTTGTCATAGCTGTTTCTTTTGTTTTATGCAGAGCTGCCAGATTCTCTGGAGTACTATTTACAGTAACATCATCTGTCAGAAGATTTTTAATTTGACATTAAAACCTTTCATGTTCACATTAGACCATTTTAAATTCTGTAACACTATACCTTAATGCCTTATTTATGAGCATATTCTGCCTCATGCTACTATAGAAGATCATGAGGTAATCTTTACTGTGAAGTGTCCAGTCTGTCAGCCTTCCAGAGAGACCTTCACACATGTCTCTAGCTGAATGTTAAACTCCCATTTCCCCTGAATGTTGAGTTTTCAGATGTAAATCATAATGTTCCTTTGTAAAGAACATACAAGTTTCATATTCGGTGGTCAGCATAAAATAGATAGTGATACTCTTAGATGAAATTTTGATCCCCTGATGTGAGCATTTGCAAAATTGCATTAAATATTGATCAAGTTTTATTGTGAAAAAGAGAATACCACATTAATTTATGCATAGGATACTGAACAATTCTAAAGGTTGGCAAGGCATAGTTTCCGTAAATGAAGTAATACATGGCGCTCAACTTGCTTAGCCCAATAGTTTCTTCTTCCTTACATCCTGGACCTTGAATCTTTGAAAAAATTTCTTACTAGACTGTTTTTATAAAATTTAGCAGAGCTTACTGTAAATGTATACATATATGCCTGTATTTATTAAATGTATGGTTATCACTATGATGTTATGTCCTGTTTAAAAGCTTTTTAGGTCTCTGCATTTTCTAACTGTCATTTTAGCTTACTAAATTTAGGGATTTGTATGAAATAGAACTTTCCAGTTTACCTGAGTCAGAAACTTTCTTTATATCTGCAACCCGTAGGTCTTCTGACATATTACTAATAGAGTCCTCTTCACCTGTGTCTCCAGGCATTTCTGTGTAAATAATGCTATGTTAATTAGGGTACCACATTAGTGTACCTTACAAGTACTATACAAGTACACAGCTGTGTCAGACCACAAATTCCCTCTAGCCTAGGATCCTGTTTCTGCCAGCAGTCAGTAGATGCTTAAGAAAAGAGTCTAGAAACAGGGCAGTTGTAGAGTGAAGCTGCCCCCAGAACGCTCCACTAGTTTTCAGCAGCCTGTAATTTAGGTACTTCCTCAGGCAGAGACTATATACTTATATTTGTGTTACCCACTTCTTCTCTTCACTTATTAACTGTTAGTCTTATATTTGGCAACCATAATATCAGCTACAGAATTCTACAGTCTAGAATTCTTACTGTCTAATAAACAGTTTTCATTTTAATTTCTTAAATGTTCTTAAACAACAGGCCTATTTCTGGCTGTACATGCCAATAAAAATGTTTAAACTCCTGTGTGGTGTAGGTACTTCAGTCTTCTCTAATTCTGTGTTAACCCATCCATTAGCAGGTTATCCATCAATAACGGCACAAAAGATAAATTCAAGTTCCACCAGCATTCTTTGTGACTATTTTCACATTAGTCATTTATCTCACTGGTTTGGGAGTCTTGCTGCAAAGACCGGTGGAGCTGGGCTATTTGGGACCACAAGAGAAAGGGAGTTTAAATGTTAATACATAACTGATGTCTACAGCTACAGACTTCTTTTGCTCATTATCTTCATTTTTCCAGTCACACAGTCTGACCATCTCTGCGACCCATTTTTTATCTAAGCTGGAAACAATCTCTTCTGTCATGATTTTAATTTGGATTGGTCTCTCTATATCTGTATCTTCTGACCTACATGTTGATCTCTTTTTTCCCTCTTTCAAGTATACTCTGTTTCTCAGTTCTGTTAAAAAAAAATTGTTTGGGGCAACTACTCAAATGTCAGAGATTACCTTATAAGTAAAGTGAACTACTGGTCAAATGAGTGACTTTCCATTCAGTGTTTTTCTTCCCCAGCAAATTGTTTAATCTAGCTGGTTGGCTTTTGCTGGTTATTTTAAGGTCTCTATAGTGCTGGAAAGCTAAAAATTTTAAATGATATGGGTAGCTGAAGTACTTACCTATGCAGTCCTTTTTTGATTTTGCTTCAGTCCATTCTGGAGGCCTCCCACTTTCATCATTATCTGATTTACTTGCTTGTTCCATGGTGCTGTGCCCCAGAATAGCATCCAGTTCATTAAAAAATTTCATACTTTTACTTGTACTCCCTGAGTCTTGGGCACTTTTTACACTCTTGTATTCATGTTTCAGATTTTTATATTTTGTCCTGCACTGCTTCCAGTCCCTGTCAATTCCAAAATTTTGAAGTCTAGCAGCAACCTGTTCAAATATTCTTTTATTTCTCACTGTCCCCTCCAGTTGCTGTTGGATACTTTTGTCTGACCATATGCGTATCAGAGCTCTGACTTCATTAACAGTCCAGTGTTTTCCTCCTTCATTTGCTACTGTTGGAATAAAAGTCGGTGTTTTGGAAGCCTCTATTGCTGACGTTGGATTACCTGCATCGCGTGGGGTAGGGGAGAGACACAGATACAGGTTACCTGCATTAGGTAGTTGGGGTGGGGAAAGGACAGAGAGAATGAGAATGAAGTATTCTGTTTCCTAATGGCTTTTCTCTCCAAAGAAAGATGGAACAAAGGTGACAGTAAAGTAAAGGTATTTGTCAGCATTTTGTTAATAAAGACATCATTTTTTTTCTCTTGAAGATTATATTAAGATAGTTGCATGTGCATTTAATTAACTAAAGTGGAATATTTCTTTTTTTTATTCCCAAATACCTTGAACTTTTACTTGAAACGCTCTTGAGAATAACTGATTAACTGTTTTGTTATTGAGAGATTAGTCTGGAGAAGACTGTTTGGATGATGCAAAGTGCTGTATTAACACAATAATAAATTGGGCCCTGAGTCACTGACACTAGCATAAAAGCTTCTGCATTCATGTCATACTTCTGGTTTTACTCACGTGCACAACTTTAAACCAGGCAAAGACCTGAAGAATCTGATCCTTAGTTCTAAGAACACTCCTTTTGTGGGGAGTTGAGGAGGGGAGACTTCTGTGTCATCACACAAGAATATGTGCAATATTGAACCCAGTCCTCATGGTACAGAACCTCTCCCTTTTTCAGGGCAGGTCAGTATAAAAATTAATGTTTGAGTAATCAAAAGTTAATTTTTGACTAAAAAATAAATTTGAGTAATTTAGTCTGCAGAATTAGTAAAATCATTTTTTTGACTTTTTTCAGTCTTATTTTTTTAATGGTTTCCTTGTTTGTAATAATGAATTTGCTTAAAGACTTCATTCTGATCATCAAATTACTTGGGAAAGTTCCTTCTCATGCATTCTCTAAATTTATGCAAAAAAATACTTTTTTTTCCAAACAATTCCGGTGCTTTATCAGAGAGAGCAGACATGAAAGTGCATGATAACTGACACAATTTTTTGCAGTCATACCGAGGTGACAAATGCCTTTGCAACTGTCTTATTCTAAAGGACAAGCCAGGCTGTGGAGATTGGATACTTTATAGTCACTGAACCTTTGTGTGGTAGCAAAAATATTTGACCTTTGCTTGCACATACAGCTTCAGTGGAACATAGTTGTGTACAGTAACCTATCTGGTGACAAACTTGTCCTAGATGTAGTCATTCTTTGCAAGTCTCCATAATTCATTGTATTTGTGAAAAAGCTGTACTAAAAGATAACAATTTTCCTCCTGTTAGTCCTGTCTTATTAATCTGAACTCTGCAGCAGCCAGCTCGCTGATAGGATGTTGAGGAGGGTAATTTTCAGGTGACATATCAATTATGCTTTCTTCATTTCTTCCTGAAGGAGTGAAAGAAAATGCTTGTTCACATACGAATGCAACCATAGGAGTTGCCATGGTTGACAACTGCCAATATCAAATAAGCCTGATGCAGTCTCTGCTCAGTGCTACTGGGATTATTTCAACTAGCTCTTTCCAAAGTGGTTTATTCTTCATTATCAGAGAGCACCATGGAGACCAGAGAAAAGGCCTAAGAAAAGAATGTGGAAGGTGCTCTGCTAGCTCTGTGTTTCTCAGTCAAAACCGTAGAGTATGGGATAATTTGTGAGGGATAAAGTTTCTTTAGCTCTTATGTGGACAAGTATTTCTCATTAGTAAGTTCATTTGCAGCTGAGCTCACTTCCTGTTGTGCATATTGGTTTATACAGATTCTAATGGGGCAGTGGATTGCTCATTTGTTCTACTATATGCAGAGTAAGTAGAGCATAGTGGAAAATGTTTGCTTAGTTTGTTCCTCGTTCCCTCTAAAAAATCTTGAGATTCAAAGCATTTTACCCACCTTGAAACAAAGTGGTTATGGTCACTGAAAAATTTGTTTATGTTTCAGATGTAGTTTAGTTCTAATTAGTTGAAAAATATTTTTAAAATCATTTGAGAGAGGATATCCAGTATTTTTTGTCTGAAAGATGTTTTGATAGCATATTTTGATATTTTTCTAAGCTTTGTCAAAAGGGAAAAAATGTTGAGAAATCTGCTGAAATTAACTCAAAATATTAAGCAACATAGATATAAGGAGCTTAGCATTTTTTTCACTGGTGGTTGAAATAATGCCTGAAATTCAAAAACTAAAAGAGGCACTAGGAAAGACTTTTTAGTATCAGTGCATGCTTGAGAGCCCCTGCAATTGAAGTTATTTTGCTGGTTTGGTATAAAACAGCATTCTCAGAATTAAAGGGTTTTTTAGCATGCCAAACAAATCTGCTTGGCAGTGTGTTGCAAAAGCACTGATGAATAACATGGATTTAGGCATATTCCTGTAAATTTTGATTCAGGTACTTACTGCAAGAAAAGGGTTTTTTAATAAATATATATATAATTCCATATGAGACTCTTGTATCTTTAATCTCTTGTTATGCCAGACAAAAGGAGTGTAGTGTGCACTGTAAAAGCCATAGGTTTAGATGGGACATTGTTTTCTCTTTGAATATGGCACCTTGCAGATTCTCTAGCAAAAGCTGTTGTAACTGGGCAGGGAGAAGATATATGGTAGGGCACAGCAGGTATGTCAAAAATAGAAAAAGCACTTCAGAAGTTCTGGACAGTGCTGCTGTTCATCCAGGCAAGGAAAAAGCTAGCCAGCTACCTAATGCTGCCTAAAATGTGTTCAGGTTTCTCCATTTCCTTTAGCAGCCCCTTGGAGGGGCTCATGCCTAGGTTTTTCTCCCTCTTCTGGGCTGCCGGATTTGTTCCTTTGCTCTATAATGGCTTTCCTCAGCAAAATCACCATAGCAGCACAGTTCACAGATAAGCTGTATGCTTGGTTGGCCTAAAGCATTGCTCACCAACCCCTGCTTGGGAAGCAGATACTGAGAGCTGCTTGAAGACTATTGCAGGTCTGAATTACTCAGTGGTAGAGGTCTGACCTCTGCATCTCTCTCCTAGCTCAGGTATTTCACTCTTAGCAGAAATTACTTGAGCTGGAGAAAAGCCACAAGTTGATGTGTGCATCACACACTACCATTTGGAATGCTTTCCACTAGCAGATCACAAAATATTTTTATGTGTTTGGTCAATGTGGTTAGTATGATTAAACTATAGCATGGGATGTGTTCTGAGTGTGGAAGGTGGTCATGTAGTAGTTCTGTTACATACAGTGGTCAATATGTAGTGATGTGTCGACTTCTGAGTCCTAAAACTGGGAAGGTGATGGTGCAAAAGTGTGACCATTTTAAAGTGGTGTTGATAAGAAACTGAATGATGGCATATTCAAGCTAGCAGAAACTGCTGTGACAGCCATGTTGCTTTTTAGTTTTTGTTCTTTCTCTCTGCACCATCATACTATACCTAGTTGAACTGGTCTGACATGGGACATAAAAAGTAGTGGATCTCCTGGAGCATCCTCATCATCTTCTAAAGAAACTGATATTTCACCTGGGAAGGAAAGAGTTTTTAGATGAAAAATAGGTATGGACTAAATTAGCTTAAATTAGTTTAACTGAAAATGTCCATACACAGTGAGATCATTAACTCTGTAATTTCCAAAATTATTTTATATTTCAAAGTAGTCATAAGGGGACAGAAGTTATAGAAAGCAAAATAAAAAATTTCAATTCTTACTTCTGAAGCCTGTTTAAAGTGTATATCATTTTAAAATTCTTGTAGAAACTGGCTTGATTCTAGTTGACTTGGCTATGCTTTTTTGACTCTCAGTATTCGTGGACTGCGCATTAAAAGTATAGTTCGAAACCAGTAATGTAAAGTACAAGACATACAAATAAATGTGGTGTTTGCACACAGATTCAGATTACTTTGCACATGGATTCAGATTTATGTTATATATATAGCAATAACTTTTTTTCCAAGAAGAGTATTAAGAGAAGTGCAAAGAGTTCTGGAAATTATGAAATTCATTAATGGTACAAGGAAAGTCGGAAAATATTTTGGCTAGAGAACAGACGTATTTGTAATGGGCTTAATTCAGCTCTAGCTTTTTACAGTATAGCGTTCCTTCATTTGATTAAAAACAAATCTATCGCAACTGCTACGTTAGCTTGGAAAGCAGCAGATGCAAGTCAGGTTCTGAATCAGCTTAATTTTCACAGAGGACAGACTGTTTTAAATGGTTCTACAGTAGTATACTGTGTTCAACATACCACGTTGATAGAAGGTTTGAAATGATGATTCACTGTATGTTGAGTGAGTTACTATCAGTTCCAACCAGGTAGGTCACAAATCAGAGCCAGAATCAGAACTGTATTGCAATAGTTCATAACAAGGAAATTATTAGTGCAGTTATGTGGAATGTGGTATCCCTGAGCTAGGTGAAATTGAAAACTACCTTTAGGTTCATTTGAAAACATTACTCTAAATCCTCCTAACTTTCACCAAGACTCAGAATGACTCATAGACAGTGTCCTGCTCTGTAACTGCTCCCAGCTATCTGCCGTGTTTCTCTGGCAGAGGCTGCTACCCCCTGTAGCTGGGTTGACCGAAGAAAAAGTGTGCTCATGCCTTCACTGCTGTAGTGCAAGGACCAGCATTTTATCTGCTCAAGAGCTGCAAAGCAAACTGTGGAAAAGGAGGAACAAATTATTTGTTGGAATGCCACTGAATGTGCCATGGGTACTGGGATGAGCAAGGTTTTTTTTTTAAGCCCTGATAAATGAAAAAGCTACTCTTAAGCAGTGCTATTTACGCAGTAATATTTTAAAAGAAACAATTTATAATTTATAAATAAGAAAAGTTAACACAAAAAGGTATTGCAATATTTGAGAAAAAAGAAAAAAAAAGTTCATTTGTCTGTATTGCATACCCTTATTCAATAAAATATGTATATAAAATACTTGTAAAAGATATAATGTGAAAGTCCAGACATGGAAAATAATGTATGAGCAGCATTTGCAAGTCATCATTTCTGAAGGATCTGTTTGCATTTCTGGTAGCTGTCTAAGCTTGGTACACATGACAGTATTTTTATTAAGATTTATTTCTGTTCTGACTTGATACTTTTTCTGCATTTGCTGTTGTAAAGCAAAGGGCAGGGAAAGTGGCCAGTATGTTAATATTTAAACATAAAGAGAGAAATATAAGAACACGTAGATTACTTAACATGAATTACTTACGCAAGCTTTATTTTTGTTGTTCAAATTCAAAAGTTAAAACTAATTCTTGCTTTAACCTGAAATAATCAAAGCTGGTTAACAAAATAACATTCATTTGGACTCTAACCAGTGGTACTATTTAGAGTACCATCACTCTATGGGGATTTCCTTGGTGTTTGATTACTGGGATAATACCAAACTTGATTTTAAGAGAAGTGAATATGTTGAGTTTTTTCTTTTTAAATGATCATTTAAAGTAAGACTGTGTGTTTGCCTCTGAAAACATATATTTTTGGAGGATAACATGAACATCACTGGCTGTATGTGCTGGAGTTGGGAGTCAGTTTGTGTTGCTAGTAAGTTTGTCCTGAGTCATCTCACTCTGAGATTTGACTGTGATTTTAAAATACTAGATTCTTCAATTACACTTTCAAGAGAAAACAGTGAGATACAAAATGCCTTGACATTAGAGAACTACAATTCAGTCCCACAGAAGTACTCTCTTCTTGCCCTCCTTTCCCTTCCTCCCCTCTCCCTGGCATTCTCCCAGTAGCTGAGAGAATCAACAGATCAAACACCAAGCCTAGCTTTGTGGCTTTGTAGTAAGGACGAGTATGAATATTTAGCTTGAGGCTAAGCAGAAAGGTAAAAAATAAAGGAGTGTCTTTGAGGGCTTTAACTGTCCCTTGTCATGCTTTTCAAATGAAACAAGTTAGTATAACTTAAGTTTCCCTAATTAAATGACATGCATATTGTGAATATTTTTGGCATAGTTCTTAGTTTATTTATAACATTTTGTTTTTGCTGCACCTCCCATCCAAGTCAGAAGCCTTGGCATCCTTGGCTCCTTCAGTGCTGTCAAAATAAGGCTTCTCAGCCTCTTGGTAAAGGAGGGAGGGACCATTTTTTCTCCTCTCCTCTCCTGTGTTGCTGTGTGATCAAAAGGGAGAAACCCAGGAGGGGACTTTCAAGGACGTAGATGCACTTTGGTCTTTTTGCCTTGTGGAGGATGCCCACATGAGAACAGTCCCATTTCTCCTCAAGGCAGTGGGGGAGTTGCAGGGTTGATTGCTGTAGTAGAAATAGTGGGCTTTCTCCAGTGGTGCAGAGAATGGCATTTTGTTCTGTGGGAGTGCTACATTCAGATCTGCCCCCGTGAAAATCTTCTGAACATCAGCTGCAGAGCCACAAATGCCATTTTAGCCTTAGAACTGCGCTTCAAAATACTGAGCTTGACAGCTTCCCCTTAGTAGGCATTGCAACCCTCACTATAATAGGAAAAGGATTGGGCCTCTAATATATTTGGTGTTGCTTCCTTGGCTTGTATTCTTAAATGAAGAAAGTTAGTGTTCTGACAGCTATCCTCTCTGTCTCTTGTTATGGATCTATCCTGCGTAGCTGCAGGCTACATTTATATCGGAATATATTTTCATTGTGGCTGAATTATGATTGCTGTGAGAATCTTCACATTTAAATTCTTACCATTAGTGTTGTATTATTACAGCTAGTTACATTTGATTTCTGTTTATGTACGAAACAGATTTTTTTTAAAATGAAGTATTGGAAATGCGTGTGCATTTAACTGAAGAGAGGTATTTAATTTAGGATTATCACCTTTAAAACCAGATTGTCCCAATGCTTCAAAATGAAGTGCATCTCACCCAGAGTAATTTTTTTTTTTTATTCTAGGTTGGTGTTCACAATTGAAATTAATCTTTTCTGACTTAAACTTGCTAGAGGTCCAAGACAGGTGAGAATTAGGATTAACCATTTGGGCAAACTGAATCAAAGCACACAGGATAATCTACAGCCAGATCCTCAGATGATGGGCACTGTCTTAGTTTCATGCAGTCCTCTGAAGTGTAACAGCTTGCATTAGCCAAAGATTTGGTCCTCAGTTCTGCATGTTGAAAAAAAATGGAATGTAGTTGCAATACACAGTGCAGAGAGCATGTATTAAAATATTATAAAATTACCATTTTATTTTAAATGTCTTCAGACAGATTAGACACTTTCTATTAGTGAAGACAAATTAAAGGCAAGCTCTTCAGTTAAGATAAACAATGAAAAGTATGAAAAACATCAATTTCTTTTCCTCAAACCTGTAAAACAGCACTGTAGAAGGAGACTTTCAAGAGTAAAAGGGCAAGCTAGATGTCCAGCTCCTTTCAGCTCCTTTGGCAATCTCCTCTGATGCTAATTTAATGTTTTCTGTTTTCTTAAAAAGATCCACAATCCTCAGTTAATGTAAACCTGTACCTAGTGTGGAAACAAACTGGGCTCAGCTTTGAATTTCTCTAGATCTCTTTTTAGCCATCTTATTTTGACACCCATCATTATTTTGGGGACTTAGACTTCTGTGACATTTGGGATGTGACATGGAGATTTTGAGTGTCAAATAGCGAATTGTGGCCCTAATGAAACATTAAGCACAGCCTAAATACAAATGTAGAGAGGGCTGAATAAAACCTGAGATGCAACTACTTTGGTAAAAATTCCTTCAGAATAAAAACAGTTGTATTTATTTTTCTTGTCTCAGAATATTATGTTTAAAATTGAGATCATCATGATAAGTGTTACTTTGCTGAGTACATTACAATTTTTGATGCAAAGTTATTAAACATCCCTTTTAAGCATCCTGTTAAACTTCTTTGTTTTTCAAATATTTAAGTGAATTGCTTACATAATAATTTAATTTACATTTAGTCATCATACCTAAATTATTAGTTAAAAAGAATAAAAATCAATTAGAAATTTTAGTTACATCATAAATAACAATTTTCAAAGAAATCATCACAGCTTCAAGATTTGCTTTTTTTTATGTTTCTCTCTGAATTGGAGCTATAAAAAAGCAATGGCAAAGAAAAAAAGTAGCATTTCTTAATTTAATGCTTGAACCCAATTGCTCAGTGCATGAGCCTTCACACCAGTGGGTCCTGACTGAGCCTTTAATACAAGCAGTTAGTACGATTTTGTTAGAATTGCGCTGTATTTACAGACTTCAACACTGGTGGGTGCTAACATTTTTCCCCTGTGCGAGGAGTGCATCCAGTCAGTTGCGGTTCTCACAGTGGTGTTGGGGCTGTGCAACCTCAGCTTCCATTCTTGCAAACTTAGGCTTTGGGTTCTTTTTTTTTAAGCAAAGATAGAAAATAGAAGTGAAAATAATTTTTACCTTGCGTGTTGTCTGTTGTGGGGCTTGTGTTCAGCTGCGTCTCAGTTGCAGAACACCTGCCGTTTTCTTCTGCTGCTAATTGTGTGACAGGTTCATATCGCAATATGGCATCCAGATCATGAAAAAATTTCATGGTTTTAGTGACATCCCCAGAGTTGTGGGCATATTTGACCGTTCTGTATTCATACTTCAGATTTTTGTACTTTGCACGGCACTGTTTCCAATCTCTGCAAACTCCTAACTCCTGTAATCTTTTAGCAATGTAGATAAATATTCCTTTATTCCTCAGGGTGCCATGGAGTTGCTTTCTGATATTTTTTTCTGACCAGACGCTTAGCAAGGCTTTAACCTCCTCTTCAGTCCAATGCTTTCCTGCTCCACTCTCCATGTTGAAAGTGACCTGGAAATGATTCACTATTTCTAGCCAAGATTTTGTTTCCTAGGAAACCAGACGGCTGGTTGTCAGTAAGCTCCACCGAGATGAAAGGATCTAGTTTTACTGGCTCAAGCTGCCTGAGGGGAGTAACTTGAGAAACTGCCAAATAAGCAGGCTCTGTATTAGAGGCAGACAAATAAAGCAGCTCAGGCACAAACGATTGCTAAGGAGTGTATCTGCATTAAGATAAGGCGACCTTCTGTGAGATAGAAAATGAACAGAACAGCATCTAGACATATTTTTTTAACCCTTATTGTGTCAAACGGTTTTAATATTATCACTATGTTGCAATGAAAGCAAAAAAAGAGAGTTGCACTATCTTGTTCCTTTAAAAAAAAAAGTCTTGTGCCTGCCCTTTGTTAGGAATGAGCTGCAGGGACTGAGCTGTGTGGGCATTGTAGCAGCTTCTGTTTCCCAGCAGGGTAACATTCTGAAATTGTATTGCCCAGACTTCTGAATAAGTTGCAAGTTACAACATTTCATACTATAGTACCATGAATGACTATATACATAGATACACAAGCTCTTATTTTTAAATTAATAACTATATATATACATTTTTAACTCTAATGTTCACTGATTATTAGGGATTTAATGAAAAGCTTGCATACTTAAAATCACTTAATTGGGAAAACTATATAAGCTTTTTAGTAATGAAATTGAACTTAATTTTCTTTCCTTAGCACTATATTAAAGACCTAATCCAATTACTTGAAAAGGCCTTTCATTCAGGATTTTTGCTTCCCTCTCTTTATCCTGTTTGATTTTGTTGATATTTAAAGGAACACTGTCAATATTTAAATAGAAATTATCTAAAATATTAAAAATTGAACTAAAAGTTGCTGAATGCAGTATATCAGCTCTTAAGTTTTATTGCCAAACCTTGTGTTTATAGATGGACATCTTAAACCAATTTATTTGAACTCAGGAAGAATGTCCTCATCTCTGCAATTTTTTCCTTGAGGATTATCTGTGTCAGTAACTGGGTAAACTTGTTCAGATATGTATGAGGTTTATTTTCTTTTGTTTTCTGTAGGCAGATGTTCTTTAAAATTTTGCTTTACATGCAACTGGGGCTAGTGACCAATACAGGGATTCTAGTCTTAGAGAACGTTTATAACAGGAATGTTCAGTGGTAGATTAGAATCTATTATGTAGATTTTTGCACGCAATTTTATTGTTGCTTATCCTAAGTAATTCCAGCAATTTCAATTACAGTCAAACCAGTCTAATGTGTGAATAGCATCATGTTCTAGTATTCTAATAATGTTCTAAGTGTTTCCTTTTCTAAGAAAAACATCTTTCCCTTTCCATCATTTTTATAACAAGAACTGATTTATTAACTGTGACTTGCACTAAACAATTTAGACATTCTGGTGTCAGGTGTGTGAAAACTTTGTCTGTATGAATATGAACTGGGAATTTATCAGTCCACCAAAGTCCATGTGAATGTTATAGGAACAGTGGAGACTATAGCAGCAGTTCTGTTAGAAGTAACACTTTGCCTTATTCCAGGAAGACTTTAAAGGAAGATAAAGCAGCCTGCACTGTTATCTACAGAAATTCAGTCTGCAAAACATACATATTTCATGGATGACGACTGCGTTATAAAACTCGGACAGTTGTGCCGCACTCCCACTTGCACTGTCACAGCAGTTTTATGGACTCATGCTGCTTGTGTTCTGGGCACGTGTCTGAATGACAGAGCACGGAGTCAGGGATTGCTGTTGGGGGAGAATGGGAAGCAGCCTAGGAAAAACTGTCATTTGAACTGATACAGATCTTGTGTTCAACAGAACACAACTGTCAGTCTGAGGTTGATTTGCCATAAGAACAATATTTCAATTTTTAGTGATTGAGTACACCAGTCTTTTTATGGTTGGGTTCAGAAACCGAGGTGCCCGATACTGGATTTAGGTGCTCAGCCACATGCATTATCAGAGGGTCAACATATTTTTATACATGTAAATGATTGCCAAAGTGCAGGAAGAAACAATCTATTCCCTTAGGCAAAAACATCAGTTTTTTTAAAACAAACAAACAACAACAGAAATAGAGTAAAAGCCCAGACAACTATCACGGCAAAGTGGCTTTTCGGATTAAACATCTGCTGTTATTTTATGCCCGCACGGAAATTGGCCTGCAATAAGAGCCTGAGCCAGTGCTTATTAATGGAAAGATTCCCACTGAATTCAGTGGGCTTAGGCACAAGCCTTATGTGACTGTTTTAAAATAAAGCATAACATGGGCAAGAAACCACAGTTTTGATTACAAGCCTGTAAAAACAGAACAACAAATTAGCTTACTTTAAAATTTCAAGTTGTAAAGAACAGAGGAAAAACCACCAATCCATACTATGTTAAAGCATTTCAGTGCTTTATATTAATTGTGTTTTGTCCCTAGGGGCCAGGAGAGTGCTGGAATTGTGACAAGTGATGGAGAGTCATCCCAGGCATTCAAAGTGCACAAGGTAAAATGTAAATACATGTTTTGGAGATGCCCAGCTGAGATGCTGAAAGTTTGTTTTACCTGGCAACAGAGTAATTGGAAAGACAGAAGTAACATGTTTTTATGGACTATTCTGATTGAGTCACAGTGATAGTATCTAATTCTGTTACTCGTGCAATTTTTTGTCTTAAGTGCATGTCTAAAACACATATACCAACATTATTCTGCTGTGTGTACTTATGCACACAGTGGCAGACAAACAGAAGTATTTTCATCAGCCTACTGATGTAATAAAAACTACTTACTAAAGTCATCCTGCACCTAAGGTGTTTACTGTGGAGATTTGGAAGCTTTTACTGCTTCAGCTTGTGCAGAAAGAGAAAAGAAAAATAACTGTAGGCTGTGCACAAGCACATGGATCTGTGACTAATTCATGTGTTAGTGGGGATCAAGGAAGTGGCAGCTACTTTACACGTAAGTAAAAACTATCCGAAGAAGAGACTGACGAGAAGTCTGAGAAGGTCACCCAATCTTCCTCAAGCTGACAGAATCCCAGAGGATGTTAAGAGACATAAAATGCCCATAGCCTATGTATGTATTAAGCCAAGAATATCCCCACATGCTCTGGAAATATTTCTGCTCATTCTGTATTAAATGGTAGTCAGGAAAAAATAATCATCAGCCTGTTCCATTCTGGAAGAGTAGAGGATTGGAAACAACTATGTCAGGAAACATAATGGAGCAACTCTTGCTTGAGGGTATGTTCTCTGACCACAACCAGAAGGCAGCTTGTCTTCATATTCTGAGGTCCCTGAGGTAGGACAGACCTACTTCTGTTGAAAGAAGAATAATTAAACTGTTGAAATCAGTCCAATAGTTGAAACTGCTTTGTGGCAGAATTATGTGTATCTATGTATGACTGTTCAATACCTCATGCAAAATATTGTCTCCCAAAATGTCATGTTTGTCCCTACTTCAGAAATTTCACCCCTCTTTCTGTGACTTGCAGCCTTTATTCCCTCACCTTTAAATGCTGTTTTTTTCACTGCAGCACTGCGGTATCTGTTCTTCATTCCTGTTCTTGCTTGAGCTTCATCTCTCCTTAAGGCTTATAGGAAGTTCAGCTTCCTTTTAAAGTGGGCTGCTGTCTCCATCCCTTAATAAAAAGAAATTCTCAGAATAAACTTCCAGGAGATGATGTAATAGTTTGTAGTGATTCCATATTACTGTGCTGAGATACTTAGCTGTCATGCTAAGAATTTAATTGACCACCTCACAATATCCGCTGTGATTTTATAAGAGTGGCAGACTGTGTGATGGCTTCTCTTATCCTTGAAATACATTTCTTGCCTACAGCACTTTTAAAAACTCTAATAACCACGGTGTAAAAAAGAGCACATGGAGTATAATTCATATGACTTGCTTAATCCTAGAAGTGGTGTTGATTTAACAAACGTTTGGGTCGGTTGCACTGATGAAAATATATTTAGGGCTCTGATTTGTAAAACAGTTCTTAAAAAATGTCAGCAGTTAAGATGCTACTGTATCCCTTTGTCCTCCAAACCCCCATTGTCTCTTCTTCATAGCAGAGACAACAGAATGGGAAAGGTGCCTGTTTCTCATGGCGTCAGTTTACAACGCAGTGCATTAATGCAAACTCGCCTTTTTCAACTCTTCAAAACTAATACATATATGAGAATGTGACCTGGAGCATCTAAGGCACAGATGTGTGTTCCTTTCTTTTGATTGTTACCAGCCCTCAACAACGGATTAATAGCCTTTGGAAGCCTTTGATAGCCTTTGACAAAGGATATTAATCCTTTGTTTTAAACTCTCCAAGCAGGACTCATCAAAATTTGTCTGTCAGAGTGTTTCAGCTAGATTTGTACAATAAAAATAATGCGTTATTGGCATAACTGTATGAGCTCATGATGTAGAAAAACTTAAATCTCTTGTGTGGACACAACTCTGCCAGTAGGAGGAAGGCTTTGTCTGTTTTTTTCACACTTGGATATGCAGAAAAATCTGTTAAAGTAGCTGTTTGCCATGTTCTGACATGCACCAGGCTTTATATAATACTGACATAGGATTGTCTTCATTGGAAATTGTTTATACAGGCATAACTCACATCAGTTTTCTCACACCAGCACAGTCTAAATCAGAGGACTATTTTAAACCATATCTTAAAGATTATGTACCTGTGTAACCATATCTGCTTTAAAGTGACATTGCTTGTTTAAGCCATTGCAACACTTAACATGGCTACATCCCTTAATATCAGACCTGTGAATTGTCAGATATCCTGGCAGTATGAAGTTTGCCTAAATAAAATAAGAGTACACAATTGCATTTCTGTACATATAATGGCACATGATACAGACTTTAGGCTAGCTTCATGTCATCTGTGGGAGAACAGATGACATTTGATTTGGCATTGTGACTCTATAGCAGTCACAGAAGAAAATACTCTGAAGCTTGGCTTGCTTTAAGGTGTTTTGGTTGAGCTTGAGAACAGTTCAACTGTAACACACAGAATTTCATTATAGAGTTTAAAGGATTTAAAACTTTTGAAAACTCCACAACAGCATTTCCTTAATAAATAGAACAGAAATGTGCTCTTATTTCAAACATATATATGCTGTTATAATGCTCTTACATCAAATGTGCTTTGTTTCCGACCTTTTACATAGTGCTACTTCACTTTTCCTTGACTTTCTCTCAGCCCTAACACTTCTTTTTCTTCCACTTATCAAGTTCAAACAGTATTTAGTGCACATTTCCTCCCTTCCTGCCCACTATCTTATTGTTGTACCTGCAGTAGAGGTTTTGAACCATGCATGACTTTCAAATCTCTTCTAATCTTTGTATCTTCAAAGATGCTAGAAGAATATTATCACTTCTATGTGTAATACTGCATGTAGCACAACTATCATGTGTGATAGTGGAACTGGGGCTCAGAAGGATGTAAATATTTTCCAGAGACAGCAGAAGAAGCAGGAGTTTGTAGGACGATTTAGAATGCAGTTTTAATTTCTACTCTGTGCAATTTTTCAGGTGATTCTTGCTCCTAAATTGTCTCCACATAGTACTTGTTGCCAAAAGGAGCTCCTGATGGCTGACCAAAAAGTTTTGACTCGTTTCTGTTTTACATAGAAGGCAACTTGAGTATATAAAAAGTTTGGTTTAGGTAAACAAAAAAACTGTTGGAAAAAGCTTCACTTCTAACATTGGCAGCAATGACAGAGTGGAACTAGTAAATGTTATCATGGACCCAGTATAAAGGTAAATCTGATATACTGCTAATGGTAAAAGGTATTATCTCAATACAATTTCTTTCTTGCAGCATTTTTCTTCTTCTGTACCTTCCTTTTGACAGAATTTTTTTGTGTTTTTAAGCAACACTTTGACAGTGTTTTTCAGAATATGTATTTTTACTCAGAGAATAGATTCTTCAGTGAAAATCCCCAGTACAAAAATGTTTATTGTTTTATTTAAAAACAGGAGTAATGGGATCTGACATATCACTGACACACCTACTTGGCTTGTTTCTTTCCCTTGTCTTTCTGGTTATTTGTCTTTCTCTTAAAGGTGCTTGTATTACTGCTACACTAAAACGAAGGAGCATTGAGGAATTTTCTAGGAAAACAAAACAAAACAAAACTTTTTGTTTTCTTTTCCTCCTGAAGGGAATGGGTCTTATTAATCACGTGTTCAATGCAGACAGCCTGAAGAAGCTGTATGTTTCAAACCTTGGGATTGGACACACAAGGTACTCCACCTCAGGAATTTCTGAGCTGCAGAACTGCCAGCCTTTTGTTGTAGAAACTCTTCACGGAAAGATCGCTGTGGCACACAATGGTGAACTAACAAATGCTGTACGACTTAGAAGAAAGGTTAGTATCTCCTCTGGGAGGCTCTGGCATCATTTATTTCTGAGTGTGAGGCTACTATGAGCAATAAGTTTGCAATGACTTAATACAACATTTGGAGTAGTGAAAGAGCACCATAATCAAGACAGAACATTTGTTGGGAAAAAGTCCTGGGGAGGAGAGGCACTTCTCCTTTGTAACTATAATGGGGGATAACTTGCCAATCCTCTAGATTGATGGTGACATTCCTATTGATAAAGTGAGAAAACTAACTCGGCCATGACAAAGGACAGCTTGGCTTTGAAGCTCTGCTCATTTTGGAGGCTATGGAGGAGCAAATGATATGCTTAGAGTTAGGGGAGGTGTCATCAGGTGACATTATTGTAATATGAAATGTGCTTGTTTGGAATGTTGTCTTTATTTGTATATCTGGCTTGTGAAAGTAATTATGAACACTGTTAGGACATAAAACACATAAGGAAACCATCAAATAGCACATTTTATAGTGTGTTTGGCTGGAAGGATATGTATCAAAGAACAAAAAATTAAATTAAAATTAAAACTTGGCAGATATTTCTTTTTGTAATCTGTTCTGTAATAAGTTCCATCCCAAAACAAGAGGACGTACTCTTGCATTGAAGCAGGGCAAACGTATGACATGCCCAAAGGAACCTAGCCTGTCGTTAGTCAGAGCAAGAAGTGTATTAATGGATGGGAAAAAAAATGGTGGAAATGAAGATGGAGAATGGAGAATCAGTGCTATTTGAAAATGTGAAATGCCATACATAGATGACTTTACCAGCTCATTTTATATATTTGGGTTGTCAGAAGGTTGACATATTCCTGGTTTATGATGATCTGATCACCTGAAACACTGAACTATCAAGTTTTTAAAACATTTGTTCACTGCACAAAGGTATTGTTAAACTAAAATCTATGCAGTGTTATGTGCTATGTTTTTTATGCTGGTAACACTTTTCTTTTGTTTTTTAAAAGCTTATGCGGCATGGTGTAGGACTATCAACCAGTTCTGACAGTGAATTGATCACCCAGCTGCTGGCTTTCACACCTCCTCTAGAAAATGACGATACCGCGGATTGGGTAGCAAGGTGAGCAGGATAGGTTTCAGAATCAAGAACAGCAATCTAATCTAAGCATGATATGCAGTTTTAAATGCACACACGTGTTTGTGTGACACATGACTATGTTAACCTATGTCTCATTTCAGAATAAAAAATTTGATGAATGAAACTCCAACTTCATATTCATTGCTAATTATGCATAAAGACATAATCTATGCGGTACGTGATCCGTACGGGAATCGTCCACTCTGCATTGGTCGCCTTATTCCAGTAGGGGACATGAACGGAAAAGGTAAAACACACACATGCACACACACACACACGCACACTCTTAATATGCAGTTTGCGCCTTAAGCCACTGATATACAGCTGTACTAACTGAGGTAGAAGTAGAGTATCTGAGGCAAAAGTCAGTTTAGAAATTTCAAAATAAAAGTGATGATAATTAGAAAATAATTTGTAGGAAGTCTGCAAACATCTTTTCTGCTCCCAGCAAAAGTGAATCCTAGTTCCCTGATGATAACCAGAGTTAGGCAGCCAAACTGTCATCAAATATTTGGTGAAAATATAACTATATTCTATTCACTTAGAGAGCAAAGCAGAGATGAACAAGTCTGGTTTCTTCCTTTCTCCTGTAATAAGATGGCTGAAAAGTGTTGGATTGCTGGCAGTCTATTTCTAACTTCCAAGCACTCTCAGTCAGTTACTATGGTAATGAGACACTATAAAATCACTTTATGGGAAGAAGTTCTTTGTGTCCCATTTAGCCTACAAATCAACATTTTTCCCGAAGTGAAATTAAAATCTGCTCATTTGTGTAAAAAATAAAATAATCCAAAGACAAATCTTTATATGGACAAAAATAGGTAGTTTCAACCACAAGAAAAATTCTGTGGATTCTTTCTCTTCATAAAAAAAAAAAAAAAAGAAAAGATAAAGGTATGCATTAAAGATCTGAGTTAAGAACGGAAAGACCAGGATTTTTTTTAAGCATACAAACACTCCTACCCTCTGTTATGTGATTTGATCTATCCTGTGCCTGTTTCTTACAAGTCTTCCTTACTGGGATTCAATCCAGTATCTGTTGTTGTTGAAAAGAATTCATCCACTGACATTATTTAGCATAAGGAAAAGTAAAGAATTTCTTGTCCAGACAAAAGTAAATATTTATAATGAAAGCCACGGAACTAGAATTGGAATTAGAAAAGTTTGAAATAGTGCAGAGATAAGAAAGGTAATTATCTGAATTGTCTCTCTTCATGAACAGTGAATATGATGCTGTCACTTCCAGTTCTGCCTGGGATAGGTTTATGACATTTATGTATTTTTTGAATAATGTTACAGAAACTTTGGAATGCTAAACCTTCTAGTTAGAAATTGCAACAATTTTTAATTGTGCACTTGGCAACCTAAAAAGCATAACAAGCCGGTGTTGCAGTAGAAGTGCAATGTGTGTAGTGGTAACTGTGGCAAGAACTGTGGAATCTAATTATAACTGAAATCTTTTATTTCAGGAAAAGATAACAGTGAAACAGAAGGCTGGGTAGTCTCCTCTGAATCCTGTAGCTTTTTATCTATCGGTGCAGAGTAAGTGCCCTGAATCTCAGGTTATCTGAAAGCTCTCCTCAAACAGCAATTAAACATTCAACCTCAGATTGCCAATGATCATAATCTATAACAATGTCAAAGATATCAAAGATTAGTTTGTTGGGGTATTTGGAGCTTTTTTTGTTAGATTCAGTTTATTTTCATGGCAGGCTTAATGTAAAAGAAGCTAAAGAATTATGTATTCAGAAGGTAAAAGTGAAGAAGACTTAATGGATGCCTCTTCTTTGTTGCATTATATCTTATTATTTAAAACCATAAAACTAAGGTTAGCCTAGAATTGTCATAGTACAAAATACTTTAGCTACAGAAAAGGTTGCAGTTCAGCTCACAGGCTGAACTAACTTAAGCTGTAGAAGAATATGCTGTCTGACAAGCCAGCTTCCTTATGTTAAAAACGTGACAGGCCCTTGAAACTATTTTCATGTGGACAAACCCACAGTAGATGGGTGAAATGTCATTCACATTAACTCTCTAGCTAAGGGATACTTTCCCTTAAGACATTAAGGTACTTTCTCTGGGCAAAAAGATGTCTTTGGAAGTCTGTGAATAGAAGACAACTGTGAAATAGAACGTAGGAATGATCATGAGGAAGTCTACTTAATTTGCTAATCAGATATTTTAAAAAAATGCATTTGGATATTACACTAATAAATAAAATTGGATTCTCTTTAAATCAAAAACAGGGCAAAACTGCATTAAAACCACAACCACAAAATTAAAAGAAACGTAAAGTAAAACCAGGAAATAACATGATTGCACTTCTCTAATCTTCTTTTCCATTTTATGCTGTTTTATTGTAGCTGTGTTGTCCAGTGTTCTTTTGTGGTAACTTCCACCATGTCTGCACAGGAATTATTAACTGTTGGCAACAGCCTTGTTTATTTATTTATGTATTTATTATTTTTAAAGACAATTTTTCCTACATATGCCTAAGAATAACCACCTCCTGAAATTTCTTCAAAATCTCTATCATGAGAAGCTTATCATGCAGGATCATAAGCTGAGGCATTGTGTGGCATTTTTTTAAAAGCAATTTTGTCCTAGACTTATGCTGTAGCCCATGTACTTCTTGCTAATTCTAGTATCTGACCAGTGAATATAGGCAAAGTTACTCACCTCTGATTTATATCTCAGTATTACTTAATCTGCAGGTTTAGATCCTGCTAATTTAGAGTATGTGTAGCAAGTGCTTTTCAATCAAGATGTGTATTATGATTTCCACTGCTAAAGCACAAAATGCTTTTTTGCCAAATGTTAGCTTTCTGTCTTCTTGAGAAGGAAAAGAAGGCACTGAATTGAATCAAGGTAGAATATAGATGAAAATTGTCTGAATAGCCACCTGAAGACTCATTAAAGGATCTAGAAAAATGCTTAATAACATCTGATATAATTTTTCCGTATTTCTTCAGGTATGAGAATTGGAATGTACATTTCTGGTCAGTTTTACCTCATTTGAGGTTAGCTGCCTGTGACCACTAGGCAGTTATTTTGCTAGCTATTGGCTTCTGTGGCAGTTTTTTTTTTTTTTTACTACTATCTTTATTCTAGATCATGGTATTATATTGCTTTTATGTTTATTAGTTTCCATAGAAAAATGGTGCTAATATTGATCAATTACTAAATGATTTAAGTATATTTACTCTCAATTAAGCTTGTACTAGACTTCATCTCACATAAAGGAAGAATACCTTAATTATCTGGTACTAGGAGTAGTAATTTACCACTTTCAGGTATTAATTCAGACTTTTTAGTAATGGTCACTTGCCTCGGCATGTTAGTCTTAAAGCAGTGGTCAAATCCTAACAGAGAAGCAAATTGGCATATTAGGATGTTTAAAAACATTTTTCCTTTCAATTGCATCTACTTATGCTTTAAAATTATCATTCAGGTTAAGGACATTTCTAAATGCTATGTATATCTCTTTCCAGGTACTATCGTGAGGTCCTTCCTGGTGAGATTGTGAAAATATCCAGATATGAGGTCCAAACACTGGATGTTGTACCAAGACCTGAAGGAGATCCATCAGCATTCTGCATCTTTGAATATGTTTATTTTGCAAGACCAGACAGTATCTTTGAAGGTAAAAAGCTGTGAGGTACAAAGCTGCTCCCTAAGTAATGGCAGATCATATCCTGGAGAACAAGGACTCTGGAAAGTATCTGTGAGCAGAGTAGGGTAACACTGTGAGCTTCCAGAGCAGGGCTTCGACAGAAAGGGTTGGTGCAGTTCTTGGGGATGTAAAACTCAGGAGGTGCATGTAACATCAGCTTCCCATTCCTGTCTGTGTATATGGCCCTAGTGAAGTCTGTCCACATAGTCTTATGGAAAAGGTGAAAAGAAGAGCCACAAAGATGTTTCAAAGTAGAGAAAATATCCCTTAAATTGAGAGACTTTAGAAACTTTTATTGGTTTTTGGAACTTTTTAAAAATTGGACCTATGAAATAGAATTTGCAAAATAGCTTTATCTTGGTGTTTTCTTTGCAAGAAAGGATTATTTCAGGAAGATGCTTTTACTACAACTTGTGCTTTATCCATTATCCATGCATTGTCTAAGTACTTGAGAGATCAGTCTAATGTTTTAAAAAATTGTCCTAGTGACAAGATACTAGCCAGGACTCCCATACATAACAAACCATCTCCTCTTTGCTCGCTATGGACATGCTTCTACTGGTACCATACAGTTTCCCACCAAAGCCAGTTTCCCCCAAATCCCTTTATCCTTCCAGAGCCTCTTACCCTTCAGTGTTTTCACTTTTGTCTCCTATTGCTTATTACTGTTGCTTTATGCTCTGCCATGCCTTACCTCACCGCAATACCTCCATTTGCTTGATGTTGCAAAAATTTTAAGATCTTAAAAGCTTCTGAAGCCTCTTATTCTTTTACCAAATTTGGGGTGAACTTTGTCAATTGACTAAAAGTGCATAAGCAGGTAGAAGCAGTTGGGATGATTGCACAAACCTTGTCTGCTTAAGAAACCAATCTAAAAAGGGAATACATACATTACGAATATGCATGCATTATTTCTACTTCTTTGCTCCTGTAAATAGATTTTGTAACATCAGTAAGGCTTTTAGTTACCTGATTAAGGCAAACTGGATTTTTTTCTCTCTGTAGTGATATGAATGTGAATGTTAGAATAAGACACTATGGAAGGAAATAAAAATTGACCTTATGTGAATAACTGTTTATTAGTTCTGGAGCTTTTCTCACTGACTTCTAGACCTACAATTTGCCACAGAAATTTATACAGCAAACTCAGAGGAAATCTAAATTATGTGTGGCAGGAAAAAATATATCTTGCTATTCTTAGGTCAGATGGTGTATTCAGTCAGGAGAAGATGTGGTCAACAACTTGCTATTGAAGCACCTGTGGAAGCAGACCTAGTCAGCACTGTTCCAGAGTCTGCAACGCCAGCAGCTCTTGGTTATGCTCAAAAGGTATACCTTGTTGACTTGCGAATTTTTTCAAGTATATTTAAACTTATCTCTTTATGTAAGCATATTAATGGAATTTTATGGCATCGCCCATTAGAGCGTTGTCTTGTCAATGTTTTATATTCCTATGGAGTCATCTGCACTAGGATTTTTGTCTTTATTCCACTATATTAAGGTATTTCAAAATTTTTCAGTGCTTTTTGGTTACTGTGAAGTTATATTAAGTCCTAAGGTTGCTTTAAAAAACAGCAACTGAGAACAATCAGTTTTATAGGTATTAATTCTATTTAACTGTCTCCTGTTTATAGTGCGGACTACCATATGTTGAAGTACTCTGTAAAAATCGATATGTAGGAAGAACTTTTATCCAGCCAAATATGAGGTTAAGGCAGCTTGGTGTTGCAAAAAAGTTTGGAGTTCTGTCTGACAATTTTAAAGGCAAGCGAGTTGTTATCATTGATGATTCAATTGTGAGAGGCAATACCATTTCACCCATAATAAAGCTACTAAGGGAATCTGGAGCTAAAGAGGTAAGTTCACTTTCAATCACTATAATAGATACAAATACATGACTGTTGGGAGGGTGAAGAACAAGTTTTTGTCTTCATTTGCATTGTACATTGTTTTCTTATTTAAAAGATCAAGTGTACAAAAATAATGGTTCATGTGTGTTTATTATGATGACAGGTTGAAAAGTTTCTCTTGTATGACTTTGCTTTTTGGGAGATGAAGAAGAGGGGAATAGGTCTTCACTTACAAAGTACTATCTGACAAAGAGAACAGAAAACTGATCAAGTAAGATTAAAAAATCAGCTATCAGCGCTGTATTCCTGCCATATGTGTGACTTGTGGCACTGTGATAAGTACAGCTACTTACTGATGTAAACAGGCATTTGCCCTAATCCTGGAACACCATTGTTCTCTTTTAATAATTGATTTATATTTGAAATGGAATGTGCAGGTCTGTGTCACTGGAGCAAAAATGTTCCAATTGGCTTTGTAAACTGGAAGCATGTGCAGCAGGGATTGAAGGCCATAGAAGAAAAGCAAAATCAGAATGGGACTTTTTAATAACATTAGAAAATACTGTAAAAATTAATTCTAAAAATGTCTTTATTTCTCTTAATGTTTTGACATCTGAAAATAACTTTATCTTACCTTTAGCCCTTCCATGACTTCCATGATAGTGTTTTTCTTCATGATTTTTTGCAGAACTGAGATGTTTCTATCTGCTGTTGTATTATGATCTGCTGACTTTTGCCTCACAGCAGTCTGTTTTTAAACTGTATCTTTATTCAGGTGCATATCCGTGTGGCTTCACCTCCCATAAGATTTCCTTGTTACATGGGAATAAACATTCCAACAAAAGAAGAACTCATTGCCAACAGACCTGAATTTCATGACCTTGCAAACTATATAGGTAAATGCTATTTTTCTGAGAGTTTTCACCTAGAGGTAATTTACTGTGTACATCAATATAAAGCACAACACATCAAAGCTACGACGGCAAAATCGACCAAAATATCATAAAATTGATATATTAAATCTCCACATTGTGTGTTCCCTATGGATCACATCAATTCAGCTACATATTTCTTTTTAAAAACACTGTTAGTGAATTATGCTTCTCTGAATAATAGAAAGCATTAGAATAATTGTTTAAACACAAGTTACAAATAAAGTGTGATAACACAACCTTCTGATCATTGAGGAGTTTCCCAGAAGATTTACAATGATGAGCTATTGTAGGCAAAATATCAGGAATAAAAGTGGTGAAAATCTGTCTTATAATGGAGAGCTAACTGTAGTTTCAGCTTTAAGATATGCATAATAGTACACTTTCTCAATTTGTAAACACCTAGTGATTTTTCTACAAATTTAGAATTTATGTAAATAATTTTAATGGCATTGCATATTGCACTTTGAAAGAAATGAAATTTGAAACTAATGAAAATATTAAATACAGTTTTGGATCTTTAGAATGAGTCATGTTTGCAGCAGCAAAAAAGAAGAACCAACAGCTTATATTGCTTGTGATGTGATAAAGAATATGTTATCAGGCTGTCGGAAATAGAAGGTATGAGATGGCCTGTAAGTAAGGAGATCTATACACCATACTGTTCTCAAAAAAAATGTTTTTAATGGTGTAAGGATATAGCTGTGGTTGAACGCTTTCAACTCAGATTTCTTTGGTAAATACTTCCTCTCACTTTCTAATCTTGCAATGAGTTCATCTTTTCGTAAGTCCTTTTCCCCAGAATGATGATCATGATGGCATGTTGAAATATTTCAGGTTTCTAGGATTTCACTTCTAAGAATTATTCACAAAATAATTAGTATAAGTGACAAAAAAGTAATAAAGTGAAAAGGCTATCAAACTCTCCTATTGCTAGAACATTCACATGAACTGTATACTTTATTTTAACGTGATGCCCTTTCCCTCCCCCAAGTTCCAGTAACCAGTAGTCCTAGTTGTGCAGTTTAGGAAGCAATATGCAAGCATAGATCTGTTTCCAGACTTGAAATTAAATGCAACTGTGAAAACTACAGGGGGTTCAGAGAGTCTTAATATGCATTCTGGATTTTGTTTCCATTTTTTACAGTGTGTAAAAATGGCATAATGGTTGCCAACTCAGAACCTTCTATCTAGATTTGAATGAGGCTGCTCCCTGTACAAAGAACTTTAGAAAGACAATGCTTATTATTGCCTGATAACCATTCCCTTCAGGGAAGTTGCTCCACCCTGCATCATATTCCATACAATAGTGGGACTGCATTTCCAAAGAGCATTGCATTTGATACAAAATTGCAGCTTTTAATTACTGAATTCTTTATTTCCTCTAGGAGCAGACAGTGTTGTTTATCTTTCTGTGGAAGGGCTGGTATCATCTGTGCAAGAAAGCATCAAAGCAAGGCAAGAGAGCGAGAACAGCCTTAAAAACCTGAAGTCACGTGCTGGAAAGATTGGTCATTGCACAGCATGTCTTACTGGAGAGTATCCTGTAGAGCTAGAATGGTGAATTTTTAGTGGATGAACATCAGTTCATCTGCTGCTGAACATAAATTTTTCAAAGATGCCTTTTTGCTATAAGTCCTCCTCCATTTAAGGTAGTACTTAAAGCTTATTACGTCTAACTAATTACTGTTACTAAAATATGTCTTTACAGACTTACAGGAAGTGTGTGGTGATGAAAACTATATAAGCAGATAAAAATTCAAAATCGTAGTTTTTGATGCACAGTTGTGCCTTCTATTTTCTCAAAAAATAATTAAAAAGCCAAAGTGTTTTTAATTATGTAGGTGTCCCAGAGTTTTTTGTTTCAGTCTTGCCCTGAAAGTAAGATACCTCTGTTAGGCTTGTTCACAAATACAAACCATGGATCATGTGGTATAATTTCAAAATATCAGTCTTAATGCAAAAGTATGTGAAGTATGTTTTTCTCTTTAGGAAAAAAAGATGAGATTGTGAAGTCAAATTGCTTTCTTAGCAGTTCTTGCATAGTTTAAGACTAGAAGTACCTAACTTTTGCATATGTAGCTAAATATTCTTTATTAACAAGCCTTTTGTAATTAATGAGTGTCCAGATTCTATGAACATGATGTGTAGCATATGACTTTAAAAACTGAAGACTCAGGGAAATGCTCAGCCAAAAGCTCTCTAGTTTTATGTCTTCAAAATTCTTTTTTTGAAGTCCACTGTAATTGCATTATCTTTAGGTGCTTTTACTAATTGCCAGTAGAATGTGGAAGGAGAAAAATACCTGGCACTGCCAGTGATTTTATATTTTTTGTCACATCATGTTTTCTCCAGGATAAATCCCCCAAATTTCTGAAGTCTGAGCTAATGCTCAGTGTATACTTTTTTATATGTCAACCTTCAATGTAAAATCAAAAATAAAATTACCTTTCTTAACAGTAAGTATGATGATATAGCAGCTACAGGATATGAGTTATGTTTTGTGTATGCTCTTATTTTGCTACAGTACTGCTGTCACATAATAAATACAATGTTTAAAAAAGTTTTGAAGAACCATTAGGTGTTGAATGCGTTCTATTTTTTAATTGGTCACAATCACACAGTTACTTGTACACATGAAGATCACTTGCACAATGAACCATTAGCTTAAATGAAAAAGCACCTTTTTAAAAACTTGCAATTTACACAGCAAGATTTTTTTATGCAGAAGACATGCAAAATTGTAAAAATATTTTGTATACCTCAGTTTTTTCACTAAATACCAGCAACTTAATTTTAGATTTTCTATTTAATATTCTTTATTTTGGCCTTGCAGTTGTTTGTGATTCTGTTACAGAAAAGAAAAAAACAGAAAAATAAAAGTTTAAGAGATTTAGTTGAGAATTACAGCCTGGTCATTAAGGTTGAAAGAGTGCTTTCTTTCTGGGATTTGCAGCAACGGTGGTTGATGCACGATCACAAAACAGAAGTCCCAGTTCAAGAAAGGATGTAAATAAATTTTACTGAAGTCAAGACTTAAGCTTCATGCAGGTTCGCTGTGGAATCAAAACCTACCTGCAGTTAAGCTGACAGAAGAATCTAGATTTTAATAAGAATCAGGTTGTTTACTGTGTTCCTCACCAAAGCCCAGATCTCCATATGGGGAGATGTATGTGGATCTTCTCTGTCCAACTAGTAAGTTTGTTTGTTTGACAGAACCCTAACAGTTCATTCTGAAAATAAAGTGAGCAAAAGAGAATTGGGTGGAGTTACTCTGACTGTCCCCTCTCCCACATTAATCAGGAAGGAGTTTAAGAAAACAGAAAAACCTTTATTAATGTTTTTCCCCTTTTGTGTTTCCCACCCGCCAAAAGCAAACCTTTCAAAAGTAGGGATAAGTCAAGCGCTTGTGGTTACATATATGTGTGAGGAGCCTTTATTACTCAAGATAAAAACTCACATGCATGTTTTACCCAAGGTTACAAGCAGAATTCTCCCAAATTTTCTACAGAAGAGTGTGCAAATGAAACTTGGGCAAATACTCCTTGATATGTTATTAACAAAATTGTTATTTTAAAGTGAGGTAATGTTTAAATTTGATTCAAGCATTAGCTTGTACAATTCTGATTTCAGTAAGAAAATTTCTAATGCCTTTTTTCCTCCCTATTATGCATGTGAAATTAGAAAAAAAAGCCTGTTAGTGTAAACACTGTAATTTTTAAACACACTACATGCCTAATTTTTAGTATACTGTTTTTTAAAGCCTTAAGTTAGAGGGGAGATACTTTTCAAAGGTCACTTTATTCACTGACAACTGGATTTATCCTTCAGCTTATCAGGCCCCTTTTAATTTTTCTTACACAAGAAACCACTAGGTGAAATGGAAAAGCACCTTTTGAAAACTTGCAAACTTACACAGCATACCTTTTTTTTTTTTTTTTTTCCAGCAGACTTACAGCAAACTATACACATGCAGTATTTTGAGGGGGAAAATCGCTCTGGCTTTAGGTGTCACTATTTGTGTTATTTTAATGAAAATGTTTTACTGTGAAACAATTTCTGCTGTTACCACTACACAACTGTGCTAAATTATTTAAAAAGTGTGACAACAGAATGCTAACACCTAACTTCTCCCATGTGTAATATTAAAAATGGTTATGAACTGATTTTCTCGCAATTATACCATCTTTTCACTGCATCTGCCGGCAGTATGTGTCTGAGGTTTCTTGAATAAAGTAATCTTCACAGAGCACTCGAATACAGAATAAATCATTTTGTGCCTTGTATTATCGGTGCCTAGCCCGAGCCGAGCCTCCGTTAACCTTCACTCCTCGCAGCCACGTTTAAAACCCAGCTGCGAGGAGCAGCCCCGGCAGGAGCTCGCAAACAAAAGCTCCCGACCCCGCTTCCCCCAGCCGCTGCTCCGCGTGCGCAGATAACGGCGCAGCCCGGCCCCCCTCCAACGGCCGCGAGGGGCGGCGCACAGCACCTTCCCCCACCCCCTCCAACTGCTGGCACCGCCGCGCGCACTCCGCGGAAATGACGTATCGCCCCCCACCGGTGCGCCGTACCATCTCTCCAGAAGGAGAGGGGGCGGGACACGAGTGGCCTGCGAGCGGAGTGATGGGCCTTGCCCTTCACCTGGTCCCGAAGGTTTATTTCATCCACTTTTATCTTGTCTTAAGAGCTGCCAGGACGATAGGGAGGACGCTAGGGCTCTCGCGGCTCTTCTTCCCCAGAGAAAATAATGGCGCGGCCCGACACAGGCCCGCGGAGGCGCAGGTACAGCCCGCCTGTGCCCAAAGGGAGCGTGGCGGCTATTGGCCGACGTGGAGACCGTGCTGCCGCCAGAGTCGGGCAGCCAATCAGGAGCGCGGTATTAGAGTGGCTGGGGGCGGGGGGAGTGCTGTGCTGGGAGTAGGTGCTCGGCGCGTTTGAGGTGGCGGCGCGGCGCCGCGCGCCCTCTGCCCTTGCTCTAGCCGTTGGGCCGGGCCGTAACGACCGGCGGGGCGGCCCGCCCCGCCCTCAGGGCTGCCGGGGGGCGCGGTGCCGCCGAGCGTGGAAACGGCGGGGGTTGAGCGTGGTGAGGGCCTGCGGTGCCGCCGGGCCTCGCTGCGGGGCGCGGCGGGAGCGAGAGGGGGCAGTATCAGGTGGGGGCGGTTTAGCGATTTCGGGTGTTGTGGTGAAGCCGTGTGCTTCCCGTAGCGCGCTGAAGTGAGAAGTGCCCTTTTTGCGCAGTCCTTGCGTCATTTCACTAAAATATTAAAAACCAGGAGGTGATAACACAGTCTGGTTTGTTACCTTTCAGGGGAGCCGAGGACAGGCAGCTGAGATGACCCTGCAGGCAATGGTGATGGAGGCAGCCAGCCTGCATCCTGATAGGAAGGCGGTCTGGTTTGATGAGTGCGATGGCAAACCTCCAACTTCCTACACGTACGCGACTGTAGTTAAGCTTGCTGCGGAATTAACAGCTTTCCTTCAGAAGCACTGCCATCGTGGAGGAAAATGTGAAATAGGTCTTTACTGCTATCCAGGAATAAACTTACCGTCTTGGATCTTAGGGTAATGGTTTGAATGCTTGCATTCTCTCTCTTTTTTTTTTTTTTATTATGTTTGCCTGTAGACTCTATTAAAGCAAATTTTCAGTTTTTTTATATTTTTAGTAATAACGAAAATGCAGTAAAGCAAAGTATAACTTCTTAGGTGATTTTTATGGAGCTGCAATACTTATCTTTGTTCTCCTTTATTACATTGTTTAAATGTATTGTATTGCGTAAATGTAGAAGCATAGGAGTCTTGCTTTCTTTAAGAAAAAAGACCACAGTATTGCAGTTTACACTCTTTGGAAAAGCTAGTGCCAAAGTTTTTTGACTCTTAAATTCACTGATTGAAAATATGTGAAACTGTCCATTTAAAGAAAAGTGTATTTTAGGCATATTTATATAAATTTTAAAATATTATTGATGACTAGTGTGTTTGTTATGCTTGTTTAAAAATGGAGCTGATTTAACAGAATAAATATATACAAAAATGAGTATGCAGGGTTGGTTTTTTAAATGTATATTCTTCTTGCCTTGCTAACAAAAAAAGGTGTAGTGAAAACAAATTCAATGCTTTAAGCTAAATGAGTGTACAGTTACAATTCTCTTACAATACCATAGGATAAAGCCATTATCAGTGCAGTAGTAAAAACACATTGATTATTTAATACCAGGAAATAGAAGTGTTTTTGATCTCAACACTAACTTTGACTCTACAATTTTTTAAATCTTACTTTTGCAGATTATTTATAATGTGTGTGTCCCTTATATTCTATCATAAACTTGATATAAAATATATAGGATCTCTGCATCATACCGTATTTTCATGAGCGGATATGTACAGCAGCAGTCATGCTTCTTACTGGGATCATCTGTGTTAGTATTTCCCTATTGTCACACTGGACTAAAATATACAGTAGCACAAAAAAAAGTAAGACAAAGTAAAGTAATGGAAGAGACTGATTTAAAAAAAAAAAAAAAAGGCCTAAAGATTTCATTGAACTCAGTAGCGTACTTTTAAGTATACCTGCTAACTCTTGTCTCCCCTGGTTTGGACAGAATGCCTCCTAGGCATTTCAGAACTTTGTTTTTAAATGTGCCCAAGAACATCTAACTCTTCACAGTATTGATGACATTGCCAAAGCATTGAGTTCAGGGTTTTTGAGTAGGTGTTCCTTTATCAACTGTAAAGCCTAATCCAGAAATATGCCTGTAAAGCAAGTGCTTACATTACTTGTCCAGGGGATGGGTCACTTGTAGCATTCCTCTCCTTTGAGAGTCTGAAACTTCATTACTACTCTTTATTAGTCTGGTAGATCAAGAGATTCACTAATCTGTTATGGGGCTCTAACTTTCACTGTAGGTTGAATATTTGCTAATGTAGAATGGTACAGAGTCAGAGACACGGCTCTATACTCAGTGAACCAAAGATTCATTTGCCAAAAGGAAACCTTTGTTCCAGTATGTGCTCATGTGGATATTTCACTGCAGTAAAATGGTGCAAAGTAAATTCTTCTACAAGTGAAATATGCAAGAGACTCTGGTCTCTCCTCTGACTGCCCATCATGTAGCTGACTGTATAAGCATGTGGTTGTAGAGTCACACATCCCTTCCTGGCTTAGTTGATGTGTTAAAGTGAGTGAGCACTCTTATCGTTAACCTTTTGGAAGAGCTGAGAAACTTTCTCCGTGGTAAGGAAACACTTTCCCCTGGGAGGAGAGTCCAGGAGCAGAGCAGGTTGCTCAGAGAGGCTGTGCAGTCTCTGCCCTTGGGGGTTTTCAGGATGTGACTGGATCAAGCTGTGAGCAGCCGGGTCTGACCTCACAGCTGGCCTTGCTTGAGCGGGAGGTTGGATGAGTAGACCTCCTGAGGTCCCTTCCAACCTGAATTACCCTGTGGTCCTATGAACTGTGCAGCAGCATTTTCTTTTGCTGCCTGAGTTGGAGCTACTAAAGCATTTAGATTCTTAAAGCTATTGCTCCTAAGCAGTTAGCTATGTAAGCTATATGTGATGCATGGCAGGTGTAGGTGCTTTACTCAAGGTTATTGGTTCTGGTGCCTGTTCAGGTGCCTTTAACTTAGTAGTGATAATGCAGAACACTGCAGGTTCTAAGTCCTTGTTCTGGATCTCATCATGACGGCACTCATAAATCACTGTCATGCACTGAGGAAATATAACTAATTGTTCATGGGGACCCAGAAGAAGAAAGTTTAAGAAAGAAGAAGAAATTTTAAGATTTATGGAAACTGTTCATGTTTTAGTTGCCTCTTATTTATCTTTGGTTTTTGAGGCATTAATGAATTTGAGTAGTTGTCTTTATCAAATTGAGCCACTAGATGGAGAACGTAATCAGTGATTGTTGTAAATGTGAAGTAATGTGAAGAAGCACTGCAATATAAAGCACAGTGAAAGGGATTAAAACGATACTTAATGTTCACCTGTTTATTTGTTAGGGAAGAAATTATAATACTTGCTCAGATTTTCTTATGCTGGGTTCTGTAAACTAGTCAAAACAAAAAGAAAGTATATTCAATGTATGGAGCTTGGGATTTTTAAATATGTTTATACACATTACATGTATGAGTGAAAAGCTTATATTTCTGTTTCTAGTCAATAGCAGAAGCTTTGAAATCATTGTGCCATTGATATCAGTGATACCTTTGTAATCACCAACCTCCTTAGCTAGGAAGAATTTTGAGTGTTTTCATCTAGATTTAGGCTTTTTCCTTGCCATAAAAGACCAGAAGGGAACAGTGTTTATAATTTGTTTCCTACTCTATGTCTAACAAAATATTTAAAAATTGTGTTCTAACTACATTTTCTGACTCTGGAAACTAACTGTAGTATGAAAGAAACCTTAGTGAAATTTAAAGGGATTTTCTTATCCTTAGAGTTTTCTTAATTTGTAATGCTTTTTTCTTGGTAGAATCCTTCAAGTTCCAGCTGCCTATTCTCCTGTTGATCCAGATGCACCACCAATATTAACCGCCTACTTCATGAAGAAATGTAATCTTCAATATATTCTTGTTGAGAATGACAAAATAGATGTAAGTGTTCAGGCTTCTACTGGAAGCATTAATGTGCCGTGTAGAAATGTGTAGCTATTCAGACTGTATTCCGTCTAAGTTTGGATATGGTTGCATTGTTTCCTGATGACAAGAGGTTGTCTTCTTCGTTCAGATACAAACATTTTTAAACTTAGAAGTACTTAGTGCTTCTCCCCCGTTTAAAAAAATTACCTGTTTTCATATTACAGTGTTGTCCAAGCAGACTTGTTAGGCATCGGTGTTCAAAGATTTCTCCAGTCTTGTTTCCATGTATGTCAAGACTGGGAGCTGGAAGTCTTTGCAGTAGTTGAAAACAAGTGCTTCATTTAATCCTTCGTTTTCCTTTGTCCAGCTCCTTCTAAATCTTTGTATCCTCACGCATTGCAAAGGGAATAGACAGAAGTGGACCATCAAGTTGCAATTCAGAGTGCTTTTTCCTTGTCTTCTGTGAAATCATTTCATTTATTTTTCCTTTTTATTATTTGACATGATAATTGTTTATTTCTTATTTATAAAGTATGTGTTCACTCATATTTAACATATAAAAAAGTCCTATGTGTGTCCTCTGAAAATGGAGCAGTGAAAAATCACGGGTCATTGTGAAAATGTTCTTTTTTTGTAATTCATTACACGCAATAGAAAAATAACAGTATGTCCTGAGATTTCCTGTTTAAATTGTGTATTTTCTCTTACAGAAATTCAAGATGTCCCATGAGGGTTGGTTTTACCACAATTCTTCCACAATAGAACAAATTGGTTTAACACTCTTCCAAATTAGCTGGAGTAATGCTGATACAAGTTCCCAACTAGAAAATGTAAAAAGTAAAGATGAACCCTTCAATTCTATGGGTAACTTGCGGCCTGATTATACTGTCTGCCCAGATCAACTTGAAGTAGAAACATCGAAAGGGGGATGCACAGACGTTGGCCAGAAATACTCTCTAGCATATGTCTTGCATACATCAGGAACTACAGGGATCCCCAAAATAGTCAGAGTACCTCATAAATGTATCGTGCCAAATATTCAGCACCTTAAGTAAGTATGGTTTCTATTTTTTCTTTTAAGTTCTTTTACAAATTAGGCCTTCAGTGGTTTTTTTTCTTAAGTACTTCAGAAGGTTATAGGTTGGGTTTTTGCTAACACTGCTTCACTTCCTCTTCCCTTGCCTTTCCTTCCTCACTTTTCTTTTTGTTTGTTTCTAGGTAGTCATATAAAATTGTTTGTCTAAATGTTATTTTTAATGTTTAAATAAGGCTCTTTACTTGAATTTTTGGGGAGTGTACGCCCCAAAATGTGGTGTTGTAAGTATTGTACTGCTGGTTTGCTGCTTGAAGGAAAGAAGTAACAAAATGAATTTTTTATTCCCATTTATATTTAATGTTTTCTGTAGTTTTTCCTCTTTAAATCTTAATTCCTTTTCAGACTACCTGATTTTCATTCTGTTCCATTTAATACTCTCTAGAAAATCTGTATTCTAGAAAATACTACTGGTTGGTTTGTTTGTTTGTTTGAAGTCTGGAGTGAAAAAAGGTTCCGGATCCGGAGGTGTACCAAATGGGGACCCATTGGGATATACCCCAGAACCTATTGTCTTGGTGTGTAACATGATGGATGTCTTTGTAAAAGACCTTGTTCAATCAATATTTATGGTCTTTATGCAGGAGCTCTTGCTCAAATTCCCTCAAGGAATATGCCTATATATTCAGAGTAGCCCTTAACTAAAGCAAGGTACAGAAGCTCTTTCATGCTGCTCTTCCAGTTTGGAACCTTTTTTCTTTTTTAACAACATGCATCAGGTTTGTAATTCCTGGCTTTCTTATTCTAGATCTATATTTGAGATCACATGGGATGATGTGTTGTTCCTGGCTTCTCCTCTAACATTTGACCCATCTGTGGTGGAATTGTTCATTGCTCTGACAAGCGGAGCCTCTCTTCTTATAGTACCAAACACCATTAAAATGATGCCTGTGAAGCTGTCTGCTGCTCTATTTCATCAACATCATGTGACAGTGTTGCAGGTAGGCAACACATAAGATACATGTCTTCAGTGTCTTGCTTCTCACCTTTGCTAATATGTACTATTTCTTCATCAGACTAGACAGTAGTGATAATATTGCAGGAGTGTTCTTCATTGAAAGAATAGCTCCTGTTGTCCTTTTTGCTGTAGGATGTTAGCTTTTTAGAAAATTACCGTCTGATTGCAGTCTCAAACATTTTGTGACAGAAAACACTGAACTGAAGATAAAACGGACATTCATCTTAAGAATGTATTAATGCTTAAGAATTAATTAAATTAGTCTGTTAATTAATCTGCTAGCTCTGACTAATCTGGTAAGCAGGCTACTTTTTATAAACACTTTAGGACCTTATAATGAGCTTGATCTTGGAACCTTTCCTCATAAATAATTTTTAAATTTTAGTGGTAATCTCTATACTGTACATACAACAGCTAAATCAGTGCTATTATAGGATGATAAAATATTTGTCGCTTTTACAATAATCAGAGAAGGATAACGATTGATTCCCCAACGACGCTTCTTGTTTTCGGGCCATCTGCTCATATGAGGCTTCATCTGCCCCTTCTGTCTTGATATACATCATCTCCTAAATGATCTCAATTTTAATAGCTTTAAAGTTCATTTTTGGAAAATATACTTGAAACTGTGAGCATCCAATGTGGCTGAATAAGCCCCATCTCTTGCTTTGTAGTGTTAAGGGGCATTTAAGAAAGCTGTTAATTAAGTACAGAAACTTAGATCCTAGGGGAGTGGAAGCCACTAAAAGTGTATCTCATTTGTAACTGACTGAGCAAAATGACTATGATCTGGTTAGTCTATTAACTGCAGTAGGTCAACCCCTAAGTAGTGCTTTGTCATTAATGTTGTAATTCTGAAATATTTGCATTCATAGAAACATTAAGGTTTCCTTTTCTTTTGGAGAAGTAGCGGTAGTTGAGATTGTAGATTTTAAATTTAAGATTAGTGAATAGTTAGCTAGAGATACCACAGCAGATAATAATCCACTCTCTATGAGTATTTTGATTATCTTATTCCGTACTCTTACTTTGTTTTATTTTAATTGCTATAAATCTTGATGGTATAAATTTTCCTGTCACACACAAGTTCGATGATCACTTTAGCTCACTTGTTGCTTTAAGTAAAACTGTTCCCAGAGTTTGATTTCTATTAACAAATATTTTTTTCTTTAAGCATGTAGACTAACAGGGCAAGGCCGGATTTGGTCTCATGAGGATATTTGAGATGTCTTCTTAAGAAAAGTTTGGGGTTGTGCTTTTGATCAGTAAAGGAAGGGTTGCTCTGCAGAATTAATGGCAAAATGCTGTTTAGAGCTTAACTGATAATGAATAATTTTATGATGTTTCTTAAATTATAGGGCTGCCTCACCTTTCCCTCTTAACTTGGTTGAGCAGACTTGGGAAATCTGAAAAAGTGATTAAGGAAGAGGGAAGAGTCAGTTTTTTCCCCGCCTTTTTTCCTTACTGTAATTCACTGAAGTTAAAATGATCAGTTGAAAGGTGATGGTCTTGATATGTTACAGAAAGTAACTCTTAGTCCTCTTACTAGATTAAAAAAAAAATTTATTTTGCAGTGTAATGTGGCAACTTTCAGAAAACTGATCTTTGTAAATTATTATATTTACCCAAATCAGGAACAACCCAGTATCTGGCATCCTGTGAATTTTTAATGTTATAAAAAAATCTTTAAATGTTTTATATTCAGGCTAATTAAATATATTTTAGCTGTAACATACTGGAGTGAAGAAAAAAAGCCCCAAACAGTAATAGCAAGAGAATACCATGTTTGCTGCTTTCTATTTCAAAGGAATTAATATAGCAACTAACGTCCATATACTTTAGATAATGGCTGAAAACACAACATGGAACCTGTAACAGAGATAGGTGAAGTATGAAACTCAGCAGCAGAGCACAGATTTGTGCTAAAAATACTCATTACAGATTTCACATGATAAATAAAATCTCAGAAAACAGCAGCACCATGTATGCTTGCATCTGATGGTTTATGATATTAGCCAAATAGTGGATATTGTAAAGCAGGAACAGGTGTATACATATACTGAAAAAATATAACAAATATTTCTCTTGTATCTTTTTCTTTTCAACATGTATCATTCAGTCAACACCAACACTTCTCAGAAGGTTTGGAGCTCACATTATTAAATCAACTGTGTTGTCTGCAAATACTTCACTCCGTGTCTTAGCCCTTGGTGGTGAAGCATTTCCTGTACTGAGAGTCTTGAAAAGTTGGAAGCACAAGGAGAACAAAACAAGTATTTTTAATCTGTATGGTATTACTGAGGTGTCAAGCTGGGCCACTTGCTACAAGATTCCTGAAGAGGTTTTTAGTGCTGATTTTCGGTAGGAAACTTGACCGTTTTTGCTGGCTTGGCATGTGAATGGTGAAATGTGATTTCACTAGAAATAGAACGTACGTTTCCAGGGCTACTCAGACCTCATAAGTGGTTTGTGCTGGTTGAAGTTAAACTTGTCATTTCTGTAGAAGCAGACAAATACATCCTCTATTGCTATAATACAGGCCCCTCAAGTAGAAATTGTTGGTGAACAATTCTTAAACTACAAAACTGAAGGTTTTTCGCAATCCAAAAGCCTGTGTGCTTGCAGACCGCTTAAGTTTCATGTATTGTGTCATGGTGGTTTCTGTTTTAGTCAGCCCTGCATCTAGACCTCCTCCTCATTCCAGCTTGTGATTCCAAACGCTGAACCTGGGCTGGCCTAATCCAGGCTGTGCTGTCTCTGACTCTGTCATGGTATTGGAGCAGTGTTAGGCTTCTGCAGGCTGCTGGCTCTCAGCCAAGGTGCTAGTAACTTCGGTTAGGCCTGTCCTTCCCCATCACAACACTTTGCTGGTGAGATCTAACACGTTCAAAGAGAAGAAACATAACAGAGCTGTCAGTGGGAGTTCTACCTGTAAAGAAATGAGGCTATTTAACTGTTGATCATAGGCTCTGAACAAAGATACACTCATAGCTTAGCTCTGTCAAGTTCAGAATGTTAATTTTGAGATATACTTATTTTAAACAAAAATACTAAAAAGATTACTTTCAGATATAATCGGCGTATGTACGTGTGTTTCTTATAGCTACAGTGCATTTACCTACAGATTTTAAAATTCCAGAAGTGATTTAGTGAAGACTAGTTTTTGGTTTTTCTAACACTGGATAATATATTATTCAGCAAATAACCCCATTAATATTACATGACAAATATGGGTGGCAGATATTTGTCCTGAGTGACCAACCCAAGATCACAGAGTGATTTTACTTGGACTTTGAGGAGTACTTTCTTCTCAGCATTTAGCATGCACCACCATTTTCACTCAATTATTGACTTTTTTGTTCGTTGTATTTTATGAGGAAGCTTGCAGTAGTGCCAAGGCCCTGAGAGGTGCTTGCAGTCATCCCAGGGTTTCGTTTGCTCTCTGAAATGTGTAATTATTCAGTGGCATGATAGTTACGTGTGCGGCTTGAGTTAGATGCACCTTATGAAATGGGATGTTTTGGGCAAACAATGTGATATATTAACCTGGTATTTAAACCACTGAGGACTGAAAATGATGGATTGTCATAAAGTATTGTCAGCTTCTCGTGCTAAACTCTCAATAAATCAGTAAGGAGTTTTATTTGAAAGTAATGCAGTATGACCTGCTGTTAGACATCTATTCTGCAGACACTGTGTGATCTTCTTTTACAGCACTGAAAATTTCTGACTCTAGCATTTTATTCTGCTTTCTCTGAGTTCAAACATTATGTTCTCCTCAGTGAAATTGTTTTTTTCTACTCAAAGTTTCTGTGTTCCGGAGATAATATGTTGTTTTTCAGTTCAAACTGGGAACTATCAGTATGTTGGAAATCCTTATAGTCTGCGACTACTGTCTCCTCTTCACCTCAGAGCCTATTTCCTCCAAGTGTCATTGCAAAGGGAATTATGGTTCCTTTGCATTAAGCAGCCCCAGATATAACAAAACCAAGATAGACAGTTTAAAATTATCTTGATTTCTCAGCGTTGGTACGACAGTTGGCATACAATCGGCTTTATTTTTGCTAGCAAAATGATGAAAACTGATGCAGTTGCCAGAGATCTCTAGAAAAACAAAAAATCAGCAGAAAAATTAGTGCATTAGTGATCTGTCCCTCTGTTTTTTAGATATGTTTGGCAAAATTAAATGTCTAATTCCAAGTCTCTTAATAGTAATGTATTAAATGATGCAAATGAGATGCTGCTTTCTTTTTTATTTTTCTAGCTTTATGATTTATGTAAGGAGCTTGTTTTTTGTTTGGAGATGGTAAATATTATTCTTTTTTTGATTTTGTCTTTTCCTTTCTGTTGAGGCTTTCCCATGACATGGGGTAGACATGTTGAATATCCAGGATGCTTTCTTTTACTTGTTTGTCAGGTAATTATCTTTTGAAGCCAGATAGAGGAAGGAAAAGGAGATGATGATTCTCACTTGGCAAAAATGCACATTTTACAGACTTTGACTGTTTTTTTGCTCAATATGACATGAAGAATTCATTGGCTGATCAGAGAAAAGGAGAAGTTTCAACAGCCTAAATAACAGGAATTGCACAGGAACTGTTAGGTTGAAGTATGCGACTTTTATGATAGGAAGTGAACTGGAGCCCCATGCCTGACTTCATACATTACCAAAGTTATTTCAAGTTACCTGGCTGTTTAATTTTTGCTTTGCTGAAGACAATGTGCTATTCTGTATTCCCATTCAGAAATAGTGTCTATATTCAAAAATTAATGTTCTGTGAATGATTGAAGACACTGGAGAATGAGGGAGAAGGAAGGAGCTGGTCTGCAGCTCAACAAAAGAAGTCTATGGATAGATGACATTGAAGTTACTCTTTCTTTTATTTCAGTCATCTTTGAAAAAGTCAGCTGAACTCAGCTAATGAAACATCAGGAATAAAAATAAAAGCTCAGGATATGGAAAGAATGAATTAGAAATCATTTAGATGTCTTTAAATTCTTTGAGCTTGATGATGTTCAACCTGGGGGAGCAAAAAACTGGCTGAAGTGCTCGGGGTACTCTGGGTGTTTCAGGGTCCATTCTAGCCTTATTTTCTATCATTCTGCATTTTTCAATGTATGTTAATAAAACTCTTGCACACTGGTGAAGTTTTTCATTTTGAACACATCGAGCAGTTTCTTAAGAAGAAACATTTGTAAAAACAAGCCCCATGTATCTAGTGCTCTAACACTGATCTTTTAAAAGATTTTACTAATTTCTGGAACAGTTGTTTTGTGTTCAGAAGGGAAAGATTTTTACTGTTTCTCTCTCTAATATGTTTAGAAGTGATTTCCCTGTACCTTTGGGTTCACCGCTCCTTGGAACAGCAGTTGAGGTCAGAGATACCAGTGGTTCTGCAGTTCTAGAAGGCGAGGGACAAATATTTATAGGTTATGTTGTATTTGTTGTTCTTTTAAGATGCTTTTCTTTGTTGGTTGGCTTTTAATAATATATTAAGTATTTTACTTTGTCTCTGATATACAGACTAATACGGCATTGTTAGGTTCCATTGCGCTGGGAACCTGCTCATAGTATTTTAGGTTGTTGGAGTGATGAACAAGAAATTACCATCATTTTATCTGCAGAGTGTGTTCATTATAATGATTTTTTTTTCTGTTTGCATTTTGACACTTTCAGTGGCTAAGTTATTTTTATGTGTTAACTGAATTAACTGTATAGCCCAATTTATATGTTTTAGAAGTTTAGGCATTGGTGATAATCTTCTAATACTTCTGATAATGCTTGTTAGAATTTATAAGAATTTGATAAAATACTCAGTATTTTTTTATAATTTCAAAGGTACACTGTTTAATATATATCACCACAATCTTTTCTTTTGTAGGTGGTGAAGAACGAATCTGTTTTCTTGATGATGAAATAACTGTACCCTCGGGCACAATGAGAGAAACAGGGGATTTTGTAAGAGTGCAGAATGCAAAGGTGGTGTTCCTGGGTCGGAAAGACAATCAAATTAAACGTCATGGCAAACGTTTTAATATTGAATATTTGCAGCAGGTAATATCACATTTAGTGAGTAGAGCGTGCCAATATAGAAGAGCAGGGATAAGGAACACATCATTATCATCAGATAACACATCATTATTAATTTCAGATGACTTCTAGGAGTCTTAAAGAAATTCAAATGTCTAGTCATATAAATTTAGGTATGTAAGAGAAAAAAATTTGTTTTTTGGAAACATGTTTTATTCTGTGGTCTATTCCAGTAAAAGTGAGAAACTGTATAAACATCTGAAAAATACTGAAGACTTACACAGCAGTGCTTGCATAGTAATAAGGCTACAGCATGGGATGTCAGACTCCTAGATTATATCTCATTTGCCTCATTCAGGCAAATAAATCTCTCTGAGTTCATTTTTATATAAATAGGTACAAACTTGAGCTACAAGAGACTGTGACAGTTAGTTAAGATTTGTAAATTCAACAAATTTCAACAGAAGGGACCACACACCAGTATGAAGATTGTTGATAGCAAAGAGCTGTGTAAAGACTTGATGGCAACTCAAGAAACTTTGGAGTGAAAGCTTATTATGGATTCACTCAAAACATTCTTTTCAGAGAATACAGTGAATCATAAATTGTGAGAGGAAGTCAGGGAGAACTCAGAATAAATGTTCTAGATAGATTTTTTTTTGTTTTAATTTTTAAGCATTTCTTTTTTATCAGGACTGTGTTTCATATTTAAAAAACAAAATATTTGTTACTAGGTTTGTTTTCTTTTTAAACATCAAATTTTTGAAGTATTGATATGGGCAATTTAAAAATTCATGGTTAGAAATTAATTATGCATTTTTGTAATGTCAAGCTTACTTTTTTTCCAAAAGATTTTCCAGAAAAAAGTAAGTTCAGTGTTTCATGAAGAATCATGACCTTGTGGAAAGTAAGTTTTTCTGGTATAGGCCAGGGGCCTATAAAGGGAGATTAGTGTGAGAAGATAATGTCCTATTTAGGCTCTCTTGATAGTAAGCACAATTCCATTGCAGAGTAGATGTAGCACGGAAGCTGCATTTGACTTGAATTCAGAAAGATGATTTGTGAATTTTAAAATGTGATAACTAAAGCTTGATAGTTTTAATCCAGTCTTTCCTTATTGCAAAGTATCTCTAGCAAAGATACTCTTGTGGAGACCTAGAGTTGCAGCCATATTCTCAAGAAACAAATAGCTGTTCTCCCTTCCATGGAGCATAATGATTTTGTCAAAAATAACTGTTTTTTTGGACAGTGCTAGTTCAGTCAGCTCTTGCATTTTACAAGATGGCAAATTATCAAATGATTCAGATCATCAATGAAACAATGGAATGAAATACTGTTCTTAACTACTTATGGCATCATTTCATTGCATTCAGCCAGGTGGTATTATTATAACAGAAGACAGAGTTTGTTTGGTGGGGGGTTGGAGGGGAGGAGTCTTCCCCCCCCCCCCCCCCCCCTTTTTAATCTATTTCAGTAAGAGCCATTATGGTTTAACTGCAAATGCTTATCCTCAAATTTTGCTCTCAGGTCATATAGATGTACTGATATGTTTAGTTTTGAGGATCTGGTTTAAACATGAATAACAAATTTTAAAATTATCTTTTGTTTTGACTGATCTTTTTTTGACCTCATTAAAACCATTCTTACTGTAGTAGTATGTAATCAGATGAGGTTTGGGCTACATCATTTAAGACGGAGGTAAAATGTAACCTGTGTGTAGTACTGTTATCACCTGATAGTACTTCTGTTAAGAATTAGTGGTTTCAGTATTTGTTAGAAGTATCTATGTTGCAAGAACAGTGACTATGTTCTGCATCTTTATTGACAGTTTGGGCAGACACCTTGTGAAAGTGTTTCTTCATGTTTTTCTTGGGACACAGTTGTTTAGATAACTGAAAAGTTTGCTTTCTGATAGCTGTACTGATTTTGCTACATGTCGAATTCATTCTTTAGTGTCTGACATTGAACATTGCTACTTAAATGAACATAAATGAAATACCTGGGAAATATATGTATTTATAGGATGTTATGTAGGAAGATGAAACAAATACAAATTTAAGTCTGTAATTTTTTAAAAAATTGTGGATTTTACTCCTTTTACCCTATTACTGAACTGCATTTCAAAACAAATAAGACTAATATTTTTGAATTACAGACTGCTGAAGATCTTTGTCAAGTAGAAGCTTGTGCAGTGACCTGGTATCAGCAGGAAAAACTTATGTTGTTTGTTGTACCCAAAGACAATTTTGAAGAGAGAGAAACTCTTAAAGAACTTCAGAAACATCTACCAACTCACGCAATGCCTGACGAGCTTGTACTGATTAAAGCTTTGCCTTTAACATCACATGGTAAATGAAACTCTAAGTACCCTTGTGACTTACTCTATTGGTCTTCATTCCTTTCGTTTTATTTTCATTGACCGAAATGCAGATACATGCTTTTTAAATACGTACGTTAGATAACTCATTCCTTGTAGGAAAATACCAGTATAGGCAGACAGCTGTATTTGGAAACAGCAAATATGTCTGATTTGTTGTATTGGCTACATACATGTATGTTTGCGTGATAATGTTTAGTTTGAGATTCAAAGAGCAGTGATAAAATCCATTTTTCATCCATTCACAAACTGCACATTTATTTTCTCCGCAGCTTCTCTTCCAGTCTGTGACAGAGCCCTGACTTTACTTGGGAAAAGATCAGGACTGTATGTGGGATTATGTGGGAGGCTAGATTAAGTTTTCAAAAACCTTACTGTATTTTGAAGAGTATGGTTGATTCACTGGATAAAAAGATACAGGTACAATTTTGCCTATGAATAAGGAAGCCTGGGCAAGAGTAAGGTGACTATTTGGGCAAAGCAAGTTTTGGAAGTGTGAATGATAAAGAACAATGAACAAATCATGCTTTATTTTCTACAAAGGCAAAGTTGATATATCTGAGCTGAACAAGATTTACCACAACCGTCTAAACTCCAGAAGACGTGACAGTAAGCTGAGTGGTGCAGAGGAATTGTGGGAAAGATTGCAGTATTTATGGAAGGTAGTATTTCGAGCTGCCTTTTTATCTTTGCAAGAAGATCTTTATAGATGTGTCAGGAATTAAAGAGTTTTAAGAAGTGTGACTAATGCAACCAGAACATTCTATCTGCCTATGCATTTAAATATTATAGCTCTGTCTATTCAGTTAATACTTAAATACAGCTGCTGTGTAACAGCCAAGAGGGAATCATATTTCTCTTATCAGATAAAACTGTGGACTCTGAGGGTATATGCAATTAGCATAGGAAGGACATAATCTGTCAGGAGATTTTTGAATGCTGCTTCACATGCAAAAATAAGGTATCCCTAAGGGAAAGAAGTAACTGGGACATGGAAATTTTGTAAAAAACCAAAATAAACAAAACAAACAACAAAAATACCCTGGCTATTATGTTACTAGAATTTCTTATTTCTATAGATAACTGAACTGGAGAGGCTGTCTGTATTTTCTTTTTTTACATAGATGGCATAGTTTCATAATTGTGTCTTGGACTTTCTGGTTCTCTTAATTCCTGTACTAAAGACTTGTTTTAGGTATTGAAAAGTAGAAACCCCCTTAGAGTTCTTGTCATTAATAAATGGGATTGAGACTGGAAAAGACTGACGAAAATACAGTACAATCTGCTTTAATTCCTTCAACTGCAGAATTGGAATTGAGTAAAAAATTTTGTACTACTGAACAAAATCTCCCTTTTTCTCCATTCCTTCCCAACTCTTGTTCAGTTACTACCCAGTTGGTGCTAAAACATTTCATGTGATTTTTGCAGAGTGCTGAGTTTCCTTAATTTCTGCTGACTTTAGTGGGGATTCTAGGGTATTCAGTTGGATTTCACCCAACTTCAGTTTTTTTCTGTGTGATGTTGTGTACTGTACATGAACTGTTTTCTCTTTACTTCTTCCTCTTCTAGTCTGTTCTGGGTCTCCTAGATGATTCCACAGAAATTTCTAAAGATTCGGTATTTCTCTACTGTGGTGGAAACTCCTTAAAGGCTGTAAGATTTTATGAAGAAATTGAGATTCTAGTAGGTAGAGCTGTCCCTGGACTCCTTGAAGTTATTCTCAGCTGCTCAATTGAAGAGGTTTATACGCATATTCTTAAGATGCTGTTTCCAAGTGAAGACCAATTAATGAACTGTGACAATGTTGTGAAAAGAAAATTAAGTGAAGACAGTGGAGAGGAATTCTGTGGAAAGTACGTTAAAATGAAATCTGAAAGATACTTTGAAGTTGCTTCTGGGTTAACTTCATTTATTGCACTGAGCCGAGGAAATCGGTTGTTTTCCATGAATTCCTCCAAGTCCTTTATGCAACCCAATGATATGGTACAGGTAGGAATGGAACTGAGACAACAACCATCCTTTCTGCATTTATTGTCACCAAGTACAAGGAAAAGCCAAGAGCAAGAGTATGAAGTGGAGAAGAGCAGAAGTTTACCAGTTAACAACAAGGCAAATAAAATAGACACTTTTTCTATACAGCCAAGCTATGCAGCATGTAGTCCTGGAACAATGGCTAAGTTGGCATTATGCGTAAGATGGAAGTCAAATACAAGAAGATGTGTTGATGCATCACCACTGGTTATAGTATCATTTACAGATGAAGTATCTGCGTCTGTATATGTTGGCTCTCACTCTCATACAATGCAGGCAATTGATCTAGATTTGGGAGAAATAAAGTGGGAGAGGAGCCTTGGAGATCGTATTGAATCTTCTGCCTGTGTATCTAAGTGTGGGAATTTCATTGTTGTTGGTATGTCTTTTGTTGTAGGCTTTGTTGAAAATTATTTTTTCTGCTAAATGTAAGATGAATGACAGAGAATCTTACTTCACCTCTGAATGCCCTGCTCCTACACTTGTCCATAAACTTCCATGTGTGCCTCAAAACTAATTTGCTGTAAAACAGAGACAGAAAGAAGAAGTAAATTAAGTTGCATGATAATGAATAAGGGAGCTTATTTGACATACTTAACAATTTCTGATTTATTTTATGCCAATTTATTAGTAGGACCTTATCAAGAAGGAGGAGAATAATCCATGGTTACAGTTTCTTTTTAGTGGTTAATTAATGTGTGCCCATTAAGCTGTTATTTAAAAGTATGAAAAGATGATACAGTTTTAAAATGTCTGTAAAAATGGCTAGAAGTAGAAATTAGTACATGATACCTCAGATTATTTTTCAAAGGGTTTGATTATCTCCTTTGACTCTTTTTTGGAAATGTAAAGGTGGTGATCTTTTTTTTTTTAACATGAATTTAGTCCTTTTTTAACATGAAATTGGGAAAGGAAGTTTCTAATTGTCATTGTATGTGAATTTTAATTTCTGTTGGCTTTGTGCTATTTGTAGCACTGACTTTATATAAAACTAACTTTGTCAGTTGACAAGTATGTCCTGGTTTTTGTCATCTCTGTTGTCAATAGAGTTGTCATTATTCTTCTTAATGTTACCTTTTTAGGTGATATGTACACATCACTGATCAGCACAGCTTTCTAGGTGATGAGTTTTCTTATGCAAAGCAAGCATTTTGACTAGTGTTTTCAGTGCTGTTTACTGTGATAAGAAAATTGAAGTAGTGTTCTGTTATGACCTTAGGAGTCTATAGAATTACTGCTAAGTTTCATTAGGAAATATACAGACTTTATTTTTTTTTGGTATCTTTGTTTTCAGAAAGGTAAATTAGGGAGAGAGGTAATTAAAAAAACACCCTTTTCAGCCGTGTCTTCTAATACTATCACTGTAAAATTTGGTAGAAGGACAGTGAAATAAGCATATTCCAAATGTAACCCGGAAAGAACACACTGAGCAATGAGCTTTGAATGTATGAACCATCAGCAAAGACTTTGAACTAAAAAAACAAAAAGCTTTGGAAACTGTTTAGAGGCTGTACCTCACAAGTTATCTTATTTCTTGCCAGCAATGATGCAGCTAAGAGCAAAAATACAAATATTTTAAATTCTTTTTTCCCCATTTTGTGTTATTTCACCCAGGCTGTTATGACGGCTTAGTTTATGTGCTCCAAAGCAGCGATGGCAAAATACATTGGACTTTTGTCACAGAGGACGCTGTGAAAAGCTCTGCAGTTGTAGATCCTTCCACTGGACTGGTCTATGTGGGATCGCATGACCAACATGTGTATGCTTTGGATATTTATGTAAGAACACTGACTAACTTTTACATATAGAAGAGTAAATATCTGAGTTAGACCTGACCCGTAGCACATTGGATGGAGCTCCATTGATTTAGTAATCTCAGGAGTCCATTCTTAAACTTTGAGATAGTTATGCCTACTTGAAGTGGGGTTAGGGTTATGTGGTAATAAATGGTTTTAGTAGTGTTCTCAGCCGTGGTTCTTCTGCTGCTGATACTGTTTTAAATCACATCTCACGTTTCTCTATTACTAAATTATGTGTGGGTGTTTCAGAATATGTTGTCAGCTATGGCTTAATGGTGGAAAGAGTCTTACACTGTAAAAGAGTAGATGAAGGAAGATGGAAAATAAGCTCATTAGCTCGTAAGTTCATTAGCTTAATTTCTTATATTTGTTGGAAAAGAAACTAGCCAATGGCATATGAGTTGATATAATAGGATGTGAATTATATCTTCACTTATAACTAGTGTTTGCTGAGTAAACCCACTGTTTGATAAAGTATGACATTAGAATTTCCTTGCAAACTTTTTGAGCTTTAACTGCATTTGTAAAACCTTTTATTTATCTTTTTCCCTGTGCTTACAGAAAAAGGCATGTATATGGAAGATCCATTGCGAAGGTGGAGCTGTGTTTTCTTCTCCTTGTCTAAGTTTTTTTCCACATCATCTTTATGTTGCTACATTAGGAGGACTGCTGTTGGCTGTAAACCCTGTAAGTACCTTTGCCTACTTGTCTTTGGTCCCAATCTCAAATTCATATTAAGCTAAAATGCATTTCTGAAGTTAAGAGCACTTTCCTGGTGAAAAGAACTAGATGATCATATGTTAACATAAGTTCTTTTTCACTTAAGGTCTTAAATTATTACACACAATGTCAGTATAATAATTCCTGTATTTCAGAATACAGAAAAAATGCTAATAAAAGAAACAGTCCCTTGGAGCAGATATTTGCAATTTTTCAGCTCACACAACGCTGACTATCAGTCCTTACCATCTTTACCTCCCACCCACTACAAATTTCATCAGTAGTACCTGATCCAGTGTCAGAACTGTATGTTTTGCAGCTCTAGTGGGCTGCAGTAAGAAAACAGTAAGTTTTTTTTTCAAACACTGCTTTAACTCCAAGTGAGTATTTGTAACAATTAGGAACATGCAGGCTATGTTAGGAGCTTATTGTGACTATCATAGGTTGTAGATTGCAGCATTTCCTAGAGCATTCGTAATTCATGATGTGCACAGTTAGTATGACTTACTTTCAAGATATCGTCTCCTTCATTGGCTCTCTTCACATAATGAGGAGCTGGGCATAGAATTGAATATGAATCTGTCTCTCTCAAAATTACATATTAACTTGGGGAGTGGGTTTTTGGTTTGTTCGTTTGTTTTGGTTTTTTTGACAAGGGGGAGGAGGAGAAGGGTGGAACAGGGACGTGAGTATCCCAGGGAACACTCTAAGCGTTTTGTTGACTAACATGTGAGGAGCAAGTTTGCTTCTGGTATGCATTCTGGATGGGAGAAGCCTGTGGGCTTTTTTCAGTCTGGGGTTTTTTTTAGAAATTCCTGAGGGCTGGGTGAACCTGTGGGGGAAGGGTTGTTCTGTGTAGCTTCTTGGGAGTCGTGTTAAATATGGGATATTCCATGCTCTCATTCACAGGCAACAGGAAATAAGACTTGGAAAAGCTCCCTGGGAAAACCACTCTTCTCCTCTCCTCACTGCAATGAGAAGTATGTTTATGTTGGATGTGTGGATGGAAACTTATATTGTTTCACTCATTCTGGAGAAAAGGTAAAAGTTATTACCCTTGGTGTTTTTTCTTATGTTCATCACAAAATCCTAGATAAGATGCTTGATTAATACTGTTTTCTGAGGCTTAATGATTAACATACTTTACTATTTACACCATTTTGTGAACCAAATAGCAGTATGTGTTCATTTTTGTAGAGAGGAGAACGTTTAAAAAAAAAAAAAAGTTGCCCAGCAAGTTCATGGCAGACCTAGAAATAAACCCCAAAATCTCAAGTTTCTTGATGCAGAAATTCTAGTTCAGAGCTTGCCCGTACCCAAAGTAAATGTTAAAGAGTAGCGCCAACAGATAAAACTTCCTGATTTTGTTTTTGAAGTTTCTCAGAAATGTTTAAAGCTATCTCTTGTATAAGATGGTGGCTATTTGGATCTAGGGTTTTCTTAGAATGTTTATCTATTTATCAAACAAATACTAGTGCCATAGCACAGATGTGCCAAATCGTAATTCTGACAAAACATGTGCCAGCCATCACCTTGGATTAAATTACACCATTTTTTTGTTAGTTCCTCACAGATGAATAATTTGTACTTTTTGTTAAAACAACTGGAACTGTTTCTGTTTGCCTGAGATGAATATACATGGTAATTTCAAAGCCTTTTCTGATTTTAAAATATGTGTTAGCCTATGCCCTGTCCTCTGGCTGCTTGCACCAGTCTTACTGTGCTGATACTCTCTTGAGATGGGGTCTGCACAGCAGTATCTTGGTAAGAGGAAAGCAAATCTGCAAAAGGAACATTCTCTGCCTTTGTGGCCTTTGTGGCAGAGACCAACATTTTAACAGACTTCTCCAAGTCCATTACTACCTCTGTTATGATAGCCCTAGAATATTTCTTTTTTCCAAGTTGACGATCTTTATGAGAGCCACACAAGAAGGTAGTAACTCTTGCACATCAATTTTATGAGTCTTTAATTACAAATTAAACTTTATTCACACAGTAAATAATGTAAGAAGTATTTCCTAGCCCTCAGTGAAATCCAGTATGCTCTTGAAACAATGTACTGGCCTGTCAACAACTTTGGCTATTAAAAAATTATAGTTGCTGTTAGACTGATAATGTGAACAACCTGCGATAATGGATGGTTTTGTTCTTTTTGTAGGTTTGGCAGTTTTCCACTAATGGACCAGTGTTTTCATCTCCATGCATCTCAAGTTTAACTAAGCAAGAAATATATTTTGGCTCCCATGACTGCTTTATCTACTGCTGTAATATGGAAGGTAATTTACTGTGGAAATTTGAAGCCACTTCAAGTGTATATGGAACACCATTTGTTTTCCAAAGTGATGACTTAAAGAACAAAATTCTTTTGGCAGCAGTATCTACCGATGGCAAAGTGTGGGTCCTGAATGCCAAGAGTGGAACAGCAGAAGGAATAGATAAGCTCCCAGGAGAGATTTTTTCTTCCCCTGTAGTATGGGGAACAAAACTTGTTGTTGGCTGTAGAAATGATTATGTTTATTGCCTAGATTTGTGTACAACAGGGAAAAAAGAACAGCTAAAATGTTAGGCTGCTTCCTTTTTACTGTTTACATTTGTAAATTAAGAACTCGCAGGTTCTGTCTACCTCTCTGCCTATTTTACTGTCAACAATAGATGCTCTTTGCAGGCTTCTCATTTTTGTACCAAGCAATATCCAGTAGGAAAAGTGATGTTTACTGACTTGCTGTACTGACTGAAGGAGGATGGCTGCTCAGCACCCCGCCAGGGGTTTCACTGTTCCTCCCTGATTTTTCAGCTTAGATTCATAAAAGTACTAGTGTTTCAGATGGTTTGGATTTCAATGTTATACTTTACTTTGATCTGTGTAGCAGGAAAATGGAAGCCAGTAAGTTGGCTTCCAACACTTCCATAATTGTGAGAAGCTGTGGCAAGGTGCCATCCTCTGCAATTTGGAATAACGTGCTTGGCTCCTTGAGGGAGGAATTTATTCCTTTCTATGACTCCAGCCTAGCCCGCACCCGGAGGTGCCTTTGCTCAAGTGCCTAGCTCTGCTATGCAGTGTACCTGTCAGTGGTCACCTAGTCTGAGTGTGGATTTCTATTCTGTAGCAAGGTAAGAGTCTTTTGTTGAATCTAACTTTTACATTGATTTCTGAGGACATAGCCTGCATTGTGTATTCTTGGGAGTGATGTTTATAGTTTGTATAAACAAAAAAGATTCATCTTTTGTGAGCCTTGGCTCTCCTTGGCTCCAATTCAACCAAGCATACACCTAAATTCAGTTGAAGTCAGTAAGAGCTACTTCTTGTATTTTAAAGTTGAACAGATACTTGTATGTGAATGCTTACTAGATTTCAATGACAGTTACAGAATGATTTCCAAGATGAAGTGTATAGTGCTCAAATCAAACCTTGTTCAAGTCATTTGTGAAGAACTTTGAATTAATGAATTCCAGAATGTCTTTACAGAGAACTTTAGTAAAGCGTTGTATAAATTTCTTGTTGTCTTTAATACCGCAATAAGAATTACCATCAGTCTTACCTAATGATAAATCAAAAGTACACTTAACTCCAAGCATCTTCTTGATTACAAAAGACTTTTGTAAAGATCTGTGGTAGAAAATATTTTATCTCTTCCTTTGATGGGCCATCTGCTTTGAGTTCTAAAATCTTGAATAATAAAGTAGAAATTGCACTGGCTATATTGCTTCATCATGTCTTGTTACGCATTTTTATTGTTAGCTGAAATGCATTGTCAAGATGTTTGTAGAAATAAAAGTTCTATTTATAAAGCAAAACTGAACTATACTACTAACAAAAAGGAGACACTGAATGCATACATCATTAATTAGATAATTTTTGACTGGGTTATAGTTTAATAAGAATTAAAATGACATTAGTATAATAAACAATTGCACTTTAAAACATTTTAAAAATTAAAAAAGTACACAACAAATACCTCACAATTTTACATCTTATAGTTTTTATACATTACTATAGGAACATAGAGGTTAATCATATATAACCTTGTCAGAAGAAATGGTATTTTGTGTGTATAAGTTACAAAAAGTTCAGACAATATACTACATAGTGGTTTGTTCAGTTCTTAAAACATTTTTGCTGTTTTAAAGTCAGTAGTAATGGTTCTTTACAGATTTCCAACACTTTATCAGAAATGGTTGCAACAAAGCTAAAGCAAAGTAACACTCCATTGGTATTTAGTGCAAATTTGCGGTAATTTAACATGAAATGTCACTGTTGAACATGTACACTTTAGAAATGCTTCCACCAAGTACTGTACATAATACAGTTTCCATTATTACACTAGATACCATTATGCTTGAAAAAACTCTGCTTTGAAGCTTTAGATTAAGACCATTCTTAATGAAAGCTCTATTCTATGTGATATAAGTGTATTGTATTAGAAAATTGCTTCATAATGTCATGCATGATAGCACCTAATTATGCTATGCTTTTCAGAAAACCAGTGTCTTTAATTTTTCAATCCTGACTTACTTTATGTTCTCCATATTTCTGCCTGGCTCCTTCTCCCAGAAAAATAATCTTAGAGATGGATTTCAGGCAGCTTAGTTCTTGTAATTACAAATATATAGTGCAGGCTTATAAACTCAGATAAAGTATAAATTTAACTTAAAAAGCGCTAATTCTTGGTGCTAGCAGAACAAAAATAATGATGGGCCCAACTCTTCCTTCAGGTACGTTTGCAGACATTCTACTTTGAAGATGTTAAGCACTGTTTTTGAAGTGTCTGAAAGCAGCAGTGCCCCTATTTGTATTAAACTTTTAAAATACATACTTACATTAAGGGGGAAAGTAGGTATTTTAGAGAATCTGATTTAAAATATGAAACTGCGCTCAAAGCTGATCACTTCTTAAGAGAACCAAGAATAAACGAACTTGCTGCTGCATATCTACTCTTAATGTGTCCACTGTGTTTGTGCTGTTGTAACTGTGATACTTTGTTTTCTGTGCACTGGGAAATAGCTATTCTCTATCAGCTTTTGCTGACAAGCCCTTTTGGGATTCTTGGAATGGGAGGATACTGCAGATTTCATTCTGTTTTCTGCATAATGTAAAGGGCTCCTCCTCATGCTGCATACAGCAGTATTTGGCTAAAATAATTCCATGAAACCTATGTGGTAACAGTTCATAATGATACAATTTCTTCTCCTTAAATTATCTCCCTTTATAGTGTTGTAGGCTGAAATGTTCCTTTGAACCATATGGTCACAAGAGGCACATTCAAATTCGTTAAAGACTTCCATGTAAAATTCAAACTTGGGTGTGTTAAGGATTTATTTGCTAGGGAGGCTTTTTAAAATGTAAACAGCTATCTCCGTGGGATGTTAAGGATAGTAAAATTTTTATTACGTGATAGACTTTATGCTTTTTAGTAAGTGGGAGGGTGTGAACATTTCTATTTTAGTTATAAGAAGTAATAAAGTGTTCAGCTGCCACAGCAGATACCTGAGTTGGGGGGGGGGGGGTAAATAAACTTCTTTCTGAAGTGTTCAGGCTGTATTGGTCAAAGTTCAGAAAGCTGTTGCAGCCACCTGGAGCTGCACACGGAGTAAATTGGAAGGAATGTAGAGTTAAAACTCTTGAGACTCCTAATGACTCAGCTTTCAGTTCTCAGTTAACCTCAGTCCTGCAGTCTTACTCCTGTGGGAATGGACTAATTCTACAAGTACATGAGCACAGGAATAGTTTTAATTATTTTAGTTCTGGTCAATTGATTTAACGTTTTAATCTGCAATCACTACCTTTATGCACCTTAATAGGGCCAAGCACACTCATGCACTTAAAGGACTAGAAAAAACATTCTGTTCCTGGCTTCTTTCTGGAAACTTTTTGGTTTTTTAAATAATAATTTTTGTTAGGTAGGGAGAATTGTTTTCTTCCTAGCAGTGAGGGAATATAGCCCTAGTGTATTAAACCTAAGATGAAAGAAATTACCTCAGCATTTGGATGCCACCTTCTTCTTACTTAGCATTTGCAGGTGGAAAGCGGTCTCCTGAAGTTCTTCATTAGGGAAGAAGCTTTCAAATAGCAAGTAGAACTAACAGTTGATACAGTTTAACAATTAAGAAAAAAATTAGGAATAAGAGAAGGGAGCATGCATCTTGCATTAATTTTCAACAACAGAGTTTTGAAAAACTTTTCCGAGATCTCCACTGTAAGTGCAGAGGTTGGAAATTCCAGAACCAAATACTCACAGAATTTAAGGAGCTTCTGAACTGAAGTTCTGGCCCATTTATTAGAATGGCTAAAATTTACATCCAATATCTCAGCGTTCTTAAATTTTTGAGAGTTTGGCTCTGAAATTTTTGCCTTGACCTCATTTAGCTACTTGTCAAAGCAATGGGATATATGATTTGAGTAGACTTTACAGTGAGCTAGAGCAAAATGGTAATCACTTCAGTTTTCAGTCCTTCACTACATGCAGTTCAGTTTTGTCATGTGTAGAAAGCTGAATAAATAAAAAGAAAGCCATTAATAATCAGCAATAGAAAAGTAATTTTGTAGTTTACTTGATGATTTGTGGACAGTCACTCCAGGCTTTTGCTTTCCTCTTGGCTAACGCAAGCCAGGCTGGTTCTGTTGACACCGGGTTAGCGTCAGGCGTAGAGAATCTCTTGGCCACCTCTTTTGCCAGCGGGGCTGAGGGAACAGAATCTGAAATTTCCACTGTTTTTTCATGTGGGACGAGGAGAAAACAAACATTAGTTGAACAGTGTATTTTGTTGCAGACTTCTAGAGAAATCTGTAATTTTCTGTGAAGGTGTTCTGATCTAACACTTCATATTTATTTCCAACCCTTTTAGTTAAATCTCACTTTCGATTCTGTTTTCCAAATAATCAAATTAGGACAAGCTAAGTTTCCTTTCTCAGGGGTGACTCCATATAATGTAACTCAGAAAAATCAGGACAATATTTTCATAGTCTCTGTGGGGTCAGAGAAAACATGTCCAATTTGCCAGTTTTTGTTTTTACATAAGCATCTTAATTGCATCTGCAGTGTTTCCAACAATGGGAAATAAAGCTGGGAGATTTTTTTTTTTTTTCTCCTGAAGTGTCCTTGGTAATGCAGCTGCTGACGACACGTAACCCCACTGTTTTCAGCGGGATTTAGGTTCCCTCTTCAGATTCAGGCTCCTTAAATAAGCCCAGAGAAGAAAGAGGTCCCATAGTTTTCTACCTCAGTTAACCAATCCCATGAGGTGGCTGGAGGAAGAGATGAAACAGGTCCCTCCCATAGCTGTTTCTCTTAAAAATACTATTTTTAAGAAAAATCTGACAAACAGCTGTCTCAGTATAAAACTGTGTTGAATAAGAAACGGGCTTCTACCAGCTTTATGAGCAGGACCGTAGAAGTACATTGTGGAAGTTAGAGGGAAGATTATTTAATTCTGAGGCAGTGGATGCCATTGAAGGCAACCTGGATAGAAACAAGTCCTACCTGAGACCTAGGGAATTTACTCTAAAAAGCTTAATTACAAAAATAATTCCTCATTAATCCCCCCATGGTACATTTTCTTTTATGCATCGAAGAACTTTAAGTGTTCGATTCAGTCCAAATTACTTTTAGTTGCATTTCATTTTCAGATTTTGAATACTCTAAAAAGCTTTAATCTTGCATGGATGGCAGAAATCATTTATTTTTCTTTTTAGAATAACTTTAATGACTTATTTTTACCTACAAGAAGTAAATGAACAGCAACAACAATTATTGATGTTGACAAACACTTCGAAAAAAGGCTTTACCCTCTTATCAATTCCTGTTGTACATGACTGAGGTGCAAGTCTGAAATACACCAACTTCTTCCTGGGCTTGGAATTTGGGGGGTTCGTTTGCTTGTTTGGGCTTTTTTTTTTTTTTTGGTCCTAGAATAGGACTCAGCAAACTTGCTTATGTTAATCAAGTCCTAGTCTGGTCTTAAATGCAGTCCTAATTGTAGGACACTAAATCAATGTTACCATCCATAATAAACATATACTTGCTTATATTATATTTGTGCAGTTGATAATGGCTACTTGATTCCAAATGTAAACAGTAATCACAGGGAGAGCAAATCACTGTTTCCTTTAGGGATGGCACAATTTTATGCTTTCACTTTAGCTAATTCAAAATTAGTGATTTTCCTCCTGAAACTCATATTTTAGGGCAAGCAGGCAGACTGAGGCTCTTTCTTTTTCTAGCTTGTTTTTGATCTAATTTGGCATAACCTATTGTGCTAAACTTTGGTTTCTGCTGGAGTTCACAATAGGTTAGAGTACTACGTAATATTATACTAATGAGTCTTTCTTGATAGGGCATCAGTAGGGCCTTATTAAGGGTTGTGACAGAAGGAGGGTAATACACTATAAAGCTGCTCTGCTATTGCTAAAGCCAGCTTGGACACCAGAAGCAGATTAACAGCGGAAAAGTTTGGGGCAAGCTATATAAAGTTTTGCAAATAAAACAGAAGGACTCAGGCATATCTGTACTGTAGCACAGTTGCAATGTGAACGTACCAGCTGCTGAAGCAAGTAACTATAGGCATGCATAGAGGGTCTAAATGCTGTGTAGAACAATCAGGATCCAGTCTGTAACATGAGTAACAATGTTTCAATCTTTACTATTAGGGATCTGTAAAATAACTGTGTTTCCTCATCACTTTTACCTAGTTATATTCTGTAATTCTTAGCTTGGAGTGGTACTGTAAAGATTCAGCTGATACATCTATTTACTGCCACAAAAGCCCAAATTGTTTACTGTATAGCTTACAAAAATATTTCTTCAGTATCTATCTGTACTCTTCTCTCAAACCTTTTTCCTAGGACTAATGTTGATTAGAGAAAAATTAGGCAAGTTGCTTCTATTTCAACAATTACCTTATTCCACTCATGTTATGTTCTTTGGGGAGGTGTCTATTTTAATGTGCCTGATCTTTGAATACATAATTATTTCAGCTTATCTAAGTGACAGGTAAAGTAGTAGGTTCTGGTTCCTTCAGAACCAGACTTCTGGCTGGGAGGGAGAAATCTGAAATTAAGGTTGGATTCAAATTAATTGAATTAGCTTTTGCATTTTTGAATGAAACATGAGTACCAATTCCAAATGTTCTGTGGAGAGTACTTCTCCTCTGCAAACTGGGAGGTAGACTCCTCTCCTCCCATAGACTCCTCTGTAGACCTATAGGGAGGTAGGAGAACACAGTATGTCTTATTTACCACTCAGATGTATTTTGTAGAACTTTGACACCATATTCCCTCCATGCTAACCCTAACCTCAAGGCAAAACACTACTACACTTGCAATTTACAGTAAATGAAATTCCTCTAATGTGCATTAGCTTGTTCCAAAAACACTTGCTGGATATGGCTTGGAGAGACAGCCTGATTTTTTTGACTTGAACTGAGGCAATTCTGAGCAAGTGCACTAGTGCAACTTTAATAAGCTGGAGAACCTAGTAAAAACCTGTTAAAATTATGTACCTTCAACCTAATGGCCAGCACATAAGACTGAGACAAACGGTGTTGCTTCTTGCTGAAAGCAGAATTATTTGTAATTTTAGGGGTAATATGTGACACAAAAAATGATCCATTCACTTTCTCTGAACTACACGATGCAATTACTAAAAGCGCATTCCTAGGGTAAATCTGAATCTCTCACTGTACCTGTCACCGAAGTCGGAAGAGTATTAGACTTCTTCAGCTGCTCCCTTCTTTCTAGCCTTGACACAGCAGTCTCAATTTTCTTCTCCCCTTCCTGAGGTGTGGATTTCTGCAGTGTGCTTGCTTTGCTGCTGCTGCTTTTATTATCTGACTGATTACTTAGAGCAGCCTAGAATAGAGAAGGAAAACTGTTAAATGAGAATGTCACATAGTGGATACAAATAAGAGATGTCACACTGGGTGCTGTCCCTCCTCATCTGTCCTTTCCTTAACCTTCCTTTTAGGCAAAGAATCAAAACACTGATACTTCTAAAACCAATAGTTATCAAAGTTAGTAAAAGAAAACACAGCAAAACTAAATTTATCAAGCTGTCATTTCAGTCAAAATACTGAAAAACAGTTCGAACCAGTGCTACCTGCTAAATACAGCACTGAAGAACAGCATGTACGTTTGGGCAACTTCACACCTAGTGCTGTTTTCTTCAACCCATTATATAGGTCTCTAATTACGCCTGTGTCCATCAGAAATTTGGGTCTCAGAACAAACATCAAAGTATCCTTAGTTATCCACACAATTTCCTTTTTTACCATCGGTGGTATCTGTATACAGCATCACTGCTTATATAGCCTCACTTCTGTACTGCAAGGAGAAGTGTTTTACTTACTAATAGAAAAACATGGATAGTAAATACCTATTTAGAAAGCAAAAAAGAAATGCTGAATTCAGTGCCTGTTTCAAGCATTTTGAATGCTACATGTGACAGTTGACTTCTTTAATTTGTCTACGTTTTTATCTGAATAAGTTCTAAGAAAAAATAAAGTTAGTAATATTCATCTATAAATAAATATTCCAGCAGCTATCCCCAAGTGCTGAGGTTTATCATCTTGTTTATTTGAGCTTTGAAGAACCATGTAGCATATGACCCTTCTGCTGCTGCACCACCCAAAGCAGCTATAGAACTGCAGGGGAAAGGAGTGCATTTATCACAGGGTTTCTTGCACAGTGGTCATGTTTATGATTGCCATTAACTTCCACCTGATGTTAAGACATCAGGAAAATCCTTTGGGTAACAGAGATTATATTAAAATTGCCATGCCATTGCACAGTATTTTCTCCTGGATGCCTCAGTTTTGCAAAAGGGAACTTGAGAATTGGAGTCTACTGTTTACAAACCCTCACTTTAGCTTTCATGAAATACTACACACTGAACAACAAAAAAAGTCCCCTTCACATAATCAAAATAGCTAATAGTTACAACGATAGCATCAGTATTTCTAACAGGTAGGTTTATAAAGATTGCTTACACTTTCTTTAGCCAGCTTCTCTGCTTGCTTTGCCTCTCTGGCTTGTCTCCTTTCTTCCCTAGTAGCTTGCTGCTCACGAAATCCCTTTTGTTTTTGAAGTGCTAATGTAATCCAAAGTGGTTGTGAAGTTTCAACTTTTTCCATCAATTTAGAGCCATCTAAAGAGTGTCTGCTCTGGAGGACTGGTTTTTCTGAAAGAAAATGTGAAAAGAATCAGTTGAGTAGTGTACAACATCTCTTGTCTCAAGCAAACCAGTACATCTCTACCTCGTGAGAGCTCTAGAGCTAAGCTCATTGAATTCGAGGTCATTGACAGGCCTTCACGAACTGCATGTCAAATTCTGAAACACTTCCAGAATTTTTTCAAAAGATTAAGACCTAATTCAGTGCTCTCATACAGCTGTCCAAATTTATCTTAAAAAAAAAAAAAAAAACCCAAGCCTACCCCAGACACAGATTAGATTTATAGCCTAATTTATTACATATACTCCCACTCTGTGAGATATTTAAGTGAAGGTGGTGTGCATGCGTTGATTATTTACACCTGTGACGAAAGGGGGACAAACCACTAGATAGTGCAATTTCTCTGTTTTCCAGCCATATTTTTAAGGGAAGATGAGTGTCCAAACTTCAGCCACACAGAAGCAGCTGAAATTATGTACTCCCATAAATGCCACCTGTCTTAAAATTTTTTTTTTTAATTGTCACTTGAGCATTGCCTCTTTTCTCATTCTGTGAAGTGATTCAACTTTAATGAAAGGTGAGTTTAATTTTTTCCTTCAATAACTGAAATTTATGTAAAAAGACTGTATCTTCACATTGAAAGGCATCTGGGATGAAAGTCTGCAGCACAAGAACTTTTCACATTTTCCAGATCCATCTTTTATCTCAAAATGACCTGGTCTAGAAACAGCAGAACCTGAATTACTCTTTTGCTCCATAGACTGGTGGTGCCTTTGTCTATTCCCAGAAAGAAAACAGGCTTTATTTGAGCAGCTACTTGAACCGTTTCATTGAAACTACTAAGTAAAACACCTATAATCAAATACTGCACAACTTTAAATTTTTGTACTGGAATTGCAGGAGGTATTCCAGGCTAAAAATGTTTCTGGCGGCAAGCTAGAGACTTTCTGTACACTGCATGATATTGGGGCTAGCACCCAGCATAGAGCTGTGAGCAGCGGAGAGCCGCCCTGTAGGTGCAAAAGGTCCTGCACAGCTGGGCGAGCACAGAAACCCTCAGAGCCCAGTCCCAGCTCTCCCAGGTTGGCAGCTCTGCCTCCAATTCGTTTCCATGCATCCTCATTTAAAAATAAAAGTGAAAGGAAAAAGCATACCTAATGTCTGTTTTCAAAGAAATTGTGAAAATAAGCAGCATTTCCATGGAGATACAGTTTTAGAAATATCTTAAGGCTTGTAAAAGTCAGGAATGTAAAAACTGGGATTTCCCAATTGAATGCTGAAACCTTAAACCTTGCTCTTTTGAGTGCCCTTACACTAGCAGAGTGCTTTTTCCTCTGGAACAGAACGCACTCGCAGAACACAGGGGTTTTCAGCCCTGCTTTAAAGAGCCAGTATGGCCATCATACTGTTTCTGCTGCTGCAGAGTGCTTCTGAATGCAGTCTTCTGTGGCCAGCTATATTGGGTAGAGAATTTGCCCAGGATAGGCACTATAACAGGACCTAGGTCTTAATAGCTTTAAAGCTAGTTATATCTCCCTAAAAACAGCTACAGTATAATGTCATTTATAAAAATGGCCCCCTCTGCTTGGATGACACCATTATACATGGAACACAAAGCAATATACTCCATCATTTGACTCAGTAGGTAACATCTCTGTCAAGGAAAACATATGCGCTTCAGTTACCTCCTGGAAATTAATTTTCTTAAGAGGCCACATTGGCCACAGCTGAGTTTGTGTCTATCTGAATTGAACTGCCACCTCAGTCATTCGCACGAGTCTAGGAAAGTACTGGTACTCAACAAATAACACACCAAGTAAGAACTATAGTTTAAGACCAAATTTCTGCCTCTGGACTTCCAATCCCATTCTAGATATGCAGACAATAGTTAAATGGCGTTTTCAAAGTACATACCTTTTTTCAGTGGCTCAGGCTTTTTGTCATTTTTTTCTCTCCATGGGATACTTATGGATGGGAAAAATGATTTCTTTTCTCTGGTTTCTTCCTCTTCATTTTTGTATTCATTCAGTGCTGCAGGGAGCACTGCATTTGCTTTGTCTTCTCTTTTCCAGCTGCCGTCTGATTCGGCTTTAACCAGCTTTTGGCCTAGAGTATCAGCTAGGTTTGATCTGTTCATTTTGGAGAGAGGAGACGATGGTGGCGTCTGGCTGGTGGGCTTTGGAGCTAAAGCGGGTTTCTGTGTGACCAGGGACTTGCAGGCAGGTTTCTCATGAGTTGGGAAAGCACTCTGGCTGGTGGCTGGTGGGATCAGTGGACTGCCCGCTGGTTGTGAAATCTCCAATGCAGGAGTTGAAGAGTCTTTCAAGTCTTTTAGATTACCAGGAACATTTGCTCTCCTCATGCCAGGGGATGTACTCTCTTGTGGAGCAAACACAGTGGATTCTTTTTCACTTTCTGTTGTAACTAGTGGGTCAGGCACACCGTCAAAACTATCTCCGGCACTGTATCTTTTCTTTTTCCTTTGCTCTACCTGTTGATCATAATGGAAACGTAAAGAGTAGTTTGTCCTCCGTAACTTTATTCCAAAAGGAGAAACATTTTCTTCTCCATTCGGTGCTGATTTATCTGTTTTTCTTGTGCTGTTATTCTGCTGATTTTCCAGAGCACCTGGAAACTCTGACTGGGGTAATTCTTTGCCTGGAGAATGAGGAAAACTTGGAACAAGAAAAGATGGAAGATCTTTTGCAAATTTACAGCCTTCTGTGTTGTCTGTCATTTCACTATGGGTTTCCATTTTCTCCTTAGCCATTTCAGCTAAGTTATCCTTAAGAGTAGAAGCCACTTCCTCATTCAAATCAGTGGATGAGCCCATGTTTCTCCCCACAGTCACTGTTTCATTGCCTTTTGCCACACTTACATTCTCAGCGTCTGAATTGTTTCTTGAAGTTTCTGAAAATTTCTGCCATGCTGGTGTTATTGAGAACTTTGCATTTGCAGATAGGGTTTTCCTCAAGTTACCATGAGAAGCACCTCGTCCTCGGGGAGTCCAGTCATCACTGTGTCTGCAGACACTTACTCGGTCTTTCTCGCTGTATTTGCTGTTCTCTGCATTCTTTAGGATTCTGGAGCGGATAGAGGCCCACTCAGCTAATATGGCTTGGTTGTTCAACGTCTCTTGCGCGTATCTCATTTTACTGCTGCTAGGTCTGGGGTCTGGCGTTCTTTTCTGGGTCTTCTCTGGTGAAGGCATTTCCAATTTTTTTTCTTCCGTCAAGCCAAGTAACGACTTACACGCCGTGTCCTTTATCTGGTTCAAGTTAACTGCTGTGCCACAGAGCTGTGCTCCAGTAACCAAAATGGCTGTATGGGGAACACACACAGATGACGGGAGGGTATGAGAGCCCTTGCTGGAAGCGTGCATCCTGTAGTCTTTGACAGAGGAAGAAGAGAGTCCTGCTCCTTTGACAGGCATGACTGGGCTCAGGTTTACTTTCTGAAATATGATCTGTTTCTCTCCGGAAGACACTTGAAATGTAAAGGGTCTGGATGCAGTCTGCCTTTCATCTACCTCCTGCCACCTTAGTTCTTCCCCTATTCGCTTTTGTTCCTGAGCCTCGACTTCTCTCTTCAGTTTCTGGGCTAGCATTTCTTCTGCTGTTTTATTCTCTTTCTCTGGCTGTTTGATTTTTTGGGGTCTTGAGTCTTCTTGGAGCTTCTCCTCTACTGGCTGCCTATCAGTCCCTCTAGAAGACAACTGATCCTTGTCCTGTTGCTGTTCTAAGGATTTCTGTTGTTCTTGCTGCTTTTCCTGAAGATCTCGTCCTTCTTTGTCTATCTTCTGCTCTTCCAGCTTGTTCCACTCTTGTTCATTTTGTTCCTCTTGCTTTTCCAGTCCATCTTGTTGTGCACTGTCTTCACTTTCTAAATGCATTTGTTTTGTGAGCTTATGTTTTCTCTGCTCTTCCCGTTTCTGTTGCTTCTCCAGTACTTGCTGGGGTTGCTCCTCCTCTGTCTTTTCTCCTTCCTCCTCGTTCAAATGCTGCCTTTGTTCCTCCTTTTTCTTCTGTTGTTTGAGGGTCTCAGCTTCTTTCTCATCCTTCAGTTTCACTTCAGGTTCTTGAAGCTCTTTCTCTAGCTCTTCTCTCTGTTTTTCTTGCCTGTTTTGTTCCTCCAGTTCTTTCTGTTGCTCCAGACGATTTCGTTCTTCCTCTTCTTGCCACTGTTTTTCAATCTCATGTTGCCTTAATTCTTCCAGCTCTAGCCTCTTCTGCTCCTCCAGCTCTTGCCTCTGTTGCTCCTCCATCTCCTTTTGCCTCTGCTGCTCCTGTTCCTGGTGCTTCTGCTCCTCCAGCTCTCGCCTCTGTTGCTCCTCCAGCTCTTTGTGCCTCTGCTGCTCCAGTTCCTGGTGCCTCTGTTCCTCCAGCTCTCGCCTTTTTTCTGCCTCCAGCAGTCTTCTCTCCTCTTCCTGGCATGTTTGCTCTTCTATTTTCAAAGATGTTTCTCCTTCAAGGAGATGCTGCTTGCTCTCTTCTTCACAGTGCCTTCTTTCCTGTTCTTTTTGCATCTGCTCAAGTTCTTGACACCTTTGTTCTTCCATTTCTCTTTGTTCTTCCATTTCTACAATCTGCCTTATCCTTTCAGCCTCAACGATCCCCCAGTGATCTTCACTTCTTTTCTTTTCTGCCAGCTGAAGCTCCTTCTGTTCATCTTTGTTCTGGATTAGCTTATCTGCTGTGATGTAACCTGGGTATCTATCTGCACATAGCTGAGTTTCTAGATCCTCTGGCTCAAATTCTGTTACTGTTAAACTTTGTGATCCCTAGAATGGGGAGACAAACTTGAAGTTACTTAATATTGCGTACTGGCCTATTATTCTTCATAGTGAAGAAACAATCAGTTGCAAATGCAGTTACTTTTTTTCTTTTTTTTTTTTTCTTTTTTTTTTTTTTTTACAATGATATAGATTCAGAGGGATCACACTCCAACTTATGGATTACATCACATTATATTACATACATATACCCCATGGCACTAACCTACTGGAATGGTGTCCTTTAAAAAAAGAAAACAATCCCAACAGCAATAAAAGTATAATGCTAAATAACGAATCACCATTTGGTACATGTGAAGTAGTGCAGACTGAGACCTGCCATTACAAATGTACAGAAGGCTGAGGAACAGACCACAAGTTTCATATCCCTGTTCTATTACTTCAAATTCCATTCTTTAAGCTTGAAATATTTAGCATCACTTAAAGACGTTGTTTGGCCAGCTCTTTCATTGCAAATCTAGCTGTTACTTGCAGAGACAGAAGGTGGCCCTGCAGAAGACAGCTGTGTTATGCTAGCCAGGAAAGAGCACTGCTCAGAGAAATGAAATTTGGTTGCCTTTCACAAATCCTGTATATTCCTCTATATACGAAGAAATCTCTGCTGAGATTTCAGTTCTATTTGCAGGAACCTTGGAACCACCTACAAATAGAAAACCTAGAGCTCCCCATCAACATTGTACTGTACGGAGGCACATGGTGCTTGCTAGTGGTGGTGATGGTCACTGAGTATGACCTAAACCCATCTGAAGGGGGGTTAATGAGGCCAAAGAAGTTTTAATCTTTTTTTTTTTCTCCTGAGGCACTTTCTGGTTCCATATGCCTGCCCCACAACACTCACATGTGAGTGAAATACCTGTAATAAACTGAGAGCTTCAGAGCTTGCTTACACTATAGAGACAAGGGTCTCTATAGTGACACAGTCTAAAGACAAGCTGTGCTCAGATAATGCTTCCCAACAACTTTCATGAGGAAAACAGCTTGGCTAATGCCATGTCCAGCTATCATTTGTCCAGCCATCATTTAGTTCCAGTTAAACAAAACCATTCTGCTTAAACAAAAGGCTTAATTTAATTTCTTCATTACAAGAGTTAAAAATGCAGGTGCAATGGTGGGGCAGAAAGGTCATTGGCATTTGTACCTCTTCTGTAGCCTCTGTCAGTTGTATAGTCTGGTCCCATTTACAAGCACTGACAAAACATCAGGATAAAAAACAAAATAATCACACAGTAAATGTACCAAGCTAGGATTTGATCATTCATTCTAAAACTTGAGAAAGAGCTCTTTTTACTAGAAAAGCTAGAATAAGGACACCCTCCCAATGTCAAATCCTAGTGGAAGTACCACAAGCGTAAGTAGTATTTGTCTCAACTGTATTAAAAACTTACATGCTTCTTGTCTCCAGCTATGGTTCATCTTAAGTTCTCTATCTTGATGTAAAAAAAAAAACAAAACAAAACAAGAACCACCTTGTTTTGTCCTGAAGTCACAAGACTTGTTGCAGAAGCTTTCAATAACTCCCTAATGGTGTTAATCATGTCTGAGGCCAGGCCTCTCCTATTGATACTCCTGGGGCAGCCAGTTACGGTTATGTTGTACCCAGCTTCAAAAGCAAATCCCCTCCTCTCCTTATTTGACCAGTAGTCCACTACCTTTGTCAATCTCTTGTGCTTTCTTGACATCCTCTGCTTTTTTGGCTTTACTGACAGCTTGTGTTTAGCTGCGCTGTTGTCTAGACGGGCAACAGCCTGGGGAACTGCATCCAAATTGATTGTTTCAATTGTGCCAGAACAGGAAAATTGTCTTTTTGGCCGAGATGATTTGACTGGAGCAACCTGTTTGTATCACAAACACAAAGAAGCTATTATTAAGCTATTCAGTCTATTTAAAAATATATCGTAAAAACTTTGCAGTTTTGAATTCAAAAGTGGTTATTAGCAGGAAAGATTTCAAACGCTGTTTTTCCATTGTAGAAATCATAAACTTTAGATATGAAAGTTACAGCTGTAACAGTTTCCTGTTTCCAGTACCACACATGTTTTCATACTTTTCAGTTAAAAATTACTTAGACCATTTAACAATTTTTTTTCACGGTTTAGTTCCACTCTAAAGTTGTTGGGAATGGGAAGAGCAGAGACAGAATTTTTAACAATGTCCCTAAGACATTTTAAAATTTGCTTAATGTGGAAAAATATCTATATCTAAATTTAGATTATACACTTTAGGCTAGGCTAAGTCAGAATGACTTAGATAAGTATTCTAATAGAAGCTACAGAGTACAGCATGGGAGATGACTAAGACTCAGTTGTCTCAGGCCAGCACAGCGCCCGCAGAAGAGCTTCCCTCTACAGGACACAGTCATGGGGAGTTGTCCAAGCTAGCACCAAAGAATAGCAAAAAAATAAAAGAAAACTGACTTTGACTGGTGGTCTTTCTTTTACACTGCACATATTTGGGTTCAGAAACTGCACATACAAACACAGTAATTTAGTGAGACTACTTGTATGAACAAATACAGTGGAGGTGTATGTCTAGGTCTGTGAGGAAGAGTCTGCTGTCACAGAGCTACTTAGCACAAGCCAAGTGGAAAAGGAAGATATAAAAACAGAAGGGAGAAAACATCTTCTGTAAGGAGAGAAAATCACATATATTGTTTTCAAGACAACTCTGTAATCTTTGGAGGTTAAATATATGCTAATTAGGGAACCAATCACTTAAAAAGTTGATGGAATATTTTGCATACACTTACTGAATTACATGTTGGCATAACAAAGTATTAGAAGTACTTACGAAAATTATGGCTCTATGATTAAAAAATCAAATGCAGAAATGCTGTGAGACCAGTACAGATTGAGTTCTGCTCAGTTTTCTTCAATCAGCTCTTCAGATAGAAACAGATTTCTCATTCTTAGTTACTGCTTATTTACTAGCCCCAAAACTTCATTGTTCACAAAATTTCAGATGAACAGGAAACAATGAAATGAATATCACAGTAAAAAGTGACTGTCAGACTTTTAATTATTAAAATCAGAAAGGCATTCCATGTGAACTAAGTATGAAAGACTCGTTACCTTTTCTTCCCCTTCATGTCCTGTTCCAGGCAAATTCATAGTCCTCAACAAATCTGTAGTGTCAATTGACTAGAAAACAAGATTACCACAGGTAGATATTAGAATGTAAAATAATAAACAGGATTCAAAGAACTTATGGAATTGTGCAATTTAGATATGGAAAAGGCCTATTAGGGTTTTTTTTTACACTATTTCCTGTCACAACAAAATTGATGGATAAACACTTCTTGTTTCTTAATATTATGATTTTCTCTTCATTGCTCTTCGAATCACTGTTGTCTATACAGAAGCAGTTGCTGATACAAGACACTCTATGAGACAAAACACACTTCCTTAACAAGGTAACTAGGTTCAAAATTAAAAGCACAGCTTTGCAGGGTTTCTAGCACTTCTTCATAATTTTTTTTTCTGATCTAGGTTCTAAAAAAACAAAGAACTTCGTCTCTCCCTAATCAGGCATTACCTCTGCTGCGAAGTCCAGCTAGAGATTCTTGATGACTCCTTTTCTTACAAGGCAAAGTGGATCCCCACTTAGGCCCTGCAGGGCAGTCGGATCCCAGCTAAGGACTCCTCTGCTATTTTCTCTCTCAAAACCATTTCACAGGAGGTGATTTTAAGGTACAGCATTCATCACATTCAGAAACATAGTTATTAGTCATTATATCACAGTAGTACTTCATAGCCTAATGAATGTTGGGATCCCATTATGCCAGGTGCTGTGCACACATGTTGAAGTACAATCTTTTCTTCTAAACAGATTATTAGTATAAAGCTTAAAAAACCACATTTACAAATACAGGGTAAATAAAACCCAGAATCCTTGCCATTGATCCAAGTTACCGAGGAAAATCAAAAGCCACAAACCAACACATGAAACATGCTTGAAGCACTACGGTATTACGCAGTCATAGACACCAACTTCTGAGCAGAAGCCGCCCCCAGGAACCTATGCAGATAAACACACAGAGGAATTACAAGGCCAACAGCAGAGACACAAATGGAAACCAGGCAAGCTGACTGCCATGTACCAGAAAGTTTCTGACAAAGCAGGTAGGGAGTAGCGCGCAGCAAGAGAAAAGGAAAGCGCTGAGTGTTCCTACTGTTCCAGGCATTTAGTGTTGGTTTGTTGTTGTCTGTCTGCACTCTTAAGAGCTGCAGTCTCCTTGAAGCAGTGATGCTTGCTCCCTTTATATTTGGAGAAGTCCATGCAAAGTAGCATTACATTTGTTTAAAAAAAATTGATATGATTTAACAGAGCATACGGTAAGGATTGACTCTCTCCTTATTATGCAAAGATACTCCTGTGAATTCTAGTGCTTAAATTAATTTTCCTAGGTCACTAGGAAACATTCTGGTCTCTTGCAGGACCCAGCAAGAGAGCTGTCTGCAAAAAATGTATGTTGGTACTAAACACAGAGTCTTCTCCCAGTACCAGGATATATAGCCAAATCTGTCTGCTTGTGCTCTGACATATGCAGGATGCTCTTGATTCACCTTAAGTGATTGCTTCACAAGGGACTACTTGTGAAGCGAAAGAAATATATCATATTTTGACTTCACTTTTAGCCTTCCAGGCTGCAGAGGAAGAGGAAGGTGTGTGTATTTCCTATCCAAAAATCTGACTCTCTGACATATCCAACCACAGCCTTGAAGGAAGGGGTACAGGTAAGAGGAGCTATGCTGCCCTTTGAAGACTGATGAAGAATTTGCGCCACCTCAACCAGAAACCTCCCTGCTACATATCTGGCTGTATATAGGCATAAGCAGTAGAAGACGCTCACTGTCACTGCCTTTCATAGCATACATATATAGCATATTCAAAGGACTTGAAATCATGCGATTTAGAGATGGAAAAACACATAGCTATACATAGCTAGCACTAGTGCTAATGAGTGTGAGCTAAGGCCCATGCCCTTGCATCCCTCCAGGATCTTACTGACTCCACACACACAGGGGGGTTGTTGCCTGCCTTCCGCAAAGGTATGCAGGCACAGTCAGCTCCCTCTGAGCTGTTAAGGATTTCCCTTTGTTCCTCATGTTCCCTTCAGCCATGACAACAAGATTAGAGGATTTCCAGAGAGCTACCATCGCTACCTGTGTTCCTACACTATCTTAACAAGCCCTTCTAGGCACCTAAATGCCTACAGTTCCTAGCATCAAAATCTCTATGGATAATTACCTGAATTATACTGGATACTTGGATTCATGGATAGTTATCAAAATATTTCTTTCACTTGTTTGTCTTTAGCTTCTGTTCCATGAGAAAATGGATATTCGCCCTGGAACCAAGTATTTTACTGATTTAGGCTCCAGTACCTCTCCTTTTGGAAGGATTTTCATTTTTGCCATGCAGTGCTGCACACAACTTTCCATGCTGGGATATCCATAGACATTTTCTGTCTCACATAAGTTCCTGTCTTCCAGCTACACTGTGAGTGTTGTCTGCTTTGCTGGAAGTTCAGAGCAGACATGCAAACTGGTGATTTTGTAGTACCCTGCTCAGGACGCCAAGAGCATACACTTCCCACTAGTTCAAGAAGCGCGAGCTGAGAGATCCCACCCACATAAAACAGCCCGCTGAGCTGAGCTATGCCTCATTGGATACATCTGCCATGCCCCAGTGAACTTTACTGTTCCAGTACCACTATGATGCTGTGAATATGTCGATTTAAAGTGCTTACTTTATTACCACTGTCTGAGCGCACTGTGTCCTGCTGAGTCTCAATCTCCATGGGGCTACTGAGCAATACATCCTCTTCTACACTAGCATTTGACTCCCCCATTGTCCTCACAGAAACTGTCATTTGTGGAGGCTGCCCAAATTTAATATTCTTGGCCAACTGTTGCTGAAAAACAAGAAGAGAAAGAAAAAAAGGTATTTATGCCAAGTCTAGCGTGCACCCTTTCTCCACATACAAATACTCAGGGCAACTTCTGGCTCTGGACAGAAAACAGCATGGTAGCCAGTCCCTCTTCTTTCTTTCCCCCAAGCCATCAAGGTCAGGAATTACAGCATGAATTGTGATTTTGGATGATCAGCTTGAGATAGATCTCATCAATGTTGCCAATTTTTTCAAATTTGTTGTGAATCTTGAAACATTTCTCCCATTTTTTTTAAATCTCCCTGTGTTCCTAGGTTAAGACTTTGTTTATAAATGCTGATTACTAAGCCTTTTGATTGCAGCGAAGCATTAAATTCATGACCCCAGTTTACTGTGAGAAGCTAAAATTGTGCAAAAAGGCAACCTCTTTCTTCTCCAGACCCCAAACCCTGCACCCCATGCAGCCAGAGTTTTTAAAGATACCCTTATAGTAAGGCTCACTTTTAAGTCTTAAATGTTAAGGCTTTGACATAACCCTGCCTTAGAAGGGGCAAGCTCTCAAGGGAAGGAAAATTAAACTTCTCTAAGATGCTTGATCTCACAGAAACTGTACACAAACTGTATTATGCTCATGTGCACTGCCACATCACTACTTTTGCACAAGAAAGTGCAAAAAGGAGATCTATGGATAAAAGAGCTTTGGAGCTTCCACGCCATATATTCTCCTTGTAATCATCTCTCAAGAGTTACAAGAAAGTACTCTTGCATAACATCAATGACAAGATGACTAAAATAAGAAGAGTATAATATCTGCCATCAGGTAAGGTCATCTGAGGAAATTACATCTTTGGGTAATGGTGGGATCCATACCACAAAGTCTTTGAAAATAAACATCTTTTTAGCATAAGAGTTAAAAGAAATTCTCTTGAAAATGGAATAAATAGGAGTGAGGAACAGTTAGTGATAGATTTTCTTCCTGAAATATTGCAGGGAATGACTCTCAGTTAGGAGAGAGGGGAGCATGTAGTTATTTTCCTGCCTTAGTCTCTTTCAAGGACAGCAAATTCAGCAGAGGAGATCTCCCATCTCTGTCTTTTGTTGCTGTGAACATCTACAGCTCAACAATATTCACAGCAGGAATTCACCCGCATGACTTTAGTTCAGTATGAATGTCACTTACATACACGGACCCCTGACAGGAGTTTGCCTCTGAGAACTGCAGAAGATTACAATAGATGTTATGTAAAACAAGGACATTTTTTTCTTTCCTGTAGGTTAGAATCAGTAACATGACTTGGGTGAGGAGCTGGCAGGGGAATATATCTTTTAGTAGCAGTGGGTAAACCTCTAAAAGGATTCAGGTCAGATCGGTCTTGGTTGCCATCATTGCACAGCAGACCAGACTCTTATCTAATATTTATCCATGGTATCCCCAAACGATTACCAGGTCTCTATATCAAACTTTTAATACAAAGTACATGCAGACAGTCAATAACCATGTTATTAAATTAGGATAGTTTTTCTCAGTTTCCTCACCCAGCTACCCATCTGGATTCTGGCAGTAAGTAATATAAATCATTTAGTACATCATTTGGACAAATCGGTTGGTTTTGAATGGCACAGATTTATTCCTGCCTAGATACTGGCAGTGTACCCATAGTCCAAATGCAAGAGTTTCAAGAAGTCCTTCCAGGCTTTAGTGCTATTAGTACAACTCTAATTTGAAATCTTACATGTTTCCACTGTGTAAATACGAGTTCAAGACAGTAAACAAGTCTGTAGTAGATACTGTAAAGGCAGTGATTCTGCAAGGTGCTAGTTCCTGCAGCTCTTCTGATAAGAGGAGAAACTAATTTAAAAACAACTTCTTAATAAGGTGTTTTCTAATTTGAGGTCGCTTCTTTCTTCATCCTAAAGTCACATTCCTAGGCAAGCAGTCCTCCCAGTCAGAAAACTGAAACTGCCAAAATTAGCTGAGCAACTACTCAAAAAGACTAAGGATTTCAGCATGTGTTCCATGGTAAGAACATGTACACCTGTATATATTGCTTGAAATGTATTTTGGAGGAAGGGATGGTGGGTTGTTCACTTGATTTTCTGATATTCTATTGTATGTGCAGTGAATGGTGAGTTGTGTGTGAATGGAGCTATTGTACAGAACAGTATGTACTTTAAAAAGGCAGCTTTTCTAATTGTGATCTAGGATGCTTGAGGCTTGTGCTGTAAAAATGTACACTTCTATACACATAAGTTTAAATTGTTATTTTCCTGATATTTGCAGGAAATAGAACATTTGCAATATTTCTGGACTGTACGCAGTCTTCAAAATTATTTCAAAACATTAAAGATTTATTTACTTAGACTTGCATAAATTAGTTTGAAGACTGAAGAAGAAAATCTACAAATCCTCACATTCCTTACTGTACAAAAGGCTCTTTTCTGTATTCATTACCGGCATTTTTGAACAAATTTATCTTAATTAAATAAACTATATTAATAGAGTCATTAATTTCCATCGGTCAAGTTCTTTCAGTGCATTTTAATCTCCAAAGGTGAGGCTGAATACTAAATGTAAAAATCTCAACTAGCTTATTGTTACCACAGAGCAAACTCATTCTGATTGTTTTTAAACAGTTTAAAACCTGCTTTGTTCTTTTTGAAAATGTCCTTTTACTATAACTATTGTGCAATTGTCCTCTGTCAAAAAAATCCTACAGTAAATAGATTCACTAGCAATTAAGTCATAAAAACCCTAAAAATGCATCCCTGAAAGAATAAAAACCACAGAAGTTTTGCTTGAAAGTACACAGATATTTTAAGAAACAACGTCCAATCCAAAAATGGAAGATACACAAAATTAAGCTGCAAGGCCATTGAGAAGAGACCCAATAAGAGGCATCTGTTTTAAATTCTTCAAAAGTTTCAGTTAGATATATATTTCTGACCACAAAACCATAAATCCTGGAAACTCTCTGTGCTGACAGCACATGGATGATGGTTGCCTAAGGAGGATTACTTGCAACTCCAATTATTAGAAGTCACAAACATGACATTTTACTCTTCTACCAACATGCAGTTATGCACAGTATGTTTGAATACCCTTCCGGAAATTTCCACAGATGAATACTGGTCATAGTTAAATGTGCTTGGTCTCTTTGAGTTTGTGCAAAAAGGCTAGAAATTTGGCAGCCTACAATTGTCAGCTTGTTTCGAAATCTGGTTGTCAGTTAGAAACAGAAGGAAAGAGTTGAACGTTTCCTGTCTGCAGTTTCTGCTAAGAAGTCGTATCAGCTCCTATAGGCTTTACTAGTCCCCCGGTTTGCAGCCGGTGGATAGGTATTTCCAGAGGTCTTATAAACCATCCTCAGCAGCAACGTAAGATAGCTGCCACATCTGACAATTACACCAGGAAGGAATGGCTGCTGGGACCACACCTGCACAGGACTTTCAGAATAAGATTGTCAAGTTGTGTTCCAGCCCAGGTTCACCTTCCCCTCACATTTTTTCTCTACGATTAGAAAGGTGTGTACGAATTTGTCTATCCACACCCAATCCGGCTGGCAGTCCGTGAGGTGCCACTCCACAGTAAGGGGTGGGGCGGCATCTAGCTGGGAATGGGAAGGTGCAGCCACAACCACATTACATGCCTGAAAGCACATGAATCACACTAATTCTGAGGCTACCTGCCATTAGTTACCTCCCCCTCAGTAAATCCGTAGCCCTTCTCTTTTCTTCCTTTCCTTCCTCCAGCAGCCAGCTCCGCTGTAGGCAGATCTGGGCCTTGGCTCCTGCACTCGACCGCGCCAGGAATAGGCACACACCTCTCACAAGCTGTGAGAGCAGGAGGTGCGCTGTGCAGGCACACACACCTTCACGTAAAGGCAGAAGGCTATTTAATCCCAAGTGCTCTTGCAGCTCAGACCCCTTTATAGCAATGCATATGTACCCTATTAATGTCACGCCTTCCTCCCCGTGGTACGTACTTTTGACCGCACCTTCCTGCACCTCGAGGTGAAGCACCACTACCTGCTTTCTGAACGGTCCCTGGAAGAACACCAGCAGCTGACATTTGCATCTATTTATGTCAGGTCCACCTACAAGATGGTTGCATACGGCACAACATTTATCAAAAATACAGCCTTGGCTCACGATCTCACTGCTTTATGATGATATCATTTGATGATGATATATGATGACAATAATGTCATTTGGGAATCATACTTTTAGGTAGTTAGGGTAGATAAAAGGAAAGTACGTTGTGGAGCTGTACACAAAGGATTATTATTGGGATTTTCTTTGGCAGATGGCTCTGATTTTGTATCTCAGTATAGTTCCAAATTTCTCTTTTTTTGCAGGAAGTGGTGCCTGTGATTTTTTTCATGATTCAGTCAGTATGTGATTTTTAGCCATAGGTTTGGTCTTTGGGAAGAAGGGTGGCAGATATACTGGTAAGAGTAACATCATAATTGTGCTGCAACTGTAAATAACACATTTATCTAATAAAGGCAAAGAAATACTAGAAACTTAGGGGAAAAAAAGTTTGCACTCATCCAATTTCAGTAATCTAAATCTTTCTCAGTTACTGGACCATGACACAGACCCACGTTTATTTCATACGAAATAATTTGCTAGAGCATGATACTATTTAACTAACATCTTTACACCAGGTTACCATTAATAACTTCAGAGATAAAATTCCTAGGTTAAACTGCTCTGCATTAGTTGGCATCTGCAGCAAATTAAAAACCTTAGACTTTTCAAAGTACTCTTTGTATTTGCATAGGAAATGCCACAGAACAAGCTTTCCATATCAACCGGCAGTGAGCCCAGATTGGACCGTATGTCTCCTCTTTCACTCAAATTTGGCTCCTCTTCTGCGTACATGGATGCTTGCATGCATGTTGGATTCAAACGCCTGGAACCACATTATTCTTATAGCTTCATGCCTGGAGTGGATCCAAAACTGGAAAAGAGCTTACTGTGTCCAGTTTAAAATCATCAAAATAGTGGAGTTTGTACTACCTTAGCCGATTCTATTCAAACAAGTTTCACAGGAAGTGCTGGTAATATTTTTGCCTTCAACTCTAATACTTATTTTCTCATGTATGTTTGTAATGCCCACATATATAAATAAACTAAGTTCTGTTTTCTAGTCATATAGTTATGTATAATTGTTAAATAATTAATGCATCATAAATACTTGTCCTAAGAACAAGCATACTGTTATAATTCCATTTGGTCCTGTATATTGTCTTTCGTAGTGACCAAAAATCAAACACCTAGGGAAGGTATGAGAAGAGGGTGAGTCCATACTAAGACTTCACCTGTAAACTCTCCAGTGATCAGTGGCGTACTTTTGAAGTCATTGGTCATTCAGAGACTTCTTTTATGAATCTGTCTCATTGCTTTCCAAACTTTTATAAATGTTTCACCCACAACAGTGCTCCAGGGCAATGAGTTTTACAGTCCAACTATGCATTATATAAAGAAATATCTCTTTATTTTGGTTTGAACCTGTTACTAGTTTCAATTGATGTACCCGTGTTCCCACACTGTGAAAGACTGAATAACTGTTCTTTATTCATCTTCCCAGTTTCAATCATGATTTTATGCATTTCTATTATATTCCCCTCCCCATCATTTCTTTTCCAGGCTGAAAAGACAGTTTACATAGTAGTTCTCTTAATGGAAGCTGGTCCACATCTTTGTCTAAACAGGAAAATTTGCAGCATATCTAAATAAGCATAACATTGCACACAGGCAATTCTTCTTTTAGTCAAAGAGAATAAACAGGAAAGCATACTGTAGGAAAGTTATTTTGGTATATTCGGAGGCTTAGAAAGTAAACCAGATATAAAATAACAATGTAGAGCTACTTGAAAAGAGGAAAATCCTATTCTGAGAAGTATTACCACAGGTGTTGGTATAAGACACAAGAGGGAAGTATTCGACTCTGTTGCTGGAGCAGCATGCCTGGTTTGGGCCATTATACTTCAACAAAGAGTCTGGGAGAGTCTGACGTAGAAGAATGAGAAAAAAGCAAACTGCATATGCAAAGGCAGAGAGTCTGTAGAGATATGTAATTCTCTACAGAAATTCAGAAAATCTAGATGCAAAAGAAGATTCCAGGATAAAAAGTAGCAGTAAACGACTTATAGATGTTCATCCGTCAAGAGCAAGACTTTCCGGAGAACCTGAAGACACTCACAAGGACTGTGGAATTTGTCACCTGCGTCTCCCCTTCCACTGTACCAAAAGCAAAGCAAATACCAGTAAGGAAAATGGAAGCTGATTTTCAAGACTGATATGTTTAATAGGATTATATAAAAAAGGGATTCTCTCTGAGAAATTCTAGAATGATTAGAAAAAAGTGATAAATTTAGTTCATAAAGTGAAAAAATGTTGAATATGAAAAAAACAATTAGGCTATGCTGACACTAGAAAATATTGGCAACAAAGAAATGAACTGTAAGAAATACAAAGCTGGGCTGACAATCATTCGGTGAAAGTTCACCCCCAATTCTATAAACTGGAGAACATCAAATTAAAGGAAAACAGCTTTGCGGTTTAATAAACTGCTCTATAACCTTGTTGAAATCTGGGCAATATTAAACACAAGGAATAATGGGAATGGCTTGTAGAATACAGAAATAAAAATACACAGAGGAGAAGGCATTGGCTCAACCATTAGCTAAGATATGTTAATGATTAAAAAAAATAAGGGAATCAAAACCTGAACAACCATTCAGCCGGGAAGGAAAAAACAACTGGGGAACATTCTTCCCCAGAGGTATTCGAATTTAAAAATCGATCCTCTAAAATTTGACCAGGAAGCCTAGATGCCCAAAATATGCTAATGAAGAGTTTGGCTCTTATCATAATTAATCACTGTGTAATAAATGGTGTTTTACAAATTTAGAGAGTGGAAGGTTTGTTTGTTTTAAATCATGTGGCCACATGAAACTAAAACTATGTAGCCCGATAGTTCCTAAATGTAATAAGCCATAAGCCACAGTCAATCTGCAATATTTCTCAGGGCTGACTGCTGCAGCCTCATGGACGACCGCTGATCCAAGACAGGGTCAGTGAAGGCAGGAGGCAGCTGTCGCCCGGCCTCCAGAGACTGAGATAGCTCCACACCACCGCACCATCAGAGCAAAGGCGTAGATGCCTCGCAGCACTAACACTGAAAATATGTTTCAATTTTGCCTGCTGAAGTTATTGTGGCTCTGAAACAGAAACTGGCTTCTGTTCATCTGCTGACCATTTCTGGCAAATATCAAGCAGTAAGAAGAACAATTACAACTGCAAAACGTGAGTAAGCAGATCTAACATACTTCAGTGCAAGGGAAAAAAAAAGACTACCTATGAAAGGCAAGGAAGAAAAGGCAAGCTCCCAGAGTTTCTTTTAGGCTTGTTCTGATACACTGCTGTATAGTTAAGTAAGAAAGGGCAGAACAAGGACCAACTCAAGACTGACATTGTGGAATGTCAGTGCGTTGAAACACCACCAGACCCTCCAGACCACTTAAGAAATTACATATTGAAATATTTTAGATTTTAAGCATTCTGGGGGGTCTCACTCACAGTACTGTCTAAAAGGAAAAGCACTAGGTCCTGAGGAGCTAAATGAGTTCAGCATAAAGGGCATCAATGTCGGAGGGAGCATCTCTTTGTGGGAGCAGGCTTGCTATACTGGATCTTTAAAAGTACATAATGATAAATAGTAAGAGATCCAAAGGACATGAAAAAGACTGCTTTTACAACAGCATATGCCTTGAGCCAACACAAAATAACAACTTCAGGACATACAAAGGGTACAGGAGGTTAACACGGAAGTCAGGCTGTTCTCAGTCTGACTTTTGGCACAAATGAAAACCTTTGAACATGACCAAATCCATTTACAGAAAGCCTGATAAGATGAACACTGCCAATCTGAAAAACAATAAAAAGTAATGGGAACTATTCCAGAAAGGGCTAATTTACCTTGAGCACAGAATTAGAAAGAAAGAATTTCTACAATAAGAAACCGAGCCTGCACATACACTGGCCAACTGCCCAGACTCCCACATTCAAACAGAGTTTTGCACCATTACACAGCATTTCACTGTGAGTTTGTCAACACTCCAAAGCTACCAGAAGTGTAAGGTGAGAATGGGAAATAACTTCTGTGGCTCAGAAGAATGAGATCCGGCATTATCGGTATTAAACAGCTTGTGTTTCTATTCTGATTTCAAAACCCTTTCACATTGGACATCAATGTGAGCAGCTGGGCTTGTTAGCATGGTGCCTCTTAGAAAAAAGGTTCAGGTTTTCCAGGAATGCTTTACAAAACCACCCCAAAACAATTCCTGAGAATAGTTAAAAGCTACAGTACTTTTAATCTCCGCTTGGAATAGAGAAAGTTCAGAGTCAGACCAAGGCTTTGAATCCTGGCAACGTTTCTTTACTGAGGAGCATCTTGCCAGGTAAACTGAAACTGCAAGTGCTGTGCATCCAACGTGATGCACAAGTGTGGGCAAAACCACAGTAATGTTGATGGCATGGCCTATGACTTTACTGGGAGCTGACCACAAACATGGTTTTAAGGAATGGAATGCACTTCAGAAGAGGTGACTGTCACCTCTCTTCCCATAATTTGAAGAAGTGCAAATCTTCCCAGTAGGTGTGAGATCGCAGAAAAGGACTTCAAGCAGATACAAATTTCTGATATTGGAAAGTGGATATCAGAATTCTTGTAATTGCAGAACTGTGTAGCAAACACAGTCTGCTTTCAGTATACTACAGTAGAAAAGAATGGGTGTAAAGGGGGAATACTGAAAAGGGATAGGAAACATCACCAACACTGAAAAGGGAGAGCCTAAGATTATGCCATGATTTTGAACACACTGCATTTTCTAAAAGCTCCATGCAAGTCTGGGAAAGTGCAGAGAAAAAAAAAATCAGGAGACATTAAATCCATCTAAGACATGAGAAACCTTCTGCATGGTGTCTCATGAAGATGCAACAGAATGCATTGCTAATGATGGATACTATCCATTCAGAGAGAAAGAACCTGGCAGTCAGTATTTGTTGGTTGCTATGGAATATGGAAAATACCATGAAATTCACCCAAATATTTTAATGGCAGATTCCTAAGTGAGTCACAGACAAACCAAAGGAATAATAATCCTGAGCTCTTAGCACATGCAAAGCCTGCGTGGCCCAATTTCAAATACAAAAAATGGTATGGTAGAGAGAGTCACTTCGATTTGGGAAACTCAGCTAGCCACCTCTGTGGAATAGCTCCAAAGAGACTGAAGCAAGCATTCCCTTTGACAGCATACAGCACAACAGCCAAAGCTTTCCCAGGGTAAAAATAAGGAAACTTATAAGATTCAATGATAAAGGTCATACAGAGAAACCTGCACAAAAGAAAACTTTAAGATGTGGTACTACTATCTTAGAAGGAGAGGAAATAAAAATACAAGTGGTAAAAGTGCATAAAATCTTAGATAGATGTAACAGTCCAGTAACTGGTCACATCTGGGACCCAACTTATATTAAGGTCCACCTAAAAATGTGCAATGAGATTTTGGCATGATGTTGTCCTGAAACTCAGGGTACAGCTGCAGAAATCATGGCTAAGGAAATGGGGACAGTCGTAAGTTCCCTCATGAGAACAGAAAAAGGGCAGAAAGCATCCTGGACGGCAAGTTCTGCAGATGCAAGAGGTGTCCCTCTGGACTCATTTTAAGAAGGGAAAACAGGTCATGTATAACACTTTAACAGCAAATACCCAAACACATTGTTTATGAAGTTATTCATGTATTGTTTACTTCGGAGAGAGAAACATCTGACTTTTATGAGGGCTGTTGGAAGGACAGTGACAGGTCACTGCGGTAGTTTGATTTCTACTGATTTACTCAAATCCTGAAACTGAAGAGAAATTCTGGAAAATATCCAAAGTGTTTGGTATATTTTATGAACAAAAGATAAACTTACAAACCAAATGGAAGCAATTTGCATGAATTAAATGACAAAGGAACAGCAAAAAATCAATAGAGAACTATGGAAAGGCAATGAGAAAAAAAAAGTAATATACAAATAATTAAATCTGCACTGCAGAGAAGTCTCACACTGTATGCCATGCCCCCTCTCCTCTTTTCATTCAGTATCACATCTGCAGTTATAAGGATGGACATGCCAAACCCATGCGTTCAATTCAAATGACCTCCATAAGGCTGCAGACATTTCTAAAGATTTGCGTGCAGGATCACCACCATGTCTCTCAAGACCAAAGCTTAGACCTTCTGCAAATTGTCAGAATTACTTGCATGGCTAAGAAGTTGCCCCAAGGTCACTGAAAAAGAAACCCACCTTTACCCATGCTTAACACACGCCAGAGCTCCAGAGCCCATTTACCACCACATCTTAAATATTCATACTACTTATAATTTCTTACCTGAAGAGTTTTGACCTTTCCTAGAATGTTCTCCTGTGACATTGCTTGGATTGCCTGTTCACTCTCTGTTCTCCCATCAGGTATAAAAATACTGTCATGGGAAAAAGCTCGAGTGCCCATAGAATAATGGGAGGACCTGGAAATGCAGTTAAAAGAATAAATAAATACAACAATGAATTTTTGAGCGTGATCCCTCAAAATTCCTCTTTTGTGCATATCATAGCTGCTCTGCTGTATAGAAGTTTCCCTCCCCCTTGTTTCTACAAAAATAAAACTTGCAACATTCTCAAAAAAGAGGTATCCAAACAACTCGCAGTAGCAAAAGATAAAGAGGTCCACGATTCCTTTGCCCACAGTTTTTGACCTTGGAAGAGCATAGAGTGAGGTGTTTTTTATAGAAATGTTGAGAAGTTCAATCAATTTTTCTTAAAAGTCTGAAATATGAATGCTACTTTTAGGATACACGGTGGATGATGATGATGATTAACATGTTTCCATACTGCTTATTTCAGAACGCCTGCATTCATGCTGTAGCTTGGTAGTCAGAGTACAGCATAAAAGAAAAGCAGCAACCATAACACGAAAAGAAGTAGTAGCAATACATTGTACTAACCTACTTCTAAAGTCCTACCTTGTGTAGCTCATGGCTTAGCTGTTCCATATCACCACACTAGTATGATCACATTTATAATAAAACGTTATCATCAAACACCTATGTATAACACTGATACGAAGCACACTACACCAGCCCATGCGGGTTTGATCAGTAACAAACAATGAAAGATGCCCAGGCGTCGCTGTTAAACTAGACCGAGCCTGCCGAGGAAGGGAGGGCATCGCAAATGACAGAGTTCTACGCCTTCTGCAAAGGCACGCGCAAGGGGATTAAACAAAAAGTGCTTTCATTTACCAGAGGTTTTAAAGGCTCTGTAAAGAAAACAGAGAATTAAAGAAAGTTTGGAGGTTGTTACTCTAGGGCTGTTTTGGGGGTTTGTGGGGGGGCGAGTTTGGAAGTTATTTGTTGTCTAGCCTAGAATACCTTAGGGTGAGTGGAAAGCCAGTAAAACATGAACACAACAAAAGCCACGGTAGAAGAAAACTGAACAACCGAGAGGTCTTAAGTCCCGACATTTAAAAACTTATTGGCAAGTCTATGGAATTCATTTAAAGCCTCAATAACTTACAGTCTGGAGAAAAAATAAACTTTTTATACCAGTCTAACTAGCAATCTGCTATATGTGACATAAAAATCTGATTGTGTTAAATATTTATGATTATAAACACATATTTCAGCAAAATCAAGGAAGAGGGATACTTCTAGAGAAAGGGATAAATAAGTAACAGCACCCCCAAAAAAACCCTCACATATTTAAGAGAATCAGTATCTTCTATTTTTCTCCCTTTAAAAAATGTGTTAATACTTTATTAAGTGTCCAAAATAGTTTTCTTCCTCCTTTGAAAAAAATTGTTTGGAATACATTTAATAAATTTTCATCTCACTGTGTTTTGCTGGGGTATGAACATCATCTTTTAAAATAAAAATTATAATCTTTTCTTATCAAGTAGGAATGTTGTATATATTAATATTAACCTTTTATAACCTATTAAATTATAACCTATTGCTGACTTTCATAGTAAAATATATTAGCGATGACCTGAAATTATTGGAAAAAAGCCCCCCACAACCTCTCCCTCTCTCTAGCTTATTAATAAAATACATTTGCTCTCAAAAACTAAACCACCCAAGCTTTTGGCGAAAACACACACAGCTCCCAATATCGTTTCTTCCTATATGCAAGCACAGAAAACTGAAAAACTAATTTTTATCCAAAATTAATATTTCAACTACACACTTCATTTGAAACAAACCAGCACACAATCAAGTACAGAGCTGTTCAGTATTTCATAGCATTTCTAATCATTAAAGAGTGGGAACATTTAATTGATGCTATACTCTATTCCACACTTTTTTTATGTTAAAAAAAACCCCCCGATTGCTGCTAAAGGCAGTGTACCTTCTTTTAGAAACCTTTTATTAGAGAAACCATAAATGTGTATTTTTAAACTGTTTTCTAAAAGGTTTCTATACTGAATCATCATGACTCAGCCTGAACAGAGACCGTGGTAAAACTGCATTGCCTTGGAGTATGTGCGAGAAAGTTGTGTACTTTCCTTGGCCCAGCAGGAATCAGCCCCTGAACCATAGTTTGAGAAATATCCCTTTAATGGAGAGAAAAACCCAACAGAGCTGGCAAAACAAGCAGTTTGACAGGAAGCTCAGTCAAAGCTGGCTCTTCAATGCAATTATTTAGGTTCGTTCGAACTGAAAGCTCCAGAAGTTCAACAAGGACAAAAAAAGTCTGTGGATTCACAATCAAAATGGAGGTGAAGATGCAAAGTTGGACAACCCAGCCCACCCCAACCCCTCCCATTTTCATGGTTCAAACAAAACATGAAATGGCTGTGGGTGCAGAAGGCAATGTCAGTGGGAATTACAATTTACTATTTACTACTGAGCTGAGAGATCTACTGAAAACACATCATCCAGTTCATCCTGTGCTCTAAAGAGGGTGCACACTTTAAAGCTTTTCTAGCAGTATCATGGCGCAGATATTTACGGCTTTGTTTCTTACCTATTCGCTGAGCTTTCTTCTCCCCTTTTGCTATCCCATGGATTAGCATTCTCACAACAAAGAGAAATTTTGTTGCCACACACTTTTAAAAATTAAACAGCTCATGTTTATCCCCAGCCTCTCCCCTTTGTTTGTCACAACTAATTAGTAGGCCATGGTTGCAATTCAAACACTAAAAAAAGAGCTCAATGACTTGCTTGCAAATGGTTCTTGACCTTACTGGGTCGGTTAATGTCTAAGTCAGGAATAGCCAATTTGCAGCTTTTGAGCTGAATATGGCTCACTAGCAGTTCAAACCAAAATACTTCAGCTGACCAACAGCAAGGATGCTCTGGCAATAGTAACTGCACAATAATCTGAATTCTCAACCTGGAAGACACCCAAGACTGCTGAGGTCAGTGCTACTGGACTGTCTGGGACACAGCCGCAGGGGAAGAGCATTCCTGTTCTGCTTTAGGGATCCTGTCTCATCTCCTGCCTGTGAACTAATCCCATGAATCTCCTGACTGTTTGAGATGCACAGTACAGAGATTCTAGGCTATACACAAATTTGGGGTTATGGCTAATGTGGTCAGACTTGTTAAAATATCATGCAAGGCTTCCTTCGGGACACCAGGCCACATGAAACAGCCTGAAAACTCCATATAACCTGTAATCCTAAGAACATCACCACTGAAAGTCCAACCAGCTCAGTATCTTATCTCTGACAAGTGCCCATAGCACTACCTAGGGAAGATTAAGACCATGCCAAGCACGTATAATACACCCCTCTGATACTCTCCCATACTCCAACTGCCTTCAGCTTACATGCTTCCTCATTACAAGATGTAGATGAAGGAAAACACCATCTTTTCATTTTTCTGCTTCATAGAGCTGAGGTCAAACTTATATTTTGAAACCTTTTGTCCATTTTTGTTTCCTTTTTAAACTTACTACCAAAACACACTCCAAATTGTTGGAACACATGAAACTTTTACATGATATTCCACAATGAATTATCCCTAGCCTATCTCCACTGTAGCCCCTCAAACTGTGTTACAGACATATTGGATATTTCAGAACTGTGTGACTGAGCAATTTTGCTAGCCCTCACGTACACTACTTGGTAAAAATGGTTTAAAAATTTTGCTTTAAAGTCTATCTAAACTAAAATACATTAAAAAAATGTATACATCGTAGTAACCTAGTTTCTTTTACAGGTGAGTTTAAGTAGCATTTAAGGTTATTTCCAGGATACTTGAACTTCATGAAAGGTCTCTTATTTTACTCCCTTTGAAACTACATCCTTTCAAATCCTCCCAGATGCAAGTTTGACAGATTATATGACAAAAGTCCTTTTTTCCATCTCTTTTTTCATTCTCATGTTCTAGCTTTAGAAATATTAAATTCCTTTTATGTCATAATACAGTAGGAATAATTGAGTCTCCTCCACTGCTACTACCATTCTTCTCATCTCTGAAGGCTTTCTCAGAAGCCTTTATACAAAAATATCCTCACAAAACATATCTGCAGACTATGTTTAAGAAAGCCATTCCCTCAATTAAAAGGCATGTCAGCACCAGGAATGTCTTTCCATAGACTTACGGTGTGTCAGAGACATGAGCTAAAGTCTTAGCCACAGCTAAAGGTATTACTCAGTTTCAAACTGCATATCAACTTCCAAAAGATCTGGGACTACAGTGGCATCAGTTTATGAGCACTTCTGTTGATCATACTGATGATGGCACTTTGGAGGCTGCATGTGCTGAAAATAATTGAATCATCATCTGACTCACTTCTAGGAACCTGACTGAATTAAATGAATTATGGATGTGCTACAGCAAAATACAAAGCACTTTCAGCAAATCCTTAAACGAGTTATCTCTAGAGATCAGTTGCGACACTGAGTATGGTGTTCTAGTTTCACATCCAATACACAGCTTTTCAAAAGCAATTTTCTCATAGTCAAAGTGAAGTTAATTTTCATTCCTTCTCAGTTTTCTTTACCACACCTTTGTCTCTATTCGTATTCCTGAAGAGAGGTAGGAATACTCAGTTTCCCAGCAATACTAAGAGCATACTTTTCACCTTTTGATTATTAGGATGAAATTCTTCGGAATTACTACTGTTTTTAAGAACAAATGAGAGGTTCTTTGATACATACAGGCTTTGACACAAAAAGACTCCATTGGGACATTTCTTTATTTTGAGGGTACACCAAGGGCACAAAAAAGGACAGCAGAGCCAACCACCCCACAGGATTTTTACAAGTAAAGAAGCCAGTACTGTCAAACAGGGAGCAAGATACGGAGTACAGCTACCACATCACATCTTGACTATGGACATGACATGGACTCCAAATCGTGGTCTAGCTGTAGCTGTAAGAAGAGTTGCCTCAATTACAGCAAGTCCCTAACTTGCTTTCTTCTGCATCAAAATGAATAACTAGCCCAGATTTTTTTTAATTCAGTGCTGGTAAATTCATTCCCCTGGAAAGGGAGAACATCATCTGCTGTATTCCAGATTTCTGGAAGAATCCCAGAAAACCACAGGTAAAACATTACATAGATGCATTTGGTCTATGGAACTAACAACAGCTATATCTTTCATTCTGGCTTGCAAAAACGTCTGTGCAATAAACTCTCTTTCCATTACTCAGTCTTGCTGAGGTGTCCATGTAGGAAATATGAAACAAGTTCCTTACTACAGAAGGAGACCACCCTAAGTCTCACTTCTCTCCCATGACGATCAGCAAGCTAAGAGAGATTTCTTTTTGGATCCCCATCAGTCATCCAGTGCTACGCATCTGTGCCTGTTTAGGATGCTGTCTTATGACAGCTCTAGCTACTCCAAGCCAGGGTGGGGTGAGGTATCACCCTTCATTTCTTTATCCTCCTTCTGCTGCATTCCTGTTACCTCTTCTGTGCCTGCATAGTGCTCACAGTTCACGTCAGTCAATTGAGGGAGCTGACCTGGCTGAACACTAACCAGGAAAAATATAAAACACACAACTTCCTGGTTTGGCTGAGTAAACAGCAGCACAAGCACCACGCCAGCCAAAGGAGGGGGCTGGAACTCACGGCTGGAAAGCTGCTGGAGAGAGCTGGACAACTGCAGTCTGGACTTTGATCAGCTTTTACTGCTGTGGAATTGTACCCTTAAGTGCATGAGAGTATGTGTAGGGGCAATATTGCACTCAGTAAGTTTACCTTGTATTGGTTGCTATTACGTTTTAGACCTCATTTACCACCACATCTACTTGTCCTCTCAAAGAACAAGGAGAGTCCTTCAAAAGAGAAAGTTTTGTCAGCGGGAAACACTGAGCTCTCAGGTCTTGAATAATTCCATGTTAGTGCATTACTGTGGTACAGAAAGCTCACACCACCAATTGCCTCTGCAGTATTTCATAACTGTTCCTCCCACTCCTATACTAAAGAGTTCAAAAATAGGAACAGAAAAATAAAAGAAAAGAAGGAGTTGTTCTATTATTTTATGTCTGTAGAGACTGACTCCAAAAAACCCCCAGTCTCATGATTTTAATTCTTTTAGAATCCCCATAGAAACCAATTCTGTAATTAGAATAGAACAAAACCAACTTTTAATATATGGCCACTTTAATACTGAAAATTTACAAAGCCTGCAAAGCAAAGATGAATGGGTTTTACCTAGGTATCTTTCCTTAGTATAATCCCTTCAAAGGGATCTGAAAGTCACCTACCAGAATAGTGCCTCAGGGAAATGACACATGCAGTGATAGTTTCCCTTTACTTAATGTTTTGTTTTAAAAAAGAAATCCGATTCCAACTATTTTCCACTCCCATGAATGTCCCCAGGGTAGCTAGAGATGAAAAACACACAAAATGCATTTTCTGGTCATTCCAGAGATGTATTAATACTGCAAGAAATGGAAATGGATTCTAGGTCTGAGCTGTATTTTTAGTGTCCTCTCTTTCACCTGTGTTTGTTGTGCTAGAATGTGAGTCTTAGTTCTAAACTATGCCCAGATGGGGAACATTGCCCATGCTGCCACAGCTGTGAGTTAGAACTGTGCTTAGACAGCATGTTATTAATGTTACTGCATTAACAAACTCAAATATGGTCCTTACAAGCTGAACAGACAAAGGAAGATGTTTTAGCAGGGTATTTGAAGGATTCTTTTTCATGAACTTCGGGGTCATTTCTGTGCTCAGTCTAAAGATGTAACTGTATTGCCTTCAAAAGCTGCTGAACGTCAAGACATTAACTCTGGGAAAACTGTGCCATCCCATCATTATACCCAGCAAGGGTCCTACCAATGACTTGTTCTGCAGTCTCTGTATTGTATCTCCACTCATTTTGCAAGGCATCATGCAGCTTTATCTTACACAAAGCTCCAGTTCGGTGTTATCAGGAGACCTGTGCCCTATAAGGTAGATTTACCCTCTTAAAAGTAGAAATCGAGCCTGGTTTTGAGTGGTTGATGCTCTGTAATACATGCTAATAACCTAAATGAAAATCATGATCATTAAGTGCATAGAAATTAATCATGAGAAGGCACTGACATATGGCCAGACAGTATCAATAGTTGTATTTTATATTCTTGACATTTGAGTTTTATGTAGTTTTTCACCAAATCCTCCAAGCTCAGAAAGTCTCAGCAAAGCAAAGAAAGGTATCACTCTAGTTTCCAGTAATTCTGTGAGTGAATCCCTAACATTGAACTCCACAAGCTTGAGGAATGTGGACAGTTCATCACTTCTCACAGAAACATGCACACTGATAGAAGGAACAAGTCTCTAAATGGTCCAAATTTCAAACTGATCTGGCAATTGACTGAATGTGATGATACTATTATATAAAACAGTAGCATACATTTACACAAGATTTGCTCTAAAATGTGGCCAAACGTACAGAAAAGGAAGAGAAAAGTCTCTAAGCCAGTCTTGGCAGGAATAAATGCTCTACAGTGATTGCATTTAGGTTATATAAGAACGAAAGAAAGAGGAAAAGAGAAGCACATTACGCTACAGATGACAACTCTGCTTGGTTCAGGATCCCATCTCTAGCCCTTACCAGTTGCTGAAAAGGTGGTTGCCATGCAGAATCAGCAAGGAAGGAAAGAACATGCTGATTAGCAGGGGGAAATGCAATGGAAACACCTAAAAGGGAGGCAAAGGAGGAACCAAGTGGACAGTAGGGCAGCCTAACCTTCCAGGGAGACTAAAGCAAGACAGCACATGTGATGGAAGAAGTGGAGAACATAATAAAACAAGTTCTGGAATTACTGAGGTGAAAGTGAAGTTAGTCATGGTTAGGGTTGAGGAACAAAGACAAGTAAAAAGGAGACAGACAAAGACTGGGATGGGCTATAAAATGTAGAGGATAACTGCAAAGAAAAAGCTTACTGAAAGAGGCATCAGAATCGGACACAAACTATAGTGTACCTAACGAGGTACCTTCACGCTCAAGTGTTGGCTGTAAAAATTAGCAGGTTGATGGTATTTAGTGTAAATTACTAGTAAGTGGTAAAATTACAAGTGGTGAAAAGTCCTAGTTCACATACCAGAGAGCAAAGGTTCTAGACCACAAAGGCTTAGTCAAGTTGGTTATATAAGGCAGGAAAGCAAAAGCTGAGGTGGCAGGTATGGATAAGATCAAAAAAAATGCTGACCATGATGTTAGAAGCGTGTATTATGTTCTGTCAAGTCACCTGGGGCCATTTCAGGTAGGCTTTGCCTACTCCTTCCCCATGGCCACATGCCACTTGGCACCTGTCAGAAATAAGCCACCTACAAAGTGGTTGTAGCTCTTATTCCTGTGCTGCCCAGCTGCAGTATAAATTAGAAAAAAAGAGAATTCTAATTTCACTACTGCCTGTATCGAATCCTCTAAAAGGATCCATGCAAGTGAAGAACTGGACAGAGCAAAGCTCTTCTTTGCAACTTCCTTTTCTGTCTTGGAACATCCCTTCACTCCCACAATACACCTCATTACCCAGCTGATGTCAGGAACAATTGAGGAAAATCCAAGTGTGCTTTGTTTCTAAAAGTCTTGCAATATCAGTGTGTCACTTTGCTTTGCTTGAGCTTGAAGAAATACTGAGATCAGAGCACTGCTAAGACGAAGACTCCAGAAGCTGCACACCAAGCACCACTGCGCCAAGGCTCTTCCACCGGAGTCAGGAAGGCACTCACAGTGAAGCACTCACAAGGAAAATTAGAAGACTGACAAAATTCAGAAAACAAGCTAACCCAGAAAAAAAGAAAAGCCCAGTGGACAAAAATTGGATATCACTGAGAAAGGGTATTTTGGGAGCTCTTAAAGCTTCAAGCAGGTAGAGAGATCATTTACTGTTGCTATAGACTGATTCATACGGAAGTGCCCATTGCTACATCCCCATAGAAAGGTGTCAAAATAATGGCTCAAATTGTCCAAGGAGGAACTAGAACAGCTCTGCTGGAGCCAAAACACAAAAACCTGGTGACTCCATAGGTCTGGTTATTTTCATGTTTAGCCAGCAACTTTAGTTCACAGGGATTTATGCATGTATAAGTATACTACCAGCTAAACAACCAATAAATCAAATAAAGTTTCTTTATTCTTCCTGTTTTAACAAGGCAGATTCTACAAGCTATCATTTATAGGTTGCTGGGTTTCCCTCCTCCCAACCTCCGTATTTAGAAACTAAACAGCTGAACTGTTGGTGAGTCATTCTCATAAGATCAAATGCTCTAGTAGTCATGCACCTGTAGAGGAAACAATACACATATATCCCAAGCTTATATACTAGGCTTAGAGTTTGAGCTGGAGGTAGAAGCAAGACTTCACCTTATGAAGCTTTGAAAATACCATGAGCTGTTCTTGGAAATTTTGGCACAGATTGTATGCCATTAGCTACTATGATATATCTGCTTTATAAGATTCCATCTAAATGACATCCAGAAAACAGACTGCCTGTACCTTGAGTTCAGACCTCGAATAAAGTCCTCTGCATGGCTTGGATCAGGAATTTGAAATTTCATGTCCTGCTATTGATTCTGCCATCTGCACCAAATTTAATGTTTACAGGTAATGCAGGACAACGGCAAGAAAAAAAGACCATGTCTATCCTACTGTCTTCACTACTACCCCTGCTCCATCACCCCCACCCCAAAGTAACATGGGAGACATTCTGCAAGTGAACTACAATACATATTGAAACGACATGGAAATCCGAGCTACCAGGTGGACATGTCATCAGAGCAGGGGCTAGAATGGCTCAAGAGGCAATGTTAAGTCCAGAAAGAAAAAGGCAAAAGTATTTTCTTCTGATCATTATTTTTTGCCTTACTTAATCAATCACCGCATATTCTTTCAAGGTACATATCAGGTAATTACTTGAGTAATAATAAAAGAGTCACTGCAGAGATAAGGAATACATAGTCATATTCATTTTTCAGGCCAGTCTCTATGACAACAAAAGTGAATGCCATTGATCAGCAGCTAGTAAGGAAGGCCATGTTTGCCGCAGATGAGTTGTTCTCATTCACATGGAATGCAAAATGAAAATTAAACATTCAAAAACTGAAATGGAGATACAGGAGATAAGGATTATTTCATAGTGAATAAACTATCGTCTCCTAGCTGGCTTATATAATATTCTGTCGCTGGAGGAGAAGTCCACAAATGTCTGCAAAAATCCCCAAGTTGAACACACTGTTTACAAAGTCAGATTAATAATTTTATTTTCCAATGTAAATGCTCAGTGCAGAACAATCACAAAAAGGACAGTTGATGTTCTAGAGTCTGGAGCACTGAACAAGCCTCTCTTATCTCTAACTTCTAAGACAACAAGTATAGGAACACAGGTTCCATTCTGCAGCGTCCCGACATAACCTGCATTTTATTTGGCTTACATATTCTCCCAAAGGTGTGATATTCTTACTGTCCAAACAAGTTCACGCAAGTAACAAAGTTCACACAGGCTAAAAACAGACAAGATGTTGAAAGTAACCCCTAGTGCTGGATTTTTTTTTCTTTTTTTTTTTTTCTTCAGTGATGATGAAAAATAAAAAAGGGCTGGAACACTGTGGCTTCCTTGGCATCACTTGTTGCCAACATCCCCTCTTTGCTTAGAGCGGACCTACTCTTTGCTTGGTCCTCCTCCTATCAGTAAAGGATTCATAGAATGACTCCTTGTTATCCTTTACATCCCTCTTTTATTTATCATTAGTTTTCACTTTCTGTATGTCTATTTATGAAATTTGAAGTCATTAAAGAGATCATGATTTCGCTTCCTATCCTTTCCCTGCCTGACAATTTGTGTTTGTGCCCTTTGGGCCCATTTGGGCACAAAAATCAAAACTAACTCAAAATTAAATCTATACTTTACAGGTAAAATAACTCTGAAGTAAACAATAATGGCTATCCAGAACTTATTGCAGGTACCACAATACAATCGACTGATGAAGCCTTGAGTGTGTTTTTTTCCCTTCTAAAAATATTTTGAAAGAGGCCAGTGGTGGCCAAGCATCTACCAACAAATTTGGTGGTACCTAGGCACCCCATCCCATGGAAGCCCTATTCATGTATCACTAACATTCTTTCTGCCACTGCCCTTAACATCTCTTAAGCAGAGAGAAGACAAATTTGATGAGTAGTATGAAAAAAAACCTGATGACTAGGATGAAACCACAAGCTTCTTTTCACCCTGAGACTGTCTGTGGTGTTTGGACTCAGGTGTAGAAGATCAGTGAAATGACCCATGAAACCTCTTACAAAAACTACCTTTAGCAAATTACTAGATAAAGGCCTTTCAAAATGGCAATAAAACACTTCCTCCCCCCCCCCCCCCAATCCTTCTGCTCTTCTCAAACTGAAAGATTCACTTCTAACACTGGCAGGCTGGACATTCAGGAGAAATTCAGGAAACTTCTCTTCATCAGGAGACTGCCACTCATACAACTTGCAACTCTCTAAAAGCTGTGTGGTCTAACTTGCACTGCATCTTTGGCACTGTGTCTCAGTTCACCAGCCCAAGGTCTCCATCCTGCAAGCTTCCAGTCATAGGCAACAAAAGTCCTGATGCAGCTTGGGAACACAGCATGTTCTCTGAGCCAGCTTTAGTCTATAAACTGTTTACTGCTTACTTTGCTTATCTATATAGTCCAATGATGAGAACTGTGCAAAATATTTGCCTTAAACCTTGAAACCACATGAAGCATATCTTCAAGTGTAGACACTGGTACACAAAGTAGTAAAAGATTTTCCTTCAACTCTGCATATGTCCAGTTTACATTTCTACAATTGAAATTTCCTGGCAAGATGTCAGGACAATTGTCAAGGAAATTTTGAAGTTCTATTTGTAAAATTGTCAGAAACCACACTTTATATTTGCATGGCAATGTTTTTGGCTTTCACAATCAGGGAAGTAAAACAATACAATTATATAATCTCTCTGAATTACCTGATCAAGTGCAAGAAGGATTCACAGCTTGAAGAGCAAATACCAAGTTTGCTTGCCAAAATGAGACATTTTCAAAGAATTAATACATTCAGTGAAATCAGTCTGCCTATGCATGCAATCCCCACAAGAAGAAAAGCAGCTGAATTCATTAGATGAGTTACCTGCTGCACAGTTTTGCATCGTTCTATTAGGGCAAGAGCTGGGTGACTTGCAATCCAATCCCAGTATCACTTCATGCTTACAAAGGTTCAGCAAACACTAGGCAAAGCTGTTTACGAGAATGGAAATCTCGCACACCTTCTTCTTCACAGGCAGTCTTCCTCAGCACATATAGAGAAATAAGATCTTTAGGTGACCTCTCCCTAATGAAGAGGACTTTAGGAAGGACACCTGAGAACAGTTCTATGTGGATTAGTCAGAACTTCTTGTGGGCTTACAAATAAAGTGGTCCCATTTCATGGACACACACGTTTGAGAGACTCAAGTTTGCTAAGAGACTTTTCCTTGGGGGGGGGGGGGGGGGGAATCAATGTTGTCACACTTGAGCCTTAAAGACCTGACAGGCACAGGTCTGGTTCCGGTTCCAGGTCCTTTGAAAGCAGCTGCAGGGTCTGCATATTGCACTCAGAGTCGAAGTAAGGGTTCTCTGCCTTACCCTCTGGAAGCAAAACGCATTTCCCTGGCTGCCTCTGCACGCCAACTGAGAAAGACAAATTTTTTGCAGGGCACCTACAGGGGCCCTTTCAGGTACTGCCTTACAATGCTTGCTTAGTGTCAGCTGTGACAAATAACAAAACAAACATAAAACACTATGAAGTGCCAAATCGTAGTCTCAGAACAGAAGCTTCTAGAGACTCTGCCAAGCTTCACAAATGCAATTTAACTTGTTCTGCAATAACCACTTCTACCTTCCCACTCTTATGGTTAGGACAGAAAGTTAATTAATACAGTTTTAACTTTGTAAACTTGAGAAAGGCAATATAAAAGCAGGAAAAAGAATTCCAGTCTTTCACAAGGAAGGGCAGGACAAGCTGCAGTAGCAAACCTCCCGCTTGGGAATGGCAAAATGAGATGGATGAACATGTAGGTTGAAGTGTGCATACATCAGGATACCAAGCAAGTTAATTGTATCTGGAAGGATAGGAAAAGCTATAAGAAAGAATGGGCAGGCAGGTCTCAGAGCTGACTCGGCTATTGAAGCTGACAGTGTACATGAATTATCGAAACTGCTCTCGGGATGTCTGCATCACCCAGCGCAGTCCGCATTAGAGATTCCCGGGTTAGCCCTGAGCAGGCTCGTAAGCCAACATAGTACACAGGGAAATTCTAGCTTAGTTCTTGGAAGCAGTACAAGCGCTATTTAGCCTATATTTATTTCTTTCCTTGTCTCTACTTTCCTGAAGCAGTTTCTGTCCTTAATTTCTTTATAAAATAACAACTGCCCCCCCGAATAAAACAAAAAGCCCATATGAAACATCTGAAAACAAAAAATTGATGTATTTTACACTTAATGAAGAAACATGGCTTCACTAAGCTAGTGAGACCATTCCCAAACCCTTTTGCTGTAAAACTAGAACTTTGAGTAAACTTTTCAAAACATATGATCTTTGCACATTCTTAAGTGTTTGATGCAGAGGATTTTATAAAACAAGGTAGGATTTTAGTTATATGAATATACTACTAGTTATTTATATTTGTTCTGCTCCATTTCTATATGAATAACAGAAGGTATGCTAATTTATTTACTGGTAGACAGCTTGCACAGAACTTTGTAACTTAGATAGGTAACCTCTGCAGGTAAGATACTAAAATTTGAAATGATATTAAGAGCAAAAAAACATAATGGAATGAAAGCTGCTCTGTTGAAAACAGCAAAGAAAAGAACAGCAATGCTAAGATCCGCAAAGCCATCTAATACGCTGCACTGAACATCATCTATGTTCTAGGCATGTTATAAAACGGATAACATGGCAAATACTACCCACAAGCCCATTATTGTCAAATCCCATGCACATTTGCACCATGAAGCCTGACAGGGAAAACAGAGTTTTGCCTGAGAGAATATTTCTAGCAGGCTAAATCAGAAGCACCTCTCATGAATCCCACAGGCAGAAAGAAATGTTCCACTTCGAATGCGACTTGGGACCTTTCTCGTTTGGCAATCCTCTGTGATTTAAATTGTGCAATCTGATTTATTCCACTAGAGACTTACATTTAATGCCTTTATTTATTAGAAAAAGAACTTTCTTATGTTTAAAAATACAAGCATTTAACAGTCTTACAGTGGTCTGACACCTGTAACTTCATTACACTGTTGTGGAATAAGGTAAGTTCCCACACTGCTGTGTGTTTCTCGGCCTAGCGCTGAATTTTCAGTGACCCTGAATGGGAGATTCCAGATAGTGAGGTGATGCTCTTTGTTTTGCTACTGTCCTCCAATTTGCTGTGGGGACGAAGGGTACTTGTGTAATTTCCTACAATCACTGGATGCCATGCGTACAGGTAATGCAACACATAAGCAGTCAGTCATGTCTCTGCCTACAATGTGGCTATACCTAGTCCTGATTTTCTAAAAAGTTGGAATATGCAAAAAAGGCATACAAGTTTGCACTGCAGAAACCAAAGGGGAAACCAAGAACTCACAGAATATTACAGAATGCAACAAAATATCAAAAAGTATAAAAAAAGATCACAGAATCACAGAATGGTTGAGGTTGGAAGGGACCTCTGGAGATCTAGTCCAACTCCGCTGCTCAGGCAGGGTCACCTAGAACATGTTGCCCAGGATCATGTCCAGACAGCTTTTGAATATCTGCAAGGAAGGAGACTCCACAGCCTCTCCGGGCAACCTGTTCCAGTGCTCTGTCACCCTCACAGTAAAGAACTTTCTCCTCATGTTCAGACAGAGCTGCCTCTGTTTCAGTTTGTGCCTGTTGCCTCTCGTCCCATTGCTGAGCACCACTGAAAAGAGTCTGGTCCGATCCTCTTTACACCCTCCCTTCAGATACTTATACACATTGATAAGATCCCCCCAAAGTCTTCTCTCCTGCAAGCTGAACAGTCCCAGCTCCCTCAGCCTTTCCTCGTAGCAGAGATGCTCCAGTCCCTTAATCACCTTAGCAGCCCTCTGCTGGACGCACTCCAGTAGTCCCATGTCTCTCTTATATTGAGGAACCCGGAACTGCACACAGTACTCCAGATGCGGCCTCACCAGGGCTGAGTAGAGGAGGAGAAGTACCTCCCTTGACCTGCTGGCATTGCTCACATATGCGCAGCTGTGATTTTATACCATTGAAGATACTAATGAAGGCTCATGTTTCTTATGCACATTTCTTGAACAGAGGTTGCTCTGTGTTCTTCCGATTAGATATTTGCACTGCCTAGTGTGCAAACAGAAAGGATAAGGGGACAGCTCTCCAAAGAAATAGGCTTTGACCAGGAGTGAGCTAACCTCTCTAAGACTTTTGGTTAGCAAGCTAAATAAGTATTACTGACCCACTTAGTTTGCACTTTTTTTTCCCTATTTCTGTCCCTCGTTAGTCCTTTCTGTCTAGTTAACTCTGTGCCATTTATTTGGTGAGTTTTATTAATGCCTTTTCTCCCACCATTTCTGCAGCAAATTCTCCTGCTCCCCTTCTATCTTCTCCTTGCAATTTTAATGTTGAAGACACTGCTCTACCTCACTGTCTGTAGTACTTTGTAAGGATGAGTGTATATAAGTTTATTCAGTTACCTTCTCTGCTGCCACTAGCACAGAAGCACCCTTGTCACTGGAAAATGATCTGATAACCAGTGGCCCTTCTCCCTTCTCTTCCTTCTTCTACTCTACATTCAAATAGAATCACAGTAAAACCTTTCTGTTTATTGACCCTAATTGCAATGCAAAAACTGTACAGGATAGACTGAAACAGAATGTTTCAGTCCTGAACAAGAGATACCACCAAGCAGGGAAAGGTATCTAACAGAGCATCTGCAGCAGTCAGTCAGTTCAAGTTTCCTTTTCCCAATTTTAAAACCAAGGTTGCCAGTTATACTGCTACTCAGATGTACATTGTGGAGTTAAATCAGAAAACTGGATTCAAATTCATTTCTGCTCAGCCCCAGGATTTCTTTTTTATACACAGGCTGAACTGATAAACAACGCATGCGAGAGGCTAGACCTCGGGTTGTACAGCAGCAGGTGTCACATCCAGAAAGCCACAGAGGTGCACCCCGACTTTCTAGTAACAGTGCACAACTTGCTGCTACTTAGTGCAGCGCAAGTGTCCTGTTCCATTAAAAACAGGACCAACACCAGTGGCAGCTGCCAGGGTTTTCCAGTGCCCAGGTCTGAGGTGAGCGGGCCGAGGGCAGACACGCGCACCCTTACCTCACACCACTGCTTGCTTCTTCATCTGACGAGAAGGTGCCGTTGCAGACATTCCCAAAGGAGTGGCTTGGCTTCAGTTTGGCTTCATCGCAGTCCGACGCTGGCTCTCTTTTCTTCCTTTTTCCAAAAAGCTTCTTGAAAGGCTGGAATTTGCCTGCTTTTTTCTTGTCTGCAGAATACAAGACAAACACAGGCAGGGCTGAGGGACGTGTGCCTCGGCGTGACTTGTGAGCACACACCAGGTTCGCACGTTCAAAGGAAGAAAGAGGTCAAAGAGCAAACCACCAGCCCGAAGCCGCCTGGCGCTTGCAATGGAAATGCAGGGCTGCAGCTCACTGTCAGCGTACAATATTGACAGAGCAAAAATAAGAGCATTAAAACATCTGCTCTCAGTTTTAACAATTCATGTGGATGTGTCACTGCAGCTGAACATTTGGATAAGGAAAAAGGATAATTTTCCAGAGCCACAATGTGACACTGAGACAAGAAGGTCCATGTTCAGGCTTTATGCCGTGCTTTTGTTTTGTCCTTTTCACTCAAAGACAAGCATTGCTTTGATTACCCCACAGCAGCAGGTGCTGCATCCTCTGCCCTGAATCAAAGAAATTGAAAATAACTTGCTATATTTTACTTATGTAGCCTCATAAGTCGACAAGTCAATTTGCAAATGAGAGAGAAAATAGGATAAAGTTCTGTTTGTTTGCTGGTGTATTACTTCAATAAATATCCAGGTTTATATCAGCAAATCAATAAAATTACTCTTTTTTTCCCCTCTAGTAACTGAGGGCAAAATTTGACCCAGCATTTCTTCCTTGAGGTATTTAAGTTTTAAAAGCATGACCAAAAAACACAGCGAAAAGACAAAACTGACAGAGACAGGAACAAGGAATAAAAAAGTTAAGCAGAAAAAAAAAGCAACTTTTCTCACCAAAGACTGAAGAAAGGAAACGCAGCTTCAAATTATTTTTCCCCACAGCATGTATTCGAAAGAAGCACCAATAGTTTATTGCTAAACACAGCCAGGGAGAGATTAATTTCTCTGGGCTGGAATGCACCAAAGAATTTCTAAGTCATCCTAACTGTCAAAGAGCTTGATTTCTTTTCTGTCTCGAATTAATTTTGCATTGGATTTACTTCAAACAGGCTAGTTTTTTAAACTTGTAGCCTCCTATCTTAATCCAGTTTGAGAAGCACCATACTGTATTGGTGACAACTATTTTCATAAGCTAATTAAATCCCTGTATGTGCTTTTCTCCCTGGCTGTGTGCATACACCTGCCCTTAGCACACGATACTCTTCTCTATGAGCTGTTGCAGAGCAAAAAGCAGCAATTTGGTTGCAAAGTACACATAAGACCCATGCAGAAACACTTGACACAACAAGAGTTGTGTACAATAGTACTCTACAATACCACATCACGTTTGACACTCCACTCTGCTACTTGTGCATCTGGCAAAGCCACATCCAGCTGACACCCTTTTATAGCTGCTGCAGGCATAACTAAGGGGTATGAGAGAGAGAGACAGAGACAGAGAAAGAATGCGCTCAAGCACATTGCAAGCTGGCTATTCCCAAGGACAAGTGGTTTCCAAACTAGCAGGGTGCCAGCTAGCCCGAGCTGAGCCCAGGAGTGGCTTCTCAAAGCCAAAACTGCTACAAAGAATAAGAAAGATGTAACAGACCGCTTGTGAATGTGATTATATCCGTCCCAGGCTGTGGATGAAGTGGAAAACCTAGACTAAAATAATGAAGTCAAAGATACAATAGATACTAACACTGCCTTTCCTCTACAGATCTCAAAGAAATTTGCACAGGTATGTTTCTTCCCACTGGGCAGTCAAGACGCATGGGATTTGTGCGACTTCATTAAGACTGCAACGCATCCCAGTGGTGGCATAAAAGCAAAAAGTGGAATTGCTGAATTATGAACCCCAAATTCAATCCCTGGCATTAGAATTTTCTGATCCAGAATCCTTGACCCACAATGAACATGTTAGGGAAAAAAACCACCACTGAAGCAGCACAGTCATACCTGTGCGACCACACCACAGAAGAAAAGGGGAGCAAGAAGTTTACTTCCCCCTGTCCCCTAGCTCCACTTTCCAAATTGCTGACGTACTTGCAACATCTCCAGCCACATCAATTACTTGCTGCTCAATTCATAGTTTGAGAAATATATCTTGATATGAAACCACTGATAGACAGGCAGATAGACATGCAGAAAGAGAGATTATTGCTCTAGCCCACAGCTGCTCCAACTTTTCAAGCATTTGAGAGACCATCTAGAAAAACTAATAAATCAACTGGCAGAGCATACAGGAGAGAAACCCTGAGTACCAGAGACAAGACTGGGTGAAAGAGCTCCTTTTCCAGGGTTTTGACATTGCCTGCTTCCTCAGCCTGTTTTGAAAGGAAAGATTGTGTGCCATATTATTTCTCCTGGGTAATATAATTTATGGCATAAATCAATTAAACTGCAGCATTTATTAAAAAAAGGTTCTGTCGTCATGCATCCATCTTGCCCTTGCTTCCTCCTCTCTTAGACGTCTATGGATACATGTGGGCATTACCTCAGGATGACTTGTCTTATCAACTCCAAATGTACTATATTGATTCACCAAATGTGAAACCAGGTTGTGAACAAATAAAAACAGAGATCAACACAGCTTTCAGGTTGAAATGGGTAAAAGTCAGCATGGTTATCTTCAGCCGAGATCTTGTTTACTCCATGTGATTTAACATGTCCCATAGCTGTTCCCCACTCCATAGCCTGTCATCACACTTGTCACATTTCTAAGTATGAACTCTTTAAATCAGGCTTAACGATTCATTTCAAAACTGATTGGCATCCCTCCCTGCACCAACTGTGCATGCTGTTCCTGATCCTGCTGGTACAAACATAAGGAGCAATCAAACCCTGGTTTTCAATGAGGGAATGTCCAGCCACTAAGGTAAGGTCTATTTATGTAAATTTTTCTTGAGATATTGCAGAGGAAGATATGGGATAACATAACCTATAGGGCAAAATGCTTTCTATAACAGTAAATGGCTACAATAAGGAATCAAAACATTGGCAATGCAACAGGCAACACCCCTTTCAAAAGCCTTTCAAGTCTCTGATGCTAGAGTTCAAACGTGACCCATCCCTCTTGCCTATCTATATTGCACAAAGTATACAAAATAGAATAGGGAAGGCTGAAGGTGGGGGGACCCAATGCTACTAGCTTCTGTCAAAGACAATTGCTAAACTAGTCAGGAAACAAGTCCACTTATGTGAGCCATTTCTTTCTCTCCTCAGTCACTTGAGTTGGAATCCTACAAACACAGCCCCAGGAGAACATGGAAAATTAGCAATTAAACCTTTTTCTCTGGTTTACAAGCCTCTCTTGTTCAAACCACTGTAAACAGTTAACAGTAAAACAATAAATCAGCTTTGAAACACAGAAAACCATGAGGTGTGAAGGCAACAGATAAACAAAGCTGGATATAATAGCTAGAATAACACAGCACATATGGTAAATGCTCCCTTCTCATCTTATGCCAGAAGAGTAGCAGAGCAGACCAGAATAATCTTTAACCTGTCATATAATTTGTCAGCTGTCTAAAGATGTGAAAAGCCTAACGCAGAGCTATCTGGAGTGCACGGGCATCACGAAGGCAGCACGTGGTCACTCCACTCTTAACGATAGAGGGGATGCGAACAGGAACAACAGTTCCTCTTGCACTACTTCCTTCAGTCTGTCTCTCTCCAATAAAGATGAGGGCAGGTGCCTGTAAATCAGACACAGCCTTTGGACTTCAGCTGGCAAAGCCTTAGCAACCGCACCAGCCGACAAATCCCTGTAAGATAGCTTGTAGTTAAACCACTCAAATGTCACCCAAATCCATTGCGATTCCTATTCTATGATGGCTTCCAAAAACTGCAGAGAGCCCTCAATAAAAGCACAGGCTACATAAATAAAGATTTAACTGCAGTTCTTATAGATGGGTAGGGATTTAAACAATTGAAAGAAAAATGAGAAATGGATCCCAAGCAACAGACACATTGCAGGGGTAAGGTTACACTACTGGAATTTAGATGGGACAGAAGAGATGCCAACACCACTGGAAACATCTAAAAAATACTTTTCAGGTAAAACAAGCCTCACATGACAAATAGATAGCCTCATACAATCATAGAAAAGAGACCTAAAGAAGCAACAAGGAGTCAGTCCCTTGCAGCTTTTCCTCCCATTGGCAGTGCTGGAGGTACTCGGAGCACAGTGGTGAGAAGGGTAGGAAAATCAGAGTGGGACAAACCTCTCTGAGCAGAACCTAATCTTGTTTGACCAAGCAAAGGCATCAGTTGATAGGTAAAAAGAAAATCATTCAGGGGAAAAATAAATAAAAGCAGGATTTATTTTACTGAATTTTTAATGTTGCAGTTATTGTGGCCAAGTTTTTTCAAACCCAAATTTTGCGATTGGGTATGTGAAGATTTCACACACATTTGTTCATTATGTGAAGCGTAGCACCTGTCTGCAACACCTTTCTGTAGTACAAGATACTGCTGAACAGCTGTCCTCAAAATAACCGTGTTCCCTGTCAGTGAATTTAGTGATTATAAAATATGGTGCTACAGGCTAGATCAATAAGTATATGAATTATTAAGTTGGATATGAATACTACGATGAATTTAAAGAAAGGAAATCCATATGAGCGTAGAATTACGTACTGCATGGCAGGCCAAAGCATACACAGAATACTGGGCTGCAGGCAGAGCATGGCATGAACATCTGAGGCGAAAAAGGGAACTGGAAAATACTGTAAAGAGGTAAAGCTGAGTGACATCTCTAATCACATCTTTACAGCAGGAAGAGGCTGCTCAGATGTATATTCTCAGTATCAGCAATCACACACACAGTTTGCCCTCGTAGAGCACAGATCTTCCCCAAAGCTTCCACACGCAAGCCTGGATCATCACTTGCACCCGACTTTCCTGCTGCCTCCATGTCTTCATACATTCACCTTTGTGTGTTCCCAGAGCTGCTCATTATTGCTGATACATCTGTGTTCAGACGCAGGAGCAGAGTTCCCCAGAAAAGTGTCTCCAGTCCTCCAGGAAAGGGAAATGAATAAGGGAAACAAATTGTTTGGAAACAAATAAGGGGGAAGGCAGAGTGTGCTCTGTTTAACCATGTTCTCGTGTTTTAAAATAGACAGGAGCTCCTGTACCTCTTGCAGTTCATCAAAACTCATATTGAATGTTGGTCTCTTGACCATTTCTTCTCTCATGAACTTCCCTCAGTTCATTGCTCTCTCTTCCATATATAGTTAAAGGAAAGCTGGGGCTAAGATGGGTGGAAACAGTCACTAAATAAAAAGCAGGTATAAATACCAAAGAATCAGAGGAAACATTTAAGCTAGTACAAAGGGAATAAAGATTGACATTAAGAAGACTGACATTCAGATTCAGTAACATAACTTCCTAGCAATGAGTTCAAGTTCCAGTTGTGCGAGACATTTAGCTCTAGACAGCTGTAAACACTCTTGAAGTGGACAGGAGGCAACAGTTCCATGTTGACAGAGATTAGATGAGATCATATAATCAGAAATGAAATCAATAACTAAGAAACATTAAATGAAAACAAGATTGGGAGCTATCAAAGATGACAAGCTGATGTAGCCACAACAGTCTCATGAAACACCTAGGCAACGCTAAGGAAAAGGAGCAGGCCAAAGTTTGTCTGTTTTTCCAAGAGTATCAAGTGATCTTATAAGAGATACTATCTCTTGCAAACCTTGTCCCACTGACAAGATGAGGTATTCTTGGATTACCTGATATAAACGAGTAAGACTACCTAAAGTATCCATAACAAAGTAAGAACCAGTCTTACTTTCCAGAAACATCTGTTTTCCCTTGCCACCTGGGGAGCCAAGAACATTTCCACAAACAGCACATCTTGTGACTTTTTCCCTTCCAGAGACTGTGGCTTCCAAACAAACCGTATGTAGCTGAGATAGCCAGCTTTTAGGAAAAATATATGAATCAGCAGAATAAATCTTGTTAAAGTCCAAACACCACATAAAAGACTTTATCATATAGATCAAGGAGTTATTTCAACACTTCTGTTTATAGAACAAGGAAGTAACAGAAAAAGTAAAGCCTGTTTAGTTCTTATCTTACTTCAAGGCAAAAGGAGTTAATCTCCACTGCATAAGGACTGCCACAGTTATCTTTAGTGGTAAAAAAGAGATATTAATGGATAAGAGGAGTAAAGAGCAGTGCTGGAGGTCCCCACCAACATTAAACAGAACTAGAGCCCGGTAAACACTGCTCTATTCCACTTTTTCACTCTCATTTTCATGAGTCTCATTCTCATGGCAGGAGTCACACCTCCCTCCCTCTTTGAGCTCCTGTAATCTATAAATTAAATCATTTCCAAACAGTCTTTGTATTTCTATATCCATTTTTTTTTATATTAAGAATCACTATAAGCAGTCCTAGAGGTGAGAAAGCCCCATGTTCCTCACTCTCCCCTTCTTTTAGATACTAGCATCCTGCCTCCCTCATCCATCAGACCATCAGCTTCGGGCCCAGGAAGCCACTGCTCTTTCCTGACCAAGAAAGCTCTGAAGAACACAGAAAAGGCAGGTTGGTTTGGGAACAACAGAGACAGGTTGGGGATAGTGCAGACTCCTGGCAGAAAAAAGACTGGGAAGAAGTCAGTGCAAACTTTAGCAGCAAAGGTTCTTACTGCAGCCAAGGACTTTCCTTCTTCCCCAGCTCTGTGGAAGAAACCCCAAGTACAAGTTATGCAGTGAGTAGTTAAGGTATTTAAAACAACTGAAGATATGTGTCTTGAGCACAGTGACAGTAGCTAGTAGAGTTCATACATGTAGGGACCTTTGCAAAAGGATTAAATAAATGCAATAGACATTACTGAAGTGCTGGGCTGTAATGACAACATTGCAGAACATAGAATACAACAAAAGCTGCTTATAACAGCTTTGGGCACTCGGAGATGCAGGTAGGACTTTTAGAAAGGAAGGGACCGCAGGGAGAGAAAATTATTTTACTAGGGCAAGACTTATCAGCTAGAATTGATCATGTCAGACCCTTTTGGTACACTGGGTTTTATCTGAATTAGCACTTGAGGTCAATGTAGTAAACAGATGTTGGCTTACTTCCCTCTCAGTGCAAAAGCACTGTAGAACACTGGATTCCCTCAGCATATTCATTTCACATATGAGACTATTCCTGCTTGAAAGTAGCTAAAACCTTAACTGACCAGCCAAGTTGCAGATAAAAAGACAAATGGAGGCTCCCAAAGGTGATGTGACTTGCCTGACGCCCCACTGCAGAGCAGTCCAAAGTCCAGAATACAATCCTAATCGGCCAAATACCTCCCTGCTACCTGTTCCTGGCTTTTGGTAGTCATTTATACCCCTTCAAAGTTAGTACAAACTGCTGATAAATGAGGATCCGACACTCAGATTACTACTACTAAGATCCTTCTTGCAGGGGATTATGTTACATGAAGCCTTTTTATCTGTATCTCTGGCTCCTGGAACAAGTCCTGTATGACACTGGCGAAAGCTTTTCTATCGGATCAGCTCCAATTTTTTCACTGGTGAGAGAAGGAACATTTGTCTTCACAAAAATTATTGGCTTACTATGGAAAATGTTAATTCTCATGGACAGAGCATGAAATTCCCAACCCAAAAGTCTTCAGTGAAAAAGGCGCAAATGGTAGCAATATGCTACTGACACATAGCGATAAGACAAAGTTGAGAGGTGTCCCAAACATAAAGGCGAATCAGAATGTCATGCTGGAAGAACCGGATGACTTGAAGACCGGGATAACAGAAATGACAGGAAATATGGAAGCATTATGAACTGATACATTTAGTGTACGCTGCTGTGCAATCTCCCATCAGCTTCACATTGATCAGTTAGAAATGGGAAAGAAGACAGACCTGGCCACACTAGCTGATCATAGGATAATTATAAGGCAGCACCATAGTTCAGCTATGAAGAAAGGTAAACATCATCCTATTGAAAGGTTCTGAAACAGAGGCGGAGAGGGGTTACTGGGATGGGCACAGGAGTGGAGAGCCAACTGTCTGAGAAAAGACTTTGTGAATAAATCACAGATGAAAGCAGGCAGGTACCTTGCATATATTTTAGACTGGGATTGGGATTTTTTTCCCCTTCTTTTATAAGAGATGCATTAAAGAACAAACTAATACATTGCTGAGGTATTTTGACACAGAACAAATATTCTTTTATGAATGTTAGATAAAGGGAATCTTATTAGATAAGGTTTCTTTTCACAGTGAAAAATCAGAAACAGTGTTTTCTGCTTTCATTGCCTAACCCAAACTGAAATCTTTAAAGACTGTGACATATAGCAGCTGGAAGCACTAAAAGTAGCAACCTATGGAGCACTTTGAAAGCAGTGTCACTACACAGAACAAGAACTAACTGATGAAGAAAAACAGCAGATAGAAATGTTTATTGATTCATTGTAACTGACAAGTGTCCAAGAAAGGCGTCAAGTGATTTTTTTTCATTTTTACATAGTTCCAGTTTAGTGTAATTTCACCATGATAAACCTATATAAGAATTCTATCCCTGTAATGCACACGAATTGACAAAATATTTTTAAATAGTTCAGATGAAGTTAAGAGTCAAATTTTCATTTTGTGAACCTACTTAGTCCCAGTCATAAGGAATAGTTGATTTTGAGCTATAGCTTTTTAGGACAACTTAATGGACCATAAGTAAAATTACACTGTGTGTTCTGTGAAGCAGAAATACATTAGAGAAAAGTTCAAGCATAGTTCTACACATAACTCTAGCCAGGCAAAAAAGAAAAACAAAAAGTGATTCTTAAATGCCTGTGTGTTTTCTTTCAGAATTCCAAAGGTTATAAAGTCAGGAAGAAAAGGGGTCTTCTCCCAGGCAAATCACCAACCATACCAGTGGAAACATTTTTATAATCTTCTCATTCAATTTTATAAAGGTAAATCCAAACAGCAGGTGGTAAAGCCACCTCCCTTCCCCAAATTTAGGAGGTTGAAATCCTAAAACCACCTACAATTTTTGCAATGAGTCAAAAAACCCACCATATTTGAGTGACATGGAAGCCAAGTCAAATCTGAACTCCGACTGTATGTGTCAAGAAGAACTAATTGTGACGGGCTCTAACTTCACAGACTCACGTCATGCTGTTGTGGTTTAGAGCTAAGTAGAAAATAAAGCAGATCAACTATTTCTTAAGAAAAGAACTGCATGAACCATGACATTCAGAAAGACTGGCCAATTTTGGTAATAAAGGCAAAGACCTGAGTGAACATTTGCATGGGGAAAACAACAGTGAGGAGAGGTTCGGATATGGGAAGGTGAAAAGCCAAACTTCAACCACATAATTCTGCTGGACAAGGTGGCCAAAAGGAATCAAAATTAATCATTAGTATTATCATTAATATACTAGTATTGTACTTCAAACGTCAAAGCATTTTACAAATCTTAACTAAATGCTCCTGCTTCATCACCTCTCCCTATATGGTAAGTAGAGAACAGGCTGAGACACAAAGTCCAAACAACTTTTTCACAGAGCAGAATTAAAGACAGAATGGGGAACTGCTAGATACCCATATCTGAGCCCTTAACCTGGGCTGCCTTCAGTCTAGGCCAAGGACTGAGACAAGAAGTGTGTAAGAAGTTTTGTATTACAGGAAGAGAACTACAGGTTTCGGGGTTAAGCTTTTGGCAGCTTTCTTAAATACTAAATCTGCTTTAGAAAAGGAGCTTAAAATTGACTCAATTCCTCATCTTGCCATCAACGTAATAAAATATACAGAATAAAAAATAATATTTTCCTGTTGTTATTTGTTAAGAAAGAAAAGGTCAGAACCCAGACCAAAAGTAATATCTCATATGTACAATTTTGAGTGTAGCTCTTGCTATTTGGAGGCAATTGAAGAATTAAGGTGGTCACGGTTTTCCTTTGTTTTCCAGAATTAAAACAGAAATGGGACATCACTTGAAACACTTATTGACAGGTAAGCTAAGAAAAATCCAATGAAATTTTACAGCTTAAGACTTCTATATAAATATCTAAGAAACAAAAACTATCTTGGACATTTTTATTTTATCTTTGCAAAATTAATGTTCACTTCATAAAATACTCAAATGGGATACTTTGTCATCGACTTTATTTGGCTAATGTTGAGTATATTTATTAACATATAACACTAATAAGTAGAACCTGTGTTATTTTAAATGTCAGACAAAAAAGATATATGTACTTAACCTACAGGCTATGAATAGAAATATCAAAAAAGGGCTCTTTATAAGAGCTGCACCATAAAAATGAAAAAAAAAAAGATAAGAAAAGAAAAGAAAAAAAAAGCTACCACTGTGATGCTAGGTGAAATCTCACCTTCCCTCCATCTGGTCTATCTTATGATAACAGGAGAAAATTAATTACTCACTATGGGGAAAACTAAAAGAGAGGAAGATAAGCAGGCAGAGAAAGATGATACTGAAGCATTTCTAATCCTAAACATTTCTAAAATAACTAAAATAATTCAAGTATGAAAAGGCCTTTTGGCAAATGAACAATTTGTTATATCCCTAAAGTAGAGCAACCAGACCTGTCTTGTTTAAATATCTCCTTGCACTTTCTTTCCTTCAGGCAGTGGGGACAAAGAAGAAAACTATTTCCTATTTTCACACTGGTTCAGTTCCAGGCCAGAATTTGCCATTGAGGCTAATCATGCTGATCACACACTTTTTCACTGTGGTGTTATTACAAATCATTATCACCACTAAACTGGTGAAATACATTAAATTTAGCCATAGAAGTTGGATCCAATTAAATCTCACTGACAACGGAGATAGTGCGTTCTCTCCAAAATCACCTACCATGCTGAAATGTATTTATTATGTCCCAGAATGAAAGAGAATATAGGGGACTCGGCCAACTAAAGCACAAGGCTTTCTGTGCTGGTAAGGACAGTTAAACTAACTACTGTCAAGGGAAATCAATGCATTGTCAATTCCAAGATAAGACATCTACATTCAAAAATGCAGCTTACATGTAGCTTTGGAAGGATATTAGGAGTGCAACTTTCTATCTCACTGCTAAGTTCCTTGCATGCTGGGCAGCATATACTCTCACTGTTCGGTAGTGCTACCGACCACTGATGCCTGCAGCCACTGTCTCCAGCTCCCAGATGGCCCCTTCCAGTTTGCTGCTGAACCAGTTTCTGTGGGAGCTGGGAGGAGCCTGCATGTCACAGGAGGGGGTCAGCACATGGTGGATTTAATTCCTCCAATGGGGCTGCTTGCCAGCGGTAGATGATTCAGATTTCAGCACAGCAGTTAGATCACAGCATCAGGCTATGTTTTCTTTTCCTTTTTCTTTCTTTTTTTCTTTTTTAATTCTGTTAAACAGTGAATGTATTTAGAGAAGACTGATTTGGGGAACCTAGACTGGCTGATTTCAAAGACTCTGCCCTTCACAACCACTGCAGATGGGTACAGCAGCAACGCCAGCTAGTTTCACTTCATAGCCATGGCATCCTATAGAGCTCCTACTGCATCCATCAACACACAATACTCCTCAGACTAGCACTGCTGATGGGTCTGTGGCAACTCTGAGGATGTAAGGCAGCCGTAAAAGCCCAGGGTACCAGCCAACTGCAACACCCCTCGTTACAACACCATCTGAAAAAAATACCACTTAGAGGGTGCCCTTTGGCAGACCAGATATTCTCTACCTGCTCAAGTATAGTCAAAAGAGCAAGCAACAGGAATTCTAACCCTGGTCCCGGCACTGATTAGTTGCACAGTCCGACTGTCCAGCATAGATCAAACTGGGAGTTGATTTCAGGTCTGAACACTTGTTTCCAAGGCACTGAAGCATATTTTGGTTCTCTGCAAGCAGTTTGGTGCAGAAATTGTTGCTCTATTTGCCCAGGTAAGGGTAGTTAAGGGAAGTTCAAACTGAGATTCAGGGGAAGTCCACGCTGAATAAACTGTATCCATCTCCCTTCCTTGACTGTTTTACGGACACCATAGCCTTCCTGCCACACTGCACAAAACATCCACCTGATACCTCTGCTCCACTTGTATAACTCAAAGCTCAAGAGCAATCATTGTAAAAGAAATTCCAAAGAGTGAATGAGGGGAAGGGGTGGGGACAGGGAAAAGAGGTGAGCACTCATGTATTTCTATCCTTTTTACTTGCCTCATGTCTATTCCTAATTCCTCTGGACTAAAAGTATTCAGTATTCGATACAGTATTTTTCCACTTCTGGAAAGCACCATCCGGGGATACGAGTTCTAAAGAACTGTACCAGAACAAAAATAATAAACAAGCCAAAAGAAAAGGGTATAAAAATAGTCCACTTCCATTATGCAACCAGCTAGTCTCAAGAGGTATATACACCTCTCCCCAACGCATTTTGAGGCTGAGATGTTGCAAAGTATCACAAAGCAAATCCAGTCTGCATTTCTTAGTTATTGAAGTCTTCCTCATGCTATCATTCTGAAAGATTTGTCAAGTCTGAGCACGGGAACAACAGCAGCAGTAGCTTTGCATTGTGGGCAGTCATTTTAACCATGACATACAGAAGCGGAAAATTAACGTTTATAGCAAGAAGTTTTAAGTGAAGAGAACAAGCTTTCCAGGGCCCTTTTTTGGGCCTTTGTCAGATCCCCATACTCACCAAATTCCCCACTGCATTTCAGAAAAACTATCTGACGCTCTACATGACAGTGCTAGTCTTGATATTTCTTCAAACAGCAGAGCTAAAGCCCCAAAGCCATATACGCAATAACATCCACCAAAGAGAGTCAGAGGAAAGAATTCAGATATACGAAATGACAGCACGGTCAGTTATACGAGGATAACCTTTCACAATATCAGTTAGGCTCATGCTTCTCCGTCCCTTTGTCTCCTCTTCTTCACTTTGTAAGAGTAAGTTTTACATGTGAAATGGAAGAAAGAAAAATGACACTCTCCAGTTGCAGGACAACAACACATTGTAATGCCGTTGGAGAGCAACATTTCTCCAGCATTTTTCATAAGAGGGAATGCCTCAATTTCAAGATAAACACGACTTTCTCCTACTTTTCCTGCTTTTACTGCTGTAAATTATTTGCAGTCAAACTGCAAAATGCATCACTGCATCATATCAGAATAAAATGGAAGACAGTGATGCAACTGTGCCTTAAAACAGCAAGATCTACCTCCAATTCTCCTAGCTTTCAGTCTGGCTTGATTTATCAGCTGTTGTAATCCCAAAGGTAGAGATATGACTTATATATGCCAGGATATGAATTACTCACAATTTGTGTGCATAACTCTGAGTAAATGCTATTCTAGCTGCTTTGTTTAGTCACTGTTAACACTACATATATCTGTTCTCTAGCTGACTTGTACAAACAAATTTTGAGTCTAAATATTTCAAAATGTAAACTGAAAATTAACCATCTACAAATAATTTGCTGTATTGCCTCAGGATTCACTGCTTTATTAACATTCCACCAAATACTAAATGAACATGAGCAAAGCCACTCAACATTTCTGAACGTGAAGTTTATCACGTACTGTATTGCAGCTCACTGACAAATCTGGAAAAAAACAGAAAAGAATACATACAGCTACCTAGTATTAGATATTCATGATACAGGAACTGAAACTCAATTTCATTAACAGGAAGACAGCTGCTACTTGCTTCAACCTTCAAAAGGAAAAGAAAAAAGTGGCAGTTCTGTAACCAGTGTCAAACACACAGGTAAAAAGCGTTCAGAGATGTGTATTTGAATTTGGTAGGCAGAATCCTTTAACGGCATCACCCACCTTGTATCTGAAAGCCCATGATGAACGCTAAGGCAATGCAGACCACCTGGATAACCATTTAACCAAACAGAATGGAAATAGGATGACCTAAGAGAGCAATGGCATTTCACTACTTTAACAAAATTGATTAAATAGCTTTTAAAAACACGTGAACTTATTACTAAGTTCTTCCAAGAGGATCGGTAAGTATTTTCCTTAATTTTATTTAAATAAAACATTCAGGGTGAATTGGACAGGGACAGTGGATAGACGATGAAACAGGTTATCTCCCTATGCCTTTTCTTCTTTGAGGTGTCTTGGCTATGTGTACACTCACACAACTGGTACCTGCATGCAAGCATCTATAGCTGGAGAATGTTTTAGCTTGGCAGTACTCATAGCAGCACATTCCTGTACAGGCACCACATGCACTGCATAAAAGAAGCCAAAAGCCTCTCAACCAAAGAATGTGAAATTTAAATCAAGACTGAGGAAGGACAGTGGTGAAAACACTCATAAGACCTTACATCTCAGAGAACAATAATTACAAGTAGGCAATCTGCACTACATCCTTGAAATATCAAATTTGGTTTACTTATACTGTTAGTGATTCCAACCACTATGCTGCAAAAATTGTCTGTAGAAAAGTCCTCAGACTCCTCAGTTAAGAGCTCTCCCAGAGACAGTGCCGCTCTTTGAAGCCTTGGTGGGAACACAAGGCTCGCTCACAGCATGACTGGAATTCCAAGCAGCAGCTCCAGAGACACCAGCTGTGGGTAAGTTATGCAGAGAAGTCACCAGCATTATTTGGCCCCTAGCAGAAGGAGCACCAGTAGAAGGGGGCAGGGATTTTTTTTTTTTTTTTAATAATAGAAAACATCATAATCTTTGTTCCAAGATCCAAAGTGGGTAAGAGCAAGGCAGCAGTAAGCCCCTCAGGGTGCTGAAGAGCAAGGCACAGCCTCCCGAGCAGCCTTGCACAACCCTGCTCTGATCTGCTCAAATGGGCTCTTTGCCAGGGCTAATAAGTTTTGAGGACTTGACCTTGCTCTGAATAGTTGGGCATCTCCGCCCTGCCCTCCTGGACCATGCCATCATACCGGTAAAGTTTGTTTGTACTTGTTCTTCGGGATATCCCAAGTACCCTCTGTAGAGTAATCCTGTTATTATCCTGAAGCACCTGCATAGTCAGATGGGAAAAAATGCACCTACAGAACAGCGGGTCATTCCTGCCTTAGGCTATATTGTGAAATGGGCAAGTGCTCTGCTCTGTAGTTCATGTGAAGAGAACACATCATTTAGAAAAACAACATTCCAGAATAAGAATTAAATGTAGTCTGCCATGGGAGAAGAAAACCATGAAGAGATTGCATCTCTGTAGTAAGAAGACAAGGTTTTAATCTTACTATTTAATAAAAAAAACAGTGAACCAGAGAAGAGAAGTCTCCCAACTACACTGGGCAGAGATCACTAATCATTTCATGAAGCATTTTACTGGAAGTATAATTTCATGTGTATATTAAAGCAAAAGGTTCTGAGTAATTGCAGCTCATGAAGGACAGGTTGTTTTATAATAGGAAAAATTTAATACAGGCATCACATGGCTGGTTCAGAGAGGAACTCTACCTAGCTGTGTCCCATTTCCAATAGCAGTGAGTCTGATCGAGCTACAGAGGAGTAATCTGAACCTCAGTCCTGCCCCATGGGGACAGACAGTCAGATCTTGCATTCCAAGAAAAGGGCACTAGAAAGAAGTCTTACAAAACGAAGATAATGAATGCCTTCCCTACAAAGTACTGAGTTAGCCAATTAGTGGCTGTCTCCACCCATGAGCTATTATAACTTCATGTTCTTAGTATAAAAAAAGATTGCTATGCTATCTAGAGTACTTGTGGATGCATACATCATCTGTTTGTTATCAACTTTTAGAATTCTGCTAATACTTATGAACATCTCTTAAATTGTACTCTTAAGTGACCAGAATGAACAAATATCCTAAGACAATACCAACAATATTTTAATAGCATACAAAATTATCATTGCTCACCTCAGCTAGAAGAGACTGACAGACTGTAGTTTTTCCTCTACCTTTCTACTTTAAATCTCTTCCACAAAACTCAGGTACCCACAGGGAACACACATATTCTAGTCATTTCTTTCTCTAGTAAAGTAGAAGGCAGCTGTGGACATAGGCTTCCTAAAACAGCAACCGTGACTTTCAGAGAGGACCGATGTGATATTGAATAAGAATTTCCCGCCCACGGCTACCAGAGATTTTCAAGTCTTTACAGTAGTATAATCCAATGATCAACCACAAAAAACAGTATAAGACAAGACAGTGATCTACTATTTATCTGACAGTAATAGGACAGCAGGTGTTTTTCTACAAACTAGGCACTAGATTCTGGGAAAGTCTGGGTCTGAAATCTGTAGCTTAGTTATTATATAACTAATAATAGTTAACAATGAGTATAGTTAACATGAGTATAAAAGCCACGTAAGAGAAATGCAGTTTCCTTCCCACCATTCCACTGGTGGAATCGCCTACAAACAGAAAACTAAAAAAGTCTTAAAACTTCACACAAGCAAATTCTTTCCTTTGTACTGAATGGACATGCTGTACTCCTACTCTCTCACACAAGAAGTTAAGAGCTTCTTTATATTTCAAGCCTACTCTGTTTCTCTCAACAAAATATAGATGAAAGGGACGTGTGAATTATTAACAGATGACAACAGAGAACTAGCCAGGTATTTTAAACACTTCTGTCTCTCCTTCCCACATGAATTCCTCAATACTGCAAAGTAAGTCTTCTTACTTCTTCCAACCTTTAAATGCATAATTAGAGCTGATTAAATAACTTGCTGAGAAGTAAAGAATTTATTGCATTCCCTCATCTCTCCTTTATTTCCCTGGCAGAAAGTCTGACCCAGTCATCAGTCACACTGGGATTTGCTGTCTTTTTCCAATCAGCAGATAGTGAATCAAGTAAGAGCCTCTTCCCCTCTTGATATCTTTTCAATACATCATACAATCTAATGAAAACAGAGATACTATTTTATTTCTGAATTGAAATAGACATATAACCAGGAAATTGAAAAAGAGCTAAAGCATTTGTCACGTTAAGACATTAACCATTGGCTTAAGCTGAAAGCAAATCTTGTACATTATAAGCAACTTGGTAGACCCGTCCTCCCTCACTCCCCAAAAAATGCCACCAACAACAAGGCGAACAGAAGGACACTACATTAATCCAGCATCACTGCTTCATAGCATGCTTGGTATTTCTACATAGGTACAAATTTAATACTGCTTGAGTCCATTTGCATCATTTAACTCAAATGAATATTGAATTTGTCAAATAATCTCTGTAAGTCCAATACAAGAAATAAAAATGAAATAAATGTAAGTTAGTATCAGTGCAACTGACAGATGATAATATTTGACAATTAATATAGAAAAATCCATTGAAATTAGAACTACAGTAGCAAGCTTTAAAAATAGCAAACTTTTTGACAATGCTGAAAAATAATCAGGATGATCCTACATGAACACATGCTTATTTACTTCAAAATTACTTTACTTACTTACTTAACTTCATTTACTTCAAAACTCAAATCCATACATTCCAAACTTTCACAAGTTACAAGGACCATCGCCAAAGGTAAAGATAAGCATTGTGTCTGAAAATAATCATAAACTAGGGGGAGACAATTTTCCCATTGCAGTGCAGATACCTCCCAGTGATGCTACAGGGAATTACCTGCAAGAACATAGAATAACCTTTTTGGTTTGGATTTGACACATGCTGTTTATTACAACTCCCATAAAAATGGACAAAAGCAGCACACAAATTAGCAGCAGCTCCTGCTTGAAAACAATAAGCACAGCACATTCTCCCCTCAGCCAGCTCCCCCTTCAAAGTATTCCAGAGTAAGCCACAAAAAATTAACAATGAGCTTTCAAATGACAGGACATCATGTGCTCCATAATCTACAGAATCAGTCAAGTACTTACAAGGTTTCTTAAACAAATTGATCATCCCTACAATTTCAGACGAAGTCAGAGAAACTCCAGACTTGATCTTCTCTGAGGAAGAAACAAAAGCCATGAAAATCACCAAAGACAAGAGTTTGTTTGGTATTTTGTGCTTTTAAGAGAACTCTAAAGGACATATTGTAAAATGAAAATAAGCTCGTAGGAACAGCCTTACAAATCAAGTTGAGCATGTATTTCAGCACACTGCTTTTATTTAACACTCCTCCTAAGTCCTTTTGAAACAGCAGTTTCCCAGGAAAAATGCTAAGGGAGGTTTTAACTAGCAAGAGTCAAGGTGATTTCAGATTGATCAGTAAGACTTTCTGACTGATCTTTCATGTGACATTCATTTGCTACATTAATTTATATAGCTACTTTTTGCTCAATCTTCCCCAGCTATGAAGCCAAAATACCTTACCTTTTCCAAGGGCAATAAGGTATACCTGGAATGCAACTCTTTATAGTTGCTATGAATCAGCACCAGCAGTTTTTAAAAGGCCAGAAAAACACAAAGTCATTATTTACCATCCGTGTTTTCAACTTTGAAAGAGGAGTTAAATGTCAATAATGAAATCTTGAAATCTGGGGGCCTGTGTTTGCCAAGAAAAATTGTGCTAGACACTTGTATTTTCTGAAGCATCCTATAATACCATGAAACTGAGACAGGAGTTAAGCAGTCTGTATTACCCACATAAAAGAAGCAACAATGATGCAATTCCTTCTAAGAAAGCAAGAAAGTTTTGAATATAAAACCTAACAAAGACTTCACTATGCAATTCTCAAACATCACAATCTGAGCCAAAGACCACTACAGTACTTCTCTGTGCTCTGGATCATACTCCCCAGGGCTTCAGTAGCTCCTGTTGCAGAAGATTCAGTCTTCCATGAATAGGTCTCTGCAAACATGATTTAAGGAAAAAAAAAAAAAACTTATGCTAGAGCTAGGCTCCCAGATCCATAGTTCGGAATATAAAGAAGTGGTCTAATCTTCATATCTCCCAGGACTCAAGTAGCTTCTAGGGTAGTAAAATCCTGTACAGACTATTCCTTTTTAGTGTTCTCTTTTCAAGTCTTGCACTATGTTTGTTTAAAATTATCTGTTTTACAAGTTTTACCCAAAGATAATTAATCAGCAACAACAAGTACTAGAGTGGCCTTTACACCCAGGTGTTTGAACCAAAAAGTGCTTCTCACAAAACTCAGAATATTTCAGAAAGATTATATCTTTTTAATGTGAAACCAAAACAAGTTCATCTTATGGTTTAATCAGAGCTTCTTAGCATTTGCATACCAATAGTGGATACTTTTGAACTAAGTAAGATAAAGCCTTTGACAGAGTAGAATTTTAATTAATCCATTGTACATATTGCGTTCAGTAAGATATGATTTCTTGAATCTCTCTCTGCAAGGTCAATTAAACACATATTATTAGCTTATTTGGAGAAACAATTAAGAAACCCTGGCTGCTTAGTGGCCTCATTTCACTAAGTTCTGAAAATACAGACACACTGATGATCACTCCCCCAAAACATAGGCAGATAAATGGGATGGAAGCAAATATAAAGAGATGAGGATAAAAAAGAAAGGTGATGACAAAAAAAGTTGGAGTAATATTCTCCTGTCCCCCTCCCTTCTGAGGTATCTCACACCAAATTTCTCAGCAGATTTTTCTCGATTATGTTTAATAACGACTTTAGGGACTTTTATCTTTAGGGACATATTTTATTTCATTAATGAAACATTCTCAGAAGCCAAGAGAATGACTTTAACTCAATTTCATTTTTAATTAAAAAGAGCTAAAAAGAAAAAAGAAAAGAAAAGAAAAGGAAAAACTACTCTGGTCTGATAAAATGCATGGCATTTTGACCCACCTAGAAGAACTGCTTCCTCCATTCCAGCAACTGACAGAACAAGATTCCCTAAAGCAAATAAATTCACTTTACCCAGCCCCCCTCCCACAGCACTACACACAGATCTAGCATCAGCTCCCAACAGCCAGCAAGCCAGGATTAATTCAGACTATGAGAGCTTATGATAAGGCTCAGGATTCATTAGAAAGACTGCATGGCTACTTGATCAAATGCTCTATGGATAACAACTGTGGTCACTGCTCTGGAGATGTTCTGCAGCTATTCAAGTCCTTTGCAGTTTTATTATCTCAAACCCCAGAATGGAGATTCAACTTGGAAAACAACAGATGAACAGTACGATAACGAAAAGCGCACATGTCAAGAGCTAGCTCCTAGAAGCACTACGCAGTCCTATTCAAATTTTGCACCAGTTTGTTTTTCCAGACAACTTGACATTTAGTCCTTTGTATTGCAATGATCTGGTATTCTATCTGGAGAGGCATGAATGACCAGGCCCAGCAGAAACAATCTCCTAGCCAGGGACAATTAGTACAGTGTTCATCATCCCACAAGGTTATCAAACAACTTTTTGCAACAGCAGTTGAGGAACAAAATCACTCGGACAACAAACATGAAGACAAGTGGTGGACAACTCTTCTATAACAAAGGGTTAGAAACCACTATTCCTATAACTTCCTAATACCAACATTATTATCTGATTCCCTCCTCCCCCCCGACAAGTGCTTGTCACCAATACTACAACCTTTCTCTGACTAGGCATTTAAGCAAAGATAAAAACTGAAACACAAGTTTTTCTTACATATCAAAGCATTAAATGAAGGAGGATCAAAAGGTGAATTGAGTAAACTCTCTGTACAGTTAAAGTTCAAAGAGAGAAGAAAGCATTCTTTTTCTCCATTGATTTACATGAAAATAGGTTTTAACAGTTGAAGAATGTTATGAACTAGACATTTAAAAGGTTTACATTTTCTTCTGCAGAAAATAACTTACATTGCTGAACATGGAAGTCACATGCACAACATCTGAAAAGGAGACAGACAAATATCCTATCTGTAACCTGAAATATCCAGGGCTGCTAAAGCATTTCCTTGCGCTTTCTTGAAAGATTCCCTCAAACACAGGGGATTTTCACCATCTTATCACATATCCTAGGCAGTGGCAACATGCTCCATGCACATTTTCTCCATCCCATCCCCTTATGAGTGGGCTTAGCCTCTTCACAGGGGCTCTGTGAAGCCCTTTTTTCTCTAGCTATTCCTCTGTCTCCATATGTGCTCCACAGGTCTGAGGTCAATACAAAAAATGTATTGTGTCAAGGATTTCTCAAACTAGGCTGGGAAGCAGATTTTCATTTCTCCAGAATCATGGAGGCTTCTCTGGGAAAAAATAATCCAAGCATGAGGTTCAGGAAACCTCGAGGAATGAATTGAGCATCTTCAGAACTTCTTCACAGGTTTTCAATAGGATTTAGTCATGAGAATAATTTTAAGCCCATCATTTTGCTGAACTGGAAGCTGCTGGAAAATCCTGGAGTAGCTTTTCTAAAATCAGGAATGCAGGAAAGATAGTACATTTGAAACTGGTGGTAGAAGGAGCAGCAACAAGGAGAATTCATAAATATATGGTCAGAAATACAGTAATTGATGCCAAGCTGAAATTTGTTCTCCCTCTCACCAGCTTAGCTGGCTTCATATTTCATCTTGATTTATTTTCGATATGATGGGTAATCAAGACAGTGGGATTGCTAAAACCTTTTCATACATATTTGTAGATATCAATCTTTATTTCTTGCTTCTGTACAAAATGTAACAAAATGTACCTCTTTTTTCTTCTATTATACCTTACCTTACATCTGATGCACTACAGGTTATTAGTGCAATCTTATATTCACAGCATGGGCACTAGACTTTTACTCAGGAAACATGCTTGGTCAGCAGACTTACCTGCTGGTTAAAAAAGTCCAGATTATCAATGCAGTCAAGTTCTCCATGCTACATAAAGTCAGTGGAAAATATTGAAGCTACTAAGAGAAACCAAATAAAAGGGAGTGATATATAATGAACTAGGCAAAAATGACTCCAGTAGAAGCCAGGAAGTTTCAGAATGATAAATAATGATGCAAAAGATGGGATGTATTATTTAGACAAACCATGTCCCATGGGAACTACTCTGAGGCAATAACGGGAGCTCTCAAGCAACACAGCTGGACTCCCATCTCTCATTTGCCCTTTAAATGCTGGAGGCTCACATCAAAAAACTCTCGAGTTTTTCTTGATAACAAATATGATAAAGTGTGGGATTTGCTAGGGAATTTACAGTCATCCACTTCTAATCTGCTTGCTAAACAAACTCCATTTGGTAATGACCAGCATGGCTGCCTGGTGCCCACTAGGTGAACTTTGAGAAATTAATTTTTCAACTTCTTTGCTAGTGGACAGGTATCCCAGATAAGTGGTACCAATAGCAATGTCCTTAGCAGCAGCAGAAATGAAAAGCATTGAAAAGACCAGACTCTCCCTGGGGATGCACACCTCTCTCCAGGAGTGAGCACTGATTGTAAAGCACCTACTCCCCATGATGAGCTGTTCTGAGGATAAACAGAGAACTTAATTTACCAGAGTTTTCAACACAACACCTCTCTGAAGCATTGACTTAGTGCAAACAAAGACAAAATGGTGATATTGAAGGCCTTTACCAGAACTCCCAGCTGGAAAGAAGCATCTCTCATGTTAATCAACATCCTTGTGATTCACAACTAAGCTACTTCAACAGGACATTTTATCAAAATAAAACCTGGCATATGTCCCTTCTTATCTCATTAAGCCACAAACCCTCTGTAATCTTACTCTGTTATTGTCTTATCTATGGGCAGCTAAATTTCTGCCAGGTTGCCTCAATTAACCAACTTATGTTGCCATGACTTTGACATTTAAAAAAATTCTGTTACACAGCCAGCACAGAAATAAAAACACCAGAGCAGCTGAAAGAGTAGAACCAAATAAAAAGTGCTACAAAAAAGAAACAGATTTGAGGATAATGAGGTCACCTCACACCTCAGCACACAAGAAGTTATTCTGTTCACTCAAATAACTTCACATTCAGTAGCAGTCACAGCACAAAACACCACACCATTTTAAAGAGACAGAAGCATTTTCAGTCCTGTGGCACATAAAAACAAATGAACGCAGAACAATACTACAATGTGTTACTCTTCAAGCTTTCTCCAGGCTTTATAGATGAAGAGAGAATTTAAGAGGGAGAAAAGTATTCTCCCCACAGAAGGACCCCTGACCTCAATGTATAGTTGCAGCTCCAGGGCTTGGAGCAATCCTAGCATTTATGGTGCTTCAAACAGATCTTTGTGCCGTCTTATCGCCTGCCCCACTCACTCCACTGTTGCTGTGGTGACAGTACAAAAAAATCTCATCAAGTATTTTGGCTTTTTCAACCCTCTCTTATTACATATACCTGCAGTTTCTTCATTGTGTAGCAAGGGAGAGATGTGGTATTAGCTCTCCACCAAATCATCAAGTCACGCAAAAGCAGAGCAGCAATTCACTGCCACCATGTCTGGTGCTAGGAGTTCGCTGGAAGCGTGGAGGAGGACAGAACTGGTGGGAGGCATGAAGGAAAGGAGATACATGTTAAGGTGACTGAACAGGAACGAACAGCTGACAAGTGGAAAGGAAAGGGAGAGGAAAGAAAAGTGAGGGATTAAGACAAGATTAAAGAAGGCTGAATATTTATGGGATTGGTAATATTCATGGGGCCAGGAACTGTTCTTTAAAGCAAACAAACAAACCCATGAAGACCACAAAGACTATGCTTTTCTGATATGGAGAGAAGAGTGCAGCAGTCCATAGCAAATATAAGCAAGTTTTAGATGTCAAAATTTCTCAAAATGCATGACTACCTACTGAGCTACAGCATGATACTGTGATCCCTAAAAGGGAATTTATGCAAGTAGATACAGATTGAAATCACTGACTCATCCACTCTGGGACTTTAAGGCAAACTGATGAGCTGACTGAAGGAAAAGAAGGGGGAAGAAAATAAAGGGGAGGAAAATAAAGAAGGCAAAGGTGGTTTAAACTGGATTAGCTAGATATGAATCCTAAATAAAGATTAAAATCACTGCCTCATGGATTTGGGGACTTTAGAAGTCAAGGTCATGAAATTTGCAGAAAACTGGCAGTTCATGTTAGCTGTAGTTCATATGATGACATATATAGGAGGGACTTTCAGGAATGTTTTAACTCTTACGAGCTACCAGTTTGCAGTTCTTCCAAGCTTTTTAAAACCATAAGGAGAAACCAACATTTACAGCAGGCATCTGAAAATCCCTGTTCCCATTTCACAATTAATTCAGCTGATAATAATAAAAACAACAAAGTCTTTTCCCACAAGGGAGATACTTGTTTCTACTATTTACGCAGCCCCACAGCCATCAACAGCATCAAACACTGCTAAGACAGACCAGTAGTCTGGGTCTGTTCTGTTGCACTAATATGAGAAATATCATTGGTTGAATGATCTCGGGTGATCTTGCTCACCTAACTTTTTGTTAAAGGATATAGAATACACATTCTCTAAAGCCACAGAAAGCACTGTTAGCTTCAGCTTCTGCAACTAGTGCTCAGCACAGGTCAGATTTATTTGCAGATGGGAAGCATTCCAGTCTTTTCAGGAAATGTTTTATGCTTTATAATGAGTTTTAGATTTCCATAACAATGTTCAGTATTCATTCAGATGCATGAATTACATCTAGCCATACTCTCTTTCAGGCGACAGAATTCTGGGCTCTTCCATTTACAACTTTGTATAGACATCACAAATGCAATATAATTTTTCCTATGTACCTAATATGAACTAGAAGTTCTACAGCAATAGCTCACGATGAGTGCCTTTCATATGTCTGTGACAATCTTTTAAAGTATATTATCTAGCTTATTAATTCTAAAATTGGACCAGCTTCCTTAGAAAGGTGCTAGTTACCATGAGGGCAGCTGGGAACACAGCCAGGGGAAAGGAGTAAGATGTCTTCAGCCTTTTTAATAAGACTTCATAAGACTTCAGCAAAAGTAAAACATACAGATGGTACTGATTTCACTGATCATGTGTGCAGGTAAGACACCAAAACCCCAGCTAAAGAATTTAATTTATCCTCAAGCAACTTCCTGAATTGGAATCCAAAAGAATTGTTTTCCTTATAATCTAGTTTTCCAAAATTCCTTCCCATGTGTCCATCACTGAAGATTTCCTTAAGGGAGCTTCCTTCTTAAAGCTCAAGAGAGGAAATCCTATAAGTCTGTGACTAAAAAAGATTATATTTTGAATCTTTAAAGACAGTTTCCTTTTTTTTTTTTTTTTTTTTTAAATTAAAGTTTAAGTTTTGCTGTGAGCCTGTAGAGGAATGAAAGCAGTAGTGTTGTTCAGGAGGCTGCTGCTGTTCTACAGGATAAAATGTTACCAGATGAAGTTCAGATTAAGTATCAGGAAGAGCTTCTCACATATATTAAACAAATGGATACATACACGAAGTGCTAGAACATTCATCTTCACAAAGTGCTCACACTGAAATGAACAGTCCTTCACTGAAAAAAGGAAAGACAGCATAAACTGAATGCTGTATGCCTTCTTAGAGCCAGTTTCTAGGATGCTTTGGTTCATAGCGTACTAGAATCAAGCTGAACATTGCTGCAGCTTAAAATAATGGGACAAAAAAAGGGTATAAATAAAAAGGAGGAAAAATATTAGATCAAATTCTACTGTTTTACCCAATCCTTCCTTGGACAAAATTTCCACACATTTTCTCTTAGAAACGTATGGACATACTGCAAATAAGAAACAACAGTTTAGTAAAAAATGAAAAAACCAAAAACATGTAACTTCGACTCCCGATTCAAATACTTCGAACTTGCTAGGCCAAGCAATCAAACATGTTCAGACCCCATAAGAAAGCCACTGGGAGACCTGTCTGCAGTAAGAGAGAACTGCCAGACTAGCCTGGTCAGCTCTACAGTTTTTCAATACCAGAGTAGAGATTATTCGGCATAAACAGATTCCTTGTACTAAGGAACTCACGAGGGAGAAAGAGGCTTCCTCTGTAAGTAAAATGAAAATGGATTCTGTCTCTTTAATCTGCAACCAAAACACCAATTTTACAGTACCTGAATCATCAATACCCAGTACCTCAGAGTGAACATTTTGGTTAGTATCCCTTTCAGCTGCAGCCATGGCTTTTTTCAAATGTTACTGACACAAGAAGTACAACGTAACACATTTATATAACCGCTGAGTTTATGAAATCAAGTGCAAGTTTAAGCTTCACTTATTTTTAAATCACCGTTCTTCTTGCAGTGGGATGTCTTACACTTTAGCTTCCTTGGAACTATGCAGTAGCAGCATGGGAGTGAGGGTACAGGAGTCATTACACTATTAAACATTTAATACACGAAAATTGCAGCTGTGTTTTGTAACAAAATACAGCAGCACCAGTAAGTCTCACCCCCAACAAATCACAGGGCCCTGCAGTAAGATTCATGTGCAGAACGCATTTTCCATCTTATTGTCTAGATTCCTTTCTACAATAACTAACAAAAACAACTAATAGAACTCAAGTTATTTTTAATAATATTTGCAGTATTCCTTTTTAACACAATAAACAAACAGTGCTTTACAGGAACACTATATTAAACAGTACGTTAGGATTTAATGGTATTATAGTACAAAACACTGTATTAACCACGTAAATGCTGTAGAACTGCAAGGAAACATTTTTACAATTTTTCAGATTACCTTCTTTAGTTGCATGTCTTCCATACTTTAAATTTCAACAAGCAGTAAAGAACTAAATTTTAGCAGGCTCAATAACAGAGATACTTTAACTGCCTATGTTACGTAGGGATATTATTCATAATGGTACACTACATCTTCCAGATCTAGTAAGATAGGCATTAAAGAATTACAGCATTTATCCTTCTGTAAAACATACAGTCAGATTAAAATAAAAGCTTAAAAGGCTTGAAGAGCTTTTATAGTGATACCTGTCTACTTAGGTGTTGGGTATTTTTTCGTACTTTTGCTTCATCTCCAGAACCATTCTCTTTTGAGGGAGAAGTCTTATTTTTAGACAGTAACATGTGCAATGCGGAAAAAGAGTAAGGTACAAAACAGCACTATGTTACCCTGAATTACATCAACAAAATTACACCTCAGCAGGACCCCACAGTGCAAAGAACCACACAGCTATGACAGGAGAGTTAAGCTCCCCTTTCTACATAACAATAAAGATGACGGAGCTAAAGACAGACCATGTCTTGAAGACAGCTCTGCCTTTTGTCAATTCAGGCAACTTTCAATTGCAATTCAGGCAAGATTGCAGATCGTCAAGAAGATCAAGGACTGCACTGAAACATGAAGTAAAAATAGTGAAGAACGTATGGGCAGCTTTTCAAAAGTGGCGTAAGACCTTGAGCTGCGTTTCAAATAATAGAGTCTTTCAGGTGGAGAGGAGGAAAGCCACAGGGAATTTAGAGTAAAAATTTAAATCAATGAATACAGTACATAGAGTCCATCAATATCCAGTACTGAGTTTAATATGCCATATTCTAACTCTCTCTTATATACATGTGGGTGCCTTTTCCTTTTAGAATTTCCTGAAAAGTTTTACCTCTCTCCACCCCAGTGAGCCATCCAAGTCAGAACCATGGTGGTATTGAGCTGCTGAACTCCGCCAGCTCAAGAAAGCACTAAATCATATTAAAATTCAACACGTGATTCCCTGTTTTCCTGAATTAGGGCTTCTAAGAATATTTAGCCAGCTGGACACTTCAACCAAACACAAATACCACATTACCAAGGGCAAACAGGGATTCATCAGATTTGTCTTGTCCCCAAACTACAGGCCCGAATTCCTGAGTCCTCTTAGGATCCAAAATTGAACTTCAAAACTCATATCCATCTTTAATGTCAGGATAGCAGTACAAAAAACAACTGTAAGGAAGCCTTTCATTGACCCCATTCTAATAGTACTGGAGAAGCACAAATCACCTCTGCCCTCAGGTATTTTTGCTTACAGTACTCTTCATGGCTATATATGAAATATGAAATAATTATTTGATAGCCACAGCATAATTTTCAGATCACCAACATTTTTAGAATTTTCACTGTCAAAGTCCAGTAATTGTCATATGGCCATACCATGACCAGCAGCTGGATTTAACCACCCAAGTTTTCAATTTCTGCTGCCAAGTTCTGTGCAGTTCTGCAGAGGATGTAATCATTACAAACTAATCATTAACTGTGTATCAGAAAATACTTTTCATAGAACCATAAACATCAGTTCAGACTGCTGCAGCTGTCAAGTCATCTTTTTGGTTGTTCCTCCTTAATTATGGAGGGAACAGACAGGTTGGATCTTTCTAAGTAGAACACGTGATGGGGAAGGTCCTACATTTGTGGCTGCAATACGTGCAGCTGGTTTTTCTAGATGGTTTCTTCTCATGTGGTGCCAGCATGGGGCACCTCAGCTGAGCTCCAGGACAGCACAGCACCACAAGCCCCCTGCCCTGGTGGCCAGAGGCATCAAGATCTCTTCTTCATTAAAATAAGGAAATTCATTATTTGCAGAGCTGGTTACTGCACAGTGATTTCATTATTTGCACAGCTGATGGATTACTGCACAGTTATTTGGTTACACTGTCCCTTGTTTTATAAAGCCAGAAGTTGCTTTCAAAGACTTTTCCAAGCACAGAACATCTTTGTAGTCTATACTTCCACTAAAGTGGCTAAAAAAACACAAGCAAATGCATCTGTAGTCATCAGCTACTATAAGAAAGAAAACTGAATTGGATAAACAGCAAGAGAAACAAAAGAAGGAAAACAAGAAATTAATGGGACAAAGGGAAAAAACTGCTTGGAATGATACAAATGAAACCAGAAACTTCAGTAAAGCAGAAGAGAACAAAGGTTTTTCTATTCTCCCACTTATTTGAAAAATGAAAACAAAAAGCATGCTTGAAGGAAAACTGAAGCCTTTGGACAAACAGGACAGGACCACCAGTAAATACGAGCCTGAAGCTCTAGGCATTTAAACCTAGAAAATCTGAAATGGTAGAAGGATCTACAGAAAATCTATGTATTAAAACAAATAAAAGAATTGGACTTAAAGCAACTGTTCAAAAATTGACTAACATAAACATATACAGATAATTTACAATGAAGAGAATCATATGCATAAAGCAAAATCTCTACTTATAGTACAAATTATTCCCTATTAAAGTTTTGCTCCTATTTTCTGTAGCAAAAACTAGAGTATTCTAACAATGAAATACGGGGGCAGGTTATGAAAGAACACTGGGTACACTGTAGGAAAAAACTGGCTTTAATTCTCTTGGAACAAAAATTATATGCAAATTCTATATAGAAATGTATGTGTTGCATGCTGTACTTATGAAATTCACATTAACCAATCTGGAGATGATATTGTAACTTGCCACTCTCATAGCCTGTTCTTGGAATATTTGTATTTTAAGTCCCAGATATTTTATTGAGGCTACGCAAAGCAAAAAAAATATGCTATTTGAAAAGCTACCATGCTGCATGCATAAATGAAGTCTATTTAAAGGGAACAGAAGATAGCTCAAAATCTATAAGCCTTACGCACAAATGTCACGAAAATGCAGAGTTAGAGAGAGCAGTTAGAAAGCATGTGGCATTCACAGAGCATTTTCCATTGGTGGTGGCACAATTGGCATCTTCCTGTTTTGAAAAAATCAGAAAACATCTTGCCCATAATGCATTAACAGACAACATCTCACAAATATACACTTAGAATACTAGAAAAATAACTTTACAACTATGACCATCTCAAGAAAAAAGGAGATGCTTTTCTTCCTAATAACAAGCAAATGTATTTCAGATGAGCATTTAAGAAAAGTTGTCAATGATATCTACCTTTCATTCATTCTCTTTCCGTGTAACACATCAGTCATACATATATTTCAGCAAGACTGTCACTACTAATGTAAGATTCTTAGATCCTTTGCTAATTTACATGGTTAGATTGGTTAGACAGGAGAGATTCCCCAAGCTACTGAATAACTTTCTTGAAGTGTAGCATAATTTCTTTGTGCAAAGACAGCATTCCTACGTTATATGAACACTGAACCCAGTTTTATAGAAATGCAGTGTGCCTTGACATCACATGCTGAATGCTAGAACACTCCAAACAAATTTGTCCTCTAGCTCCCCTATAACTAAAGCAAATTCTTGATAGCTTTCATGTTGCCTTATCTTCAAATTGAATAGAGTGCTTGCAGATGAAGTCACTGATGAACACGCTTGCCCCAGGACCACATTCCCAAATGGCTGCTCTAGAAGGAAATTCATACCCATCATTCACAACTCTAACATTTTTCTCAGGTGAGAAAAAAATCTGAACGGAAAAAAATCGAGTGTTTATGCTCTGCTGCTGTCATTCACCTTTCAGAGGAAACGTCTACAATTCAGGAGCTTTTCACTGTTTTCAGCTTCTTCCAACACTTGTTAGCACTTAAGTGTCTAAGGAAGTATAGTTGGAAATATTTTACAAATGACCACTCAATCAAAAACCTTGCAGTATGGAAAACAATACATTTGTGTTCCAATAAAAGCCTAAATGATGGACTATTACTTAGCACAAATTCCCAGTGGCAGCATTCTACCAACATGCAATGCACCTGTGTTGGCAAAGCAAAGATGGTTAGTAGGCTGGAGACTACACAAATCTTGGCACGACCAAGAATATCTTCAATGGTTGAAATGAAAGAAAATATTTGCCACTGTGTGCAGTAGTTTTTGTTTCTTTTCTCTTTCAAGCAAAATAACACAAAAATAGTTCTAAAATACAGTAACACACGCATTACTTTCTTCTTCCTTTAATGTGAAAAAGGTTTTTCTTTTTTCCTGTTTATAAGTTAAGACATGCAGGTTAAAATAAATACTTTACTAGTCAATTGTTATCTACATTCTCACTGCTCTTTCCTCCACCTTAATGAATTGCTAAAAGAAGACATCACCTACAGTATTAAAGGATAAGCTGAAAAACATTTCCTTACCTTTTTCAAGATGGAGTGTGATGCTCTTTACTTTCACACTGTATTCCTCTCTCTCTGAAATGGAGAATTTTCCTTAGCATAAGGTATCAGAAAGCAGGATACACTGCTAGGGACCAGTGACTAACATTCTTCTCCCAGACTTTCTAGGCACAAGAGGGAAAGACAGAATTTTAGTTCATGTTTCACGAGCCCATCATAAGAGTATTCTTTTTATTTTCCCTCTTAAGAGGGTGCTTATAAGCTGAGCAATTTCTGTCTGCCACATCTCTTGACTGAAAACATCTCAACTGCTTACATTAAAAAACTGCAACCAGAGAGATTTTCATTAGCTTCCTATTTCCCTCTGAGACAATTTCATACAAAATGTTCTTTCTTTACTCTTTCTAACTAGCAAAACAGCAACACTTTCTTATTTTTCCTTCCAAACAGCCACATCCTGCAGTTCTAAATCAATTATATCTGAAGAAAAATATGTCACTGCTTTTAATGTAGTTTTGGCTGAATTAAAAATGCAGTATTTGGCTCTAGTTTCTCAAAAGGAAAATATAACAAATTCTAAAAATTGAAATGAGAACTTATCATAACTTTGATTTTCTGTCAACTAGAATCTGTAAAAATGAGTTTTAACTATTTTTCTGTCAAAAAGTGTAAAATGCCTTTTTAATGAAAAAGAAACAGTTTTATTACCAAAAAGTTCAAGCTATAGTAATCTATTTGAACAAGCTGCGTTAGCTGAAAGTTTTAGAGATGAAAACAAGCAATAAAATTGCACTAAGCAACTGAACTAGTTTTTTTAAACTAATTTCCCTTTTGCTTTTTCTAGTTTTTAGTTTTGCAAAATTTGAAATACTTTTGCAGTTTTGAACAAAATCACAATGTAAAAGTTTTGGACACTTATGGAGGCATTGTTGTGCTTCATTTTGCCTATAATTAAAAGCAAGTATCAAACTGAGGGATTCTGTAGCAACTATTCTATTCCTACACTGCAACAGGCATTAAGTAGTATTTGCTATACTCATTCACCCAATCACTTATATCCTCAGGCAGCTAGAAATAGGAGTATTCTGCAGAAATGCTGTAGTCACGGTATCACCAGAATCATGTTCCAGCTGGTAAAACTGGGATAAAGTACATTGTTCAGTCACAGGCAGTCCAAAGAGAACAGCTTGCCATCAGTTTGCAGGCATTAAATTGTGGGATTATTAGCCCAAACACTCAGCCGCTGCTGAAGTTCCTGGGTTAAGCATTCGCAGAGTCTCTCAGATTGCCAGAACACAAATGATCAAGATCAGTCTTGATCCTAGAAAATGCACCTGGAAGAAACTGAAGCTAGTTCAAGCTGAAAAACAACAAATTACTACGCAGCTGACCCTGTGCTACTCGTAATATTCAGGATGTTTCAAGGACAGCCTTGTGAATGAAATATGAAAAAAGCAATATAAAAACACCCTGAGGTCCTGTCAGGCCAAATTTCTAAAAAAGAAAAAACAAAAAACAAAAAAACCCAGGTACTCATATGCCTATGGCAAATTGTGAAGTTCGTGAACACCAGTACTTGTGCATATAGGAGATTTTGAATATCTGAAGTTTCCAGTTATACACATCAACTTCAAATCTAATTTTCACATACACACTCAGCATTACCCCCTTGTTTATGAGCACAAGACACAGTACTGAAAATAGCATGCACAAGGGTTTGGGCACGGAAACTTTGTAGCCTGCAACAGGACCTCAGATCAAGGTTGTTCTGGCAAAACAGGTAAGAATGTATTCACTTTTTCATAAAGCAAGCCCTATCGAAAATCAATTGTCAGCCCAAAGACATCTGTTAGTTCTCATCTTTAAATCCTGCATGCAACCAAAAGCCATTACCAGCTCTCTGGCAGTCCCTGCCCTGCAGACACCGTGTTGCTAACGGGCAGAGCAGAGAAGGACCTCGCAGTGGGACTGTCTGCTAATGTCACAAGTTTCCCTGCCCTTCCTGCATCTTCCTTATGCTAATGGTTGTAGCACAGCACATGTCAGCAGTTCAATGCACTTGCAATAAAGAACCTGCTATAACTGAGAACTTCACTTCTATTACCTCGTATGCATTTCAACAGAAGTAGTAAATTGACTGGTGACTCTCATCACATTGGGTCAATTTTCATTTTGCTACATAAGGTTTTGAGGCACATGAGCAACAGAATAATCTCTGAATTTGTTTATTGTTCTTGAAAATCAGAATCTTAAGGACTTTGAACTCCAGGATATTGTTCAAGGTGCAAGAAAAAGAAATTTAAGTACAATCACCACTTACTACTAAGCACATGAAACATTCCTGGAGATGCCCTGTTTGTAACAGGCAAACAAAGAGGGTATTCCTTCTACCTAATAAATTCCTGCTCACTTTCAGGGGAAGAAGTGGGGACAGAAGGTCAGTGAAACATTTCAATGAAAAGTAATTTCCAACATACAGGCCAATATGGAAGATGTGCTCCTTGCAAGATTCATTCCGGAAGCTATTCTATACTCTCTTTTCAAAGCAGCCATAAAATTCAGTGCAATATTAGAAATGTACATTTCCAGCATGAAAAGCTAAGCAGATACATACTGTGCATACACTTAGGAACAATTACTGTATCCCATGTGATAATTAACACACAAAAGCAATGATGCCAGGTCCCAGAGCCCATGAAAACCTAATTGAAATGGAAATCAGGAAAGAAAAAGCTGCTTCAGTTTCTCATGTTCATGCTGGGGGCCAGAGAGCTAGCTCCCTGTTCTGCATTTCACCTTTTCACCATCTACACCTCAACTCAAGAAATACTACTAGTACAAAACTCTGTAACAGAAAAAGGCCATAATAAGAACAGTTCCCTGAAAATAGCTACCGTTCCACTAGAGTTACAAGTGGTAAATTGATCCACTGGTCTATTTTCAGCTATTTGGACAATAGTTGTTCTTGTACATAACCCACACGGTTGTTATTTTGCCATGCAACACAAGACTGGTAGGTAGTGAAGCATGGCAAACCATCAAATATTTCTAGCAGTAAAAGACCCAACTATTTCTTTCCCTCCTGTCTATTAATGTACCTATTCATATCAACAGATTCTGTTCTTCAAAGAGTGTGTTTCAGCTTCTCAGGTAGCTGAGCTAACACTCCAACAGGAAAATAATATGTTCAGTATCCCACAGGTAAATATAACCAACGTTACTCACAGAATACTTTCTTTCTGATGCAAAGGAAGCTTCTGGTTTAAAAAAGAAAACAATGTGCTTCTCAGAGAAAGCCGGTATCAACAAGTCATGAAAAAAAAGCAGAGTATAGAGATACGGTTCACTTAAGATGCAGAAAGCTGTGACTCAGTGTTTTGTAACATGAGCAAGATGATCATCCCTCTATAAATTGCATGTTTTCTTTAGAAGCTGGTAGATCATTCTGCACTTAGAAATAGCTTTAGCACATTTTAAAACTGTGATCTTCAAATTAATCACACCTTAATTTAAAGTCTTTGAAATACGTAGAAATATACAGGATATCAATAGAACAGATTTTTTTTTCTAAACCACTTACTAGATAAAAGCTTGGAAATGATTTGTGAGGTATGAAAAATACTAGAACTCATAAAAGCAATTTTGGCATTGTCAGACTTAGGAAACAAGTTATTATTAATATACAAGCTGTTTTGGTAACAAGTCATAGTACATTCTGATAACGAGGTTTAGTTTTTTTAAATTAAAAAAAATACAAAGAAACCCTCACAAATTTTCTTTGGTGGCTACTAATATACTTTTTTCTCTGTGCCAGAGACTGAGATGCTTTTGTGTTGCATAGCACACATTTTCATTAATTTGGATTATCTTCTCTGCCAACGCATCGCATGGTATCCACAACTGCTAAAAGTGAACAGATTAAACCATCTCCAGAGATTGCATTAACATTCTCCGTTGTTGCTGAACTTGAGTGGGTGCAAGGTCTCTAAAATATCCGTCCCCAGCTGAGGCCCAGTGTGGCTCCCGAGCCCCTGCAGGGAGCACAACCCCCAAACACACGCACTCATGCATGCGTGTGTACATACACCCACAAATGCACTACCACAGGAGACAACGCGACCACCTAGCAGCACATACGTTCCCCATATGGGCTGAAACAGCAGGTTCAGTTTATCTGATGCTGCTTCCTTCCTCAAGCCAGGGGTCCGGGCCAGGCAAGTAGAATGAATCCCCTCACTCCAATTACCAGGACTCATTTAGAGAAAAATAAGCGAAGCCGACTTCTGTGCCCAAGCTTCACTGTTATGCCAGCAGATACGATTTGACTTGCCCTTTCCCAGTTTTTTGCTCATTACATGTTTTTTAACAAAATGCTCAAGAGTATCAAAGAGAATTTTATCTTAGGAAAATGTAAAGGGGCTACCACCCCACTAAAAGTGCATCTCTCCTGCCCATCCAAACACAGCGGGCAAATTGTGTTCTCACTGCACATGCAGAAAATAATATCCTTTTCCCCCTCAGCCAAAATTACATTCATTAGATGCTTTCTTGAGAGATGAATACAGAGTTGATGATTGAGAACTATTAATTAAAAGCACTACAAATAACAGAAAATTCAAAAACCATTTTTAGTAAATAATATCCTGAAAAGGAGTGTGTGAATCCTTAGGTATGAAAAGCTCACAATACTTCTCTTTTACTGACTTCACGTTTAAAGCAGATGTAAAAAAAACTTAGTACATCTATTGCCATTGGTATGTATCGTGTCCTAGAACTCTAGGATCTCACAAAGTATCATTTCATTCATACAACTGCTAGGTGTTGGAGGGGGGGTACAAATGCTCAGGTCCCTGTTTTCAATAGTGGTAGGGATAGGAGTGAAGCCTTCTCCTACATCTCCTTACCCTGTTATTCTCAGCCATCACCTTCCTGGAATGCTCTTCTGAGGAGCAAAATTGGAGCCAGAAAATTAAGAAAAAATAAAGAACAACCCCCCCTGAAACACATCTGACCATCAGCAGTATTCCACAAGCCAGTGTGGTTCAACAATATCTGCAAGGGCATGTAATAATCTAGAAAATGGAAGAAAAGAAACAGAGGACCATTTCCACGTGTAGGAAACAAAAATAGGAAAACCTCTTTTTTTTCTTTCTTTTTTTTATTTTTTTTAGTGTAACCCTATTTATCACAAGCCAACCAAGAACATGAATACGTTACAATAAAACTGGATTAACCACGACAGACCTGCAGAACAATTGCTGCTGACGTGATTTTTCTGGATCAGACCAACACCATTAAAAAGTCACGTCTCCAGTCAAGGTTGTAAAGGTAAGACTCAAAGACCTGCAAAAGACCGAGTAGGAAGGAAGCTTCGATCAGCTAAACCAAGAAGCAGGAGGTCTTCTCAGAAACACCTGCCTGGCCTTCATATGAGAACCAGATTTTGCAGGGCTAACCATACTCCCGCACACAGACACTTCGCAGCAGTCTGCCCAGCTCACCTCTGCACTCTCTCACTTCACTTCAGCACAGTGAGGGGCAGTGAAGATCAATTACTTTTGCACAGGCGAGGGGCAAAACTGCATCTAAAGACACTGGGGGACACATGGGTGGGAAAATAAGACTGTTCGACCTGCATAACTTCTGATGAGGTATGCAAAAAGGAAACGTCACCCAGCTCTAGCAGAGCTCGACGGCACTGCAACAGGAAAATGGGTGTACTAGTACAATGTGCACTATTACAGTGCGTACTCTTACAATTTTACCTTCAATGATGCCGAATGGCAGCTAAATGAAAACCAAGGCAGCTTCAGCTGCCTACGCAGAGCTGATGCAGCATTAGAACTCCTGGCAGAGCTCTCAAGCCGTACTGGGCTAACCTCAGCCTGCTGCAGAGCCAAGGCGAGGCTGCTCAAATGTGAATCAAAGGGCATTTTATTGCAGTGCCTACTTACACAGGCAGAATGGTGTAAAGTTACACAAGATAAATGAGAATCAAACCTCTCCCTGGGCTCAGAGGTCTCTGCTACAGAGCCTGTATGCAACACTTTCTTCAAAAGAGAGAGGGTTTTTTCTTTTGAAACACTGTATCATGTTCTTTCTCAAAGGCCACAAACATCCTTAATTAGAAATGCTTCTAACACACTTTGAGAGTGAAAAACATTTAATATTACCATTTTTTCATTTTGTTACCAGGGTCTATATTTTGATTCTGTATTTATTGTGCCAATTGCTCCTCTATGACCAGAAAAAATAGGTTACTGCATCCCTTGCATTACTTCAAAGGACAAGACAGGTCATCAATCATTGCAAGATTCTTTTTTCATGAGTTTTGACAAGTAAAATTTCTTTGGTTCTTTTCTGCCCATTTAAAGTGCAAATAAAAACAATGTTGTATGGCTAATACTTTAATTCCTGAGTATATACTCACACCATTTCTAAACACACCTAGACAAACTGTTATTTCCAATATCATGTGACTAGATTCTATTACCTTTATTTGATCTAAATTGACTTTGGCACTACCAGCTAACCTAAATAGGGCTATAAAGTTGCACGTGGAGTAGAATCCTGTTCAACATGAGTAAAAGATTCAGGCCTTGCCCCTTGTTTTCAAAACCATCAAGAGAACTTGAACGAAGAAGAAAGGAAATGGAAAAGCCTTAGAAGCACATTCTTGAAGAATCTCACATTGTAAAGTGCACTGACAGCATAAGTCTCATGGATTAATTATGTTTAACCCTGGTGTATAACCAAGAATAGAGAGAGGGAAGCTCCTTGCGACTATCTTCTCAGTCTATAGAGAAGTCACTAACAATCTGTTTCACGTACTTTCTGGTGCACAGATAAATTTGCCAGGTGCCTTGGAAGCCCTCTGAAGAAAGGCACTATATATGCATAAATCATTAACAAACTGAGTGACCTCATTCTTGGGTAACTAGAGCAGCATAAAAATAGCATGCTCCATAGGTAGAAAGCCTTCCAGTCAGTAATGCCATGCACCAGCAGGCAAAAAAACACAACAGCATCCATCTTAATGCTGGAGCAGATTCTTTTTGACAGACTCTGTGTTTTTAATCTCAACTACCACGGATCGTCAGCAGCAAAAAGTAAAAACTCCTGAGGACAAACCAGTGTACAGTTCAATAATTAAGAGAGGGAATCCCTGCCTTATCTCTTCATCTCATCCAGGGCTTGCCTGAAGTGAATCATTTAACAGGATGAGTAAAATGCATTTTACTGTCCTTAAGAACAGACAAATAGTCATTATGTCTAAGCTGGTAAATGATACAAAAGTTGACATCAACCACTAAGGTCCAACTTGTGGCCTGCAGCAATATCTTGAGGGAGATAGGGACCAAATGCTTGATCAGAAATGCCACTCAAGCAACTACCCATTTCTTTCAGCCTCACAGATCAATAGTAACTACCTCCTCATGCACAGCGGCTGCCCAGCTCTTCTGAGCTCCATCCTCATTTTTCAGGCTTGCTCCCTCACCTTCCAAAGCCCGTGGCTGCAGCTGCTCCAGCCCGACTTGATTCCCAGCTCATTCACATGTTGGCAGCCTGGAAGTTGCCGAAGACAAAGGAGAAATGGCAGCTACTGATACAAAGTCAGAATAGGAAAGTGGCTTTTGCACAAGGGTAAAGCTGCTCTTGCACAAAACAAGGAGCAAACATAGGCTTAAATACCTGAACCCAGGTCCTGTGAGTGCAAGGCTGTGGCACGTGATAGAGACTTGCGTAGTCCCTAATTAAAAAAAGTCAGCTATTCCAAACTGTTCTAATAATCATAGGTTTCTTAATGACATCGAGGACAACAGTTCTTTAGAGGGAATTTATAAGAGGACAGGAGAGTGACTTTGCAAAACATTCCAATGAGGTTGTTCAATGCACAAGGATCACCACTGGGGAAAATAACAACAAAAAGGCAAATATTTTTGTGAAAAAAAAGCAGAAAGAAAGGCAAGGTTTGTAAGTCTAGGTCTTCTGGCAGGAGGGATGTTGTCAATGTGAAAGCGAATAGAACGAGCCAATGCTTCGCTGGACAGGTCTCTGGGCCTGCAGCACTGTGACTGACGTGCTGTTTCTTTTCCTCTCTATAGAAAAGAGACAGAGGGAGCAGCTCACTGGCAACCTCCACGCTGCTAACAGCAGTCGTGGTACATGGTGAGAAAATTCACAGCCGAGTGTCGTGCCAGCTTCATGCAATCATTTTAGCTGGCAAATGGTCTAAGCTGCCTTCTTTGCTATATGTTTAAGAACTTATTTTCTAGTTAGCTGTACAAGCAAATTAAACATAATATTCTTCTGGCTTGTTCCAGATACAGTTTTTCAACCTGTTCTAATATGACAGTTGGACCCTGAAATTGTAGTCAATGGTTACTGACAGCCCAGTACCCTCATCCTGATGGATGCGTTTGCTTGCCATTCCATTGCGATTCACATGCATTTTAATCTTGATTTCTTTTAAACACAGAGAGAATAAAGAGGTTGCAGATGTACCTATATATTCCCTTGTCTCCCTAATTGCTTTTAGTTATCCTACGGATATAAAATATGAGGTGCACAAACCTCAAGATGAGGAAGGTAGAGAGGAAAAGAAACTGTTTGCTCTGTGAAGATTTGGCAGTCTTCTATGAAATACAAGAATATGATGTTTCTTGCTCGGTGTTCAGAATATTTATTTAATAAAGCCCCATATTTAGTTAAAGACAAATTCTATTGCTGTTTATGATCTAGTTCTGTAAAACTATAATAAAAGCAAGAGACTCAAAGGAAGTAAGAAAAGTCTTAAAAGGACTTGAAAGCATTCATTGTATTAAAGCTCTTATATGTGCATATCACAATTCTCTAATTTATCCTTTCCTTGAGATTACCCAGGCAGAGTACCACAGAACATCTTTTTTTTTTTTATTCCATGACACTTCCGTGAACAAAATGTAAAACTTTCCAGCAAGCATATTAGTATCTGTCAGTTTGACAGGTGGCACTGCCCCTTATCATCAGCCAGGCTCCTGAGTCTTCTACCAGCAGTGGTAATAATATGAAAGATAAAATACATGCACATGCATATATACACAGAGGCACACATAAAAATCATTCTTCAGGTTTTTACAACATATAAAAGAAAGCTTCAAAATTTGAAAAGTTTTTACTTGTGTTTCACGACTCAATCTATGCTGAAAAATTTCTGATGCAAATAAATGCAAATTCCTCAGCACTGGCCAGTGGAATTAAATAAAACAGTTAATAGGGCAAGATTTCATTTACACAGCTTAAAACAGGTTAATATTCATTTAAATATCAAGTGAGCACTAACAAGAAACAACACCTCTGTTAGAAATTCAGTCTTTTGTTCTTTCATCTAAATAGAGGGTTATCTCAGAACACACTTAGAAAAACCTTCCAACAAAATGAGGAAGACCAAAATCTGGCATTCATGGCATTGCTGAATTAAACAGCAGAATAAACTAAGAATCATTTTAAAAGCTTTTCTCAAACAGTAAAACCTTCCTGCTAGGTCTTTTTTTCCTCACTGCAAAGAAACTCATGCTAAATTTTATATACAATTATTCAGAAATTCATCTTCTGATAACTGTAGAGACCAGTTCCTAGAAAAGATGAATTTGTGCACGTTATTCAGTGTTGTGCTTTCTTTTCATTTAAATAGCTCTGTCTCCCAACAAAGTGAAGCAATAGATGAATATCATCTTTACTGCGTTTACTTTTCCAAATGGAATATGCATCTTTTGCAGAAGCTATTCATTACAAAAAAGAACAGATATTTGATATAAAAGCCCTTTAAAAAAGTAGCTACTTACAAAAGGAGTGATTTATTTACTGCAATCTTAAATTATCAGAAAAGATTGACTGGATGCAGTTAGAAATTGTGAATACTATACATTCTATCAATCAGTGATTTTTTTTTTTTTTTTTTTTAAGTAGTTTTAATATCCTTCTCAGGTGTAGCTGGCTGTGCAACTCACCACCACCTCCAAATGTGATAGACATGGAAAAAATACATAGAGTGAAAGAAATGTAGGTGTGAAAGTACTGCACAGCGAAAGCAACACTGTTTGTCTTTGCTCTCTGCATTTTGGTATACTAAGTAAGTTTTCACCTCAACAGATATTTTCAGACTTTACTGTTTTCTGTCTCCGCGTCAAAAGAAATATAGATTAGGAAGTCTTCCTACATTATTTCTGAATTTCCTAAGCTACGATTGTTCTAATTATATGGATTGCATGTTCTTCTGGACAAGCATTACATCTTTTCCTGAGTTTGAGAAGTATCCAAGGCATTTTTGGAACTGCTGCTAGTGCCGCAATAATAAATCTTAATGATAAATTACTGACCAACGAGCCTATTGATCAGTGCTATACTTCTCACATTCCCTGTATCAACCTTAAGGGCATCTTTGCCAATCAGAGAGTAGAAGAAAAATATTTGTCAACTGTAAATAGCAGACACACTTAAGTCCACATGCTTTCTCTCAGCGAGAAGATGTTTAGAGCAGGAAAACGGACAGAAATTTGAAAGAAAAACAGTTCAAGTAGCATGTCCCAAAGGGAGGTGAGAGAAACACACAACGGAAAGTTGGGACCACTGTTGTGACATCTCACTTGGACACTTGTCCCCTGCCTTGCACTTCCAGCAACACGACAAACATTGCAAACAGCACAGCTCCTCTGAAGGAGCAGGTTCTCCTAAAGGAGTTCAGAGACCACATAAAACAAAGCATCAGCTCAGGCATAGGCTCCACAGTCGCAGATTCGAGTCACATCTTTCACAATGTGATATGCAACAAAAGTAGGACACTTTTTGCAGAACTGGGACCTTGCTTAGTAATTGTACTGGGATGCTCATGTATAATTTAGCTACAGCATAAATCTGTCATGAGACAACCCAAGTCTTGACAGTTTCAAAAAGCCTGTTCTCGAAGGACTAAAGATTCTTCACTATCAAGGAAATAATCCAAGTGTAGATTGATTTTTGTGTCATTTTAAACTCAGAGATCCAGTCTCTGTAATGAAACTTTCAGCGCCCTGATCTCTTTTTCTTGATCTTTGGTTTCTCTCTTTTCTCAGAGCAATACAGAGATTATTCTTTTCTCTAGGTAAGTATAGCTAAAATTAAAGTGACATAGGGCATATGAAGAACCCAATTACTAATCACTTTTTCCACATGTGTAGAAAAAGGTCAAGAGTTTGGTATCTGTGATACTAGGATTTTGTTATGCCAAAAAATAAAAACCATTGCAATAACTTCCTGCATTATCTTATTTCAGTAATTTGGTATATTGCCTCATGGTAAGTTTGGCATTTCCCCAGTACCACATCTTTCAGTGGTACTGGAATGCCCAAATGTTCACTAGGGTACTAGGAATTAAGAAGTCCAGCTGACACAAACAGAGTTCAGAGACATCTACAAGAAACAAAAAGTTACAGGGGTTGTTCAGAGAAATGAGCAGGGAGCCAACACTATGGAGAACGGAATACCAGTTGTAGAAGCTGTGCATGTGTGTGTGTTTGTGTGTGTGCGTGTGTGTAGTTTTTATATCTTTATATATTCATGTATATATATGCATATTTATACACACCAACAAAAGCAAACATTAGGAAAAACAGGTGAGCAAACAGAATACCTACGCTGAGACCTCACTGCAAGCAGATGAGTCATTAAGCTAAAATTGGGAATGTGTTCTTTTCAACATAACTATTTTTAAAATAAAATGTCTAAGAAGCTTTCATAAGATTTTTCTATTCTAGATTTCAGCTTCCAAGAAGTACCAAAATACTACCAGAAATATTGGCCCTAGAGTACTGCTACCAAGAACTTGGAATAAAATTTCTGGAAATTGCATATAAAAGCATGATTTGCATGTTTCCAGTTTGTTCTGTTTGTTTTAGGTTCTGTGAGCCTAAAAAAACACACTATCATATGCATCTGAGACAAAGGCAATTTCAAATCTTCGATAAGTCCATCTTCCCTTGACATTAAAAAGCAATTCCCTATGCTGAAAAAAAACCCCAAATTCTCAAAACATTATCAATAGACAGCTTGAAAGAGAAAAAAGTTCATTTGTTTGAAAACACAAAACCTGCATGAATGCTGCTACATTTCCCTAGGTTTCTTCAGCTGATTATTTTCAATAGCAATACAGATACCAAAAAGAAAAGATACGCTGTGTCGATATAATAAACGAAAAATGTGGCATTCCACAACTGTCAGTTTGGTTATTTTCTAAGTGAGAAGCCTAAAAATCTGTCCACACCTTACTGTGAACTAAACCAGAGAGTATTGATTTACAAAGCAGGAAAAAAAAAAATCAATTTTTTAGCTTACAAAAAAACCCCTATATATTTTATTACCATTGACATATACTACAGCCTGTATCATACTAAAACTAAAAGATTATAGGATTGGGTCCTTTCTGATCCATTTTTTGCATTAACTTTCTTCAGAGTCACATCACACTGTGTTACATTGTGTTACATTGTATAAAATTGCAATTACGCTAGGATGGCTTGGTTTAAATGGAAGCAGTGGACTTGCTCCTTGCCAGTCACAGGTAGGAAATCCATTCTTCATTTGCATAGTCTAACCAAAATCTTCACACTTCTTTCTACCCAAGATGACAGTATCAGTCTCATTTTCTATCATTCTTGCACAGCATAATTTTTTCTGTATTATTAACGACTGTCTGTCAGTCAATTATGACAATATTTGTGATTAGTGGCCATAAAAAAATGAAAATGACAGGTCTGGAAGGCTGAAAGTCCTTTCACAAAATGAACATGATACAAGTAGCAGCAGCATGATCCTCCCTGCACACAAGACATCTGGGACATTTCAACCTTTACAGCAATTCATTTCATAGTTCTTTCGTAACCTTGGTTCCTTTCAGACACTCTTGCAAGGAATGCCAACTTCACACTGTAAAATGATGATATGCCAACACTTGTCTTCCAAGATCTGAAGGTGAAACGCAACAATACATGTTGAATCCGAAACATGTTAAGACTCCTGATCTGAAGAAAAATGGTGAAATGGCAACAGATGCAGCAGCAGACATTCCCAGGTGACAAATCCCTACCTCTCAGACAGTCAGACCTTCAACCTTGTTTACTAATTAAAATGGGACAAGGACATCCTCACAATAACAGGGTCTATAAACAATTTACAAGGCTATAAGATTTTTTTACTAATAACTTTACCTGAATCAAAAGAGAAAGAATGCAAAAATGCATGCACTGATTTTAATAAATTCACAAAGCTCAGGTAGTGGCTGGGTTGAATAAGTTCACTGCACTGGTTTGATTTAGAGCTAACGTGAAAAATACATACTTGTGTCTGCTTAGCTTAACAGGACATTTGATCAGTTTTAGCCTGCATGTTGGTTAACAAAACCTACGAAATCCCTCATGGGCCTTCTGAAATTGAGACAAGAGACCTACAGAAAGCATTCAAAACCCTCACACATGCAAGGTAAATGGCTAGGTCTTATAACTGACTAAGAAGTTTCTCCCTTAGGTGTCTTTAATTTGTAAATTGCAGCCTCCTGGCTCTACGGAATATCTTCTCTTGGCATGAACATATTAACGGTATGTTGAAGGAGTGCATTAGAAAGCTTCCTTGCTCTTGGAGACTAGTCATCAGAGGATTACATCGGTCAAATGCCTAAAGAGAACAGTTGAGTATTCTCCAAAGGTAGCCTGCATCTTTCCAAAGAATTTAGCTGCAGCCAGAATATCTTAGCTTGAGTTCACTCTGCTGCAAAGCTTTTTTTCTTTCTGTGTCAGAATTAGCTACCTGATTTTGGAAAGTGCAAGGGAGGTGTTATCACCTTTATTCAAAAATAATAGGCTGTGGTAGAACCCTTCTTTCCAAATGACTGTAGCTTTGTACAGGATTTTAATTCTGATGCAGCTAGGTTTAGTAATTCCTATCCTAGAGGCAAGTAGGGTTTAGAATTGCAAATCTATGAAACTCTGAACAAGTCTCAAAGATCAGTACGCTACAAGGAAAAGTCTTCTCTTTGCTAGGGCTAGTCTTGTTAGACTATCCTGTTAGTCAGTACGCTACAAGGAAAAGTCTTCTCTTTGCTAGGGCTAGTCTTGTTAGACTATCCTGTTAGATACTGTTGTATCTTATCAAAATATATTAAATATAATGGTTATAGATGCATTTCAGAGTGCAATGAAATAACTCCAAACAAGGCAAGTAATAAAAGAGCAAATAATTGCTACATCTAAACTGGGTTGTTAAGATATAGCTCATTTATGAACTGTTTTGAAAAACAATAATCGTTTAATCTTTTCCCCCCTGTAATAGGTCCATCCTCTTCTCTCTCACCAGCTGCTCACTTCTACCATGGCAGATTTGATGACGCCCCCCTCAGCTGGGGTACAACCAAACAGCTGGAAAACCTCCAGCATAGAGACGGTCACAAACCATGGGGTAGGAAGGGGCCTTACAAAGTGGGTCTGCAGCTGATAATGCAAACTGTTTCCCTGGAGGAGACTGGCTGTTAAAGGACTGGGACATCGTGCTGGCATTTCTGCCTTTGCAGTGGCACCAGTTGTGCTGTGCACAAATCAAAGAGGAGCAAAGCCACTAGCAGGATCTCCTGCACGGTCGGGAGAGGGAGTTGAGAACAGCTAATTTTTTAAAAACTGCTTCCTGCCCTCCCCCTAAACCACAGTACTTACAAGGCAAACTGAACAACCCTTATTTAGTTGGATGCTTATATTGTTATCTCTTAGCAGATGAACAAGGCAAAGATGGGCAGTTCCAAGGACACAACTCAGGGACCATGACAGGATTGTACAGGTGAGCAGGTAGGTTTGATGTTTGAAAAAGACAGAAAAAAGCTTTAGGGCTAGGCAGCCAAAAATTCTGCAGAGAATAGCACTGTTCAGAGCTACATCACACTATAAAGACTCTAGTGCCTGACAAAGCTAGGGCTCTAAGTGAACATTACTTATTTTAAAAGTGTTCATTTTATTCTCATTATTGCCGCCCTCCTGTATCACTCACTACACAAAATCTACTCTAGAGAGAATTATTAATTTTTCCAGATTTATTTGTTCTGCTTGCTTGCATAGTTGCTTGCTTGCAGTGCTCTCCTCACAAAAAACAGTTATTCTTGAACAGTTAATGTCAGCATAACTTTTCAACTATGGCCTTGGTAATAAGAGCACCATTAAAAATTTGATATATCAACTACAATCTGAAAAGAACAGGACAAAAAGATCTGAAAGGTGTAGGAAGCACATTTGAAAGAAACAACATAGAGCAATTTTGGGAGAAAGCTCTGCTGAGGTTTCTCCACTCCAGCATAGCACATGTACAGGTCCACTCACACATGCACATCAGGAGAGGATGTAGAAGGCAACTGCAGATATCATCTTTGAAGACTATCACAAGTGATATCTACTAAACCCATACTGAATATGTACAAATTGTGATCTTCAGATTTGGAAAGGGAAAATCGCTTGAGTGCTTTTTTGCAAGGACAGTAAAAAGATCCACGATACCACATCAGGTCTCTTACTGCAGTTGCAATCCTGACCCCAAAGCATGCAGGCTTTAGAATTTTTCAGCTTAAGTCATGAAGTGTTTTAAAAAAGGAAAAACTCCCCCCATCTCTGGATTTCGTTCTCCCAAAGTGAGAAGCCAATTTCTTCTGAAACATCCCAAAATAATACTCAGGACTGAACAGGTAGGATGGAAAATATCAACCAGGACAAGCAAAGTTGTGCAAAACTTTGGTAGTTAAAACAAAATCTCGTCATGACAGTTTGGGCAAAATTAACTGCACACCTGTCAGGACTGATACAAGCCAGAATATTCTAAACTTAGAAAAAGGAAAGAAAAGTGTTCGAGACTTGCATCTAATGCTCAGACAGAGTTTGGTTATATTAACTAAGTTCTGCAGTGATCCCTCTGGATTTTGTATTGAAGAAGAACCAAAGTTGGAATAGGTGTTGGGGTTTTTGTTTTTGTTTTGTTATTGCCAAACTCAAACTTTGATCTATATTCCATTTTATCTAATTCCCAGAGACTGGTGGGGAGGGAAGGTCAAGGGAACAGAGGACATTAGAGGTTTAAAATGTCTGCATCTATCTATGTTAGATGAACCATCTGTGCTTTCTGAGCAAATCTTTTCTAAATCATTTACTGCCGCTAAAATACCCATCATTCCATTATTTTTCTGAGTGCTTTAACCTTGACTATTTTCAGTTCTTACTTACTTACTTAGTTCTTAATTACACTTACTTAGTGTAATTAAATTCTTTATATAAAACGTTTCCCAAGGGTTTACAAGCTCAGCTGACCAGGCAGGAGATATTATCAATGCTCCTTATTACAGTCAGTAGCAAAGTACTTCTATCACTTCATCCTGAAATAATTTTAGCTGTCATGATAGCTGTGTCTGGAAATAGCCCTTGGGGCAATCCCCAACTGCAAACCCGAGCAAAGTCTTTGGTACTCAGATGGTAAGCACTTGGTACATGTACGTTTGCTTTCATTATTGGAAACATTATAGAAACTGTAGCACTTAAAAACAATACCTATGTAAGAATATTTAAACAAGAATAGCTCCTGAGTTAAAATAAATACTTCATGCTCACATGAGCTGCACACCTATGAATCAAATGCAGCCCACTGAACCATCTGCTTCCACGAAAACTCCCAGTCTGTCTTTCTCACTGTGATGCAGCGCAGGTTGTGCTGTTTTCAGAAGGGATTTGCTTAGAGATAGATCAGATAAAGAGGACCTTTAGACTCCTGGTAAATTAAAAGTTTCCAAATTGTGTGTCAAATACCTGTAAATTGCTGGTGTCCTGTAAATGAAATTATGGAAGTGAAAAAGATAGCAAATAAACAGAATAGCATTTATAGGTTACTGTAAAGCTTTCTTCCGATGAGAAAGTCAGTTTTTTCTGCAACTGACAAATTGTCCTATCTTCATTACTGATATTGATGTTGCAAAACTCTGGCAAGAATGAGGCATTCATTTCAACACCTCTGGTAACACTGCAGAAAATGTAACACAGAAACATCTTTGTGCTGAGACGTCTTCTCCTGTGTCAGATGTACAGAGTATCCAGCTGCCTTTCAACTTCTATGGAGCTTAGCAAAGGACTAATGAAACTTAGTGACATTACAAGGCACTTGCATGCTTTTTGTAAATGGCTCACAGCCAAGAATCATCCCCAAATCCCAAGGTGTAACATAGGCAACTGCTGCAAAAGGCTGGTTGAAAGGTGATGAGGTCACCTTGAACACTATGTTAGACAAAGCATCTCGGAAGTGCAAAAGACTAAGCACTTACAGATGGGCTCCACGCTCTTGGATGAAGCAGGTATCTCAAAATAGAAGGAGAAACTGCAAGGCCACTGTCAGAGCACAGTGCCTTCCAGGCAAGGGAAAGTGTGACCTGTGTGCCTTTGGCAGCACACAGCAGTGCTCCGAGAACCTGGGATTTCTTAACAGTAGCAGAGACAGAAGCTAATATTGTGAGACACAAACAGGCACCATCTTCTACAGGAAATAATTTCTCTAACATGGCAGAAGGTTACAGAGCTGCCGATCTGGAACATGTGCTGCAAAGGAAGATTTGTGAGGGGAAAACCATGAATACTCAGAGCACGTCAAGCAGTTCTATCTCAGAACTCTTACACTGAGGCTATCCAAGTGTATTTTAATGGAAGTAATTCCATGCAGATTTCATAATAACTTGAGGCAGAATGTCAAATCTGTAGCCAAAAGCTGTCAGTGAGAACAGAGACTGATCCTGCATCTCTGAACTACTCAGCTGGATGACAGGTTCGTTACTCTGGCGTAACAAAGCTATCATGAGATGCTGAATGGTAATGGCAGGACATCAAGGACCAGCGAGGGCAAGGGTGTATATCACAACTGAGGCAGGAAGGCAAGACGGCAGTCGTGGCAATGCAAAGAACAAGGCTCAGTGTCTTCTAGTTCCAAATATTCAGTTGTATATTATGGGAATTTAGGCTCTTTCCCAAAACTTTTGTAAGCTCAGAAAGCTTGGGGAAATTTATCACAGGTGATACTATGCAATTCACAAATGAGTGGTCACACCTAATTACAAGTTAGATACTGGCCTTTATTAGATGCTGAGCTGTCTCGTAGCAAAGTTGCTGGTTATGGGCTTCTGATAGGCATAGGCTTCAACCTGCTATTTCTCCTCTCACTATTCCAGACACCCTATGGTATCTGAAACATCTGTTACCAGGACTGAATTAGATTGACAAGTCTTTGACCTTTCTACATTAAAAGTTAAAAGAATACTAAAATGCAGTCTGTCACCTTAGATGCCTTCAGGGCTTTAAATAGGTTAATAATTTCTCGTGCAAGAAAGCCTAGACATTTCAGCAGTAAAACATTTCTAGAGGCATCTATATTTTCTCCTGATATATTAACTATCACTAAAGATTTAGGACTTCCTCTTAGATGAAAGCAAATCCCTTAAATGAGTCAGTAAAAAGCAATCCTACCAGACCATCCTACAAATAAAAATGAAATACTTTTCACTAATGGTTCCATTATACTACATAAAACATACAGTAAGAGTCTTCATCACATTTGTGTTATCAAGTTTGCCAATTCTAAGAAAAAAAAATAACATCTTCTTCCCCAGGTTGTGAAATCACACTGCTAAATCTTTGCCCTGCTCCAGTTTTGCCTTTTTTTTTTTTTGGGGGGGGGGGGGGAAGGGAGGGAAGGGTGTCAAAAACATGTTCCCCAATAGTTTGGTCCAGCACCTTTCGACCACCTATATCTAGTTTGATGTTGGGAAAATAAATGCAACAGACCTGTTACTCTCATTGCTGACTTTGCAAAGAGGACTCTTAACAGCCCTGGTGCTTACTAACCAGAAAACGGGCAATTAGAAGATCAGGAAAATAATATTTCAAAATGGCAATGCCTTTGCAGAATACTAGACATGTTTTTTAATCACTTGCCCAAAAAACATCGAAAGAAACTTTACACCTAGATCTCCACATCTTGGAGTGATGCTTAGGGTTTTTTTGTTTGCTTGCTTGTTTTTAGCTTTTTGACAAACCACTTCTGGTTGATCCATTACATTTTAAAACTTTAGAACACCACCTTCAGCCGACAGTAGGAACAGTAATACATTCTAGGGGTCCTCAAAATGTTAATATACTATACTGCTACTACACCAACACCTAGCAAATGTCTGCACTTGCATACATATCTTCATCTTGAGTCACTTACCAACACTTTTTTTTTTTTTTTTTTTTTTTTTTTTTTTTTTTTTTAAGACAGAACTATGGCCCCAACCACTGGTCCCCGGGCAGCAGCCTTCTGATGATATCTGTGGCCAAATAAAGTTGCTGTGAATAAATAAAGGGTAACAGAGAATGTAAAGCATGCTCAGCAATACCGAGTTTCTTTGCTCACAAATCAGTGAACAGTGGAGCTTTTTTTTTTTTTAAATAATTAACTCAGTACTCAAGGCTTTTAAACTATACAGTTATTGTTTGATAATATTACTAATTTTCCTCTGCACAAGCCATGTGAAAAATGATATGCCTCAAACCTGCCTGATTACATGCCTCATCATAGCCTACTGGACACAAAAAGAAACATTATTTAGTACTCAATAATAATAGCTTAAAACACTATATAGCAGCTCTATCGTTTTCTAAAATTCCTTTAAAAATAGTATTTAGTAGTATTTCTTAGTGTAAAAGCATATAACCCTGACATGACAGATCCATGGTTTTCTACATAAAACAATTGTGCATGTCATTCAGATTAATGAATTCTGGCTAGCCAAGTCCTCAGAAGACTGAGGGCTTGCAATGCCACAATTGGCCAAATTGCAATAGGAGAACTCAACAATAAAAACCAGAAAAGAAGCTAAGTCACCTTACAAGCAGAAAGATAGTTATGCCACAGCTCTGTTCGTTTTTCACGTGTCCAGTTCCAATCTCTTTTGCCATGGAGCCATGACATTTTGAATAAATTCTGCATGTTCCCTGTGATCTGTGTAAAGTCTCTGAGCAAAGGAAGCTGAACCCAAGTCTTACATGAAAAATCCTTGAAAGGAATAATGCATTTTCATTTCAACTTGGCATCCTAAATAGCATGCAGCTAGAATATCTTATCTACTGCTCAAATGAATGAAATACAGGAAATTTTCAGCTATTCATCTACATCTATTACACGCAGAGTCTGAACACCTCAAGCTGTGGGAGGCTTGATGGCCTGGGATTATGCTCATTAAAAGAATCAAAGATAAGACTGTGATCCAGAAATTGAGACTTAAACAAAATCCTAGATACAACTTCTCTCTCTCAAACATGCCCCCCTAGTTAAGACAGTTTCAGTTGATAATCTGTGTTGAAACAGACATTGACTGGGCATTTTCCCAAGTGGCAGACACTGTATTTTAAATGAGAGAAAAAGGCAGAAAAAAAGTAACAGATTCCTAGCTTAGTGGGTGGCAGCACACAAGCAACATAAGCCTCTGTTTTGGAAGAGAACAGAATGATCTTGTGGTAGTTAGAGATATTCTGCTTATATATGTCTTCATGAGTAGCAAGGACATGTTGGATTTCATCTTAAAATTTTGCTACTGCTTGCCTATATGAAAGCTTAAACTGTTGTGTGATCACAACAATCAGTGCTCAGGTATTCATCCAGCCTAGCAGTAGTCCAGAGCCACTTACAAAACTTCAATCTGGCCACTAATCTTTAAACTGCAGAGAGGAATTACTAACTGTGACACATCTAAGCATAGCAATTAATCAATAAAAGGTAATGTAGCAAAAGAAGCAGCAAACCTATTCCTCATCTTAGTGGCCTAACCATCTTCAGGAGAATATGTACTCTTGCTGCTGTACAAGGCACTGGCTTCATACGGTCAGAGAATAATAATTCAAATGGATGCATATGCAAAGACAAGCAAGCAGAATGATCAGGAGAAAAGAGAAATCATGTTACAAGAGAAAACTATGGCTTCATTTCACAGTGCAATATGAGCCCACAAGTCAACCCAAACTGACAGGGCATGTCTACAGGCACAGTTGACCCCTGGGCAGAAACACCATCTCACATCCTGAAGGAAGTTAAATTACATTAGCATGACTGTATGCTTTCAACAAGCCTTGTCAGATGAGGCACAGAGCTACTGCTTTGGGTTCTGGAGCTGGGTAAATCTGTGCCAGCCAAAATCTTTGCATATGTATCTGTTCGGCACCACACAGTGGGACAACAGCACAGAAAGGCCAGATTCTATAGTCTGGTAAAACTAAAGCAAAGAGGAGGAGGTGTTCTCTGGAAATACATCAGAGAAGCAAATTGTGTAAGAGAAAAGTTATTTAAGATGATGGGCAGTGCTTCCACAAGAACCAATAGGTATCCACTGGCTATGGCGGGGGTGGAGAACTCCTCCCTCCCAACCTACACAACAGTAAGAGTCTAGAAAAAAATAAAAATAACTGGAAGCAAAAAAAATACGATCAGTTTTAATGATAGAATGTGATAAGTTTATGAAAGCAATACAGGGCATAATTGCCCATCATAGCAGCGAACCGGAACTTAAAACCTAAGGAAAGTAAAATGCCATGTATGTTCAAACCCAAATTATTCCTGCATAAGTAGCACCTAACTCATGTTTTTTAGTTTTCTTATGTATTCAATACATTCTGAAAATACGAGGAGAGACATTCCCTAGCAAAGGTTGGAATTTGAACAGCCTTCTAAAAGAATCAACTGTATTCTTAACTATACTCTATAAAAACGTGCCATTTTTTGGCAAACAGTCTGACACTGACAATGTGGTGGATCATGATGCCAATCCTGTAGTAAGGCAAAAGGCTGACACTTGTTTCTCTTTACATGACAGTCAAATGCATTCCTGAACAGCAAGAAAAATCCTTCTAGTTGACCATTGTGCCTGTATAATTATTAGCTGCTTAGCACTAAAACAATTCATATTCTGCACATACGTACTCACTGCATTGTAGAATATTTATCATTTAATTTTGCTCTGATGCTTATTTTGAGCCTCGGAAATAACTTCAAACAGTTGTTATATTCTTGTGTTCTCAAAGAGCTTAAGTAACATGATTCTCAGCCCCTCCTTCAGAATTTGCTCAGGCACCAAGCACAAAGTAATACGCTCAGCAGACTGTCCTAGCTTGCCTTCTGCTTTACAATGTACCTTTAGGATCAGTGAATCTCACTAGGAGAACATAGCTCAGTGACTGAAAGCCACCACTGCTCCTTTATGCAACAGTAACAACAAGCTTTGGCTTACGTTAAAAAAAAAATTTAAACAAAACCCCCAAACGACCTGCAGAGAACCTTTTCTCAGGAATTCTGAACAGACAGGCAAAATGAGACTCTTCACATTTCTTGCAGCTCTGTATCAAGCCAATATATCATTCCTGATAATATTCTGCTGTTTTCTGTAATATATCATTCCTGATAATATTCTGCTGTTTTCTGTAATAAGAAAGTGACTTCACACATGCTGGGCAAAGAATATAGTCATCACCCACTAAAGCTATTTTCTTCTTTATTTGTTTGAAGGCTAGAAACTCAAGCTATTTTAGAGTGATTATTGACTTCTATTTCAGCACCATCTAGAAAAGGAATGTCATCCACCACAGGTAATTAATTGCATTACATATTCACATACACCCACATTCGTTTCGAGAAGGAAAATACTCTGACAGTCACGCTTTCCTAAAAAATAAAAACCCATCAGATATTTTTAGAGATTCCAGAACATCCAAGAGAAACCAAATCCTAAAAGCAGGCATAAAATTAGATGTTTTTGACTTCAGTGCTGAAGACATTAACCTCTACCTAACAGTTCCCTTTATGGAAGCAATTTATTGATGGGGACAAACAATTGTTTTCCCTCAATTCGTAGAGTTCAGTCCGTATTTCTCTTCTGCTATCAGCATCATTGAGGTCCCTGTACTTCAGTCAATGAGAATACGGCCTATGCTCTGTTTCCGAGACTTTCCATCTCCACTTAATTAGAAGGAACTGTTCAGGAGCAGAATAAAAGATGCTTTCTCATGTCCAAGGTAAAGCAGTTCTCTCTCCAGTACTGTCACCTAACAGTGGAGGACCTGAGTTCACGTCAGAACAACTTTTCAGAGCATTTGATGTCTGTTTTAAAAATCCAGCCCCTTGGAACGATCACAGAATGGTTGAGTTTGGAAGACACCTCTCAAGATCCTCTAGTCCAACCCTCAGTGCCTCAGCCTATACCTTCTTAAATGTTCCTTATAGTTATGAGGGAAGGCTTGGGAATAGAAATACCAGTTACGACATAAGCAAATAAACAATGCCAATTGCCATTAAAAAACTAAACCATCCTGCCGTGACTTCTTCCCCCTCCCTGGAAGGGTAAAACTTGTTTGATGTGCTAATTTTAAGTGAGTAGAGTTGGTAACATATCTGTAGCTTAGATTTCTGTCCTGTTCCTCATTTCGTCCTGTTCCCTCCAGGAACCTCAACTTCCTGGAAGGAGAAGCTAATCTAGCAATTAAATAGCATAAACGCAAAAGGGTATGAAATTCTTAGGCCTGCTCTGCTCTGTACACAGACCCTGTCCACATGTTTTTTCCTTTCTGTGGCATTCAGTGACAAACTACTGCAGATTCTCCCTGGTCACTGTGGTAGCTCTAAAACATACTGATAGATTTATACAGAGAATTCATAGCACCCAGCACTATTTCCTTAGACTTCTTTCTTTCAACGAATCAAGAAAGTCTGGGTTTTTTTTGGTTGAAGGAAAACATTAACACCAAAAAATCATGTTAAAACTTCACACAACAAATCATCAATCAATCTCTTCTTAATGGAAAAGGAGAGCAGTCTTCTAGTCTTTAATTTCTTTACTACGGTAGCTATGTCTCAAATGGCATCATGAATCCAGCAACATTCCTCAGTGTGACAGACCTGGACAACACTCCGAGCAATACCAACACATGCATTACTGTTTGCTGCCTAGCTTCTCTTCCACTGAACCTCTGTGCTGTATTTGCTTAGTCTGCCACAGCACAGATCACACTTTGTTTGCCTTCCTAAAGAAATCTCTCATGCCAGCTTATGTATAGACGGTCCCTTCTCTAATTCCTGGAAGTCCATGGCTCATTAGATTAAAATGAAGTAGGATGTTAAGAAAAAAAAAGGAAGGCGGTATCTCAAAGAGGGTAAAATTCTGTATCTTCCTATGAGGATGAGGTCCACAAAATTACATTCCCAAATAAGATATGCAGATCCATTTTGCACTTCAGAGACAGCAGTGCTTTGGGGAAAAAAATAATATACTAAAGAGACTCAGTATTCAATGCAAGAAACACAGCGTAGTTTGGAATAAAAAGAGAAGCAGAAAATAAACTTGTCACTCAGATAAATGCATATATAGAATGCATCTCGAGACAAATGTAAGTAGGTTGGAAGTGTCAGATTTGAACAGGAGCCCAACACAAAAGTTTAAAGGATGCTTGTTCTGTCATCTGTTTAGGTTAACTGGATTTTGGGTTTGTTGCTACTGAGCTGAATTGCAGACTTCCACCAGAGCAGAACTGGGTGAAACCTCTGAGGCAGCTTAAGGCCCAGTAACCAGGATCAAAACGTCACATCTACGGAGATGCAACGATTGTTGCTTGACTAAAGCCATCTGTTTTGTGAGCAAAAGAACGCTGGCCAAGAAGGCAGGAGAAAGAGAGAATATTTAGTATTTGTTTAACTGCTGGCCACTATTAGTTTACGATGCCTTTTATATAAGCCTAGAAATCTTCAGGGCAGAACCTCAGGAGGGCATAATCTTTATTTGCCGATTTCTGTATTTAAGAAATTTCATATCTATTTAAACACTCAGTTAATTATTGCTTTGTACAATGTCCCTAGCCAAACGCACCCCCCATTTAGATGATTTTTTTGTTCATAATGTCCCATTTAAGCAGCAGTCATTTCCATTCAGTCTCAGCCTAAACAGTTTCTCTGGAAGATATCCCAATTAAACAGATTTTCTTATTAAGCATGCCCCAATTAAGTGATGTACATCACTACTGGCTCAGCTTCTATGCCATTTTTACATTCTGAGCAGAGTACAGGCAGCGTTTTATGCTGTTTTTGAGCCGGTCAGCACCTACACTAACAAAGTACATTTTACAATAATTTAAACAAACAACAGTTCATCAAAGGTATGGAATCTAACATAGGGAGACTCCTATTGTAGTTCTTTGTGGAGTTTTGGGAAGAAATTATTACTTTTACAAATGGGCAATTTGCCTTTTAAGCATTCCATTGAAATAAATCCCTGAAGAGAAACTTTGACTTCTCACACCACAGCACGCTCAGTACTGCTTCTGTATCAGTGCGGGAAAGGGTTCTGCTCTTCCCATGCTTCTGGAAACCTAGCTTATTAGTCAGTCCATACTCTACTACTTCACAATAATTTTTTAAATTAAATATGAATCCTGTGGGGAAAAGAGTTTCAGTAACAGCCCCATAGACCTCTCTTAAGGTTAAATTTCTGACACTTGGCAAAGAACCTGAAACAAATATTGGGCATATGTCTTATTTTTACAAGATGATTACACTTCTTAAAAACAACAGCCCTTGCTCATTTTATTGGATTAGATACCATCTCATCAGGGACAGAAAAACTAGAAATACAGGCAGAAAGAAGAAATTAATTAAAAGCTGTCATGTGCGTTGAAGGGTGTTTAAATGTGTGCTGAGCATTACTCAATATTGAGATTAAGCCCTTATGTATTGTTTCAATACAAAACATTACTTTCTAAATCCATCACAGTCAAGCAATTGGCATCACTTTGTAATCAATGGCTTTTTTGTTTTTTAAAAATACACATTGGGAGTGCTAAATCAGTTATCCCACAAAACAATCTTCAGACTTGATTTTTCTATCAACTGCAAGGAACATGGTACTGGCGAAAGAAAACCCTGATTGTCACTGTGAATTGTCATTGTTTACTGAAGTGGATAACGGTTTCCAATTTAACATCATTATGTTGCTATATTAGTCCACATTTCCCATTCTATTATAATAGTTCGGGCTTTAACTCCAGACATTATTTCCCAGTTTGAAAAGACGCAGGCCTTGTGCCAAAAAGTTAAATGAATTACTTTTGTACCATCAGAGGTTTAAACACAACCATCTGGTCCACCAAAATTGTCCCAAATTTTTCAGTATCCTTTAAACTGCACATGCTGAGAACAATCCTGGTTCAACTGAAGTAAGTGGCAAAACTCCCACCAATTTAAATGAAGCCAGGATTTCATCCAACATATCCTGGTGAGAACATTCCAAATTTCTGGTCACACAGAGATTTTGCACTGGCTATAACTATGCTGATCGGGTGAGAGAGATTTTTTTCTTTCTATGTAAACAATAACACCATTTGTTACCATTTGTGAAAAAATACTGGAACAAATACAATAGTCAAGGTGGACAGAAACTCACAACAGCCAGCAGCATGTTTTTTTACTGAGGTGACTTCTACACATACCAAGAGAAGAATTATTAGGTACAGTGAAAGGAACACATGACTTGTATTTTTAGCAAGTCCAAAGTACTACGAAAACACTGAGAAAAGTCTTTTTTTAGGGGAACATAATATCTCTGTTGGCATTCACTATCAGCAATGCATTGACTTCTATGAAAGCTTCCGCCACTGGGCAGTCAAGTACACCATACTTCTGGCAATGGATTTCTTTAACAACGCACACGCAGATTCCCACACCTCTCCACAGGACCACAGTCTTCTAAATGAAGTCACACTCATGCACATTCTACTGTAAAACAGCAAAGTGTTCACATGAAATACTTCACTAAAAAGTAATGCTTGCAGTTGTTTCAATTCATTTAATTTGACTTGACTTTACTTACACAGAAAATACACAACCTCAGAAATCAAAAAGGTTGTTAGGTAAAAGATAGTTTAACATACGGTTCCACCACTTCCAGAGAATTTATCCTGTACTTTGCAGTGAGGTGACAAATGGAGGTAACCAAGTTGGCTCAAAACCCTTTCATTGTATCATAATAAACAGATGAAGACAGACATTCACACTTTCCATGGTCAGTCATGGCTCATCAGCCAAATAGAGAGGCTATCGATAGGTTACTTGTTTTACTGTTTACACTAGAGGTTAGGTAGCAACTACTTAAATGTATACAAATATGCATGCACACACAGTGGCATTTAAAAATATATTTATACAAGTGTGATTGCTTTGTAAATAAGGTTACTCTGAATATTTTTAGATGTAAATCAACTCTACTTTCCACTCTACCTGTAGGATTAAATTTCTGACATTGGTGAAATCTGAAGACACTATGTTTAACTTGATGATTCTGGGATGATTCATAATGAAAACCTCCTATTTTATAGCAGTGGGATGCTAGATATTTTCTTCTGTTTTATTGTGAACATAGACATTAAAATACACCCGTGATGAGTGGTAAAAATGGTCAGGCCTACCATATAATCATAACTTCAACTACATTCCGGGTAAGGGCGGAACGCGTGGCCGTACTAAGATTCCACACCAAATGCAGCAGTATGATGCAAAAAAAATACTATTACACACGTACATTTTTGACATCGCCAATTTCTAAACAAACAGTTCATGGAATTTTTCAGAGAAGAGAAAAATAAGTACCAGGTCTTTAAGCATGAGACAACTACTCAATAAAATTTCCCTTTAAGAAAAAAAGAAATACATATGCTGAGTTTTGAAGAATAACTAGACTTTTGTAATGATGAGACAATGTGATACATTTTTAAGATTTCTAGTTCCTGCCATAAATCAAAAATTCCAAATCCACATTTACCACAGCGGCATGCATCCAGTAGACATTGATGGAGTGTCTTAATGAATATGCCTACTATTGCTGAGCAAGTATGAAAGTGTGGAACATCTGTATGTCATCAAGAAACACAAAGCAGCTAATTATAGAGTATAATAATTTTATTTTGGCACATTTTAAATATTTTTGTTTAGGGTTTTTATGCAATGGGAATAAAATGTTATTGTAATTTCTACTCCATTGCTAAAGATTAAACCAAATGATTTTTCTTCAGCAAGCCAGCTAGAGTCTGGCTCAAACTGTTTTGCTTGAGTGATGAAAAGTTGAAACCGAGCTAAACAGAGATAATTCTGTAAACACCTTTAATTAAAATAGTCACCAGTTACTTTTCCTGCTAGTTTTACATTTTAGCAGCTTCATATTTCTCTGCAGACAGTTGCCTTCACATAATTTAGGTGATGTTTATGATAGCAAAAAATTCAGTTGTAATCATGTAAACCAAAGGTTTAGAGTCTTATGCCCGCCTACTGTAATATCACCTTCATATAAATAGACTACATTTATACATATCTATCTTTTTAGGTTCTAAAGTTCTACAAATTAGCACATACTATATTTGACAAGTTTCCTTTGCTTAATCAAGATATACAAGAATATCTTCTCATGTAAAATATATGGGAATCCTGAATAATTTAAAAAGGCTCAAATGCTCTACTCTCTTTGATATCTAGATATTCCTTCTCAGAGGAAAATACAAAGAACACTTTCCCCCCCCTTTGAAATTAAAAAAACAAAACAAAACAGTTTTGTGGAAACAGAACTCTACTTAGACCAGGTATCAGCAATACAGGTGGGAGAGATGGGACAATATGCTCAGGCATATTGTAGTTATTCCCCAAATGAACATTACTCTCCCAGAATTCTGAAGAAAGAAAGGCCTTTACTAACAGCCCAGCCATATTAAGGCAAAGATATAGATAACTCTACCCTGAAATGATACAACAACAGGACAATTAACCTGTATTTAAACTAGTGCTTGCAGTCACAGGTTAAGTTTGAATTGCAGGTAGATTTAAAATAGTATATATTTTCCTCTGTGCAGTATTGCACAGTATTCTATTTCATGGTTTTCACTTACATCTCAATTTCTGTAGTTTCTTCTATCTTTTACTTTGATTTTTCATAGTGACTGAAGACCACTAGCATCTTAAAGAAATTAATCATTTGGGATGCGCAAGTTACATTTGTAAAAATAATTTGTAAAATCATTCATGGTTTATTGAAACCCATATATAACCCATCACCTACCCACCCAAAAAACTTGAGATTCTAGAGAGAAAAGGGTAATTTTAAGAAAGGAGTTTAAATGGTTTTGAAATACTGTCACCTTAAAACCCATTTTCCTCTCTTACTCGTCATTTTATTTGCAAATAAAAATTATAAAACAAGATTAAAGCCAATTTGGTTCCAATTAGGTCAGTACCAATATGAAGCAAAGGGAATCTAGATTACAGCCTTTTAGAGCCTGAAACAAAAGTGAAAGTGATGAAAGCACTATCCTTCCATGAGATGCCACATACTATTTCATTGGATTTTTTGGGGGTAGACTGTGGCCCGATTGAAGCACTAGGTTAACAAGATTAATTGACCTGTACCCTTTAAAAGTAATGTTTCTGAGGCACTGGCCTAACAGAGTTATTTGTATTATTTATTTTTCTAGTTGAGAGATTGTTTTTAGTAATAGAGTATTTATATGAGCATCTTGCCCTTCATACATTGCTAAGGAGAGCTGCAATGGCCATATAATATTCACTAACATTAGATAGTGAACTAAAATAAACATGTATATATGACTTAACTGCAGATTAATTTAAATTTAATTAACAAAATTTTTAAGTTAAATAAATTTAACTGCAGACTAAAAAGGCAGAAGGACAAAGAAATATATTTGCCGGTTTAAAAAAAAGCCACAACACAAACTGATTTATGCCTAGAAGCACTGACAGAGCATTTTGAATTCTTCTTTTGTTTTGTTTTTAAATGTGAATCAGTCTTGCTGAAACACTCCTGGAGGAAGCGGAAGCCGAAACGTAAGCAACGTCAGAATTCTCCCTCCTCAAGAACCAGAAACCCAGTGAGCATTGTTTCAGTGACAAGGAGGTTCCAGACAACCTTCAAAACAAATTACAATGTAATATTCCTTTAAGTCACTGAATCATAACATTTGAGGGAGACAAAGAGTAATAAAATGCTCCATATGCATCTGTTGGCAGTCTGTGGAGACCTTCTAAGGAAAATATCCAGGAAAGGAAAAACACATATCAAAGTTACCTTGAATATAAAATATACAATTACTATTTAAAGATTAGGCAAATGAAAGAAAAGGGCATAATTAACAGCGAGGTGTTTTAAAATTTAGAAAGAGACAAAGTCAATAATTATTGCCGTCTTTGAACTAGTTCCATGTCTGAGCCCTGCTCCTAACACAGCCTAGCTTCTGATGCTCCATTAAAATCCTCCTCTCACAAAAAAATCCCAAAACAAAAATGTGCACATTCCCACATGTGCCATCATACCGAATCTTCCTGCAGACTTCCATGTTCTAGCTAGTTGGTAGGCTTTCCACATCCACTAGATCGTGCCTTTTAGGACTGGAGGGTGCCTGAAAACTGGAACCACGTTTCTGCTTCATTATGATAAAGGCCTATCTGTGGGTTTAGTGCTATGCAAGTCAGAGCTATAACAAGCATCATCACTATTTACATGTAACGTTAACTTTAGTGGTGAAAAGGACACACACAATTACAATTCGGTTCACTAACAGAACCGCTCAAGGTCAGAATTTCTGTTCTAAAAGAGACTCCAGAATTCTAAGAAAATTTTCATGTACAAACAGAAACAACTATTTTTAATACAGATACTAAATATTCACAAGCAAATGCAGTTGTGATTACCATACCTTTTAAATCTTGCCTCTCTGAGTAGCAGTCTGGCATACCTTGCTGATCTCAGGACTCATTTTAGTGTCTTCCCCATCATCTATCAGCTGACACAGCGCCAAAAGGCCACAGCTGCACAATTACAGAGGTTCCCACTGACTTCTGAGCTCTGCAGGAGCTGGCTGACCCTGCCACTGGGCAAGGCACAAGTCAAAACTTCTCCTGCCACTGGGCAAGGCACAAGTCAAAACTTCTCAAAAACAGGCACTTGTAACACCTGCAGTGATAACGAACCCAAAGGAAGCTGCAAGGGGCAGCAGCTCCTGGGCCGGCCTGCTCCAGCTGGGCTGGCTCTCACTGAGTTCCTGCAGACTTTCAGGAAGTTGCCCTTTCTCCCAGAAAAAAAGAAAAGCATGTGCTAATCCTTAAAAACAGTATGGGATGCTGCCCCATCTAATACACCACTCTCCTTCTCCACCCCCCCCCCACCTCCTAGGCAAAATAGGAGAATATGCTATAAAGACACACATCATATATTTCTAGTAGACTTTGTAAAAGTTATAAAAACACTTTGAGAAACAGGTGTGGTAAGGATTCAACAAGTGATTTAAATTACAACACACTGATATCCCAAAAGCCTAAAAAAGCTTTTACCGGAGGGGAAAATATTAAATTAAATACTTCCTAAATCTTAACTGTTTCATGTGCAAATACTAACTTATTATCTATTAAATTATGTTAAGCAGATATAATTGGAGGGACAACCTGCAGCATAAAAACATAAACCTTCTCTCTTTAATGTTGTAATTATTCCACATTTATTGGCCAGAAGCCAGATGCATTCTCATGTTTATTACAAATCCCAGTAAAAAAATCTTAGCTATTTGACTTGGTAACATTTGCAGGTTTCAAGCTTTTATAAATGCTATTAAAACTGCTGAAAATTCAAGACCAAAACCTTTTCGGTTCTGTGTAAGGGGGTCAAACAGCAACTGGCTTACCTGTCATAATTCTTAGTAATGAAATTAACATTACAATAAAGAGGTAAATCTAAGAGATGTTTCTGACTCCAGTCTCTCATTCTCACCTCACAGCTGTATCCAACACCAAATCTAGTATCAGCAAGGCTGCTTTCTCAGGGAATGGGAACTAGGGTTTTTTTCCACACATTTCATCTGGTTCTAACCTTTTCTTTCCAGACAAAAGCCCCAGACTCTCTGGTTGCTTATGCCTGCAAGATAAAATTAGTAGCTCTAGCTAAGTCATGCTCTCACTAGTCATTCTGCCTGGCAAAATGGAGCTGGAACCTCATTAGCTTCAACTGTTAATATACTGCATACACAGCCTGAACAGAAATTAATTCCATGTCCAATTCAAGTCTTTCTGGACACTTTTGATTTAGCTGTTACATTCTTTAAGACTAACATAGCCTTCTCTTTAAGATTCAAGCTTAGGAACACCCTCAAAACTGATACATTCTGGGAAGCTTCAGCTGCAAAGCAAATCCTTAGAGTTCGTTTTCTCTCATACTCCCAAAATAACACAGCAGATAGAGAGGGACACTGTCCTCTCAGATGCTCAAAAAGGTATGACAGCTTTCTGAAGCAGTCCTCCAACACAAGGAATCTTTCCAAAAAAGGAAGAATGTATTTTAAATCCACTCTTTCAAATCTACAAGTCCACCATCAGAATTAATGTTAATCCAAAAGTTAACTTATATTAGGCTTACCTAAACAGCTAAAATGCACAAAGTATTTTAGTCACTTATCTCACAGGATGGCCTGAAAGCTTAACTAAGGAACTTTTATTTAAAAACAACAACTTTCAGAAGATGCTATGAAAGATGAAAGATTTACTATCCTATAATTACAAAAGTAGTAAATAGTTCTCCTCAAGGCAGGATTAACCTCTACCTGGTGTTCTGGCAGTGTAAGAAGCTGGGGCAGCTCAAGGCCCATCCAACCTTGGCAATGTCTGGGGAAGACCGTGAGAGATTATACATATACTTTCCCGGTATAGTCTAACAGCTTTTAAAGACCAAGGATTTCCTAAAGCAGAAATAGCAGCTGTGTGTTTAAGACATCTTGACAGATTTCTCCTTCACGAATTTGTCTAAGCAGTAGTTGAAACTATGTAAAATCTTAGCACTTTATTACATGTTCTGTAGCAAACCTACCATCATATAGGAACCAATTGCTCATATGAACCAATTGCAATTTCTATGGTTCAGTGAGCTACTAACAGAAAGATAGGTTAGAGGAGCTGCCAGAATATAGTTAATCTTGTTCTAAAAGTCAGTGCACCATTCAAAATGGTATCTGGTATTTCTGAGTACATAAGACTAAAATGTAATTGAGACAGACAAAGCATTTCATACTTAACACAATGTATTAGATAACATGTTTTATTGCATTCATTTTTATTCATTATTATTGATTGCATAATATGTTTTAATGCATTAGATAATATGTTAATGTCAAAATAAACCCCAAATATATACCTTCAGTAATTTTGTATTGCTTTCAAAATACACTCTCCTTCAGCTGCCATTTTCAAAGCAGCCTAGAATTTGTATGCCTGGTGAAGGATACCACAAACCCTATGTTGAGGTATGCCCATGTATTATATACTGGCTATCACTTATTTCTCTAAAACAACATTCAGTGTTACACTTTTCAATTTTTGCTCAGCAGGTGGGTATCTAAAAATTCAATGTAAGCATGAATACTGATGTCTTTGCACATAGAGAAAAAAACAGGATGTATAACATTCTCACTCAAGATGGTAAGATTTCAAAACATCTTAAAATCTTGAAAAATAGATAAATGGGAACTCAAGAAAAATCATATTTTGCAGAATTAACTTTTCAACAAGCCTTTGGTAGAGAGCTGCCATTATTACAGTGAAGATTTAGACAACAAAGTTAAATCCTTCATTCATCAGTAACGCCTATTTACCTCTCATGGTTCGTGCCAAAACAGCCAAAAAGCTCTTATGTTTGTATTCAATAGATAATTCTACCAACCATTAAAGAGCATTTAGATCAAATATATACACTCTTAAAATATATTTTTGAGCTATCAAAAAGTATCAACAAGAAAAAGAGCTATCAATAGAGTACAGCACAGTAAGTGGGAGAAACAAGGTGCTTTTTTTTCCCCAGTTACTCATCTGAAAACACTCAGAAACATGCTAATAGAAATTATATAAAAATCTAGGCACATCTCAACACACATCACTGAATCTAGACTCATCTCAAAGAAACAGATGTGTTATGGAAAATAAATTAACTGACCATGTAGCTTTCCCCTTTTTCTAGAAATCAGGTAGTTACATGCTTGTATAGTAGCTTCTCATTCAATTTCTAAGAAAAAACAGATGATACAATATTTTCCGAAGGTTTCAATTTTTTTTCACTTTAGGCTTTGAAGATATACATTAGATAAAAGCAAGAGACCTTAAGAAATAAATTGATTTCTCTATAAGTAGTAAGCAAAATTATATACAGACTTTGTTGATTAATAATGTTAAACATATGAAATGCATCACTTAAGAATCATCACAGGATCAAGAAAAAGCTGTCTGCAAGTTAAAAATAAAAATATAAATGGATTTTCTCACAGATGAGAAATTCGTGCATTAGATATCTAAATTCCTTTTCTTAATACATGGCTATTTAAGTGATGTGTATCCTGAATGGTTAGTAAAGTTCTTGATAATGTGCATTACAACTTGTTACCCAAATCACTGGCTGGTCCAGAAATTTCCATAGAGAACAGGCACACATTAGTGTGAATGCAAGGTGATTAGCTGAGTGCTTTAAACATTCTAGTTGTGATTATAGAAGCAATTCAGGGTATTTAATCAAATCCCTATCAATAATCTGACTGAAAGATGTGGCTGAGTCCACTACCCTTCTTTAAAAACTGATGTCACCAAGCTTTATTTTATTTTTCATGTTGGCCTAGTACCAATTCTAGTTGTACTGTTGGGGGAGAAATAAGTGGCTCATTAATTCATGGATGAAAATAATTCTCTTAGTTCCCTGAAAGAGACAATCCTAATTTTATTTAAATATAGGTTTGATTTCAGTTTCCTTTGCATCGAGAAGAAGTGGGGCACATCTTGCATTCTTACAGATTAGTTAAACAGAAAAGTTATGGCCACAATATTTGTTAAGCAGAGCACATTTTACACAGACAGTATTTAGCTCCATACAGAACACTGGTGGTGTCAGCTCTGTTTCTCCAACGGCCTGAGAAACCCGTAAACAAGTTTTGGTCCAGAACAATGTATTATGGAGTATATGATAATATTCTGGTCTTATAAAGCATTATATCTGTTTCCCTGTATGCCTGTGATTGCTGGAAATACACAAAGTGGTTAAAAAAAGCTGAAATTCTGCATGTTTTTAAGGAGAAAGAGTGGAGAAGCAGGAAGCCTTGTATTCGGGGAAAGCACAGCATACAAAAATAATGGCTATCTTCTTTACAGCTCTGACTGCTAATGAGATGCAGAAAAGCACTGGTAGAGCAAGAATAGAGAGAACAGTCTAACTAATGTTTAAATAGAACCCTATGAGTGATACAGGAATTAAAAAAAGAAAAAGAAGAAAGAAAGAAAAAAAAGGGTCTTACTCCAGGCTAAGATGACCTTGGAGCAAACAATTCAGCCTTCTATTTTGCAGCTGTTGCAGCACTGTCAAAACACTACAATAAAGAATTTGGTGTCAATTTCTGCAGCTCAGATAGCAAGTCATTTAGCTCCAGAAGTGCACACAGTAAGCCTTTTAGTTTAAGGTGAGGTACAGCTCTTTTATGGAAAATTGGGGTGATGAAAAAAACATGCTTTTTTGTTTGCTCTTTTTGCTTGGTATTCCAAACATAATACATGCATTGTGAGAGAGCCATGGAGGATTTAAGAGACATGAACATAGAACGAACCCTTGCATTCAGATGAAAAATGTGCTTCAATTTACAGAACAAGCTTGGATGCTCCAAGACATGTTTTTTCCATGAAGAACTCTGAATTCTCAGCATGCTGCTCCCAATCCAGTGTCCCAGAACATTAGTCAATGCATTGATCTAAGAAACTGTGAACCAGAATAGAAATACAGTGATTGGAAAAGTAGGACCTACAGATAGTAATGGTGTATTTTGTAAGCTGAATGTTAGCAATGTCCACCTGCAGTTCAAAATCAGCTAGGATGAACATTCAACAGCTCACTTCATCCAGAGCCAAGGGCAAATGTAGAATGGATCGATCACTTTGGCCTGTATTTCTGAAGCCTAATAGCTTCCAGAAAGAGGAGGCCTTCACATATTTAATATGACAGATAGCCACCAGCTACAGGCAGTCCCATTAAGCCTGACATTACGATCCCAGGGTGGTGCTCATCATTGGCGCTCTCAGCAACAGAAATCTCCTGCCAGAGCCAGCTTTGTCATGGCACAGTGTGTAAAGATCTTGTGCTGCTTCCAATAGAAGGATGATTTCCAGAAGTGACTGCTATACTAAGCTATGATGAATAAATTATTATAAAAAAAGACTAGTCTAGTGTACAGCAAGTTGTGTCAACAGACTGGAATAGCCTTTGACCCTTTGAAGCAAAAGGGTTCACATACCCAAACAGTTAATAGGAAAGGTCAAGTTAAGCAGAGAACCCATACACAGGTGCAAGTGTGAAGGGGGGGGAGGTCTCTGCCAGCAGCACTCTCTGCAGCTGCATAGTAAAGATAGCTTAAAATCTACAAGACTGCGGAATCACTAGAGTGTAGGCTTACCCAGAATCCAGATGTTACTGTTATGAAACCATGAGCTTTGAGTAAAATCCACGGAAGCTCTCCTGCCTCCAAAACCCACCCTGAAAACTGAGCAGGCTATAAGCAGCTCAGTCACCCAGATTTGCACTTGCAAAATTGTATCACGTAAAGGAGCTAGTGGGTTAGAACTACTATGTTAACCAGGTCTTCCAATAGTTTGAGAAAATACAGATTGGATGTATCCCTCTCTATTTGAAAAGGAAGCCAGGAGTAGCTGGGGTTTCATATTACTCTGGGATGGAAAGAGAAAAGAGAAAAAAAAGAGAAAGAGAAAGAAAGAGAAAGAGCAATAGAAAGAGAAAAGAATGGCAACCTGGGCACTGCTTTCCAGAAGAATTTAGAACTTGGATCCTACAAGCAGGAATACAAGGTCATTCAAAGACTATTACTAAGTAGGATCCACAGACGGGCTTTGCTAAGGCCTCCAATTAAACTCCTACCCATTTACCATAATTAGATTATGCAAGATACTAACTTAGATAGCCTGACTACATAACCTGCTTGGCTGCACAAACAGCATCTCCCTTTTGAGTCATCACTGTTTAGTTTAAGGCAGATACTTGAAGAAAGAAAAAAAAAAGTGATGTTACATTTTTGTGAGCATGTAAACAGTCTTCAAATTAGAATTCTGGAATATAGTCCAAAAGATTGCTTCCGTTTTCTACAAACAAAGGAAAATTTCTTTAAGCTGAAGAGATTTCTGGACAATTAACTGATCTTTCTCTAGTCATTACTGTTTCTAATTTCAGTACACAGAACAACGCTGCAATTCTAAAACATTTCAAACTATAAGCAGATAGATTCCCATGACTGTAGTCTAGTAGCATCTCTAAGTTTCCCCTCTCTGCGCTTCCAGATTTGCTCTGTGCTCTACACAGTACAGACATAAACCATGCCTGCTGCTGAAGGTAATGCAAACTAACAGCACAATACCACCAGGTAACATGATGTCCTGTCTACATTTATTATCTTGGTGAAGACACATCACTAATAATTACATTTCACATTTGGAGACAAAAACCAAATGCGACTTTGGACAAGATGCTAATGAATTCATAAATCTTTAAGAGACAAACACTCTTAGTGAAGAGAAAATACCTTGTTCTCTCTAACCCAAAAGACAAAAAATATTAGGCATCATTTTTTAAAATAAAGGTATTCCTACTTGGGACTGTAAGTGTGTGCAAGGATGTACTGCAATAATCAAACAAAGAGGAGTCAGGAGGTGTAAGCAGCATAGAACAAGAAGCAGACTATATATGTTGCATTTTTATATACTTAAGGTACATTTTAAAGCTTTTATAAATTTTCAGTAAATTATTATGCTGGAAGAACATCAATCCAATACTTTGTTTAACAAAGTAAAGAAGCAACATACTCTCAAGATTTTTTTTTTAATCGCACATTCTAAAAAGCTTGTGTAGGCGTGGATTGTGTTACATGGAGTTAGTACATTCTAGCATGCCCCAAGCTTAAGGAAAGGCAAAATGTGATTTCTGGAACATTAGCAGTTCCAGCTTTGAAACTGGGCATAACCTAAGTGCAGGCATTGTCGCTTAATTATTAAGCTTATCTGAGCATATTTTTGAAAACTTTCCCACAGCAAACATGTTAACTCTGATGAACACGATTTGCTACATATGAAAAGGGAGTCACAGCAACACGCAGCAGCATTCAGGAAGATGATACAAAAGTATAGGAAGTATGTGGTCTGAAAAAAGGACTCATGTCCTGATTGTGCCACTGACGGCTCAATGATCTTGGGCAAGTCTTTTTTTTCTCTATTCCCTCTTATTGTCACTGACCAACATGTGGATAAAAGTATTCCTAATGAAATATTCACATACACAATAATATTCTAAGGATTCATTACTTATCACTCAGATTTTTTCAAGAGGATTATGTTTTATAAGATTTTTGTAATATTTATGAGATAAATATTCTCTAAACGAGAGAGTTTAAGCATTTTTATTACTATGATTACGAGAAAGCTTTCTGAACTGCCACTGATTAAACTAAATGCTCCACTGATGAAATGGGATTTGGTTAATAAAACATTATAAATTATTTGACTTCTCTGTTCACATTGTGCATGGTTTCCTTTTTGCAAATATAGACAGGAGTTCTATGCCTATGCTTTTCAGAAATTGTAGTAATTTTAGCTGACAGAGAGCATTAAGGTGAAAAATGCTTTACAACCCTTCTGAATTCCTTTGCTTTCTAGCAAAAGCTTTACATTCAAACAACGTTGGGAGTTTTTTTTTTCCCCCTGTTGGAGTTGCTAGGATACCATGGCAACAGACACTAGAAATATCCACGATTTGGAGACAAAGTTAGATGCAGGTGTAATCCACTCCCGCACAGAAGGCCAGAAGGAGGCTCATGTCACTTGTTTTTGGATCAATGCAGATCCTTTGCAATGGAGTAAATTCTACCTGGGATAGAGCAAATCTGCTTACTGCCATTTCAACATACTTGCTTCTCACCTAACTCCCCAGCGGGACTCAAAGAATAAATCTCAGGGTTGTGCCCAACCTCCCACTACTGGGGAAAGAAGAAACATGTCTTAACTTAGGCTTCTACTTGAGCAAAGTTTTGGAAAGACTGGATCTGCATTGTAGATAATTCCCCAACTCACTGGAGGTCAACATACCTCAGTAGTAAAATTGGATATTACATCTTTAGTGCTCAGGACTGTGAAGCTTGCCTTGACTGTAAAATCTGGCTACTGCATGGACTGTTATGACCAAAAACCACAACTTTTTATGGATGAGAAGTTTAGGACTGGCTTCCAGACACTACAGAGATGCTTCCCTGGTGAAACTCACACAGATGCTTTGAGACACTATGCTAAAAAACAAAGCAAAAATAAATAAGCACTTGTTTGAAAAGTACATACAAGGAGGGTTGTTTTTTTTTTAAACTCTATTCATAGAGTTCTGCATTTTAAAAGGCAAACACAGTAAGGCAATTATCATTTAGAATAAAATATCACTTTTTTAGGGTGATAAAACAGTTTCAATTAACATTAAACATCTGCTCTGAAGGATCTGCCCCTTATTTACAAAAAATGTGTACGTCATTCTACAAAATAAATGCTTTCTGTGCTAACACAGTGCTGCGGAGGCAGAGCTTTGTCAAGTCGGATTAATGCAAACAACATTACTTGCTATACTTTCTTATTGAAAAAACTTGCATTGCCAGACTGACTGTAGTACGAAAATTATAATGTAGTGTTACACCATACTTAAAATCCTTTTGGCCTCCAATGTTCAATGTAAAAATTGTTCCAAGCATAAAAGAACAGATGCTGACAGCCATAGCAATTCTCAGTGTTCATGCCAGTGAACCATATTTACTTGAAAAGGCTATTCATAATATGAATAGTGGTTGATCTGAAGAGAACTCTATTATACAATCTGGTACATATTTCCGGCAAAAATGACCCCCCTCCCCCGATTTTTTTTCCTTTATCCAGCTTTATTTGTTCTACAAGCTCTTTTTATCATATTACTCAGTTCACTGCTCTGACACCTCCTGTTTGTACATGTTGCTTAAAAACAACAAACAGTAAGCAATTCGTAATATAAATGGGGAAATGTATAATCAGACTGGTTTAAGAGTTTCAAAAATGCAAAGGTTTAGAAGATGTAATTCTAATAAATCCAATCCTTTCATGATCTAGTCTTCTCCCTAAAAGTATCCACCGTTGCTATCACCCCATTCCCAGCACCAGGATCATCAGTTGTAGCACTAGTGCAGAAAAACCACTAGTCTTGGGCACAGCATCTTTTTAGCTTTGGTTTTGAGGTAAGACTAGACAGCAATAATGAAAGTATCACATCTGCCCAATATACAAAGAAAATAAATCCTTTCCTAGTACCTTCTCATTAGAAAGAGTATGCTGCGCTTGGCGCAAAGCAGGACCAAACCAAACTGTACTACAGAGCTACATCAACTGGATCTTAGCTACAGAAAGCATTCATTCTCATGTCTGCACTATCTAGTTATGAGTACACTGATGCAAAATATGGCTGTTTTCAACCAGAAGATTTTTCATTATGTATCTCCATATGATGCACAGCCCAAGTCATCGAGCTTAGAATTTCTTTTCTTACATAAACGTGTTACATAAAAAGGAGTTTACAGTCAGACTCTCTGATCACCTCTACAGGTCTCAGCTGTTGCGTTCTGCTCCCAGCAGTGGAAACAGACACTTAAAATTTCTGGCAGCATCCAGTCGCTGACCACAGGCTACTATGGATCAGGTTCCCACAGCCCATGCTCCCCAGAGAACACACGGGAGCACCATATCGCAACCCTGCTAAGTTATCCACCGGGTGAAAAATATCTACCTAGGATCTACCTTCAATTACTCTCTGTTCCTCAGGACTCCTACAGGCTTCAAAATATTAACCCTTCTCCGTCACTGGGGAAAGTGTGTGTTGGAGGAGTGGGGAATAGAGAACAGAAGAGAACTAAAAACAAAAACAAACAAAAAAACCAAACCCTCCCCCACCTCAAAACAGTATATGCTGTATACATTGCACCTTGCTGCATGGTGCAAACTTCAGCTAGCAGAAAGGGAAGAAAGAATCAATGTTGCCCAACAGCTGAGAAGGAAACTGCTGGCAGTTGCATAGGTAGGGCAGTGCTTCAAAACTAAACTTAGCTCCATTTATTTCCCAATGGCAGCTTGTTCAGGGGATCACCAGTCTCCAAATGCCCATAGTCCGTAGTTATGCCTACTCACGTAGGAGATTATGTACAGAATTTGTATCCAGTATTTCTTTCTTGTTTTCTTCTCTGGGAGAAGAAAAAAGAAAAAAGGAACAGGAGGTCTGTCCCCTAATTAAAATGAGAACTTCCCTGTTATATTGATAGAGCAAATGTCCTGTAACATTATATTCCCAACAGTTGGAAACCTGCATAAGTTGCCATGGAGCTAGGCTTGATCATCACTGACATATACTAGCATATTAGTTCATAGGAGTTTTAATGGTTTAGGAGGATAATTCTAAGCCTGGGCTGCCCCAGCATCCCTTTGCTAGCCAAAGCAGAACAAACATCAGTGTTTCCCAAGAGTCAAGCAGCACAGCAGATAGTAATTTTTCCAGCACACCCTTTACAGCTGATTGTGTAGGCTTCCACTCTTAAGTAAAGAGTGGTGCACAAGACTTAAGGTTAAAATAATGACTGAAAAATGGTTCCTGCTTATAAAGTGCTATCGAATGTATCAGGGCTGACTAATAAGCAACAACCGAGAAAGGATTATAAAGCATATTCAAAAGAACGCAGTGTCATGTTAAGGAGACATTTTCAAAAAAACTCATTTATATGAACTGGGAACTGAAATATATATGGTTAAAAAAAAAATCACAGGCAAAATCTTCCTCCCTGTTATCTCCTCCTGTAACTCTCCATTTTCTTCTCTACTTCCACTTCCAACTTTTCTTAGCAGCTGCTACAAACCTTTTGGGATGTACGATGTGAATTCTAGAATTAGAGTTTGTGCCATAAGATCCAGAAAAGGAAAAAACTCATCTTTATAATCTCCCCTGACCTAGAATTTGGTCTTAAAATCTGACTAACAGCACCAAGTCATAGCTTCGCCCGTCTCATCACATGCGTTATACTGTTTCAAAACAGGCATGATGAAAGAATGGAATTTTAGAGGCTGGCTAAAATTTCAGCTCTAAAATACAGCTATAACATTATGCAATTCCAACTAAACCATTTTTAAAAAGCATTCTTAGACTTCCACATATGCTGAAGCATGTTCCTGATAGGATAATAACACTTCATAGATATTTGATTTGCAACTTACATATTCCTTACTGTGTCCCTATTCAAGATTAGTAGTTTGGCAATCAAGGACACAAAAGGAATTTTCCTCCCAGCCTCATCCTACTCTTAAAACATGACTACCAGTGCTCAAACAAACCATACTGCAATCAAGACTGCAAAAAGCCCAGTTACAATTACCTTTGATATACCTGGTTCACAATAAAGAAATCCAGTTATACATACTGTGAAACATATATAAGTATCAACTCTAACTTCAGGACATCTCCTTTTCTCCATTAAATAAGCATGTACTTTCAACTGAACTGTGAGACATAATATCTGCCAGAACATACATAGCATTTTTTTTCTTTTGCAAATGTCCTTTTGTGGAAGCATAGCCATTTCAGCCTATTAATCTGTACATGAACATAATATTTTAAAAACTGATGAAAAAAGTCTCACATATGGATAGAAAATTGATGATATCAAAAAATTGCTGGGTAAGTCTAAACACCTTCAAAAAAACTGTTAGGCAAACACAAGGTATGGACAACCTAGTTACCCACCAAGAGCAGAACAAGCAATCTTACATTATACATGCATGATGGCTTTACTAATATCCTATTCTGGTATGTGGTCTGTATAAATGGAATAATGACTTTTTCCTTAAAATACATTTAATTAGATTCTAACTTGTATTATAGTGCAGAATCTCACATCCTAGAGTGATTTATTCTGTTGTCAAGTGTAGCACAACAGACACTTCCAACACGGAAACTGGTTTCTGACATTATACGTTGTCAACTCCATTTGCAAATAGCCAACTTGAAATGATCACTGTGGATGGAAAAGTACACACAGCAAACTGTAGCTGCTTGACAGCAAGCCTGCCTTTGAGAGCTGGGTCACAGATTCACTGCCAAATTCTGTAGTTCATCACATCTAATCTGTAACGTGCATAGGAAATCACTGAAGCACAAAAAATGTGTCATGTAAAACTAGTAACGGCTTATGATGCATGTGCTGATTCTCAGCACTGGCTTGAAAGCACTTTATTTGCAAGAGTCAGGTGAGATTATGTGACTCTGCTCATTTGCTGTACTGTACTGTTTTCTTTTTATACCTCTGTTTTCTGATATAACATTAAGGTGCTACTATAAGATTCGTAACATATATTAGATGGTTGTTTCATGCATCAAAAAACAAAAAAACACAGTCTTTCATCAGTCCGGAACTGCTAGATGCATCCTACCTGTGAATAGAATCTCTTTATACAGAGCAATCCTGTTCCATGGAAGTCAGGAGGAGTACTGCAGTCAGTCTCAGACCACAGTGAAGTCCTCAGAGATCGCGGTAAAGCAGTCGTTTGCAACATTCTTCCAGTGAGTTGAAATTCTTGAGGGGAAAAATTGCTTTTATTGTTGTTAAGAGTCCTTAAAACATGACAGAATACTATATAGGCAGGAAAATATATCAGGGTTGTTACGGTTTGTTTGTTTTGGTTTTTTTTTTTTTATATAAGCAAGAAGAAGAAATGCCTATTCCCACAGTGAAATTAATGAATATGTGAACTAGGAATTCGTTTTCCCAAATTCAGACACTCTTCTGAATGCAAGGCCCAAAGTTGGTACTCCAAGTTTTCTGCCTTAATATAGATCTGTTTACCTAATTCACAAATCAAAAGGGTGACAGAATAGTTTCTCTAGAATCCTGGCTTTTTTACTGATTCTTGTTTATAAAGACAAAGTCAGCTTGAAGTACATATAACTAAAACTGACCTCTTGCTCCTAGGCTCATCACTTTGACCTCTTATTTACTTTAGACTGTAAACTTAGTATCTATTTTAAACTGTCATAACTAAATCATCACTTCTTGCAAGTCCTTACAAGGATCAGATCTCTCTTCATCTACAAAAACAAAATTCTTATCTTATTCAAAGCCTCAATATCTTTCATATTGACTAGAGAAACTTATTCTTTCCTGGCCTAGCACAACGGGGTTCCAGTCTCCTTGTTATTACTGGCAGCACTGCTTTTGAATGCTACCACAATAAATTTCTTATGCATATTAAACACATGCATACATAGGCATATACAAAATATATTCCAAGAATAAACGTAACACTGTTCAGCTGTGGAGGCCTTATGGGATACAAGAGTATCTTCAGAAACCTCTCTGCCTTTATGTATGTGTTCAAGAGAATTTTAGTTCTGTAGACTCCAACTTGTATTAATACACCACAAACATATAACTTTGTTCAGTCTAGAGGCAAAAAAGCATTAAACAATATAACCATACTGTCAAATCACTGGATGAAGTAATACAGATGTTATTACACATATTTTCACAGATAATCAAACTGAAGCACACAGTGGTAAAATACTTAGTCTAAAGTTGCTCAGAGTGTCAAAGCCAAAACAACAAAGGCATTTGACTCTAACCCACAGTTTTGCCTTTTGGCAGACTTAGCTCACGGCCAACCCGGTATTCCTTATTTGTGAACTTAATGTCCTGAGCCATTCTCCATTCCTCACTGGGCATTAAGTTACTTCGCATTGGTCTTCTTGAATCTACACATAGATAAGCTTTGTCTGCATGAAAAAGAAAGATTTAATAAAAGGTACATTGACGTTAAATTTGGTTTAACATAGATCAGTCATGAAACAACCTTGCTAAACTGGTCTAAAAAACAATCAAAAAAATTCACGAAACTTCTCAATTAAGTCAACTTTAAAATCTCAGCTCAGGTTGAACTGCCACCAGCCTGCTGAAAGCCTTCTATCTAAAGGAGGAAAAGATAAATCTGGGTGAGTATTCTTCTTCACAGTGCTTTAGCAATTAGTGGCTGTAGAAAAAGTGCAACTCTTGTCTGAGCCAGTACACCTATTTCGTGTGATAGACATTTCATTTTCCTCTTTCTTAATGAGAATTTAGTTTTTTCAAGAAGCCCACAGCTATCAGGAAGTCTACATCTCAGTATTGAAAAACTCAGTATTCTTCTTGGTTATATTAAGAAAGAAAAAAGGTATTTAGAAAATTTAGAAAACAGCTCTTTATGCACACACATGCAGACACAGGAGAACTCCAGCTTTTCGGTTAATAGTACGGTATCACTTTGTATTTTCTAATGTATAGGAAAAATTCTCTTCTCCGCTCTGTATGTCAATAACTTCCACTATCACTCTTCTTTACTTCAGTACCTGAATCACAACTTGTTGCCAATGGGTGATCTGCAAATTTAGGGAGAGTAAAACTTTACAATTGTATGACCTAAAAAAGATGCTCCACATGCTTTGAGTAATGTGCACTTTAGTTCAGTCACACGGTGTGATTAGACCTTCTATGCCAATGAAATGCAAACCTGCTTTGAATCCAGAAGAGGTTAGCTGCAAATGCAAAAAGACACTAAAACCAATATGCTTATATTGCTAAAAATAAATTGCTATTCCCTGTGTAAAGTTGCTACACAGTAAGAAAGAATCTGTCATTTTGCAGTGGGTATCAGGATGCAAACAACTGACAAAGCAGTCCCTAATGATTCACAGAGCTATGGGCAAATGAGAGATATAATGTTACCAGGAAGACAGAGTCCAAGCAGTTGTAGATGTGGACACAGCTGAAACCAATGCATATATTACCTAGACAACGCCAGGCCAGCATTATTCTTATCTGCAGAGACAAAGTATTGGACTTTTTGTGCAGGACAGCTTCAAATTACCTCAGCTGTTGGATATCAAATCTCAGCTGTCCTGCACATTGATCATACAAGCGGAGAAAGGTTCTCTTTTCGGATGGATCAAGGCAGCCCATTATATTTGCTGACAAATCAAAGGCCTTCTGTCTAAAGTGTTTTAACCAGACACTGAATGACACATCTCCAAATGAGAGCAAATGCATGGACCTACTGGAGTTTTAAAAAGAATCCAGTATTTCACTTCAGACGATTTTTTCACCCAAAATGTCTACAAAGTTTTCTAAGATCAGCCATCCTTAATTGGGCATGGCCGAGTGTTGGCCAACTCCAAACTGAAATATTTGTGACCCTGTTAGCACAGTGTATACAGCCTGAGGTAGTAAGCCCAGATCCTAAGGAAGAATGTAATGCAGTCACAAGATTTTTTGACTATAGCTTTTTTGTGTCCTGCCAACTTGGAGACTAGGTAGAGTTCACATTTACATACAGGAATCCAGTAACAAACTTAAAGGTTTATTATCTCCCCATCACTAGCAACGAACACAGTTTATGTTGCTGGAAAAAATGTTCATATATTGTTTTTTTATTTTGCACAATGACAGTAACTGACGACGCCAATGCTATATTAAACTGTTCACAGTTAAAAACAGAAGTTGATGTGGGTAGAATAAGCTTACAGCAAACAAACCATCTGTTACTTTGGGGAAAAGAGAGGGATCTGAATATGTATAGTGTACTTAATTTTTGAATGAAGTTTATGAACCTTGACAGAAAAGGTTTTCTTCCATTACCAAAAAAAAAAAAAAAAAAAAAAAAAAAAAAAAAAAAAAAAAAAGCTTGAGAAACAGACATACCTAAGCAGGTATATATATATATTACAAAGCACAGTAACAGACCAAATGATCAGGAAATTATTCACAGAAAATAATACTGACTAGTGCCTTTGGCAGGTAGCTCTGCTGCACATTATCTTGGCAATTATCTGAGATGACTAAAGCCAGACCTGTATCTGAAATAACCTGTGCTGAATCTGAATAGAGAACATCCTTCATGTTTTCACATACGAAAATGGTGTCAAAGACTCATTACAAATAATTTTATGAATCCAAGATTTGTCACAGTGCATGGAATACTAACATAAAAATATAAAGTTAGTATCCCCCAGCAGACATAGGAATTCATACAGAAAAAACATATTTCCTAAAGGAAAACGTTCTTCTCCAGCAATCTGTTATTTGATATAATGTACTAGAGTTACAAACATCAAACCACTGTAGCATGCATTAACCTATGAACCATTTCTTGTTATCATATTAAAAAGCCATGGTACCAGTACTAAAGCCATGGTACTTGGGTATTAAGTAAGTTGAGCAAAAATACAGGCACTAGACAGTTAGATTTGACTTAGGCACCAAGTATATATTATTAAACTATCTTTCAAAGTACTTTCATATGAAGAGAAAGAACAAATAGTCTATACAGTGTAAACATTTCATGCCATTAACCAGTTTTGCGTTTTTCCCTTTAGACTTGCTTTTTAAAAAACAAACAAAATATATCCACTTTATAAACAGATATATTTTTTTAAATGACCTTGATTCATACTGTGAAGTCTGCTTTAAAGAGCTCTAGAACACTGGTGAGAACCTAAGCATCACACAGTCAATCCCACTGTTTTCCCCATCACTAAAAAAAAATTATTAATATTTTAATAAATATTATTAATATTTTAAATCATTCATTCTCACTAGGCATAGAAGAGCTGTACATATCAACAATACAAAATAGTAATGAACAAGATCATATGGCAGAATTGGGGATTGTTGATGGACATTAATTCTCTGAATATTTCAAAACCAGGGACTTTTTTGACAGATAAATGAGGGACTTACTTTCTACTACTAAATAAAAAATTGTCAATAATGTTGACCATCATGACACTAGAGTCCTACTGAAAAATGCAGAATATCAGTGAAGCAAGTGGAAGATTAAAAATAAATGGTACTTGTGTTTTTATTTTAAGAAAACTCCAAATAAGACTGGGTTGTATAAAAATTGAAACAATAAGGTAGTATGTATCACACTAGAAAAATCTCAGGGATTTCCTCATCACAAAAATAGCAGCAATTCAGAGAAAGAACAGAAGTACTAAGCTAAGGCAAAGAGAAGATATGTTTCTGACAAGAAAGCAAATATGTGACCAGTAAAGTGCTGCTTCTCTTTCTAATCTTTCATAAACTCAACAGTGCATTTTACAACAAGGGTTAGAAAATCACTGACTGGTGGAACCATTCTAGCAGTGACTTTCCCTCAAGCTCAGCAATGCTTTACTTCCTTTTTATCAGAGCGCTCATCAAGAAACTGGGCAACAGTTGCTTGTACCAGGACCAAGGGATCTAAGTAAGTACAGAAAATTATCTAGTACGTTATATTTATATCAGAATTTTTGCCATTTAAGTAGCTGTCATTTCATTTATTGCTAACTGCATCCCCCACATGTAAAATAAAGATGCATTTATTGGGGGAGTTCAGATTCAGCAGCACAAACCTAGAGGTTAGCCTTACCTTTTGCTTCATTCTCAGATTTTCAGTGGCAAAGTGCCACTGTAAAAGCCTATTCTTTGGGCCTGTATATTGCTTTCTCCTTAACCTGACCACACACACCAAATTCACATGGCTTTCAACTGGACTAGAAGCCCACATACTCTTCCCTGCATGAGAAGGATGAAGGGACAGAGAGAAGAGAACCCAATATTTACAGCCTTTTTCTTGTACTTCTGCATATTCGGTGAGGTTGTCCTCCCTATTGTTTAAACCTACTTACCAGCTGCCAAGTCTGTTTATTTAATTCTGGCATTATTTTAACATAAGTAACCAACTGGAATTTCGAACCTTAGTGAAGGATAAAAAAGTCCAGTAAAAATATATCTAGGAGCAAGGTTTCCATCCCATTGCAAAATGCTAATCTAGCTAGGTTCATAAGACACCTGATGAAGAATTAAACTAAGGGTCACAGTCACTGCCAGTCCAACCACCACCACCTGTGTCATGCAAGCTTTCATACTTGATACCACTATCAGCTCAGGTGATTTATGCAAAAGTAACTAACAAAACCCTTGCACAAGGAAACATAGAAAAAGATCATTGCCCAGCTTATAAGACATTCAGACTTCTTCCTTTATGAAAGGATGAAAAGGTTGAAACTGGAAGCTGGAAGAAAGGGCAAGTCTTACATTCTGAAGTTCTGCAAAGAAGTTCTGTAAGAACTTCTGCAAAGTTATTAAAACATGAGCATCCTTCCTGGCAGTGTCATTCATAGTGTGTGACAGCAGTGTTTTACTTTCCTGAAAGTCAAAGTTGCAGTAAGATACTAATTCCTTTACTGAAAAAATGAAAAAAATCCAAAAATCTAGCCACTTAACCTATGAATTCACATAGCTGTATCAACATATTGGTGTGACTTCATTCCTGCTTTTAAAAAATAATAATTCAACAGAGGTCAAGAGCAGACTACTGCAGAATACCTGCAGTTGTTCACAACGATCTGTACCTGCTTCCTGTTTCACAGAGGATGTCAGGTAGTTATTGACAAAGATATCAAAGATAAACCACACCAGAATGTTTTTTGAGGGCAACCTGCAAGCATTAAAAAAGGAGCTCACTTTCATCAGTTACAAACTCCATTAAATTATAAGGTGCCAGCACATGGTGTAATCATTTTGTATTCTTCTGATTTAGCTCACCCAGTGACAAGCCTGAAAACAAGCATCAATCTTTTATTCCTCACGCAGAGTATGTTTTCACTGAGACAGCAGACAGCTTCCCACTCCCAGATTGAGAGGTTATCAATTCAAATATATTGAAATAAGTTTCTGATTAAAGAAAAGCCTTCAGATTGTTAATTTCCTGGGAAAACAGTCTTTTGTTAGTTATTTGTTAACCACTAAATGATTCTAATCAATATTATCACTATCACTAGTATTTTAATTACTGAAATTTGATAGCTTATTGTAACAATATCTTATCTGTAACTTCAAAAGATTGTTTTGAAAAAAAAAACCCTAACCCAACAACAACCTGCCTCTGTCTTTTCTGCCGAATGATACCAATAACAAACAGTCCTAGAAATGAAATTAATAGGGCTTAAAATGTTATACTTATAGCCAATAAGAAGCAAAAAACAGAAATCCAAAGGGCCTCTTTGTTTGCAGACTGACAGGTTAAAAATTTCTGGGCTTAAAATCACAAGAGAGGTGAAACTTTTAAGTGATAAGAGAACAATGGCTAATCGCAATAAATTGCTGAAAAGTGCAAAGCTGGCACTGCAATCCCTAAAGATGTGAAGAGACAGGCAGAATTCAGCAGAAGCTCCATCCACAGAGCGCTAAGATCAAATGCAAATACCTATAAAGCAGCACACATGAAGGTCACCAGATAGCAATTTGAATAACTAAACACTGCTAGAGAGCTCCTCAGCACCGGTCCTAAAGCACATTTTTGTCACCACCATTTGCAGCTCTATTCATGATGGAACACCCATCAATTTCTTTAAATTCTGGGGGAAAGAACATTCCAAATATAAGTCTACTTCAAATGTGAAGCCACTCACAGTTTCAAGAAACATAAATAAAAATGCACACTTTGTAATAATAAAAGAAGAAGCCATAGCTCCCTGGGTGCTGAACTGACTGCACCCCCGCCCCCTTAGCCTACCTCACAGGCAAGCTCAAAGCCAGTAGCTCCTGAAGACACTTAGGTATTGACAGGAGACAGCATGGTAAAACCCTTTCAATGCCTGTAGTAGATCAACCAGTGAGGACTCTGATTAACAATCTGAATTGTTGCTTGCTTGGCTCCCTGCCTTGTACGCCCAGCCCCTTGGCATGCCCTCCACCACCGCTGCTCAAGACCTGCTCTTGTCTCCCAAAGGTGCTGCAACAGGTCCTGTGGGACCAGCACAGTTAGGCTGCTCCCTGACTGTGGTCAGAGGGTTGAACTATTGAGAGAGCTGATCTATTGCGAGGGTGCATTGAGCTCAGGTACATCTTTTTTAAAGAGCAGAGTTAATTGACATCATCCCTAGGAAGCAGTTAGTGACAGGTATCAGTACCAAGTAACAATTATAGACACAATATTCCTGTTGCTTAGAAGTGATGACACACTTGTACTCACAAAAGCAAAGTCAACAGAAGTACACACTCCTTTTGCCTCTTTCCACAAACAAAATTGGCATAGCTCCTGCAAGTACCAATGACCACGTAGCAAAACCCTACTTGTGCTGTCTCTGCTTCCACTCTGGTGCGTATTTCTCCCTGTCAGAATTCCCTCTCCCAGCACTAACAGCTGTGGGAATTTGGGATGGCAGTGCAATAGGGTGGCTTTCTAAGCAGATGCTGGAAGGCTGACATTTCCATAGGGACTGCATAGCTAAGGTTGTTAGGCAGGCTAGCCATAGACCATAAAATGATTTCCCTAGTAGGTTTTTGGGGATAAGCATTTATTTATTCCATTATATTTAACGATACATATATACACACATACACCCTTTACTGAATAACAGTATTTTAATAAATATATTGTTATATAATTTAATTGGTCCTAATAACTAGAACCACAGATGTGGACTCCAAATTTGGAAAGAGAATATTAATGTTAGAATCCTTCCTATATTTGTAACTTTACTATAGATAAAGAAAAGAACCAAAAAAGGCAGGATTCTTTGGTTTGTGTGTGTGCACGTACTTGCTCATTTGGAAGAGAGGAAAGAAGGAAATTAAACTGATTTATAAATGACAAAACTCAAAACCAAGCCATAGAATTTCCTAGGGTGTGGCATTTTTCTTCTGTTTCATGGTGGAGGACACAACTTCATATTCTGAAAGTTCTGAACTTACAACATTCTACAGCTTTAAACTGTGAATTCAATATTGTATCCTAACATGTATCATTGCCAGATTGGAGAGAATATTAAGGAAATCGTGATTTTTTCAGTGATTTTTTTTCTTTGTCTACTAGAAAACAAGGCTGAGGTTTGAGTTTTGTTTTAAAAAAATTGCTTTTTCTTTAGGAATGGTCCAATTTCCATCAAGTTCAGTTAGAGTTATCTAAAATTTGTATACAACCTAAATTAAAAAAAAAATGTTTCCACGGCGGCTTAAATATTTAGAACACTAGCTGTCTGTCAAAAGTGTTCATATTTTGGCTAACTCATTCTGAGGGTTGAGTCCTCCATGGTCCAAGTAAAGAAAATGCAGAAGAGGATAGTAAAACTAATTACAGACAGCAGCTACAAAGAACAGAAGACATCTATTTGACAGCATTAGATTGACCCACAGAAGAACCCAAACCGAACAAACGTATCCAGTAAATACACAAACACACATGATACTACATCTAAAACATTACTTAAAACCATTATTATTCATAAAACCAGCACTAAAAGGCTAGAGAATAGTAAAACTAATGCTGATTTAATGGGCATTGAGGAAGATTTCTTTTCATGCTTAGAAACAAAGGCTTGATTTACCATACAGTAGGCAAACTTTGCTCTGAAGACAGAATTTTTGATTTCCTCACAAACTCTCTAGTGTAGTCAGTACTGTAGTATCAGCATGAAGGCTCAAGCCATGCTAATACAGATCTGTTATATCAATGCTATAATTTATAGAAGAATATCTCTTTATATAAAATAAATGAAAATACACTCTCAAATTTTATAGCTGTGCAACTGAGGTAATGGCAAGCTTAAGCTGCTACACCTGCAAGCCACTACATAACATGAAAAGACCTAATGGGTGCTGCTGACATAGGGAACTTACATTTTAATACATTACTTTCAATATACATTAAGTATTCATGCATAAGAGGTACACACAATAGGAGATCATAATCAGCAGCAGAATGCATGATACAATGTGTAAAGAACTAATTACATATATGTAAAAGAGAGTCATTGCTTGAACTTCTTTGGTGTCAGACTGTTGGACATCTGGACTTCACTGCGCATTATATGATGCATGTACATATCATTATGCTTGCCACATACAATAAAATTCTGCAAAAAGAAGCATTAGTGACAAACTCAATATGAAACTGAGTTGTGTGACTGGGAAAAACTGAGTGAGTGGTCCACTGAAGAAGTGGGATTAGACACTTGCGCTCAGCTGTGCCCTGAGCCATGTGTGAGTAGCTATACCAAACAGCGTAAATCTCAGAGAGCCAGTGGTTCCTGAAGATCAAGAGTGGCCAGTGGGACAGACTGGCCACTGGGACAAACAAATCTTGATGGGAACTATGAACACTGCAGAGCATCCTGGGAGCAAGGGGGATGTTTTCATCCTGTTTGGCAGAAATAGAGAAGCAAGGCATGCATGTGCGCACACCCCCCCACCCCCCAAAATTATGGTAAAAATACAGTTACTAATTCAGGGTGTCCAATTTAAAACATCTATGTTTGGATTTTTGTGATTACTTACTGTGTGGTTATTTACACATTTAAAATACAATTGTTGATGTCAAAGTTATAAGCAATGCTATCAATTGGCCTTCAAACCTTAACTAAGGCACCCACAAACTGAGAAAAGCAGAACTTAGGATATCTGTGAACAGTTTAGTTTAAGTGATGTTGAGGTACACAGAAAGTCCATGGAGATAGAAAGAAAGATCACTTACCAACAACTGGAGTTTCTTCAAGGAATATAATCTTATATGCACATACACATATTCAATGTACATAAATCACACCGCTTCAGTAAAAAAAATTTTTGGCCCCAGTGTTATCCATGGCACACTCCTCCTCCCACGTCTCCGTGGAAAACATGATTGACTTTAAAAGCTCAGTTCCAAAAATTAATTCTTAAAATGCTGTCCTACTCACGATCCATTAGCTTGAGGCAATTCAGATTGTCTGCTGGACTATTCAGGACTCAGGAGACAGAAGTTACTGTTAAATAAATCTAGTGCTGATGAACAGATATTAAATCTCAACCACTTCCTGACAAAAGAAGAGATGTCCTGTCATCCTTGATGTGCCTGTTCACAGTGTGGTGTCACTGTGTCAGAAACTAAATGTGACATTGCTTGGTATGAAATACATTCTGAAGGGCTTGCAAGTCCGGCAAACGGTACTCCTGCAGTGATCGGAGACCCGTGTTCTGAAGTTGTCTGAATGAGCCCTTCAACTGACCAAAGAAGCACAACTACTGCTTGGATAAGGTTTAGGAGTAAAGATGCATTCCCTTCTAAATATTGAATGGCACTTCCCATGATCAAAAATGAATCCAAATCTGTCTGCAAAATTGTGATTAATGCAGTCACAAGGTGTCTTTCAGAACTATGACAATCAAAAGCCAAAGGTAATACTTTACAAGGTCATGTAAGTATGTATTACCAAGTTCACTCGAGTATGCAGACGTGTTCACGTAAACATAGACTCCCATCTGCTCCAATGCATTCAGACAAAATTTCAGACTGTAGTAGACTAAGTCCTCCAGTCCTCAGTGGAGTTGTCATAGGGTCATCTGCCAATCAGCAAATCTAGGTCAGTATTTGTAAATTCTGTCTTCTAAAGCATGGCTAGATGAGATTTTTTTTTTTCATGGGCAGTGCAACATCCAAAGAAGCAAAGATATATAGAGTCAACCATAGGAAACCCTATCCCTGCTCAGGGGAACTGTCCTTCACTAATTAATCACTAATGAAAGCATAAAGAGCCATTCTGCTCTCCTGAAAATAGACAACTATTGTCACAAAGACAGAGCAGAGAATCTCAGAGCCATGGAGAGTTGGAATGGCATTACCTTATCCTGGTTTTGGATCTGGACCATGACAAATTGAAGGTAATTTCTCAAAACAGTCAAACTACAATTTGTAAATAAGCATTCTGCAGATAAAGTAATGCGAAACAGGATATAGCAGCTAATGACACTGGGACTGCATTCAGCTCCCTGTCAGAGTCACAAATGGGTCTTCACCTTCTGCTCTTTTTGACAATATAAAATACTTACAATAAAACACTTCTGTTGAGAAAAAATTATTTCAGTGATCCTTACGACTTATAGTGTAGCTGCCTCTTGATGCAAATTCTGGTGGGAAGGACTCCTGAAGGCTGCCAGGGAAGGTGAATTATTAGGCAGCATGAATCCATCCTCCAACCACTGGAGATAGTGTTGCCACACATAGGTGTCTGAGGAGATACAATTCCAGGCCAAACAGAGCCTTCACTTCATATCTGAAGAAAGGCTTGTGTGCCCCAAAGCTTATCTACTTTTTTTTCAACTGTATTAGGAGCTACGATAAAAGCTATTATGTAACTCCACAAGCCCTGTCTCACTAACACCCTTAGACCACAACTGCTACAACGTTATTCCTCCTGCATCCACAGCAGCTTGTAACAGAAACTTAAAAGTCAGGAGGCCCTCTTATCTTATCTGAGGAAACACAATCACCTGAAGCATGAAGTTTATCAAATATCAGGTGTTGGTAGCAGGATACCAGAACCTAGTAACTCACGACAGTGTTCAGCAGGCTCTGCGGATGCTTAAAAGACTAAACTACCTGCTGGGGGGAAGGGGGGAGAAAAGAAAAATAAAGCATAGCAGGGTTGTTTAGTACAATCCACCCATGCACTGACAATGGGAAGTTGGAACGGCACGGTTAGAAAGAATATCAAAAGCACATGTACAAGCTGAGGGTCTGTCATTACTCCAAACCTGAGCAACACATGAAGCAACGACTGCCAAAGCTTCCAGACTGGGAGCAGTATGGCACCATCCATCATTATTGCCAGATGGGCCAGCAGAGGCTACTGCAAAATATCCGCCAAGGTCGGAAGGGGATCCTGAGAGAACAAGAAAAATCAGCCACACTTTTTTCTTAGCAACTTATGGTGCGCTGACAGCTGAAGTCAGAGTACATGATATCTCCAAAAGAAAGTTCCTTATCTGCTACTGGAAGCAGATACAAGAAGCAAAGGCTCTTACCTTTTGATTTTCTTGCCATGAGAAGCAGATTCGTTTCACGCCATTTGCAGGGCAGGGGAGGTACTAACTAATGCTTCATGCTGGGCTATGTGAGAATTAGGGTCTGATCTTTATCTACCTCACTATATCTATGACCAACTTAAGTAAAAAATGTTTAAGTCAGAATTGCAATAGCAAGCCTTAATCTTGCATAGTTTCTGGTGCCTTTAGCTAAGCTCTTAAATTAAGTCCATGAAAATGCTTCAGTCAAGCCACTCTCTACTTCACTTTCTCCAAATATCTTCCTACTTCTGCAAGAAATGACACAGATGCCAGGGACCACAACTTGTTTCAGTACACAGCCATGATTCACACTGAGAGCAGCTCCATTCTGTACACTCAGTAAAGCTTGAGTTATCTGAGTGACAAATACATACATATAAAGGCACTAAATGTTTAGAGGAACTTTAGTTCTATCTTTTGCTTGCAAACTTGATAATCCTCTTTAATTAAGTTTGTGCATACTTTGTTAAACAGATTGAAAAAGACTTTCTTTTGCATCTTTTGTTCTGCAAGCCCATCCAGGAGGCATAAGGTGCAGTGCAGTACGGTCTTTACATCCACTGCATTGACCTCTACTATCTGAGGTAACAGAATAACTGATTGCAACAACAGGTTGTCATCCTCCATATGGCAAGACCATGAAATCACAGTGGACTTCTCAAAGCATGAATGCCAAGGCACAACCTTGGATTCTCAGCTAGGCTTTAGAAGAGAGCATAATCATCTGAACACAGACTTTTTTGCCTATTTCCTCCAACCTTGAATTATTTCCTTCTCACAGTGTCCAGATCACCTTTTCCCAGTCATGTGATTTCATCTCTTTTGGCTCTCCTTACTTGTGCAATCCCAGTTTGCACTTGCCAAGGCTGCTGGTTTATTGGGAGTCTCCACCAGCAACCTACTATCATGCAATTTCTCTCTTATTCCTGACCAAGTCTCAATCATCTGCCCCAAGGTCTTACCTCCCACCCTTCACATTCTTCGTGTCCCCGTGTTCATGCTGTACAACTACTACTACTCATCACATAGTCCACTTTCTTGTTATAACTGTACTTATGCTCTCCAATTTGTGTCTCCTTTTCTTCCCTCTGTCAACCAGATGTTTCCTCCCAAAGCCACGTGGCCCTCTGATCCCTCACACATAATGCCCAGGGACCAGTAGAGAAGCCACTATGAAAGGAGGGATGAATGCCTGATTCGATCTTAAAGAGAGGGCTGGCCCAAGAGATTAGAAGGAAAGTTCTGAGCTGCTTTACTCACACGCCTGCTCACTTCGGAGACTTCGCATACAGACAATCCTATCAAAAACAGCATCTGTGAGGGCACAAGCTACAGTCTGGTCAACAGCAGGAAGCATAATTATTGGAGATTCATAGGGCTAGAAAAGCCCTAAGAGTAATCTATCCTACCACACCACTCCAAACAGAACCAGCCATGTTTATGTTGTTCCTTACTAACATTTGGATAACTTTTCATGAAGTTAAAATCCTCAAAAGCCTAATTCAATAATCTGTCCCACTGGTTCAGTTTCATGAATGCTAAACCTATTACACATTGCCTGATCCAGCACAGACATGGAGAACATTGCTCCACAACAGCTTTGTGGCATTTGAAGGTTATCATGTCTTGTTTTCCCTGTCACTCTTCCTTCATTGGAGCCGAAACAGCTCCAATTCCTTCAGCCTTTCTTTATAGTCCATGTTTTCTAAATCTTCAATTATTTTCATTCTTCTCTGGATTCTTTCCAATTGGTCTGCATTGTCCTTGAAGTGTGCACTCCAACTGGGTACAGTGTTACAGTTGAGGTGGACTACTGAATGGAGCGGAAGTATCAATTCTCATGTCTTCCATGTTGTCATCCTATCTATATGTCACAGTATGACATTTGTCTTTACTGCACCAACCTGATGTTGTTAATTTATCACCATAACTCACCACATAATCCACCATAAACCACAGCTGCTCTTCCAGAGAATTACTACCCAAGCCTGCATTTATACAGTTGATTGTACCTATAATATCTTTGTTCTATTGAATCTTAATTTTAATTCTCTTTTCCAGCATATATACAGCCCCTCTCAGATTATATGTCAACTGCAGGTGTAATAAGCACCACTGAGGTCACTGTTGAAAATATTCTGTAGTAGTGGACGTTGAATAAAAGTGAAATGTCTCATTGTATATGCTAAAGATTTTACGCATGAACATGTAAAAACTACAATATTCTGAAGACAGAGAAAATGTGGGCAGGCTTTCACAAAGTTGGTAAAAATGCATACCTTTGACAACAACATGCTGCCTTATCAGGATCTGGCACCTAGATGCAAAATAGAATGACACTACTATGTTTTTAAAAGGTCTTAGGAATTTTTTTAACGTGGCAAAACAGTTAGCGCAATTCTCAATTAATCATTTGGATGAATTAAAACAAAAATTAGCCCGAGACATAAAGACATGCCATTAACTACAGTCTAAAAGGCTAAAACTTTGAAAAGCCATAATCAACATAAAACAAATTTTACAATGGGGAAGATGGATCAGTCTTGTTGGCCAGTGGTCCCACTCAATCTAACTGTAACACACGTCCACCAATAGATACCCACAAGTACTGTGAATTTATACAGCTTTCATTCACTGTTTTTCTCTCTTCTGTACTGAGCCAGATTGTTTCACAGCTCACTGTAGTTGTACCTTTATTTTTCTGTGCTAAAGAGTTTCAAACATGGCTTTATTAAAGGTCACAGAAAAAGACTGTACGTTACTTTGAAGAAAACCAGTTTTCTTTCAAAAGCAACATGAAAGTCAGCATCTTGTACAGTTCATTTTAATTCCTTTCATTACACTCCCTCTACCTTTCAAGTTACAATAAACATAATCTCTTATGTGCAACATACGAGAAGCCTCACCTCAAAGCCACTAGATTGAGCTGCTTTTTTATGCTGCCCAAGTCTGACTGCTAACTTTCAAGATATGCTGAGTAATGAAAAAAAACATTGAAGAAGATCAGCAGTGTAATTTCCTTACAACTTCTTGCACATCCAAATACTAGAGTGCAAGGAAAGCTTTTATTCATTTGGATTGTTTTCATATAGCTTTTCTCAAAGCAATATACTTGAAGAAAATAATGCTTCAATAGATATTATCATTAAAATGGTAAATTTAGCTATTTCAAAGCATTTTGGGGATATGAAGTGTTTGACAACTGATTTTACTATATAAATGTTACTTATGACAAATAAAAGCAGCTGACAGAAAGGTCTTAACTGCACTTGCTTAGCTAAATCATTCAGTCCCACAAAATACAATCAGCTATATATGACTGTTTTCTTAGATAGCCTTATCCTTCTGAAACTTCTTGTAATTCTGTAATTTGGCATACAGCATGCATATACAAAGGAGAAATTAAATTATGGTCAAAAAATGTATTAATGTACTTTATACCTTTATAGTAGCATTTGACTTATCTTCATTTAATGTGTTGTGCAACTGCAGTTTAAGCCATTTATCCAGGATAATATGCAGAAAGATCTTCATATTTTTCTTCCCCTTAAACTTAATAAGTCACTGTGATTCAGCCTATGTAACACACTGGTTCTTGAATAGCATTAATTAAAAATTACTTGTTACAAGTCAGTTTTATTCCTTCGTAAGACTTTATCAATATAAGTGTAAATGCTGAATGTAAAGTAAGTGTAAATACTGTATGCTTCTGAGAAGATATATTTTTGTTCTTAATCAAAGGAATAATATAGCATGCAATGCAGAGAATCAAAAGGAATGAAAGTCCCTTCAGGAAATGATAGAAAACAATAAGTGTAAGATCTGCACAACAACTCATTGTTCCCCAAAAGACAGGACTCAGAATCTCCATGGAAACAAGCACACATTTTATCCATCGCTAGTTGATTTAAATAATAGATAAAGAAGTACAATTTGGCCTGTCCAGTGGAAGCACTAATGTAGTTAAAGCTAACACTATAACTTCATGTTGTCTTCTATAAGATTATTAAAAATTGACAAATTCTATTCTACTACACAACTCATAGAACTCTATTAAATCTTATTCAGATACATATGGTGCAGATTAATGAAAAAACATCATAGGTGTTTAAAGCATTTCAACATTTATATCACACTGAAGGAAGCTATTATGCAACTATATTGCCCTGAGTCTGTGGATGCCTAAGAAATTGACTGTACTTTTTGCTATAATTCTCCTATTTGGGCCTTTAAGAAATAAAGGACTCCTGTATTGATTTTGTGTGAGCAAAAAAACCCTCCTAAAAAGCAGAGTCAGCTATTTTCCAATATGAGTAATTCAGAATATGAAAAAATATTTTCTTGTACTGTCTTGTGAGGAAAAAAAGATATAATGCAGTCAATTTAAATACACGCTATCTAAATAAAAATTCTAGTTGTGTTTACTAGACTTCATTTTAATAAAGCAACCAAATATATTCACGTTCATAATTTCATTATCCCTTTTCATTCAACTCTTATTATGCCATGTACTTCTTATTTAAAAAGAGCTTAACTGACACATCTACGCCAGGAATATATCGAAATAACCCTAAGCTTCATTACCCACAGGGGTATCTCAGTTTTCAGAGACTGACTAAGATATCTGGCAAAACGGTATTCAGAATAACTAATAGGCAAAGCAGAAGAAACCTCAAAACTTCAGTATTCTTATTACAGCAATCAGAAGCGTGAAACTAAAATAAATTATGCTTTTTAGTATCTGCAATTAAAACGAAATAATGCTGCCGAAATAACAGCCCCTTTTTAAAGTAAATCTATTTTTAGTTTGCAGTAACTGGATGTAAAAAAATAAATTTATCTAATGGATTAACAAGTCACCACTGCAAACATCTGTATAACCTCACAAGGCAATAGAGCCCAAATCAGCTCTAAGCAATAAACTGAAAAAAAAGAAAAAAAAAAGAATGCTTTAGAATACAGCAAGAGCATTAATAATTTACACCGTGTTTGCTACCAGTGCAATTTTATAAATCACATTACGCAAGGTATAGGAAAGAATATTCATTTCTAATAAGTGTGAAACAATTCCTTCTAAATGCAGGATTGTCCACATGGATATCTGAAAAGAGTGCTTAGTTTTAGAACAGGATGTTCTGAGACATATTTTCCTTTTGAGAGGGAAAAAAGCCCCAGTATCAAACAGTAGCAATCTCTTTTCCAAGCACCATATTTATTAGAAAAGATTTCTGAGGAATTCTTATAATTAGCAAACTCTGACATAAGTACATAATAAATCACTCTCATGTAAAGTTTCTATGCACTTCACAGATAGATGCCTCTCTCAAATTCAAGTTCACTGTTGAATGAAATATTCAAAACCAAGCACCTCTTATCTGCTAGACTGATGGCAACCAAGAAAGAGCTGGATTTTTTAATTTGATAATTCCTGACCTGTATTCAAATCACATAAAGTAAGTTATATGCAGAGCTGCTAATCACTGCCCATGTTAGAAAATATCAGTAGCTTTGTTGAAGAAGCTCACAATAACACTTATGTCCACCGATTAATGTTTTGATATAATTAAAAGACTTAATTGTCTATGCAAGGCGCAATTAGAATCATCTTGGTGATGGGAGTACTTGAGTGTGCACTACTAAATATTAAATAAAAATCAATTCTAATCCCTATTTATTATCTTTAATCTAATAAAATACAGAACCTGATAAGCGTTACTACTATTGGGTGGCTAAACCATCTAAAATTCTAAGAAAAAGGCTCTCTCATACTATAAACTGTTTGAGGAACATACACAAAATCTGTTTAGGAATATAACAAATTTAAATTATCTACAGAATATTTATTATTAGGCCTGTGGTTGTAAATGACACTTACCTTTCCCTTTGCTCACCATCCCCCACACAACCAAGAGCAGATCAGTTTCAGGGCCATTATTGTCAGGCATATTAAATTTTCAGGATGCACAGTTGTGGCTTCCAGGTCTCTACTCACCCCGTGAACTGTGTTTCACTGGGCATTTTTACACTTAAAATAACAGAGCAGAAGTATAGTAACATTTTGTGAGCTACAGATATGCAGATTTGTGATCTATTCATGTTAATACCAGCAGTATGAATAAAAAGCCCAAACCCCATTCACTAAAAATCTCTTAATGATATATAATGAAAAGATTTAAGTCATATTTTTATCTCTAAAATAGACATTTTCTAATAGAAGGGATTGTGTAAGAAACCAATTTCCCATGCAAGTTATTATTACCTCTAGCTTACCTGCTCCAGTCTTAAGGAAAGGGTAAGAAACAGAAACCATGTACTAGTGTCTTTCAACCATGAAAAGCAGCAGATTTCATAGCTCATTAAAACGTGATGGCAGTTATATGATAAATGGCTTACAGGAGCTTAAACAAAGCAACGCAGCCCTTGAGAAGCATAGTGTGAAACAAAGTCATCTTTCTGACAGATTGTGCTTTTCAGCAAAGCTAAAAGAATACAGGGTTCTCTGGGAAAACGCTAACAAAGGAAAAATAGAAGAAATTTTAAAAAAATAACAATCATTGAATTCCCTGGCAGCGACAGAGTAGCACCTTCGGAAAATCACCCACACGCGTTCCTACTCCTTCCATTTAACAAAGGTAGTTGAACCCTGGCATAGAGCTACTTACATGTGCTGTTTTTTTGGCTGTCCTCACTGTGCATTCGGCTGCCACTAGCACATACACGGCCACAATCGCTTTTCATTGGCATCCAAAAACGCAGCACCACATGTAGCAAAAGCGGCTCCCCATCTCGGGGGCACGGCGGGAAGCAGCGCACCTCCTCCGGCAGTGCCGAAACGCCCGCCGCGGCCAACAATAGCGGGCAGCCCCGACTGACAGCCCGTCCCGAAACACAGCGACTGCTGAGCAGAGGCAGGGAGATGCTAACGCCTGAGCAGCAAGGTCAGGATGCAGAGCAGCAGAGCCGCCTGCAACAGCTTTGGGCTGTGGAAAGCCTCGCACTGAAGCAGCGATTTGCGAAGGAGACAAAAAGGTCCTACCTGTTTTCCCTCGCTCGTTTGGTAAGCAGCGACCGAGGAAAGGGTGGCTTCTTCTTGCAGTGGATGCAGCAGCCGCCCAGCGCGCCTCAAGCAGCCTCCCCGGCTCCCCCCGCGGCTGCCCCCCCATGGCGATGCGAGCGCCGCCGCTCAGCCGCTCCCCTGCGCCCCGCAGCCCGCCTCGCCCGCGGCGGCGGCGGGAGGCACCGCCCCACCGAGCGCCGGGCCCTGCCCGCGGTCTGCCGCCGCCGCCCGCAGCCGCCGCTCCGCTCGCGACCTCCTGTTCAGCTCCTTTTACCGGGAAGAAAGGCACAGGCTGGATTTATCTGGAATGCCCATTCGCGCCCACCCTCCCACTGCAATGCCCAAAGAGAGCAGACCTGCAGCTCTGTCTGTTGGCCAATTTGCTCGCATGCAGTGCCCAGCTAGCACCAGATCCAGACAATTTTTGATCCTCCTCATTTACTAAGAAAAGGGAGAAATAACAACAAATAAAAAACAAAAACCAGCTGTTCCCCACCACAGCCGCACAGGAAACACCCTCCCTTCTTTTCCACATCCTTAAATCTGGTGGTCGTATTGGCTCTTTTGGGGCCCCACGCGTCTGCTCTGCTATCTACACTGAGATTTTACCAGTGCTGGACACCAGTTTTCCAAGGAGAGAGCAGCAAAGCCAGATCGTGCACTTAGTCCTATCCTTATTGCCACTTTTTGGATCAAAACTGATCTCGTGATCCATGTTCTGACACTGCTGAGAAAGAAAACTTTACCAGTCAACTATCTGGATTCGGACACGCCCATGGACAAAATGCCACACAGTTTTGGATCCTGCTTGCTCCTTAACTTTCTGGCCCAGTCAGAATGCTCCTTCTGCTATTCCTAAAAGAAACTGCATCTTACAGAAACATAGTACCTATGCTAGATCAGACCAAAGATCTATACTGCACATTTTTCTGTCTCTGTGGCCCATACTGCATATTAAAGGAAACATGTAAGTATAGGTAGGCAAGCTTTTACTGTTATATTCTTAGAAAACTCTCCCACTCACCAGTGATTCGCAACTCAGTGAATTCCTGAGACAGAGGTGTTATCTGTGCAAAAAATTAGCTGTATGTCTCTGGAATAAACATTAATTAAATGCTAGAAGGCATTTTTTTCACCTGCAGTGTTGTACAGATGACCAGTCACATAAGCCAGAAGAGGTGCATTCCATTCCTCTTTCAGTCCCTTCACTGCTAAAGTCATAGCATACAGGGCATGATGTCTTTCACAGATACACCAGAAATGAAGCTGTACGCACCAGATCCAGTATCTGGAGGGACGTTAAGTATATTAAATGCATCTTTATATTAGCAATTTTTTATATAGGGATACAAAAAAAACCCCAACTATCAGAGCTGGATTTTGCAACACCCCATTGAAGGATTCGGGTGTTTTGCTCCGTTTTGTCTTTGTGCTGTTGCAGATCCTACACGTTTTAGGCAGTAGAATTTGGCAGTATAGATGCAAAACTTCCACAGTAACCATCAGAATACAAGTAAATTCACCTTTTACCAGGTCCTTCCAATCACTCCAATTACGCAATTGTATCAGATCTTGTTTTGACAAAGATCAACTTTACACTTTCACAGAGGAGAAAAATAAGCTAAAGCAAGATTTTTTTCCTTAAGAAGTGACACTTGCTGGAAAGTAATGCAATAGTAAACCTCACTGGAAAAGTGATGGATGGGCTTTAAAGAACAGATGGCTTTATTATTAGTTGTCCCACTCTGAGTTTGTTAGATGTATCTAGACTTTCTATGGAATAATCCTAACTTGTCAATGCCATGATCGTTAGAGAAGACATCAGTCCCCTAGGTGGCGCAAACACACCATTTAAAAGCACTGAGCAGGCTGCCCTGGGGCGGTAATTCCCCTCCCATTCAGTATGTTTTCATTCATCCATTTATTCAAAACGAAAGCATACAGAAAAGGGTAACACACGCAGCTATAGTCCAGTAACCCACATATCACTTTAAAATCAAAGAAAGCTCAGAATGTCAACATGTTCTTTGTACTTCCAGGCTCAATGAAAAAAGGTACAAACTTCCTGAACAATAGCATTTACTCCTGTAGACTTTCTGACTTACCGACAGCAGACCAACCATGCTGTAACTCATTTCTGCAACTGCATTCAAGAAAAAATGGCTGTCGTTTCTCAGCAGTATTAAAACTGAGTAGAAAAAGGCACTGACATTCTCACTTTTCCCCCTTTCCTCTATTTCCCATCACGGTATTCTAGTTTGTTCAAACAATCTAATTCCTACATCACTGGCTTGGAACGGTAAAGGAAACACCCCTGCCAAATCCCTGGTGAAGCAACTCTGCTCAGACAGTGCTGAGCTAGCACCACAAACAGGTAGCACAGGCAAAGATACCATCAAATATGCCAAAACTCATGATCTACCTGAGCTCTAATATAGATAAATCCAAAACTGAGCCAAAACAATGGTAATGCTATTATTTTTATCCTTATAATTTAAAATAAGAAAATCAATCTAATATAAGAAATAAAGTATGAACTCCCTACAGATATAGGGAGGTTAACCTAATCAGCTTACTGTTCAGAAAATTTTACAGAATCGCTGGGGTTGGAAGGGACCTCTGAGCAGGGTCAACTAGAGCAGACTGCTCAGGACCATGTCCAGTCACATTTTGAGTATCTCAAAGAATGGAGACACCGCAAGTTCTCTGGGCAACCTGCTCTAATGTTCAATCACCCTCACCCTGAAAAATTTTTTTCTTATGTTTAAATGGAATTTCCTGTATTTGTGCCAATTGCCTCTTGTCCTGACACTGGGCACCACTGCGGAAGTCTAGTTCTATCTTCTTACTCTCCCCCCACATCAGGTTTTTAAACACAATGATAAGATCCCCCCTGTGTCTTCTCTTCTCCAGGCTAAACAATCCCAGCTCTCTCAGCCTCTGCTCCTATGTCAGATGCTTGATCATCTTTGTGGCCCTCCACTAGACTTGTTCAAGTACATCCATATCCTTCTTGGACTGGGGAGCCCAGAATTGGACACAGCACTCCAGATGTGGTCTCACCAGCGCTCAGTAAAGGGTAAGGATCACCTTCCTTGACCTGCTGGCAACACTCTTCCTAATGCCACCCAGGATACCATTGGCCTTCTTTGTCACATGCGCATACTGCTGACTCATGATCAACTTGTCCACCACATCCTTTTCTGCAAAGCTGCTTTCTATTCTCCCAGTTTTGTATCATCTACAGACTTGCTGAGGGTGCAGACTGTCCCATCATCCAGGTCATTAAAAAAGATGCTAAGCAGTATTGGTCCCAGTATCGACCCCTGGTGGACACCACTAGTGACTGGCCTCCAGGTGGACTAAAGACACCCTTTGCCACTAAAACCAACCTTTTGATCCTGGCAGTTCAGCCACTTTTCAGTCCACCTCACTGACCACTTATCTAATCCATACTTCATCAGCTTGTCTGTGAAGATGTTACGGAAGATAGTGCCAAAAGCCTTGCTAAAGTCAAGATAAACCACATCCATTGGTCTCCTCTCATCCACTGAGCTGACTACTTCCAACCACCCTCCTGTTGTTCATATGTTTGGAAATGGTTTCCTGGAGGATTTGCTCTATCACCGTCCCAGGGATCAAGGTGAGGCTAACTGGACTGCAAGTTCCCAGATCCTCATTCTTGACCTTCTTGAAAATAGCAGTGACATTTGCTTTCTTCCTGTCCTCAGGAACCTCTCCCTGATCACCAGGACCTTTCAAAGATTATCAAGAGTGGCCTCACAGTGACACAATGACACTGGCCAGCACCATCAGCATTCGTGCATGCATCAGATCAAGATCCAATGCATTTGTATATGTCCAATCTGTTTAAATGTTCCCTGACCTTTCTCCTCTACTGAGAGTTACAGACTTCCTCATGGTCTCAGAGCCTAGGATTTCTGAAGGCAAATCTTACCAGTAAAGACTGAGGCACAGGAAGCATTGAGTACCTTGGCCTTTTCCATGTCCTTTGTCACCAGGGCCCCTGCATCATTCAGCAGCAGGCCCACATTTTCCCTCATCTTCCTTTTGCTGGTCATATACTTACATAAACCCTTCTTGCTTACCATCCTGGCCCTCACCAGATTCAGCTCCACATGGGCTTTGGCTTTCCTAATCCCATCCCTGCACCCTCAGACAGCTTCTCTGCATTCCTCCTGGGTCACCTGTCCCTGCTTCCACACCTCTTGATGCTTCCTTTCTATGTGAGTTTAATCAGGAGCTCCTTATTCCTGCCACCTTTGCTTGACTTCCTGCTCAATAGGATGGACCACTCTTGAGCCTGGAGAGGTGATCCTTGGAGGGAAAAAAAAAAAAAAAAAAAAAAAAAACTAGCTCTCCTGGACCCCTCGTCTCTCCAGGGCACATGTCCTGTATTTCATGCATGTCCCTGAATAGGTTGCAGTCATCTCCTGAAGTCCAGGGTTATGATCCTGGTATTTATCTCGTTTCTGCTTCTCAGGATCCTAAGCTCCACCATCTCATGGTCAGTGCAGCTAAGGCTGGCCCTGACCAGTTCTTCCTTGTTTGTAAGTATGAGGTCCAGCAGAGTGCCTCTCCTCATCAGCTCCTTTATCACTTGTCAGGAAGTTATCATCAATGCCCTCCAGAAACCTCCTGGATTTCCTGTGTCCTTTTATGTTGTCCCTCCCACAGATAGCAGGGTGGTTAATGTCCCCCATGAGGACCAGAGCCTGCAAACACATCTACTTTTCCTGATCAGAAAGTATGCACCAGACACCCATCATAATATTGCCCACGTTGGACTGCCCTCTAATCATAACCCATAAGCTCTCAGCTGGCTCATCATCCATCCCAAGGGCATTCCAGCTGCTCTCTTGCATAAAGAATAGCTCCTCCACTTCACCTTTCCAGCCTGTCCTTCCTAAAGAGCCTGTACCCACCCATTGCAGCACTTCAGCCATGTGAGCTATCCCACCACATCTCCATGATCCCAAAGAAATTGCAGCCATGCAACTGCATGCAGACCTTGAATTCCTTTTATTTGTCCCACATGCTGCATACATTAGTGTACAGGCAGTTCAGAGACACACAGTCACGCTGATTTCCCAGAAAATATGAGTTTCTCCTATAATGCTGTTCCCTCAGCACTTCCTTATTTGCGTGCATACACTTAGAGAGGGCCTCCTTCCATCTTCTTCTGTTGTTTTCAGGGGTGTCTCCTGTCCACATCACCCTGCACTATTTGCTTACCAAACTGGTTCGCTACTTCCTCACTTGTTTGTGGGTCCCCATCTCTTGCCCCACTGCTCCTGGTTTAAAGCTCTCATCAGGTTGGCCAACCCGCTGGCAAAGATGCTTGCGTCCCACTTGGTCAAGAAGATCCTGTCCCTTCCTAGCAGTCCTCAAAGAGAGTTCCCATGGTTGCAAGGGATAATACAGGATCCACCCACTCCTCAAGTCCTTCCCCCTCTCATTGGCAGGACTGAGGAGAAAGCTACCTGGGCCCCATGCTCCAGGATAACATTTAACTGTTTAACTGAGAGAGATTTCATTGCTTTCTTCAGATCCCTGTGTCATTCACTATATACCTTCCCATTCAGAACAAATACAACAGCAGTTCTATAGACTCAATTTCTATTACTCAGTCAGAATTCATCATCTTTCTTTCCTACCTTAATTATTTTTTTTTCTGAGATTGGTATTGTGCTTTCTTCCAGTAGGAGAACAGATTGAGATGATTCAGTTTACTTACAGCAGGGTTTTGACAAAATATTGAAACAACAATAGTAAAGAATACGAATAGTAAGGACATAGACAATCAGAAGAAAGCAGAGACTTGTAAAGGATGAGATAAGAAGGAAATATTACTGCCTATGGTTCTTCTGCAAATGGAGTCTCGCTGACATCTCACAAACAAAACTGCTTTCCAGCTTTTTCAGCTATGACCACAACCAGGTTTCTTGGGCTTTCAAACATGCAGCACACCACTTGAGAGATTTCATGCATCTGAATGACTTTTTTCCCTAGATCAGAATGCTAGCTCCTTGGGGTACATGTCGAATCTTACTTTCAGTACCCAGTATACACATAATAAAGTTCTGTATTTAAACACAAAACAAGAGTAGGAAAAACTTTATCCAGAAAGCAAAATTATCATGCTTTTAAAAATATAAGAAAAAGCAAATCTATCTTTTCCTTAAGCAAAAAATGTAACTATTTCCTGAACAGTTGGGACATTAATATTTGCATCATAACTGAATACATAAATTCACTTCATTAATGCTAATATTTCAGATAAAAAGAGGGAGATAAAATATCAGTAGGTGATTTCTTTTTGTTTCAATAGCAATAAAGCTACACTCGTAAGGATAATTTTTTTATAGCAGATGACTGAAATTAATATTTTGCCTGATAAATGAGTGCAAGGCCATGCACAATTACTTATCACTATTTATTACTTATTAGTATTACTTATTAATTATAGTTATAGTATTATTTAACACTACTGCTACACAAATACTTATCACTATGCTAGTATACTGACAGCAAGCAACAGCAACAATGTCCAAGGGAAAAAAAAAATAATTGAGCAAAGTACATAGAAAAATTAACTCATTTTACAATAAACATATGTCTTCAAGTCACATTATCTGTATTACCTGTGCTAAAAATATAAGTCAAACATTTCCTTTTGGAACCTTTAACTTTCTAAGAAAATAGTAGGCCAAGAGGACACGAGCAATGTACTTGCATTCCCCATACAGTGCATACACACCAGGACAACCTTTGCCTCCGTTCCTCTTGGTAACACAGAATTTAAGTTTCATCGTTGTAACAGCAAAGAAACAGGATCACAGCATATAGAAAGACTCAGTTTCTTGTGGACCACTGGCTGGATGAGATCCATTCGAATAATTTATTAGGCCTGCTGCCAGGTCCCCCGTAATAGGGCTGGAAATACATTGATCATGCAAATATGGATATCCTGTGATTACGACAGATGTATCTCTGCTCATGGGACATCATATCCAAGATCCAACCACATGACCCAGTTAAGCAAATATATCTATTTACATCAAAACAGACATCCAGTGAGCAGGATGTCTGTTTGTTGGACAGGTGAAAAGACATATCTGGACACACAATTAGGATGAGGGCCACATCACACAACTTGAGTGCCTTCCTTGCTAAGTAACAGGGAAATTCCCAGGCGCACATACATTTGACTGGTGATTTACAGATTACAAAAGACAGGGTCCAGAAGTCTACCTATCAGGAGCAATCCAGAGAAAATGATATTGGATCTTGCCATTTCCACTATGTAGTAATTCTGAATAAATGTGTTCACTGAGGCCCCTAAAATAATTTCTAATATCAGAACATTTTTCAGGGAAATAACACAGACTGCTAGTATTCTTGTAATGTGTATTTGCCACTTTCCTTGATATACCAATGCTAATCAACTCCTGGCACATCTGGAGACAAACAAAATCCAGTTTTGAGCTGCTTTCTGCTGGATAAACTCTTCAGGCTCACAAACCCTTCTCTGGGCTTATGTACCTGAAACCTCATCAAATTTTTTCCACTTACACTACCTCTCTTACATACACTACCTGCCTTACATACTTCTCACCACAAACTTTGCTTTGTTAATATGCTTTGGCCACCATGGGCATAATGCTGCTAGAAGAAATTTCGATAACCTCAAAAGAAATGAAAAGTCCTGGAGATATTTCCACTATGTACTTCCCCCCAAAACAGATGGAACTGCGTGCTATAAGAAATCTAGCTTATGAAACCTTGCTGCACCTTTACTCAAATATAATACTTAGCAGGTATATAAACTGCTTTAAAAAAATAGATTAATTCAAGTGCTTATTTCACATTAAGACTCAAGAAATATTTGCTTGAAAGAAATTTGGGGAGAGAATCTTGTAAAAATGATATTGACAGCAGAGAAGAAGAAAGGTTAATGTGATGAGCAGATGAGACAGAAGGTACATTGCTTCAGGCTCAAGTGGTAGGCCTTTAAACCTGCTTATACAATATTTAAATCTCAAGAATATTTCCTCATAAGCTACTTTGAAAAGTTTATAGCTGACATGGTTGCTAGCTGAACATTCGAGAAGCCCATCAAAAATCCAGATATCTTTAAGTGCATATCTGGAGCTGATTCCAGTGAATCAGAGTCAGTGCCAAGCAGAAAATTCATTAGCTGAACAGAGAGTAAGTAAATCTGAGTTTTGTTTGGCTTTGTTCTTTTTAATGAATCCATTTTACACCTATATCAAACAAGTTCTCTCCACAAATATTCTACAAATGTCTACAAGCAACATTCATGACAGGTAGTGTAAAAGCAGATTTGTGTGAAAGAAGCAACATATCTTATGTGATACTACATTTGACTGAAAAAATAATTATGCTGAAGGATGAATGGTACAGACTTCAGGTCCAAGAATTGAAATTGCTGCAGCTATTATGATCTTTGCATTGCCCAAGAAGTTTCAGAGGATCAAATGAAACTGGAATGTTTGTATACATAAGGCTAAAAGATTAGAGTATCAAAACAGCACATCTTTGATTTCTTACACTGTTAGCAGAGAAAAAGAGGAAGTATAAAAATTCTGTTTCAGAGAATGATAAAAAAAAAAAAAGAGTCTGTGGTCAGATGGTCTCACTTAGGAAAGAGCATTTGAATGGGTCAGATTCGCTTCACATGCACCAATTCTCTATGAAGTATTTTAGATGGAAAGACGGAAGCCCTAATCTTAACCTTTTTTAACTAGCATCACAGAGGAATCTGAAGCTTTCTCAGATTCAGAGTGAAAAAATTCAGAGAACAAATCAGGTCTTCCAAATGAACCCTGCAATTGCTTATTTAACTTTAGATTAATCACCCAAATTTTAGGGACATACTGTAAGGCAGAAAAAAGATTTTTAGTTCTAAGAAATTCTTAAAAAGACATTTTGGTAGGTTTATTTGAGCAATTCAGGCTTTAATCAGCTGGTAAAAACCATCCTTCTATTCTCTGCAGATTCCTTTTTTTGTTTTGTACTCCTATTACTACTTCAGCTTTATTATTTTTCTAGGTGCCCTCCTGGCAGATCATAACAAAAGACAGACAACTTGAGTATTTCAGCTTTTTCTATGACTTAATTTGTCTGCCTCACTGCGCTTTCAACTCACCCCAGATGAGGACTAAAACAGGTCATGAGGCTTCCTTGATCTTTTAATCTTCCAGAAGGTAAGGACAGCACGTAAGTTTCCTTGAGATCAATTACTCCAGAGTCCAAATCAATCATTTTAATATCCCTGACTTACAGAAGGCTTGTTTCATAAATGACATTCCAGTGATTTAAATCTTCCACGAATTTTTGCTCATTTTGTACTTTCTGAAATAAGATAATTGATTTTAAAGCAAAAGTTGTATAATTGTTACTTTTGAGTTGTTAACAAAATCTATACAAAATAATATTAACAGAAGGTAAAATGACAACCCTACTATAGACTGAATATTAGTATTGTTTCAGTTTTACAAAGCTGAATGCACATATGGATTTGATCCACTGAAATAATACTAGTTTTATTATACCAGCTGTGCTGGTCATTCCCCTAATTCTACAAAACTGATTTTTATGCAAGTAGCATTACTAATAGGAGTGAGATGATTTTAACTGTAATGTCAGAATATACATTTTCTGGTAAGAGTAAGTACAGTATTTTCAAAAAAACAGAACACTTTTTAATTCAGATTCTGATTTAAAAGGTGTTATATACAAAATAATTAAGATATTTAAAAGCCACCAACAAAGACATTGAGAGCAGAAACATAAGTTCTTTTCTCATTCTTAATGAATAGAGTTTCAACCTGAATAACTAGTGTCATTGGGAACTACTGGCCTAATTAAATACAGTATTAATACCTATATAGCACTTAGCAACAATGATCTCCCCATTCCTGTGGGAAATGAGTGACCTAAAAAACAAAAAGTATGAGATGCAGCCATTCTAAACAGACAATTCCTTTCAGAGGCTCAGAAGCCTAAGCTGATGCAAGTATTTCAGGTACTTCTGAATATGTGTTCTATGTTGTTTTGAATGAGTATATTGAATAAAACTCACAAAATACAATATATGAAAAATAAAATGCATCTGTATAGCTGGTAGCAATTATTTATCTATGAACACGAGACAATAGTTCCAGTTAATACATTATTCTTTATTAATTTATAACTGTAACAATCTTGGTGCAAAATAGACAAAATATAGAAGTAAAAAAAAATTCTTTCACATCATTTAATATGTTGCTTACATATTAAAGATGCTTGTAATTTTAGCTGGTGATCACAGTTTTTTATTCAAAGTGCAGCAAGTAGAACACTACTAATTGTCAATGCAAGGATGAACAACAGTATACCTTTCCCACTTCTAGACCTCTGCATAACACCAATCAATAGACATTATATCAACCTGAACAGCACACAGTCATCAGAAAAGAAACATTTGAGAATAATGATCTGATCTACAATCATCTGTACAGATGGACTTTAGCAGTTTATCATTAGATTCTGAATGCTAGTTGCATCTGACTTCATAGTCTAAATCTGCTGTTCTCCTCCGCTAAGTATATCAGCTATTTTAAAGATTAGTTGTCACTGCACTTACCTAATGTGTGTCATAACGTAAAGACCTGTGTCACCTCTCTAACAGCTTGAGCTCAACTGTGTGAAGGATTCCAGATTTTGTTCTGATCTTTTAAAAAGAAAATTTGAAAAATATCTCCAGATATGATTTGGAAATGTGAATATAAAATACTTTAGAATTATTTTTTTATAATATTTGAAGAATTTCAAAACTTTCTAAAAATATCGTTTTCTTTCATTTTCATTTAATATTGGGAAAATATTTAAAAATTCATTTTCACAAAAACATTAAAGAAAAGCAGATGAGTAATTCTATTACATGTCAAAAACATTTATAAATAATGGATCTATTTTTTAAGAAAAATCTACAGTAAACAATACGCATTCACAAAATATATTGGCATTCTTCATGGTGTTTAAAAGTAACGATATGTAAACAAAAACACTTGTTAAAAGCACAAATACACAGGACACCATCATCAGTATACATATATACTGGCTCAGCATTTTTTAATATAAATAAGCATGTTCTCCAATGTTAGTTCATACTGTAAGATGAACCTCTGTAACCATATAAGATAAGCAAATAGAAGTAAAACAGGAAAATGAAAACAAGAGGCTGTCCTATCAAGTACTTGTTTCCTTCTTATAATTATTACATCAGGTTTGCAAAATAGTCACAAAGCTTAGCCAGTCTTGATACAGAAAATAAAAACCACAACGAAAAAAAGATCAAAAAAGCAAGCAAAAATCTAGTCAACCCAGATAACAGGAAAAGTAGAATTTTGCAAAGCTGATTATTTCACAGGTTTTCACAAATTTCAAATGTAATAACTGATCTGAAGAAAACTCAGAGGTAGAATACATGTCAGCCTTCAAAATTTAAAAAAATAAGTCCGTGTAACAAGGTAATGCTTCTATTGCTTAAGTATTGGTTATTCCTTGAAGCTCACATTTCTGGTGGAGAAAGAAGAAGTTTCAAAATAAAGCCATCTGCTTATAATATTTTTTTACTAATTAAAATTAGGATAAAAGGTAATAATTAGATCTGATCACCTTATGTTCTCATGTTATCCAAAACTGTAAATATATAAAATTCTCAATTAATTGCTCAAGTGAAGAGAAAATTTCTTGAGAAGATTAAATCAGACTAGAGGAGGTTTTAATACTACAGAACAGGGTAACTGCATAGTACCTTTACTGTGGCAAGCTCCCAAGGAGGAATAAATAAGTAATGCCAATGAGAAAGATGGTGATGGTAATACAGAGATCGTTCTAATGTAAAAATTGATTAATAGGTTGAGAAGGCAATACAGTAAAAATTAATCTGCATATGAATGCAGTTGTTAAAAAACACTTTCTTAAAAATATACACTTCAGGAAAACATGAATTTCTTGATAATATACGGCACAATGTTGTCATTGTTAAAAAGGAGTACATAAACAGAAGAATAAAAATAGTTCACCCTACAATATTCCTCAGGTATAGCAACTGGACTATTTACATTGCCTTTGGACAAAAGGCAACACATTTTGACTCGCTATAAAACAAGTATATAGATAATTCTCTAATAATGCTACTCATTCTCAGAAACGTATCATTTAATAGTCTCTCAAGAATGAGACAAAAGTGATCCACCAATTACTGTGCAAAATATTGGTTTGCAAGACAAGAGGATTTGTCCAACAGCTCACCAGTAGAGCAAAAGTCCTAAGTGCTGTATCACCCCCCATTATTCATATCTCAGCTACTGCAGCCTTCCTTTTTACTCTCTGGCCATAAACTCTCAGAAAAAAAAAAAAAATCGCTTAGAAATGTGGATCATATCATGCCAGCCTGAAAAAGCAAGCCTGAGGACAAGCGACAGGTATTTACCAGCATGAAAAAAGTCTGAACTCTCACCAGTCTGGAATTGTCTCTAGGAGTTTAGCAATTAGCTAGTTAGGTTCGTGAGCATACTTACCAATTTCCTAAAACAATCACTGTTCATCTCTCTCTGTCTTTTGACTCTTTACTGAGATGTATAATATAGTACAGGAGAGACAGGATATAAAATTAATAACCAGGCCTCTAACACCAAACAAACATTTCTAAAACAAAAATTATTTCTAAACGTAGAAAAATGACAGTGAAAATGAACAGATGAGAAGCCGATTATGATTTACTTTTGATAGACTATGACGGCCATAACTTTAGATTATTAATAATCTTCAAGCGCAAACAATGAAAAATATATCGATAATTATTCTCAGACACTTCTTTGGAGACAGCTTCATCTAATGTGTCAGAAACAAATGCATTTTAGTTAAACTTTCTCCTGTGGGGTGTCTTTCCTTCATTGCCATAATTGAGAGAATTTCATGGTGTTTCTGGTTCACCTCTTAATTTGAATCATTTGTTGTTTGGACATAACTAATAAAAAGAATAAATTGGCAATATATATTCGGACATAACTACTGACAATAATAAGCAGGCAACGTGTTTGGAAGCTGTCGGTTGATGCAAAACCATTAAAAAAAGGAATTTGAGTCCATTATATTACATGGTCTTTAGAGATCACTTTGCAGCTAACATTTCCAATCAATATTTTATAGCATCCGAGTCAACAAAAAGAGACCTTAGCACCTCCTAGAGTGTTTAAGAATTTAATATAATTTAAAAAGTAAATATTTACAAACAGTTTAAATCGAACTCATATGGAAACAATTAATCTGATAAAAATCAAATTACTTACTTTTCAGGTACTGCTCGATCAGCTGTCCTTACAGTTGCACGCTCTGGAGAACGTGAAGGAGACCTTAACGTTGAACTGAGAGGAGGTGAAGCACGTAACGATGATGTAGAAAGGCCATGTCGACGCATCTCCTGAATTGCACGCTCTCTACCAACAGAAAGTAATTTCAGTTACATAACACTTTGGTACTGCAGGATATTAGAGAAAGAAAAATTAACTTTTTCCCATGTTTTTTCTTGGTGATACTTGCAACACATTGCAAAGAGCCTTGCTTTCTTACAGTGTCACTCAACTTTCTTCTTGTTTTCATGAAAAAGGGAAAAAAATTAAAAGCAATGGTAAATTCACAAAATTTAGGAGGGAATTCAGAAACTGCATAAGTATTTAATTGAGCAGTTTTCAAGTTGAGAACATTAGATTTTGCATGACAAGAAAAGAACACAGATTTCCAGAAACTTTCCCAGTATTTAAAAAACAACAGTGTTAAAGATGAAAAAGAAGTCACCTTACTATGAAATAAACAGCCCCTCACCGTTCAAATCGTTCAGTTGTTAGCTGTCTTTTCAAAACATCATAGTCAGTCTGCAGCTGCGCAACTTTACTTCGAAGTATGGAAACTTCTCTGTTATGACTGCTTCTAAAAAATAAACCATGAAAAGCAACAAAGTTTTCTTTGAACACTGTCAGCTAGGAGCTTAGAGGAATTAGTGCAAACAAAAACAAAGGGAGATACTTAACATGTTGCTTCACACAGCCCAAAACAGAAACAAATCAGAAGCAGTGAGAACAGAATAAATACAACAGCATGTTTCTGGAAGCAACTAAGGTGAGAAAGAAGTGAGAAGCTGGCAAGCCTCTCACCATATTCTTACAACAGTACATTGTATTCTTTTTTGGACAAAGTTAAACATAGACATGTTTCATAATAACAGATGAAAGAAGTGATTGTTTTATTGATTTACTAGCCTCTGTTGCAATATGAGAAGGTCTTTAGGTGTACATTTAAGAAGAAAAAAAAGTAACAGGGTTCCACAAAAAATACAAAAGTAACAGATACAGCTTCAATAAAAAGTATATCAAGCAGGCCACAACTCTCTGGCTAGTGATGAATGTAACTGAATTAAATCCAAGTAGAACTGGTATTAAAGCAAGCTCAGACCAGCTACCTCCTGATTAGGCCCTGTTGGTTCAACTGCAAGAATCAGAAAGAAAAGTAGCTTTGTCGATCTTAAGTAACAATTAAATGTACTTCTCAGCTAATCATCACTTTGGATAGCTCAATGCTTGTTTGCAAAACACCATAAGCTCTGTTAGAAAGCAAGCAAAATCATCATTAATTTGAGCATAAAGTTAGATGCCTAAATCAGAATCTAGACAATCCTATTATTCCATATAGTCTTCAAAGCCAGTATGATGGAGTGTGCTCAAAAATCACTTCTGGAGGATGCAAAGATGTACTAGTTTGTGGCTAAAGCCCTGGACTTGAATTCCGGAGAATGGATTCCATTCCTAGCTCAGTCACAGATTTACCATCTGGCACCTGCTGGTCTGACTCCAGGGAGATACAAACTACTCAAGTGATTTGATTAAAAAAAAAAAAAAAAAGTGCAGATTTTTCCTGTGATCTCTACTCCTCAGTAAAATTCCTAGAATGATCTCTTGATCCAGTGTGTGGTGAACAGAAGTAGAAGAGAAGAGGTTTCAGCTTTCGATGATATCTTATTCTAAGTCCTTCAGAGACTGGCATATGCTTTCAGGATGCAGGGAGAATTCAGGACCCAATATCATTATTGTAAAATAAAGAAAGAAAGCAAACAGTTCTGTAAGTCTGAGGTTATTACATGTAAACAACATTTACTGCCTTATCACCCAAATAGAACCCCAAGTATGCAACTACTCACTCCTCCATAAGCTTCACAAAACTCAAAATTATGGCACTAAAGAGCTTCTCATGCAAAACTATTTTGAGAATCTAAAGTCAGAGGTTGCAACAACTCCATTTTATAAACAGAGTGGAAGCACAGGCACAGTAAGGCCAAAATTGTAAATAATGTTCAATATTGACAGAAAATTTTCATCCGCTAGAACTGAAATTATGCCAAGTCCACTGAATTCTTTTATTTCACAAGATACAAGCATAACCACCATGGACTTCAGCCACAGCTGTGAGCATTTAAAGCTTCTGTTCTTTAGTCTCCAAGGACAACAAACTCAATACTGGAGAATAGGACATATACAAATAGTTCCCACATCTGAACATTTGCCTAACAAGATACAGAACACTTGGAGTAAAGGTAGTAGAACAACTCAGTGCAATAGAATAGCCACTATTCCTCCAGGAGAACACTTTCCCTCCTCCTGCAATATTCCACCCGATCAAAAACATAACTACTGACATTTGCAACAAACAAGAAAGAGTCCTACAATGCCTTCAGAAGCAGTTTTGTGAAGAAATTACTATGAAATAATTTAAATAGAGTTGTATATAATGTTTGTACACAGGAAAGCCAAATTAACATTCAGTGAAAACCTAATTCTTTCTTCCTTCTGGTTTTTGTAACTTCTTCATTGTTTATTTAGTTGTCAGGACATTCCAACAGCTAATGTTCTTTGTACATGATTTAGATCTTTTTTTTCCCCAAGTAAACAAAACTCAGTGATTCTAAGATATGGAACAATGAGTTGCTCAGGGGTGATTGACAGTGTTGTCATCTACAGATTCAGTACAGGAATAAGGGAGCATTATCTGTCCTTTTACCTTCCTTTCTCCCCCACCTTAGTACTTATTAACTGTGTGTAACTGTGCTTCCTTTCTTGAAATTCTGGTTTGACTTTACTCTTCACCACCTTCTCCATTCAGCTGCTACTGCTCCTTCTTGCTATTCAATGCAAAGATATCACTATAATCACTGGCAAATTCATCACCAGTAGAATAAAAGCTATTTTCATCACATGACGATACCTACAACTGAAACTTCAATTTCCCTTCTCCAAATCTTAAGGAAAAATTATTAAATCCCTCACTTCTCTGGTATATGAATTTCATATGAATAAAATATTCATCTCAACTTCATTCTTCCAAATTTCCAGGTTAACCTTTCCTCTGCAAAAGTGTTAAAAAAAACAAACAACAACAAAAAACCCCCACTACTTTAGGCAGATGCACAGCATAAGAAGTCACAATTAGTTTACTGGGGTTATAAACAGAGACAGTTATAATGAAAAGTGCTGGCCACACTTAGTGTAGGTTTCAGTTTCAGCTCTACTTATATTTAAAGAAATAATAAATGATATACCAGTTTTTCCTTAACAGTTCATATTAATAGAAGCAAATGTAGTTTTGCTTTTTTAAAGAGCTATGACTTTACTGTTTAGTATGTAAGTGATACATATTGTAATCAAAGCAAGGACATCAGGCACCTTCACTACACATATGTCAAAATTTTACTCTAAAAATAATTCAGGGAAGATTCAGATTCTGTTTGCTTTGAGATGCTTGATGATTCCAAGCTGCTCTACAGGAGTTAGGACTTCAAAATACTCTCCAATAAAAAACATAAAACTATAGTTCATAATTAAGAAAATTTCAGTTGTCTTAATAGTTAAGCTCACAGCTGCCAGTTCTTCAAAGACAAAAATATGACATTTTGGCTAAAGAGCAGAGCTGAAATCCATTGCTTCCTAAAGCTAAGAAGAAAATCAGAACCTGTGAAGGAGGAGAGTCATGTACTTTCAGGAGTTACATATTGTGATGCAAAGTTTAAATACACAAATCATACTAGAATACATACATACATCTACAGATGCATTCAACTAAACAATTTTATAAATTATCATATCTTGTCTGGCTCTGTAGTGGAAATAAAGTCCAGTAATGCCAGCAAGAGATCAGCTACCTATGAGGCTTAAGGAAAGGATTTTAGTGACTGCCCTGAAAAGGCGGGAGAATTAAAGCAGACATGTAAATTTCATGAAAGACATCACCTTCTGTGCCTGACTGATGTGGGAAAGGTTCTGATGTGAAAATGAATAATTGCCAGCACAGAAAAAACTAAACTGAAGCAAACAATCTGGAGTCAGGGTGGGAACAAATTCAGAGACAAATTGAGTGCTTTTCTGAAGACTGTGAAACAAGCTCAGAGTGTACCATCCCCTAACAGTAGGTTTCCTTTGGAACACTGCTAGCACTAAACTGATGTCTACCACAGTTAGTTGTGAATAATCAAAGAGATCTGAAAGATCCCAAGAAAAACATAAAAGTAAACAATGTCATGATGGGCCAAAAGGCATGGCTGCTAAAATCCACTCAACCATACTAAGTACTGAAGATTTGACTATGTAGATAAGTTTCTTCATAACTTATATAAAACATACAACTGTTAAAACTTACAGTTTGCTCTCGGCGAGTGTTAGCTTGTCTTTCAGTAACTGAATTTCTGAATCTTTCTCATGGGATGTTAAGTGGTTCTGAAATTCTTTATCTCTACTAGCAGCCAGCAATGTTTCAAGGTTCTGAATTGTAAGTCTCTCACTGGATAACTGCTTTTTCAGCAACTCTGCCTCTGATTTTACATCTTCTAACTCGGCTAGAACCTAAGGCACAAATTTATATTCATTATTAATACACTGGTTTACAAAAACAAACACACAGAGTTCTCTTTCCTGAAGACTTGTTACAAAACCTGAAATGATTGAAAGTTTCATAAAAATGAAAACTGAAACTGAGCTCAAAAAACATATTAAGCCCTAGACTATTTTAAATTATACTTAGTTATATAATATTCAAGCTGTGCATCTGTCAAGTATTTTACCAGAACTGGGATCACTGAATCCTAGAAATACTTGGGTAAGTAACTGGAATACTAACCAGCTTTTCACAGCAGTAGGCTGTTGCACAGGTACAAAAATAGCATGTACTTTACTTCATTCAATTTTACTAGGTCAGCTCACAATTAACTTCTCAACTTTTTGTAAAAAACAGGAATGCTTGTTTTCCTCATCCAATTTATGAATATGAACAAATTCTGTGAGGATCAGACCTGTTCCGACGTTTTTGAACACAGTAACAGGAAGCCAGATCAAGTCACTTAGTATAGACACAACTTCATTTAATAATCAGTTGCAAAGAAAAAAGTTCACATATTAAGGAAATGTAATACTGTTTTTATTCTATTGAAATAACTATTTTACAGAATCACAAAAGAGCTGGGCTTGAAAGGGACCCCTGGCTCAAGCAGGGTCAGCTAAAGCAGGTTGCCCAAGACCGGGTCCAGCTGAGTTTTGAATATCTTCAAGGATGGAGACTTCCACAACCTCTCTGGGCAACCCGTTCCAGTGTTCAGCCTCACAGTGAAGAAGTGTTTTCTTGTGGTCAAGTGAATTTCCAGTGCTTCAGTTTGTGCCCATTGCCTCTCACCCTGTCATTGGGCACCACTGAGAAGAGTCTGGCCCCATCCTCTTGACACACTCCCATCAGGTATTTATATACATGGGTAAACCCCCCCGCCCCGAGCCTTCTCTCCTCCAGGCTAAACAGTCCCAGTTCTCTCAGCCTCTGCTCGTATCAGAGAAACTATAGCCCATTAATAATCTTTGTGGCCCAAATATTTCAAAATATTTTATGCATTTCAGCTAAATCTAAAATTTCATCTCAATTGAAAAAAATGATTAGGGAAAAGTCTTTAGGTTCTAAATAAGAGATGCATTATTCATCTTTTATAAAAGAAAAGCTGAAAATTTGAAAAGTTATGGTAAAGTACATAAAAACCACACAAATATAGCTTGCCTTTCTAGTTAACAAATCTGTGGCTGCCACATTTTGTAATGGTAATGAATCAAATTCTCCTTTTCTGTACAAAAAATACAGTATTTATAATATAACACACATTCGTTGATTAAAAACAAAGTAATATATTTTATTATAATAAATTAAATTTGCCTCTGCTACTTACCCTTTCATAATCCATGCTTTTGGATGTCAGCTGCCGAGATAAAAGGTCTTTGCTAGACTCAAGTTTCACACACAGTTCTCTCACAGAAGTCAGGTCAGCCAACACAGAAGACTTTTCCTGATTTTCACGTTTAAGGTCCTCTTCCAGTTTGGACATATTTTTTGTAATAGAGGAGATCTGAGATTCATATGCTTGATGTGCAACAATATGCTAAACAAAGACAAACAAGGATACCACACCCAGTGTTAAATGCAACAATTCTCTGTTGAGTAACACTTTTTTTGTACTTCCTTTTCCCTGCATGGTAAACTGAACTTAAGATTAGACTACTTGCCTTCCCTCTCTCTAAATCACAGCTAAAAACAGCTATTAAGATCATGAAGAATTACACAGGCATTAATTACACAAGAGTGGAAGGAGGCTGTATTGCAGCTTTGAAAAAGAATTAAAAGCTTAAAAACAAAAAATACAATCTATTCTTTACTCAGCTTACAATATCAAGTTTATTACTCTTGTTTTGATAATTAAAAGATAGACAAAATATGGCAAGTCTACAACTACTATACTCTAAAACCTTCCTGACCTCCATGAACTTACTGCTTCTAACATATAAACCTCATTATTTTCTATAATACTAGTCTAGGTTTCTGCATAACAGAATTCTTGATGGATAATGGATTTCTGGATTTAGACTACCACTAGATTTAGACTACTACCAGATTTCTATCTACCTTTACTTGTCACCAATGCTTCAAATTCTTTATTCAACGGCTTCAAAGAAATTCGATAACTAAGTTTTCAAAATACTCAAAGCTATATGCAAATATTTTTTAAGTAAATAAGCAAGTTTCCTACAGAACCTTTAAAGAGAATATGTGTCTAACCAGAATCAGTTACCAACTCAAAATCTGAAGTGACCACAATTGAAACATTCATGTATAGGAATCACCTTCCATTAAAGCATTAAACGTAATATATTGACTTCATTAAAAACAACTTGAATGTAACTCACTTTCCTTGACAGAATGACACTACATTAATTATTACCTCTTGAATCTCTTTTTCCAGAAGTTCTACTCTCTCTCGAAGATGTCTCCGGTCTGTATCTACAGAAAGGAGTTCAAGCCGTATCGAGCTGCTTTCTCCTTCAGCTTGATGAGCCTTGATTTCCCAGTCTTCAGCTTGTGTATGGAGCATTCGGAACTTCTCTAACAAATCTTGATTTTCTTTTTCCTAGATGAAACAGTAAATCACTCTGTAATGATCAACATACTTTCAAGTCATTTGATTTTTTTTTAATGCTTATTCCCCATATTTATAACATTTTTTCCACAAGAAAGTAGAAACTTTCTCCATTTTCTTCACCCTATTTTCTGGCAATTAGTAAAGCAAAAAAAAAAATTATTTTGCAGGTCCAAATGGCAAATAGATATAGTGATGGCATTCAGTTTTATTAAATGGGAACACTGACAAGCAGTTAAATGAGTTACAAGGCTTTTCTTTTGGATCTCCCTGCATTGTCAAGTGTCACATTACTGAGATGTACTGATCATAGTGCTCTTCCTTCCAAAAAATTCCAGCAGGACTCCATCATTAGTCCTTTTATACACTGCACTCTTACTAATATTTATATTACAACAGTGCCTGAAAGACTGATAATCTATTTTGGCATATACATATAAACAGTCTATCATAAAACTATGGAATTGTGACCTTAAACTGCTTAGAAGTTAAGCAGTGATAGAACAAATGTTGCTTGTGAATTTCAATTTGGCCCAACTGGAAGCGCATATTATAAGGCCGTGCTTTATTTTTCCTCTATATTTATCTCCCTTCCCCTCTTCATGCAGCATACAGCAGGCTGAACATGCTGCTAGTATGAGTCAGGTTTATCTGGTGAGGAAGGCTATCGTTTGTGAAATTCCTTTTGTATTTCCCACAGAACTTGGAAGGTAGAGACAGAATGAGGCAAGGGCAACTAGGAAAGAGAAACTCATGATTAAGCAGACAAACACTGCAGAAATACTGCAATGGGGAAGCACTGGTGAAAAGAAAATCTTTGCCTCTACAGACAAAAATCATGTGTAATACCAGACAAAACCCTGAAACCAACCTTTCGTAACTGGCCATTGGCTGTATATTCTACAGTTTCTTGGTACTTGACTTGAATAACTGCATTGCCATTGCCAAAGTTATGAGTACCCACATCTGTAGCTGAACTGCTTTGGACGTACAGCTTGTAATATAATTATAAACATTCTTAAAAACTAAGCTTCAAGTGTTTTAATTGGGGATCCATAGCTAATGGATACTACTGACCTGAACCTCTCTCTGTCTATGCTTCAAAATGTATTTGTAAGAAGTAGTTGAATTTATATGCATTCCTATAGCACATGTAAGCTAAGTTTGATCAAAACTCATTCTTTCCTATTCAAAGTCACATAGTAAATTTACCAGTGCATGTTAATTTGAACATAAATGATATTTAGTGATTTACACTAACATTGAGGTCACCGCCTTCATACTTGTGATTCCAAGTACCAGGATAAAATACATTAGCAAACCAACTTTGTCAGTACAGGAAATACTCTTAACTTTCATCATTCATAGAGAACACTTTTTTTTTTTTTTTTAAACACTCTTTCCCATAGCAGAACCACACCTAAATTTGCTCTTTACCAAAGGTGTCAAATAGTAAAAACTATCACTTAAGTTTGCTTGTTGCCTATAATGACGAAATAGTACTAGAGATTTTACTAGTTGCCTTGTAAAAACCCCCAAAACTCAAAAAAGAAAAAAAAAAATATTTCAAACATGGTTTCTCTAGTGTTATGGCCAACTTAAATGTCATCAGTGAAGTTCATATATGCCAGAATTTATCAAAGCTTCAGATTTAATAAGTTTTTATATGAATCTATTAGTAGCTTGAAAATACTGCAGCTAGAAAGAAAAAGAAAAAGAAAAAAGGTGGTGGTGGTGGTGAGAATTCCAAACCCTACAATTGTTAATTTGTTTGCTGTATTCTAAAAATCTAAATTCTAAAATTTTATACTCTCAACCCAATGCTTTTACTGAAAACAATGAATGCCTACAGATGCCTACCTTTGAGGCCATCAAGCTTTCAAATCTGGAAACTTCAGTTATATAATTATGAACTCTAGTCTTCATCTCTTCTTTTTCACATATTGCATTTTCCAGTTCCATACTGACAGCCTAAAAAGATTGCATAAAGGCAAAAACAGTGTATTAGAGTAAAGCAATTTGTATATTATTGTATCAGACTAAATCAAAGTAGTTGTATATGCCCTAGATTTCATTCCCTTCTACTTTTAAGTAATTTAGTCAAATTACTTTGGGATTTGTATAGTTCAGATATATCCCTTATTACCTTAGGTAGACCAAGTTTTCCGGTCAACAATAATCACAGAAAACAATGAATATTATACCGGTTTTTAAAATGTGCAGCTCCTCTGGTGACACACACTATTGCTCTTTGGAAGATCTAACACGTGCACGTTCAGAAGCTGGGATTTTTTTTTCTTAGCCTTGCTTTAGGATTCACTTATCCTCAAGCAAGGGAATGTTGTTCTGTGTGTCAATTCACTAAAGAGTCAGCTTAGTAATGAGCAAACATTTGTTTTAAAGCAGAATTGCAATAAGATGCTACAAAAATAAAAATAACCAAATGAATTATTAAGATCATATTTAAGCATCAAAATTGGAATCTAGTTGAGATGGAACAGCCACCTCTCTGGCTCTCTCAGGTTCAGCTCATCTTCCTCTGTGCCCTCTGGACCTCACAGCCAAAAAGGCAAGAATCTTCTATGCTATTCCCAGGTAGAATGCCCTAGTTTTCACTGCGTTAAGAAAACATACTTTCTTGAGTAGCTGACACCACATGATGGTATCAAATGTGGGGGAAACGGAGGATATTGCCATATTTCTTTCCCCTCTTCTTTTGATGGTATGTCAACATTCATCAATAGTGCCATTTCTGTGGTGTGTGTGTCTGTGCCTTATTTAGCATTTTTCGGGCTGCTTGTCTCTGTGGTAGCATGGCAAAACACACCAGGTAAACTTTAGTCATCATATTATGAAAATATTTAATATTTCATTTTATTAGATACCTGTGAATGACATTCATAAATTCAATAATACACCCACATATCTATGGATTGTACCATACATTTTACAAAATCTCTTCAGAGTCAGTGTCACTTACAACATCTTGCTATACTGTATATCCTATCCTCAGACTCAGCTGAGCTGACTGAGGGGAATGGAAAGAAATGGTTAAATTAACAAGGCCCTGACTATTTTTAGAGCTGGCACTGACAACTAATTCAAAGTAACATTTGCATCTCAGTATCAAAATTGTACAAAGCACTTGAACCGTCTGATGAGCTGTAATAGAGTTGCATTTGTTATACACACTCAACGGACAGTAATGAGTTAAAACAAAACTTTGGGCTAGCTCTTTAAATCACATCAAAACCCTCTCTGAGTTTTTCTAATGTTTATAACTTACCTTACAAATACTGGACATTTTTGTTATATATTGTTCATATGCACATTCTGCTGTAAGGGGATCTCCACCTCATGCATTTGGAGTTAGGAGACTTCTGGTCAACAGTAGCCAAGTGGTGCACAAAACCACCTCACTACTTCTCACACTTTATGTGAGGGATTAACAAGACCACACACACTTCTGGCTCTTCCAGACACGGATTCAAGGCCCAGAGAAGTCCAAGTCAGGAGAAATGGAATAGTGCTGATTAGAAAATGTGGATATGGACATGCATTATACATGCCATCCGTGCTTTTTAACAGAATAAGCCTTATACACCAGTGGCTATTTTAGCTTGTAACCAACTCATGGGGAACATCTCAAGATGAAGATGGCCAGAGGAAAAATAATGATGATCACAGTTTAGTTCACTGGACCTCTCAACTGTTTCTATCTAACAGAATTTTTATTTGACCTACATCATCACCTTGAGACAGTTTATCTTTCAATAAAATATAAATTACATAGCTCGTTCTAAAGCTCAACGATATCTAAAGGAAATAGGTAATTCCCCAAGGCATTAAAGATTTTATTTCAACTTTTATTCCATAGCTGACATAAGTTTAAGCTGTGCCCTTCTGGCATTACACTTTGCAAGGAAATTTATTTAGCCATCAGATGCTGAGAGAGATTGTGTACCTTCCAGCTGGAAGGATGCCCACAAATACACATGGATCAAGACTCCACCAGCAATCATAAACAAACTATTTCCCACCTACCTAGGAAATCAGAACACAAAAGCTTTTTGGCCTAAAGCTACTGACTGGCTAGCTGTTAGCAAGGAGGTACACCATGAATGTAAAGCACTAGGTAGCTAAAAATATATATACATATATACATACACACACACACACACACACACACACACACAAACATAAAATTCTGCACATTCAGGTCCTTTTTTGACCTGAACATAATCTCCAAACAAACAAAAGAAACACAAAAAAATCCAAAACAAAGAACCCCACCCAAAAAAGCTGCAATATACAGCCAAACTCTGAGATACCACCTCACCATGACACCTACCTTACCAAAGCAAAAACATTCCAATAAGAACATGTCTCCAGGAAAATAGACGGCACTTTGAATTCGCCATCTAAAAACCCCACACAACCTTGACACATTGGAAAGGGAACCCCTCCTATTCTCATCGACTGTGCATTCTTATCCTTTCCTGAAATCATGAAACAAATTCAGACTATTCAGGAGTAGCATGCCTTTAAAACAAACAAACAAACAAAAACTTTCTTCAATCCTATCTCCTAGCCTTTAAGCCCTCTTGTCTCTCCTTCCCCCAAATTAACCTCTCTCCCTTCATCAGTGAAAGCAAAACTCCTGCAGAGCAAAACAAATCAATGGAAACTGACCTTGCCAGGCAAGGAAATAAAAAGCCTGTCAACACCTCTTTACAGCCACCATTACCAACATTCACAGAACATAGATATTAAAATCTACATTCCAAAACATGCTAATCTCAAAGTGCTGCATACCTCACCCAATACAACAAAAGTTCTACTGGAACTAGATAGATAAAATGCAAGAATGACTATGCACCAGAATACATTCCGAGGTACCAATAATCTTTTTCTATCCCTTTCTCTATTTATGAGGTACTAATGACCCGTCATCTGGTTTTTTTCTTTCTTGCCCTCAATATACTCCCTGTTCCACAGGTATTAACTACCAGTTTCTACCAATTAGCTACCAACTAGCAAGTGATATAACTAATTAATACAACTATTACAGTACAATTGCACCTTTTACTAAATTTGTTTAGCTTTTTTTTTTTTTTTTAATCCCGGGAAGGGAGACTAAGCTGAAAGCTTATTTCTTCCCCACTGTATCAACTAGGCTAAAACTACTGACAGTAATTACTTTTACAGTTTCTACTCGGTTATTATTAATACCCCAGTGTCCAACAAATACTGATAACTGCATATACCAAACCAAAACCCAGGATGTAGCAACTTTGATTTACAACTGTAAGTAGGCAAGCAATACATAACTTAATACTTCAATACTACATAGTGCACTCATACCTGGTTTTCTCTGGTCATTGTAGCTAAGTCATCTTGTAACCGTCTGTTTTCTGTCAGAGCTATTTCCTTTACTCGTCCTGTTTCCGCAAGCTCTATGTGGGATGCATCAAGCTGGCGACGTAGACTAGTTATTTCGCGGTCTCTGTTGCTCAGCATGTCCTTCAGCTGGCTATCAAGTGGGGGATTTTGAAAATTTTATTTAAAATGTCCCTTCTCATACTATAGCACATACTGTTGAAAATTATCAGACATGAGTTCTGAATATACAAAAAAAAATTCAGAAAAAGATGCTAAACTTCTTGCTCTGTGAAGGCTGACAAACAGGTTATTATACACACTATGAGTTAATAAAGTAGGCAAATACGCTAGGTTTTTAAAATCTCGACAAACGCAAATAAAACAGAGGTCATCTTCAATTTTAAAGATTTATCTGGCATGATTAAATTACACATTTATTATGCAATTACAGTAATTATACAGATATTTTTGTTCATCTGTTTGATAGTGGTATTGATATGCAATTGCTAACAAACTAAGCTAGAAGGAAGGAGACAGATCCATCCCCATGTAGCTTACACTTGTACACTTGCAACAATCAAAAGAGTAAAGAAGAGAGAAAACAAAAAAAATAGAAATATTCATGAATTTTCATAACCATTTGCATTAGTTTTTGCCACAGATACTTCATATATCAAAGCACAAAAATTTCAGTTAAACTGGTCTTTGGATATTTAACTTTCGGATATTTTCTTTTGAGAAGTCATAGGTGTAGAACTGGTGTTTGAAAATTAGCAAGAAAGGATCAGATAAAACTCACTAAAAAACTGAGAAGCAAGAGTTTAAAAGCAGATAGTAAAGCAGAGTATTTTAATAAAGAGCTTTTTGGTAATTTAAGCAGGAAGAATTAGCTTGCCAATAATTAGAGATAAATTCTGAGTCTACCTAGCACAGTACTTAGAATGCTACAAAACCACTTTTTAATTGAGAATGAATATTGCTACTAATTAGGAAAAACGAAAATAGAAAGCAATTGTTAATGCCTGTCTTAACAGTATCTTAGCAGCCTGCCATGTAAATGCAAGGAAAGTGTCTTCAAAAGTCACATATACCTTTTTCAACAGCATACACTGCTTTACCTGACTTAAACAGAATAATTACACCAAAACTAATTAAACATCAAAATGATTAAAACACCAAAGTAATTTAAAAAGCCATCTACTATACCTTTAAGACCACTAAAGATATTCATTGGAGAAAACAAAACTACTAAAGAAAGTGTTTTACTCTTTACTTACTCGGTTGAGGACTCCAACTCCGACAGAGTTAGTCGTAAACGAGTAATTGTTTTTTCCTATGGAAAAAATACAAAAATTGTATTAGGTAATATTATATTGCAACATACCAGGATACTTCAAGCTAAAAACCTTTATATTTAACCCTTTATTTTAACTCTTCAACAACCAGTAATTGCATCAAGCAACTGCACATTCAAATTTCCAAGGTTCCTTCCTTTATTGATAAAAGATTGTCTTGTCATTAAAAAGGGAGGGCAGTCAGCTACAGACTCTGCGACCTCAAGCTAGATCCTTATTTTGATATATCTCAAGATATACCTCTAAGAGCAAAATGCAAATACTCCTCTATTTCTTAGAGTGTTGAAGGACTACACCAACAATCATAATTAAAATTTTGTTGAGTTGACAAATGACCCTTTGTATTGCCCAGATCCAAACATAATACGCCCAGAGCTCTGCACAGTCTTTGGTCATCAAGGTAAAATATTTGCCTAAAATGTAACTGCACTCCATATGGAGTGCAAAGTAGTATTTTTGCTGCACGTACCTTATTAGCTAAGTTGTCATCTAAGCATGCAATTCTTTCCGTTTTTTCATCTACAGTTTCTTGAAGACTGTCCTTTTCTTTATCCAAAACAGTAATAGTACTTCTAAGCACACTGACTGTCTCATCCTGTGAGGTGCTCCTCTGGTTTAACCTGTCTACAAATAAAAGAATACGTATTCTTGATGTTAAAGAAGCAAATAAAAGCAAAAACAAACAGGCAAACAAACATACAAGGGGTTACCTATTTTCTCCTCTAGCTTTGCAATTCCTTCTTGAGCTGACTGCAGTTCATCCTTTTTGAGAGACAACCGGTGCTGTAAATCTTCAACAGACCTCTGGAGTTGTTCATTTAAGAGCCTGGGAAATCAATACAGAGTTGAAAAAATTTGGGAATTTTGTCAGGGTCATCAACTTCAGGCTCTTGAGCTGCATGAAGTGCTGGAACAGTTCCAGTGTAACATCATGATGGGGTTGTGCCATACTGACCAGCAGCACAGCTCTGGGAGGGAGAAGACTGTCAGGGATTGCTGAAGCCAACACCACTAGGTTGCCATGGCCCCAACAGCAAGTCCACCTCAACACCATTCCAAAATGGGGCAACTGAACCTGTGTAGAACTGCTCTGATCCTCTGAAATATTTACTTCCTCTGATTTCTGTTACTCATCTTTTTACTCTTAGCCAAGTAGCTTCTGTTACTTATGTCTTGTTACTCTTAGCCAAATAAAGATTTTAATACATAGCTTACAGCAGTGGTTACAGCCATACCACTCCACATTTTAAGAACCATAACCAAATCGACAACTGCAGTTGTGATCCTACTTTTAAGATACAGAACTGAAAGGTATATGAGACCACCTACCTACATGATTGTTTTGATTAGCAAAAAAGTATCTGAATAAACTAGAAGAAAAAATAGAAAACAAAATTCCAAAGTAATTAAATCACTTATTTTAAAAATCAGTTCAGGAAATAAAAATCCCTCTGAAGTGGCATTCCACAAGAGTTACAGAGGCTTTTCATCTTTAAAAACACCAGAATACAATTTATCTGAAGATAAAGATTGGTCTCATTCCATTTAGAGCTAAACTTCACAGAAAAAAAATGAGATGCCAAACACAATACCATGCCACCATGGACAAAGTGGAACCAAATGCTGAAAAGACTACAGTCCCGCTCCTTATCTCCCCTTTTATATATATATATGTCAATGATTTCCATTAAAACTGTAAAGGAGTCTAATAAAATATTTCACCTCTATCAATGAAGTCATGATTTTACTAACAAATACACTTACTTCCTGAAGATTTTTCAGACAACGTAGTTATTGGTACAGGATTCTTCACACTTTTGCAGTGTTACAACAATTTAAAGAAAAAAATGTTCCTTTTTAGAAAAACTGTCATGTATTTTTGTGCAAATGCTGAAAATTTTCCACAGATAAGCAGCTGTACTAAGAAAGATACAGCATAAAAAAACGTTACGTGGGTGTTTTGGCATCCATGTGATGAAAAAAAAATAACATGGGAGCCATTTTCATTTGGCAATAAACCTTCTTTGTGCAATGAGGAGCCTTAGATGAACTCCAACACGTGCCTCTGAGCATCAGCTCTTCTTAATTATCTACCCCTGCTATTGTACCATTATACAGTACAGCAATATATAATATAGTACTGTTCTGCAGTCTTTCTTGTGTCCCCCAGACCCTGGCTTGCAAAACATGCCTAAGTCCTCATCTACGACGTTACCTGTCCAGTAATGATCTCTTACATCTCATGCTCTCACTTCCACCTAAACCAGACCTCACATTTCCATTTCTCTCCAGATTTTTTCAATACTCCATTTCCACTTTCTCTAAGGCCTCTTTTTATCTCATCATGTTTAGATACTTGATGGGAGTTGTTTCTTGAAGTAACTTTAAAACAGGCCAGCAATGATGCTACCTGTTTAAATAGCCCTTTACAATACATGGGTATACTTGACCCTCTACTTTTAAGCAAGTTGGCGAAACTCGATTGGATCCCTGTGGATCATAAGATGTCAGCTCTCCAAACTGTAGTATGTTTGTGATAGCATACGAAAGAGACTGACACAGGGAAAAATGGCTCAAGTCAGATGCTGTAAGAGAATGGCTCTCCATGAACCAACCACTCAACTGCCAAACTTCAATGCCTAACACTTGGAAAAAATTCTTCAGTATAACTGAAACCTCTATAAAACTGGCATAGTTTGGTCCCACTGATGCAGCTTGTGCAGGCATCTGCCTTTGTTTTAAGAAATGGCATTTGAAAGCCCTTTAAGAAATTCCTGTTCTGCTGCATTCATAAGCAGAGAACACAGTTTTTGGAGGAAGCAATTCTAGGAGGAGGAGAAAGTTTTCACTCCCAGTTAGACAGGAAAGTTTTCTGTGTATCTGCTTACCAAAGAAGCCTAGGAGGAGCTTGCTGTGAAAAACCATCACAGCACTTTTCTTACTCATATTCACATGTCCTTAAGACAAAAACATTTTGAAGAAATTTTGAAAATAATTTAGCGTGTTTCCCCAGCTACATAGATTTAGAATAAACAAAATTATGCGAGCATCTGTGAAAGACCACATTTTGTGTTACACTTACTGAAGTGAGCAAAGCTCAGCTTTAAACTGAGAAGAATCATCTGATGTCTGGGCAAGTTTACTGGACTTCATTTTTAATTCATTTTCCAAAGAATTTATTCTTTCTTTCAGAACAGAGATTGTAGTCATTAGTTCACATCTTTCCATCTCAAACTGCAATTAAAAAAAAGACCGTTTATTTTTGTAGAAACTTTCTACAATTTTAGCTTTTAAATAAATTTAAGTTGAAAACAGTTAACAAAATTAATTGCTTCAAAAATCTATCCTATTCTAGCAGTAATAAAAGCTAACTTGCTAAAAATGCACTTACCCCTTGAATATTATTTTCCAGCTCTGAAATATCATGCTGCATCTTTGATTTTTCAAGGTTAGCTGCTTCTTGCTGAATCTGAGATAGAAGTATAGGATTATATGTAATAAGATACACATTTTTAGATTTAAGCATGATTTAAGAAAACAGTGCTCTGTATTCTTAGATGAACAATCCAATGTAAAGTTATTTCTATAAAACTACAGAGTGTAAGCTGAAAATACACCACTGCAGGTCAGTATAATATTGTTCTATATCAGTTAATCTTTTACAGGACTTTTAGAAGAAAAAGTATGTTTATATTTGATCCCAATTGAAATAATATCTGTGAGTTGTTGGAGAAAAAGTAGAGCTACAGGGTAATAGGAAAGGTAGCAAGCAAGTAGAGTTTAATGTTCTAAGTCATTTGAAATTAATTTAAGAAATTAACACTATATTTGTGCAAATACAACCTTGGAAACATGAAATGTAAGGCATATTACAAACTTAACTGGTCCTTTTCCAAGCCTATGAAGAAATCTTGTCTGGAAGGATTTGTCTGGTATCACTTCAATGCACAACTGCAGTGAGATTATTAAACAAATTCTCAAACTTCCTAAACAGCTGTGCATAATGCTTTTTTGTACAATATTCTCTTCACATATGAAGTGACAGCACTACTCCAGTTTCCTTTTCTTCCAGGAGTATCAAAACAAGATTTGTTTCAACCCTTGCTACTGCTTTTCTTTTTCAGAGAGAGGATATGCAACTAAAAAAAAAAAAACCAATGCTTTTAGCATTTTTAAATCTAGACAGGCGCTATTAAGGCCAGTATTTCTTTCTCTCAGTGCTTAACGCTTGCTTCACCAAAGAGTTAAAAATATTTGGTTTTCACCGTTTCTAGCATATGCATACATTGTTTACTGTCTGAGGTTACAGAGAAGAAAAAGTTTTCTTTTCGTTATGGGATAATGAGGCTTTAAAAGACTACAAGAAATAAAGTCCACTTTAAACTGAGGTGACATTTTGCTCAAAAAGTGTCAAAAACATTGCATTCAGCAGTGTTGCTCACTGCAGGTGTTCCAAACTATACCCATTTATTTAATTAACATATATATTTTTTGCAACTATCCACTTTCCAAAACGTACACAGAGCTCTGAAACTAAAAAGGGCTCACAACCTCTGGTTGAACTTGCATGGTTGGCTTTAGGAAAAACTTTTTAGTTGCATGTGAACATTTCTGACATAGATATCAACTAAATAACACAGGTGAAAACTAGTGTCCTTATTATATAAATTAGAGTCACTTTTCAGGTTATATCTGTACTTTGATTTAGTTATCTAAAAGTCTTTGAATTCTGACTGTCTTAATAAACAGGCACTAATTGTTTGCTAAAACTAAAGGAAAGAACCAAGCAATTTTTCTTCTTTTATTATTTAAAAGAGAAAGATTTTTGATTTCTCCCTGGAATAAGCATAAACAACAAATCTATCTGGATTATGCTTTGCACAGATTTTCAGAAGTGAAGTTTTACATGGTTATACAAAAGAACTGCTTTCAAAGTAGTTTAAGTGCAATGATGCAACCAAAAGACCTATATAGCCAAAGTTTAGGATGACATGATGTTAACTACATATCTTAAAATTCCTCACAATTCCATTTTAGCAGAAGTGATTTTGAAACAATACTTCTTGTTATTTAGGCACTGTTTATACAAATATATTTTTCTGTACATGGGCATATTTACTTTACATTTTTGCCTAGATACACTTCAAATTATCATATGGGTTTTTTAAACTGCAGTTTATAGTCACACTCTAGCTGAATTTCCCTTTATAAACGAATCTACTACTGCTGTCCTGTCTTTATAACCTAACCCTATCAATAGAAATCCAAATCACAATCAAAGTTAATATTCGTATATAACAGTAAATATTTCTGGGCTAGGGAGATAACTGTTTCTACACAAATCAATGGGAAACTCTTTCTGGATGTCAGTAGGACCTAGATTTCCTGCTCACTGTTCACAATGGGGTGTTTAAGACAAAAGTGATATTGAAGGACTATGAACAACTCAAAACAAACCTGACATTCTCATAATGTCAGATGCAAAGCATCTTAAGTAAATTTAAAAAAAGGCACAAATTTAGGCATTCAGGCATCAGGCAGGCAAAAAAAAAAAAGAGAAAAAGAAACAGATGACTATATTGCTATTATATTTTACTGGCAGGACAGGGTTTTCCTTTTTTTTTTTTTTTAAACTTTCAGAGAGCCTAGTTCTTGATGTCCTTTCACAGATGAATTTCTATGTATAATTCTTTAAAGTATAAACTAAGACTTTCCTCCTCTTCCCTCAATGGGCTTTGGTAAACACAGTTCACAATGATACACAACATCCAAAAATAAGTTCCTACTAAATACCTGTAAGTTTAAAAAAAAACACCCAAGCATCACCCAGCTATTCAAGATATTTCAACATGGTGTACACAGAAAATGCTGCTGGTCAGCTTTCTGAACAGTTGTACTACAGCAGATACTACTGAAATAACTAAATACTTTCACCTGCCAAGTTGTGCTGAAGTACACATGATCACCTACAAGAAAGGATGGAACTGGAAGCACATCTCTTCCTGTGCATGGACATGTGTTAGTACAGAAGTCAGAGTTACTCACTGCACTCTGATACACCCCAGTTCTCTATTTTGATAGTAGTAAATCAAGCTATGAAAACATCCAGTATAGTCTCTCTTGACATATGTATGCCCTTTGATCAATCCAAGAATGATGATTTTTAAAATTCTGGATTTTCAGAAAGTTTTCAAAACCTGTATACATTATAATAATGGCCCAATAATAGAGTCTAAGGGGGGAAAATAAGCACCCCAAATTGTATGCTCTTAATTCTAACTGAGTAAAACATTACACATTAATGCTAGATGTCAAAAAATCACAGTAACATCAAAATTATTACTTCTGTCAACAAGTATTTTTTTTAAGAGTTAGAAATAATGAAATTTGGCTTGCTATGCATTTATGTTTCATGGTTGAGTTATATGTCATTTAAAATATACTCTACTACAAAATAACCATCAATAACTAAAGATTAATTTGTATCAAAAAATCCATAAATTACACAGAACACAAGTCCCCAGATTGTGGGATAAGCGCTATAAGTGATACACAAGCATCTTCAAAGTGGAACATAAACAATGAAAAAGGATAAATTCTGTGGTTGGGGCTTCACATCTGGATCCTTCACATCAGGATGCCATGCTTACCTTTAGGCATTTACAGCATATTGCTCTCTCCTTATCCCCACACAGAGACTGAGATTTCATTGATAATTCAGTCAAATCACCCAGCTCTCTCAAGTGAGTTTGATATCAGACAAGTTTGAAAGTTATTGAAAAGGGGAACTGACAGACAGCCTGACAAAAACAGTATCATCAAATAAGCCAAAATTTCCTATATACCACTTCACTGAAAGCAATGAAGCTTAAAAAAAAAAAAAAAAATACCTTTAATTTTTCTCTTAGGCTTTCTTTTTCTGCCATTAGTCTTCTGAAGTCAGTCACTGCGATATCTCTTTCCTCTTCCACATGACTTTGAGAAAGTAAATTGTGTTTTGCTTCTCTTCTTAATCTGTTTAATTCACCTTGAGACTTCAAAAGTTTATTGTTTATTAGCATACATGGATTCCAATTAACACATATACACTAACAAAATGAGAGTAAGTTCAAATGTTTTTATTGTAATAGAAGTGCTATTATACTCCTGTTCTTCCCTAGACATCCAAAATCTTAATTCACAGAGGCATGAGTATCCTCCCAACAAACTTATATCGTTCCACCTACAGCCTAACTTCACTCTATTTTTCTTATCAGTTACTTCCACTTCTTGCTTGCTTCCCAACCTATATTCTCACTCTACCTTCTCATGCATTCTAATGACTCTTTCCTGATCTTTCTCCTGCTCTTTCCAAATGCCAGAACAGTAAGTTAGAATAGCTTTGCAGTTAATACTCTTTATAACACACCATTTTATTAAAAATGAACAAAAATAGCTATATATTTTATTATTCTTGGTTATATTCTAACAGGTCTATACTCCTCAAGTTCTATCATGGAGAGAAGTTTTTTTCCCCTTTTTAAATAAACAATAGTACAGAATATGTTAATTAGTTAATTCAATGCCAGTTATAAACAATCTCTTTTTACCTGCTCATAAAGAACATTTAATCTGTCTCTTTCTGCAGTCAATAATTTCACATTGGATTGAATTTCTGTCATGTGTTTTTCAAATCTGTCTAACATGGACTGTAGCTCATCTCTTTCTCTGGTGACCAATCTAAGATCTTCACTCTGCAAAGTGATTAATAAAATTTATGTTAAAATATACATTAAAATATTTGGATAATTAAGTAATAAAAGAAAGAAAAAACTCACAGTAGTAATAATACATGAAAAATACATATATAATAAATTGTAATTCCAGAACAAAGCCTGGCATTTTTGGTATAATTCAAACGATAACAGCTAATCATAAAAGTGATGAAATGAAAAACTAACAATAAAACTTCAAACATTTTCTGTTTCTTTGTCATCCAATTGTATCTATTTTAAACAAAATGATCAATAATGAATGAATGTTACTATAAAATGCGAATAGGATAATTGAGAGGAACATCAGTGAAGTTATTTTTAATTTATTTTTTGTTAATAATATAAATTAAAAGATTACTACAGTCATTTGCTGATGCTGAAGTTGAAAACACATTTGATAGATCCTTGAAGGGAACTATAGGATTTCCAATATTTTTTCAGCTTGTCTTGACAACAGGGACAGTACCTTTTCTGGAGTCCTACGGCTTGGGCTAGACCTTCGTTTTATCATTTTCTGAAGATATTCTAGTTCTCGCTTATAATAATCTCTATCATCTTCTAAAGTCTTTACAAACGCATCTAGACGAGATGGAGATTTGTCTCCTAGGGCTATACCATATCCTAATCTTATTTTTTCTGTTTCTAGGACAAGTTCTCGTTCTGCAGAAAAAGAAATAAAAACAATTAACTGTATAGGAACCCCACGAAATTCCATAAAGACATTTGCATTTGGGATGAACTAATTCCCTGCAGCAGGTCTGCTGGAAAGGACGTAAGGGTTCTGGTTCATGGTATACTAAATGTGAGTCAGCAATGCGCTCCAGCAGGAATAGAGGCCTAACAGCATATTGGGCTGTACCAACAGAGGCGTAGACTGAGGGATGTGATTATTCCCCTTTACTCAGCACTCATCAGACCACATCTACAATACTGTGTCCAGTTTTGGCCCCCCTAGTACAAGACAGGCATTGATAAACTTTGTTGGTCCTCCCCTGGACTCGCCCAGCTGGTTGGGGACCAGAGCATTTGCCTTGTGAGGAATGAGTAAGCGAACTGTGCATGTTCAGCCTGGAGAAGAGATGGCTCCAGGCAGGAACCTAATGGCAGCCTGCCAAAGCCAAGAGAAGGACTGAAGAACTACTGTGCTTTTTATCTGACACATATCAAATCTCTTACTACTATTAGCTGTATCTTAAATATGATTTTACTATCTCAAAAATTATAGAAAGATCATTTAAAGGAACCTATATTGATAATTTACCTTTTATTTCTAAGTTCCCTACTTTTTCAGACAGTCTTTGTTTCTCTTGTTCAAGCTGGTTTAACAATAGTTCAAGATTCTCTTTATCATCTGATTTTCCAAAGAGTTCTTCACTCAGTCTTTCTTTCTCTCTACGACATGAACACAACTCCTGAAATAAAAAGCAGTATTACAAAAAGTGCCAATAAAGATGTTCAGAAAAAGTTTTGTTAGACTTCACTACATAATTTAACATGGATGTTTTACACTTTAACATTTGTTGAAAGCCATCATTGTTTTTATACTAGTTTTTATTGAATCAAAGCAAGCACTACTTTTGACATACTTTGCAATCTTTCAGCTTATTTTGTGACAATATGACGTAGCTCCTTTAGCTGTTAAATTTATTACATTAGTTTAATAGAACTTTGGGGTAATATAAGTTTTCTGCTTTAAAAAAAAAAAGCAAAGTCGTGGTAATTTTTATAACAAAGGAAAGAATCATCTGGATGACTATGATAAAAGTGCTACAAACAAGACATGGTAAGTGGAAAGAGGAAATTGTATCAGGAATTTTTTGAAGATACTTCAACTGAAATTAATTTTACTTACTGACTTCAGTCTTGCTATTGTTTCTTCAAGATCCTGTATTTCACTGTGTTTTCTTTCAATTTCTTTCTATCAACCAAAATTAAGCTACATGTTAAAAGTTACATATTCAAAATGACAACAATTCCTGTGTTACCAAAAAAAAAAAAAAAGGAATCATATTATATATAAATTATTTTTGTAGGAAATAAAATAATTACTTCCTTGTAAATTGGCAGATTTTAAGTACACATATCCAGTAAAGCTCCTAAGAATTCAAAGCACATAAAATTTGTTCCATATACACACATATTCTTTTTGAATGCAGCAATTAAATGAATTACTGCATGACTTCTCAAAGGAAAAAAACATCCAAACACAAGCAACGCTTGCCTATTACATACCAATAGTTTCAAGAATCTCAGAATTTTGTTTCATACTGAGTTCATAGAAGAAAGACTAAAAATGCTTCTTAAATTAAATACAGTCACCTAATACACTAACAAGCCCAAACTGCTGTGATGAATCATCTTTCAGGAAGAAATTCTAGATAGTACTATGTAAACTGGAAAAAAAAAAATCCTTCTAATCTTCTTATACAAGTCAATATGTAGTTTGTCGTAGCTAAAAAGTATAAAACCACCTGAGAGTTGAACACAACTTTCATATCGTAAAGTGTTAGTGATTACCTTTGCTTCTCCTATTTCCTTATCTGCAGTCTCAAGCACAATCTCCTTGTGTCTTTCCAACTCCTGTGCCAAGTGGTCTATTTCATTTAGTTCTTGACACAGTTCTTCGTTTTTATTGCTTAGTTGCACTACTTCACTAGTCACATTTTGTTTAGTGTCCAACAGATCTTGAATGCGATTTTCAAGCTCTTTCTTTGTTTGCTGAAGATACTCAACCTAAAAGATATTTTTCATTAAAACATTAATATGTATTGTCAAACAAGATAGTAAGAGATCCTCCAGATCTTCCAAAATAGTCTCTCTACCTCGTAATAAAAAAAAAAAGACATTCTGTTAAAAAATGGCAATATTTTCTATTTTTAGAACACAATAACTATCAACATGGAAAAATGATTTTATAAAGGTGCACAGTGAAGGAATTCACTACTGCACCATGTTCTTTGTATAACCTACCAAAACGTGAGGTTTATTCTAAAAATGTAAAGTACTGAAAAGCAGAGACCTGCATAGAAACCTGTGCCAGGCATCAGTCCAGTAGACCTAGTGTATTCAAAGCTTTCCTAAATTACCCAAGATGTGAGGAAAGTTTCTTCTGTCCACTTTTCTGGTATATTAGTTGGGCTTAGCCTCATCATTACTCTTTCATGAAAATGAAGCTTTATCAGATTCCTAAGACCTATCTTGCCCCCAACACATCTCAACATCTTAAACACAACATCCCCAGAAATCCTGCTCTACAGATATTCTGTTTTTGACAGTGTATTTCCCTCAGTAAATGGAAGAGAAGATGGGGACATATAGCAGGAGGAAAAACACATATACAATAAATTAAACTATCCAGGGAAATGGGAGCCTGAAATATCTTGAATATATATGTACCTCAGGATAACAGAGGTGCTGTCACTTCCATCTCAGCATCGTTTTCCCCAAAACTCCAGAAGGAACTATTACTGTAGACAGGAAAGCAAGCCTGAGCCCTTTTACATTCACAAATACTACTTTGGGGAGATATCCATCCATATCCAGAGAGTGGAAGTGGTATATTGGCACCAAGACGGAAAAAATAGACTTGCTGGACCGAAACTGGCTTTATGCTGCTACTCTCTGTGCAGCATGACTTACTAACTCAGGATCACCGAACATAGCTGTACTGCTTCCAAAGTCATAGCTCATCTGTATTCTTGCAGCACTGAACCCAAGCTAATAAGCTCTGCAACTCGACTCTGCAAGCCACTGCACATCATGCACCACTGGTATACAAAAAAAAACTCAGCTGGAAAAACAGAATTGATGGTGTGTATACATGGATGGGCTTTACTTGATCTGTAGTCTAGCATGCCCTACATTTCATTTAGAAATCCTTATTCTGAGACCAATACTGAATGTGTGCCACTATGCACACTGAACATAACCATTCGTATCTCAAGCTTATTCTTTCCTTGCAAGTCTATGTCAGAGGAAAGGTGAGGACCATTTCAATTCAACAAGTAGGATCCCCCACTATCTCATGGGATTACCTGCAGGACTACTCCTCATCATATATATATTTACACACTGTCAGTTTCTAAAATATAAACAGAATGTACAAAAAACCACAAAGTTTTGAAAAGAAAATAAATCTTTTCAAACTTAGTCAAAACAGTTTATTATATAGAAATTTTCTGAATACTCTTAGATGAACATTACTATACACACATGTGAATTCCTTTTTTTTAAATGAAAAACTTTCTAAGATTTTTAAACTAAGAACTGAAATGTCTTTAAATAGGAAACACTGTTATTGAAAAAGCAAAGCAAGTTAAACTGAGTTTATATCCAACAGCGATTTTTTTTAAAAAGAGCTGGAAAGGTTTTTTTTTTTTGTTTGTTTTTGTAAGATTGCCAGTACTTTTAGCTTTCACTAACCACCAATAATAAATCCATTACCTGTAAATTTAAATGGGCAATAAGCTTCTCATTACTTTTACTCCTTGATTCCAGAGATATAACATCATGAGAGCGACCGCCATCCAATGCTAGCACTAGACGCTCTATTTCTTTATCTCTTAGCTCAACCTTTGAGGAAAAAACATTAGTCCTTTATTATCTTCTACACTGTTTTACAGATTTGTTCAAATAAACACTTATGTAGCATTCAGTAAGAAAAGATGCACCCAATAATGTCATGTTTCTTTTTAATATCCAATTATTTTTGATTTCTGGATTTTGCTGAACAAAGAGATTTCTTTGAAATAAAAATAAGTGAATCAAAGGTAAAAGCTAGGTTTGCGAAAAAATACTGAAAAAGATTCTTATCAGATTATTTGCTTGAAGAGAAACCAACAGCTTTCATTTAAAGTGAAACTAATAGATGTTCTAAATTAACCACCTGAGGCTAGCATTTAAATTTGCGGAACCAGCTTTTAAACCAGATAATTCTGTTCAGTGACTATATCAGTGTGAAAAACAGGGAAAATTAGAAGAGGAAAACCAAGCTGAGAACAAAAGAGGATTGTGTCCAATAATCCCCAAATATTGAAAGATATAATAACACAAGAACAACCAGTGTGATTTCCTCATTTAAAGATAATACACACCTTATTGATCCATTCTAATTAAATATTGTAAGATCTGTTGGCCATAGATTAATTTTAAAAACTCAAAATTCAAAAACTATAACTGGTCGAAACTGTGAAAAAATACACATATATCCTTCTAGCGTATCTGTAAATCAGATCATGATTTTCAAGCAATTGATGAGTATGCACTAAAAAACCCTCAACACACAGAAACTCTACTTACAATTCTCAAAAATACGCCTTTCAATGTAAATTTTAATATGCAAAATACATTAACAAGAGCAGTAGGAGTATCACTGCATTTAAAAGTATTTTAGTATTGCTGGTGTCTCAAAAAGTATAAAATCAAAAAAGTGCAGAGGAAAGAAATAACTCAATTTATGGGATTTAAAATAAATGTTTTTCACAAGACCTTCAATGCTTTCCACTGAGGTTAATATACAAATTATAATCAAGGCTATCGCAATGACTAATACAGCCAAATAATAAAAAATCCTGTAAGCATACCTGTTTGCTATAATTTTTCATTCCACGTTCAGATATCTCCAATTTTTCCTGTAGTTCTGTTACTTCTGACTGAAGTTCATGAATTCTGAAATGTAGTAATACATTGTATACATGGATTCATGGAAAAATTATACATGCATAACAATTCGGCATTAGTATTATCTCTTTGCTTCCCCAAAAAAGTTTCAATAACAAAAAAGTTTTTTTAATGCAAAGTATTAATGAGGAAAATGTTGTTTGAGATATATTCAAAATAAGAAAATCAGAAATAAATTTTTTAAATTGATCTGAGCCTCTCAATACAGGGCCCCAAGCCCGTATTACATAATCAAGATTACTACAGACTTCCAAAATAAATACACTTTGCAAATAAAATTACACCTAGTTTCTTTCTAGAATACCTGATTTAAAAATTGGTATAACAGTAAAACCAATAAAGAAATCTTAAGAGAAATTCTTTAAGGAAGTAAGCAGCTTATTAAATACTCATTGCAACTTTGCCATAGGCAGCACTGTCAATCACAAAGCAGAATCCTACCTAAGAACTTGAAACAACATGAAACACCATCTCACCTCTGAAAGGCAGAAGAGAAAAAAAAAAAAAAAAAAAAGAAATCACAGCAGCAGATATTTAACATTTATAATTTAAAAATTACTTAAGTTACCGATTATCAGCCACCTGAAGAAGGTCTGCAATATAAGGGTCCTCTGGCTGAGGAACTGGATAGGCACTAATACCTGATGGGGGGACAGGTTGGTCTATCTGCATGCGTTGACGTCTGAATGGAATGCTTCTTTTTCTGCCACCTAAAAAAGCCCAAACCCAAACATTTTACTTGAAATGAAAACAAGGGACTCTCTATATTTTATATATAAAGAAAATTCATATTTATTCAGCTACTTCTGAACTGGCATGTTCCATCATTTTATCCTAGTGATGTAAGCTGGTGAAAGTTCTACGTGGCTAACAACGCCATTCTTGACGGTTAGTATCAGTTTTGTCACAATCCACCTTTAAAATAAGGAAATATGTGAATTCCAGCATAATTAATTTCCCTGAATATTTAGGTTCCTAAATATTCTACAGCTCCAAGTTGTAGAATTTGTTACTGTTTAACCTTCCCTCCAGTTTAAACAGTAGCTGTAAGCATTGGACTCTACAAAATGCTACAGAAAAAAAGATTTTGGCTTTTTAGAGGAAGAAAAACCACTATTTAGCAACCTAGACAAAAGTAAGAAGATAGAGAACAGGAGAAGTAAGTAGACAAAAGACAATTTATTAGTAGGAGAGGGGCTAGGAAAGTGGGTGATTGACCAGTACAGTAACCAGTTCCACTGGCAGTTAAAGAAAGCAACTAAAAAAGTTAAAACATCACAAAAATCATTTTGTTTTCACAGTTAAGAATTATTTTATGACTTCTGCATTGTTTATTAATATTTCTTTTCCTTCTAGTCTCTTGTCATTTCAGCAAATTAATAAATTTGCATCATAGACATATCAAAGCAGAGTAGGTTATTTGCTTGAATGCAAAATAAAACATAATACTATTTCCAGAGGGAACAATTACTTCTCATTACACAAATAAATAATATCACACTATATGCAGTGATGGAAAAATCCCAGGAGACAGAGGAGTAAGTATGAACAAAGACACAGAAAAAGGTGTAACACAGCATCTTTGAAGTGAAAGATACGAAATGCAAAAAGATGTTTAAAAAAAAAAAAGTATTTTTTTCCCCTAACTACATACTAATTTCTTTCAGATCCCAAAACTACACAGGTGATCAAATGACTAAGACAGAAAAGACTTAGCTTCAAAATTTCACAAAATACTTCTCATTATTTCCCTTAATTTGAAAAAAAAAAGACAAAGAAAAGAAAGCAAAGGAGAAAGAAACTGATCTAAAAGTTACATCCAGTACATTTCAATTTATCGAAAGACACTTTAAATGTTGTTAGCTTTCCAGAGGGTTGGATTATTTGTTTGTAACCTGCTACTGCTGGATCTTGATTACAAAAATCTGAATTAGTTACTCACATATCATCAGTTAACTGTCAAGAAGATCCAAGCATCAAACAGGACCTGCCTCTGACTAAGTTAGCGGCAGCATTAGAAAACTAGCTGTTGATTGAGCTTTCCAGTCATGTTTTAACTTAATAGTCTTCTATTGACTCCAGGTTCTTATTCAAATCTGCCTATACCACAACCAGACCTCAGAGTCAAAAGTTTCGAAAGGTAATGTCATTGTGCTGGACAGTGTTATTTTATTGTAATAAGCCCTCTTTTTATACAAAAAGAAGATAATGTCTGAAAGAACCAAAAAAAAAACCTACAGAAAAGTAAAAATATCTATGATTATTTACACTTACCTGGTGTTTGCACCACTGCTTGTAAATTCTTCTCCTGAAGCTGTTGAATTTTTTCAGTCTTGGCTTTGTTTTCTTTTTCCAGCATTTTAATTTTATGCAGGTACTGGTTATTCAGAAATTTCAAGTCAGATGTTTCATGTTCAACCTTCCTTAAGGTAGCTTTCAAATCTTTTATGGGGAGGGGAAAAAGAAAAAAAGTAGTATTATCCTTATCATTCATTATTATTCTTCCTCATAGCATCAATATAGACATATAACAATCCTATGTTCTTTTCCGTAGGATGAATTTTTCCAATGTCCTAAATATTGCATGTAGCTTTTATATTCTTTTACAGATAACTCTAATAACTCTTCTCCAGCATTTCTAGTTCTGCCAAATTGTTGAGAATATAAGAGTAAAAAGTCTGAACTTCTGTTTTGCACTCATTTTATGTACTTGCTATACTTGCACTGCTCCCCTTGATTTAGAAGAATTCTTGGCACAGCTACCTATGTCATATTGCAATAGCTAGATACGGGTATCTATTCTCTCTTGCCCTGGTCAGTCTAACTCCACATGATGGCAAATGGAGACACACGGACTACTGTGACTGCCCCATGTCAAAAAAACATAGCCTTTGTACAGAAGATTAAGCTGTGCAAGACAGAACTGTATTTTGCTAGTAGAGGAAAAAATGTCTTAACCTTGTGATGAATTACTACTTACAGCACCAACAATAAACAAATAACCTCAGTAAGCAGAATTATTTAACTATGGATTTATATTCTTTACCTTACAGCATAATCACTTTGGGTTTCCCTTCATGTTCCTATCACTACCCACCTCAGAACTCTTCCCTGCCTTTTATGTTGCTTAGCCAGCAGGCCAATAAAAAAAGAGCTTGTGCTGCAGTTAGTGTCTACCTAGATGTGTTGACTGGCCAGAAGGCCGCTGTCGGAGTTCTCCCTCCCTTTTCATGTTAAGTAGCAGCTCTCTTCTCTACCATCCTGGGTTTTGGGGGAGGGGGGGTTCAAGGAGGGCAGGAGAGGGCTTTTTTTTTTTCCCCTCCTTCCAAAAATCCTGTAGGACCTTGGTATGGTTAGAGATTTCAACTCCCCTATCATATATGGGTGAAGCTGCTCAATAGGGTCAAAAGTTACCAAAAATAATAGACAGACAGCATAATCACAAGAGCTTTGTTTCATTAAGAAATCAAACTAAAGAAGCGAGATTTATCAACATATTAACTGTCATAACTTTTGCTGCTTCCGTGACTTTGGCTTTAAAAACCTCAGTGCTTTCTTTTAAAAGAATGAATTAATTTTGTATCAGCTGAGTGAAATATTGTAAAAGAGAACTAAAAAAGGACTATACATACATATACACACACACACACACAAAAATAAGTATGTATTTATATATATTTATACAAATAAAAACCCTTTGTAGAATAAAGGCACATTTTACAACAGTATTTCTGTATTTTAATTAAAAAGTAGGATTTCAAGATATGGAAGTATACGTGAAAAGGTTCAAACGGTTTCATGCTTAATTAAAACAACGAAGTGCAGGAAAAGCTCAAAAGCTTTTTAACTGGAACAGGAATATCTGTACATGAACCTCAATTCACACACATAAATACACATATGTGAATTTGTGGGTCAGGGATTTGTCCACAATTTTATTTTGACACTAAAGGATCAAAAAAGCATCACAATTTTTATATTACCTTTAACATGACGATCCGATTGCTCTTTCAACTTTAGTATTTCTAAATGGAGTTCATTATTTTCCCTGGTAAGTTTAGCATTCTCTGTTTTATAAGGTTCCAAAATAGCATCATAATTGCTGCATTCTTTTTCAATCTTTCCAGCAGATAACTTTGCACTGCGCAGGCTCTCTGTTGTATGGACAAGGTCACTAGAATCAAGGAACATGAGACACGTTAGAAATGTTATCAAACTTTAAATTGCAGATGCAATTTTTTATTTTGACCTTTAGGAAAAAAAACTGTTGACCATATTGTCCTTCTTTGAACCCATTTGTTCTACAGTAAAAGAGAATATTCATAACATTCATATAAGAAAAACTGAAAGATTGGAATCATTCAGTTAAAGTAAACAAGAAAGGACAGGACAAATATGCAAAACGAATTCAAGATATGGAAAAAGCATATAAAGAGCTTGCATCTGATGATCGAGTAAACTCTCTTTTCTACATAGAGAAATTCAAAACTGACAAGTTAATTTTTTTCCTCCAAACACTACTTAAGTTGTAGTACCGCTAACCACAGCAGAAAGTTCCCATAAACACAGGAATCAAAAACATCAGAAGGCTACTGCTACCTATGTGGAGATCAAAAGCTACATAAGAGATTAGTGATAAGTAGCTATAAACATTTTTGTGAAAATAATATCAAAATCAATGACTAAAAGATTAAACTTATCTGTTAAATATCAGAATGAGACTTAATGTGGAAGACAGAACTTTATACAGGCAGATGTGAAATAATCTTTCATCTGTATTAGATGCTAAGTAGCACTAGAACCAGAATATTAACCCGAGAGCATATTCAGTCAAATATAATGGGATTACCATGGAAATTACTATGTTCCTAATGGCATCGAAGCCATGAAATGGCAGAAATATTAAGGTCACCTGAAAGCTTGGTCTTCTTCTGTTATGTTATCTATAACAACTGCAGAGACAGCAAATTTGAGCATATACTTCTCCAAATGGAATCATAAAAAACTGAGCTGTGAACATTTTCTCTTCAGTCACAGTTCAGACATCAGCAAATGTGACCAGTTGTAAGTGTGTCTTTTAATCACATATCAATAGTAGCTATTATCTTAGAAAACTATTAGTATATAAAAGAGAACTCTCATATAGGTCTATTATATAGTTATTTAACTCTTATATAAGAGAACTATCAGTTCTCTTAAGAGGCTAAATGTAGGATTTTCTTAGACCATAAACCTTAAAACTATCTAACAATTCTACCAATTTAAATTAAACCTTAAGATGTTCTCATTGCTTAAGCAAATCCATCTGACCTCCTCAGACACACAGGAACAAAACATTAGCTTTGAGATAACATTACTTAAAAATAATCCTCAGACTAAGCATTTTCACTTATATGTCATAATCAAAAAATGCATATGACTATTATGTTTTTTAGCAAATCCCATTTTGAATACCTAAAAAGCTTTTCCACCAGAGGTAAGCTCTCCACTCCCAACGGTTGCCGATAGCCCAGTTGATCTAGACGTTTCCTGAGATTAATGAACTTTCGCTCTGCAGCTGTGGTCATTGCAAACACACCTCAAACTTGCTTTCTTGCACTCAAGAAAAACAGGTCACCTGCAAAAGATTGTCTGTTACAGCATTTATCCTTTAAAACGACAGTAATACTGAAAACAATAATGGTAAATTTGGAAAACTGTTTTTTGTGTAGGAAATATATAAGCATGTTCTTAAAAATGTAGGTAAATCAAAACAACTAAAACTGTTAGAAAAATTTTTACACATTTCTTTACAAAGATGTATTTATCTTGAAAATTAATTGTTTCTATCCGAGCATTTCATAACATTTTATAATATGAACATAAAATTCTCTTTCCAGGCTGTAAGAACTGAATTCTGAAAAGATTTTACTATGGGAAGATGACAAAATCAGTGGATTCTGATTCTTTGAATCACAGTCATCACGGTATCTTCCACAAACCAAACTGACGGATCATTTTCCAAAATCCCCTATACATTTTTTTCCTTATATAAACTTTACTTATTAAGCCAATCCTTTGTAAAAATGTAAAAAAACGTAAAATTTTGAAGACAGATTAACTGTCTGATTAGATGTAATTAGATTAGATGGAATATTAAAGCTGATGTTTCTCAAATACATGAAAACATATCTCCTCAACAGTTAGTAATATTTTAGAAAACTAATTATTTCTGTAGAACATTTCCCTCGTGTTTCTTCAGAAGCTGCAGTATTAACCTGCTCTTTACGCAGAAGACCACAGCAGCCAAACTACTAATCAGAGGAAGCATTGTTTGCAGCTCATATACAGGTGAAAGAATATAAACTATATATACCATGCCGTTTCACAATCCCCCAGATTTTAAAACAGAATGAGGAAAAAAAATATGCAAGTATTTAAAATAAAATTATTTATTAATAATAAAGTTAGAAAACAAAGGAGTTTCTCATGTCTGAGGCTGGAAAGGAAGATTTCATCTAATTGTATCAAAACAATACAAATAGGTCTAGCAACAGGACTAGGTCTAGCAGCCAGGCACTGCTCAAGAGATTAGAGAAAATCACCACTCTTGTAAGCACAGCATCTGTTCCTCAGACTACCAAAACACTCATTTGAAGAGGGTCAGGATATTGAGATATTAAAGGGCAACAGCATGGAGAACAATTCCTTACATATTGTACTGGGTTGGTTGAAGGAGGAGGAACATTTCCTTCCACAAACCAGTAAAGGACAATATTAAGTCATTCTTCTAAATGCTCTTCATTCTCCTTTGGCAGCCAAAGAGAAAAGCTGTAAGCTATGACTTTGGTATTTCTGCATTCACATTGAGGATTCTTTATGTTGAATTCAAAAAAGCAGTGATTGCGTGACTATGTCTAGATCTCATCTCAGGAATCCACCTTACATTACTTACTAGAGAAGTAAGCTAGTAACTCTTGAGCACATTCTCTCTTTAAGAATCATATCAGTTAAAAAGATGAATTTTTATTATCGCATCAAAAAGCACCTAGTAACTTCTCCATCGAGAAAACACAGCTTTCTTGAGATATAAAGCAAATAAAAGAACTGCTGTACTGATTCAGTAGAAACTAAGATCAGTCTGGCCCAATACCCTGCATCTCTGACGGTAATGACAGTGAAAGTATAAAACATAAATAAGAGGAAGATGTGCCTCATGTTTATTTATCTTCTTTTTCTATAACCTTATAGCATAGAGACTTTGTGAGTCTGAAGTTGCACCCAAATCATTATGGTAATAGCGCCTGACAGATCTTTCTTCCATGTCTAACTGTTTTTAGAGTCTTTAGCATGTTTATATCCAAACATCTGATGGCAATGAATTCTTGATTTAAACTGTACATCTGGAAAAGTATATATCCTTTTGTTTTAAACTTGGCATATGATGAATTCATGGCGACTCTTATTTTTTTAATTACTATAATTACTATATTACTATATATACTATATTACTATAAGACATACTAAATAACTGTTACTTAGTCATGTTCTCAGTCATTCATGATGGTATATTTAGCATATCCCTCCCCAGTAATTTATTTTCCAGAATTTTCTGGTAGCTTATGCAAAAACATTGTATATAGCTGATTATCCTCGTCACCCCTCTCTGTGCCTTTTCTGAGACTGAGAGCACTTCTGAGCACCTTGTTTTTTAAATGTGGCTGCACCAAGGATGGCGATCCTTTATATCCTATAAAGATACTTGCTGTAGCATTCTCTATTGCTAATGATTCCAACATCTCTTTTTCTGAGTGACAACAGCCATCCTAGAGCTCATGATTTGCATTTATCAACACTGACCCTTAACTCCTATTTTATCACTTAGTCCCATAATATTCTTCTGCAACTTTTAGGACAGCTCTTAACAATTCCAAATAATGAGGAAACTTTTGTCCCTTACTAAGTCATTCTTCAGAAAACTTATCAGTGTTAAACAGCACAATTTTTTTTTCTCCAAATCAAAGAGAGATACATTTTCCTAAAGGCTTTGGTAAAGAACCTTCTCAAAAGCTTTCTGTAAATTCAAGTGTTCTCTGTCAACTGAATTATTCTTACCCAGTCAAGTCAACCCACAACATCGTTGCCTTTAAAGAAATTTAGAAATGAGTCTTTCTGTCATGATTGTTCTGAGTCATGTCAACAAGGCATTTTGAACCTATTAGATTTGTCCACAGTTTTGCTGGGATGCACTCAAACAACTTTGTTTCAATATGGTATTTCCCACATGAGAAAGGCTACATTAACTATGTAAGTAACTCACATCATCCAATATCTATATATTTCAGGTACATTAGCACTCCTAGGAAGAAAATACAATTTCCACTTTAGATGAGAAACATCTGTTTAAAGATGGGTAAACAAATGAAAAGGGGCTAAATGGCACCTTAAAGCAGGCATTTCCAGACAAGGATTTATCAAGATGTCTAAAAATCTGTAGCTCTTTCAGTTATTCATAGGAGAAAGATTTAGAGCAAATAGCCTCATTTTTTTTGTTTCTCCTTTGTTCACGAAGACTGCTAAAGAGGGCAATTGCCATATGCTCATTTTGTGAGAGGCCTGGATGTTTTTGAGCAGTCTTTTGAAGGACTAGCTTTTTATGACAATATACATATTTCGCACCTATGAACTTCTAGGTCACAAAAGACAGAAATGGAACATCGACATAGAAGATGAGCAATAATAGAATTACAGTCTTAAAGAACTGGGTATAAAAGTACATAGTCAGGTTACATAAAATTGTGTGAAAGAAGCAGTGTCAGCAGGAAATGATATTCCTTGCATTAGACCAACCAATACAGATGAAAAAAGAAACCGACAAACTTTTGCGCCTGCCAGTCTGAAAACAATGCAGCAAACCTCAGGGTGAATACAGGTTAAGGCTGTTCCAACTGTAATACTGTTTAGATATTCAGGTGCTATGCTTGCTCTGAGGCATCACCAATTTGCTAACAGAAGGACAACTTTTGTTCTAGGAAAAGAGATTTCTTTGAAGAGTCACAAAGAACTGTAAGTTTACATTACAGCACAATCTCCCCAAACTGTATGGAAGACCATCCAGCAACCACAACCCACACCTACAGAAGGCTTTCCCCCTCTGAAATAGGTTTATTTTTTCTTTCCCCACCCTCCCTGTCAGTCTCACCAGACACACCGCTAAAAGCACATTCTCCCAGAGCAAACCACTATGCAGCAGCTGCGACGTTTCAGCGGGGCCTCGGCAGAGACGCCGCTCCGGGCGGGAAGGGAAGGCAGCAGAGGGAGCTCTGAGGGGACGAGGGACCGCTGCGGAGACGCGGAGACCCGGAGCCCGTGCTGAACGGCTCCCCCCGCCGCCAGGGAAAGGCCGCGCGGAAGTGGCCCGGCACGGCAGGGCGCTACCCTCCGGGCGGCAACAGCGGCCGCCGCTAGGGCTACAGAAGACGGGGAGACGAGGAGACGCGGACCAGCGGCAGCCCCCTCCTTCCCCCACTCGACGCCCCGCCCCGCCCCGAGCAGGGCCGCGAGGAGCCGTGCCCGCCCGCCGCTCCCCCGCAGCGCTCACCTGGGCTAGCTCCCCCGCTCCGCAGCCCCCCGCCGGACCGGCGGTTTGAAAATGGCGCGCGGCGCGGCGGCCGCTTCCGCCCAGTCACCTCAGCAACGGGGCACGCGCCTGCCCCGCGCCCGGCCGCGCCAGCCGCCGCCCCGCCCCGCCCCGTCCCTGCCCGCGCCGACCACGCTCCCGGCAGCCCTCGCGCCTAGGGGGCGGTGGCAGGGCCTCCCCGGCGGGCGGAGGGAGCGTGTGACGCGGTCGTGGGCGTCGGTAGGCCGGACGGAAAGGAAAGCTGTGCTAGGCTTCAGCTGCAGCATTGACGGGCTCATTTGTTCAATTGGGTCAGTTCACAAAGCATTAAGAAGTAGTACACTCCCTTTAACTTAAGGTGGCTAATTAGTACCTCTGACGCTGTGCAAGCTTTAATTTCAAAAATGGCTCCTGTTGTGACCTGCTGGCACCAAGAGTAAGCAGGAGTGCTCACCGCAGCAGCCCTCCACCCCACCTGAGCCCTTTTCTAACAGAGGGGAAAGGGAGATGTCGCTGCAGTCCTCAGTGGCTGTAATACTAGTCATACTAGTCTTGGCCGCCTTTACTGCCTATAATGAGGTACTGAATTGATTAGTTGCTAAACTATGACAATCTTTCCAAAAAACAGCAAAACGCTAGGTATTGAAGTCCACATTGAGGTGCCTACAACTAACTTGGTGCAGAATTGACAGGTGGTCCCCTTTTACAAGCTCTTTCTCCTAAGGGTTAATTCCCCCCCCCCCCCCCCATGGCTTTGGGCATTCTGTCCTTCAAGTCTCTCTACCTGTGACACAAAATAGTAATAAAAGATAGCTAGGATTTAAAGAGATGCAAGTTTAGCTCACCACAAGTCCCTCAAAGGGTCTTTGCTCAATCAGTTGCATCTCACAACTTAGCAATTTCCTCAGATGTCTGAGCCCACTTACACACCTGTGCCATATCAACACTAGGTTTTGCATCACAGGCAGCTGAAGCCCAAGAAAGACGAAGGGGTTATGTGATGGTATGGTTATACTGATATCTAGTCCAAACTTAATTTCATAACAATAGTTTTTCTCTGTCATAGTAATTCTACTTTATTCCCCAGAGACAAAACCAAAAAACCCACAAAAATTAACACTCCACAGAAAAGAATATGATGAACGCAGTTTAATTAAGAAATACAACCATGGTCACATTATGTCTTTGAACATGAATTCAGTATTCCCACTGCACAACTTCCACATCCATACATTTTTACAATGAGGAAGGAAAAAAATTTGGTAGTCTTTAATGCTTACATAATTTTCAAGCAGCAAAGTATTAGTGAAGAGAGTAGTATCCTTTTACTGTACTAGGAAGTTAGTGCTAGTTGCTTTTAGCAAGAAAAGGGATTATAAATAAAAGTATCTGAACATTACGGGAGGGAAAAAACTAGACCCAGAGTGTTTCCCAGAATAACTGCTTTCAAACAGTACTTCAACCCAGTAGAAGAGCAACCAGTTACTGAAGGTTTCATTTTACACTGAAAGACATTTAAAATAAGAGTGTGGCTTGACATAGAACAATTATACATATACACAGATTTCCGCCTTTTAAAACAAATTGCATTTATAGTGTTTGATTCCCTTACACACAGGCACAAACTTTGCTAGCTTCTCTTTCCCTTCGCAGAAGTTAGTGAGACTGTGCAATGCTGGAGCAGTAGTCTAAGATATCCTGTATAGTGAATTCCATAGTAATTCCTGATCCAGGATAGCAGCGAGCTATCAGCCCTTCAAAGTGCTTGTACTGACGTATAAACTCATCTTGCATAGAATGCCATACAACCTGCCAAAGAAAGCAAACTTTAGAAAATGCCAACTGGCACAATGCACAGAATTGTTAGCTGCAAGACACTGGCTCCTTAATTGATTCTTAGTACAGGGAAGGTGACCCTTGAAAGGTAAAACTTGCCAACATCAAGGTACAGTAAACTGAGTTGTATCATTAGCAAAAATTAGGTTTTTGAGAAACCACTGGGTTTCTTTTAAGGTCTTAAATGTTTACATCACTCCTACTAAATTTACACTTCGAAGTAGAAGACAGGAAAGGACATGAGGGGAATTTCCCTAAAAGAAGTTGTAGTGCTTTTGTCTTTAAAGAAAAACAAAACCAGAACAGTGTTACTAATTCACAGTAAGACTTTAAAAAGCCTTCAACAAGTACTTGTCATGAACCAATTTACAGAATATTGTAAAAATATTACATAATACACCAATCAGAAGAGATTTAATTGAAAGTATATGCTGCTAGAGAGTAGCAGCTAAATTTCTGAATCAGATTAGTAGTTCATTTAAATCTAGTTCTCTCATCTTTCAGCATGTCCCAGAAATAGAAGTCACCCATTAATGGACAATTAGGGAATCATAAAGGAAGTTTCTTTGTGACCCCTCTCTTTAGCATCATAGTTAAAATCAACCTGTTAAAACAAATAGAATCAGCATGGGATTATAGGAAGTCCAGCTCAAAACAGTCAGTGTTTTTCAGAATTACTCTGAAGCTAGACATGTCCTACAAAATACATATGCAAAAGCAGTAATAAAGTTTGTGCAAATGTTACAAGAGGTTCAGATTATTCTTTCTAAACCATGATTTAGTTTACCTGAAGTAAGTTTTCTTCTTCACAGAGATGTTTGTCTACCTTCTTGTAGAGATTATCCAATCCCTTCTTCACTTCCTTACCAGGATATTCCTTTATAACTTTACGAAGCTCTTGTTTATTGAAAGCCAGCTGATAACTTACTTCTTCTTCACGTATACCTTGAGCCACACGAGCTTCAACACCTTCAAAAAAATGCTAACAATAATAATGGCATTAATTAGTTTAGATTTCTGATAGTCATTAAATATAACTACGCATATGCTTGCCTGATGGCCTATCTTGCTTCTGCTCAACAATATGGTTCCTGTATGATCCCTCCATTTTTCTTTTTAATCAGGTAAGGTAGCATTGCTCAGCCATAAACATCAGAGCCCAGCTCACTGATAGGTCGCTCCATAAGTACCAATGTAAAACTAAAATTAACCATTTCTAAAAGTAATCAAGCTTTTCTTTACAACCTTATAACCAATACTGAATCATTCTCAAACTCCTCAATCAATAAGATCATAGCCTAGGAAAGCGCTGGATCTTTAAGGTAGAAACTTGGACTATTCATCTGAATAGGAAATTTTCTACTTACACCATAATTATACAGTAGCAATATTTATTCATAATTGCCTTCTTTTCTCACCTTCCCCCAGCAGGTAGCTCAATTTATGTTTAAAAACAGAGGGAAGTATGCCAATGAACATCTGTGTGAAACCACAACATCAACTGAGCTTGGAAGCAGTAATAAGATATTTAATTCACAAAAAGAGAATAAGTCTTAGACTTTTTTCTTCCCTCAGTCTGTCTGTCTCAGAAAATGAGCGGCTGAAAGAAGCACCAGGCTGAAATTCTTATAGAAAAAAAGCAATTAACACTGGGAAGCTTTCAATGGGCAGAACTGAAATATTTTGAGGCTGAAGCTCAGTCAGCATTTGGTTTAACCATTAGGTAAACAAAGGACACGTAAGACTTTCTTACAAGAGTTATAATAATAATAATGTTTGTTGAATGTTCAAAAAAACCACAGTCATTTTCTCTGCAGTTGAGGTGGAGAAAGTCATCATAAAGCTCCTGGTTAGTCAAGAATATAGTAGCAATGGAAGAAAATAACCAAGTTTTTCATGGCAATGGACAGCACTGATTAACCAACAGGCCTTGGTGTCTTAACTGGTTTGGAGGGAAGAAGTAGTGATGGGAAAGTTAGAGTACTGGCAGTCATGCTTAAGTCTAAAATAATAAGGGACTATGATATATGCAATGATAAAGAGATCAGACCTTATAAGGTGAACACTTGAGAGTTTGCCTGCTCTGCATCATTCAAGTGTATCAAGCTAGACCAGAATATACTTGCATTTAATTTCTCAAGAGGCTGTCCAAGCGAGTAGATTACATAAGACTGAAGATGATCAGTGTATTTCTGCTTGGCTTCTTTTTTCTCAGACTCAAGACAAGAAATTTTCAAGCGAGAAAGTGTTGCAAAAATATGATGGAAGTTCTCCATCATGACCACATCCCTTGGTGTTTTTTGGCTTTCATTTGCCACTTTCTCAACTGGAAGAAAAAACAAAAACCAGAAGGCTTAAAATACCGGAAGGACAGACAAATTTAAAAAAAGTAAGCAATTTTTGCTCACCTTATTAATTTTGTAGTCAAAATTATTTTCATTACCCAAACTTGATAGTGAACATGGATAGACATGCATATGGGTCTATTACTTTCAAACAAGTTCAGGACAGACAAGAAATTCCACCTTATTGCTCCCTTACTGTACCTAAATGCAAACTGGAAGAGGATGGCTTCAGCCATGATGAATGCAGGTAAGCCTCTATGACCACTCATCCATAAACCATTTTGCCAAGACTAACAAATAGGATGCCTTCCATGAAAATGATCATTTATGGCATACCTTCCTGGACACCACAGTATCAATGAAGAGAGCTGACCATTTCAGTCAGATCACTGAAATGTCATTCGGAAGAATCTGCTTCTGCCAATTTTAGTCTCATCTTTTCTTCATTCAACCTGAAGTGCTACATCTTCCTGTTTCAACATTACTTGTAAATTAAATATCCTACTGCATTAAATGGAATTTCCTGCTTGCACCAATTGTATACATCAGTTTGACTTTTTCATCTTCATTCTTTATTTTTATTTATTTCTTCTCCCTCATCACAATACCTTGTACTCCAAGTTAGCTCTGTACTAGTCCAAAACAGGCTTTGTTTTTTTCCTTTTATGTCTGACTCACATCTTCCATCTCAAATCCCTTTTAAAACATGCTTTCTGAATTCTTCCTGCACTAGTTATTCTACCATTGTACAGTTTTGCCTGTCTCTTGTGTTTGTTTAGTTTTATCACTTGAACTGTACCTTCCTAAGGACAGAAATTTCAGGTGCAATAAAGTAACATTAAAACATTTTAAAAATCCACTGTCCTATCAGCTAGAATGCTACTGCTGACTATATATGGACTCTAGTCTTCTGTACTATGAAGTGGTATCTCCTCAGATAGGAGGACGAGTAGGTCTGGATGGGCTCCCTTCGAGGGCTATGAAGATGAACAGCATTAGGTCTACATGCCAGGGACCCCATCCCCATTCAGCTCCTCAATTAGGTCATGTTGGGGAAGAAAAGACAGGAAACCATTTAAGGTCAGACTTGTAGTGCTGCTGCCATCTCCTCTCTTCCTCCAGAGTCCTGGTCAACTTCAGGGAAGGTAATGGAGCCAGAACAAGGCAGACGTGTCTGACTAACAAGGGAAAGGAAGCTGGTAGGAAGTCTGCTCCACACTCCTCACATATTCCTTCCTCAGTGAAATGGATCTTATCAGCTAGGAATCCCTGCTCTACTTACTTGGCATTATATCTGTCATACCATTATTGTTAATTCTCAGTAGTCAGCTGAAATCTTCAGTGCTTTCTCTGCATTCTTTTATAGAATAGCAGTGTTATTATTTTATTATTTTTAAAGAAAAAGGCTTAGTAGCTGAAGTTAGTAATAAAAATGAAGAAAAAACACTGCAAGTCTGACCATACGTATTGAGTACTGATTCTTGTCATAACTGAAAATTACTTTTCAGGTTTGCAAAAAGGGAACATCTAATACTTTGCTTTAAAAAAATATATCAAAGAAGTTTACATGTGCTTCCCTACTGATAAGATTCCAAAGATTTCAGTACAACGTTGGTCACAGAGTTTGTGATAGAGTACAGAGCCTCCAAAAAATAACAGTATCTGTTAATTGGAGAAAAAGATACATAAACAGGTCAGAGAAAAGAATCACTTTTAAGCATAACCACCTCAAAAGACCTACCGCTGACGAAAACAGCTCTAATAAGTTTTATATAGGCTTTATCTAGATCTCCTCGGCGCTCTGCGTTTTTGAAAATTGATTCAGCAAGGCCTGCAAACTCTTCAAACTCAGCAACAAACGGAAGGATCCCAACTTTACTCTTCTTTGAAATTTTTACTTCATCCATCTGTTTCATTTGGTTACTCTTAAATTTAAAACAAAAACAAAGAAGTTAGTCTCCAATGTATGACTTCAGACCATGTCATGACAAGAAAAAAAAAAAATCAGACATACTGAAAAAACTGACTTTTATTGAAACAGGGAAATCATTTCATCTTTTAAAGATGTATCTCTACTTGAGTCTTCCTCCATTTTTAACCCCCAAAAGTTTGTTATTGGGGGGGGGGGGGGGTTAGACGGTGGGAAGGACATTGAGAAAGTATATAAAGGAAGCAAGCAAAACTTTCTTCCTTTACTGGATATTTAAATAAACATGTTCACCAGCAGGAAATGACACTTGGACTTGCATTCTGATAATCTAACATGGAACTTTTCTGATTCAACCAAGAGAACAGATTCCTTTTGTTAAAAGAAATTTCTTTAATCTTCTACTGAAATCTTTTTCTTGGATAATACTCAGAAATAAGTCAGCTTCATTCATGACCAGTTTAGAGCTTTAAGTATATTGATCAGTATTATAAACATAATTTGAGTCTAAGCCAATATAATAACAAAAAAATTAACAGTTATACCAGCAAACATGTTTTCATTACATTTGCCATATTTCATGCAATGGGCATATTGTATTAGGAAAAGCAAGTTTCCAACAGTGGGAGCTGCCTCTCCTACTACCAGAAGATTTGCCATTTTACCTCTACCAGCTTCTTGTTCAATGAGAGAGAAATAAATATGTCGAAGAGATGTCTATTTGGCATATTTTTGGGCGTTTTGTTTGTTTAGTAAGTCAAAAAGCCAGAGAGCTGTATTTTACTTGACTTACCTCAGTAATTTCAATAAAATTACAATTTTAAAGTAAATAAATAGGTCAGCTAGCTCACAGCAGTGAAATCCTGAGAATGAGTAGTCTTATTTCTTATAAATAGTTAAGCATTCAAGAAAACCAAAATGGAGAGGAAAGAGAAACACAACCACCAGTTACTTAAATTTCTTTTGAAAGTAGGGCCAATATATGGCAATAAAGTCACTCATTTGCACTTCAATTTAAAAGCAAAATCCAACTATAAGGAAATGCAAAAAAAAAAAAAAAAAAAAAATCAAACTGGATAGGAATGGGCTTCCTGTTTTAGTCAGATTAATCAGAATAACTAAAAGAACTTACAATGCATTTATCAAAGTTTCTTTTGACAGTCACCAAAACATTTCCAAGTGTTGTGCTGAGAAAGGAAGCTGGGTCCACGTTTTGTGCTGTCCATACATGATGGCTCATCTTAACTAGCATATAAAGGGAATTAAAGCTATCAATCTTGTCCCCCAGTGCAATAAGATTATTCAGCTCAGGTTCAATACAGCGAAATATTTTTGTCATCATTTGTCGGATCATGTCCTTCCTATTAAAAGATATATAAAATAAAAGTATTACTCTGACAGTTTAGTAGGCTATTTTACAGCCTTCTTTGATACATATTTTTAGGATAAATTTATTGCATTTGCATTTAACAGGTATCAGGGTTTTCAGAATGAAAAACTGAAAGTCACAGATATAAAGTACTCTAAAAATTGTTTTCTGTGTGGAGACTGCCACATGCAAATTCTGAATTTTGCTATACATATTTTGCATGGTAACAAAGTCTTGTTCCCTTTCACTTTGCAAAGTATTAAGCTTTTTTTCTACTATACTCAGAAGCATTCCTTCTATATATTAAAAATTCAAGATTTATTCACACATTCAGTGCCTAGTTACAAATTTAGAGTTCATTATTTATTTTCACTGAAGGAAACAATGTATCATTATAGGGGAAAAGATATATATCAGAGAAATTCATGCTTAGGCTTAAGAACTAAACATCAACACATACTCAGATGATATAGTTTGAGGACCACCAGAAGTATATGAACGAGATAAAATTCCTCCATCCATTTCCTCTGCTTCATTCTGTAAGAACAAGGAATATACAGGAAGCTGAAAGGTTGGCTCAAATTCTGTATTTAACTGACAAGTACATTTGAGAAAAAACAATAACATAATTATCAGCATTTTTTTCCCCGCAAAGAAGGGAATACAATGGTTTGCAAGGTTCTGGCAGAAGAATTCTGGTCATGTTCCTCACAACGCAGTACGGTAAACAATTACCTCCCATTGCCTTCCTACATAACATCATGACATAGTATGCTTAGCCTGGCTTTATGAGGAAACAAGGCCACAGCAAAAAACATGTCAGTCCTCCTTTAATAGATTTTGAGTTGGCTGGCCAGAAATAAAGATTCTGCAAGCTAACGGAGAACATGAATTAGTGACCACCTGTTTCACCTAACTGCCAAATAAATTTGAAAGTTATCCATCCCTCTTGCAAGGCCTATTCAATGTTTTCAACTTAGTGACAGAACTGAAAGAGCCATACCGTTGTTGTTCCAGGGATGCTCTGATGTTGCTGCAGTTTGAAAAATTTACTAATGAAGTCCTGTTCTGCCAGACACAGAGGCTCTAGCTCACTTAATACTTGTTCAAAAATCTAAAAGAAAGCCAAATATTACATCAATATATTGAATAGTTGGAACAGTTTAAAATATTCTTTTTTTAAAAAAAACGTTGTTGCATATGATTTTATACTTCCAGTCTTCAGTAAACTTTAGAAGGCCAAGTTCTACTTGAGAGAAATGGAAACAACTCATTTTCACCTTTATAAATGTTGCCTGCATCTTAAACATAGTTCCTTCTCATCCATATAAAATGAGGAAAGATGAAAAGAACAATAAAGATTTTTCCACAATGAGTAAAAGTTTTTCAATCTCAGCCTGAGGAAGGACTTTTATGCTGTTGCAAATACATTAGCAGTTCAATAGTAAGTCATGGGTTCAACCACCCTATTTTCTCCTTAGTTGCTGAGAGGAAGTAAAAAGTTGCAGGGAAGAAAAATGGACGAGGTGTGCATATAAAAGATAACTGCTCTACAGAAAAAGAGTCTAAATTACATCTTTAGAAATCAACAAGTTTGATACTGAAATAAAAATATTCATCATGATTTTTAGATTTAATTTAAAATTGAACAGTATTTTGGCAATAATTCATTATAATTTACTAATATGAATTACTCATATTGCAAATCAAGTACAGTATTAGACAATTAATTCTAATCTACCTCTATCATCTTTACACACTACAGTATATTTTCTCTGCAAGTATTTAAGGATTAAAACATACAGTAATTTACATAAATAAAACATTCTGGCAAAGTAGTAAATCCACACTACTGAAAATTCCCCAGGAAAAAAAAATTGAACAAATTACTAGGTCAGCTCAATAGCTGACAACTCTATGCTTCAGTCACACTCACATTGCCCAAATGGGTGGGATAAAAGTCAAAATAAGGTGAGAAGAATAGCAGAACACAACATTTTCTATAAAACTTTTAAAAAGGTATAATTTTAATTCTGGACACATTATTACTGCAGCAATTACTGCAGATTATTATAGGCATATAATACTTCCTTGCAGAAAGCTAGCAAGAATTTGGGGAAGGCAGAAGAAAAATACTCCTTTCCATCAAATAGTTCAATAGAGAACAAGTAAATTATTTTTATCTCCTACTCTGAGAATAGCCCTTTTCCCACACTTTGATGTTAATTCCACAAGAAATGAGAAGTACTGATGCTTTCAAAGGTTACTTTTTTAAATGGATACCGAGGACACTCCAGTAATAATTTGGTGTCACTAGTTAAAGCAGACCACCTCGATGAAGACTTTGATGTGAAACCAGTATAAATAAAATTTTAGGGCCATGCTCAATTTCTGGATGAAAATGGTTATGTTTTCTTACCTTTCACTTTTGCTTACATACTAACAAAATGTGATGGAACTGACAAACACTTGAGTTGGTTCAAGAATCAATCAGTTCAACTTCTATTTGATTAGAAATACATATTGGGCTTAAACTTTCTGCACCATTTTAAGTGTCTGATATTCTTTACATATCAAGCCAAGCTTACAAAGGAAATAGATACAATCTTTTATAATCACAGAGAATAATAGTCTGATCTATGTATTTTTTTTTAGAAACTGCCTTTATTTTAAATTCCATATGCACTGCATATCCAATACTGTCATGCTTTGCATTTAAAATGAACTTTGATAAATGTTCCTATATAGTACACATTTTTAAACTACACATGAAGTTATAATACAAAACTAAGAAGAAATTCTACATAACATTTCTGCTTTACCTTATCAAATTTTGTTCTATCAGCCACATCAAGATCAGAGGCAGACATGTTTCCCATATCCAACAGTGAGGATGACTGAGATCTACGGTTTCCTGAACTCTGAACAGAGAGTTTATTTAGGCTAGAAGTAGACCCAGTCAGTTTTCCAGAACTTCCATGGAGACCTACGAAATAAATAGACTGTGAGAGAGGGAAGCAAAGGTAGAATAAAATACTTGAGAAGAACAGATCCATTACAGAATACCTGAGATGAATTGCTAATAGTCCTACATTAAAATCAAACAATTAACTAAGCCTTCATCTAAGCTGCAAATACTTTTGCTATAAACACATTTTTTCATAACAAGGTAACTGAAATACTTCAGCAAGTTTCAAAGCTAAGTATAATGTAACTCTAAAAGCCTGCATTGTAAGTTATGGAAAAAGTATAAAAGGAACATAACTGTCAGATATAAGAAACACTGGGATAGATAGTCTCCTTGAAAACCTGGAAGCAAAGACCAGTTTTGATCTTTGTGAATGCAGCTTGGGCAAAGACTGCCAAAAAGCATGTGAATTAATCTACAAAGGGAAGAAATTAAAAAGCCTTATGTACACACAGGTACTTTCCATCTTCTCTTGAACTTGATCTTTCCACTTTTAGCATCCTTTCGCCTACATAGTTTACCCTAGCTATTTTTCCTGATCTATAACACCAAGTATACTCTACTGTATGCTGATGCTCCCTCCTCCCTTTGATCATAATGCACATCAAGATGTTTCTCCCTGATATTCCAGGGCCTTCCCTTAGTGGTGAGGAACATCTGTTTTCTGGAATTTCGGAAGTGTTGGAACAGGGTAGAGAAAACTAGTAACAAAAACAATGTATCATCAGTATTTGACCCACAAGTAAACTTCTCAAATTCCAACTGCAAAGGAACTCATTTAATTGCTGTGTTGGTATCGTGTCATAGCTATCATGGTCTAGGGACACAGATAAGACAAGGTTTATAGGTCTAATAAAAGATGTTACCTAAACCTACCAGAAAAGTTGGAAAGCTAAGACAAGCTTTCAGGTACAAACTTTTTTTTGGATCAATTAGCAGCATGGGAAAAGCAGATGGTACCTTCACCTGCAAACCTTGTCTTATCCAACTTTTATGTTGAACAATTTCAGTTGCACTTCATTCTTGCCTTGCAAAAACAATGATTCTGCTAACGTTTATTTCATTCTGTACAGACCGCTTTAATGTTAGGTAAGTGTTCCACGATGCAGCACTACATCTTCACATTGATACACATGCATTGACAATACCAACTAATGCAACTAGTTATACTCACTCTCAGTTTCCTGTTTGACAGCACTTTCTTTTCGAGGCAGTGTAGCTGGGATGGATTAGGTTGCAAGCATCAAAGACAAAGACAAGTTAAAATGCAGTTTGCACAAACCATGCACAAGATGCAAGTTAAGCTCTAACTGGAAAGAAACATGCAGAGAACTATAAGCAGCAAGTAACTACATTGCAAACACATTTAGTTGGAGAGGTACTACTCTAGAAATTCAGTGTCTAAACTACATGGAAAACAGATTATGTCTGAGTATTAAACTTTACTTGTTCCTATATGGTTTGTTCAGAGAAAAGGAACATCTTTTAGTAACATTTATTTTTAAGTTCTCCCAAACAGAGAAGCCCATTAACTTATTTGTTAGAGTTAACATTGCAAAAGACTCAGTTTCCAAGATCAACTGTTCTATGGACACTAAACAAAGAAACGAAAATGTATTTATGTAATTTTGTACTGAGTCAGAGATATCTTCCACCTCCTTTAGTTAAATGAGCCCACCAATATTGCAAAATCATTTTAAAACTCATCTGTAATAAAACTGGCCAGCCTGTTGTGTTTTTCTGTTGTTAGCAACTTGGATATTTGCACAGAGAACATACCTTTGTTATTCATGCTGCATCAAAAATTAATGATTGCAGATTCAGAGAGGATGAAAACTAATTTTTAGTAAAGAAAATTATGTTTTTATATTTTTGATTGTCTGTGCAGAATAAAACAGTTTCCTCAAGTGGACTTCAATCTGAAATTCAGAGTAAATGGGCATGATAAAATGTCCTACTATATTTGTAGTAAATAGAGACTCCCTAACCAGTAAAAGGCATTTGCATACATACACTAAAAGCAATACATGGTATTAAGAGGATCTTGATGAGAATGGATGCTTCAAGCCCCCCAAAATGGAGCAAGCAGGCAAGACCTACTGTAATAGAATAAGTAAGTACTTCTAAATGCCACAAACATGTCTTAAATACCAGATGTTCTCAAGTAGGCAACAACACTGACAATTTTAATGTCAAACTCAAATTTAATTCCAGCCTAGCTTTTAATTTTGTTTTTTAAAAGAGTTAAGGCTGGTATATTTAGCACATGCATCTGTCATGCATCAGTCCCAGTTCTTCACAGTCCCCAATTCCCAAGCACATGGGACTACATTACAGAATGCAGAGAGATGCATGCAAAGTTCAGGCCCTGGACAATCAGAGGAGCCATAGTGAACATTGCATTTGAGAAGCCACATCATATAACCATGTAACAATAGTAGCACTCTTTCCCACACTTGATTTTATGGTATTTAAGTATCAAAGTCTTGGCTTCATCAGAAGAAAAACAAAGACTGTAAGACAAGTGTGAATGCTCATGACCCAGGATATTTTTGCCATAAAAATGCAGACAGAGAACCTTGCACTAACATAGAATGCCAGAATAATTCTCCCAGCATCCCCTCTGCATTTGAGGCATTCAAATAGCAGTGCTATTCCCAAAGCACACAAAAAAGAAAAAAAAAGAAAAAAAGGAAAAAGGCAAGAACACACACCAAGGCAGCTTGAAATCAGGTCTTTTTTAGTGTCAGAGTACAACTGGACAATTATACACCTAACGCTATTCCTTAAGTAAGTATACCATTAAGAAGTGATACATTTTGAATTAATGAAATAACGTGCAACTAGAAATATTTTAATCACTATCTCCAATGTATAAGCCTTACAAATTACACACAATAAGCTGTTACAAATTAAATATATCACTTCACCCTAAATGAATCCATATTCAATAGAAACAGCTTTTTTTAAAAAAAGACACACAAAGTTAGTTTTCCTTCTTTTTAAATGGTACCCTTAAGAACACAACAAGTACTGAGGAGCGAAGTTTTCTGTAAGAAGGTGACCTAATTCATTGTCAAATTTGCTTGTGGCCTCAAATATGCAGCCATTAATAAATATTATTTAAAGTTCACTAACCATAACATTAATAATCCTGGCAGAATCCCCCACTGGATACAGCTTTATTTAGAGACTGACGACTACCAATTTTTGGAGGACTGAACACTTGGGTCAAGTTTTGCATGTCAAGCAGTCACGGGCAAGACTCAAACAAAAAACATACTTTTTTGTATGCTTGTGAAAGCGTAACCTGTTACTGAAGTAATTAAATCAAGAGAACTGATTAAAAAAAATCCTTTTTTACTCTACTCCTGGACTCTGTTTTGTGCAGATTTTAAACATATTTTAAGTTTAACCAAATATACAACAGAAACTTTCTCAAGGTGAAGGCTGGTGAGTTAAATAACCTTTCTCTAAATTGGCAGCACTTCAAGACACTTACAGAAGTCAAGAATAACTGTCTCCTCACAAATGCCAATCACAAGATATGTTGCATGATGAAGTGTTTTAGAAATCAATTTATATAAAAATTTTTTGTTCTTGGAATAAAATAGCTTTTCAAGACTTATAAAATTAACCATTTACATACACTATGGCATCACTTGCTTTCCAAGGCCAACAGCTTGCCAAGGCTTTTCTTTCCAACTTTCCTCCCCACCTGGTAAAGTCCCACCACTCTCCTGCTTTCTTTCTCTCATTACTTTTTTCTGCTTTCTATCACAAGCCTTCAAAGCATCAGCTCAAGACCCAAAATAGGCGTGACAGAACTTACTAGTTTAACCTGCACTTCACTTCTGAATTTAGGATTTACAAGCTAGTCAACTACGGCAAATACAGATATCTAAAGCAAACAAATTTTGAAAGCATACTTTAAAATGTAGACCACTCTCCTGCTTTCTTTCTCTCATTACTTTTTTCTGCTTTCTATCACAAGCCTTCAAAGCATCAGCTCAAGACCCAAAATAGGCGTGACAGAACTTACTAGTTTAACCTGCACTTCACTTCTGAATTTAGGATTTACAAGCTAGTCAACTACGGCAAATACAGATATCTAAAGCAAACAAATTTTGAAAGCATACTTTAAAATGTAGAAGGAATGCGTATGCATGCTTTCCAAGCTTACTTTAACTAGAAGAGTTATATTTCAAATTTAATCCAGTAATAAAATAGGGTAATTCTTCATTAAAACTTGAGAGCAGATTAGAAATCTGACAAATCATATTTTATCCTCTGATCTTGCCCAATTTCACAAGATTTCTGTTGTGCTACTTTGACTTTGGGGAAGTCAGAAGTTTTGCTAACCATATTTTCCATCCACCTCCTACCTTGCCAAACATAGCCAATTTCCAGCTTAGGCACAGGACAGCATCACAATTTTTGGCTCTAGAAGTTGTAGTGAGTATTTTTTTTTTGTTGTTCATTACATATAAAATAAAGGAAGATATATGCCTCCTAGAAGCTTACCAAATTTTTTTCCTTCTTTGGTTGTGCCTGTCATCTTGATCTTGGCAACTTCAAAGAAATCTTTTATTTCTCTTTCATATAGTCGTGATAAATAATCCATATAATTCTTAAATGAAAAATCAAAAGTTAGTTAACAGTTTGGTATACATACTACAACTTAGTTAACAGTTGGGTACAAATATTACTCATTTTTAAAAAGCAGCATGGAAATAAAATGTACAAAATAAATTGCTTTGGACATATATAAACACAAATATATATTCATGATATTTAAGTAGGTGAGACCCATTTACTGGAGAAACTAATCAAGAAGTGCTGTTTCCCCTCTGTAAGGAAATACATACATGGTGGTACACACAGTAGAGTTACTGGTGGTGGAGCAGAACTTAATCCAAGGTAGAATGGAGAGAGTTCAGCACCATTCTCCCTAGTCTTTACTAGTAGACCATTACTATGCCAGGAAACCAAAATATCATTCCTATACATCCTCTTGAGTATGTCTTCCCTAATTAAACCCCCCACTAGGAGAACAAAGAACCGGAAAAGTCTGGAAGGCACAAACTCTGCATGCCTACTATAAGATTCACTGAATTGCAAATTCATTTTTATTTGAAGAATTGCTGAAAATAAGCTCAAATTTCAAAAGCTAAGACGCACAACAGCTAATATAAGTTTGAAGATTATCCATTTTTAGATCTGATGCATCTGAGCATTGCACATACCTTTGTTAGGCCTTCATATTTTCCATAGTCTGTGTTCTTGAGCCACTCCATCAGTTTAGCATAACGAAGTAAATCTCTGTGAAATGGATGATGATTGGGTAATGTCAATTCAACAGAGTGCTGGGCAAGTGTGGAACTCTGATCGTGACCCTTAACAAAAGAAAGTATTAAAATAAATGTGGAAGCACTATACAGATATACTAGAGATTTCCTGAATAACTTAAACATTGACAGCATCCCATTCAGACAAACAGAAAAGCAGTATCTTGTGTAAAATCAAAAGTTACCTCAATTTCAGATCCCCACTGTAATATGTATCTTTCCAACTTGGGTCTCTAGACATTACCATAACACAGACACTAAGATATTATAGTTGTAGCAGCTAATACACCTTAGTAAGCTTGTTTATTGTAAGGTCCCAGCTGCTTATAACTTTGCCTTCAAGAAAAGTTAATTGGGCACTTTTTGCCTGAGAGTGCAAGACTGAAGTTCTAGTAAGAAGAAATCAACTATTTCTGAACAACGTAAAGGAATATTACATTATTTGTCTTAATTAAGAAATATAACCATAGCTGCTTCTTTTTAAAGCTGCTTCTTCTGACCTTTGAAAACACCAGTTCACACATGCTCAGTAAACATTTACTGGAGATAAGCAGATTAGGACACGCAGCATAAACCAATCCTTTAAAAGCAAGTTACTAGCTTTATGTTCCTCCTTCCTTTTCTCCACGGGATCTTCTGAAAAAAAAGTAATCCTCTAAGCAAAGATTGCTTCGTATTCCATAACAACTTAAGATCTGGCTTTTTAAGCTTGCAGCTGCTTGAATCTGCAAGCTTCCAGGGCAACCCAGGAGACCAGCGAGATGATACCACAGTTCAGTGAGGTAGCAGAACACAAACTATTAACTCAATGTTAAAGCACAGGAAAGGGGTTTAATATTGAAATGGCTTTAATATTTTCCATTAAGCATTTATTATCTGGCTTGTAATAAATACTGCAAAAGAATTTGACCTTAAGTATTAGCTTGCGCCACAACAGCACAAACACTTGCCTGAAGTAGTCAGTCCCTAGTTCCTGTGGTAAAATATGCAGGCAATTTAAAAAGGTCAAACAAGTGCCAATATCCCCTGACAGAGATGGCATTCCTGGACACTTAGACTTGGATACAACAAGGAAGCAGAATGTAAAAATAATTTTAAAGCTGTCTTTGCACTTCTTTAAGATGAAACAGCTCCCAGTTTGGATCACAGAGTCAAAAACAAGTGACTTTGACTCGCTCTTCTCTACTGTATTGGGTACTAGTCAGACAGACTCTGGTTAAAAAGCCCTAATGGTATTGACAAGGCATTTATAGATATTTTTATTTTTTTTAAATGATAGTATATGAGTCTTGCTATTCATTATAAAGACTAACCTTTACTAACTAGGTAAAGCAATACAAAAAAAAGCCAGCTTCTACATAAAGCTGGAATACTTTCATAACCAACCTCAATACGTGCTTATTTTAAGTCCTGTTCTCTTACTAACAACATACATAAATGAGACACAAACGGACCACAATAAGCCCATAGTAAACATGAAGAAGTCCTAGAGAACTTCATTCATTTATTCTCACAGACAACCAGGAAGGTTCACACTTACTGTTAAGTTAATTTCCCTTCTAAAACAAACTGAAATATTCTAGTTTGAACCCAACAAAAAGTTAACTTTGTAAAGTGTAATTATTGCAACATATAATTTGGAATTAGAATCCAGCAGTAGCCATACAGCTGCTGAATATATAGCACATGTAATCACTGAGATCATACTCCACACTTTGTGTACTTCTTGGCATGCATCTATTCATAAAAATTGATCAGAAGTAGACACCAGGTACACAAGAGAAAGAAGCACAGAGTTACAATGTAGTAAGCTAACAGTGATGGTTATCTTTGTTACAAGTGAGTTAATATATCTGTTTGAAGTATAAGAGTATTTTCAACATGTCTTTGATAGACTTCATTGAAACTAGATATAGCAACCACTTGTGGTTCTCTCTTCTAAACCCTAGCATGCAACACTTATTCCTACAGTATGCACTTTCATGTTTAAGTTCATTATAGTTTGAGATAATTTACCTGATGGCTTCCACAACTTCCTTTGTTAATTCAGTCCAAATGCTAGCTAATGTTACTGCTCAGAAATGCTCTACTAAACAGCCAAATTTCTTGCTTCTTTCATCTGACTTTTTATGCATGTTCTTCTATTAAAGTAATTTTTTTGCTTGGTATTTACATTCTTCATTAAACTACATATGAAGAGTCCCTTCCTAGTTTATGCCTCTTTCCAAGCCAACTTCTCCACAGCAATAATCATTCTGGTTGTCTTAGTCTAAATTACATACAATTTAAGTCTGTTCCAATATGAAATGCATCTGGTCTGACTGTACCTTCCCCACCAAAAAAACAGGCTTCCTCTCTCTATTCAAAGCATACAGTTATATTAACTGTTACCAAATGATGCGGCAATTCTGTTATTCAACTATTTCATTGCACTGTTCCAAAGGCAGAAAGCTTAGTGTTGCATTTTAACTGAATGTTGAACCTGGCTGTGGGGAAAAAAACAACTTTAAAATTACAGATACATTTTTGCAAGTTAATCAAATTCTATTAGGACACAGTAAAGACAACTATGTTAACTGTTAGTAGCAGTTTACTGCAGATGATGTGACACTTCAGTGAGCTGCAATACAAAGTTGTTTTTCTGTTAAAAATTTTAGAAACTTGTTCTCACTTTTTATGCAGAGGAGATAAAATGCCCTAATATTTTAGTACAGTAGTTTGACAGTAAGTTTGAACAGTAGTTTGAATCACAGCATTGAGTTTGTCTGCTTTAAAAGAAACAAACAAATCAAAGGAGAAGCTCACACTTTCAAGCTAAATATATTTAAGCTGAAGGAAAAAAACACAATGGAACTTTGTTGTTTTATCTAATGAGTTCTGAACCAGAACACATTGCTTGCGTTAATATGATGTCTAGGCAGCTGCTTTCACATCTACCTTTTCTAATTTAGAAACCTTTGCCTGCTTTAGATTTCTCCTGAAGTGCTTTCATTTTTTTCTTTTTTAAATTCTAAACAAATAAATATGCAACTCTTCAGATGTTAAAGATAACAGAAAATATTCCTGTTAGACTTTACAATAATATAGGACTGAGAAATGGTTACATTCCATTCATCTGACTAACAGAATGATGTCATTTTTGTAAGATAATGCACAAATCTGTTGCATGTGCAACACTTTAACCTATAGCTCAAAATGAGGTAAACAGTTTTTTTTTTTTTGCAAAAAATTTACAGAAGCTCATTTCTTGCAGACTACCAGCTCCTGCTTAAACTTGCAATGATGTAATATTTTTACCTGATGATTAATATCTGGTGGCTAATAGTGGGCCAAAACTTTTCAGCAGGCGTTTATGTGAAAGACAATGAGATCACTATTAGTGCCAGGATTCAAAAAAAAAAATTTGTTTTTACATAAAACGGCAAAATGGTAAAGTTACTCATTCTCAATAGCACTGAAGAGCCTTCTTAAAATATTTCAGCTAATATATTTAGTATTATACAGTAATAATAGTTTCTCATCATTTAAGTTTCTCCTTCCTCATTTTGAGGCCTGGACAGAGGGGCTATGCCCAGTTTTTCAAAAATGAGAAGCAGCAGGAAAAACATACTTTCTTAAGAAAAGAAGCTAAAGACCAAATAGAAAAGCAAAAGAAGCTAAAGACCAAAATTTTAGCATATAGTACTATAGAACTGGAATTCTGCAAAATGAAGGAAATGTAGAAAGCAATTTTCCCTGCCATAAATAGCCACGTTTGCACTCTGAAATGCAATTTTCTATAAAATTATCTGGCATAATTCTGCTCCATTTTCTGCATAAAGACGAATACATTGAAAACTACAAAACTCTTAAGACTTGACTGCACTAATATGTATAGAAACTGAATTACCTTTCTATTTACAAATACTTATTACAATTATAGGTCATTGTAATATCTGCACGGTTGTTTTATAGTTTCCTGAATATATGTTTTCTCCAAACATCTCAGTGCTTCACCGTCTCTTAGCAAACTCCAGAGATCAGACGAATATTATCTAACACTCAGATAAACAAAGCTTGAAAGCTGATGCAAATACTGGAAGCGAGAAGGGGCATATATGTGATGCTCCACAAACAGTAAGGATAAATTTCTTATTTGTAAAGTCAAAGATGCTGGTTAGATAAGGCAAGCTTTTAAAAAAAAAAAAAAAAGTTAGTTACAAAAGCTTGTATCAAACCTGATGTACTCACTGGAACTGAAAGATAGTAGGACCTGTTATAGAGTTGAAGTAGGGTCTGAGTAAACTATTTGGAGATAAGAAAAAACAAAAAAACCAAAAAGATGCTTAAAGACATCCATCCTCAGGAAACAAATCTCAGGACAGTGATTTCTGAGTAATTCAAATTAAAGCTCAAAACCAAGGTTTAACAGTTTTACTTGAATTTTTTTTTTTTTTTATGGCTGTTGAAGTGCAGACAGCAAGAACTCTGGTATTATTGACCCTCTAAACCCTTAAAATTTAACATTTTTTCCTCAACTAATTAAGCCTTACGGCTAAAATAAATCCTTACATATCTCGGCAGTGTGCTTAATGCAGATATCAAACCTACTACAGAGGAGGGGTTTTTTTTGGTAAACACAAGATTATTTCTTGTAATAAAGATTACTTCTTAGTAATCTTTCCACCTAAAGTGTCTCTAGCAGGCACTTCACTTATTGATTGTGCCAAAGAACATGTCCAATTTCAGCTGGAGTGTTTTTCTTTTCAGAAAAGGTCTGTGACCGAAATTTTCAGATAAAGTAGTAAGTCAATACCTGTTGAACAAATACGCTGTTCAAATGACTGGCAAGCCTCCGTGCAAATTGTTCACGCAAGTCACTAAATCGCTGTTGTTGCTCTTTGACTGCATGAAGCATATCATGTCCTGAAAAGCAAACAAAAAGAACCCCACAGAGTACAAACTATATAGTTACATAACATATGTGGGAACAGAAGGGACCACAAGTGACAACACCCTCGGTGTACAGAAACAACATTTAAGACTAGTTGGAAAGGAACTTACAATAAAGGCACTACCATAATAAATTCCATGTGTTAGACTATAGCCTAACAAAACCATTACCTGGACGAAGAGCTACATTCATACACTGCAGAAGGGCATCTGCTGCATTAGTGCAGGCCTCAATGCCTCGAGAAGATGTCAGATCTCCCTCCTGAAGGGCCTTTATATGACCTTTAGCCAAGTCCATATGATTCTACAAAATAATAAATAGTACTGTCTATAAGCCAAAAGCAGGTTGAGTTTAGCTTTATGCTATTCTGCTAAACAAAGAATGATAAATATAATTCCATCATTATAAAAACTTATATAAGTCAGTGCAAGAATAAAACAGAAAAACAAACTGATTTTAAACAGACTTCATACATGGTTGCTAAGGAGGGTGACAACATAAAGGACTTTATACCTGATGTGCACAGTCACGGTAAGCACAACAAACATGCTTACCACTAAGAACTCTATCTCGGACAGTAGTTTCACATTGTTTGTGTTGCTGAGATGGATTAGGTGGTTGCTTTCTGAAATCTGATCCATTTGTTCTTTTACACTCTGAAGCATTTCTTCGTAACTGCTCAACTTCATCTCAATCTGATCAACTTCCTTTAGAGCTTCATCCAGCAACTTCATCAAGATATTCACCTGTTTCTCAGAGGCCATGATTGACTGGATATTTGCCTACACAGAAAATTAAGCCATAAGATTCTAAGGGACATTTTTGTATCTCAGAAGCATTCTGACAGTAAAGGAGACAGAAGGGGATATCAAACACATACTTTTCAAACTCCTGATTGAAAGAGACTGAACAATTTAAACTTTTAAGACCTTCTCCTCATCTAAAGTGTTACTGAACATAGCAGTCCCTCATGACAGTTGTTTAAAGAGCAAAACAACAAACAATATGGCTGATTCTGCAATGTTATGAGACTAAAACAGTTTCCTAATTACCCTCTAAAGCAGAGTAATATTTTAGAGTTCACATCTATGGACATGATCATCATTGTCTCACCACACCCCCTCCTTCAAAAAAAGGGAAGGAAAAAAAAGAAGAAAGGAGAGGTGCACACAGATTGCCTTCCTTTATTTCTTCTCTATGCCTTATTTGAAGAGCTAAGGCTCACCTCAGAAGATCCAGAAAGTGAATACTGAATTCCAAGATCTTTAAAGTCTGATAGAAGGCAGCACGTAATTCTGCTTAGGAGTAGCAATATAAACACGTAAATGAATATGTTTTTAAATATGCAGCAGGACATTAGCTACCTTTTCAAACAATACTACAAAGTCGGTATCAATCAGTCGGTTTTACATGCTAACACACTGTACATTAGAAGAAATCTTTACCCCATCTAGCACTTGTAGCTCTCTAGACAGCTTTTCTGCAAAGGCTTCAGCATTAGATATGGCATATTCGCACCCTTCCATCATTATTTCAATATCCTGTTCTTCTCTTGCATTTAATTCCTGGTACTCATCCACAGCCTCTTCATCACCTCCTGCTACACTTTGATTCTCTCCACTTGGAACTGATTCTTATGTAGAGAATGGAAATAAAATACATGTTATCAAAAGCAGAAGGCCACAAGCATTTTAAGAGTACTTAAGTATGTTCAACTATATTTGAGTAGATGGATCCATTAAATCACTTTCACAACAAGCACCTGTTACCTAGACAAACATTGTTTTCAACTCAAGTCTCAGTCTTCCATGTATTTCAGTAAGATTTCCAGAACTGGTTCACAACAGTGATGCACTCCAAACTATGTAACATACACAAAAAACAAATAGCCACCTTCCTGTACTGCATATACAAAGGGACACACTGCCTCAGTTCATTTACCTCTCCTGCTGGTAATGAACATCTGAATATTATACAGTACTATTCTAGAATTATTAGCAGAAATTTCACAGAAACGAGAGTGTCTCTTCTGGTACACATAGCATAAAAAGGGAAAGATACTAAGGTTTGTTAAGAAATACATCATCAAATCAGTAAAAAGTGTCTTGCTGCTGAAGGTAAGTTTCATCACAGGAAAAACAATACTGAAGGAAATGAAAATTACGTAACTAAGTTTTTTTTTTTTATGAACTATGATTTCTCATTGCAGTGTTTAATTACAAAAAGCCATTCAGAGGCTAACAAAGTTTACAGGACATTAATGTAGCCCTTGTGGAAGGTGTTTAGGACATCTGAAGCTTAACTTATCTCTAGCAATTTAGTAAGCTATTGAAAGCACAACTTTAAAAAAAGTTAATTATGAAAAATGGCCCACAAAGAAGAATAAAGGAAAAAGGTGTTACGCACCTTCTGCAACTTTAGGCAGTTCTGGAGAATTAAAAGGTATGGAAAAGCAGAAGAAAGGAAGCAGAGAATGTTAGCCAGGCAAAGGATGTACAGCATGCGTATTTTTAAGTAGCAATAAGCTGAATGTTTTAAATTTGCAGGAACTTGGTAAGTTACTGGTCAATGAAAAACAAATTTCAGTGAACACTGAAAAACAGAGCCTCTTTCCTCCCTGTTTTATGATTCTAATTACTCAAGTTCTTCTGTACGAACCAGTCTACTAACAGTTTGGCCACTTCTTATAGAAGCAGTGTATGAAATGTTTACTCACTAGTCCTCACTAAAAATTTAACTATTAAAAGATACTGTGAATGTAAAAACCATATCTGAGTGTACAAAATACAAAGCCCTCTTAGCATCCAAGCAGTCACTTAAGCTGCACTTCCAGCAGAATTTAACAGATATTTCACAGTTTGTAAACTAGAAACCAGATATAAACCTTATATAAACTTTAGCATGCTATATAAACGTCACTTTTTAAAGCATTTTTCTAGCTCAGGGCAAGTGAGAACCAGAACAAAGATCTGTTACATATTTAGGCCTACTAAACCTTTCAGGTAGGTTTTATTTTGTTCAAGAAACAAAATATCCTAGAAATGTGATACACTTAATGATATTTAGAATTTCATTAACATATTATTTTGTTCCAGTTCTGCAATGTAAGATCTGTTTTCCAGACATCTTGTTTATATGAAGACTTTTTAAAAATACAAAAAGGAGTAAAATCAAAAAATCAAGGTTAGGATTTATTTACTCAGTATACTTGAGTCACCTTGATAATTATTAAGCTTTACACTTAGCATACAATTTACCTTCCAAAAGCTGTGAACTAACATTAATAAAATCAATTTTCTTTCTAAGATATCTCTGATTGAGTTTCCAGATACATGAAATGAAAGTGTTCTTTTCCACTGTGCTGCTTGCAACCCATTTGTACACTTTGTCAAAATGTAAATCGAATTCAGGATTCTCCTGCAAAAGACAAGATAATTTTCAGGCTTAACAGTCATAAATAATTATCTGACCAGCAGAGACTGTTTACTCATTTAATTATTGAAATGACAGGATAAAATGAAATTACACAGATGCCAACCTTAAACACTATCACTGGCATCCAGATGCACCTTAATGAAGAAGCTACAACATTACAAGAAAAAATAAAAACCATGAAGAAAATGTTTTCTCAAGCTAGACAAGGCAACAGTAACACATAATACAGAAACTTGTGACAGTTTAAAGAAACATATAACAATGTGTCTGCCAGGAAATTTTGTCCTCAGTATGACTTCTGCTGTGCATTAGCCTTCTGTCACCAAAAACTGTGGCTGGAATTACTGACAACATATACAGCAGAGCTCAAGGAAACTTAAGGGAATTGGCAAGGGAAAACAATTATGAGCACTTTATATATTTTATAGCTGTCATAGCATCTAACACCAGAAGACAAGATAAAAAAAGGCCACTTTGTTCTTTAAGGATTCTAGGTAAAAAGCTACTACAGAAATATTTTAAATGCTTTGATAACATTTGATTAAAATACTTAATTTCCTTTCTATGGCCAAATATGCACCCACTATTGACTGCAACTGATCACAGGCTGTTTTAAAGATCAGAGCCCAAACATTTTACAAGGTTCAGCTTCCTTCTGATGAAAAAATTATTGCTTCAGATGTGCATTAACTTCTTACTTCCATACAGTCTGTAAAAATGAATACTACTATTGCTGTTACATATTACTTATATTGTTATTAATATTTGCAGGAGAAGCAGGTGGCACATGAAACTGAACATGATGGAAAGTGAAAATTCCTGTACGGCACAATAAAAGTTCTTTCTGTAGCTTATATTGAGAAATGTAATTACTATACATCTTCTCTCCCCCTTCCCCCCCACCCCCCCAAAAAGAGTGCATTATTACATAAGATTTGAGTCATCTGAGAACTAGTGAGGGAAGGACCCATGTCAAAAAAGTTGCATAGAATCATGTGGTTATAAACCAAGACATGATACACTCAATTCTGACATTTTTTAACATCTGAGAGTTTGGTATTCAAATTTTTTTGAAAGAAAGTTTACAAAATCATTCATTAAATGGCACATGCATTAGAGCATTTTTCCAAAATCACATTTAACCATATTCTGTTCTGCAAGAAAAAACCTGAAGAACAGAATAATTTTAAGCAGAACCTTGACTAAAGGAGGTGTTTCTCCAACATGATATTAAGGAACAGCAAGGAAATCGAAAAGCTATCTAACAAGTGTATGAATATCTAAAGTAACAAAGCATATTTACCCTACATTTGACAAAAGCTCAGGAGTTTTCAGTTTTGAAGTAAGTAGTTTTTTGCACATCAGGGAATGAAAAATTTTCATTCCTGTCTGTTCATCTTAGATGAATTTAATGGGCCAGAAATAGATTATGCTTCTTGTTCTGTAGAAAAGAACAGCAGCTCAGGGTTGTATGCTTTCCAACAAATGGCCAGTGTCATGATTTAGAGGACAGATGTAAGAGTTTACCTACACTCTTATGTATTACTTATTGAGAATGTTTTGAGTGCCCTGTCAAAAAAGACTATATGTAGCCCATTAGCATGGCCATGATTTATTTCAAAGGAAACTAAATTTTGGAATCAAAATTTACACAGGACTTGAAGCAGAAAAAAAGTACTGGTTCTCAGCACAAGTACTGTACAGTCCCTAAGAGACCACTCACAATAAACTGGGCAGATATTATGAATATTTCTATTCAAGCATACCTGCACTATTCAGACTCAGTTTACTAGGGTTATATTCTTGGGAAGACTGGAAGAAAATGTAATAGACATGTATCATCTTAAATCCAAATTAACACATTATCAGTCAAAGCTGTATGACAATAAGTAGCCAAATAAGTTAGCTCTGACTTGGTACTAAAAGTGTCCTGAGCAGATTATGCACTAAAAAAAGTTACACATACTTTAACGGCATCTTTGGCATCAACAACAGCAAGATCTCGAAGCGCCCATGCAGTCTGTCTTTTGTAGAAATCTCCCTTGTCAGATTTTTTCACCTTTACCACATTTACTTGCACTGGACGTTCCGTTGTCACTGTTAAATGAAGTATAAGAGCAGTTCTGAAATACTCAAACTACTTTAACATCTGTTTCTGCTATACTAAAACTTTTGAAATCTCCCCTACAAACAATTCAGGGTTTTTGTTTGACGAGAAGAGATCCCTTGGAAGAGGTTTCATCCCCAGTACCCACAGCTCAGTTTAAACTTCAGTCACCCAGACATGCAGCTCTGTACAGCTTATGAAGTACTGAAGCCAGTTTATGCCTATTTCTTTGATACAGCAGACCTATGGTTGCACTGCTGCACTATTGAGGGAACACAAAGTAGTCACTGGAGATTCCAATCTGAATAAAAATGCCTTCTGAGATTTGTCAGTTAAAAAAAATCTAATTGGCTAATCTACTGATAAATTGGACAAGAGCGCCTTCTTGGAAGAGGTGTAACATAATGCACATGCTCTCAAAGGAACATTAGAGCTCAGTCCAGTTTCTGTGCCTTTCCAGAGCTAGACTCTAACCAGCACTCCCTGCTGCATCATCTTTAGGGGGATCAGCCTAGAGGTCCACTAAATCTCCTTTTAAGCGCTACACAAAGCCTCCTTCAAAAGCCGACCTAGTCCCACACATACAATTTTGATTCCTTCCTTGCAAGTTACAATAAGATCTGAGAGATCTGAGAGTAAAAGAAAAATGTTTTGTTTCTGTTTTAATAGAAGCAATAACAGAAGTATAAGCTACAACTAATTTCCATAAAAAATGAAAGCATCTGTTTTATAAAGGGGCAAGAATAAATATTGTAAATAACACTAAGAAAAAAGTAACTGAATAACAAAAAGGTGAAGACAGAAATACCGTGTGGTATTACTACATACCTGTGGCACACAAAAAGCAGTTTCTCTTCTTTTTGCCTGCTTTGCATACATTCACAATGCTCAACAGGCGTTCATCATTGGGAGTGAAAATATCCCTTTGTAAAGCATGCTTGATTGCAGTCATTTTCTCTCAGCTGAAAGATTTCAAGAATTCAGAGTACATTCAAGCAGACTTGAGAGGCTAGCAAAATACACAAAGAGAACTAGTCTTTTACTTATAGCAACTACAGTTTTTTTAAATTACAGTTTTTTAAAATTACATTTTACAGGTAATTTAATGAATCATAATCTAGACATGCAGATACAAATCTGGCTACTTTGGGAATAAGTCCAAGATAAAGCTCCTTACCTTACTTCAGTTAGACAACAGTAATTTCTCAACACTAGGATGATGTTTTTGATTAATGTAATGGACATCAAAAAGCTTCTTGACAATAAAGTGGAATATGGAACATTAAGAAAAAAGTTCAAATAGGAAGCACAAAAAAAAAAGAAAAAAAAAAAAAAAAAAAGAGTCCTTCACTAGGTAGCAGAATTTTAGAATGGGTGAGAACAAATGCTGTGAACCCTGTGAAAATCTGTATAAAGACAAGTGACCAAAAAAGCCCCACCAAATGAGATGGAATGGAGAATTTGAATCTAAAAGTCACTACAGTGATGACCTGAAATGGAAATTAAAATCCAGAATCATTCAAATACACCTGAAACCTTTGATTATATTTTCAGGACTCTTTCACGAGTTCAAGCTTACACACTGGGCATACAAGCATATTGTAGCAGTCATTAAATCTAGCACCCATATACTGCAATTCCAAGTCTAACTTAAATTTTTTACTTTAAGTCTTGAGGGACTCAGTGTACAACATATATTTTTTAAAGATCGCTAAACTCTCTTCTGGTAGAGGGAAAAAAAATCATTCTGATTCAGGATCAGTACCTCTGCATCCCATACACTTCCCCACTCCTTTCTCCCTAGGTATCATGAAGATAGATAAATTCTAAGTTAACAGTTAATCTCATGTTATGAAAGCATTCTCAAGCATCCTGATCAAACGCCTTTCCTAACACAGAGTAAGAATGTTACATTCTATTTGGTGGCAAAAAAAAAAACAAAAAACAAAAAAATCCACACTATTCCCACGTTGATAGCTCTGTACAGAACACTTATGGTTGTTATCTATTTTCAAACCGATTATTGCTGATTCCTGGAGAGTGTTATTGGAAACTTATTATTGCCGTATTAGCAGTCCCAGGTTTATAACTTGACCCAGCGTGCAGGCACTACATTTCTTTAAACGTACACTGTGGACAATCCACATTATGGAATTTAATGTATTTTCCTACGTCTTAAAGGTTTTATTTTTCTTCTGCTTATTGAGATTTCTTTCACAAAATACTTCCTTTTACATAACAGAACAATTCCTGTAAGACACTAATAGGACAGATACAGAGCTAAGGCTCTGGAAATAAGACTTCAAGTCTTCTGTTTTGTTTTTTAACATTTCGCAAGCAACTGCTTCACTGTTCCTGCCAGCTACCACATACTATTGAATCTAATAGGCTGTTCTTGTTCATCTTTTTCTTCCAACAAGGACCTGGCAATTGTTACAGTAATACAGAATGAAGAGATGCATTTTCATAGCTGGTAGAAAGATCAACTTCAAGGCCACCTATACCTAAAAGGGTCACAGTACAGTTTTGCAAATATAAGGCATTACATTTGACTCATTTGCTGCCTTTCCTGGTGTATGTAAACTAGATCCCAGAAACAGAAGTCACAGATTTTTAATTATGGAGTTTATCATCTAGAGAAAAAGGGTATCTAAAAAGAAAAAAAAAAAGGAAAAAATAAGAAGAGAAAGAAAACATATATGCCTAGCAATAAACTTCTAGGGATGAAGTGCTGATCTTGAATATTGTACTCTAACGAAGTGGTTAAACAGAAGAAACTTCTGCTAAAAGTTCTGTCCATTCTGCAAACGGACAGAGGGTCTGTTCTGCAAACAGACAATTGCTTCCTCATTCTCATAGCCTGTAACAGTGAACAGAGAAGGCAGTATGAGGACATCAAGGACTGCCTTTTACACCTTCTGGTAAACTGGCAGAATTAGTCTAATGTCAATGATGTAATCATATACAATGCAGATACAAGGTGGGACCACTAGGTTGTACAAATGAGGTGCATCCACCTTTGAAAGCAGAAGTACTTTCCTCACAACACCAAAAAAATTGCTCTCCTGATTAAGAAAGGGTTTCCTGGCAACTTGTGGGAAGTGGGGCAGACAAGAAGGCAGAAAAGAAAGAGATGGAAAGAGGAAGGGGAAAAATGGATCTGGAAGGCTTTTATTTTAAGTGATCCAGCTCTCTCTGCAATAACAGCAGCCAGCAGTGGGAGAAAGTGAGGGTGGGAAGTAAGTGTAAGAAAAGAAAGTGGTTTAGACGTGTGTAATGCATTAACAACTTGTTTGTTTACTGTTTCTTCGGTAGTGCCTTCAAGTAAGTGTGCAATATGCTGAAAGAAAAGCTTCTAGTATATTAGTTAATGATCAAGGATGAGTTTATGATCAAGGACGGACCAAAGATGAGACCAACCTTAAATTAACTATGCATCAACCAAGAACAAAATCCTGAGGAATGATTCTGAAAGACTTCTGAGAGAGACTTCCATATAATCACCCAATTCCCTAGCAAAGCACGGTCTAGCCCTTAGTGTTGTAGAAATCAAAAAAACCCACTTAAGCTAGCAAAGATCATAAAAGCAAAAATCAAGTTTCAAAAAATTACGGCACTAGCAATATTCACCTGATTCACAACAGGTCCTCACAGTACACAGAGATTGCTTTACATAGCCTAAAAACAGCAACACTTAGAGATGTTTCAGTGCTTTTATTTATAAGCAGAAGTTCTGGTATTACTCTCAACTTGTGCCTTAAAATTCTACAGTGCATTAAAAACATGATTAATGCACATCACATGTTATACTGCCTGATGAAACAATATGCGAAATTGTGCTGGATTTTTCTTTTAGAGATGCACAGGTTGCTTTCTTTGACAAACACATAACAAAATCAATAAGGTACCCCTGGCACTTGAAACAGAAGAAGCACTAGCATTTTTCTTAGTCTTCTTTGTCCCATTATGCCTGAACTGTGCTATCCAGTTTAACAGTTAGTAACCCAAGGGCTTGGGGGGGAAAGGGCCAATATGCCAAGCTGGAATCAGTACTGTGAAGCATTCAGAGTTCAGGACATTCATATAAATGCTGTTTATATGACATCCCTATGGCACTGTAATACTTCACTGTTTCTTTCTTTTTAATGCCTTCCCTCCCCTTTCAAATGCTTGGTCCATCTTCTCCTTCCGAAATTGCTTCAGGTTGTCATTTCAGTTATTCTTCAACAGATGAACATACAAGGTACCAACAGCCTGTTGCATTTTGGAAATACCACCTTTCTTTTCTGGTCAGGACTTCACCTACTGCTCTAAATACACTCACAGTGATTGCTGCAACTCACTAATCCTCACATTTCAGAGCTAATGCAAACTTTCCCAGTTGCACAGAATATACCTTTCCTATAAAACAGGAGACATCAATCCTGAGATCAGATACTTGACATATAGTCCAACTTCTGTTACTAATTCAACACCAAGTCACAACCCCCAAACCTTCACTGCAGATCAGGACCAAGTACATTGCTACAATCTTCATCCATGACTTACAACTCCTGCCCTCCCAAAGCAGCACAGAACCAAGAACCAAGTACAACGAGCTGGAGACAAAGCTGCTTCCTCTGAAAAACGCTTTGAGAGAGCTGAGCCAAATCCAGACCCTAATAAATCCCTCGTGAGATTGCTGGAATAACCTTTTCAGTAAGGTAATGTTACAAAGCCTCTTCTACATGAAGTCTATCAAGGACATGATCTCACAGGCACAGCCTGCCCAGGAAATACATAGGAAAGATTCAGTATAGCAACTCGGCCAGGCCTTTAACGAGCAGTGCTGGCAGCAGCCGCGGCTTTCCAAGCACCCGCCCGACACCAGCCTGGCCGCCTCCCGCCTGCGAGCCTTGCAGAAACGGCCCGCGCAGAGACGCGGACGCCCCGCGCAGCCCTGGCCCAGCCCCCGCTCCGGTACGGCGTCACCCGAGCCGGCGGCTCGGACACGGCGATCCGCCCCAGGGCGGCCGGCGGGGCCCAGAGTAGCCCCCGCCACCACCGCCCAGAGCGGGGAAACGGGCAGAGGATGCCGGTGCCGCCTCGCTCTCACCGCGAAGCCCCGGCCGGGGGCAGTAGGGGCGCCTCCACCTCAGGACGCGGCGACTCCAACCGCGACCCCCCACCGCGCGCTGCCCCCAACAGTCGCCGAGCTTCGCCGCTGCGGCCCCTTCCGCTCACGTGACCCTAGCACCGCCCCCTCCCCCGGCCTAGCAGCGAGGCTGCAGGCTAGAGCGCCCACGGAGCGCGCCAAGCTGAGTGCAAGCGTCTCCTCCCGGAAGAGTTGGGCAACGCACGTACAGACCTGAGGAAGAGGGGGTGGAACGAGCCAATAGGAGCGCGGGCAGCGCTGGGGGCGTGGCTTGCGAGGGCGGGGCCGGTCCGGCCGGGGCGGGCGACGGTGGGGGTGCGCGGGCGGTGACAGCGGTTAGGGCGTGGCCTCCCTCTCGCCTCAGGCGGCCCCGCAGGAGCTCGGCGTGGCGCAGTGCGGCGTGGCGTGGCTTACCGGCGGCAGTGCCGAGCCAGCCCGGGCTATAAAAGCCTAGTGAGGGGGTAGGTGTTATTGTTAGACTGAAGCTCTAACTGCGTGGTGGTGTTTAGGAGTTGGCTGCGTTGTGCTTTTAAGTGTCTAAGCCTGAGGTGAACTGCTTTCCCCCCTCCCCCAGCTTCCGAGCAGCTCTCTGGTGAGCGAAACGGTTGGGCAGTTTCTCAAGAGGCCCCAGAGTTTCCCTGGTGTCTATAGCCTTGTAAAAGGGTTGTCCTGCTTCCTGACCGTGTTTCTGCCTCTGAGGTGAGTCCTTCGGCTCACGAGAGCAGAACCTGAAAAGCTTCCCGCCAGGCTGAAGCGCTGAGGGGAAGGAGCTCCCTCTAGTAGCAGTGAGCTGTTAGGTCAGGTCAGCTGTTCTGTAAAACCTTGCTGTGGTAATTATGAGTCATAAAACAGCAACAAAAATAATGCAGACATGATCTCTCTGTATTACTGTGGCAGGTGTTTTACGTGTAAGTATGAAGGCAGAACTCCTGCCCCTAAAGAGTTTGTAACTGAGCAGTTAAATAATATCCTGGGAGAAATAATATGGATGTCACCAAAAGCAAAACTGATACAATGCCCACTGGTATCTGATGTCTCTTGTGTCGTCGGTTGGCCTCATGGCAGAGTTATTAAGTTTTATGTCATTTAGGAGACAGATGATTTTAGGGGAAGAAAAAGGCTTGTAGATGTTATTCCTTCCATCCATTTAGAAGTTTTATTATATCTGGCATGGAACATCAACCCTCACTTCACATTTCCTCTTACCTGTTGCATCTTGGAACAGCCTTACCTTAGTTTATGTTAGCAATGAATTAGGTTAAATACAAGTAGCACATTCTTTGTTACAGGCCATTTTTATCTCAGTTCCCTGTCTAGCAATTCTCTGGACAGATTGTTTTGGGACCTACTATCTAGATATCTTAATAACAGTGCTTTTGCCGATTACCTGGAGTAATTTGTGATTAGCTGGAGAAAACTTATTAAGGATCTCTGTCTACAGATGCCACGAAGCATCTCCCTTCTCCAGCAGTTGGCTTGCAGAGACAGGATGGGAGTTAGTTGCTCTTCTCCTTCTTTCATAGCACTTCTCAAACTAGTGGAAGAGGTTTGAACTAAAATGTTCAAGTATTATATATCTACTAAAAATGGTTCACTAATTTATTATCACAGATGATAGAATTTAGAGGATAGCCAGAACTCAAGAATTGCTTCTCTTTCTCTTAAAACTGTGAGCAGATTTCTACAGAAAAATTCTTGGAAATAGGATGAACTTTTGTAACACTGAATGCAAAATGCAATTTTAAATGTAAATCTATCAACAGAGGATATTTGGGATGGTAAGATCTAAGCACATCTAGATCCTTCTCCACAGCTTTTCAGGAAGTAATCTTCTCTGTGTTCCATATGTACTCTTTCCCCTCTCCATTTTTTAAAGCTGATTAAACTGTTCTTATCATAAATCGATTTTTAGGTATATAATACATTAAATGAATATTTTGCAACCTCTCTGTGGAGATGTAAGAAAACCAGATCAAACTTTAGAATGCATAGTATGACCTAATGTTTTTAAAATAAAGCCATGAAGTTTTAAGTTGTTAATACTCTGTACTTTTTGTTGTCTCTCATACATGACAGCTGAGAATTTAACCATTAATGAAGCTGTGCACTTTCAATTTCAGATCTTTACTGTGTGTGACCTTTAAAGTATTAATAAAAGAAATGCAGATATATCTAGTACTGCAGGAAGTTTCTTGATGTTGTAACATGACAGTATTTTAGAATTTCAAGTGACAAAGATTTTTATATCTGATCACAGTTGCAAGGGAACAGTTATAACTCAAATTTGGCCACAGCATTAAGATTGTTATCACTTCTGTGAAAAGCACTCAGATTTTGGCAAGTGTCATTGGTCGTTCACAGTCTTTGATGCCAGTGATAAATCAGAGGGAAAAGTTACTCTATGACTAATTGCAATATCCAGGATTTGGAATATAACCATGAGAAATGATGTCCAAAACTAGCCTTAGCTACTTGCAGCCATTGTTGCATTCAGTGAGAAACTACCTTACAGCTCAAATATTGCTGTGAAGGAGGTTCTTCACATGATCAATATACCTCATTCATTTTTATCATTATTCCTGTAAATTAATATACTGTTTTTTCAAGGCTTGTGTGCAGAGTTGAGAGAAGCCTGAAATCATTACAGATTACTTGAACTGTATGATTTATGTTACATTAATACATCACTATGCCTTTAAGGTATGATTCATAAAATCTATTAGCCAGGCCATTACCAATAAAAAGCAACAGTAAATATCTTTTCCAAGTTTTTGTAATAGTTAAGTTGCCAATACATGTGGACTTTTAACATGTAAGACGGCAATATCATCATTATTGTATCATCTTCCAACTTGGCTGAAAACATTAAACATTACTCACAAATACAGTCTTACTTAATATAGTTTTATTTTCTGACTAACAAAACAACATACTGTATACATCTTCTGTAATATATCATTCATGAGGGCCAAGGTTAAAAGAGAAGTTACAGTAGGGTTATTTTTCAGTCAACCCACAAAATAAAACTGTCTCTGGCTGGATCTATAAAGACTGGACAAAGCAGCCATGAAGGATTGGATAGGCTTGCATAAAGCTTTTGTTGTTACTAGTCCAAAACCCTCCTTGTTTTCTGTCTTTAGCTTTTAATTCTGTTTCAGTATTTTAGCTGGTTAATGCTAAAATGTGGTTATGCACGTTAAAACAGTCGTCGTGAGATCATTTTACAGTATGCACAGTGCCATAGCTCCTCCTATTTCAGCTTCCCCCAGATGCTCTTTAGAAAGGAGCTTTGATCTTCCAGTATGAGCCTTAACTCATGACAGAATATTCCAAAATTGCTTATTACAAATTACATAATACAATCCCATTTTGGGGGGAGAAGATATGAGAGTCATACTGTGCAAGTGACTGAAGGTATTTGGGAACAGACAGATGACGGAGAAAGAAGTAGTACAAGTAGGACATTGGGATGAGAGGGGTCGGTATGTGGGTAACTCCAATATGCAAAGGAGAACAAGAACTTGAAGTAACACAGAAGTCACAGTTTGGAATAGTCCCCTTGCCTGCTCTGTTTCCGTTCAAAACTTATTTTAAAAATTCTGCCTTGATCCAAGACCGAGCTTTCCTGGTTTTAGACCTGTGGATTGGGGGCAGGAAGGAACAGAAATGTAAGTCAAAGCCTTAATGACAAATAACTGTTCACTCTCCATAGTCATTTAATTTAGAATGCAGGAAAAGATTAGTTATCAATGAAAGATAAACATACAGGAAGAGAACACTTCTGTTTTAAATGTAAGCTCAAGGCTTTTAGCTGGTGAAAATTTATCTTAAATCTATGAACTCCAGTGGAACATCACCAGTGTATTTTTTGTTGATATGGCACCATCTTATCTGAATGTTGATATTAAGTGCTTTTTGTAGCACAGAGTCGCAAGAAATTTATCAATCATTTAAGTACAGAAAAAGAAATGTATATGGTATCAATGAGTATTACAAACAAAACATTCCAAAATCCTTTTTCTTTCCATGTGTTCTTACTTCTGATGATGGCTTAAGAATTAAAAAGCTGGATACTTCTTAGGACAAAAGGCATCATCCATCTTTTATGACAGACTCTTCTCTCTCTGCCTCTTCTCTGCATGAAGTCTTGTTTGTTCATTATCCCTCTTCTTCATTTTCAGGCTGCCAGATTTTTACTTTTCTCTGGAACACAGATATGGCTGATAGCAATTCCTGTATTCTGAATATAATCTACATAGAGTCTTGAGTATTAATTCACCATTTAGTTGAAACCTTTTATAAGAATGCTACAAAAGCATTTCTGATCATCCTTTAGTCTCCTGTAAGTTTCTCCCTAAGCAGTTTTGGAGAAGTCTTCCAGAAGAAGCAGATAAATCTCTAAATGCTGTATTTCAAACTACACTGTATAACCAATGTCAGGAAATGTGATGTAGAACACAATTTTGAAAGATCAAATCAATTGAAAAATTGGCTATCTAGCCTGTCAGGTCTTTTCCATTTAAAATTGAGTATATTCCCTATCTCATGTGGTGCAGCTGTGCTATACTAACCACATAGTGACAGTCTTGTACACCTCAGGACACAGACTTTCTACAGTGCAATCATATCAGATTACCAATACACAGTGTATTTGATATCTTATATAAAGAACTGTGTAAGTGTCCCTAGATCAAGTCCACAGAGTTCTTTCAAATATTTTTCCTTTTGATAATAACTGAAATAATCTAAAGGGAGAATTTCCCTGTTTTTCCTTTCCTCTTGGTGGGTCTGATCACATAGTGAAGAATGTGTGAAGAAGAAATGCCAGATTTTAATTGCATATATTCCACATATAGTACAGACATATTTATCTTCTAATATAATCAGTTAATGTTTATACAGTAGAAGAATAGAAAGACATAAACTATTTATGCAAGTCTATTAAATATATTTGAACACTATAGTCATTTTTAGCTAGAGTTTTCCCTCATCAGTTTCTAACACAATACAGACAGCTATTGGTCAGGAATTCACTACTTGTACACGTATTTCAAAGGATTGCTATGGAGTGTTTATTATTAGATGTTGCGTATTTTTTATATAATACAATGCAATAATTCACAGTCCAAATGAGACAACATATCACGTGTAACAGTAGTCTGAATTACTTGCTAATAGAAATGGCTTTGTGAAAGCTGGATGTTGAGCAAATAGTTTTTGCAGGTATGGATCACACGTTACAACATAGATACTCAGATTGGACTATCCCAAAAACATTCTGAAAAGAACAACCAAGTTTCATAAACAATGTTTAGAAATACAGTCCTCCTCTCTCACAGTATTTAGGTGGAAAATGTACGACACAAGTCCTTACAAATTCCAGCAGATTTGTATGAGCTACACAAACTGCTTTCACAACTGTCAAGGGACACATAATTATTAAGGTTGTGTTAGAAGGAACATCACTTGCAACATATGCCTAGAATAAAATATGCAACTTCAAAGATTAGATAATCAAATGTATGGCCTTTATATATACTAGCAATATGACAGCATTAAAAAGTAAAGTAAAAAGCTGTACATTTTATACAGTCTTTCAAATATATTCTCACTTGTTTTTGTTTCAATTTTCGAATCCAAAAAACATCCATATAGATGTTTTTAAAGGTGGGAGTCCATGGGAAAAGCAACAATGAAGTAAGAGTCACAGTATTCTTGCATGACTATCCCATTTTACAGATGGCATATATTGAAAGAAGACATTAATCAGTCTGCGGTTTCCTGGGAACTACTTATCAATCAGCTTGAGGTGCTTAGCTGGTTTGGTCCATAGCTAGTCACCCTGTTCTCTCTTGGCTTCCAAAAGAGAGAGCAAGTTTTCTCATGCAGGAAGGTCAGGCCAGAAACTCATCTTACGTTTCTCTGAATCAGCTTTTGGGTTGCCATTTCTTTCTATATTGCCTACAGGAAGACCAGCCAGCTAGCTTAGCTGACTGATGCAATATCACTATGCTTCTTATTGTCAACATTGTTCCTCTTCTGCTTCTGGTCAATGCAGCTATAATTTGTCCTCTATTTCTACCATAATATAATGCTGTCACAAGTCTAGTCCTTACGTTTTTGTTATGGGTGAGCTCTTCCAAAGCACTCAGCAGAATCCACCCCATGTTAAATGTAACTGTAAGTACTGATATGCATTAAAGTAGTGCACTAAATATGCCAATACATAGCTAGCATCAGGTGGAAATTACCCTCAGAATTCTAATTCTATGAACTTTGAAAAGTCTGTCACTTGCTGATGAAGTAATTGTAACTAATAGCCACCGACTATAGCTTATATAGGATCTCCAGAAGTATTTTGTTAGTACTTGGTTCAGAGGCGGAGAAGAGGCATAAACAATGTCTGTTGCCTAACTGGGCCAGTTCATATACATGAACAATAAATTGCAACAAAGAAGACACCAATGCTATGAAAGAAAAAAGTGCTAAGAGGTCTGACAAATAAAGAAGCAATTTACTTAAAAACATTCATTTTGTGTTTCTAAGATGGCATCACAAATAATGAACAGGCCAAAGGGACTACTGGACATTGTGGGGAAAAATAATTATAAATGCATAAGTGAAAAGTTGGTCCCATAGAACCTGAAGGCAAAACTGATTCAACAGGACCAGGATTTGGTCCTCATATTCACATTGGTATGATCTCTTTAAGGGAGTTCTATATTTCAATGAATTTGAAAATGGAAATGTGCATCATTCCTGTACAGCTCTCATTTGTTTGTTTTATTTTTTCTATTTCCAAGATATGAATTAACTGCTAATGCTCTTAAAATACTTTAAAATATTTCTGGCTATTAATGAAGAATAATTTATGCCTCTACAAACATAAGAGCAAGTGCTGAACTCTACTTATATGAGCAATCACCACTGAACATGTGAATTATTGATCCTATGTTGAAAGTCTTCTACATGTGTAGGTATTTGTCAGAGTGAGGCCCTTCTAATATATATAAATGAAGGATCAATTGCTTATATAAAAAGTATATTCCATTTTGGGCTTATATGTAAAATTAAAAAGCAGATACTGCATATTGCTTACTCTCTCTCTTATCATATGATTTATGAAATTCTAGTCAGCAAAAGTCAGCCAGTCACCTTAATGTTATAAAATCCATCTTTAGGACAGAGGACATAGGGAGAGACATAAAAGGTTGGAAGCATAAAAGCATATCCTCATAAGTACTAAGCAATCTCTATTGTTCGATGACCAGATTGAATCATCATTTAGGTAGGTGTTATTAAAGTTCACAATCTTCAAGTCCTTTTTAAGATACGTTTCATTCAGTTTGTTTAACGTTCGAGCAAAGGTATATTTAGATGCACAACTATATGCTTCCATACTGTAGACTTTGTGGAAGTGCATATCAAAATACGGATTATCCTAAAAAATAGAGAGAGAAGGAAATTATTACATGCATTACAGACATTAGAACAGCAATTTTATCGTTCCCTGCTCAGATACCTTCAGGTCTCTTTCTCAGTTTGATGAACTTTGCATGTTTCTGCTATTTGTACTAAGGGATCTTTCAAAACTTTACAAAGTAGTAGTTTTTAACTAGGTGTTATTCTTTGCCATTCAGGGTTTTGCCCTGAGGAAAAATTTTGCCAAGTGCTACACTGTACTTTATTAGGATTATACAAAGTTGTTTTGAAATGTAGTGATTTGTCCTGTTGTCTAAAACACATGGTATGAAAAGCACTTGCCTTGGGTTATAAATACATTTGCCTGTCAGAGGAAGAATATTGATTGCCCTTCCTGCCTAAATTGCAATTCTCCATGCTTTCTGACTCCTTGGCACAATTAATACTAGCAGCAGCCAAGTTCTGTTAAATTCTGTGAATGATTAACAACATTATGAATATTTATAGCAATGTTAATCATCCTATAATTATGAGTTTGAGGTTCATTTAGTCTTTTTCTAAGAAAAAATAGGACAGATTTAGATCATCCCAGTTGTGGAAGGCTGGATGGAGTTCATTTAGGCAGGTGATCAGGAAATTCTCTAGCTGCCTTGGCTGTGGAAGGGACAAGAACATTTTCAGCGGCAAGATAACTCAGATAGTGGATGTAAAGGAGTATAACTTGTGGCTTTTTCCCCCTCTGGCCTAAGCTGCAAGGAGCCCACAGGGTACAGGTATACAATGAACCTGAGCTCACCTCCGTTTCCAGGTTCCTAATTCTAGACTTGAAGGCAATGCGTGGAGGGCCTTCAGACTGCTGCACAGAACATGTCTGACTTTTTCCCTGTGCAGGAGTTGTGGGAGACTTGTTTCAAAGGGGAACTGTTGATGTGACAGAATGAGTTGTCATTTTCCTTGGAGCAAGACTCTGAAACATTTTTGTCAGCTCTTGATTTCCATTTCACTAGTGTAATGTAATCTGAACTCAATTTTATTTTCATTTGAAAGCACTGTAATTCTTTCCTGGACTATATTTTTTATGGGTGGATGTTTGTTAAAATGTCTACTTAGTAAGATATTCTCCTCAGCATATACTTCCAATTTCTGTAAAATACGATGTAATTCTACTTTTGGTATGTTTTGTATTGTATTGTTATGTTATGTGTTATGTGTTATGTGAAAGAGGCAAAATTTGGCCCTGTTGCTTAAGCTGGTACACCAAACCATGTACTTACGTGACATTTTATACGTTGACACAAATCCTCTTTGTCACATAGAGAACAGATTCATAAATTCAAATGACAGAGCCATATTCTCCATAAAAATATGGGGCTAAATTTTGTTTTCAAATACATGTATTTAAATCTATAGGACTAACCCAGATTTACACTGGGTACTGCAGTGGAGAGTTTTATTCCCAGTTATGATGAATGAATTAGAAATCACCTAGCTTGTCCCTCGGATCTCAAGAAGAGTTCAGAAGACTAGTGAAGAAAATGACAACAGATAAACAAAATCAATTTTTCTTACAAGCAGTACAAATGCAATCTGGAGCCTCTGACATGCATTAAACAAAAATTTCCTTTTCTTTTTACATAATTTTCTTTTTATAGATAATGCACTTTAATTGCACTTCAATATTTGTATCACAAATTGCAACACAAGAAAAGTTTATTCTATATATATATTTAATAATACATAATACTTACAGTATCTGCTTCTTTTCCATCAATCATTTCCAGATCTTTCAAAAACCACTTTTCAACTATTTCATATCTCTCCTCTCGATCTACTCTAAAGTGTTTAACCATACATATTTCTACTTCTTCACCTTTAGTCACTGCAAAAAAAAAAAAAAAAGTTAACGTTTGCAAGCAAATACTTCCCAAGAGTTCTGATAACAAATGACTTAAACTACGTTTTAAATAATAACTTAACTGACAGCAGGTAGGACTGTAAAGGGCTATACTGGACTTACTGGTTTTGTTTTGCACAGTGATTAGAGGTAGACCCATGTTCTCAGCCTACAAAGCCCATCAGCTTTTAGTAGATTTAGGATTTACCTTACCCATCCTGTGAAGAGAGAACTGTATTTGTGGGAAAGCCTTGCATTTGAATTCATGAGCAATACAATGAAAGTCCAGTTCTGGCACTAGATCTCGGTGGATAATCCACTTATCCTATTTACTGCAAGGGGGATTCTTTTTGGGGTGCAGGAGTTATAAAACTGTGAAACCACTATCAAGGCTCTATATTTACATGAGTTGTGCTATACTTTCCATTCTGTGCATGAAAGCTCTCTTATGTGGCCATTACTTTTTAAAATAGTATTTCCCTACAAAATACATATGAATGCCACTTAACAAAAATAACACTGAAAATATTTCTTAAAGCTTCAAGCTGCCCAGTACTATCTTTACAGAAATTGCCATTTTCCTCCTAGTAGGCAGGAAATGAGAGTAAAAAGAGTATGAAGACACTCTTTGTAATCACTGCCATTATTAATTAATTACATTAAGTGCTGTGTAGGAGATCAGACCTCTGTAAAACACAATAATTAGTGCGAAAAGCACTGTAGTCTGAACACTGATTTCAGATCAATTTCTAAGTTGTTTTTTCTTGTTTGATTTGGTTGCCTTTTATGGATGGTCAATAGAGATCTGTTTTAAATTAATATATATTTCTTTCTATTGCCTCATAGTGTTACAGATATTTCCTGTGCCTTCCTGGGCTGTAATGTGTCTTCAAGACAATCTCCTGCACATCCAGCTTAACAACTGGAGGGCTGACCACTTCTCCAAGCCATCTTGCAGCCTAAGGTAAGTACTAAATGTCACCTACTTTTGACAGGAACGTTTTGCCTTCATAGCACAAGGCTACAGATGCAGGACCAAACACAGTTGCTCTGGACAGACCACAAAGTCACTGCAGTCTGTTTTTTCTTTTACATTTCTGTAGATGATCTGGCAATAGTTTTAATTCTAAATGCTGCCTGGAATTTTGAAAACCCATTTTGAAATTGGCCTAACTTTATCTTCCCAGATAAGCTCCTTAGCTTATTCCTGTCGAAATGTCTTTTACTTCTCACCTGTTCATAAGAAAATGGTTGTAAAATAAAGACAAGCTAAGGATATGTATCGATAAGGATATGTATTGATATCCCTTCTTTCTACCTTCCAAGCAAATTAATGAACAATATATAAATTGGTTATAATTTCTCTCAGCCTATAGCTTCCTGAGCAGTCTCCTGGGAAATCCAAATCACTATTGTTTTCTTTCTGATCCTATACTCAAGACCAATCACGGCTTTTGAATGATTTTTATCAAAGGACCACCAGTAAACTATCTTCTACAAAGAATTACAATGGTTTTCCCTTACAAGCAAATCCATTAAGTTAATCTTAGAATGTTCTTTTCTTACTTTCAGCTTCTTCCATTTTGTTTGTTTGCTTTCCTGTGTGGGAATGTGTGAGTCTTTCTCAGACTTGAAAACAACCCCAGCCCCCCTAAACCCACAGTCCTTTCAGAAACACAACTGGATGTCTTAGGGGCCTGCAGAGCCCATGGACTGCCACTTCTCTACTCCTTGTGTAGGAATAGAAACCATATGAAATAAGGACAGAACCCAGGTGTGTTAAGAAACTGCTGTAACAGAAAGAATGGAGCTAGGAGCATGTTCTGCGCAGTGGTGAAACTTGGGTGAACCACTTTCAAATATAACCTTTCTTTACATTTCCTGCAGTTTAGATATTGCTTGTTCACAAAGTGATTTGACAGACTTACAAGAAAAAAAATATTTTTTATTTATAACATTAGCATTTCTCAGATCTTCCTTATGAGAATTCTGTTAAACTTTAAAAGCTTTTCTTGCGAAGGGTGTGGATATGACAATGCCTTGAAAGAGCTTGAATTGTTTCTTTCATGGTCTTTCATGGGACAAACACCCTTTTGAGAGCCCATGTTTTCCAAGGGATAATTTGAAGTTATCCCTACCATTCTTCTCAGCCATATCCCTATAGAGTTGCTGAAAATTCCTGAATGTAGTTGTATTTCAGCTTTACCTACTCCCAGGTCTGATAAAGCAATTTAGTGAAAGGATACTATTGTCTTCACTCAAGAATTGGGACTAGCTATCCTGAAAATGAGGGGCAACAATGTTGAGCATATGCCATGAAAATAAGACTTCCACACTTAGATTTTGTTGTAACATAGATTTAAAAGGGTATAGACTTCTATAGTTTCCTCCCTATACGTAATTTGACCGATTTTCCTTTGTTATGGTTAACTTAAAATTAATAGGAATTTTCTGGGGCTGCATTGCATAAGATTTTAGATAGTATGATTTGGTCTTAGCTAATTGTACTGATAAAATTGATACTTGCAACTGTTAAACATTGCCAAATACTCTTTAAAAATCATTAAATAATAAAAACAATTTTAAGAAGCTTCACTCCCAATATTTCTTGAATTTCTAATGCCCCCAAATACCAGTCTATTATAGAAATTCATAGAAGTGTTACTCAAACTGAAGAACTCCTACTGAGTACCATAGATGCTGGATGCAGCCCATCTTTCAGAATCAGATTTCCACTCTACTCACCACTGACTTGACTATGCCTGAACATATTAAAAGAGCGTAATATTGGATACTGGAGAGATCCTGCTCTTAATAGTCAACATAAATTTTCCTTTATGTCTTCAGAGAGTTCTATTAAATTAATTTGATTAGAAGCTTTCTATTAAATTAATTTGATTAGAAGCTTTCTTTAATGGCTTGTTCTTCTCTGCCTTGAAAAGAAATTTTCAGTAAAGATTTTAAAAGTGCAGAATTTTGTTATTTTTCCTCTTTGAACATTTCATAATAGTGAACTGTTTAGTTCTACCACACATAACTAAACACACTTCTACCACATAGTTCTATAAACTATAAGATCAAGTCGGTTGTTTGTGCATTTAGAAGAACTACAAAGCTCAGGAATCCATTTCTTGAAAGAAAACTACTTTTACAGTTCTGATATACAAAGCCTGTTCCACTAAAAATATTTGGGGGCAGCGTACATAGCTTGCTCAGTAACTGCCATAATAGGTAAAACAGTATAAATGTTCTAAAGACTTCCAGTGTTTACAAAAAATAATGATTAAAGGATATGGCTGAAATCATTCCCTAGTGGCAAAAAAAATCTCAAGTACATCATTTGTTGTATATGTATATTTTGAACCTTAAGAGGAAACAAACTGGAGAAGGTATTCACCTCAGCCTAACTACCTATGGATGATGATATTTCTCTTTTTGAATATCTTTCAGTGTTGCAAAAATAAAAAAAATTGCATGCTTTTCCCAAACTGTGTTCTAAGGCAGTTATTAAACAGAGATATACCTGAAATCAAATTTAGTAAATAGCCAGACATTGAAGTTTGTCACTCACAACCATCTTATTTTACTCAAACTTCTTGTTAGTCACTCACTGAAATGTTTATTTATTTAAACCACAAGACTGTAATTTATTGTTACATATGTAATTGGGACAATATAGAGGGCTTAAGAACAAAATCAGGGATAGTGCAAAAGTTCTAAAAATTACAGATGCTTAGGGCAATGTTACTGTGTTGTTACGCTTTCTTACAAAACACCTAGCTCTGTAGTACGGTACTGGTCTTTCAAAAGCCAATTAGCCACTTGTAGTACGCCCACGTCCTGAACACTTTTCAACAGATGTGTTGAAAGCGCCACGTTTCTCTGCGCATTTGAAAGCTCAAGTCCTTACGAAAGGGTCAGAAAGAGGAGAACGCACCACTTCGGGAGGTAGCTGGCAGTGCCGGTGCAGCAAGGCGGATCTCGTACCGAGCTCGGGAGCTGCCCGCGGGCGCAGCCCGGGCGCGGCCGCCCTGCCCGGCGCAGCCAGCCGGCGGCGCGCTGCCCCACGGCCACCGGCTCTCCCGCTCGCCGCCGCGGGCCCCTCCGCCTCGCCCTTGCGCACCCACCCGCGCGCCGCCGCGCTTAGGTGGGCGCAGCCCCGCACACTCGTGCACTCGCCCATGCACCCGCGCCCCCCCCGCGCAGCCGCGCCCGCACACCCGTGCCCACGCAGCTCGCCCGCCCGCCCTCGCCCACGCGCCCGTGCGCGCCGCGCTGCGCCCCGCCGCTCCTGCACCCCCAGGCACCCGCACCCAGCCTGGCCGCCGGCCCCTGCGCAGCCACCCGCGCACGGCGGGCTGCCCGGTACCTGCGGCGCACAGGTAGAGCCGCTCCGCGCCCGAGCCCTCCACCTCGATGAACTCGTGCAGCCTCTGCCGCCGGGGCCCGAAGAGCCTCTTCGCCAGATCCTCCTTCAACAGCGAGGACATCGCCCCCGCCCCCGCGCAGGGCCCGACGTGCTGCCCCGCGGAGCAGCGCCCGCCCCGGCTCAGCGGCAGGCGCCGGCCCCCCGCTCCGCGGAGCCGCGGGGCCGCGCCGGGCGCCCGCGGGGCACCTGCGCAGGCTGCGCGCCGCGCGCCGCGAAGGCGGCCTCCCGGCCGCGCGGGGCCGCGCCGACGTGCGCGGCTGCCGGGCGCGGGGGCGACATGGTTAACGGCAGCCCCCGGCGGGGACCCGCTGCCGCACGGCCGGCCCCGCGCCGCCGCCGCTGCCGTTAAGGCTCTGGCCGCCGGCACGGGGGGAGGCCGGGCCGCGCATCTCCCCGCCCCAAATCTGCCGTCCCTCCTCGCCGCGCCGCGCCGCGCCTCCCCGCCGGGGCCCCGCGCGCTCCCCGCCCGTCCCGCGGCCCAGCGCGGTGCGGTGTGGAGAAGCCGTGGGGCTGCCTGCCCGCCCGCGCGGGGCCCTGCGGGAGCGAAAACGGATACCTAGGGAAACGCACGGATGAACCCAACTACCGCCGGTTTACCAAAAGCCAGCTGTCAGTACGGTTTTTTACTCGGTAGATGAGAGAGCTAATACAGTTTGTGAAGGGATTGGATGGCCTCATGGCTATTGCTACTGCTTACAGCCAAGAGCAAAATCACCTTATGCCATTCCTTCTGAACAGAACGTGTGTGACCTGAAGGGGACCTCACCTCTGTGTAACAGGAGTCCTGAGAGGGCAGCTGCAACCTTGGGGCCCAGAAGAAATTACCCTCTTAAGTATGGTCGCATTTGTGAGAGGCTTGATACAAAGCTAGATACATAGGGCAAGGGTATTTTCAGGAATTCTCTGTGTTCATGCCACTCTGCAGATGTGTGTGTGAAGTTCCTGAGGACTTTCAGTATCTGCAATAGTCTCTGGAAGAGCTTTTCCTTTGGTCTCATTCTTGGCTGCTTATACAAGTTGGACATACTCTTCTAATTCTTACGTTCAAGCTTATTATGTCTAAATACCTTATGTAATGTTCATTCTTATATTCTCACTGTTGCTTAGAAAGTAATCTAATATAGAAAAGAACTGACTGCTAAAATGAAGACTTAGAACTTGAGGGGGAAAACTGAAGGTTTTTTTCCAAAAGATAAGGTTTTGTCAATATAATTAGAATGGTTTAGTGCTATAGATCTATACAGTGCTTTGCTGACGTGATGCAAAATGAAATCAGGCAAAATTATGCTGATATAAAATTAATGAGAATCATCCCACTGGATAGTAAGCATATTGGCCACATGAGTGCAAAAGGGATGGAGAAGAAACAACCATAAGATTTTGATTTGTCCTGCTTCCTTTTCATCTCAGGTATTTGGAAAGACATCTGTGATTCTTAAATCTGTAGAAGAATTTTCACCCCTGTGTTGGGAGAGTAAAGTTACTCATTTAATTAATTACTTATTTAATTAGCATGGAGCATAATGACAGATTTCACCTCTTTAAAGACTACGTGAACCTTACTAAAACAGCTTATCTCAGCAGAATGCTGACTCCCAGGCCTAGACAACTGCATGTCAGACAAGTGCTCTGGTAAAAAGACCTTCGAGCAGATAGCTGAGGCTCAGAGACATCCAGATGTCCACAACCATGAAGACCTGGCCATGCCTTGAATATGGGACTGATTGTACAAACTGGCTTGCAGCTCACAGACACTCCTCTTTTTCTGCCAGCCTTTGGCAGAATCGTGAAGGCCTTGCTGAGGCTCCTCATGCCGCAGACTTCAGTTCATCACTATCATGGTTGGAGGTTTCAGTCTTTGTACTGAGTGCCAGAGTCCTCATTAGGAAACTATGTCTGACTCAGCCACAGTCTGTGGTTCACGTTGTGTCTCATATGCTTGAATATTTTTGTGCAGTTTTTAAGCCAGAAATATACAGATACAAAAATGCCTTCAGAAAATGTGGAAACCTTTATTTTTTAAAACTATATAATAGGTACATTGATAACAATCCTGATATGTTAAAGACATTACTAAGACATTCATTGTGCTGGGTAATTAAATAAAACGTCTTTGGATTTTGCCTGATAGAGGTTTCCTCAGGTTTCTTACAGATTGTCTAGATTCCTGTGTACTTAGTTTCTTTACTATTTTCAGGATGTTGAGGAAAACTGTACAGCTCTGAAAGAATTTTCCATCAGTTCTCCTTTGTGAAAGACTCAGCTGAAATTGGAGAATGCCTCAATGGTGAGTGGAACCTCATGCTTGAAAGTGACAGAGCTGAGATGATAGTGGAGCTCTGTTCTGTCTAGCCTAGGTGTTTCTCTGATTATCAAGGAAGTATTTTCACTTAGGTTTTTTTTTTTTTTTTACAGTTTGATCAAGCTGTAAATCATTATTCCCCAGTTTTCACAGGAGGGTTGTGAGGTTTGATATGTTAATATTTTTGAACTTTTTGTCTTTTGGGATATTCTGGCAAATTAATATTGTGGCACTCTTGTCAATAGTACATGATGTAGTGGAAAGTAGTAGAGTAATTGAGCTTTACACTGAAGGCCATGTCTGTCTGGGCTTTAGGTGGGGCAGGGCTGTGTGGCTGCTATCTGAGCAGTACTAATGGATGCACAGCTGTTCCTCTACCTCCTACCTTCTTGTGTCCATGCCTACTTGGACTTCATTGTGCGGAAAGATCATTGCCTGCATCCACTGTGCACACTGGCTAAGTCTGAGGCTCAGAATAAACACATTCATACATATCTGCATATCATGTCTGCATACTATCTCATGAAGCACTATCAGTGTACTGAAAAATAAATTACTAATTTTTCTTATTTTCATATTTAGAAATCTTTTGGAAAAGAAGCAAAAGTTTTTGATAACTTATATAGCAATTTATACATACCCTGCTGACTGTTAGATACAGCTGTCCAAAAGGAAAAACTGACATAAAGGCATTTGTAAAAGATTTCTGTGGGTTTATTTCTTAGCTGTTGTTTATGCAGATAGTTATCAGAAGATCCTATCCTGTAATATCACTGTTTTCTTCATATCTCCTCTTAAATCAAATTATATTTCAAAAAGTATTGTAGAAATTAAATTACTTCTGCAATATCCTGTAATGCATTTTGAAATGCTGCATTAAACAGCTACTCTGAGTATATTCCTTAAATGTTTAATGGTGATTTTAATGTTCACTCTTTTAATAAGAAACAGAAAAATTCGTAAGTGATTATTGCTCTTGATTCATTTGATTCTTGATTCATTGATTCATCCATCCTGTGCTAGAATATAGCAGGACAGTTTTGATATAACTGATATCAGGACTAGCTAGAAAATTTTGGATAATGCCTATAAACATTTTTTTTCATCTCTACCCTACACTTTGTAATAGTCTCTTTTCCGCTATGAGAACACATTGGGGAGAAATGGCCATGGCATTTTGTAGATGACTCGCAAATAATTTTTTTTTCCTCTATTTCTCTGCTACTTAGCTGACTCAGATAGAATAGAAATGAGGCTTGCTAAACTTCAGAATCTCCCTCTACATGCATACATGAAGCTAATTTTGATGTCTCAATCTTTGGCTGTTAATATATTAAAAAGCTTGAAGGATGATTCTTACAGTAACTAAAGAGTATCTGCAGTGCTTACACAGAGCTGCTTGCCTGCCTACAAAATCTATCATCTGTCTCTGTTCTTCCCTTTGCTTCACTTCTGGTATTATTTCTTTTCTTTTCTTTTCTTTTTCTTTCTTTTTTTTTTTTTTTTTTTTGGTACCTCCATATAGACTTACAGGCTCTTTTTAGATGACCCACGCGAAAAATAGCCCATATTTGATATACGGCTAGACTTAGAGCAGGAAGCACCGCTATACATGTGTAAGCATGCTTCCACTCAAAAATGAGCACACACAATTCAAGATTATGGTAGTACATTCTTGTGTTTTGCAGTTTAAGTTCTCTAGATGATGTAAATTTAATCCTACTCAGAAAGTTTCCCCTTAACACGGCCTGCTGCTAGCATTGTTACAGAATAGGAAAACAATACTGAAACTGTTTCCTAGAAGCCAATTGGATGATTTGCACCATGAGATTTCAGTTCCACCTTAGTTACCTTCCTGTGAACCAACATGCTAGCAATTTAGTAACTAACAGCCAACAGTTAGGCAATAACTTACCCATCTAGCAAGAACATACTAACCGTGGCTCAGGATCAACTTCCCATTCTGGCATCGAACATCAGCTTTCCCTACTTCAGTGAATCCCTCCCATGAACATGTCTCATAAACATGAAGAGTACCTAACATAAACCAGAACAACTTCAACTTCCTGTTACCAGTGCCACAAATAATTACATTTAACATGGATTTATCTGTGACTGTCAAGACAGCTTAATTACAGATGTCTTTCAGAGCTGTATGCCCTCTACCTCAGATTCACAGTGGTCTGCGAAGGAGCCCTTGACAACATGAAGCGTTCAACAGGGGAACATCTTAGACCTTCCTGCCAAATACTAATTACTCTTGTTCCTTTTCATGCCCTGTATTTTCTCTGCAAATTTAAATGTCTGAATATAATTTTCTTTATTGTACTCAGAACATTAACTTTAATAGGTGTAGTAGCAGGTCCTAATAAGATAAATGTCTCTACTTTTAATCTTTATTGTTTCTCAGACACACAGTTCTGGGAAAAAGCAATTCACCAGCTTTAGAACAGATATTTATGATGGTCCCTATACTCCTATGGTTCTACTAATGTGCATTAGTATATACATCTAACTGATGACTTGGGGCCTGATCCAAAACCCATTAAGTCAGTAACAAGATTTCCTTTGATTTTGGTAGGCTTCAGAGTCACCACTGAAACAGCAGAACAGTCACTACATTTAGGTTTCTTTCTGTCCTTGAAAAATGAAGGGATTAACAATGGTGTTTGTAACTATTTTTAATGAATAAAATTAAACATCTAGCATTCAAGAAAACACACTCTTACAAAGTAAGTAATTACTGGTTTAAGTCAGTATAGAAGAGATCAATTACCTTCAGCTGCTAAGGAAGAAACATACTGCCAGCAGCAAGAGCGGGACTGCTCCCCTCGGAAAGGTGACCCAGGAGCTGAAGGTGACCCTGGCACGGGCAGTGCCCTCTCCAGCAGAGCTCAGGGCCAGCAGAGCAGGGTGGTGAAAATAATAGGCTCCAGTGACAGTGCAGTTATCATTAGACAACGGCAAGGTGACAAAGCAAGTCCAAGTCAAGAATAGCAGGGACAGAGCAGGGCACAGGTCTGCCTGCAGCACAGCACAGGCAAAGGCTGGGGCCTGGACTCACCTGCAGCCCCTGGGCCCATGGGGCTGGACTGGGCAAGTAACCTACTGGTGCTCAGAGGGCCCTGACACCTACATTCAGTTATTATAACCAAGCACACTGACCTCGTCCCACTGACTGAATTAAGGCATGCAAAAGAGGTCACTTACATTGCTCAAGGGAGGTGGGAATTCACCGTCTTCTGCATACTGAAGCCCTCCAGACGATGTACATTGATCTCCGTTTCAAATTCACATCAAGAGCCACAGTGGTCAGTGGAAGCATCTTTTCCATTGTTCCTTACCTGGCAACGCTATGAAATAAAAGGAAAGAAGGAAAATATAATGTTCAGAATAATCTCTCAAACCTGCAAAGGATCCCTGTAGATTGAAAAACATAATTTACCATTTTAATTAAATTAGGCTTTACTTTTCTGCAGTGGTTGTTTCTATTTGAGGTTTCAGACAGGCATAATTTTCTCAGTTTATACTTAATCTGTTTTCTGTAAGTATTCTTCACAGCTTTAGGGCTCCATTTGTTACATCATAGATGAGGTTTTAGGGTATAAAATAGAGTATAAATTAGAAATTGCCAAAAACATGCTGCAATGACCTGGCTGTATAGTGAGATTTCAGTAGTTGATTTCAGAAAACTAATTCTGAATGATCATTACATGTTATCCTCCCTCTTTTTATTAATGATTTACTTTTCTCAGACCTGTTTTCCCACTGATATTTATAGATGATCTGACTCGCAGTTATGGCTGCCTATTCATATGTTGCTGATAGCTATGTCAATAAAATTACATCCCACTGTCCTGAAGCCTATAACTAGTTAAGTAGTACTGAAAGCTGTAAGAAGAAGCAGAGGTTACATTGTTTAATGCAGCAGTGCTGTTAAGTGAGAATTCAAGTTGTTTATTCAGTTTTAAAGTAGAAGCATACAAGTACTTTCTGGAGGAGACATCACTTGGTTAAAATGTTTTTGTAGAACTACTTTTGTCCTGAATTCCATTGGGGATCCCGTTAAAAGAGTCCTGCACCAACCTCAGGACTTAGGGATGCTCAAACAGTGGATGACACAAGACCTCATCAGTTCTGATAAAGAACACTAAAATGATATGATCAGTTTCTCTAATGGTGTGATGTAATTTATCAACCAGTTTTAAAAAAATAATGTTACTGTCTGTTCTTGGAAGAAAGGAAATGAAAAGAGTTTATCTGAGAAAAACTCTTGTGCTGTTTTATGGATGAAATTGGAAGCACATTGTAAAACATCACACATAAGCAGGAGGTATCCAATACTTCCCTTCTATGAAGAATTTACACACACAATGATTTTTAAACATGTGTAAGCTAAAGATTAAGGCCTCAGTACGTTAACTCATAAGATAAGAGTTTAGGATCTTGTTCAACAAAGCACATAATAATGCATTGATGAATTAGAGCCATATTTAATTAACAAGATAAATTCCTGGCCTCATGGATTCAGCACTTCATTATTCAGATATAATCCATTCAATTTCATACATTTTTTTCCTTTGTGAAGGTAAACTCTAAAGCCAAGACCAAGTTAAAAATAAATCTTGTGCCTGTCTAGACATAGCAGTAATTGTTACTCTTCTGATAGCTGGAAGCACTTGAAAGCTTAGCTCAGGATTCTGACAGCTATGTGTAAAACAGTAATTTTTGGTGGCATGTTTTATAGAAACATAGGAAAGAGAGTACAGTAGAGAATTACTTTGACCGGAAGTACCTTGATAAATATATATGAAGCAAATCAGACTGTGAAGCCAACCAAATTACCTTTTTATGTTCTCTTTTGCTTGTAATTTTCTTTGAATAAAGACAGTTTTTCTTGAAAAGTTGCTCTGAGCAACATTAATAGATTCTCTGTCAGAAGCCTCTTCATACTTTTTAATAATGATCTTCATCTCTACCTCTGTAGTCTCTAGTAATAATTTTCATTTGCCTTGGCACAGGAACTACTCTCTCATGAAAATTGAGCATTATTATTAATGGAGATAGTAAATTACTTCAGATTAATGTGGATTTATATTTAAAATCAATATATCAACGTGATGCAAAGCACTCTTAAAACACTATAAACTTCTGCTGGACATCTAATCCATTTTTAAAAAATTCATAAAGAGTCGGGAATCTATACCAGTAGATAATTTGTATGGATAGTGTATTTAGGGGATGAGCACATATTTGACAGTTACGTGGCTTAAAATACGTTTTATTCTATACAGATATTTACAGTATGCTGTCTTATGCTGTCAGTCACTCAAAAAGGTTAATGTCAAATACATTCAGCTTAGTAATAAAATACAAAAATATTGAGAGTGAATTTAATCCATCATGGGAAAAAGCTATTGAGAGGAATGATGGACACATCGCCTAATGCTTTCAAAGGTGTCTGCCATTATCAAAGAGTAACTTTAGTCAATTATAAAGTATTGGTTTCAGTATAAGGGTAATTAACTGAAATATAATGGCCCAGTGTTTGCAAATTACATGATGTGATCTTAAACTAGTTTCTAGTTTCCTCAACATGAAACCAAAATGATTTATTACAATGAAGGCAGATGGCGATTTTTCATTGTCCAGTTTAGCAGGAGTCCTGGGCATGAAAGAAACTACCTAGAAAAGCAGACCTCATAAGGGCATTAGGTCATTCGCCTTCCTCAAGGCAGGATCGACTCGAGGTAGGTCATTTGCCTAGTCTTTTCCTAAACAAAGCCACAACTTATGTAATTGTCATAAAGTTGTGTGCCTTGTATGCCAAACTGTAACACTTAAAGAACTGTAATACCACTCTGCTTGCCTTACCCACCTGACTTCTTTAGGATTTTCTGGATGCATAGAATGAGCATGATTTGGTGCAGGGTGTGTGAAAAAAGAGTAGGCGTCCAAGAAAATCTTTTGCTTTTTTGACTTGGGAGCGCCTTAACATTTGGTGATGCAAATTTAGGTTAATTTAATTTTTTTCTTACTCCTTCTTTAATTCTCACATTTCACAGCATAATTGAAAAATAAATATTAGCAGTAAGTTCATTTAAAAAAAAAACACTTGATGCTTCATCTTTTTTGTCAGAGATGTGATTTAGGGAAAGATCCTTGCCATGCAGAAGTGTAGACTGGGACTCTGCACATGGCTTGGCATGGTTAATCTCTACCTGTAAGTGGACACTGCTGACAGCATCAGACCAAATCAGTCAAAAAGGTACTTTGACCTGGTATTATTTAATCAGAAAATCACCAGCCCTGCCCATTGGAAGGTCCTATTCTACCTGCAGCATTTACTGTGTAAAAATAGATGTATCTATAAAATCATTATTAAGGAGGAAACTTTTTTCTTCAGATGTATTTGATATTACTTTTGGAAAAGTTAGTGAGATAGGGGAGATGCAGAGTTTTAGGGAGGTTCACCCTCCAGAAACCATACCAAAGAGCTCCAACTGCAGCTCTGAATTCTTTGGCAGTGGCCTTTAAATCCTTTTCTGTTAAGACACCTCTAAAGAAAACCAATTAGCCTTATCTAGCATCTACATGGAAGTTAAATTTGCTGCAGTTACTTTGCTTCCACTAAAATGAGTACATCTGTATTAATTAAAATGAGAAAATACTCCAGGAAACTCACAGACAAGGATTTCTTTTGTGGAAGAAGCTATAATTGCAAATAAATGACCAATATTTTATTATATAAAAACAAATGATTGAATCATGAGACAATAGTGTGGAATCTTAACACTGGGACCATAAGAGTGATTGGCACAGTAGCCTGACAAAACTTGTCTTCACAATGCATTAAGCATATAAATACAGTTTTCTGCTACTTTGCCTCTTGCTACTCAAAAGTGTTCAAATTCATCACTTTTAAAAGTGTTTTCACCCAGGAATAACTGAATAAAAAAGGCAAACCATCTTTCGTTGCAGCACAGTACTTTCTGAACAGTACTTTTTGAACAGACTTGAACAGACAGAGGCAGTCTTCAGAAAGATTGTTTTTCATTTCTAAATGAAAAAAAGACACATCACTTACATTGGTCATAAAATATAGTGTCCATAAGTTTGTTATTCTGGTCAGAAGGTTGCCATTCATTTTCACTGTTTAGTCAGTCCAAGCAGAAATTGCCTTTTTTGGTACATTTTTTCCAGTAGTCTGGAAACAATACTGAACAAAGTAACAAATACATTTTTTCTGCCACATAATGATGTAAGGATATTGCAACAGAATAGTGAAATTTCACTGTATCTGCCAAATACAAAAATATTTCAGAAGCTATTCTATTGAACTAATTAAATAATTAATTGATTTTGGAACTAAATAAACTTGGCTTCCAAAGGGCTTCTGTCTCATGGCTGGTTGACTTTTTAGTAGAATTGTACTATGACTGTGCAAATAAGTGGGAGCTATTCTGAACTGGTGAGAGCTGTTATGAATGTCCTAACCACAGGAAAAATTTTGACTGTTATTAATGTCTTATTGGATAGCAGATAATCCACACTTCAGTTTCATTTTTTTCTGGTGCAAGTGCTCTGATGAAGCATGAATACCAGTTGAAGTGCATTCTCCCTTGTATAGAATTTCAAATGTCTAAAATTTTTGCCTGAGTATTTCCTTCATGGGGCCATTAATGTCCTTTCTTTAGCTGCCTGTTTCCATGAAATCTGAAGAAAATTGATTCTTGAGGGCAACTGCTTAGCATCAGTTTTTGATAATATTAACTAAGTGACACAAAAATTTGATATGTGGAAATAACGATTGCATGCACATGCACATGTGCGTCTTGCATGATTGCGGATGCCATATTTTCTAGGCTAGAGTGTTGCAGATGATTATAATGGCTTAAATTATAAATGTACATTTTAAATAATGTACACATAGCAACATGTGTGCCACTGTTTTCTTTGTGTATACTATTATTTAATTGCTTTGCCTGGCTCCCCTCCAGCTGCCTCACCTTGAAGCATATGAATAATCACATTACAACAGCTAGGCTCATGTTCAAAACAAGGAACATACATAAATGTTTAAGGCTTTGCAAAGCATTTTCATTCACTCAAGTAGTAACTTCTTGTACACTTTTTTTTTCTAGATATATTGACAGGAGTCCAAAAGTGTAATGGACAGTGTTCAACCTAGACTGACTGTTGCATTTTGGAAGAGATCTGTTATTCAATACCAGTGATTATTTTACAAGCAACCTGGTTGGTATTTTTAATGTTTGTGTATTCTTCATGGTAAGAACAAACAGGACAAGGATACAATAGTATCCTTGATCCCAGTACGAAAAAGCAGCCATGTTAGGCCAGGCTTGAGATCTCCCGGCTTCTCAGTATTCTCTCCTGATTGTGACCCAAAGTATTAGTCCTTTATGGTAAGAATCTAAGAAATTGGGCCTGTGCTGAGTGGTCTTTTCTCAACTCAGCTGGCTCCTGGCACTCAATGTCTTGGGACTTTCTGAGCTTGAGGCTGTGTTCAGTTCATAATGTTTAGTAGCCATCAGTAGACCTATTCTCTATGAAATTTTCTACTTTCATTTTTAACTTGTTTATAGTACTCCTTAGCATCCTGTGGCAGTGAGTTCCGTAATTCAGTTAATGTGTTGGATAAAAAAATATTTATTTTTGTTCATTTTAATCCTGTCGGCTGATAATATCTTTGAACACCCCCTAGTTCTTGTGTTGTAAGAAGTGGTGAACAGTCATTTTGTATTTCCATACTGTTTGTGATTTTTTGGACCTTTATGATATCTTACCCCTTAAACATTTCTTGTGTAAACTGAAAGACCCTAATCTGTTTAACCTCTCCTTATATCTGTGATCATTCTTGCTACCTTTCTCTATACTTTTTTCTTGTTCTTCCGTATTCTTTTTGAGAAGGGTCTCTCAACAAATGTAACAGTCTATCACAATTCCACCTATTTGTTGATCACTGCCAGCTCTAGATTTGACCATCCTGAAAAATTTTGTATTGTCAATAAATTTTGTTACCTCATTATTTACTTGCTTTTCCCAGTTCATATATGTATGTTTTGGACAACTCAGATCACACTGCAGAGCCTTGAGGGACTTGAGGTAACTTTCTTCTATTGTGGAAATAGACCACTGATTTCTACCTTTCATTCCCTATCTTTTCACTACTCATTAGTTCGTGAGAGGAATTCCCTTCTGACCCCACATCAGTTTTGGACATGTTAGTTTCTCTAGTTTCCAGTTTCCTTAAGAGGCTTTGATGAGGGCTTGTTGAAATAGCTTGGAAATCTGTGCATACTCTCTTAACTGGACAACAATCTCAGTATGACTGTCGACTCTTTCAGGAGACTTTAATACATTTACAAGCATGACTTACCTCTACAAAGCATACTGATTCTTCCCTGGTATGTTATTTTACTTGTTTGTCTACTTATCCTGTTACATATTGTAAATCCTACCTCTTTCCTTGGTGTGGAATGTCAGACCCTGAAAGTTGTCTGAATGTTACTTAAGGTAACTTGTTATTGTTCATTTACCCATTCATTCTTAAGCTATGTTGCAGTCTGCCTATGTGGGTTGACCCTGCATAGGTGTATAGCTTTCTTCACTTGTAGAGGATTTTGGTCAGATTTAACAATCTGCCTGGACAGATTACAACACTTTCTGCCTGCCTTTTCAAGCATTCTTAAAACAAAAAAGTCCTGCAGAATATTACAGCAGAATATATGTGTAAGAAAATATTGGCATCAGTTTTCACTGAACTCCTAATAAGAGTTTATTGTACTGTAAAATGTATATCTTGTCCCGGTTAAAATCATTTATTCTTGTACAATCCTGTAACTGTAAAGCACTAACACAATATATGGAAACCTATTTTTGCTTAGGGTAATTGAAAAAATATGTCAGGTATTTTAAGACAGGATCCTAATTACCTCTACTAATAGGTGAAAAGAGATGGTTTCAACCAGTTCTTTTCCCCTGGTCGTTCAGTGGGGCCAGAAAGCTCAACAGCTTTCAGGCCCGGACTCTTTAGTGTACCAAGCAGATACCAAATTAGTTATAGTACAAAGCAGAAAGGAACTTGCTTCCAGTAATGGAGGAGTTTAGCTGTTGACTGAGTCTTCATTTGTACAGTAGAAGGCATTCAAATAAAACTATTTTCCGTTAAGGATTTCATAATCTCTGCATCTTGTATTCTGTAAAGAATGCATTCTATAAATTAAGATGTATATCAGTACTTCTTCTTAAGAAAAATAATTTCGTATCTCAAATGGTTCCCCATGGCTATTGTAGAAGCCTTTGTAATTAAAGTATGTTAAGTGCCCGTGGGGACAGGTAGGATACAATCCACATAATTACACAGACCAATATTTGCATATTCTGTTTGTTTCAGAACAAAGATTTTGAAAAGCTTAAGTATTTGCTGAATAGTTGCCATGAGCAAAGGAGCCAACAAGATTTCAGGCAGGTAAGTAAAATAGATTTCTGCTAATAAATAATTAATCCAGTAATACTGGTGCCCCACGTACATACCGATTGCATTTATGCAAATATCATTTAGAAGGACAAAGAGCATTTGCTTGGAGTGTACAGCATTATTGATGCCTCTGACATTTTAGGTTGCTTCACTTGAAGCTGTTGTTCTTATGTTGAGTATTAGACTGCTAATCTAGCTGATACCAATTCCCGATCTTGAGGGACCTGCGCTTGGCAGTCTTTGTTGTGGTATGAAAAAATAGCAGATGACAGTATGTTATGTTGGCAATGTGTATGCAAGCCTTTGGGGAAACTTGGCTCTTTGGTATATATTATTAGACGTAAAGACTACACTGTTAAAATATGCTGATAAATTAAGATAATCGGGACTATTCCTAATACTGAAGTAGCAAAGTAGGTTGATTGTTTGCTGTTATTTTACTGGGGAAAACATTCTGCAGAGGGGAGAGAAAAGAGCAAGCATAAAATGAGCTCATTAAGAATCTGCGAGAATAGTTCTTTGATACTGGGCAATGAATATTCAAGATGGAAGATTCCTTTCTGAATACATGAGGATTTTTTAGGCTTTCAAACCAGTTCAAAGACAATCTCTATAGAGTTAGTGATTTTTTTCCTCCCAGTTAGGCAGGACAAGAACATACAGGGACAAGATATATTTCTGCCCTTCAATATCCTTATGTAAATGGAGTAATCCTCTTATATTCTAATGAGCAAAGAAATCTAGATTCTATTTGGCTAGTGAATACAAAATAAACAGGCTTTTCAGAGTTAGTAGGGTTTTGTTTAGCTGCATTAGTAGGATAAACCTTTTCTATAATCATGAGACTTGGGCTATAGCATTTGACAAATATTGACAAACATTGTCTATTTTAAGAGACTGTAGCATTGGTTGTCTCATTCAACAGGAAGGTGACTGATTAACTAAATATCACCTCTGTAACACTTCCAGTTTAGAGTTTTCACAAGCCTTTTGTTCTTCAGTTCATTGAATTTACAGTATAATCACTGTTTTACTGAACATTTCTTAATTTGGCAAATATGTTAATGAGGTAAAGTTCGCTACATGGCTCACACTGATGAGGTGATTTTCAGTTCAGCTCTTGGAGTGTTGGTGGCAGGTTGGTCTTAGGATCTATTGAGGCTCTTGCACCAACAAACACTTGTCTAACCTCTTTTTTGTCAGTGTTTGCCTCTAGTAACCTTTATTGACCACCATCTTCATTCCCATAGTAGCAGCCCTGACAATTTCTTCCACATAACCTAAAAGGCTGAGCCTTGCTCTGCTTTCTTCTTCCAAGAGCTGGGCAGGGCTGGCTTCATCTCTCTTACCTCTGCTTAGCTAATGTGAAGGTGGCAATCCCTTCCCTTCTCTTTTTATCACAAAGTACTGGGATGGAATATTACTTCATGCTCTTTTATGAGGTGTAGCAAATCATAGACCAAATGGCAGTGCAGTGATCAAGGCAACAACTAGTACAGCCTGCTCCCCTGTCCTCTTTCTCTTCAGATGTGAGAGGAGCCACCTCATAGGGTCCTGATCATGGGGATGGTCAAAAATGAACAACTTAATTGGAAGGCTTAGAGGGATGGGACCATTTAGGGATATTATGCTTCCTATGCAAGGAAGATAAAGGAAAATATGGCAAATGGGACTCTTTAGCAAGGAGAATGATTTACTTCCTTATGCAGTAGCTGTTATAAAAAAAAAGATATTGAATGACAAAACCCCGTGTGAACCTTGCAATAGAGCTCAAGCACTGTTTTGCCCAAACCAACAAAAAGAAGTTGTTTACAATCTTTTTTGCCAGTGGGTTATTTCTGGCAGGGTTCAACTTCATGTTTACCACAGCGTACCTTGAGATAGCTCTTGTGTGTTCTGTGAGCTTCCGTGAACCATTTTTTAATTAAAAAGTTTGCGTTTTTTGAGATGCAAATGATTCTGAAGAAGAACAGAACATTTCAGTATTTATCTAGTGAAATACAGCTCCAACTTTGCTAAGCCATAGTCTATCAAAAGAAGAATGTTGTACCAATCTTTGAATAAGCAGTATTTTCAAATAAAATCAAAACCAAATGTCTCTTCATGAAGTGTTAATCACACCTCAAAATCTTGACCTTGCAAAATAAAACATTGACAAATATCTTCCTAATATTTCTAAAAGAAATATCTTTCTTTTCTTGCAGTTTAAGTCGCAGTCTTGTCAAACAGCGTCCAAAGTAGCTAAGAAGTTAATGTCCACTGTAGCAAAAAAACAATGCTATGCCAAAGTAGCAAAACCAGTGTGCTATATAGAAGGCTACTCTTCATAAGGTTAAAGATAATAATTTAAATTTAAAATTCCTCAAACTGTTCAAGAAATTTCCCAGCCTCAAGTATATTATGCTACTATCTCTCACTTATGTCCAAAGCATTCACTAACTTTCAGTGCACTGCCTTGTTTGAGGCTTATAATGGAGACAAAAGCACATGAATATTGGGGAAAGGCAGGTCTTGCAGTGCAAAAGTTTGTCTATTGATATGTACGAGGAGCACAAGTCTGAAGATCTGTTTTGTGTTCCTTTCTTTTGCATTTTGGGATAGTATAACCTCACTGAAAGTGATTAAGCCAAAGTAATTTGAAATGGGGGATTAACGCATTAAATTAATCAGAAACAGCAGTCCACTTCAAATTCATTTCCTTATTTTATCTGAATTAGATTCACGGTAGAGATAAGCAATGTAGCAAAGAGATAAAATATAGCCTTTTGCTACTGCAAAAGAAGACTATTTTTTCAAAATTAGGAATAGACTCATTGACTGCCTCAGGCATTTCTTAAGCAACTGTCACACATTTTGACAAAGTAGATGACTGAATGGTTTAATTCCACTATATCATTTTGTAATTTAACTTTGGAGGATAAGATTAGATTCTGTTTTTCTTTTTTGTTTGTTTGTTTTCCTTAACAAACTAAGAGTGAAAGCTTTTCATTGTATAACATATTTATGTCTAAGCTGGGTGAAGATAGTATAGGGCTGTTAGACTGGCCATACCTTAATATCGAGTTAGTTATTTAACACTTGACATTTTGAATATCATTCAACATCCAAAGCATTGTAGGGAAAGAGATAGAGAGCATAGGCCTGCTCTTGCTGCTGTGAAGTCCCTCCTTATTTCCGCTCTATTGTAGCCAGATAGGTCCCTATTAGATTGCTAAGTGAACCCCCGCCAACCATTAGCAATATCTGTTGTTAGTATTTCTTGTATCATAAGCACATATAACAATGTATTTAATATTAGTGAGTCAGTCTGTATCTACTATGCCAGGATTTCTTTTGAAAGTAAATACACAGGAATGTATTTTTAAAGGGTGCATGTAGTCTTGAGGTCAAAGGTAGCTGAGGGGTTCAGCTGCTTTGGAAAACTGCAGTGCCTCCATGTCTTTGAGGACCTAATACACTGAAAAATTTGCCCTTTGGTAAACGTTTCTGAAGGGATGGCCTGCCTATGAGACGTGTCTCAAGATAAGATGACTGAATTTTGCAATAACTTTGCTATTTTCCTTTTTAGGTCCTTGAGAGGCCTTGCAGATCAATATCTGAGCACCAAAACCTCAAACTTGGAATGCTATGTGCAAAGTTTTTGTGCAAAAATTGGTATTTGTGTGTATAATGGGTAAGCATGATTGACATGTTGGAGAACTGCTGAAGTAAATGTGCATGCAAATTACTAATCAAGTGTTTTAGTGTTAATTTGCTTACAGCTTATAATTCTACAGGAGAGGTATATATGTCAGTGATTCTACAAGTGGTCCCGAACCTACTAGGACAGTCTCTTAACCGTATAACTCTTCAGAGATTGCCAGTTAGTTATGGAATCTTATATTTGTTTTTCTAGGAAATGTTCTGATATCTACATTTTTCCACCAACATTTTATAACTGTTTATTGGTGACATTGCATCATGTTAGATTTATGCTTTTATATATCTGTCTTTAAGCTAGAACCAGAATTATAAGGCAAGGACATGAAACAGGTGAAAGCTAGTACTGTCTGGAAAATTCAGTGTCATATCAGGAGGTACAAATTTCAAAGCTCAGACTTTTGTCTCTGAAATACTATGTGAAGCTGAAGAAGCAGACTTTATAGGAGTAGGTGTTAAAAAATTATAAGAAAATTTAAAAAAACCTTAAAATATTTAGAGACACATTTTCAGAGGTACAGAAAGAAAATAAGTGCTTGGGCAACTATTTGCTATCCTTTCTGTTAAAATAATGAAACTTTTGTACTTTGTACACTTTGTAAGTGTATAATGATGATGACTGATAATGTGATGTTTGATCATTTTGGCATGAGTTGCTTATATCATATTGATAAATTGAAAAACTTATGGAGATAGCATTGTTGCCCCTAGGGCAGCAATATTTATTCTAGACCTGCAGAAAGGACATCTGCATGAAAGGAAATGACAGATTTTGGACATGGACAAAGAATTTTGAGCTTTTCCAATAAAAGGATGTAGTGGTATATCAATTACTGATGTTATACTAGAAAAGCTAGGTGATCTAATTTAAATGGCAGCTGCATTACAGTTTGACATGGAAGTCTTTTTTAGGGCCAAAGCTGAAGATTTTCATTATTTTTAGATTAAAGATAAGGAATAATTTTTATTGTCCATTTTACGCCTCTTTATATATTTCTAAACTACTTACTAAAAACGTTCTTAAGTTGTCTAGTCTTCATTCAAAGGATGAGCTAGCCTAAGGCTAGAAATATGTCTAAGTAGTTTTCTAATGCTATTTAGCCAGTGTATTCCTGTTCTAATGAAAGCAGTAGTTTTATATCATGATGTGCCAGGTATTGTAGTTAATTGATTATGTTCTCTGTAGGAAACTTGGAAGTAAGAAACTTGATTTGTCTCTGCTGAGAATGAAGAAATGGGGGAACTTACTGGCTCTATTAGAACATTGCAGTGTGTCTGTAGGATACTTTGTGGTATTCTTGATAGCCCAGAAGTGCTTTTGGTTATTGGTGTGTTTAATGATATACATAGGAAGGCAATGAGAGACTTCACAGAATTATTTAATGGAATCAAATACTGATTCTAGATGGGTATAAAAAGTTAAGTATTTTTAATCAGACTCTTTTGTCAATACTAAACATATAAAAGTCAATATTTAGTATTTGCAAAGATAAATCAAGCTCTGAATAATGGCCAAGCTCTGCTCTAATAATGCAACTCAATTTGAAAATGTCAAAGAAAACATTCTACATGTTTTATCAAAGTGTGTTGGTTCATGATGGTCATAGTTTTGTGATTTTTTTAAAAAGAGAACTCAGCAAACATAGAAATCTCGTTTCTTGGTCTTGCAAAAAATGTGGAAGTAGTAAATGTGGTATAATATTCTGTTATGCTGCAGAATATCCCGTTAATGAAATCATGTGTAGGAGGTGTTACTCTGTATTTAAATATTGTAGTCATTGTATTATTTATAAAACAATAATGGAGAGAGGAAGCACAATTAACCCACTGACTTCTCTTTGCTAAGCAGGATAATCAGCTACTGATGGAGACAATGAGTGAAATAGTGCTGATGTGTGTTGTGCGTGCAGTTTCCTAGAATCTTATTACTCGGCCTTATTAAGACATTTTCACGAAGTTTTAGTGGGAATTTATAGGCTCAAAGAGTTAATATCCCATAATGAAGACTTTTTTTTTAACACTGGAACGCTTTATGGTGCTTCTAGTGATTAATGGCTCGTATAGTCTCTCAATGCATTGGTATTTCTTCTACTTGCACTTTCCATTTAATTCAGCAGTAGAGTTCACATTTTTCAGTGATGTTGGTTTGTTTGTGCGTGTATGAACAACTGTGTGAAGGAAAGAAATAGGATGCAAAACCAGAAAAATAATCTGTATCCAAGGAATGGAAGAGCTTGAGGAAAACGCGAAAGAGGTCAGAAAATTATGAGAAGACCTTGAGGCACAAAGCAAGGAAACATGTTTTGTTTTGTTTTTTAAGAGAAGTGAATTTGTATTCCAGATAAATGACTCTGCCATTGATTCCTCCCCCTAACTGGAACAGTCAGATATACTTTTTTGGCTGGCTGCTGAGGTTCTGAAGGGTGAAGAGCAGGTTTAAGTGCAGAGCTTCATGTCACTAAACTACACAAGATATTGCAAAAGATAACATACAGTTATGTTGTCTGACTTCCTCACAGATATCTAGCACATATATGACCTCTACACACATCAACTGCAAATACATGTGGATGAGAATGAAGAGGTAACTAAAACTCATTACTCTATGAAGCAAGTTAACAAGGTAGTTTTTTCCTACAAGGAGGAGGCAGAAGTCTGTCATTCTGTACATTGTTATTTACGTTGTGCTTGTCATCAACAAGGCTGGCTATAAAAATCTCAGTTTGAGAGGACAGCAAATGCAGATGACATACCATTATGATGGAAAAAAATTATATAGCACTTAAGGATTGTGAATGAATATCCTAAAGCTTGACATTTCTTTTCTTCTAAGACTGTCTTTTGGAGAAAGAAGAAATTGTTCAGTAATTTCGTCTGAGATTAAAAGTTGTTCGGTTACTTTCTGGTTTGAAAGGGAGTGGGAGGTACCATCCACTGTATAGCAGAAATATGTGCATGTAGTTAAAACCTTCCACACCCATTTGAGACAGAGCAAAGAAATAAAAGATCACGTGATAGGAATGAGTATAAGAGAGCATTCTGTGTCATGAGACAAAGGACCATATATTTATTGATTGACTGCCTTAGTATTAGCTGTTTCAAAGCTGGATGGCATTTCTGATTCTATGACCTGAATGCCAAATTCCGTGTGTGATCAGCTGTGGAAAGAATGATCTCATATACTTTCGAAAACTGAGTAGTAAGGGAGAAGATGATCCAAAAGATGATGGTGCCTGCCCAGCTTTCCTTTTCAGGTGAAAAGGGTAGATGAATATCTAGTCCCATGTGATGCACCAGTGTTAACATTGAAAGTGCCTGGTGGCTCATTGGCTCCCCCATGTAAACACAGGCTTTTACCTGTCTTATAATACTGTAGCCCCCAAAAGGTCCCTTAGATAGCTCAAAACCCCAGATATTGGCCCTATTTGATATATGTGCCACACAGAACTGGTAATCACTTTCTGTAAAGGACAAAATATTCTTTTCTTCATGTCTGTGGATCTCTTTTTCACACTAAGGGTATCCAGGAGGAAGTCCGTCTCCTTAATATCTCCATCGCCTCTTCATTACCCAGTCATGTCTGTTTCTAAAAGATAAATATTTGTATGGTTCGTTCTGAGTCAGTGACCATCCTCCAGAACCACTAAGCCCTCCTCCTTCTTTGCAGCTCCCATTATGATGACAGATGTATTTTAAAGTTTAAGTGGCCTTGCAAAAAATATGACTTTTTACAACAACATTTTTGTTGCATCTACATGATGTTTAATATGTCCATAGTTAAACAGCAGTAGTTCAGCATTTAAATAGAATGTTTCTCCTGCTTTTCTTCACTCCTTATGAATTTCATTATACAGATTTTGACTACAGAAATCTTCTTCAAAATAGAGAATGTCTCCCACTCACATGGTGGATGTCCATCTATGGTTTTATATATTATTAGTATTATAGACTCAGCAGTGCTTGTGGTTCTTTATTTTATAAAGCAAGTTGCAATGATGATTCTGTAATGCCCAGGCAAAGAAGATCAAACTTGGTTCTTTCACACTAAGACGCTATGAAACTAATTATATACAGATTGTTATCTATTTTGGATTTTGTCGCTGCAGCTCATGTTAGCAAAACTATAGATATGCATACTGTCTTGTATGTAGCTGCTTTTTTCACATACCATACTAAATTGTTTTGTATATAGTTATTTATGTTGCTGTCGCGGCCCGAAAGGAGTCGTTCAGGACGACCTCCCTCCCCTTGGGACCAACGACCAAGTTCGTGATGCCCTTGGACTGAATTAAGGTGAAACAACACCAGCCAACCAGTTTTAAGATTTATTAACACAAAGATAAGGCATGTGGTCAAATAGGATAATTCAATGGCGAATACTGCAACTAACTAGACAAGTCCCGTGCCACACGTTTCAAACAGATCTTACCAACATTCAACAAAGGAGAGGGAAAAAGAGAGAAAAAGGGAGAGAGAGAGAAAAAAAGATATCACCACCCGTGGATCCAGCGGCATCCCATTGGTCCTCTTCCTTTGGGAGTCTCGGCGGTGGGGGGGGCTCCCGTCTGGTGGTAGGTGGGTCCTCTTCACCCTGGGTGTAAGTTTTGGCGATGCGCGTGCAGTAATTACAACTCGAGGAGGGTCCGACCCTAGGTTCCCGCTGAAAAGCTTGGAGCCAAATCAAGGCAAATTAAATAAATAAATTGTAGTGACACGTGTGCAGTGGTTACAGCTCGAGTTGGGTGCCTCCGAAGAGGGACCCTGAACAAAAGATCCCTGGGCAATTGTAGCTTTTTTCAAATTAAGTTTCCCACCCCCACGTGGTAGTTTAGACCAATAGTAATTTTTTGGGTCTGGGGTCTCTTGCTCCTTATTGGATCTCATCGTTGTTCCTAGGCAGGCTGTTTCTTTTCTCCCTTATCTTTTCTGTTGCAGTTTCTGCCGACAGGTGTGTCTTCCTTCCTCGGGTCCCGCCATCGTCTCTCCAGGTCCTGACAAAGAGGTGGTAACTCCAGCAATTAGCACTGTTTCAGCAGTGCACAGGAATGCAAATTGCTGGTAACTCCCTTATCGTTCCCGCCTGCACCAGCACTGGGGCCCTTTCTCACCGAACTAGGGAGTGCGGCCTAAGGCTTCAGCAAATTTAGCTACTCATGCTAAGCACGTTTTATAGAAGTTGTGCTAAAAACGGACAATAATTTACAGTCCAGGTCCCAAAGTCTCTGCCCGATCGTGGTCTGGTTCAGCGCAGGCTCTGCGTGTCCTGGGTGGTCGCAGGGAGACCATCTCGGGGGTCGCAGCAGCCCAGTCCTGTTTCCACCAGGGACAGATGGCTTGTTTGGGGTTATGGTTTGCTTGCACCTTATGTACCAAGAAATGTTTAAGGCAAAAGTTCATTCATCTGTCCGCCACAGTTACACTTGCCACCAGCAAGGCTGACTATAAAAATCTCATCTTGAAAAAATAGCAAATGAGGTTGACCCACCATTGAGATGGATATAATGATGCTATCTATATAGCTGCAGGACGATATTATTTTTGCATATGGTTCAGAAATAAATGTGTAGAAAAAGTTGAGGGATTGGTTCCTTTGTGTGTAATACTAACTTCTGCTCTATCTTAAATTTCCCTCACAAATTTGTTCACAATGTGAGGAAAGTATCAGGTTCATGTCTATAATTTTACTGTATTATGTGAATTTACTAGTATATTATAATTATACATTACACTTATAATTATAGCTAAAGGTCCTCAACCACCACTGAAATAGCTCAGAGTTTTCTTCATTCACTTTAGTGGAAGTTGGGTCTGGCCCAAGGTAACTATGAGATATAGATTCAGTAAATAACTGCCTGATAATTTGTGCTTGAAAGCTGCAAAAATGGAAGTAGCACATACGTGAACATTACACCTTCCTTCCTTGCTATACAACACTGATACTTAGGAGGGCTTTTTCAAAAGCCCCTAAGGCCTATAGGTTGTTGGGTAACCGTAGAGATATCTTCAGCCCTAGTTTAGTGAGCTGTAGGCTTTCTGCATGGAGAAAGCTTGCTGCTTAAAAACAAGATTCAGAAAATCACTGAGAGAGATATGTAAGATAATCAGTATAGGAACACTAAGGAATATCTTAAATCTAACCTTAATTTGGGTTTTAAGGCCCTTATTAAGTACTACAAGAACATGCTTCCCTCAACCGCAGTACACAAACCCTGAAGGCATTCCTGGAGATAATAGGTGCCTGGAGCACACCAGCTAGTTCTGGATCCACATTTTAAGAATGGGAAAGAGGAATCACAAGGGCCAACAGCACTATCGTCAGAAAATCTGATTGTTGAGGAGAAAATTTGCTTCACCCTCTCATAGTTTTTTCCTCCACAGACTAAATAAATCTGTCAGTGTATAAAAGCTTTTTATGAAGAGGAGGGTGATCAAATTGTTTTTCATGTCCTAGCTACAATGGACAAAATAAAATTTGCAGCAAGAAGATTTTGATTAGATCTTAAAATCTCATTGTAAAGATAATGAAGCACAAGAACTTGATCCTAGGAGGGATTCTGGGACCCTTTTACTGGAATTTTTTAATAATGGGTAAGACAAAAGTGTCAGGATGGGCCAGGACGCTAATTTTGTCTCAGAGTTGTGCTATTGACCACACTGTGATAGCATCACATTTTTCTGCCCTCTGGGCCAATACCCAGATGCTGTAACTTTCATGATTCTAGGTACCAAAGCACTGATCCCTAAGCCCCTTCAGAACTTGATACGACACCCCCCCCCCCCCCTTTTATTCCTGGTCAAAGCACTCAGCCAGGTTGTGGAAGAATCCTCTCAAGGGATTTCAAACTAGCATCTCCTATTTCTTATGAAAGTGCTCAAAAATAACTACAGTGAGTTACTGAGATGAGATCCTCGAAGTGTCCCACATTGATGCTGTCACACTTTACCTAGCATAAATGATTATTTATGGTTAGGGTGATTATGTGGTAAAGCAGGCAAACTGAGTTCCAGTCAGTCCTGTGCTCACTGTGACTTTTCCAGATGCTAATGACTGGAACACCAGTTACCCTGCCTCCCACTGGCGTGCCCTGACCACCAGGCTGGAGGGTCAGGCTCTTTCTCACAGTTTGGCAGGATCAGTATGTAATTGTTCTATATCCACTGTTTTCACTCTGGGGTCTGTGACTATTTCTAGACCTGTGAAGTGCAGTGAGACAAAACAAGGCTACTAGCAGTCAGCTGAAATTTTCTGTACAGTTGGGCTACACCTCACCTGGAAAAAATTCAGCGGTCAGGAAATCAACAAAGGTGGAGAATTATTTCCATACACAAAGACAAAAATCTTTGATAGAAAACATGCAAAATTCTCTTCCGCTCTGTGAAATTGCATGTAACCTGCAGTCCGTGGCATTTCTTCAAGGGGGGATGGAGAGCTGAATTGCCTAAGGCAGAGTTGCTTACCCAGAGAATGGAAGTGACTGAATAACCTCAGTACCACTATTTCTGCCTACAGTTGTACTGTGAGGGAAGGACTGAATTAGTCTTCTGCATTTGTAGATGGGGAGGAAGGGCTTTGGAGCTTCACTCCCAGAAAGGGAACCATGATAGAGAAAGAAGCATCTAAGTTTGGGGAGAAAAGGTTTTATAACACACAGCTGTTTAAGCATTTCCCCTTGGCTGATGTGGGTGGTTTCCCACATAGATGCTGATATTTTTTAATCCTACTTTGACCCCAAATGTTCTATAAAGAAATTCTGTGCCTAATTTGGGGATCTGGATTCTGCTATTATAACTATTCGTATAAAGGTCAGACAGTGCCTGTCTTTTTGGATATAGGGCTAAATGTCAATCTTCTGTAGCTTTTATTGGCTTGCCATTCTTATTGCTATTAAATGTAATAAGATATACTTAATTAGATAATGTAATAAGACATACTTAATCTAATACTGTAACTAGATTGAACTGACAGTTAGTTACTACACTAAATGTTGTAACAGTTTATTAATCATAACTTTATAGATGGCTGATATGAATTCTTCAGGACATGCAGGTGCAATGTAATCTAAAAATATTTAATCAAAAATTTTCTTAGACCTCGTATGACTCATTAAAATAAATTTCTATCATGCTGACTTAAAAAGTAATTGTGTTTTGAAGAGATATTACAAATATGGAATTTGTAATTCGCATAGTTTTTTATCTCAGTTATAAAGACATTTCTGGGCCAGGCTTACCTTTACATACATTGAATAATACTTATCTACTGACTCTAGCTGTTCAGTTTTGGAGCAGGACAGTACTTGGTGCTGATAAAAAATATCGGCATTTAGCTTAGTTTCTGAATCAAAATATATTATTTTTTACTGTCAGTCCTGAAAGTTCTTATGGAAATCTACACATAAAGTTACTGCTTTTTTTTTTTTTTTTTTTTTTTTTTTTTTCCTATAACTGGCCCTGGTTAAGCTGTATCAGGTATAATTAGGATAAATACCTATCTATGTATCTTACAACAGAAACACACAGCTTATAGTAAAAAAAATATATGCAACTGGAATTTACTTTAAAATACGAATAAGTTGACTTAGGAAAAAAACTTTTTTATGCTTCTGATACTGAGTTCATTTCGTAGAGCTAAAAATTGTCAAAACGTAGAATTCTCTCCCTGATGCCTTTGTATTTTTGCTAATAAGATAAACAGATGTGATGTAGCAGTGAACATCAGTATACAAATCAGTATTGTGGAATAAGAAGGTGTCTTTCCAACAGAGCCATTTTTCTGACCATAACCACACTTTAAGCAGTTCCCCACTTGCTGGAAGTACTGCAGTAACATGCTTTCATCAAAGTGGCTTTGAGTTAGATAGCACATTACTGCATTTGCTTTTGCTAAAATTGACTCTGATGCAAGATTCCTTCTGTGGTTACCAGAAGTGAATTGTTAAATCATTGTAGGAAACCCTTTAGGTTATGTTCTTAGCTGCTTGTTTTATGGAAAAGGAATTCCCCTCGTGCTTTTTTCTGAACCTGGTTCTATAAAGAAGGAATATGCTCAGCACTTTTCAACCACCATTAATTTCAGTGGGAACTGAGAGGTCAATGCTTACAGAGCTGGCAAGCTTTTCTCCCAGTATCACAGGGTTCAACTCTTTAATTTTGTAGAGAGGATTTAAATGGGATTTTAAAAATTGTATGTATACCCCATTGTATATATATTTGAGCAAGATCATATTAATTGCAATATACTGACTGATTGAATCACAGATGTAGTAAGGGGTAACAAAAAGATCATATAGCACTTAGCTGGTGGGATGATACCTGGTGGGAAGTCTGCACTTGAGATGTGTGAGATACAGGTGATCCATAGAATCTAGGGCAACAACAATAATTTGTGAGCTGAAGAACTGGGTCCCATTGAAACTTGGCAGCAGTATTTAAACACAGTCACAGTTTTCAAAAGTGAGAATTTTATTATATACCTTCTAGTCCAAAACACTTATTTCCTTTAATACCCAGATTTCTTTTCTAGCTTGGATTAAGTAATTTAGGATTGCTGCAGCTACATCAGGTACTTAAACAGATGCTAAGTATTCTGGGGTTTTTTTGAAGGTTACATTTTTGAGAAAGTCTTGCACTCATTTCCTGTTTAAAACATGGCTTGGGAGCTGGGGTTATGTCTGATTCCCTGATTCTCAGCTGCAGAACCCATGTAACTTGCAATTTATGTGTATTTGGTTGCAGAGTCAGAAACAGCAAGGTGTAAGCTCTCTTTCTCTGAAACATCTGGCTCTTCCTCCATCTCCAAAATGCTACAAACTCCCCTTGCTCTGGATAGAAAAGTTCAAGTGCAGAAGGCAGCAGAGTTATTCCTGATAATCTGTGAATCTTCTGTTTATAAACTCCAGCCGAACACTACCTGGGGAGGGAGGAAACCCTCACCAAAAATAATCCAACAGCAAGGAATCTTCAAAGAAATCACCCTAAACAAACAAACTTAAACAAGAGAGGAAATGAACACAACCTGGAAAATCAAATCCAAAAATCATAGGGCAAGAGTTCTCACTCTAACAAATGAGAAATGCCCAAATCTCCATAAAGTTCTTTTTATTTGTTGCTGCTGTTGATTTAATGTGGAAGATAGTTGGGTGCTACAGCCTCTCACAGCACTTCTGTGGTGCTGTATCTACCAGCTTTGCCTCTGGGAGGTTTATCCACTCTCTTCTGCAGCTCATAGGCTACTTTTAGCTAATTTTGCCCCACCTAAAAGTGAATCAAGCAAGTGGAATATCTAGCTCAAAATACTTAAATTTAAGGTTATAATCTTTGCTGTGAAATCTTGCATTCCATAATGAGTTTGAAGAGAGGGTACCAGAGAGCATTTTCCTTCTTACAAAGTAGGAACCTTCAATAATATATTTTAAAGAGAGTAATTTGTTTAATCCTAAGAGACAGCTGCAATAATCTAAGGTCATTTAAGTGAAAAGGAGCTGCAGAGGAGGACTCAGAGCAGCACCACCTGGGTCAGTACAAACATTTAAAGAAGTAGCGTGTTAATACTTAAAGAATTTATTCATGCATTTTTTATAACTTCTAGCTTTTGTAGCTGAATGTAATGAATGAATCTCCAAGAGCTTGAGTCATCATGCCCGTAGCTGTTGCCAGTTTCCAAGCATTAACTTTAATTATTGATGCTTTCCCTAATAGACCTGATGGCACATTTTTAAAGTAAAGATTCTGCCTTTGCCAAAGGCATGCCTGCTGCCTGGCACACCGACTGCCGTTGGCAGAGGTGAATATGGAGTTTCAGCTTGGTCTTTAAATCAAAGCTCCGTTTTTTAGTTTTTGTTCCTTAATTATTCTGTGCAGTGCTTTCACCTCTAGGGTAGGTTTTCTTTGAAGGAGTAAGTTTATAAATGGAGAAGCAAACTAAGTGTGAGGGGCTTGAGGGGATTTTCAAAACTTGTGAAGTTGTTTTAGAACTTTAGAAGGCAACATAATATTACGTTTATGGTTTCATTCACTGACACATTGGCCCTAAGTATTTTCAACAACAATATTTTGTGCTTCATAGCACTCTGGGTCTTCAGTACACATTTCATTATTTTTTTTCACAACACATTTTTAGGCAGGTAGCTGGGTATTCCTTCCATTAGATGGAACAAATGGGCAGTGAAAGGTGCAATGACTTGGATCTCAGAGATGAATGCTGAGTTCAAGAATTCCTGACACAAGTTGAAACCAAAATATGTTTTAATTTATGATTTTATTCACATCAATGCAAACTCATCTTTAAACTCTCCTGTCTGAAATAGGTCCTCTTTCAATTTCAGAGTAAATGTCCACACACAATCTTTCAACGGCTAGATTCAAAATGATTCATCTGTTTTGACTGCAGCTTCTTTGCAAACAAAACTTGAGTTTCTGTGTAAACCATCTGTCTCACTTAAGTGTATTTTTATAGATGGTGGAAAGGAAATGTAGTTACATATATATTTTATTGTGTATGATCAATCAGGGCTCAGTGTAATTTTGTGCTAAAGGTAAAAGCATATACTGAGCAAAGATCATGATCGAAATAAGGCAAAAAAATCAGCATGATAGACTGAAAAGGGGCTGGACATTCAGGAACTCACAAATTCTAATTCTGGCATTATCCTGTCATCTTTAACAAGCCTTTAAATACTATATGCCTGTTTCATCTTTTATAAAATGGAATAATTATGGTTCTACTTTGTGAAGATTGTTGATTTTTTATAAGCCCTTTCTGGGTACAGCTAGTCTGAGAGTGGTGGCTACCCAGTGCTTGGTCTCCATTATATTGTGTACAGTGCATGTGACAAACCGAGAAGCGCTCCCACTTTGTACCCACAGGTAGATCTAGACAATATAGTATATATTTATATATGTGTGTGTGCATGTATATGTATATATAATATAATATAATATATAATATATAGTGTATAAGAAAAATATCATGTAGATATTCAAAACTTGACTGGATGTTGTCCTGGGCAACCTGCTCTAGCTGACTCTGCTTGAGCAGGGGATTGGACAAAATGATATCCAGAGGTCTCTTCCAACCCCAGCTATGCTGTGATTCTGTGGTAAGTTTGAACATAAGGAGCTCAGTCTGTGGGGTGGACTAGTGCACAGCAGATTCCCTACCATTCTCAGTCCTTCTCATTCCAGTGGGGGTATTGGCCTTACACAATTTTAATCACTTTTGTATAACAATGGTGTGCTATGCATTATTTTTCTATGTTACCAGAAGAATTTTGTGTCCTTCTGGATGCTTTTTACTCCACTAAGAGTTAAAACAGAAAATTAGCTTAAAGGAGCTATACAGTGATTACTTATGCTATATTATTATTTGTATTTATTACTTGTTAAGGAGTGACTGTTGTATAGAGACAAATATTGACCTGATTAACTTACAGTCTAAATTAACTCATAATACCAAATGCAATTAGACATATACAGAAGTCCATGTGTATATGTAGAATATGTATAAATTTTAATGACATTTTTTTTGAAAAAACTATAGTGAAAACTGATAGATTCATGGGTAAATATGATATACTGGAGAAGAGTCAGTGTGGCTTTGGTAAAGGTAAATCCTGCCTCACAAATTCTTGAAGTTCTTTGAAGGAGTAGGTAGACACATAGATAAATGTGATCCAGTTGAACTAGCTTTGGCTTTCCAAAGGCTTTTGGCACATCAGCTTACCAAGAGCTTCTAAGGATGCTAAGCAGCCCTGAAATAAGAGGGAAGGTACTTTCATGGGTACATAATTAGTTAACAAGGAGGAAGCAGTGAGAAGGAATAATTGGTCTGTTCTCACAGTTCTTTGGAAGTCACCAAGACTCCCAAGGAATCTGTGCCTGAACCCATTGTTCAACTTATTCATAAGTGACTGGGAAAGCAGGGTGGCTACTGAAGTGCAGAGGTCTGCTGTTGACACTGAGTGATTCAGGGCAATAACCCATCAGAAAAAAGCAGAACTTCAGGAGACTGAGTAAAAGATGAAATTTAGCATAGATAGATGTAAAGTGATAGATGGAGAAAAGTGTAATCCTAACTTCGGATGTGAGTTGATGGCTTCTCAGGCTGTCATTTCTGTGGAGCAGATTCTTAAAGTCTTTATTGGCAGTTCCATGAAAATGTTAGCTCTGTTATCAGCAGCAGTTTACAAAAACCCCAAATGAATTACATCTTAGGAATTACTAGGAAAGTAATAGAGAGCAAAGCAAAGTACATCATTTCCAGTTGAACTGGAAAAGGGTCAGAGAGGGTGGTCAGCAAGGATTACATGAACCAAGAGTCTCAGATAGGAGGCTGCTATGGAGGGATAGGAAAGAGCTGCAAGGACCCAAACGACATGTGGATAGGGGCTGACTGCTCATTGCTGCTGCCAGCACAAAGACCAGGGGGCACCAAGAGAAGCCAGCATATCACAGGTTCAGAAAACACAAAATTTTTCACACGGTCTGTGATACCAGGTAACTCTGGTCTATAGGATACTCTTGATGCTGAAAGCAGAGAAAATAGAATGAGTTTATGGAAGAGAAATCCATTGAAGGTTACCGAACACACAGAAACTACCCTGGCTCAAGAAGTGTCACTGCCAGAAATGTTTGGAGGTCAAGAGAGTATTCAGAAGATGTGTCATACAAACTTGCTCTGTTTTCATACTGTTCTCTAGGCATAGCTTTTGGCCACAGCTGGAGACAAAATATTGGGCTAGATAGAACTTTTGTTTGACTCAGTACTGCTGCTCTTATATTCTTGTGTACGTATGCATTTCTATTAGAGGCATATTTTTGAGTGGTAACTTGCTATAGGATTCCATGCATTGTGTAGCTATAGAAGGGACCAACTGCCTGTGTACCATGGATTTTAAAAATTAATACCAACTTTATTTTGTTTAAGGTTTATAGGATCTGGATTACATTATTTTGTGTAAACTCATGGAATACAGTATATGTGAGTCTGCAGAATGCCTGAAAATATAGTTATGGATAGTTATAGTTATGTTCCCCCCCCCGCCCCCGCCTGCCCCGAGTCTCTGTTGCTTATAAAGATGGAATTTACCAATAAGATTTAATAGCATGACTATAGGTTTTACCTGGGGTCACTTGAGCAAAAATATTGACCTAACATCTTTATTCCACATTCTTGTGTTATTTTGTATTACTTCCAGGTGTCAGATGTCCCAACAGTTCCTTGTCCGATTGCCAAACCTTATTCTTTGTTTCGACACTTCCACAGTGTCACTAAGTGCCACTTATCTTCAATAAAGAAATCTTCAACATAATAAAAAATGGCAATGTGGTATGTGGTATAAGTTTACTATTTTGTCAGCTTTGGCTTTTTCAGCCTTATCCTTTCAAATGCTTAGGCCCTGCTAAATCCTACAAAAATGGGAATTACAGAATCGATCAAGTAAGTAGGCATGTAGGGGTAAGGTTTGTAAGTACTTGGGGTTTAAATATGAATTTCAAAAATTCTGCTAAGTAGCTATTTATATCTTCAGGTGTCTAAATACTATCAAAGAACTGGCCTTGTGGTTTTATAATATCAAGGTCTTTGAACAACTAATATTTAAATCAATCAAGACAACCCAGAAACTTGACACCAGCTTCTCCCTCATCAAATAGATTTACTGATATTTTGTTTCTTACTCTGCACTTTTCTCCAGAGATCTAGCTTTATTTCTCTTCTTGCAGGATTTCAATCATAATCTTGCAGATTTCTGTAGATTTATATGAAGAAAAATGCCCAATATGCAACCTTCTAAGGTAAAATTTTCTTTATGTATCACTGCCAGGTGTTATAGAGAAGATGGTCTATCTGTCTTTGTTCAGTTTCTTTACATTACATTCAGCTTATTTTTCTTGTGCATTAACAATCAGGTCTAAAACCTACTCATGTTAACTGGAGTCTTTAAGTTGACTTTTGAGGTTTGCATTAGGTCATAAGAACAGGCAAGTGTGTGGTGCTGAATAATATCCTTGTATAGCAAGACAGATTTTTCTTTAATTTAACCACATCCCTTCCATGGAGATGCCGTGGATAAATTCACTTGTGGCATAAATGGCAGTATTGGTTTCATGAGAACTGTGTCTGATTTGGATTCCAGATGGATATAAAAGGTAAGGTAAGGTAAGCTGCATCAGTTAAATGAGAATAGCAATACCAAAAGCATGATAGAGAAGTGTAACAGGGAAAACAATTAACAGGGATTTGTAAAAGTATCTTAATGTTATGTTATGCTTATCAATACTTCTTATATTCATAGTAATTTTATAAAAATAATAATAAGAGCAAGGCTTATGATCTCTCACTCTTCCTGTCCCTGGGTGAATCAGAAAGGATGGTATAATTAGCCAGAGATACCCCATAAATTTGGTTACTGAGGAGCATGGGTTACTGAGCACCTACAAAAAGTACATGGACTCCAGATCTGGATGGAAAAAGCATTGCATCTCAATAAAAGTCCATGTCTACTCTAGGATGAGTAATTCTTTCCATTTGCTAATATATTTCATTTTATGCTGCTTCAATTTTTTTCTCTCTCTTCCATTTTTTTTTCTATAACCCTATGGACTTCTCTGGTTTGTGTAGGTGTCATAGGTAGCTCAGATTTTGGCCCCAGACCACCTTTTCCCTGTCGGGAAGACCTTGAACTGTGCCTCCAATGCAGTGATCTCTAAAGCCAGATCAACAACATGTACTGAAGTAATGAAACTCAGGGCAAGATATTTGCTGGGCTTGTTCCCTGGCCTGGCAGCTTGTTCTGACCTTCAGCTCTTACAGGTAGTTGCTGCTCTGGTTCGTGAGCACCTCCTTTCACCTAGGGAACTGTTCTAGCAAATTTTTAGGATGTTTTTATGTCCTAGCTTTGGGTCTCCTTATCTATGCTATAAATTCAAGAGAGTTATGGAAACGCTAAATATGTGAGATGATTCAGAACATTAGTCAAGAATTATTTCCTGGCAATTTCTCCTTTTCTCCTGAATCTGATGTCTCTTTATGACATGACTGACCTGCTTTCAGCCTTCTCAAAGTTCAAAATATGTTTTGGGGCTTCTTTTGGCAGCCTCAGACGGAAACATGGCTGCTGAGGAGCATAAGTGATGTGAATCTGTAATGCTTAATGTTCCATTACCACATTTGCCGTTTAGTTTTGCCTTTGGTTTTATGCACATTTTTAATGTATACTTGGAGTGAGAGACCCAGTGTGGTAGTGACTTACTTTTTACAGCAACTCAGTCAACTAGGGCTGAGGGAAAAGGATATATTATCAGCATTATTTTTAGAAAGATGGTATGTTAAAACCTATTTTTAGAATTTTTCTATTATAGTTCTTTTCTAAAATCTTTTCCTATATCTTAAGAAGACTGAAAGGTTAGGCATTTTTGATAGCAATTTATGACTGAATTTATGACTTTTTTATATAATATTATTTTTTTTAAGACAAAAGATTAGGTAGATCAAATAATATTTTTGTCTGGTAGATATAATATAAAAATGGACAGTTTATATGAGAAGTAAAATTTTGAAGTAGAAGTTATATAGTTTCTTTTTTGGAATAGCTTTTTTGGTAGAAGTGATGAGGAAGTCTGGGAGAGACACAGAGATGCCTGCTGCTGAGTTGCTACTGTTACTGATCCATGTTGTCCTTTCTAGATTTCTTATGTTGACTAGTGTGTTACCAGTATTATTAATTATCCATGTGTAGGGAATTACTTGTCCTGTTTCCACAATACAGGGACTGAGAGAGAGAAATTCTTGATTTTGGATTTTATTTTGTTTTGGTGTTCAAACATTTTCATTAACTCCCCTGTTATCACCCCAGTAGTATGATCTTACCTCTGATGAGATGATCAGCTTTCCTCTTCCACTTTGTTTGTTTGTCCCAAACCAAAAAGAGGGTACTGAATTTCAGTAGCTGGAGGCTCTGCTCAGTTCATGGCGATTTTACTGCCAGAATCAGTTTCATTGCCGTGATGTAAAGGACCCATCTATTTATTTTTAATCTCCAGAGGATCCTTTCAGTTCACCTACAATTTTGGCCTTTTGTGGCATGTAGCCTTAACTAAACACTGTAGAGAGCAACCTCACTTATCATAACGACTTTTAAAAAATATAAATGACAAGAGGGATTAGAGAGAGTTTCTGAGAAATACTGAGAAATACCATAACACTTTGCTTTCTCTCAAAATGTAGAACCATGAACTTGGCAGGAGCTTACAGAGTCATTTAACAGTTGGGTAATGACTGGATTTCTCCAGACTAGATTACATGATTTAGCATTCCTGGGCTGTGGCATTTCATCATCGGAGTGCAGAAACTGCCGAAGATGTGGTTTGTAGTTGCTGAGCTGAGTGCAGTTTGGCTGTGCACAGTATTAGTGATGCTACATGTGGAAGCTGCCTGTAAGCTGGTAGAAAGCCTGGAAAACTTCAGGCACAGTCCTTCACAAATCCGTCATCCATCCTATTCACCTACGTTTATACATATTTATGTATATTTGGCCTCTATGTTAGGGGCCAGCCAGTAGCAGAGGTGCTCATGAGATCTATGCCTAATGACTTTTATGGTACAAAAGGGAAGTCCTGCAACAAAGTAAGGGCATCATTCATGATGGATGAGCCCAATGAAGAACACAATAAAATGTGACATGTAGGGGCATGGCTATGCAAACCCTTTAAATCAGCATAAGCTGTTGATAGAAGCTGTTGTAGGTCCCTCAACCCTTGGCACTTATACTCTATGTGCCAGCACAAGAGTTTGTGTTGCTGCGTGGGAAGCTGGGGACTTGATTCAAGTTGAAACTAATCCAACAGCAGCAAGAAGAGATGAGCTGTCTGGACCGGTTTGCTATTTGGCCTCACAATTGCTTTTGCCAGCAAAAAGAGAGGTCAGTGTAGATGAAAGAGCAGCAGCAAAGGCAGGTGGAACACCTTCTGGCTTATTTATCTCAAAGTAAAATTCTGGTGAACAGTCAAGCCCCCTACCCTCATGTTGAGGGGGGGAAAGTCTTCCCAGGCTATTTCTGTAGTTCAGTCTTCTCTTCTCCAACCAGAAGAATCCTGACACTTTTAGTCCCTCCTCATAAGGCAAGTGGATAATACATTTTGATGGTTTACTATTTCTAATTTCTTTTCTAGTATTTTACCAAGTCTCTAGTCCTATTCCCTTCTAGGATCCGTTAGATTTATTCTCTTTAATATTGTTGAAAGATAAATGTAATTGTAAAGGGATATGGTGAACACTGAATATTATATTCCTTTGAAAGTAGCAAAACAATATTTAGCAGGGCAGGCAGGCTCTTTTCAGTGTCTAAATGTGTTGTGGAGTTCCCAACAGCTGAGTGGTTTCTTTCCACAAAGTTGCAATTTCTAGTTAGGCAGCTTATGACGTGTGGTGCTGAGTTTACAAAAAGGCTTTTCTGTGGTAGATGAAAACCGAACACTGTCTCATAAGGGGTAAATGGTGAAAAAAGACTTGTGACTGGGATTATGCTTACATATTACAGAACATATGCATGCTCTGCTGCGAATGTCTCTGGTCCTTTTTTATTTACTTTGCATATGGGTTTAACTTTGCGATGCTATGTATCTTGTAAACTGTAAAAGGAGATATTCCTATTTTTCTATTAGTAATAGTAATAAACATTTAACTGTCACTCTGCCTGTTTATACCTCTTTGTAGGAGGTAGGGAAAATGCTGTTATTTTAAGGCAATTTAATTGTTTTGAAATAACATTGAAACTGAATGAAAATTCACCTTTACTTAACGAATCCAAACTATGTAAACTGAGGCAAGGAATCCGAGTATCTGTCCAGGAGACATGTTGGGAACTAGATTAGTTCCCAGGTTAGAGCCCATGAGAACGCTTGATCTCACACAGACCGCAGCCAGCTCTGCTCCAGCTTCGTCTCGCAGTCCCACGGCTTCAGAGCACAACCCAGTGCTGTCATTAGAGACGTGTCCACCAGACGGTGCTGCGCGATAGCTGATGCACCGATGCCCAGGCAGAGAGCGAAAAAGACCCCACCTTGTTTCGTTTTGCGAGCTTCTCATTAGAGCATTACTCATAAGAAAATTGACATATAATTGGTGCAGCAACCGAAAGCATTGCTGAAGTGACATGAGAACTTTTTTTTTTCCTAGAGCCAGTGTGGTATTTTATAAGGAAATAGCTTTCTGCAATCTGCTGTGGTTTTTGCTTATTGTCATCAATCTGCTGAAAGGAGACATAAACAAAAATGGGCAACTCTGTCAAATAATATATTTTAAAGATATTTACACATAAAATCATGCAAAAATCTATATTCAAGATTACATTGCTTGTCTAACAGCTGTAGCAATGTACTGGTACTTTACTAGAAGACAGTTTCTTTCAAAAAATTATGGCTCGTACATATCTGCACAAATTTCTCATCTGGTCTTAGCCACTTCAGCATGATAATTTGTGCTTGGTAAATCCTAATAATGTTGTATTTAAGTACAGATATTATACCCATAGCAGAAACCATTGTTATTGCTGAAGGAAGTCTTGTGTAGTATAATCTGGGCATAAACCTTATAAGGTTGCATTTTGCACTTGCCTTAGCCTTAGATAGATTCAAGATAGTGACCAATGTGGGATATACTATGGTAATCTAATAAACACTTGAATGAAAAAAGAAAAGCTTGTGGTTGATAGCTTGATGCAAATGAAAGAATGCTGTCCAGACTACTGTTGGAAACTAACCATTCACCAATAATTAAGCAGCTGTAAATATAACCTGTTTCCAGAGCTGCATATGGAAGTTACCTCTAATGTAGATTAAGATACATATCTGATCTTCAGTTTGTACTTCCTAGCCCACCAAACTTCCTTATTTTGGAATTATTTTGCTGTTGTTTTTGAAGGACTTTGAATTGAAATATTCTTCCTGGTTTTAGCTATCCAGAGCCTCACACCCACATAAGACTTCATTCTCTGATTAATCTATATGCTGTGTTATGCTACCCAAGACTGCCTTTGGAAAGCAGCTGCCACTCAGGCTTCGGCAACTGCAATGCTGAAGGGGGAAGGAGGCTGCATTACCAAGGAGAGTGGTTTGTGGACAAGCTTGTTCACTGTTTTATAACAAACTTTGAATAGTTTCTGCTTGAAAACACTGTCATTTCCAAGAAAATTGGCTGAGGGATTTTGTATACTGTTCTCCCTTCCCAATTTTCAGTCGCACACATTTATTCACATCCTTATGCTTCAAATGCACAGTGATTTAATGCTTTAACAGACCTTCACTTTGAAAAGTCAGACCTAGGTAACTTTATATATCCCATGAAAATCTACGTTGTACAGGGGTACAATATGTTGAATTGTCCACCATTTCATTTTCACATAAAGTTCCCATAACAGAATAGTAAAAGCTGGAATATTTTGTGGTCTCTTGGCAATAACAAGACTACAAACTTGTAAGTTCATGGATCAATTTTTTGTTCCAAAAGTTTGAGGTGAACTTGTCAATCTTAGACCTGCACATTCTTAAAATTGATTTTGCAAAATTTGCTTCTTTTCCAGTGGAAATTCATCATTCCCTATATCATTCTTCTGATTCCCCAAAATTTTCTCGTGCTCTAAGGCATATATTTGCATGTCTGCATGCCACTATTTTTCCAAGACATTGGCCTCCCACTAATTTTTCCCCTGAGGAGAGACATTTTCACATCATGATAACACTCTTTGACCTTTTTTCAACTCCTATTGCTGCATGGTCCAACTTTCTTTGTTTCTATGTCCACTTTTCATCAACAATTTTTGGCTGATTGTTTTTTTTCCATTGTTTTTCAACACATACACACAAAAGAAGAAAAGATTACGACAGTTAGAGGCTTACTATCTAAATACTTACTCTCTCTCTCTCTCTATATATATATATGTATATATACACTATATAAAATACTGGCATTTGGCAGCATTCTGTATGTTCCTGGTTTTGGCCAATCAGCTCCCTCCCACCCTACCAAGCAAAAAGGCTGCAAAGATTTTCTTTTATATCTGTATCTATAACTGAGTGCTGCTACCTCCTGAAGCTTAATTTTCCCTTGACCAAAATGTGACTCTCACTTAATATTACATGTGAGAAAACATTGCCATAAATTAAACATTTTTTTCGTTTATATCCCAAGCACACCCCAATATCCATCTTCTCTCCACCCTAACTCTGAATTTTTGTGAGATTTTCTTTTTTAATATGACAAAATAGGAGTTAAGTATGAAATCTCACAAAGGTGAGATCTTGAAGTAAATCTGTTGGTTTTAGTTAAGCTGAAATAAGGGTTCAGCTTAGTTTGTTTCCCTCAAATGTTGTCCAACATGGACAATCACCACAGAAACATAATTATTCACACTCCTGGCAGCACCTTTTTACTTTTAGCACTCTTACATTCCCTCAGCTTTCTTCTTTACAGTTCATGTTTGGCTTCCTTGTCGTTTTGCTCTGACTATTTTATTCCTTACCACTAGGCATCAGCATTGCTCTCACTATTTGTTTAATATTTCCTAGCTAAGAAATGCTGCTGTTTAACTTCAGCCTCAGCAAGGGAGTGATTCATTGGTGGAGTGTGAGGCTTCAGTGTGCTTTTCTGTAACAAATGGTCCTGAACACTGTTAGACCAAAGAAAACTCAAGATGAATAATTAGCTGGTGTCTGCCATATGTGCATGTGTGTACTATATGTATATTTATATGGCCTGTGTAAGGAACACACCAAGGAACAGTAGTGCTTGGTGCTTTAGAATGGGTAGTTTCCAAAAGCTCAAAAAACAAATGTAAGTGAATCAAAATGGAGAAGGGACTTGAACAGAACAATGAGAATAAGAATTGGGAGCTGTCTAAGTACATTTTATAAAATGCCAAACTCACAATCCTGTGATCAAAAAAGAAGCTTCTCCTGAGGATTGTGAAAGATAATGAAGTAAGAATTAAGAAACATGGAGAAAAATTAGAGAATTTTTCTGGAAAGACAAAACACAAAGTGAGCAAATCTGGAAAGACCAGAAGGACGTCTAGTTACCTTAAGTGTCCTATGATAGTACTGGATCACTTCAGGTGCAATTGGTTGAATGCTTAATTTTAATCTAGAAAAGGCAGAATTGCGTATTATATATTTCTGTTCTCTTTTTGGGAAGAGTCCATTTGATAGGAATCATATCCTATGTGGTAATGAAGGAATATTTTTCATTCTTGGAGTAATTAGGAGGATTGTTAAAAAATGACTACAAAAATTGTTAAAAATGACTGCTAAAATATGGCCAGATATCTTGTATCCATTGAAGTAATTGCTCTATAGCTCTTTGGACAACTATTTTTATTGGTCAAATGCTAGGATACCAACTAAGTCTTAAGGTGCTGGAAGAATGCAAAGAGTGACTGAACCGTGTGGTAGTTTAGATACTTTTTTTTTTTGTATTTTTGTTATAGCTACATATAAAGACATGGGGAGGATGCAGGCCATTTTTACATGTTGGTGCATAGCATCCTGGGAAATAGCAAACCTGGAAATGGTGTGGCTTTATGATGGATAGCTAACTCGACATGAAATCCCAATGCAAACTATTGGGAAATCAGCCAGAAGAGCTATTATTAGTCTGTGGGGGTATGAAACAGGAGTATCAAGGAAGATCTGAATTAAAGAATAATGTGGAAAATCTGGGAAGAGTCAAAGAAAAGATGCAGGAATGATTAAAGAATAGGATAACATACCTTACAGTGAGAAACTCAGAGACTTTTTATGTTAATAATCAAAAACATCAAATATGATATGATTCCAGCCTACAGATATTTATACAAGGAACAGAAAGTTATAAATTTTGTTAGCTGACAGGAATAGTTAACTCTCTCTTGTCTGGGATAATGGGAAACCAGGATCCTCCAGAGACCTGGAAAAGTGAAATGAGCCCTGGAGGTGGTAGAGTCTGAGCCAGCTGCCTGACTCAAGCTGGCTGCCTGCAGAGCCAGTTTTGGTAGCTCTGCACTGATAACACAGTTAATCTGAACCTGGTCATAGGTAGCTGCAAGCTGTCTGCGTGAAAAGTTCTAGTGATTAGAAACTGGAGCTAGACAAATTCAAGTTAAAATAAGATGAGTTTTTAAAAAGTGAGTGTTATTAACCATTGAAACTACCTCCTTGAGTTAGATTCTCTGTCAGTGGAAATACTTCTAGCCAAGGTAGATTTTTTTTCTTCCTGAAAGATAAGTGTTAATTGAGGCAGGAATTAATTCAGGAGAATCAGTGCCCTGTGTTAGCACACGATCATAATGGCCTCTGACTTTGAAGACTGTGACTCTTTCCTCAGTTTTTTTGTACAGGTGGTTTTCTATTGCAGCTTTTGTTCATTTTGAAAAACAATAAAACCATTTTAGGTGATAATTTGAAATGTAAAATACTTTCTTTGTAATTCTTTTCTAAATGAAAAAAACTTTGCTGACAAAAAATTTGTGTGATTATTGTTTTACTAGATTTATCCACTGAGCACAAAAAGTAGACAGTTACATTCTCAAGCATGATATATGTTTATCATTAAATTTATTCTACTATTCTTTTCTTTACATTTGCTATCTCACATGGAAGCTGTTTTTGTTAAGATTTTTATATTCATACCACTGTGTTATTTAAATATATTAAAGTATAAGTTTTTATATGATAGCATATTTAACAACTTGAAGAAATATTCCACTAAGAAACCAACATGCCGTATATGACTGTTCTATTCTGTCATGTCAATTCATTTTTAGTAATTTGGACAAGATGATTTTTTTTTGTTTAAAATGATGGAATACTTTTAAGTGAAGGAGCACTTAATATCTCTGACTGTATGCCTAGGCAGGATAATGCCAGCATCTTAAAACTGACCAAGGACAAGCATCATTCCTTGTTAAATACACAGCCATGAAATACATTTTGTTTGGAAAGAACCCCAATGCTTGAATGCACTGTGGATCATTTTAAAGTGTTCATGGTAACCATATTTATGAGAAAATCATGAAACGTGGAACATTTAGCCTTAGTAAGTTAAAGCTCACTAGTGGGATCTTCTATAGGAATTGACATAGGAACCTGTACTTTCAACTCAATGCACCTGCCAGACTGATCTAACGTGTTCTACTTCTGAAAGATGGTAGCTGTGTTAGTGCAGCCCTGGGCTTGAGTGCCTATATTCCCTGTGGGCTAATGTCGTTACATGGCTTCTGGACTGGAACTGCATGCAGCTGGCTTGAAGCGTGGGCAGAGCAAACACAATTGCATCCATCTGGATAGATCTGCCTTATGGTACTAAAAAAGGAGGTACCAGAACAGCCTTCCAATAGCTGCAGGGGTGGCCAGAAAAACCTAAACCTCTGAATTTGCTCTGTTGCATATGAAATTTGTTGAGTTGATGACTGTAATTATATGATATTGTTTCCTGATACAGCAGGAGACTGTTCTTGATGACGGAAGAGGTCACCTGTCTTATGTCCTGTAGAATATGTCCTTATGATTTGGCCTCACAGCAGCTTATCAGTGATGTGCAAATCTCCAAATAGATACAGTTACACACTTAATTGAATGAAATGGGTATTATTTCATTTCTATATTATGGAACAAACAGTAGGTGAGTGTGTGTGTGTGTGTGTATGTGTGTGTGTGTGAAAGAAACTGAATTTTGCAGCAAACATACGCCTTGAGCTATTCTCTTTCTCAGCATGCACATTAAATTTGGCTGGTGCAGCTATTGCTGAACTGGCCGTAAGAGTCAAAACACAAAATTACTTCAGTCCAAAATTCTTGCAGACATAGTGGTCTTTCGTAGGGTTGGTTCTATATCCCAGTGCCATGGCCTGCAAAGGGTGCCTTGGATTGCCCTCTCTGTATATGGTATTTGAAAGTTCCTCTCCATTCTTCATTCAAAAGCAAGAATATGAAGCCTTCTCTGTTGTACTTTCCACCTCTCCTCTAGATTTGCTCTTGGTTTTGGGAGAAAACTGGTTGACTGGAAGGGAGGGGAGCTTTTCTCACCTTGCATTTCTGAGCTTCTGATGCTAGCACCTTAAAAAGAGTCACAGACATACCTTAGGAATATTTTTCTCTTTCCATGTAGCTTCCCCTACTACCTCCAGAATCTTTGTTTTTATCCTTTTCTTTATGGGGGAGGGATTGCCATGGCTTCAACCTGCATGAATTCGCATTTGTTCTAAAGGCCCATACATACTACGAGAAAGATAAAGTAATTTGAGAGGAATAACACCAGGAAAATTATCGGATTGGGTCATCATCTTCTTGCAATGTAATACAGTTTCGTTTAGTTAAGCAGCAGATGTATCATGAAATTAGACTCCATAAATCATTTACCAGGTCATTTCTAATGTTATTCCATATCTGTCTAATCTTTATAGGGAGATTTTCTTCCTATCCCTTGGTCCAATTTGATTTAAAACAAAAGTATGTCTGGATTTCACAGGACAGAAGCCCTAAAAAATTAAATTTTTTATGGCTTCTGGACATGTAAAAAAATTGAATCAGGCACCTTATGAGTACATTGGTCCTTCCTCTGCAGATCTCCTTAAATTGACTCATATGACTGTGTAATTTCTGGTTACTGCTGCTTGGTTGGAAAAGGGTAGGTCACATGGAAAAACAATATGGATATAATTATTAAAGCACAGAATTTTATTGTGACACAATAATGAAATTTTAGTTACAGTAAAATGGATAGGTTTAGCAAATGTGCACAGTGAAATATATTATATTATATACAGAAACTTTTTAGCATCTACCCCTTTCTTTCATACTATACTCATTTTTCCACTGTCCCTCTTGGTCCTCAGATTGATGGCTTCAGTAAGGGTGGGTACAGTGAGTTGTCAGCATCCTGAGTCCATCATGGGGAGGAGTAAAATGTTGGTGGTTTCTTCTTGCTCACTTTAGGATCTGCTTGAGGTCATTTTTGTATGTTTGTTAACACGCTGTTAACACACCTTGCTCTTTCTTCTTTGGTTCATGAATCCATGTTGCACCTGAATTTACTGTCTATGATGTGTTTTATGTACTGTGGATACTTGTTCTTTGTTCTCTTTGTTGCCTCCAAAATCAGTTTTACTGAGCTCTCAAGGTTGCATTTCTCTGATGACCAGTAATTGACCATGTGTGAGTTTTTATAGCCCTGGAGCCTCTGGCGTCGTCATGTACGATCAAGGTCCCTGCTGTCATCCCTTGCCTACACACCTCTGGTCTGCATTTTCATTCTGCAGTCAAGTGTAGGCAGTTCACTCTACACAGAATAACTACTTGCCATTGCTGCCTGTTAATTACAGAAGTATATATGTGTTAAACCACAAACTTGTATCAAGCTAAGCAACAGCTAAGACAAAGTAGGTAATAGTTACCTGATCATTAGATAATTGCTGCTAAACAAGTTAAAACAAATCTCTAGGCAGGCCAAGACAAGTCCAGACAAAGCCTGACCAGTCTGAAGGCCTGTGTCACTAGCTTCACCAAAAGCCTGTGACCTGTTACAGGTAATAGCAACACCGTATTTACGGGGCTGCAAAGCTGCCTGTGTAGGTTGGTCACTGCCATGTGAAGTCCAGCAAGCCTGCCGGAGAAGCCGCCTCAACAGGCAGTCTGTTCCCAAGTCATCTGCACCTTTCACGACCTCCACTAGTTTAATGACATCTATATTTCTCTGGCTCTCACACCTACACTCTACAAATGCCTTTCACGTCTTTAAGAGGAAAAAGTACGAACTGTGGCTAATAGGATGTGTGGGAAGAGCTATAATACTACTTCTGCATTAATTTTGTCACTGCTAGATTAAGTTCAATTTTCAATATTATTACTTACTTTATGTATTACTGAAAGACCAGTAGGTCCCAATTAAAAAAAGTAATTCACTTCTATATCAGTAAAAAATACAATTTCTTTTGAATGCTTCAGAGCAGAGTAGGAGTTTATTAACAAGTCTAATATCTTTCTTTCATTTTTCAACAGGAGATTCACAATGTTCTTTTTATGGCCAGCAGAAAAAACAGAATCGCTTGTTCACTACTCCCTGTGGAGATGTTACAGATTGTTGCTAGTAAAGGTAACATAACCAAATATTAAAGAAGCATAATTTTTCTTGCAACTGCAGGGAGAATTTTTTAATAACTAAGTGCAAATGTAGCCTGTTTTAATAGCTCAGGAAATCATTGTGTTGCAGAATTGTTACTGTATTTGTTTGCCTTTCTATGTCACCATTATAGAGCTAGTGTTGTTGGGCATTTACACTGGAACAGCTGCAAGCAGATTCTAGCTTTCTGAGTTCAGTGGAGTTACTCCTGATTTACATTGCTCTGAATGAATGGAGAGTAAGCTCTCAAAAACTACAGCTATAACTAAAACATATAACACACAACTTCCAACATTGCCACAAAAGTGTATAATGTTATTTTTCTGCTTATGAGCCTTTATATTTCTCCACTATGGAAACTGAACAATATGTTAAAAAAAGTAGTTTTCAAGTTAGCTTTTTGCAGTTTCCAAAGCACAGATTCTCTCCACTTCTGTGGCATGTAATTGCCCTAAGAAATTTTGGATATTGCCATCACTGAGGCTTGCTTCCAAGTTTGGTGAGATGAATTTATATTTTTTTCTGTTTTTTTTAGGATAGGAATAACAGTTATCCCAGAAAGCTCAAACTCTTATTTCCTGATCATTATAAAATCAGTAAGTATTTTAAAGATACCTGCTTGCCAGAAGGTGGATTTAAGCCTTTACAAGGCATGTTATTAAGAATTGTTGTGAATAGGCTAATGACAAGTCTGACAGCCATCAAACTGAATAACATAATATCTGAATAGAGCAAACAGCAAAACAGCTGTGTATTTCAAATGACATGGCAGTCCACATTGAAGAGCTTTCCCTCAGCATGGAAACTGGCAATAAAATGCTGTACTCTTGCTCTGGAGTGTGCTCTCTGAACAGGGACTGTGAGTTGGAACATACATGAAGTGGTTGTTTCTTACTCTGGGAGAAAAAAAAGCAGAGATAAATTTCTAAAGGAAAGATGACAAGAAAAGAAGAAAAGAAAGCAAATGAGTGAAATTTTGCAGACTGAGTCTTAGCTGTGAGGTAGTCATTCTCGATATCATCACCCCTCTCTTCATGTAAATGCTCTGAATATGAGAGGTGGATTTTTAGAAGAGCCTGTGGCCTTGGTGCCAAAGTGGTTCTAGGCACCTGTTTGCTTAATTGTTGGATACCTTCTGCCAAGTGGAGCCCATGGTAGGATCCTGAAGACCTCTACAAAGAATGATGTGAATTAAGTATCTAAAAATGACTAGAGGGCTCTGGACTTGAGAACAGGGCAGCAGGGAATGCCAAGGAGAGAAGTGTGGTAAGTTTGCTACTCCTTTCAGCTCTGCCAGTGAATTACCTGCTATTTTAAGGAGCCCAGGACCTGATGCTCTTGGTTAAGCTGATGCTCTCAATTCTGTTCCTGTGTTATATCAATGTGTGGACCTTTAAAGTTGTGGCCTTTGTGTTTTACAATTCACCTAAAGCTTTTACAGGTATTAGAATGATTTCATGGTCCTCAGTGAACATATGGCTATTCCCTTTCCCTCTGTCTCTCCCCCTTCCCTTCAACATTTAACTGTTGCATTGCAGCTTGCTATTGTGGGGGACTGGGTTCTGCAGTCTAGACTACCCTGTGAGCTGTGGGTTGGATGCTCTCCTAGAAAGCAGGAGATACAAGTTTAAAGTTTCTTAGGTTGAGAAGATCTACTCTGTTTCCCTGTTGGTGCTTGCACATAAAGTAGCCTCTGAGTAGCTCTACACAGTCAGGATGTAGGTGTTTGCTTAAAAGTCCAGAAGCAAAAACATAGCACTCAGGAGAAATGTAGGCACAGGGCTACATCTTGCTACTTAGACTTGAAACATTCACTGAAAATTGAAACTAGATGTAACATCTCAATAATTAATCATCAGAGGTTCATTAAGCAAGAAGACTCTTTCGAGACTGGAAAGATGATTGATGTTACCTCAAGAGCCAGCTAGGAAGCAGTGTAGAATTATAGAGTGAAAACTTATGGCTAAGATTTCATATTTTGATTAAAGGTTGATTAAAGGCTGATTAAAGAGCCCAGAGGATGTAAAAGGGCAAGCATCTTCTATATACATAAAAGTTCTGGGTAGTCAGAGGAACCTCAGAATATACTGCTGCTATTTGCATGCTAATACTGTTCTTGATTTAATGTGTTGAAATAAATATGTATTCCTTAAAACAAAACAGTGTGGAAGCCTGCAGGTGTCAGGTGAATTCCTATACTTTTCAGAGGTAAGCAGACCAATTCCTTGTCTCACGTGGGATTTATATGAATAAAATAAAAGAAAGATAACCTATCTAACTTTTATTATGATGTTCTTTCAAAAATGTAATAGAATGCATCATATCAGACTTCAGACTGTTGTTACAGTCACTACTGTTTTAGAATCTACTAAACTTTCAGAGACTTCTTTTTCGCCTGCTGAATGACACTTGCCAGAGACCAAGGCCTCAGGTAGAATGTCCATTTTTTGAGCTAGGGCTTATGTGTTTTTAGAACTAGTTATGGAGGAAGAGATGAGTGCTTCCTGCCAGATCCATGGCAAAGCATTTGCAGTGTGATGTCGATTGGTTATTTGCAATGAGATGTCAATTGGTTACCTCCCCACCCCTCCTCAGGACAGCCAGACATGTGTAGGGGCAGACAGCGAGGGATTGGACAAGATAGAGTTAAGGAGCCAAAAGCCTTGGGAGGAATAAATAGCAGTATGTAGATAAGGTAGTAGCCACACGGGATGAGAAGGAGTGATGATGGGAACTTGACCTTCGGGAAAGTACTGATCCAGGCTAGAGCTTATATAAAGGGCTTGCTTGCTTGAATAAAGTTGATTCTGATCCAGCACATCGGAGTCCGTGAACCAGACCGCCACAGACATGCTCCTCTGCCTGTGCCTGAGCCTCTGCTCACTTTCTGTTTGGTGCCCACCTCAGAAAAATGACTGAGGTGGTACCTCTTTTGGTCCTGGTTCTTATGGATTGCTTTCTGTGGCAAAGACTGGCAGTTTTCTAAAACTTTTTATCAATCAGAGAAAAAGGATCTCTTTATATTTTATTTACAGGTTCACTGTGTTGCCATTCAATAAGCACTGAGCAATCAGTGGATCACACAAGCCCCTGTAGAGAGATCCTTTTTGCAGAACTCCCCAGCTTCTTGCTGCTCTGCCAGTTCTTGGGACTACTGACATCCCAGATGTGTACCAAAAATGGCTTTTCATTGTCTTAAAAGACATGTGGAACTTAAATGCAAAAATGAGTCTCGTGCATTTTTCAGACTGGGGACTCAAACACCAGTCAGAAAGTTTCATGTCTTAAAAATTTCTAGGAGAATATCAGCTTGATGTCTTGCATGTTGCTGCATAAATACTGATAAAATGCCTGGATAAAAACAAGTATGTTTTACTAAATTCTGACCTGGTACTATTGTGAGCAATTTGATTTATTTGGATGGGAAGTTGTTCTATTCTGGTATTGCTGAAATAATGGCCCTTCATTATGACGATTGCTTTTTATTGGTTTATTTATTTATTCGTGTAGAACTGATGGCCAGAACATATGGCCAGATACTGAAAAAGTCTAAGAAATAATATTAATCAAGCAGTACTTGGGTATGTTTTAGGCTGGTATGGAAGCCTGCTAAAATTGCCAATAAAATGTTAGCCAAAACTGAACAAATACAGAATTTACGAAAAGAAAATTTTGACTTCAGAAGTCACATGATTCTTTGGAATTAATCAAACTAATTTTTTTGCTCGAATATCCTCATCCTATCCTCATGCTCAAGCTTCAGTATTGCACAGGAAAAATAAGGCCATCATGCCTAATTGGATAACTCATATCAGAATTTATTTTATTAGAAGTGAATTAAAAAAGTCAGAGAAAATGAATCATTTCCTAAATTAATTAATGTATCACTTACTAACTTGTCATTAAACCCTTGTTAATTTGATCTAGTGACAAAGTTAATTAAGAAGATATATGTGCTTCTAAAACTAATGAATATTTTAAGCGCTTTGTTCCTTTAACGTCTTCCTCAATTGATTTAATAGACAACTGCAGTATCATGTCATTCTGTCCTGCACAGAGAAGCCTTCAGTGACCTGGAACAGAACAGTAATGAGACACTGCATGCAGATCTAATAGAAGGCAACCGTTCTTGGAAGTGACAGCTGTGTTGGAAAGCTGAAGGGTAAGAGCGGAACTTTTGAGTTAGAGCAGATTTTCCTCATAACTGGTACATGGCTGAAGCCAGAGATGAATAATGAGTTGGAATTATCAGTTACTGTCTTAAATACAACTATAAAACTATGGAAATAGTAAATATCTTATCTTCCTGCTTACCAATTAAAATGTTCTTACTGCAGGGTTGGCTTTGTTACTACCAATACTTTCAACAGGCATGTTCTCATACTGGAAAATATTTATTGTGACATGTGGTTTTCTGCTCTGTTTAGCTTGAAGACAGTGTCCTGAAAAAATTCACAGTGGGGAAAAAAAGAGATTTAAATGCTGGCAGTTGTCTATTTTATGTTATAACCAGGTTCTTTTGCTGTGTCCATCCTGATGGTATCTGATTGCTTCATAAAATATTTCTTTTACCAGTCAAATTGTACAGTCTGTTTTGGGATGTTTTAGTTGGCAAAGTAGGTGGTGAATTTACTCTGACCATTCATCTACATATGATTATTTTCATAAGAATTTAAACTCCTGTTTTTAAGCACAGGAAAAGTGTGTGAATAGCAAAAATCTTGTATCAGGTTCTGTAGTGTAGCCATGTAGAAACAATGCTACTATTAAAGCAAAGAGACTTTGCCTTTATTACATTCCTGTGATCATTTAAAAGCACATTCTATTATTATTCCCGTTTTCTCATTCTTTGCTTATTCTTCTCCCTCAAAATTAAAAAAAGGGGTCATGCAACCCCTCTTCCTTCAGTCTTGCAGGTATGACTTGTTGCTTCCTTAACCATTTTTTAAAAGATTGGGTACTATTTTGAGCCTGCGGGTCAAACTGTAGATGTTCTTCACAATATTTTATGGACCTAGAATACCTGAGAAATTATTTCTACACTGTATGCTTTCCATCTTGCTGATATCTTTACACTTTAGTCCAAATGTCTTCATGAACGCTGGCTGTAGTGCTTTTTATATGGTAGAGTTATTACCGTAAGATTTTGTACATGTGTGTGCACGTACAGCACAGTGGTGGTGTAAGAGAACAATATAATCCAAAACAAGAATAGTATAGGTTGTTCATTATCAAGATAATAATAACAAGCTAGTATAGTAGTTATGCGTTGGAAAACAGAGAAATTGACTGTTACCTTGTAAAGCAAGAAGAAGGTGAATGGTGCAAAAAGGATGTCCTCATGACTTTAAAGAAATGAAATAATGAATGGGACCTGAAGTCACTCTGTTGTCTGTGCCATATGACTGAGGCAAGGAAATGTCTGACAAATTAGAGTAACTTGACCCTTTTTGCTGTGTCTCACCAGATAGACCTAGAAGTTATAGTCAGAGATGTAGCTGCTTACCTTGCGCTTAATCGAGAAATCAGGAAAATGGCTCACAAAGCCAACAACCAGCGCTACTTTGACTTTCATGCCTTGCCATCTCTTCTGACAATGTTCAGACTCATGGGCTTTTCAGCGCTGGAAGAATCTGTCTTCAAATCCAGAACTATTTAGTCATTTCACACATCTCTGACTCCTCACATTTATGTGCACCCTTTTAGCAGGAACTTTTCACGTACTGTAATAAAACATTAACCTACAGAGGAATCTCCTGGACTGCCTCCAAACTCTCTTCTCTCCCAACTAGAAATTATGTCAGAAGTCCAGCAAAAGATGGAATAAAATAAATCTGTTCTCCCTATTGTTGACCTTTTATAAAAAGCTGCATGCTCCTTATTTGCTTCTTGCTGCTTCTGTTTTCTATCCACCTTCAGGTTGTCTCCTGAGTTCACATTTGTTTCCTCAAAAGGGGATTCCTTAAAACAAAACCTAAGTGATGTTGCCATTTAATTTTCCCTGTTTTCTTATAGTGCTGGTAAACAGGCCAACAATAAGCAATGTACTGAAGTGTTATGCAAAGCATACCTGCCTGCAGGCCAAGCTCAAGAATTGTAGATATGTCTCATCAACCAAAGAATGCCTCAGAAAATTTCATAATGCAGTAAGCAAAAAGGAATTACATGTTTTCAAGGTGTTGGAAATCTGAAAAAAAAAAAAAAAAAAAAAAACCTATCATGAAAATTAACTGCCTACTGATGGAAGAGGGCTCTGGGATGACCTGCATCCTACAAAGCAGATGTTGATACTCACTGTCTCCTGAGAGCCTTGCAGTACTTTGCATGCATGTAGGGACAGAGACAGCTAATGATCAACATTGTAGAACTAGGGTTTGAACTGTAGGAACGTCAAAGCTCTGCTGCTGATGTAGTTGGAACTACAAAGTGGATCATTGGCTATTCTTGCATGTAATCATTGATTTCTGAAAACAGTGATTTTTATCCCACTAACATTCTATCTCACTAATAGCATTTTTATAAGCCTGTAGAATGCTACAGTTTGCTATAATCTAGAATTTGTGGGAATGTACTGATCTGTTTTGTTTTCTTGGCATCATAACTGCTTTTACCAAAGCAAATACAGAATTGACGGACAGATTCCTGGAGATGTTATCTATGTACAGTCCCTGGCAGCTTTAAATGGAGTGCTGGCTGCTTGATATATCTGAGATTCTGGCCACTTTTTCCTACTTCAGAAGTTACTATTTCTGTGTGAAAGTAAAAGAAAGAAACCAAAAAAACTGGCATCTTAATATCTACCAGTAAAAAAGCAGTAATCTCTTAATATCAGTTTACACACACACAAACACACAAATATGCTGGCTTTACAAAGATCAGAGTAAAAGCTGATAACATATTCCTTCTTTTAATAAGTATAGAAGAATGGAGAATAATCACCTTAAATAGAGATGAAAATTGTAAACGAAATTAACATTCATTAAATGGTTAACGTTGCATGTGCAGAGGCCTAGAAAACAGCTTGGTGCCAGGCTGACATTAAGTGATTTTAACTTGTCGTGCCAAGCAGTGTAATTTCATTGCTTCCTTGTTCTCTCTTAAGTCTGTTTTTCGATAGGTTTCTGCAAATTTTCACTTTCAAAGTGGAACAGATCAGACTTTCCAACCAAAATAAGTATTTCAGCCATAAACTCAGGTCAGCTCTTGACTGTAAACATTTCACATGTGGACCTTGTTTGTTTGATGTTTGTATCATATCTTGAATAATTGACCCCTCATCAACAAAAATAACTGCAGGATTGAAAATAGTAAAAGTACTTTGAGATGCTTTCCTACGTCCTCCTGGGTGGGCTATGAAGTGGTTCTTTTAGATTTTCACTATGGCTTTTGTTACCAGTTTTCCCAATATATGACACTTTGTGTTATATTGTTAAAGATGTGAGTTACTATTCAAAGTCTCTGGCCCCTGTTTGGCAAACATTGCAGACATTACTTGGGGCTTCACAACAGCTCAGTAATGTTAGCATTTTTGTCTCACTTAAAGAGGAAATTGCCCTACACTTCTACCCTACAAAGCAGTGTTCCTAAAATTTAAAGTGTGAGGCTATACCACACAGTAGCCAGAGATGTGACTGCAGTATGCATCAGTACAATTTTCACATGTGCTGCACTCACTTCTCCTAAGCACAGTGTTTCTCAAAATGTCATTGAGATATTTGTTAAGTACCGCACTACTACATGTGTTAAATCAGACACAGTTTCTGGAAGACTGATATTCCCCTATGCAATTAACCACAGTTGAAGTTGCAGCAGTTTCTCATTAAAAGCTGTGTAAGTCTGGCTAGCAAAGTTGGAGTGACCTGAAATTGATAGTTTAAGAGAATACATTTAATTTCCCTGTCACTTCAAACCAAAACAACTGCCCTAGTAACATCAACAAAATATCCCTGCAGAATACAAGTGATAATAGCATTTAATTTTACTTTAATCTCTCTCTAAATGCATACTCATACCTCACATATTCCATTAAGATCAAAATGAACCCAACATTTTCTCGATATAAAGGAATTATTATTCTGAACGCTAGTATTCTTTACCTTTTCTATCTGTTGTCTGTGTGCAAAACTCTGTGTCTGTGATGCAGAACTCTTAGTTCTTACACACTGTCAATTCTCTGATTGAATTTGAAAATAAGTCAAGATCTGATATTTGTAGTAAATACAGACCATGAGGTGGTTAATGCATGTGCATCTATAAGCAGTATTTGGAATTAACAATTTATAGGAAGATCTAGGATAAGATTTTTGCATTGCCTAGAAACCACTATTTTTTTTCTTCTAAATCTTCCACAGATCAGTGAGGAATCTGAGTGCATTTTTATGCATAAGAAAAACTTTTCCTGGAAAAAACACTATCAAATCCAGGAGAATGGCACTTAATGCAGTAAAAAGTTACCCAAGAGAGTGCAGGATTAGTGAAGAGTATGCTAGTCTGAAAGCATGCAGCATGTTGAAGACCAAAGTCACCAGAGAACAGCTGGAGAGACACACTAGGCCCTTTTCACCTCAGTTTTCTTTTTGAAAGGACTGGATGGTAATTATTCAATTGGTTAATATAAGTTTTCACTTTCAGTGAATGAAAGAATGAAGATAATCTAATGTGTATTTGTGGAAAATCATTTGCTGCCCTTTAAAAGAAATATACTTTTAGATGTACAGGATCATGGAGACGTATGACATGCCATATGATTTTGCAGATTATGGTGCCGCTCCTGTTGGGAAAAACTGTGGGGAAGTTATGGATGGCTGACCTTCAAACATCACAGCCTGCTGCTAGCTGCAGTCTGCACAGATGCCCTCTGCAATGCCTCTTACTGGAGTAAGATAGCTTCATCCTCCAGGGTAGGTGAAGGGGGTGGCCTCCTCTCCTGGCAAGAAAAAAAGAACAAATTAGCAAGCCTCCGATGTTTGCTTGTTATTTTCTGGAAAGAATTGCTTCCAGTTACAAATGGCAAGAGCAATGGGATGACCTGCTCCCTCTATGACTTGCCCCTTCTATGACTTGCCCTTTTGGACTTGCTCCCCCTTATAATCATGCTAGGAGGGGTGCCAGCCATTGTGCGCCTGCCTCAGCATCCACAGAACCATATAGGACAGATGGGAGAGGCAGTGAAGAGAGCTTGAGATAAAGGTACACCCCAAATATGTTTCTCTATGAAAGGGTTGCCTGAAAGGAAAAAAGATAAGGATAAAATTCTTAGTAATAAAATAAAAATTTAACCCCAGAATTGACTTTGTAGAAAGATATTTCGCTAAGTTCTATTTAAGTTTACTGTGATACAATTAAGTGTTTTAATTCAGTTTTGTGTAAACAACTTCATATGTGTTCCAGAATTGAATTTTTTTTTTCACAGTCCTAAATTGTTACAATAAAAATACAGTATTGTCACATCCTCTGAAAGTTTGAAAGGCAAGGAATAAGCAACTAATGCCAGTCTTAATGTTCACCCATAAATGTTTTCTTTGATATCCAAAAGAAGACTTCTAATTTTTTTTCATTTTGGGAAAGTTGTGCTTATTCGCCCATATTTCCAGAATTCTTTCAAATGATTAGGTAATTAAGCATACATCTTAAGTTGTTAGTTAGCTAAGTAGCTAAGGTTAATTTAGTTTGCAAAGATTCTTTCAATTACTATTTCAAGTATATTTCACTGTTCCATTTGTAGAATCAGAATATAATGTACAGCTGTATAAAAAAAAGAAACACTGAAGTTTTTTTCTAAGATTCTGGAAAGGAAGCAGTTAGTTATAAAGTATTTCTGTCATCAGTGTTTTCCTGCCAACCTCTCCTAGCCAGTTTGAAAAGAATGGGTAGGAAAGTTTTCTAACTGAACGTTGATTGTGTGAGTTACATTTTCTCAGCTTCTGTCTTCCTCAGGTAAGGTCCAAGTTTTGGCTTCCCAATACATTTGGCTGTGTAGAGAAGTCCCAGAGATGTAGATCTTTCAGTTCTATTACTCTGAAGTTACCTGGAGTACAGTCTTGTACGTGCCATGGATTAATTCAGTCCATTATGGACTGCAAGAAATTACTGTGCGTCTTTTTGCTTGTGTTATTATGTGTTTATTGCCCATTCCTGGAAAGTCACCATTGTTAGTTCTGACTGTTGTTTTTCTCAAGATTAATTCAGTCAAAATCATTATGATCTGTTAACAGTTAAAAATTACTTTCTTCAAATTTTATCTTTCCATGAAATAAGACTATACCTGTTAGTCTTATAGAGAGATGCATGTTTTTTAAATTATCCAACTATCAAATATTTCCAAGTGAAAGAAGAACTGAAGGGAAGGATGGCTATTCAGTGGAAATATCTCCAAAAACAATGTGAAATGTGACAGCTACTATATATACACATTTAAAGCCTTTATTTTGATGTTCACCTCTAATGCTGGAGGGACTGGTGATGGAGCAGTTCTGTAATGCATCACAATTTCTCTCAATGCCATCACATTGGTTGATACCCTAAGTACAGTGCATAAATGCAGAATAGGGCAGGGTCTGTTGTTTTGTGCTTACAAGCAGGCAGCACGGAGAATCCTGATCCCATATTTGTAGGCATTTTTTTTCATAAACAATAAGATCCCAATATTTCCACACACAGAATCCAGAACACCCATTTAATTGATATAAAATCTGTTCCTGCACCTTGTTAAAGGTGCTGAATGCTTTTACAGGTTTATACCCAGGAAAGTGGATGTTTGATCACATTAGGAGCCCAGTCCCATAAACTAATTCATGCAGATAGTCCCACTGTTGTCAGTAGAAGTACTGCCTGGAGAAAAGTTATCACAGTCCAGGTGCTGGAAAGATAGATCATTTGTCTGCCTAAAGGTAAGTATCAGGGTAACATAAGGAAGTATAGTCAGGAATTAGTTTGAAAATATTGCCTGTATAATGATATTAAGCCTACAGAGTGCAGGAGATGGACCTTGTAGTTGAAAGCCTTTTAAGTGGAAGGAAAGATTCCTATGAGCTTCTGCTAAGAAGTCATGTCAGGACGCCATGTTAAAAAGCTTTCCTTAAGACCAGCAGCATAAAAGGGAGGTCAGAGCCCAGCTGCAGTAGGATATGGCAGATGTCTCGTTTGCACTCAGGTTCTCATAGCCATTTCTGAATGTCGAAAGTCTTCACTGACAGCAGCCAGTTATTTTCTTGGAAAAGCCTGAACTGTCCATTTCTATTTATAAAGTCCTTTCAGACAGCAGGCATGAGAGGAGGAGAGCACTAGCTATTGTTTTTATAGCTCCTCTATTACAATTTGTAGCAGATGAGGCTCTATTGCTCCTCAAGAAAGGAGCCCACCTTTCTGTCTTTGGGTTGCATCCTGCACAATTTTCCTGATTGTTACATCAAAAGAAGATATTTGTATGAATGAAGGCTAAGGAAGTACACTTTTAGGGGAAAAGACTGGAACTCTGTTCAAGATGCTGAAGTATCAGAAAAGGTATGTCAGCCTATACTAAATACTTTGGCTCCTGTGACATATTGCTGCTCTTTGGTTGTTACTCTCTGTAAAGAATGTATTTCCAGAGAGAGAGAAAGAATTAGGTGCATCCGAAAACCACTTTGGAAGGTGCAGAAGTGCTGACGAAACATCTGACAAAAAGCAGCCTACAGAAAAGGTGAGCTACAGGCATATGCCCTGTCACTGTGCAGCGTAGACACCCTGTGCACAGCTCTTCAGACCATGGATAGACCCTGCTGCACAGTAGCTTGCCAGATAGTTTTCCACAAGAATACAGGAATTGCGTGGGTGTGAGTATGTGTAGCTGAGGCTACTGATCTTCACCCTGCTGTTAAACTCGCTTACTATGAGGTCAGGAGCGCCAAAGTCATAAGCTGGGAAAAGACCCAACAAAAGGCAACAAGATTAACTAACAGTGACCATGAGTTACGTGTTTTGAATTGGTGTCTGGCACTACATTCTGCCCAGTTTAAATAATTTAGGTTTGTCTGTAACGTGTTTGGGGAAGGCAAAGCACTGGTGTAAAGGTCTTTGACTTTGAAACAATTTCTAATAAAGAGTCCAGCAAATATTAATAAATGCTTCCCATACAGCTTATATCTAACATTTACAAGTCTACCACAAAGTATGTTTATCATATTTAGCTATGTCCTTTTTAAGAAGGGATTTTTTTAATTGGGAATGAGACTATTAAGTGCAATTTAAACATTAATTGATGGGATTATTATTAAGATTCTGAAGTTAGTTTGGTACCATGGAAAGAATGAGGAGAAGGCACCATTTATGAGCAGAGACAATGATGTTTCTGCTGTGGTGTAAACACCACAGAGCTAAATGAGTTTGCTTCAAATGAAAGATAAGACTTAGGAAGATGTGTGCTACTAAACCATGCTACTGGGAAGGCTCAGGAGACAGCACTGTTAGAACTGTGCAGTAATAACTAGGAAATTTCTATGCATAATTCATGAATAGGATGATTTATAATCCTATAATGAAGAAAAAAACTATTACTTGTTGACTATCAGATTAGAATTTAGTAGTTTGCACTACAAGTATTTATAGCTCTGCCAGTTTCTGAAGTATCTTTTTTTCTCCCCCAAGTGCTAATAACAAAATAAAAGCAAATTCTTATGTCTTGTTTTTCTCTTCTGGTGTCTCCCCTTCAAAGAGAACCTTCACAGCTTCATGTGTCAAAGTACTCTGGATTCTGTGAGTGTGGAAAAGGGTAAACAGGCAAGCCTAGCAGGCAGGCGTGGAGTTGGTGGTTTAGCAAATAGGCAAGCCTTCAGTGGTGGGAAAGAAGCTTGTTCCTGGAGACCACACAGGAGCTGAGCTGGACTCAAAGCTGACCTAAGAGAAAGGATCTGTTCTCTTTCATGGGAGAGGTCTACAAGCCCTTTTTATTTCTGTCTTGCCTACTCATTGAGTTTCCTCTGTTCTGAAAAGTTATTTTTTGCGGTTTATATCCTAGTAAAACCTGATTTTGGAATCTAAAAGTTTTTTTGACCTTTTTTAGAGTACACTCTATAATGAGAAGATCTGGGTTGACCCAAAACTCCACCTCAGATCTCTGGCTGGCTTAATGTTTTCTTATGCTTCCCATCATGAAAAGGATGAGAGATCTTTTAAAGACCAGTGAGAGGAACAAGCAAAGCCAAGAAAGTGTGCTGTCATGCTCTGCCACTGAAACCCCGGGTTCCTAACAACTCACACACAGCCTACTTGAGTCAGATCAATTGAAGTTGCATTAGTGATTGTTACTTTTGCTAGATTGATGCTGAAATCCCACAAAGGATTTATAGGAGTTTGTAAGCCTACCTAATTCTATGACTGATTTTTTTAACCTAACATTTGGTATCACTAAAATCGAAGTTGTTTGAACCTCATTCCTCCTAAAAGTGCATGACAAAATTAAGATGGTATGGTGCTCAGAAATATCGCCTGGGAAAATGTTCCCAACCGTTCAGGTATCTTTAAAACTTATTATCTGCTTTATACATTTTCTATACATTTACTGGCTATGCTGATTAATACTTTAGTAAGTCTAATTCATATTTACCACATAAATCACTCACATCAAACTAGCAATGTTATGTATGCCTTAGTTCACTATGTTTATATTATTAGGACAACTTGTGCTGAATTACCATAAACAAATATTGCAAATAATCCAAGTGCTCTAACCTGACAAAAATATCATGTTTTTTATTTTTGTTTCTAGTAACAAATATGATCAGTATAACTTTCTGGAGGATAAGATGGTTTTAGTATTTTCAGTATTCCCACAGTTCATAGCAAGGCAGCTATTGGTGAATTAGCACATGACAAATTAAAAATACAAGTTTAATAGAAGTTTAAATACAGATTTGTTCTAGAGACTTAACTGTTAAATTAAGAATAAACTATGTATGAATGAAATTATTAATGAATTATTTCATGTTAATATTATAAAGATTTTATGGGCAGTAAAACAAAGAAGAAAGATGATTGAACATATGTATGTGTCTTATTGGTGACAGTTGGTAGCTATGCATATGTATCACAAGGCAAGAGCTAGCCACCTAAGACATTTATCAGATCATATGCTTCTTTGAGTTTGTAGCATGGCAGAAGCATAAGTCAGGGCTTGAATAGCAGTTCTTTCTTGAAAAGTCACTTTAATCTTTTTTTCCAGAAGGAGTGATATTATTTATTTGCCTCAGCAGTCCATGAAGGTTATCCAATTGACTTGTGAGTTTGAGTCCTAATGTTTGCTCCCTGCATGGAAGTTGTAAAATGTGATATGTATGTTGAATGGTGCTGACCTCTGCATGGTTAGTGTATGGAGTAAATACTTTTAGTAGTGTCAGACACAGACAGAACAGCGAAGGGCAAAAGGGTTTCTGCTGGATGTCATTCTCTGAGAAACAGTGGGTCAGTGTATGCTAGTGGAATAAACTATAGTTTTTAGGGACTCCCAGCTGGAACATATCAAAGAATAAGCAGGAATTTCTGGAATTGGTAATTCCCAGCACAGTACCACTATTTTAACTCTCTCACTACTAAAACTGAAAGAGTTTGCAGGTTGGACTAAGAGGAGACACTGTGGGTTGCTTGATGGCTTGCTTCACATCTTGCTCTCAGCTTGTAACTTTCAAAATGAGTCTGTCTGGAGGCTTGTGCTGCCCAGCAACTAAAAATCAAGTGTGAATCATGACTTCTGAATTCCTGCTGTACCAGTCTACATATCTTTCTGTACCTTTGAGGTTCCTTTTTCCTCCTCTGCTTTGTGGATAAATGACTGCTAATCCAAATAATGTGGGAAGGGAAATTATGAACCATCATACTTTGAAACAACTCTTTCTGTGTTTCCAGTTCATCTAGTGTTAGCTTAGCCTAGCTCTATAGGGAGCCATAATGCTTTCCTAAACATAACGCTTACTTAAAATAACTTACAGTGCTGGTTTAATATCTTAGGTGTTCCATGTGCAGTTTAAGACCTCTGTAATGTTGTGTGCTGAATTTCTAAGTTTCACTTGCTGCTTGGCAGGTGAAAATTATTTTGCAGTTGTATCCAGTTTACTATTTCATATAGTTAGATATATAATGTAAATGTGTTGTAGCTTTTGGTCTTCATTGATTTATGGCTTTCTCCAATTGTATCCTTAAGCTCAGACTCTTTATGTTAGGTCTTATTTCAAAGCTGTACTGCATGAATGTCTATCTGTTTCAGGGAGTTGCTGGACTACCTTGCCAGAGCAAATTGTCACCATAATCTGGGGTGAATCTGGCTTGCTTAAGCCAGCAGCATTTGAAGTGGATCAGAGTTTGATTAGAAGTAGTTTGCTGAAGTTACGGTAAACAATGAAGCATAGAAGTTGTAAACTTCTGTGCTTGTTTATGTATGACCTGTGAGAGAAATACTGGATTGTGTCCCTGAATATCTGCACTATGTGAAGATACTCAGAAAGTACCTGTAACTGGAGACAGAGAGAATTTTTTTCCAACAAAAGAAGTGAGTATTTTTAAAAAATGAATTACTACTTGTGTGGTTTTGTGGGAGAACCCACAGGAAACAGAAGAGATTTGGAGAAGAGCTTGATGTAACTAATACTGGCAGTCACAGTATTAGTAAAAAGAAAATGGAAATCATAACAAATGAAATGCATGTAAACGTTGCCATTTCTAAGGAAACATTTTTAGAGCTAGAAAGCTCTACCTAGCCAACCTGGGTCTTGTTGGTCAACAGACTCTTGTGTAGTCAGCCATGGTGGAGGAGATCTTGCAAAAGGCTATTTAAGATCCTCTGAAATTAAGCCTAGGAACAAAGGCATAACAAGAATGTAACCACCAGTGTTTGTACACTGGCTGGGACTATCGTGGAATGACCAAGTGGGATTTGTTAACGCCTTAAAATAAATGGATGCCAGACTCAGTGGACAGTTGTCCTTTGAGGTGCACCAAGTTGTAGCCTTCTTTTTTCCTAGGGTGTACATAGAGACACTAATTTTTCTCTTTTAGGAGGAAAACTGCTTTGCCTTTTTTTGTTTGTGTTGCACCTTGGCTATATTAAGCACTAGAAACTTCAAATTGGAAGATGTAATATCTAACCAAAGAGTTTACTCACCCCTCTGCGGACATACTACTTTTCTGTTCTTGTTCCTTCTCATAATGAGCCCCCATCAGAATATAATCCAGTTCTGGTCTGTATTAATACAGTCTTTAGCAATTATCAGGAGTGGAAGAAAAAGGATTTCATAAACTTAATAAAAGAATTTTGCAAATCTTTAGAATAATGACAGGAATTCTTGTTCTCCACAGCTATGTCAATCCTGTAATTGGAGGGAACGTTCGTTTGTCTCTTGTGTAAGTGAAGAACCTATAAAAGAAAGATCTGTGAAGCAGGTCCTGGTTCTTGCAGGCTGCTTTTCCTTGGGCTGTTCCATAGGATTAATCACTATGAAAACAACTGACATATAATTATAGAAGAGGTGAGAGGTGATTTTAAAAAAAGGCATTAATAGTTCCTGGATATCATGTAATTGTCATGTATCTCAAGAGCTGAGCTCTGTAATTGGCTTGAAGAATGACAGAACAAGACACTGAACAACTGGCTTCTGATGGCTGTAGAATCCTGCTCCTTCTATACCTCCCAGAAACTTGACAGAGCCCAAATCTCTTTCTAGCTAATCCAGGAAACAAAGTGCAGTTCAGTGTTATTGGTTTATTTGTGAGCAAAGCCTGGTACCACTGTACCTTGCTGTTCTCTTTGTTTGCTGTTGTGCATAGTAAGTATATGTGGGACTTGTTCTGTGGGTTAATGTCAACATGTCTTTCCACTGTTTGGTGGCTTCTTGTACTGCATGGGCTTGTAGTTTGGCTGCAGTTTGCAGGTTAAGGTTGTGTTTGGGAGCTCAGCTTTAAGTAAGGACAACGCATCTTCCAGCTCAGGGTAGGAGAGGTTTCTGATCTGTCATGGTGAATGTGAGCCTTACACCAGCCATGGAGGAGGGGCTGTTCCTTCACTGCAGCAGCCCAAACTCTGCCCCAAGTCATGGTCGATAGTAGTAGATAAGGGATTATACAGCAAGCATAGCTCTCAAAATTGTATTTGTCTTCTAAAGGAAAACCTATCTGTTTAATTTACTGCAAAATATTTTTCATACCTCTTGGCTCACAACACTTCAGATTCAAAAAAGTTAAGGTACTGGATGAAAGAAACTGTCTTCGGGTTCATCTGCTGTCAGCTCAAATGGTGATGTAAGCTAAGTTTTGATTTTGGAGGACATTTCTGCCCTCATCTGCATCTCTGATTCTGTTAAGGACAGTGGTGTATGTTTTTAAACAACATTATATATGTGTAATGTAATGTATAACATTATATATGTGTGTAAACAACATGTATTTAAACAGCATTATATCTGGGAGTGAAGGAAGGAAAGGAAAGGAAGGAAGGAGGGAAAGAAACTAGTTAAATTTGCAAGAGGAGAAAAGGACAAAAGCTCTAGCTGTAAATTGGAAAGACTTGATAGGTCATTATTTAGTCTCAGACAGAGACTCCCAAGATGTTATTTTTATTGTAATTATGCTTCAGAGGAGAACCAAATACTCTGCTTTTTAAATTTGAAGGACATGGGGAAGGTGGAAATACAATGAACCAAATATATCCCCTCTTTTTTCTGGCTGACGCTTATGACTTCCAAACAGGAAATTGGAACTTTTTATAAAAATCTGCTGTTATACAAAAGAGCTGGTATTGTAACTAGAATTTTGTTTATAATCTGGAAACACTGGAAAGCTGTGCTAAATGGCATACTCCTATTTTGTTTATTTATGCTAGAAGCAATTTTGGTTAGAGTATATATATATATGAATGTTTTTTGTTTGCTTTGCTGTTTTCTTGAGCAAGCCATCTGTGTCTTATTTTTCCTCTTACCAGCAGCTTGAATTGGACTATAAAAATTCCCATCCTTGGCAGTTTATATATATATTCAAGGAAACAGGTAGGATATGTTCATAGTAAGGTAAAATACATTCTCATTTATCATTGGTAAAAGAAACTGTGTGGGGTTCTTTTAATATGTTTTTCACATGCTGTTAATTTTAGAAAGCTTGTATGTATGTTCTGTATACATTTCCCAGATACCATACACATGCCTTTTTGAAAGTAATCCTATTTTTCTCAGATCTAGTGAACTCCCATGGGCATATTATATTATAAAACATAATTCATGCTAGACAAGGATATGGGTAATATACCATCATAATTTGTTTAAGGGATGGCATACTTAAATCTGCATAGCCTCTTCTCATCACTAAATCTTCCTCCTAAAGTGTGTAAATACAAAAAATATTAGCCTCTGAAAACATCTAAAACAACATGGAAATATATTTCTTCGATTAGATAGTATTTTCAGCTAACTGGCTCTGTTTTTATTACAGTACCTAAAAACAAACATAAGAGTAACAGATGAATATCAGCACATGCCAGAGGTTAATTAGAAGCTCACATGAACAGCTGAGTTACATAAATTTATAGTTTACTTCACAAAGCCCAGTGTGAAGTATTCTATGTATGTGTTTTCACTTCGAAGGTTGATTGCAGGTATTGAGGACACATTAACTTTTGACATAAGCACGAGCAAGTTTACACTTGCTAACTTCCACGAGAGGAAGGCTTTGAACAGCCTATTGCTAGACGTTTATTTTGGAATGCTTTCTTTACTATGAAATATTGCGTAGAATAAAAGGGTTGATTAAACGGGTGGACAAAGTGAGTATCAATACATGCCGCAGATTGCAAGCTCACCGTACTGTCCTTGTGAGCTCCCTGTGAGTGATGAACAGGTTGCCTGTCAGACTAGATGGCTCTCTGAGTAGCCACCTGCTCACACACATCCATACACGTGTGTCCACACATCTGTCCATCATTGGTGCCTATATATCCCAAAAGCAGGACAGTAGCTGCTGACAGAATGGCTTTCACTTTGTGAAAGATCATTGCAGACTTAGGTAACTCTCCTTCCTCATTTGAAGCACATGTAAAGGGGGAATTTGGAGAAACAAGGCAATAGCGAAGGGTGGATCTAGAGCATTCTAGTTAATATCACATAATCTACTTGTCTTATGAGATGACGTGCTGAGCTTTGACACCCCATGACTGGGACAGAGACACACAAAGTTACAAACTGTAACAGGTTTCCAGCTCCTTTGTGTTCCTCTCCAGTGTTTCTAAGTCTTTACAAGTGTGGCGGACAGATGAATGAATTTTTTGCCTTAAACATTTCTTGGTACATAAGGTGCAAGCAAACCATAACCCCAAACAAGCCATCTGTCCCTGGCGGAAACAGGACTGGGCTGCTGCGACCCCCGAGATGGTCTCCCTGCGACCACCCAGGACACGCAGAGCCTGCACTGAACCAGACCACAATCGGGCAGAGACTTTGGGACCTGGACTGTAAATTATTGTCCGTTTTTAGCACAACTTCTATAAAACGTGCTTAGCATGAGTAGCTAAATTTGCTGAAGCCTTAGGCCGCACTCCCTAGTTTGGTGAGAAAGGGCCCCAGAGCTGGTGCAGGCGGGAACGATAAGGGAGTTACCAGCAATTTGCATTCCTGTGCACTGCTGAAACAGTGCTAATTGCTGGAGTTACCACCTCTTTGTCAGGACCTGGAGAGACGATGGCTGGACCCAAGAATGGAGACACACCTCTCAGCGGAAACGGCAACAGTAAACGGCCTACCTAGGGACAGTGAGGAGACCCAGTAAGGAGCAGGAGACCCCAGACCCAAGTATTACTATTGGTCTGAACTACCACATGAGGGGTGGGAAAACTTAATTTGAAAAAGCTATAATTGCCCAGGGATTTCTTTGTTTGGCTCTCTCTCTCGCTCTCTCTCTTGTCCCTCGTCCCTCGTCCCTCGTCGGAGGCACCCAGCTTGAGCTGTGATTCGAATGGAGTCAGCTGAACATCATCTGCCTCGGAGTGGTGGTAGCTAGCTTCCTCTCTCCTTTTTCAACTTTTCTCTATCTTTTCCCCTTACCCTTGTTCCCTTTTTCCCTTCGCCTCCCCCCCCACACACCTTTTCTCCCCACTTCGTGGAAAATAAAGCTAAAAGGTTGTACGATATTTGACTGGTTTTAGCGTCTTAATCTCGTCCTTGGGATCATAACGAAACCCTCCCGATATTGGATCGGGACAACAAGGAAGAGGACTTTCCTCTTTTCCTAGATTTTTCTGAAAGTTGGGTAAATGTGAATATCTCAGATTTCATTTTTTAAAAGCATTTGTCACAGACTGCTGGATACAGATAAATGCTGGAGAATATGAGCATTACTAAGATTAAAAAATATATATATATTTTTCATTCATGAAATCAGTCATGAAGCCAATACCATGATTTGGAAGCACGTGCTGACATTATGTTTGCAAGTTGTCTGCACAATGACACCCTTTCTAAACTGCACTCTTAAAAAAAAATATTGGCCTCAGATGGCATGGCTTGAGTCTCAAAGGCTTACATGCATGTACAGAAAGATCTTTTCTGGACTAGGAAGGCTTTCTAATATGCTCAGAAAGAGTGAAATAAGCTGCTACCCTGGAGACAGGAATAGTGTGATACAAAGGCCTTTTATGAAAGGAAGGACATACTGGGGAAGAGAGAAATTTAATTTTTGTCACTGTGAATCAGTTTTTAAAGGCTATTACCCCTTGAGGAAGGTGAGTGAAATTTTTTACCATGTGTTACCATTAACAGCTTCTTTATTGTCACATCTTATGCAATGAAATGAGCACTCCTGAGGCTGGGAATGCAGATTCTTTTCCCCCATGCTCCCCAGTTGTGGAATACTGAGCTACAGCTTCATTTTTTTTATTCAAACCCACTGTGAGAGCGAGGCCAAAAGAAAAGTCACATTTGAAATACTCTAGTGTGCCCTCAAAAATAACAGTACCACTGAAGAGTGAACTAAATAAAGCCAAATTATTTTTTTTTCCACTGGGCCCTTTAAAGAGGTACTTGAAATAAACTTAAGGAGTCTAATTCTCTTACAATATGCCTCTAGATGTAGAAGATGTCTCTTGAGACTCGTGTAATTTTAAAAATTAGTCTTACTGTTAAAGAATACCCAACAGGATCATGCCTAGAATAAGAATCAGAAGATGCTGATTGATTAATGCTATAGCTACTATATTTGCTATGTATGTGTAATGTACACAGGTGTCTATAAAGAGGACCCTAGAGAAAACAGTATTAACATCCAACCTACCTGATAGTTTTGTAGTGTATGTGTCTTGTGCAAGTGTGTGTTTTGGGAGGATACAAGTAGTCTCTTTTGTTAGTGCTGCTGTTAAAGTTGTTTCTGTGCCTGCTTCTGTTGCAGTACATCCTCCCCACTGTATGTTGGAAGTTCAACCACAATGAATCACCAGTGACTCATCCTCCCATTCAGCTGGGGAGTAGCGCTGTCCCATCTAGGGAGAGGCAACAGCTGTGACTGCACTCCCCATGCTGTGGCATATGAAAGGATGGAAAGCATGCTTGTGTGTTTCCCATCTCCTGCACATATGCATCTCCTTCTGCATGCTCAGCTCTACTGAAAAGCATGATGGTAAGAGTTTCCATAACGGGTATGGTTTTCAGGGGTATCATGCCCCAGTTACCTACAACATGTCCTCAGATTGTCCTGTTTGACTGTGCTTGTAAGGCAGACTTTTCAGTTAACTGTGAATATTAACAGAAAATGACCTTTAAAAAGATGCAGTAAAACATACTGTGACAGAGGCTTATGTATTACATACACTACTTGTTCCGGTGCTGTAGTTATTGTACTATCATGGCAGTATGAGGGAAATTATATTTTAAAAGTTCATGACCTTAGTCCTTCCCAGCTCTCCAGATTAGATATGTGCCTCAGCTGTGTCTTGAATCCACATTGGAGTGAGAGCTAAGCCTTCACCAATTCATTCTTTCTCCTCCCTGTGGCCTGAAGGAAACTGGCCAGGGAGAGCTGAACAGACCAAGTGTCCCATAGCCAGGACCAGCATCCCAGTGCTGGTGATCTGGGTGGAACAGAGGCAGACTTACATAGCTCCATTGTCAGAATCCTAAGAGCTGCTGAGGCAAACTCTCCCATCAGCTAGCTGCATCTTTTTAGTCAGGCAAACCTAAGTAAAAGCTCTAGGATTTGAGCTTCAGATAGTTATTACAAAGTAGTTCATTTAAAAAAAGTATAAAAATGAAGAGAATTGAAGTAAAGCTAACAGCTCTGTGGCTGCACTTAAGTGTGTGTGTTGTGAGAACCTAATTCTGTTTGAAAAAGGGAATTTTATCAAGGGCCAGGACACTGAGCAGGCAGGCATGGGAGCTGTGATATAGTGAGCTGTAATGAGGAGACTTTCTGCCCTTTCTTTTTGCCCTTTACTCAGGGCAAAACTACAGAACTGGGAAAATATTGCAGGAACCTCAATTATTTTGCATATAATATTATAATTAGTATTTATGGAATTAGCAAATACTTCTGCCAGCAGAGCTGTTTAAGCATGGGGTGCAATGAGGGATGAGCTCTGGCAGGAGTTACAGAGGTCCGTATGTAAAGACTGTGCTTTACTGGTATAGCTGGTTCTGCTTCTGGGCTGAGTACACTTTGACTCCTGTCACAAAGGGCATCAGCAGGTTGCTCTTCTGGTATCCCACAGTGGTATCAGTATATTTGTACTCTATGAGGTATTCCTACCCTGTAAAATGCTCATAGTGGCCTAAGGGAAAGCCCAGAAGCAGCTTTTGCATGCTGAGCAAATGGAAAGTGAGCAGTAAAACAGGTTTCCTCTGGGATCTCTAAACAACAGAGAGGCTGTTGGATGGTACTGAAACAGCGACTGTGGAAGAAAGTTGTTTTGAACTTGAACTCTTTGCTGCTGGCATCACTTGGTGTAGATCTTTTATGTTTTACTTTGACCCTTGTTTACTTAAGGTAAGTTATTAAGGGTGATATGGTGTGAATCTGAGACAGCAACAACAATAACAACAATGAAGCAAGAGCTGCAAGGCAAATAGTTCAGAACAGCTTTCATACTCTGATATGAACCAAACTCTGTTTTCTGCCTTGTCATCTTTTGATTTTTATTATTCAACAGGCTGTGGGCCATGTTCTGCTCTTAGCTGTACTAGTAGAAAAAAAAAATCCTAAGTTTGGGGTACCTGAACTGAAGTCAGACAAGTTACTCTGGCTTCTATGTGCTCTGATTAAACTCAGAGTTCTAGTGTAACTCAACAGAAAATGACTCTTCTTATCCGATAGTTTAAGCCACTTTCTACCTGGTTTGTTTCACATGCAAGACATCCTTTCAGAGATGGGCTTTTTGTTTTGATTTGAATGAAAGAAATGCCATTTGTGGTAGAATTACATGTGCATGTGCATGCACACAAACACACACACACAGAGCTGCATTTAAAATGGCATTGTTAAGACTGCAAATAAAGCATTCCCAAATTTGTACACTTTAGGATTATCCTCCAAGCCCTTGCTACAGGTCTGGTATGGCCATTATATTGCTGATTTCTACACTAATTGACTGTACTACAGCCTTTTCTAAATACTCCAAATCCATTAACTTTTATAGGGAGCTGGGCTCATGTTGTTTGGGCCCTGAGCCAAAGCTTACTAAGAGACAGCAGCCCCACAAATATCTTTGGCAGTAGTCCATGAAAGATCTCCCAAATTAACAGAGCCCTTGTGCCCCTAACTGAATGTTAGCTGTGTAATACTTCCAGTGCTCTGCCTCAGGAGAGCCCTGTGCTCCCTACTTTGAAAGTCTCAGGAGCTTTCAGTCTCCAGGCATAAGGGATTTTTTCACTGAGATTTGTTGAAAGAAAAGGAATAATAACACTTGGGGATCTTGGGTTTCATTCCAGCTCCTGGAAAAGAATGTGCTCCCATGGGCACGAGCCCATAGCAGCAAGCCTTATATTTGCTAACCAACTGAAATAGAATTTAATAGGGGTACAGGCTTAAAAATCAAACAAGTTTCTAGTTCAGGGGCTTTTCCTTCAAGAATTTCGAAAGACTAACTGCAACCTAGAGACTGTCATATTTTTTTTGAAGTTTTAAGTCTTGAATTTTGAGATAAATGTACAAGCAAATGTAAATGTAACAGAAAAATTGGAGGGAAGAGGCTAATGATCAGGGCACCTTGGGGGCTGGTAGTGGTGGGGGCCACCCATGGCAGCAAAGCAGGACCTGGCCAGCCTTGGCCCGTCCCACCGCCCCGCAAGGGAGCAGGGCAGCAGTGGGCAGCCCCAGCCCTGGGCATCGGGCACCTCTGCGGATTTGGGGCCGGGCTGAGGATGGGGGCCTGGTCTGGGGCCAGATCAGCAGGGCCGTAGCAAGGCAGGAGCACAGCTGCAACGCAGCAGGGGCTGTAGCTGAAGCAGGGCCAAATCTTGGAGCCTCAGCTGATATACAGAGCTGATACTGTGTATACATGATACCAGACATCTGAAATGGCTTTTTTTTCGTGAAATGGAACTTGGTAGTTGCTGTGGAGGCAGTCAGTTTAGGAGCAGCAAAGTTTAAGTGTTGGCTAAGCTTAAAAACCTGCGTGTAAGATGCTTGTGGCACAGCAAACTGCAGGAAGATAGTTTATAATAGTCTAATTATCTTTGAAGCCAATTTGTATTTAACTAGCTGAAAAAAAGAAAACCCACAGAAAATTTACAAAAGAACAATTCCTAGGCCAGCCTGACGTCTGTTGTCCTCCATTTGGGAAAACTATCTGAATGAAACTTGGTCTTTAGAGCCATATGAAAACCTGCTATCAGAGCTACCACGCAGATGAAATTTTTAGCTGCTGTTATTGTTAATGATACACCACTGGTACTGCTAGGTACACAGCATAAGAAAAAAGCCATCTTAGTCAAGCGAAAAGAAATTAAACTGACCCATTCTATACTTCTAGTCACTGTTAAATATTTAACAATTTGATTAGGTGTCATAAAAGGACACAACATTAGTCTGTGGACTCATAATGATAATTTTGAGATGGCCTTTAGTATCCTACAGTTTCAACTGTAACAACTTAAATTGTTGAAAATGTAAATGGGTTATTGTTAAAATTTAGATGTGGTGTTCATATTATGAAGGAAAGGAATTCAAACCAGGCTGAAAATGGTTATTACCTCTATTTAATTCCACTATTAGTGCTACTAAATCCTACAAATAGCCATATTGTCAGTTACTTCAATGCTTGTGCTACCGCACCAAATTTGTAAATCTTCTCCTAACTAAAAAAGGCAAAGAAAATGTACCTTTTCTTTCACTTAAGGTCAACTGAAAACCAGCATGAAACCTTGTAGTGGAAAATTCTTGTTTGCAGCATATCATTTTGTGACATTTGGTTAGAAAACAGAGAGAAAGTGAGGTTTGCCAGAGAACAAGGAAGGCTATTCTAACAACATAAAATTATCCATCTTTCTGACAGGTCTTTTGTCAGCACAATGTTACTGTTGTAGACTGATGCTTTTCAGTGCCCACCACTTACTTGCTGATTAACAGGAAGTAAACTTCTGCAGTACCAAGATACCAGGAAATTGGTGTACTAGCCTAGACCCTACTGCATAGTCAGAGTGTTGGTGTTGCATTCGTGACCTCTGTCAGCATTTCATCTCTTAGTAGAGAAAGGCAGAGGCATTCACCTGCAACTTTATCTGTCTCTGTTTGGTTATTCTGATAGTAATTCTGGCATGCATAATTTGGATATTTAATAACAAATTTAACTCTTTAATCACAGAGATAGTGCATCTCTCACTACATCTAATTTCTATAGCCAGCATAAATACAAGATTTCGTGTACCTACACTATTTCATTCCAGTGTATTTTATTTGACCTTGTGCAGTCCAGAGGTTTGGTCCCTATTGCTGGCACCATACCAGGTGGTGTCCTTAGAGCCAATTTGGTTTGAAAGTGCAAGATTACAGGGCAGCATAAATAAAAAAGCTTTTGCTTTTTATTGAAGCTTTTGTTTTTTTAATGCCTTACTATCCAAAGAGTTCTTTATTAATAAAGACAATGAACTACATTCAGGTATGCTATTTAGTTGCAACAGAAAATATTCGGGTATACACACTTACTCCATGCATAAATTTAGACCAATGAGCTCAAGATTTGCTTATCAATAGTGATTCAGCCTCCTTGAATTCAATGACTATCTCAGCCTGCTGATGTAAATATTGTTACCTAAAAACCAGGTTGATGCAAAGCCACAGTTTTCTTAATATCTTAGAACATTTATTGGTTACTTCAACATATAGTACTCACTAAAGAGGGGCAAAGTGCTGAGGTTTTCCAACATCCACCTGATTTGGGGGGCAGCAGGGAAGCCTGTAGAATTAATTCAGGTTCACAAACTTTTGCAAAAACAAGCATATTTATTCCTCATTTTCTCCCTCCCCAAAGGTGATTTATATTTCTTAAAATTAATTTGCTTTCTTGCCAAACAAAAATCTTGTTTTTAAAGCATTAGCAATAAAAACCCTCATCAGGCACATTATCTTTGGAAAGCTCACTGAACCGTTTTCTCAGGACTATATTAAAAATATGAAAGAGAGCAGCTTTGTTTATAATAGGTGTATGGAGTGATTCTCTAGACCAAAATAAAAAGATGACACTTCTTTAAGAATATATCAACATGTACCATCATAACCCTGATTTCTAAATTTTGTCCGCACAGGTATTACTCACATATCTGAAAAGCATTCTGAAAACTGAAGTTGAAAAGCCCAGTTTAGAGCCCTACTGCATATCACAAGTCTATGGACCTAGCATTTTACATTGTTTGAACACAACATTATATTATGTTCCAGTTCCTTGGGTTTGGACTGTTAACGTCCCGCTCTCTCCTCAATCACAGTAGAAGTTTTGGACAAAGTGAGCCACACTCAGAAAGGAGAGCTGTACGCTAAGTGCTAGAGGTTACAGCTCTTATAAAAGGTATTTCAAAGACTTGGGTCTTTTGGGAGAGATGTCAACTCATGCTTGACTTTGGGGATCATCTGAGTTCAGGGACATTATCTTTTAAACTTTTCTTTTTTTGTGGCATAGAGATGTTGCACAAATAATCTGATGCCCCACATGTCCACAGTAGCAGATGAAGAAAACTATGCCTTTATATTGTTACTGCAAGATCAAGAAATGCTCATGAATAATTAGAGATAGTGAGAAAGATATAGAGATGACTAGAGATAGTGAGTTGTTAGAAAACCTAACGTAATTTTTCAGATTCCTGAGTAAACTTATTTCTAAGACTGTTCTCTTTTTTAAAAAGTTTTTCCTCAAAGGATGAAAATCTTCCCTTAATAGGGTGCCCATTGCAGGGCGTATTATGATTAGGGATGAACCTGGACCAGTGTGCTGAAACAGATACAGAAGCTGCGTAAGTCTATTACAAGCTACTACTTAAAATGAATGGGAAATGTTTTGCAGCTACAGAAGACTGACTTTGCACTAGTTATTTGGTTGTGTGTGATGATAATCTATCATGCATTAATCTCTCAGGACAGTATTAACAGATCTGCTTAAGTAGAATGATGTGACTGCAGGTATGCTAAAGGCTAAAACTTTTGTGCCTTTCTTTTTATCTGCTCCACATCTGTCGAGTCATTACAGGCCAACATAAATCTTTCAACAAGCAGTATTTTAAAAATTAAGGTTTGCTGTTAGTAAAAGTATCAAGTGAAATAGGAGAATTTCTACCAAATATGAAATTAAGTATAGCTGAAGAGAAAATGATCAGTTCCTGACAAAATGTGAGTGGAAATCAGATGATAGTATTCACAACAGCTAACTGTCTTTGGGAGACTCCTCCCCAGTCTTGAGATGCCTTCCAGGGGCAATTCAGCCATCTAAATTAGACACTGAACTCTGAATCACTTAGTAAAAGTTCATAACTGAAGCTTTAGCATTTAGTTAGATTTGTGAATCTTCTGCACCTTAGACAACTACAAATGGAGTTTAAAATCAGGTATCACAAGTTCATCTAAGACAGTGATTTCTTGATACCGTATTTTCCAAAATTCCTTTTTCCTAGTGTTTAAACTGCATTCATTCCTAACTGAAGGAGAACCTACACTGAGTACAACGTGCAACAAACCCACTTTCCCCTGTAGTTTGAGTACACTGGTGTTAGGAAAGCAGGAGTCATGTACAGAGAAGTAGTACAGAAAAAAGAAGATTAGAAATACTAAATAAGAAATTAAAGCATTAAGAATGAATAATAAAAAGTTTGAACTGAGATGGGCTGGTTGCATATGCCATTGAAACAGACAGAGATCTCTCCCTCAGCAATCTAGAAACACTTTTTCATGTGGATTAGCACAGCAATTCCCTTAGTGGTGCTGTGAGCTGCGAATGTGGCTGCATCAATGTCAATGGAAAAACTGCAAGACAAACAATTTTTCTCACAGAGCTGTGAACATCTCAAGGAATCCCAAAGAGATGATTGGAACAGCAGAGATGGATGCTGCAAAAATAAGTAAAAAGGTAAGAATAAAAAAAAGTCTAAGGAACCTTTTTCTCAAAAAATGCATGTATCATAAAGTAGCATTCCTTGTGGTATGTGCTCTACCTGTTGCATAGGTATAACACAAATATTGCAGTTGCTTCATGACAGTCATCAGTTTATAGATTTAAAAAAAGAAAAAAAGAAAAAGGATTGAGAGTTTTAGTCATCCGTAGCGTATGTAATTAAACTCATTTGAGCATTAAGAATTTCTAAGTGTCCTTCAGCTGGGAAAGGTGGTGAGACTGTCTAGAGTACAGAAGCACTTACAGTTTTTCAGAACTTTAATCTAGAAATGTGCAGTGTGTTATAAATCAATTCAAAATGATTGGAGTGTGTCAATTTTTGTCAAAGATAATATCCCAAGTGTCACTTGTGAATCAAACTTAAAAAATATATAAAAAGTAGTACTTCAGTCTCAAAACAGAACAGAAGATTAAGAATGATAGTCATGAAATTATGCTCTCTGAAAGGGGAAAATTGCACATGACAGTGTTCAGTCATTCTGCATGAGCAAGCAGAGCATGCTAATCACTTGATAATATCAGAATTTCTCGTAAGTGCTGTCTCCTCTTCAAATCATGTTGGAAGCAATATAGAGTAGGGTCTGCTCCGCTCTTCTGTATGCAAACCTCGTGAGTGTACGCAGAGCCTTGTACAACTGGAAGGAGCTTTTCATCCTCTGTCTCTTTTTCTTCTCCCTGTTAGTTATAGCTGTGGACTGATAGTCTGTGATTTATTGCTTTTCTGTTCTCTGAGGGAATCTCTGATAGCTGTGAGGGGTTTCCTTGCGGCAGGTGTATGTGTGTGTTATGGTTTGTGTCTTTTTTTTATCCACTGGGGGAAGAGCATATGTTTTCATGTTTTGAAATAAGACCCAGGCAGTTTGACCCTGACATGGATGTTCTTTGTGAGCTTAGATAAATAATTTCTAGATTCAGTTCTCATATTTGTGAAAGTAGGTAAAATGCACTCTGTTCATCTTCCTCCTTGGAGGACATCAGGAGTAATTAATCTTTGTAAATATCTGTTGCTGTAAAAGTACTGTCCCGTATAAACTTGTTTGTCCATTGGGCTGGAAAACACACACAAGGTTTCAGAAAAATGCAGTCTAGGAAAGGAAACAGGGCATGGCAGTGGGTCCTTACTCTTTCTTTGTGTGTGTTCAGATTAAAAAGGCACTGCTATATAAGTAACATATTGTTAGTAAAGTTTAGAAAACCATGAAATATGTGACCATGATTCCTTTATAAATGGCTGGTTTTGGTCTTACCTCAAGTATACATGCCATAATCTTTACCTTAAACTTTACATTAAGCCTACTTCCCCTGCTTGGCTGCTCTTTGTAGGCTAATCCCATGTCCCTTCTATTTCAAGTGGAGTTTAATAAATTCTTTCTTACTTTCTGAAGGAGATGTAATTAACCTGAAACTCCCTGCAAGGGTCCACTGCCAGCTCACAGCGTGGAGTAAAAGGAGAGTCTTGCCACTCCATTGCTGGTGACTAGGTAGAAGTTTGCAAATATTTGAGACATATGTCCCTGTACTGCAACAGCGCATGGGATCAGCACACAGGAGAGGAGACCAGGCAACTTTCTGCTGTGCATTCTCTTTTACTGCCTGAACGTCAGCGTATGGGTAGAAACCTCTGTAAATATCTACTGACCGAAGCAGCTTCAGGGACTATTATTATTTGCATCTTAACTGTGTTTGAAATCTTTTAGTTAAAGGATTCAACTTACAAATGAACAGGAGTTTAATGACAATAGATAGTTGTCCAGCAATTAGTCTACAGAATATTTGTGTTCAGCTTCTATAGTGTTTTACTGATGCTTTTGTAGGTGAAAAATAACATCAATTTTAATTTCAGCTTCAAAAGTTTCAGTTATTATTGTGTTATTGTTTCATTGTGCACTCAGTGAAGACTGTGTAACTAAAGGCTGGTTTCTTAATACAGGACAGTGCTGGTCACTAAGGGAGGTCAAAGCTGGTTCTCCTTTACGTTGTTACACTAGGCTGTACACAGCTGCCGAACCCCATCAGTTTGCAAGAAGGTGAACAAGCCCTGCAGTAGAGTGGGAAACTTTACAGATAAGCAGGGTGAGTAGCTGAGAATGGAAACCACTATAGCAGCCCTGTTTATTAATCAGGACAAAAGAGAATTCAGCTCAAACATTTTTGAGGCTATTTGGGAGTAAAATGAAGTAAAATTTTATATGCAGTATAGAATATTGCTTATACAATACTCTGTATACCAGATCCTCAGTCCTGAGCCACCAGGTTTTAAGATTGTCTGAAGCAAAACTTCAGCTGGTGTAATTTCAGGTAATTCCACTGATATCTTTCCTCAGCATAACTGTGTGGCTCACACCAAGAGAACACTTGAACAATTTTTCTCATTTAAATATTTTCAAAAGTTAGAAGCTGCCTTTGAATTCAGAGCTTTCATCACAAGGGTCTAATGTCAGGAGCTGTCAGATCATTTATGTCTACTGAAATGTTAGCTCTCCAACCCTGACACACACTGAAGAGATAGCTTTAAATTAAGAATTTCTAAAACAGACACTAAATACGTTGACCACTGACTGGGCCCCATCGTCTACTGTATCAGTTTCAAGACAGAGTAGCTTCACTGTATTTCACCACAGTCAAACCAGAGTAACAGAGCAGTAGTTCTTTCCCCATGGACTGACCAATGGATAAACTGGTGCATTCTCTGTCTATCTTCTTAAAAAATTTGATTGTTCAGGTGGAAATTTTATTTCCATTAAAAACTCTATTAAAGCAAACTAAACATATTTTCATTAATTGTAATCCTCAGTCTCTTTCTTCTATTCTTTTTTCTTTGGTGACATTTTTATCTTGTCATGGAAAGGTCATGACATTTCAAGGTGTTCACTTCCTGAAGCGTGACTCCTTGAAGTAATGAGATTCAGCTGATCTGTCAGTAAAAATCTGCCATGAGTTTCCACAAATACAGCAAAAGCAAAGCTCAGGAGCATCTAGTCCTCATGGTCTCTCCCAGCAGTGTGATGACTGCCCATGTTCTGAATGTTAGAACAAGATTGCCTGCAAAGGACAAAAGAAACATGCTCATATGTCACTGAGTGTTGTTATTATTTTCACCTCTGTTTTCAAACCTCCTGTTAGCTTACATAGTGATTCAAACTCAGACAAACTTTGTTTTGTTTTAACCTTAAAAAACGTCATGTCCAAAGTCACCATAAGGAGATTTTCAGTTCCTTAGTGAGTATAAATAGATTTCAGACTGCATATGTTAGTTTGAACTTTTCTGACTGAAATTTTTAGGCCTTTTTATGTGTGGATGTCACTCAGAGAAACAACACTGAGGACTTTTATCTCAAAGGTAGGTAATTTTTAATGCTGGTATCTGTAGAATGTATAACTGTAGGACAATAATTTAATAGTAGGTTTGGGCCCAATTCAAAAAATTGGTTATTTTCTGTCCGAATTTTCTTATTGCAGAAAAATTGCTTAGTGTTTCATTTTTTGTTTGGCATGTTTTGCATTCGCTTTTCATGTGGCAAAGACTGCATTGTGCTATTCTGTAAAACTGTGCTCAGCCCAGGGCAAGCTTGAAACTAATCTTTAAATCTCCCCATTGTGCCAGTATATGCAGGAGCAGTAAAGAGTCTTCTGGAGGGAGAAGCAAACTCCAGCCCGTTTAACCCCCATACAGCCGGGTATGGAGTAATCTTTGAGAATTTCATGTGGCTTTTGGAGGAAGAAGAGAAACAATTTGACCTAATATGTCTTATAGCTTTATTTATACCCAGATTATCCTGCTTTCCTTTTAGCTGCTTTTGTGCTTTAGACTGATAGCATTTCTTTTGAAAAGTTCCTATCAGCTCACAGCACATCTAAAAAAGAATTATGTTTGCAATTTTAAGCATGCAGTGTTTGAATTATTTTGTTATTTTGTCATGGAGCTCCCAGCTTCATATTTTGATTAGAGTCTTTCTGACATGCCTTCTTTCTGCAGTCCTTATTACTGTTTTAACTTTTTACAAATCTCATGTCACCAATAAAGCTATTTTCTTACATAGATTATGTGTACACTTGCGGAGTTCTTTGAGAAGACAGCAATATGAAATCAGAAGTCAAAGAGTTTAGGTAGAAAAATCTCATTGGTGTACGTTGGTTTGATTTTTCCCCAAAAGATATGATATCATCATGTCCTTTCTGCATGAAAGAAAGCTAAAACTTTTTTGTCTTTACTTTCCAAGTGCAATTTAAAAAACACAGAAAAACATGCCTTTCTCCTGGCTGTCAATTTTGTATTTTTCAACATATTATAATGCATTTTTCTGCTTTTATTCTGCTTCGTTCCCTAGCTTTGCCAGATAGCAGGTTCTGCTTATATTGGCTCCTCAGTGCCCAGTCCACAATCACCCTGGGCTTTTAACTGTAGAATTTCTCTCACTTCAGTGAACAAACCCAAAACTCTGGAATGTACAGAGTTCTTGAAAAGGCAGGTTTAATGGCATGTGTCCTAACAGTATTCTTTAGCATCTGTTACGCTTTGCAGTTTTTACTTTTGGGTGATAGCATAGTGCTGTTCATAACCTCCAATCCAGGCTTCTGCTTGGGTGACGCTTCAGCTGGAAGACTACTGCCTGCAGGCTTGATTAATCCACTATGTGCCTCTTCCACTGCTTCTGCCCATCCTGGGGGTTGGTTTTCAAGAAACCAGGCAGCAGTACTTTTCTCCCATTTAGTTACATAGATGGAAGGATGACTTAGGAAGCCCAGAGTGGGTGCAACGTCCACTGGTGGAGCACGGTCAGCCAGATCTGATTTTTGTGAGGTGGTTACGCATCTGAGAAGTAAAGTCGGAGGCAGGCTTGAACTTGCTAAATTGGACTGTCAGTTTAGAGCTGACTGAAGAAGCTGGAGGCTGATGCATTATATCACTCTTACTTGTCTGAATTTGTGCTTTCTAATGGTAATTCTTTCACTGTTACATATGTGCATAGCAACCAGAAGGTATAAAAGTAAACTTCTGGATGGTACGTTACTGGCATTGTTTCTCTTCTATATACTTACAGGAATCACTATAAAAGTTTTCTATGAGAAATTTATGCACAACTCTCATCATATTTAATGTGATGAAAAGAAAACCATGAAATAATTATAAAAGTATCCTACTTTCTTTAGAAAACATATTAAACCTGGCTAGGCTTCTGTTGACCTTATTAAATTGCAAGAAAATAAGTAGAAGATATGAGAGCATAAAACCTCTGTTGAATGATTTCTTTCAGTGTGTATATGTATGTCTATTATTTACACATCCACATAGGCATATAATGTTCACATAAAAGAAACTAGTAAGCCATTTTTTGCACTTTTACTCTGTTGTTCATATAAAAGTTCTCTAGAAGTCTGAAAATGGAATTTCTTCCCAAATAATGTGTCTTTTTCCATCTGTCTTTTATTGTTTTTGTTTCATTTTGTTTTAACAAGGGCTGAAATCAACAACACCTGCTTTTCCTTGATTTTCTTAGCATGCATGTTAAAATATATTCGTTTTTGTACCAGAATAATCAATTTTGCCACAGCTTTAAGACTAGAAAGTTTTAACTGTTATTCCAAATCCAGCTGACAGTGTCCAGAAGTATGTTCCCCTACATTACTTATTTTAAAATAATACTCACAATTGTAAAACACTTTCTTTAAAGGAGAATTAGTTATATAATTGCGTGTTTCTGTAAAAATATAGTTCTGTGGTCCTAACTCAAACTAAATTGTAAGATCTTCCAGGCAGGAATTCTTTTTAAACCGAGTACTTGTATGAAACCTGATACCTTCAAGTTTATGTTCTTTTTATAACCTTTATTGGCTTCCTCCTACAATTAGAATAACAAATAATGATTGTACTAACTCCGGGGTTGTCACTTGAGATGTGGAGTGCAACAGTGGTGCAGACGGTCCAGTTTTATTTCTCGTTACAGGAAGAGGAGAACTGGGAGAACCGTCATTCATGGTAGTAGTTGGAATAGTCTGTCTTATTCAGCGTTTTTAAATGTTTCTTCACCCTAAGTAGCATTTTTCATAAGGAAAAAATCTCTTATTTGTCCAGGAGGAACCCATGTGACCCACCATAGGGTATGAGCAGACAGATTTTTAATGAGAGGAAAACAGACTGCAGTTCATGTAGCTTTCCACTGGACAGTTTGTTCTGAGGAGTCATTTTTACTACTCATATGCTGTAAGTAGCGACACGTATATAGCTGCATGCGTATTCATGATGATGCCAAAGTGTCAGCTAATTAAACAGAGAAAGTGTCGCTTTTGTCTTCTAAAATGTAAGAATCCATAAGGAGTTAATCGAGCAGCTCTACTAGTTCAGCCAGTTAGAGGGTTCATACCTTAGAGCAGATACAGAAAGGCTATGGCTTCTCAGTTGTCAGAAAGCTTGGGGTTTCTAGTGTTATTTGGGCTTTTTGGTTTTTTTGAACAAAATAAGAATGAATTGGTTTAAAGTTGTTTATTACTATATTTTTCCAATCTGTGCCATCTACATTATATAACCTAAAGAAATATTAAAAATTAATAGTGTGGTACAGTAAAGAAACCAGTAACTAAGGATGAGGATACTACTATGCTGTACTTGGTACACAAATATAATGAAAGGATGGTCCTAACCTAAGAATCTTGCAGGCACCCTTCTCATGGTGACAAATTATTTCCTTATGTGTATGTATATCTCTTTACGTATATTTCTAAAGCACCACAAAATGTTTGCATGCTGCATCTGTGCAGAGAAACTGCATGTAGTAGCCATTAGCTATCCCTCACTAGCAAGCTGGGGGAAACCCTATGGTGATTCTGAGAATAATATTCTCAGCTAAATTTAAAAAATAAAGGGAAACACTGAACAGTGTTTACACCTCTTCATCTTCTCTTTTTTTTTTTCAGAGAAATGTCAGGGCTTAGACAATGTATCAAATTCAGCCTAGGATTGTAATTCTCTCTGGAGCCAATGGGAGCACACAGACTTTTACCAAAATATGTAAGAGTTCTATGAGCAAAATTTCCAGGAAGCCTTCCTCCTGGTTGGATTTACGTGTATATTGTAAATAAAACAGTGTAAACCATTCCTAGGTGACATTATTTTGTTTTTCTTTCAAAAGAAATGATGCTATTATAAAATCATCAGCTCAACTCACAGCCTTGTGGAATATAGGACAACAGTTTCTGAGTGTTAGCACCATCCACCTTCACTTCTTTTCTTTTCTGCTTCAGGTCTTTTTATTTATAAAACCTGCACATTCTGAAAGCAATGTTGAATTTTTATTACTTTGTTAATTATGTGTCATTAATTGACAGGTTGCTCAAAACCCTATTTTCCCAGATAAGTCTACTCATGGTCCTTTTTAAACAGTCACAGCTGTTGATTTGTTTGGGGCTTTATTAGAGAAAAGTATGGTGGAATATCTTGGAGATTAGCCATTTTTCAAGCAGCTTATGAAACCATGCCTCTTACTCATCTACTGTCATTATTATTTAATGTATTACTTTTCTTTGAATAAAAATTATTTTTTTTACCATCCTCGGGATTTCATAAAGCAAATAAACTGTTCTGTTTCAAGTCACATGTTTTGTATGGAAATAATGAGGTATATTGTTGGAAGAAATAGTTAAAAATTACTTCTCTTCACCTTTTTTACATTGTTCATATATGTGTGTTTATAGACAAGTGCTGTATCACTCTGTAAGTTTTGGCTTTTCCATGCTGAAGAGTCCTAGTCTTGTCAAACTTGCTTTGTACTGAATTTACTACAATTTTCAGCATTTTTAGCTGTGGGTGATCAGCAGTACAGTATTCCACATGTGGTTACACCAGGGGTTTGCACAGTGGCTGAATAATGCTTTTTATTTTTTCTTTGTTTTTTGCATATCTTTATAATAATAGTAGTACTAGTAGTAGTAGTACTAGTACTAGTATTTCTTTCCTAGCGGGTCATAACATCCTATTTGCTTTTTTTTTTAACTTCACTGGGCAGTGAGCTTGTGACCTTATAGAACCATCCATGGTGATTCCAGTGTCTCTTTCCTACTTGCTGGTTTACTGCCTATTGCTGCATAGGTGCGACATGGGCTATTTTCTCCACATGCATTACTTTTCACTTAGCAACGTTGATCTTTCCCCTGAGACTGCAAACATGGTGGAGATGAAATTTAGTGATCTACCTTCTACCTTAATGAATTCCTTCCAAATTAAGAATGAGGAAATAGTCAGTTTTTGCCCATGCTATGTATCTGTGAATAGAAGACTTCAGTCTCTTTAAGCCTGGTGAGCCAAATTTAGTTCTAATTTAAACAGGTATCCACTAGTTTGGAAAGAGTGGCACTAATACTGTTTTTGCTGAATTTAGTCACTGTTGTTCATGAAGGAAATTTCCTTTAGCCATTTAAGAGCTCAAGCATTTCTCTTGTATGCAAGGACCTTCTTATACAAAATATTCAGGTTTTGGAGGTAGCCCTGAATATCTGCTGCAATCAGACTCACTGCTGTCCCCTAGTGCAGTCTTCTCTTAGCCCAGCGGCTGGGATTTCCAGGATCATTTCCAGCCAGAGTTCCAAAGTATTTTGGAAAAGTTCTCATCAATAGTTCATTAGAAGCTCCTGAGATCATTTAAATTTTATGTATTCATAGAGGAAAAGCTGAGGACTTATTTTGAGTAAAATAAGAGGAATATCTATTTGCAACTTGCTCATTGCACAGCAGGGTGAAAAGTGCTTATGTACCCATTTGAAGTTGTGAGAGACACTGGTACGCTTGCTTACAATGACCCAGCTCAAGCACTCTGCACTAATAAAGTTGGGAATATTTTGGTGAAGGAAGTGCAGTATGGATAAAAACCCTCTTAAAGTTCAGATGTGGGTGGAATGATTTCTCATCATTTTTATTAAATCAAAGCCACAGAAAAAACAGTGTGGATAGACCTCTTCACAGACTCTATGTGCATGTGCACAGAAAGGCAGTGGATTCAGTGACGTACTGCCTGACCTTGACTTTTCTGAAGATGGAGATGATGATGGTTTCACATACTCGGCTGTTTGATTTCCTTTCCACTAGCCATAATTAACATTATTCAAGCAACATTAGGAAGAACATAAATATTGCAAAGAAGCTAATTACAGCATCCAAAACATCCTCCAAGCTGTTCTTTTAATGAGGATGTGCTTTGTTCCTGCAATAGTGTAACATTAATTTCATCAAGCAATTAAACAAAACACAAGCAGATACGATACAGAAAGATGTATTTTCTCCTGCTTACAAAGAGGCTCTATTACTTGCATTTCTGTGAGTTGCTCATGTAAAGTCAATCAGCATAAGCTATCAAAACTTATATAAACTGAGATCCAAGTTGAGAGAACTTACTCTGTCAAAATTCACATATGTCAGTAGGAAATTTTATCAGTATAAACTTGAGTTTGGGCTTAATGCAAATACGCATTTTATTCATAGTTACATTGTTCTTCTAGGATATGTTTAGAAAGATTACAGTTGTGGCCAAATCTGTTCACCTTACCCATATATCAGGGGATGCAAAACCAGATTGCTGCTCTTTAAAATTAGAACAAAAGCACAATCTAAAATGAAAATGTAGTTCATATTGGCTTGGAAGTACTGGAAAACTCCAGTCCTCTAGGATTTAGATAATGTAACTCAGGGCACAAATAGGTTTGCATGTTTAATGATTACTGCTTTTGCTCATTAACAGGAATCAGCTGAAAACAAAATTTGAGTTTCAGATGAAAGATTAGGGAGCAGTACAAATGAGAGCATAAAGAGAAGTATTAAATGTTTTTTTCTGGTAAATGAAAGACCAGAATTTTTCTAACTGGAAATTTTTGGCATCATCCTTAAAATCTGCTTTAATATGTTTTATGCAAGTGGGTTCAGCAAAATTTTTCAGGCTGCAATGTTAAAGCAGATATCACAAATGCATTTTTTTGCAGTTTTGGGGAAGTTCTTTCAACTGAAAATAAATTTATTTCAAGAAGTATTGTTTTTTCACTATTCTTAAAATATTCTGTGCACCACTCAACAGGTGAGGAATGTTTACAAGTATTTAACTCTCAACTTTATAAAATACTGTAATTTATTTTATTTCACTGTGTATTAAATATTTAACAAAAAGCTATTAGTTAACCAAATATATAACAAATTAAATCCTTTTTTAGGCCAGTGGTCAGGACACAGATTCATGCATCTGAACCAAGATAGAAGATCAGGGAGATATTCTTTGGGGCTGATGACTTCTAATTTAGGATAATGTCCTTTAAATAAATGTCTTTTTATTAACAGAAACCAGAACCAAATGCAGTTCCTTGATTTGGATTGGCTTAAAACAACTCTTTTAATTAGGTAGATATAAATACAGTAATACATACAAAATACAGGCTTGTTTAATTTCTGTACTGCTCAGATAACTTGCCAATTATCCATCGACATACGGATTAATTCTTTTCCCTGTCTTATTAAGGAAAGCTTCGCTACTGAATCTGATAAAGAAGAAAGATCCTTCTATTGTTGATAGAATTTTATAGTGCCTTACCACCCTGGCTGGCAAACTTTTCCAAGTTTTGATGGCCTGTCAAAGTGTTCATGGTGGCAGAGTACAATTTGTAGAAATATGACTGATTGGGGCAAGGGCAAAGAGCAGACATAACTGCCATTGTTATAAATCAAAGTTGTCTTTTTTTTCTTGGTGACACCCACTGTTCTTGTCAAGCAGCTTTACACCATCACCACCATTCACCCCCAGCGAAAAAACACTGAAATGTCCAAAAGGAACTGCACATTGGTTTTGAAGAGAACAGTTGCTAAAGTACCGTTGCCTCATTGCTGGAGCATTATGTCCTATTTCCTTTAAAAGTTAGAAAAACAACCAACCAAGCAGTTGGAGAGAATGGAAAAAAATTGGGAAATAAATCATAAAGCTAGTTTGTAAATTGTGAGATACTGCCCTGAAATGCTCTCTGCAGTGTCTCGGCGTCAGAGCTGCGCCTCAGCAATGCAGGATCTTCCTGAGACCGGGGCTGAGGGAGCAGGGACTGCCTGCGAAGCACGTCTGTGGGAGGCTGGACCCTGCTGCTTGGCGTGGCGCGAGGGGCAGGCCAGCGCCAGCCCGGGTGTCCTGCAGGCAGCAGCACCGTCTCACGGCTTGGGCAGCAGAGGCACCCATGCACTGGGGGTAGCAGCTCTGCTGGGCAGGGACTTGCTGTGCATCAATGGTGGCTGGCCTATGCTGCCAACAGGTTTCTGCGGATTTGGGGTCTGATATTGCTTTTGAATACCTTATAATGGTAGTGTTGGCTATCTATGATCTGACAGGGCATAGTAAATAATGCCTGGGAACAAGGTCAGCAGCTGTAACCTAAGTAAAATGCCTCGCTAAGCACTGTATTAGGATTTTAATCACCAGATATCACCATATTGCTGTGTACTGTTTCATGGTATGTCACTGCGTGTGTGTGTGTGTGTGCGTGTGATTTCTTTTCTGTCCTAGTAGTCACTCAGATTCAAGTTATGAAGCTGGTTTCTATTTGGACAACTTATGTTCAGTTGCATGGAGCCTTCGCTATCATCCCCGTTGGTGATGCAATGCACCAGCGAGGTGCAGGGCGACGGGGCAGCTCTGGTGACAGCAGCCAGGTTCAGGCAAGAGCCCAGACCATCAGACAAGTCCCTGGTGATGGGGCAGGTCTGCGGGCAAGCTGGAAAGGCAGTCTGCAAGTCGAGGTTTGGATCAGTGGGGCATGTGGGCAGGCAGGGGCACAGCCACAACACAGCTTGGGCAAAGACTAAGGGCAAGAGGCACAGTTTAAATGCAGCTCCCAAGCAAAATGGAGCAGCCCACGCATCTCACTGCTCTTCAGCAACCTGAAACACACAGGTCTCCGACCCAGGGCCCCACGCCGTGCCGCTCTCCCAGCTAGTGGTGCCTTTAGGAAGCGGAGGGAGCGGTGGCTCCCAGGCAGGCAGTGCGTGTTCTCAGAGCACCCCGTCCCAGCCGCCGAAGGCCTCTCCCACGTGCAAGCTCTGTGAGTTTTACCTCCTGGGTTTGGTTAGCTGGGGGCAAATCAGTGTGAGATCCCCCGGTTTTAACTCATGCCTCTTCTCCCCTCCAGGCTGGGACTGGACAGTGTCTGAAAACCCACCTTCATCACCTGCTTGTCATTACTGTGAACGACGAAGCGCGGTAAGGGAGAAGCAGCACCTTGTGCTCTCACTGTCAGGAGCTGCTAACACAGCTTGGCTTGTTATCCAGGTATTTTTTAAAGCAGGATTTTTTTCTTAAAGCGGGGGTTCAGTAGGAAGAGGCCTAGAGCCTGCCAGTCCCCTCACCTTGATGCCAAGCAGGGGCACTGCCCCAGCGAGTTACAAGGGGAGCTGCCACCAGAGGTGGGAGCGGGACTGAGTCACCAGCTAACGGCGGCAATGACAGGGTTGTGGTGGGGTGGGCAGGGCGGGCGACAGGGAGGCTGACGTGTCCTTCATGAGTCAAGCTGATGCTAATCCACGTGTTGGGGAGATTTAAAAAGTTTGGGAAGGGAGAGAGGCATGCCCAGACTGAAGGCTGGCAGGGAGGCAGAGCAGGACACAGCATGGTCAGGGGAAACTTCTGCCACCAGCAGCCCCTCGCGGCCGCTCCGCTGCGCAGTGCGAGGAAGGCAGGGGACAGCAGCACCGCGCTGGGGTCTCCGCTGCTGCTGCTGCTGCTCCTCCTCGCCTCCTGGCTGTGTGCTTGCAAAGGTGAGGAGCATCCCCCCGCAACCCCTGCTCTGCAATTGGGAGGGGGGTAAGAGGGGAGTGTCCCCCCAGCAGGCTGCCAGCCTTGCAAGGGGGCTGTGAAATTCCTGCAAAAGGAGCTGCTGGCTGTGTGCAAGCTGCTGCCTTGTCGCAGAGCTGGGGTGGGATCGGATGTGGGTTTGCGAGAGATGCAAAGAAACGCAGGGGACATCGCAGACTGGGTGGGTGCCCTCAGGCGTGTCGAGACCCTGGGTGCCCCTGCACAGGAATGCAGGGATGGCAGCCAGGGTCCCGACACCCAGCTGGCAGCTGCCGCTGCAGCCGGACCATGTCTCTCCACACTTCTTGCAGCGCTTTCACCTCTAAACTTGCAGCTCTCAGGAAGGAGGCTCCAGCCCGGAGCCCACGCAGGGTTTGCCATGCAGGGCCCCCTGGGTTGGGGGCTGAGGCAGAGCGAGTCTCGGTAAGGGGGTTTCTTGTGGGCTGCTGGGCAGGGTGCAGGGCGGGGGGGTGTCCTTAAGTGTTCCTGCAGGATTACTCTGTCCTGGCAAAGCTACAGTACAGCAATTTGGGGAAGCGGCTTGTATTAAAATGGATTTCATTTTTAAACAGAGTTTACTAGGTTTAAATGCTAACACAGAAGAATTAGGTGTTTTACAGAATCAGAGGAGAACTTAGGTTGGCAGGGACCCTCTCTGGAAGTCATCTAGTCCAACCTGAAACAATATTTATTACATTAGCGACCCATGGGAGCTGGATTGCACATAGGTTTTATTTAAGTGAAAAAGATAAAGCTTGTTTGTTTGCTTTAAAAATAGAGCTTGATTAGCTTGATTTAGTTTGAAATGTAACATGTTACACATGAAAGTTACAGCTTTTGTAACAGGCAGCACTTGTGAAACAAGCACAGATAATGGGCATTTTGACAAAATATACTTTGTTTTCAATTTTCCCATTCTGTATATTTTAAATACTTATGATTTGTGAAGAATCATTGCAAAATAAGTTCATGTGCAATAAGCTTGTCTGTTTTCTTGTGTTGTGTGTGTGAGTTACTTTCATCAGGAGTTTTTATTTTGGTTTGTTTTTCTAATATCAAGAAGCAGAGATATTTAAGTACAGCATATTGAATATTCTGTTAAAAATAAATTCTCAAGTTGTGATAGAGGAGAGAGAAGGAAAAGGAGGGAAGGGAAGAGCAATGGGCACACAGTATTTTATCACTCTTCCTATAGAAAAGATTTCCAGGAGTCCGTATAGGGAGAGCAGTGAGGGAAGAAGAGAAGATTTAAGAAGTGAGTCCCAGGCTGAAATATTACTGAAAATATGCACCTGGTGTTCTGCTGACTTGGAAGAAGTTGAGTTTTTAGCAGTTGGCAGCCTTGAAGGAGAAGAGAGCAGATGTGTAATGGACAGTGTCGGTCTGTAAGAGGATTTCTTCTTCCATGTTCCATTTGAATAGAATTGGCATTCCTGAATAGCACTGATTTTTTTCTGTGGATATTTTGTGCATCTTACAAGATCACATTGTTTCCCAGTGTGTGTTGGTATGCATGTAGGTAAATGAATGAAGTCCATATAGCCTGCAGGAGTGCACTGCTCGACACTGGTGGACACATAGTCCTAGGTATGAGCACAAAAGAGATGGGACTGCACATGAAATAAGTTTTGTGAATAAATGGAGAGTGTTAAGGAAACTTATGAGCTGGTGAAATAATTGCATCTCCTCTGTTCAAAGGTTTATGCTCCAGGCAAAAAAAAAAAAAAAAAAAAAAAAACCCAAAAAGCTGTAATATTCAGGCCTCCTTGCCCACTGCTCTCAGCTTTACAGGCTATTGGATTTCTTCTGTTCCCCCTGGAAAGTCTTAGGGATCAGGCAATGGCAGCAGCAGTGCTCAGTGACAGACAAGCAAAGATTTCAGGAGAAGGTGTGTTTATCTAAAGCATTGCACAGCTCCACTCTTGGAATAGGTCCTTAAACAAGACACCAGTCTCAGAGCAATGATAGCGGTAGATGCTGGAATGTGTTTTCCTGAGAAGATCTAGGGTTGGAGAGCTGTTGCACACATTTTCTTTCCTGCTACTTATCGCTGAGAACAGACTAATGCTAGGCCGACTCCTGGTGAAAACAGAGTCTTTTCTACCCTGTTTACTGCAAAGACATGGTAAGTGTCCGTATCTGCTGTCACCTTGTGAAGGAACCTGCTGCTGCTGTGATAATGAAGAGCGGTCAGAAACTACCAGACAAATCTAACAATGTGTGGGGTAGGAGATGCCCTCAGAGCACTGAGCTCTCTGGTACTCTAGACTTGCAGGGTATTGTATCATAGTCAGAATTATTATCTAAATCACTGAGATAGGATACTTATAAAAATTACCTTTGCTGTACGGTATTGATAAGCCCTGTTTGTGCTTCCAGGTGCACCAATGCCATCCCAAGCACTACAAGCAGATCAGGATTTGCAGCTGTGGGAAGAGGTAAGCATGACAGGCAGGCTGGCTCAGCCAGTGTGGGTAAAAGCCCTTTGCTGTGGGGGTGACAGCTGGCAGTGATTCTTGCAGTTTATTGCGAGTAGGCCAGGGACACAAGATTAAAACACCACTGATGCATGCCTCAGGCTTCAGCTGCATACTGCTGTGTGGGATACTCCTGTTTCTTCTCTGCTGGTCCTTGCTCTCACACCTCACTCTCCCGCACTTCTCATGTGCGGAGTTCAGGTGCTGCTTCTTCTCCCAGCCCTACCTTTCCTGCTTGTCTCCTATGCTGACATCAGTGAAGAAGTAAAACAACCTATTTTCTGGATATTCTGAACCGTTGTTCAAGGAGGATGATGAGGCTGGGTGTTGAGGTGTCATTCAGGAAAAAGACTGTCTTGGCTCAATGGAGACCTATGCTTGAGAACCGTTGTCATTTAACTGTCAATCATCAGGCAGTCACTGTCCCTGGAAACAATAGTGTCCCATCTAATATTCTTATAGTCTGTATATGATAACAGTAATTGTTTCAACTCATCGAATCCATGTCTTGCTTCTTCAGTTCTGCACACAGGGCTGGGTATTTAATCATATCCTAGCATCTTCATTTACTAGGTAAGAGATAATGTCTTGTTTCAGTTAGCCCCCCTAACATTTTAATACTGATGGCTATTCTAGCTTCCATTCCCCTCTTCTAAACTTACAGACGTTTGCTCTGATGTGCTTTAACATGGGTTCTTCCGTGCCCTTTTGGAACAGATGGAGCAGCAGGACATAACACTTGGAGAGGGCTAGCCTGGAACATGCCGCGCTCCCATTGTTGTCATCTTGAAGGACTGTGTTGACATTTAATTCTGTGGCTTCTGATAACATTAGAAAGCAAGCGATTCATCATGGAAAGAACCTGGTACAGACACACAGAGCAAATTTCCTGCTCTCGGTGCCTTTCCAGGACACACTTCCCTTATTGACAGCTCCCCTTATTTCATCTCAGAATTACTGACTCCAACAGTAACATACTCACAGACTGGCACCTGCACAAGCCTTGATAATGTTTATCTCCTGGGAGAAAAGTGATCTTTTAGGAAGTAAGATCCTAATAGCTAGAAGAGTTTATGAAAATGAGTTATTTAAATTCTGGATTAAAAGATGCTGGTTTATAGACTTCTGCATTTAATCTTTCATTTGCTTTTGTAATACAAGATTTGCTCCAACAGTCACTTGGGCAAAGGCAAAGTTCCTTTTCTCAGTGGAGAGTGAAGAAGTATGCCTAAAACTAAGAAAAGAGAATTAGATGCACAGTTATATACTCTAAATCAGTCTGAATAATACTAGTTTACCAGATTTTCTCAGAATGAAAAGAATTTTTGTTTTCCTTGTTTTTTTACTTTATTAGTTGATCATTCTGATCGTGAAATTAAACCTGAAATTAAATCAGTATTTTCCAGGAATGACTCTGAGTTTATAAATCTGGCAACTTCATAAGTACAGTGTTCCTTTACTGTTCTCCCACACTAATTCGTTCCTCTGTTCTATTTAACCAACCCCAAACAACTCACAAGCTCACAAGCTCTCATCCTCATGCCACCTTTCTGAAACAGGAGAGGAAATTAATGAGAAGATGCATCAAGGATGATAGGAATTAAAAAAGATTAAAAATCCAAATCTTAGGGTTTTTTTAAAAAAATGAACAGTTGCCAAGTCCCAAAACTATGGCTTTTCCTCAGCCCTTTCTTTTTATGTGCAGATTTTTAGCTAAGAGATCCTCTGCTTTGCACTGTGTTGACCAGAAAGCAGTCTCTGCCTTGGCCTGCTCTTGAGTTATGGTAGTTCTCTAGTAGTCACTTCCAACTACAGAAGAGACAAACAAACAAACAAACAAACAAAAAACAAATAAACCCTCACCAAGAAGAAATAGTAGATTTTTAACTTGGGCTTCCAGAATGATTTCAGCTTAATTTATTTTATTCATCACTGATTTCTCCGTTTACATATTCTTACCCTGAAATCTCAGTAGTGAAGCTGAACTCACTTCCACAGAGAGAAGCAAATGTAAGATCAGGGGAAAAGAACAGGGGGAGGATGTGTTACTAACAAAAGTATTTGAAAGGGGAATCCTGTGAGCTATTCACTTTCCCACTATCCCTGCTAACGCTTTCTCATAGATTGTCCCTAGAGAAATGAATCATGCCTTGTCTTGAAGTACTCAGATATGCATTATTTGTTTATTGCTTTTTTCATTTAATGTTTTCTTCACTAAAGAGTGCTGTTTAGGGCTTTTTATCTATAATAAAATTAAAGGAACCATTGTATTGCCCACTCTTCACTTGAAAAAAAAATTTTTGATGCAATCCGTGAACAATATAATAATTGGCAAAGCTTTATGGCATCCAAAATAACGATATCAAATATTCAATGGAAAAATTGGTGCATTCTAATGTGGATTGCTATTGATTCAATTTAAAAGTTACATAATGAAAAGTTACACGCTTTTTTTCAATATTATTAAATTTTGCAGTTCCAGTTGGAGTTCTGGAGACTCTTTCTCTTCCTTTTGGAATACTTTGAGCTTTCAGCACTGGTAAAATAACTTCCATGAATTCAGGTGGTTTTTTTCTATTTCTTTTCCCTTCCTGATTAATAACTGCACCGAAAATGATCCTGCAGTCTGAGATTCTCTCAGCCTGGAAAGAGAAAATGGAAAGAGGATATGATTAAGGTTTATACAAGGTCATGAATGGTAAAGAGAGTGTGGGTAGGGATCAATTATTCATTACTTCTTCCAAGACGGGACTGCAATCGTACTGAATGAAGCTAGCTTTGAAAGGACTGATCAAGACAAAGTGGTGGTATTTTATGCAGTGCTATGCATCCCTTACTGTGGGATGTTGGGGATGTTAAAAGTTTACAAGGGTTCAGAGAGACCTTGGCCAAATTCACCGGATAGGAGTCCATGGAGCTTTATGACAAAGGAACGACCTCTGACTCAAAGTTTGTGAGCTCCAGATTGGTGGTAGCTGGAGAGTACAAGTTTTACAAGATAGTTGGTCTCTTCTTATGCATTTCCCTGGGTGCCCATGTTTGGCCATTTCTGGAGATAAGATGCAGAGCTAAACGGACCTTTGTTCTGTTTCTGCTGAAATGACTGGGGGGCGGGTTGGTGTTTCTTGGGTTGGTCTGTTGTGGGGGGAAGGAGGTGTTTTTGTTTTTATGTCTATTTGTTTCACTTCCATTCCATTCTATGCTGATGAATCCAAGTTCAAAGGCAGTGACTTTTTCAACAGTGTTTTCTGATCTGAGTTCCAAGTTCTTTGAAATATACTGAATATCTCTTATTAGTCTTGTGATTTGGGATCCACCTCCTGTAAACAAGACCTTGCAGGTCTTTTCATTTGTCAGTGAAATCAGTGGAAATCTTGGAGATTGGTTGGTTGGTGACTCACACAAATGGACTGACATGTATAAGATGTGCTGGCACATACCTTAATTGCTCGAGAGAGATGTGTGTCACACACCTGCAGGGATGCAGGAAGACAGTCAGAAGAGTGGTATTTGAGGACTGTGAACACTGAACCGCTTTAGTACTGCAGTTTTATGTAACCCTTTGTAGTTTTATATAACCCAAAGATATCACAGAAAATACCTATGTTCATAGCCCATGCCTCAGAAGCCTACAATCTTCATTTAAATTATAAGTCTGTCTGAGAGGTTATAAAAAGGAGGGACATGAGTGGAATTTCAGAATAATGGATACAGGTAAGTATGTGGTTGAGATGAAGCAAGTGCAAATTTGTTCATTCGGTTAAGGGCGGTTGTTTCTCTTGAATTTCAGGAATGTACCTATATGAATTCCCTATGGTGGATAAGCTTGCCATGCCTTTGGTTGCACTGGACTGTTTTTGAAAATGTATATATTTCGTATGTTTACATTAATCTGACTTCTTAAAGGGTACTGTGTGAACTTTTACAGATAGATGATGCATGTTCTGCCTATCTGTCCACAGAGTCTCAGCCTCAGGTGAGTCACCTTAGCTAGAGGTTACTTTATTTTTGACATTATTTATTAAATGCAGTAGGAATGGAAGTGTGATACCTGAGTTCATCTTTCTTTTTATTAGGCATCCAGTGCACTGGAAGAACTTTGCTTTTTGGTCATGGGATTTCTCCAGAAACCACAGGTAATGCACATGAAAAACTACTTAATATATCTGAAGAGTGCTCACTCAGTGTGCCAGTGTCTACAATGAATTCAGAAGACACAATATCTGAACTGTTTGAAGTAATAGTATCAATTCTTACTCAAAAATGCTACATGTCCTATTCTAACACCTGCTGAAGACGGATGTGAATTTCCAGTGTTTGGGGAATAATCTCCAGCTTGGATGCAAGGTTTCAGGTGTTTATATTGCTCTAGATGAGAAAAATTATGCAGCTGTCTATGGAGAAACAAATTTACTTAGGAGAATCTGCTGCTGCCAACATTTTTTTTTGCTAGAACTGCAGCTTCAGTTCATGGAGAAACATAAAAACACAGATTCTAGATATGACAAAACATTACCTACATCTCTCTTGACAGTGGGAAGGAGAGAATGGCACAATCATGGCAACGTAATGAGTATAGAAAGGAGCATCCAACTAAACCTATCAACTCTTCTAGTAATCAGTGGCTTCTACAGGGGCTGAAAAGAGTATTCGCATTGATAAGCAAAGATATATAATGCACTTGCCAAGGAAGGACAATATTCCAAGCCACTATTGAAAAGTTTATAATGTAATTAAAAGTGCCCATTGCTTCTTCTTTTTTTTTTTTAAACAAATAAAAGCCTTTCTACCAATTATTATTCCCACAGGGTTTAGATGAAAAAGACAACACCAAAAGGGTAAGATTTCTATGTGTATGTTTTATGGTCAGCTAAAATTGTCAAGAAAATCATAACCTCCTTGCCCTGTCTTGTAGTAAAACCCCACTTTTAATTTTTTTGAACAGTTCTTATTTCATTATTCTAAGACTCATGACTCAGGCAACTCAGACATCATGGTAAGTTGCATAGCACTTCGTTGTGAGTACATGTGTGCTTGTACTTAAAAATAAGATAATGTTCCTTTTTGTAACAGTCTCTCCTACTGGATAGCAAGCTCGGAACCAGGAGTTTTATGTTTAAAATACAGAATATGTTTTAATAATTTGGCAAAGGATCATCAACACCGTACATATATGCAAATGCAAAACTACTGAATATTCATGGACTCACAACTGCATCTTAAGTAGTTTCAACATGAAAGAATAAGATCATATGCTTGTTTCTGGTGTTCTATGAGCAGAACATATGCAGTGGAACAACGCTTACTTATACCAGGTGAGAACCTGGCCTTAAATATTAAGAATTATTACTGCATTGTATTAATTATTAATTAAACTATATTAATTATTCATCCCAGTCATAAATATCTGTTAGGCAAAATAGTATATGAGTCTAATTAAGATTTCAGATTTTATTATAGATGAGAAGTACCATTTTTTTTAAGTAGCCTAAAATTCTTGCTATAAAAATATTCTCATAAGCCAACAAATAATGTGATCCACTCTTGCTTTTAAAGTGCAAACATTATGTTATTTATGTGCATCAGGTTTTTTTTATGTGCACGCTACGACATTGAGGAAGTTAAACATATTCATATCTTCTTGTTTCCTAACAATCATTCTGATATGTTAATGTCCATTATTGCCTTGTTTGTTATGTTTCTTCAGAAATATGCTGTATATTTCCTAGACAGTGATGCTAACTGTTTTCTAGGCCTCTGGTGAATACTACTGATGCTGTAGTCAGGATTTTCATGATAGAGCTGCTCTGGAGCTTTTAATGGTAATCAGGGCACAGTGAAATGAGCCATCTCTGTTCCTGCTGAAGAGGTTACTGTGTCCCTCTTCTGCCCCATCCTGAAGACCTTTGCCCCTGCCCGCCCCCAGAGGTTACTGCTTTCTCACTTCTGGTTTAGTTGTTCAGGTGCCTCTTTTGTAGCCCAAGCCTGGCACGTACTGACATGGGTGAGCGACCTCCTTCTTCACTGCATTCTCCCCTCTCCGCCAGCAGCAGGGCAGAGCCAGCGTGGCAGCTGGCCACCCTCTTTCGCTCATGTCAGACTTTTACGCTTTTACATGTTGTGATGCCACATTGGACGCCTTAGGCAGACAGTGCATGATTTACTCCAAGTAGGCAAATTTGTTTGCCTATTAAATATGTCATCACTTTGGTAACACTAGGGATTCCATAAATTTTATTTCTCTTAGTTGTATTTCTTGTACAAGAAGCATTGTAACAAAAAATGCACTATACTTGTTATTATGAAAAACTTTGTTTTCATCAGTCAAAGGTTTAAATTGGTTGGAGGAATGCAGGTATTTCTACTTTATTTCCCACTGTGGACCTCAGTCCACAAGCCCCCAGGTTCTGTGTTGCCAGTCACTGTCTGGGGGCTTATGCTGCACACGGCAGCACTGCACCGCGCCAGGCTGGGTGCGAGCATACAGAGTCTTGTGGAGCACAGGGAATGTCAGGACTGGAGCTTGTCTAATAGGCAGAGTGACCAGTGCCATGGTTACAAAATTTCCTTGAGAAGAGTTCTCTCCTGTAAGCTATTTTCTAGCAAAACATACTTTTCTTTGCTGTGATTTAAATTATTTCAAAGTAAAATGAATTCTTCAGTACAAAGGAGATTGAAGCTGCTAATTTCCATGGCAGATAATCATAGAAAAGTTAGTAGAAGTTGTGTAGGGAAATGTTTCCGTAGAGCTCAGAAAGGCTGATCAAAGTTTGAATAATTGCAATTACCTGGGCAACAAGTCTGTGAACTGTTCTGAACTTTCAATACATAAAGTGAGGATGCACAGCTCTTCCCTCCATCACTGTGTGCGTCACATTCATGGTGTAAATATAAATGTTGGTATCTTTACGTTGTCAATTCAGAGTGTTCAAAAACTTAGTTTCTCAATTAACATCTTCAGTCCTTTTTTTGGTGCATGTTTGGTCCACAAAGCAGTACTGTGGGAAGAGACATTATTTACATCATAAGGTCAGAATTTCATTGTTGCTCATGTGTCTGTGTTCGTGTCCTCTCAGTCGTCTGTCCTGCATCCTTTGCTGCAACTCGTTCCCCAACTTAATGAGAGAAGACTGAAGAGATACAAAGTGGACGTATGTAATCTTAAACTATGCATGCTTGCATTCTCACATTTTGTGATTCGTTAGCTCTTCTAAAAATGTCCTTTTAGAACCTTTCTGCTTGTAGCATTTTTATTTTCAAGCTTTAATATCACACTAGGTACCTCCATTAGAAATATGAGGTTTTTCTATTCTTTAATTAGTGTAAAATAATCCCGCTGATATTTAACATGTAAAAAAGGAAAAGTAAAATAATATATGCTTAACATGGAAAAGTGGTAGAACAGAAAGCCTATATATCAAAGTGGATCTAGTAGTTGATTTATAAAAAGAAAAATGCTTTCAAATTTAGCTGTACCATTATATTGCAGTTGAGTTATTTTTTTCTAGGGGTTCTCTTTTTTTCCCATTTGGAATTCAAACCATATCAATTCATTAAAAACATTTTATTTATGACTTACAATATTAAGAATTTCCAAGTAATTTAAAAGCAATATTATTGTTTAACTTAAGGTGCAAATAAGAAAGTTCTCTCTTTGTTACAATTTTTGCCCAAGGTTTAACTTCCTGAGTTATGAACTGTAGAAATGAGTCCTTGGACAATATGACATCTTTTTTTCTCACACATCTTTTAAACTGCTTTGACTACATTATTACCTGACTTAGCATCAGCAGAAACAAAACATGAAAAAAGGAATGTATCTTCTCACTTCAAGTAGCATAAACTGAGATTAACTTCTGATTTAAAGACATATATTTTAGAGTAAAATAGCTGTAAATAACAGAGGAACATCTCTTATTTTGGAGTTTTCAGTTTGGGATTAAAGAATGGGCACTTACTGGCTGTTTTGCAGATGGAAAAGCAGTAGTAAATTTGAATTTAAGATATTTTTCTAATATATGAGATAGATATATAGTTTGGGCCCCATCTTAAGAGGGGCATGTTGCATTGTGGAGGGTATGTTCCTCTTTTCAGCCACATGCATAACACTCAGGAAGAAAGTATTGTTATTATTAAATTGTTTCTGGCCATTTTCCTACTTTGTAAAATGTTGACTCTTATTTTGATATTTGATAAAGTATATACAATCAAAGTTCAATAATTTTTTTCTGTTTTTAAGAACCATTTCAGAAAGTCATGCTGCAGTGAAAATACATATAGCAGTATTAACCATTTTGTATGAAATACAATTTTATTTTTGATCATTCATTAGATAGAACTATATTATTTTGTTTCCCTTATTTGGAAAACCATTTATTTGGGAATCCTTTTTTCATAATTTTTTCATTCCTTCTTAACTTTGCTACTTGCAGGTATGTTCCAGAAAATACTTCAAACAGCTAAATACGCTTTATCACTTATGTTCACTCCACAAAATTCGTAATGTTTATTACCAATAGCTTTTCTCCTATGATGTTTTAGCTCTGAGAACTTCTATCTCATATGCTTTTCTCCCATGAGATCTCAGGAAGTTATGTGAAGTTATATTAAAAAAAAATCCATATCCACAGTTGGTTCATTGTCTTGTAGCAAGACAAAAAAGTAAAAACAACTTTGAAGAAATCATTGTTACAGAACACAATCTATTTTAAAAATACAAGGAAAGCTCTTGTTGGAGCGAACAACTTCAAAGACAAAAGAGAAAGCTGCCAGTATCTCTTGAATCACCCAACCTACTCCTGGATAGGTTCCCATCATCCAAAACTATTTAGCATACTAGATGTATGATGTTGGCCCTGATACCTCTGTGTAACTATAGAGTCTATGATAGCAGTTTTACATAGTGTTACAAAAGCAGCATGACAGTCTGCTTAGAGAAATAGTGATGATTTGGCCCACCACTGACATATTTTAATCATGATGCCATCCAGCTTTATAAACCCAAATAATCCTTTGATGGAAAAATGTAAACTGAAGCAGAAAATTCTTCATGGTTTTCACATGACAGAAAGCTGTGGATGGCTTCAACCTAAAGAAACATTTAATTATGGATCAGGCAGTTTGGTATATTAAGGGAATCAGTTCCCTGAGAGTTGATTAAGGGTTTAAATAATCCACAGATTTAAGAACAGATTTGCAGCACTGATTCAGAAAGTAAATCTTGCCTGAAATAATGAATCAAGAGTTCTTTATGTTAGAACAATATTTGGTTTGTTTAGCTATCCATAAACTAATAAATGAACCAAAACACTACTCCTTTCCTGTCTACATAAGATGTAATTTTGGCCTTTACAGTTTTGCTATACTTTGGACAATGTGAGCTTCATCTGTCGGACCACTCTCAGAAACTTGCATTTCACCAGATGTCATTTACATTGCAATTTTATCAGGGTGCAAAGAGAAGCTATGAGTACAGATCTGGCTTGTTCTCCATCCCTCCTGCAAAACGCTGCATTTGATTTCAAGACTAAACAGGGAAGGGCCTCTCTGCAGAGTATAGCATGGGGAGCTGTGTCTTACATCAGCTCTTCTCCATTTGCAGTCCAACATAGAGGCTTGTCAGAAAAGGAAAAGGAACACCGCAAGGTGAGATACTGCTATTATAGACTGCTAAGCTTCCACCAGACCCTAGCAGTACACCATTGCTTGTCAAGAATAAGGAGTTGTAAATAGTTTTCTGAGGCAGCCATTGCTCTCTCCATCCACGTGCTAATGCCTGTACTTAGTCAAGCTTCTGTGCAGTGGGGAACCCAGTTTTTCTTATTTCTGTTCATAGAATTAAGGGCAAGTCCCTTTACTCTTAATTCAAGATGAAGAAGTAGCCAGCAAGGTTTTTCACACTGATTTTTCATGTGGACATTTTCATTAAAAACAATCTGGACAAAGTCAAACATTTAGTGAAGAACAAGAATTTCTATACAGGGTGCCTGTGTAAAATAGCAATTGTGCTTTAGGGTCACCCCTGTGGCTGCTGTATCAGCTTCCCCAAGTAGACAAATAAAAAGAGAGTTGAATTCCACAACAGCTGGAAGAAAATAAGGCCAATGCTTTTCTTAAGAAATTGCTGAATTTATTTGTTATGACAAAAAATTAAGAGCACAGCTTTCAGCCGCTGATTTTTACATATTGAATTGCCTGACAGTACCATCTTGTTAAATCTCATATAACAAATTAGTAAAGTAAACTAAGGAATAATTCCAACTGGATTCAGGAAACACTTCAGATTTTCATACTGAGGAAAACTTTGCATAGATGCAGCACAGCACCATCATATACATTTTATCGTTATCACATGAGAAAAGCAGTGTAAGTATGTATGTATATAAAGCCATCTTTCACTAAGCATGACTGACATTTCTCATTGTAAAAATGTGATTTAATTTACTTAACACTTTCTCAGACTCCAACAATTTCATCTAAAAAAAAAGCATCTTTCTCAGGTTTCTTTAGCTCCTGAGGTTCGGCTAAGGCTGAATGAATTTTTAAAAATATTTTTTTTTCACATTTTAATAGTAATGTGGAGAAAAAAGTCATCAAAAACCATTAGAATTTATGCAAAGACTTATGTTTCAATATTAGCACAGCCCATATTACAGTAGCACAGAGCAAAATCTCAGGAAAAGCCCTGCCAGTGGAAAAGTGAAATCGTGAGTTGAGTTTAGGAGGACCAGGAAAAATGACATTACTGAAAATAAAAGCTGGAAGAAAAGTAGGGGTACTGCAGTCATGAAAGGGTTGGGAAGAGAGACTCAGGTTAGATGAGGAACCAGCAAGAAAATTGATTCTTGACTAGCAAGGACAGAGAAAACTAGTGGACAAGGCAAAAGGAGGCACAGTCATCCTTAATCTGACATTTCCTAACATCTGAGTGCTTGATGTAGGTTGTAAATGGTATATAAGTATATAACAGCTGAACATGGTTTAAGGACAATGAGTTGTTTTGGAAATTCTTTACTATGCATATGAAAGGTTCCTGGTCCAGGCTGACCTTTGAAGGGTGAAATACTCTTGTTTAGTATTTCTCAGTTCTTGTGGACTATTGCTAGTCTTAAGACGTAAGAAAACTCACTAAACAAAACAATGTTTTTTAATCCCCCAGAAATTAACATGCAGACAGACAGAGAGGGGTAGAAGTAATAAAAGTAGTAAATCAAATTCAAAGCTTAGACTAACTTTTCTTTGGTTATAAATATGAGCCACTACGGTAACAGATAAATGTTTGGTTATTTTTCAATATGGTTAAGTGCTTCTCCTTTTTTTTCAACAAAATTAGGTGAATTATTGATTAAAAAATGAAAAGCTGAGGAACACTGATACATGGCATGATCTTTTTTTTATAGTGTTTATTGCCAGAGTTTCAACTGAAATAAAAATCTCTGTATTTGCTACACATAGTCAGACTATTCCCATTATTACATGGAGTGTTTGGGATTATGGTTTTCTTTCAGTTTGTTCTTATGTATAGGAATAGGACACAGCCTTTCTGGGTGGAAGACTACTGATTCTGCAGTGGATTGTAGTTCTAGTTTTCTTCATGTGAGTGAGGAGGAGCAGGGTAAGGTGGAGCCAGAGGTCCTCATGAGCACTTGCAGCCAAACTGAAGGGAAGAAAAAGCAAACCCTAAATGCATGTAATCAGTTTGTCTAGAAAAATATCATGACATGGATGTCTGTAAAGCAATGTAGTGCCTACACATGTACCTAACCCAGAAAACAATAGAGGACAAGACTTTTGCATTTAAAGGCAGATAAAAATATGATCCAATTTTTGAAACAGCCCCTACCACTTTTTAACTGTGTACTATCATCCTGACTTCTACAGCAATCTTAAATGTGACAGAACTGTGTAAACATTAATGGCAGATTTTGCTTATCACTGACTTCAGGTTTGGTTAATAGGACTACCAATGACAGAACCTGGCCACATATAAGATCTTAAAGAGTTTGTACATCTACTCATGAAACAACTCAAACAAGAGTTCCCACAAGAACTAAAATTGTTAGAAAAAAATTAATCCATTATACATCTGAAACGAAAATACAGGGTAAAAGTTAGCTTCTGTGATGACATTTACTTTAACAGCATTTATGCTCCTGGAGCTAAATACTGACAGAAGATATTCCTGTAATTTCTCTTTGTGCTTTTAAATGGACATACATGTCAAATAAGAAAAAGAATGGGAAGGCGAGTATAAATGCCAGGGTACAAAATTATTACATGTGAAAACAAAGTGGCTTTTAAATCCAATCAAGTCCTTTTGCTAGAATACTTTAATATTCTGAGCTTATTTCCATTGAGGTTGATGACACAATTAGTGGTAATAGAATACAGTAATTAACAGACAATAACCTAAAAGCAAGAGCCCACTTACCATTTTCCAACAGATTTCTCCCTGTTCATGGCAGCTTTATTTTTAGTTAACAGTTTCTCAACCAAAGAAAAGAGAAGCTCAAAAGAGAAACTTTTGGGAACATTTTTGCTAGTAATAATAATACCAGACCCTACAGAGTGTATCAGTCAGGTCATGTAAGTGACTGCATATTTATATTTTAAGAGGTTCACAATATTTATAACTGAAGTCACAAATGAAATTTAATACATTACTTCTGTTTAAGAGCTGCCAAGCTATCCTATGAAATAAAATCCAAAAGCTTATTTTTTACATCAAAGAAACATCAAGGCCCATACTCTTTACAGAGTAGAGATCCTTAGGAAAACAAAAATATTAGCTATCTGACATAAAGCTTAAACATACATTAATATTAACATAGGGCTAAGAAAAAAAGTATTTTGGGGACAATATTTGCAAACATTTCTTCCAAGGGAAATTAAAAAAACCCTTAAAATGCTAGGGTGATTTTGAATGAGCCCAAAGCAGGCTGATATAACTCTGTGGCTAAAGGCAAATATTTTATTAAGCATATTTATCAAAGGTATCTTATTTTTGTTAGATCTTTATATTAGAAGTGAATGTATGATGATGTGTTTCCATAGTCATCTTTTCTTTAAATGGCTAATTTTTAAAGGCCTTTAGTTTTTCTCCCATTTATAGTCATAATTATTAATAAATAGAAACAATAACACTTAGAATTTGAAGAATCTGCAGTGTAGTAAGCATAGATTCTTTAATTTTCAACTATTATGTTATGCTTATGCTCCTGTGCTAACTTAATTAAATACTTAAGCACATGCCTAACTTAAGTTCATTATTTCAGTGGGACTGCTCATGTGCTCTGTGCTGAATGCTCTTCTAGGTAAGAAGTGTAGATATAGCTAAAAGTTTGAATGCAGACTTTGTGGCACTTTGAACTGGTATATTCAGTGGTTACATTTCATGAGCTACAGGTACAGGAATGCTTTAGATTAGTCAGTGCTGTCATGGAAGATTAGATTAGGTTAAAAATATACAACCCAGATTTAATCTTCAAAAAAAAAGGAAATGATACAATAACAATACCAATCTCAAAGTAAAATAAAGGTCAGTCTAACTAGGATTTGTTAGAAGAGGAATGGAATATACTGTGACAGTCATATCACAGTAACACTTAAAAAAAAAAAAAAAGGAAAAAAAAAGGAAGGTATAATGAGAAAAGCCATTCCAGATCAGACTATATTTTCATCAGTCCAGCATCCTGTATCTGAAAGTGACTTGTGGTGCATAGACAAGAAAAAGGTGGAAGGAGTAGGGTAGAGTGGAGTGATTAGTCCTCTGGTTTACCCTCTGGCTTTTGGCAGTTGCATTTTAGAGACTTTCTGAGTTGAAGGTTGCATCTGGACCATTATGTAAAATAATCACTAATGGATTTAACCACCTTTGATTTTTGCCAATATGTATTTTAAATGACTTTATTTTGGAATATTTTATCATTAGGCATTCTGGCTTACAAAATGAAGAGCTCACTAAATGCCAGTGGAGTCATGTGCTGTATTAAATAAGTACTTAAATATGTTCTCCTTCACGAAGCTGGAGCCAAGAGAAGTAATTACATGGCTAACACTTGCAGCATATAACTATTTTTAAATAGTCATATAAACATAAGAAAACAATATAAACATCATTAAATAAAAGGAAATGCACCATTGATGATTCTGATCCTGGTGAGGAGAATACAGGAAGATGTTCCATATATATAGTGGCTTACAGCTAGTGCACACAGAAAAATGGGATTTAAAGTTTCCATCTGAGCTCAAAATTTAACTGTATCTTTCAGAGAAAGTACCTTTTCCAATTTCCTGTTGTGAATTCCTGCTGTGAATATCAATTACCTTGTTAAATGTGTTATTTAATCATGTAGCATGCATAATACTAAAGACATGAACAAAATGCTAGCATCTTCTGAAATCTCTTTCCTTTGCAGACCCTTCTTTGATATTTTGCAAGCATCTTATTTATTTTAACGTCGTAATTACATCTGTGAAAGTCATCCACATTATGCTTACCATATTTATTTATATGACAGATTTCTGCATATTTCAGTACAAAAGTTTAAAATTCTCCATAAATGTTATTGCTGAGGGTCATATCAGTTGATAAGAAAATTAAGAAAATACTTGCTTGAACAATCTGCCATCTAATGACAATAATAAAAATAATGCAAGTATTCTCTGACTGTAGGAAAGCTAAAAATTCTGTCTTTTCAAGAAACTCTGTTGGATAGGGTAATGGGGGAACTGCGTAGGTAAACTTTAAAGCCAGCAGAGGATCAAAGCAACTCTGCCTGAGATCTGCAGAGGAACTCTGATTCACTGAAGAAGCCCCCAGGTTCCAGCTCGCTGCCCATCTTTGGTTGGACTCTCTGACTCTGGTGCCACAGAACATGCTTCAGGAGCATTTCGCTTGCTACTGATTAATTTTTTCTTACACTGGAAAGAAAGCCAGAACCTGCTGTACCTAAACACATCTACATCTCTCCCTGACCAGGGAAGGAAGTGAAAAGGGGGGAGGAGGAAGAAGGAAACATGCTGTATTAAATCTATTCTTTCTTCCCAATTTGGACTGACACAGATTTTGTCATGTATTTGGTTCCTCTTGAGCTCCACCTTGATTGATATAAATATGATCTAAAGATAGGAGAAACAAGACCTTTCTGTCAAGAAAGTAGATCTAAGAGACTGAACAAGGTCATTTTTAGAGGGCAGTCAGTAAAACAAAATTTTAAATAAACATACTCCTTCATGTATACCTATATTTCTGTATACATATGTACATGTAGGTTTGTGAATATACATGCACATATGCTACACCATATATTAGTTATTTTTTAATTTCTCCAAACACTTGAAAGTTTGGAAGGAGAGGTGTTAGGATGAAGACAGATTTTAACTTTAGTTGTTTTTTAATACCAACCACCTGACATGAAATCAAATTAGGGAAACTGCTTAACGATCTTTGAGAGCTGTCTGGTTGTAAGTAGAGAATGACATATTAACACATTGAAAGTCCATAAAATAAATCAGAATTCCATATTATTAATTGTACTCTTGATTCATTTTATGTTTTACAATAATTTCCTTAATTTGCACTACCTGTCTATTTTATTTGTTTTTATTTTCCTTCATACATGTATAAAGAAAGAAAAATAATGAAATAGAGATAGTATAAGACACGTGATTGAATCTTCTGAGAAGACGGAAAATGGCAATGTACAGAAACCCAGTGACAGATAAATTATAAGTCTTTTCAAATAAAAAAACCCTCTAGTATTGAATAAGTTATAGATCTGAGGTGGGTATTTCAAACCCAGGTAATGCTAGAAGAAGGCGGCCAATATAAATAAAAATCATACAGACATTTTACCGACAGCAAAGAAACTGGGTAAAATGGTATACTTGATGAATTCAAAATGCAGTCAAAATTAAGCTAAGCAAGATTCAGAAGTGATGTATAGTTTAAGCCTTACTTCCTTTCAAAGTTCCTTTGAAAGTGTTTGGAAATGATGGAGGGTATCTTGTTTTACAATTCTTAAAGCATTAGAATACAGCATGAAGTGATTTCTACCTTTGACAGCTCTGGTTATGATCATAACCTAAGATACTGCATGACCTCAGTTTTTAATTGAGAGATACCATCTTTGCTAAGGGAGCATAAAATAAATTCCATCTAAATTCTATGATGTTCTGCTAAGCACAAGACTTGAACTATTTTGTTTCTGAATTGGCCTGTCTCTCCTTCTACAGGACAGACATCTCACTAGTACATCTGATTTTAACACAGACACTGAATATTCTGTGATTAAGTTTTATGCATTTGCTAATCATTAAGGTCTCATTAAAGTCAGCCTTTATGCCCTGTACTTGTTGCATTTAAATGGCATTTCTGTTTTATTTGTCGTTCTTTCTCCCCTCCTTCCCTTCCTATATGGATCAATAGATAGTTGTTTCTCAATGTGTGCAAAATGAACAGGATAGAATATCATAGGCATTGGTCTTTTGCTTGGGATTAAATCCGGGAGGGATGACCATGAAATGCTTCTGGGAATAGTTTTGGATCTTGTGCCTTGGCTGGTGCCCAAGTATTTCTGTTTTGTAAGGTTTGCATTATTTTCCTCCTGGCATGTGCAAAGACCAATTCTATTATGTCCTTAGAGACTCTTTTTCTATGGGGACACTCGGGTTGGGTCTGAGTAACGAAACCTGGACAGGTGAAGGCTGCTTATCATTACTGGTATAATTCTAAAGCAACTTCCACTGAGCCAGAACTAGAGGTGGCATCTGGCCCTCATTCATGTATTTTCTGCTGTTTCTACATGAAGATATGAGCTTCTTTATTCCTGACATGGAGAAATATAAATCAAGCATGCCTTAAAAGGCAAGAGTGTAGAGCAGTACTGAACGATTAGTTTTAATAACTACATAAACAACCTCTCTATATGGATTCAGTTACAAGAGTAGGTCTGATTTGAAATACTTTACTTTTCAGGAGGAACTTCAAGGACCTGGAGGGATTCAAAGTAGAGGCTACTTTTTCTTCAGGGTACGGTTTGTTTGATTTTTTTCTTTTCAAATTAAGTGTTACATAACAGAGTAGAAGAATCAGTGAATTAGAGTAAGAATTACTGTGTATGAGGGAACTTTTTTCAGTATTAGCATCCTGCTATAAGTATTTCCATTAAAGATGTTTGTCTTTTTTTGCAGAGGACGAGCAATACAATTTCCAGAGACTTTACAGGATGCATTCTGCATGGCACAATCTGTGTTTGTACAGTTGTAAGGATAACAGGGCTAGATTGGAATCTCTCGGTGATATTGAAGTATCAAAAATGGATTAAAAATAAAAATATACTGTATGTGCTTAGAATCTTTCAAATTTAAGTATTTACTGATACCTTTTTCACTGTGATAAATATTTACAGTGAAAGATCTTAAAAAGTGAACATCACCTCGAAGAGATCAGTAGAAAGATCCTCTTAATGTAGTGAACTGATATTCTAAGATCTCTTATCCCAAAACAAGAATTTCTAAAATATTTGAAATTTTTTTTAGAAGTTATGGTACTTCACCAGTGTACTAGACTGATGGAAGTTTACAGTTTTCTCTAGCAATGGAGGGTTTTAGAACACGCTAGACATGCACCTGATAGGAATGAGGCATGGATAGGACATCTCAAGATCTGTTCCAGGCATTTCTATAATTAAAATAAAGACATAGCAGGAAGTTTTTGTATGTGTATTCACATGATGCCATGCTATTTCTCAGTAAATCATTGGTTATTATCTATATAATTCTCAGAAAAGTAGAGTTCTAGAAAATATGGCATCTTTCAAAATCTTCTAAAGCATTGTTCAACAGTGTGTTTATATGTTACATAAATACAATGCCGTGCTTACTTACTGTACCAAGACAGATATTGAGCCTGACCTTCCATTTTCCTTGTATTTTGACCAGTAAGGTTGGAAAGTATATATAAAAATTCTCATGACAATGAACCTACTCTGTCCATCTTTCATGCCATAGAGCCTTTTTATTTTGTTTATGCAAAATGCATTAAGCTAAAAATGTCAAGTCAGACTTGATAGTGATTTTCTTCATTTTGGTTAATCTTTTTTTCTGTTTGAATAAGAAAGCAGCTAGTGAAAAGAAGACATGTTTGTATACTTATATTTCTCATGTGTCAGGCTTGGACCTTTAGAGATCTCATGATAGGCCAAAGTTATCAGTTATGTTAACCCACAGTTAAATAATTAATTAACCCATGATGCACTCACCATGTCAGAATAAACAGCCAATCCTTATTAAGCTCAGTAAGAGCTTTTTACTAGCTGTAGTAGAAAGTGAATCAAATCCCCAGGTAGGGCAAAATTTTACTGCAATGGCCATGGTGAAAAAGGAAAAACACTTCACTTATGTTAAAGAACACAGTTTAAAATCATTGAAAGTGACTTTATATATTTGTTTGTTAATTGCCACAAAAAAGGAGGGGTAACAGTCTCTTAGAGTGACTTCTTGTGGCTTTTTTTCTCTCACAACATCATACAAAATGGGCATAATTCATTCTTTGATCTTAAAAGTTGAAATTGTACTGTGTAGTTTTCCTCCTGAGGTGGTTGTGCATTAAATGATAACTGGTCTCAGGTTTATCTTTAATGATGATCACCGTGACAAAACTGAGGAATTTACCAATTTCTATATATGCTGAGTTCTGTGCGGCTTTCTTGTTGAAACTGGTCAGTTTTACAGATTGCTTGTTGGGTATTTGTCTTTCAGCCACGCAATGGAAGGAGATCAGTGGATTTTCACTAAGGAGGTATTTATATAATGCTTCTAATCAAGATCTATATTTAAATATGTTGATCTTTATACAAATAGGCCAAATATTTATGTTCAGAAGTAGTATTTAACGCTGAAAGTCTTTAACTGTGCAGTCAACTTAGATTTCTGCAGACAGATTTTTCCAGATCCACTAAATTCACCTATCTCAAACTGGAGTGAATAGAAGCCGTAGGTACTCACTCCCTAGAACAAAGAAATCGGAGGTGTTTCAGGCAGCAAGAAATGGAAAACACCCCAGATTTGCAGAGTTTGGAAAATTACTAATGATGGTAAGTGGATGTAAGGAAGCACCAATCCAACTACCTGTCAAGTCTATACTGAGAAGTAAGCTGGCATTCTGGGGCTAATCCTTCTGCTCTTACACAGAAGAAAACTCACACTGAAACTAAGTATTGACTTCCCAATTTAATTTCAAACGATTCAACTCTTTGGAGATATAAAAAAGTTTTTCTTTGCCAGTATTATAATGCTGTCTTATCTAATACATTTTACAGCTCTATCATATTTTAAGCATTTAGTGTTATGTCATATCAACAGCTAAAGCTTTTTCTTATTTTTCAGGATTTTAGATTCCTGATCTAGAAATGCTGCAGGAATGCGGAGTACATGGACATACTGTTTTCCTTACAAAAATTTTTCTTTACTAATGTACGATTCAAAAATCACTAGAATGTAAATGTTCTTAAACTAGATTCAGTTAAGAACTGAAATGTTTCTTTACTTTCCTGAATATATTAAAAGCATATTAAAATTATTTGTTTCCTAGTGTTGTGTTTACAACTGTGTGTAGTGCAACTGTAAAAAAGTCACAGTGTATGCATGTAGAAGACACTGCCTCTAACAGTATTGATATTTACATTTATTTTCCCTTCCAAATAAAGGCATTCAGTTAGAGTTGTTTTAATGTTTGCAATGTAGACTTTTTTTCAGAACACTGCAAATATTTGTCTTTAAAATCACAGCTTATTTTGTAATATAACATTCTGCAGCTCCTTTATTAATACTTATGCTAACTTATGTAGCCAAAGTGTTGCATTTGCACATTCTTATTGTGCTCTCCTATTTATTGGAAATGCATATTGTTTCATTATTGAATAAAAGTAAACTCAGTCCCACAAAAAAGATGTATGCTGAAGCCAAGCTTTCATGCCTGATAAAATGGTGCAGTAGGTCTAATTCATGTGATACATTTTTTTTGCTCTACCACAACATGTAATACCGCACTGTGACAAAATTAAGGGAGCAGAGGGAAGAAAACCCATGAGAAAATGCCATGTTTCAAAAAATATAAATATTTCAGTGAAGAAAAACTATATAATTAGAATCTCTGTTATGTTCAGTGTGTAGGAAGGCCAAACAAAAGCCATGACATGAGGCAACCTACGACCCCTTACGCGGTTTCCTAAAATGACCCCACTACCGATTTGGTGCCGTTTCCGCCAGCCGCGGGAGCAGGGGCGCGAGCGGCATAAGCGCCGGGGCAGCCGGCCTCAGGCGCAGGCACCCAACGGCCGCGACGCTCAACCCAAACAGCCCCAACGGCCGGGGCGGTGCCGCGACCGTTAGCCCGGTGAGGGGCGGGGCCGGCCGCCCCGCCCCAACGGCCGCTCCGCCCCGCCCCGCCCGCCCGCCCGCCGGGTCAAACCTGCGTGAGGGGAGCGAGGCGGCGTGGGGCGGCGTAGCTATGCAGGTGGGGTCCGGGAGCGGGGAGGAAAAGCGGAGATGGTCGGGAGGGCAGGAGCGTAGCCGTAGGCCGCGGAGGGCTTCCTCGGTGCGGCCAAGCCCGCCGCAGCGCCCCCGAGGGCGGAGAGGGACCTCACGAAGCCTTCCCGGCCCCTGCGGGGTGTCCGGAGAAGTGACGGGTTAGAAGAGCGATTGGTGTGGGGTTTCTTGTGAAAATACGTCAGGGAGGCTATGTGACTTTTTTGTTGTTGTTGGTTTTTTTTTAGCAGTTTACTTAATTATTAATATCCTTTATGAATAATAAAATACTACACTGTGGTAGCTGGGTGATCATAGATGTAGCAGGCTGTAAAGTATTGTGTCACTTGCCCAAAGAGGAAGGTGCAAAATTAATACTTAAATTTAGCTTAGAAGTGTTATTTACTCTCCAGAATTGAAGTTACCCAGCCTAGGGGTCAAACTTAATATGTGTGAGTATCACCCCTGGCAAAGCTAGCGATAAGTGATATTATCTTTGGCAGCAGTAAGAAGTATTGTGAGAAGTTTTCTTGTTTGGGAGTGTGACCTGCTAGTTGAGTAATGCTGCTTCGGTAGTCCAGCTTTCTACTGAAACCAGTTTATGTCAGATCATTTTTGCTGTTGCTTGGCTCCTTTGCCAGTTACAGTCAAACATCTGATGAAGTTTTTGACACACAATTTAATTCTTCTGTGCATATACTGCAAACTTACACTGATAGGTTAACACTTGGGTTCTTAAGCATTGATTTAACTCAATTGGTTAAAAATTGTTGAAAATTTGGCAGCTTCTGATCTTCCCTTCCTTGACATTGGAGTTCAGATTTATCTCAGAGGCCTTTTTTTTTTATGTTTACCATGATGTTAAATGTAGTATTCTTGATCCAATTCTTGCTTTTACAAGATGTAAAAGTACCTAGAAAAGGTCCAATGTACAATCAGTTAATCAATTCACGAACCTGTTGAGAGTTATAAACATTAAAAAGAAATGGTATAAAGTACACTACTTAAGTAAAATACCGTAGAGAGACTTTATTTAGGATGTACATTTACAGAAAGACACAAAGTGTTGAAATCTTTCCTGGCAAACACTGGCTGGAGCTCGTCTTCTAGTTTAAAGTTACCTACATTCAGCCTCTGTTTCAGTAGTCCTTTTCTGTTGTATGGTTTTGAAATGTATTTGTCCAGTTATGTTTATGATTATTATGAGCTTTATGTCTCTCAATCCTTCCAAATCCTTCTGCTACGGAGAAAAATTTTGCACTCTGTGAGGCAGAATCTAATCCTTACCTAAGTCAGGCACGAGAGCATTTGTATGGAGGCCGAAGTGCATGTGTATCACTGTTGTTTCTTCGGTGGTTCCCCTGGAGTAGTCGTCTTAGTTCTGTGGGGTTTTTTGGTATCCTGACTGCACCTGAGTAAAAATTCTTCTTTGGTGAAGAATTTAAAACATGTAATAAGACAAGCAGTAAGACAGAATTTCTTATATAAGTAAATGCTGGGAATTAACTATAGCAAATCTTCATTTAGGTTTTTCCTACTCCAGGCCCATTAGTGACTATCTATTTTAGGATTATATGTGGATCTTCTCTTTTATTTTTTACAAAGGATTATATTTTTCAATCAAAGAAGGAGAACATATAACTTATTCTTAAACCTTTATTTCACTTTTCCTGTGTGCATGTATACATGCAGAAGTGGTGTGATGTAAATAAACATGGTATATCAGGTAATTTATGTTGACCCATTAGTATTATTCATTTAAAATAAAAAGTTGGGTTTTTTTCTTTTCTGATTCTAGGCATGCTTTTACATGTTTATTCAAAATGTCAATTAAAATATTACTACAGAAGTCATGCCTTATAAAACTATTTCTTTAAATATGTATATGTGAGTGATGTTTTGGGTTTCTGAAGAAGGTTTCTATATATCTTTCAGACAAAATCTTAACTGATATTTTGGAGACTGAGATAGGTTTAATTATACTTAAATTGGGTGGGGGGGTTCCTTTCATTTTCTTGCTGTTGTCTGTCCAGAAGTGAAAAATGCCAAATGAAAATTCATGATAGATTAGAGAATGGTCCATGAAGACATTGCAGAGTCTAAGTAATGGTGTGCATTTGTTATGGCCTTACTATATGGCACAATGAAAAAGTTCTGGTTTTGGTATAAAAAAGGGGCATGGGTGACTAATTTGTTGACTTATTTTTGTTTCATAATATCAAAACAGGATCCAAATGAAGATACTGAATGGAATGATGTATTGAGAGACTTTGGAATTCTTCCTCCAAAAGAAAAACCAAAAGATGAAATTGAAGAAATGGTTTTACGCTTGCAGAAAGAAGCAGAAGGCAAGTAAAATCAAAATATATGTCATTAATATAACAACATTTGGAAGGCTGAGGTATTTGCAGTAATGCTTTTTGAGCTGTAAATATTGCATAATAATTATATTATTTTAATTATTTTCACCCAGTTGATTTTTTTTTTTAAAAAAAAGGATACTGAATTAAACATACTGTAACTTTACTGACAAACATTACGGCATCTGTTATGTACAGCTAACTCATTTGCATCATTTTAACAAAGGGACTAGGCAGTATAAGCAAGATTCACATGCAAAGAAATTGGTAGTAATACACTCCTGTATTTCGGTAAGAACATGTGGATTTCATTTTAATTGCTTTTCTGCTTTCCAGCAGCAAAATATTTTTCTTCCTGTCACTGTTTTCCATTACTCCAAACTCCTCATATGATTAATATTTTCAATTTCTGTGAAAAGTTTTGCAATTTATGAGCCAAATTGACAGTCTTTTACATCTGTCATCACAATTTTGTACATCAAGTATCTTTGCTGTCCAAAATCAGGTATTGACATGCAAACATCCATGTCCTGTCCACAGTGGGCATGAAGAAAAATGTATTCTTTGCAGATACCTGTATGTATTAGAAAATTGTTACTGTTACTATGGCTTCCCATAGTTTCCCCTGGAAGAATAAAAAGCACAAAAGTGTGATTACAACCATAGTAGGAACTGGGAGTGGCACCCCTGTGTAAAACTGTGCCTGTTGGTACCAACTTCATTCCTGCAGGCAAGCAGCTTTGCATAGAGCCACTTAGGCTCTTGTTTAAATGTGTTGTAGTAATTCTCACTTTGTGACAAATTACAGACTTCCAAATTGAGAGGCAAATTACAGTTGGTTCAGCAGTTTTCAGCTCTGTGTGTTTCTTTGACAATCCGCTGTGTTCCTTTGACAATTTACAACAGGGAAAACACACAGTCTTTGTGGCTTCAGCAGCAGCTTCTGCCAAATTCTTGGAGGCACTGTTCATCAGAATGGTGTTTATCTAAAGAGGTATTAGAAGGTAATATCCCAAAATAAAAAAGTGGCAGAATGGCATACCACTGCGTGCTACACTGTTTAAATCACTGTTCTATGTTAACAACTTCAGTCCTTTTGGACTTATTTTTAAGCCGTTTTTTTTGAGATCTGTGATCATTCATTTGCAGACTTTTGCAATCCTTTCTAGACTCCCATCAGTCGGTCTGGGCGGAAGTAGAATCCGGTACAGATGTAGTTAGATCCAAGAGCATAGCACATGCAAGTACCTAAGCAAGTAAATATCAGTTATGGTTAAATAATTTCATTTTTTCTCTCTTAACCAAAGGTATACCAAAATTGACTAATCTCTGAAATTACAGGTACATTTTTTCTTTCATTAATTCCATGTCTGTGTAATAATTTTCATACAGACATTTACAGTGTTTGCAGATAGTTTAGTGAACAAAAGATGATTTTTTGTTTGTTTGTTCTAGTGAAACCTTATGAAAGAATGAATCTTAAAGAATTAAAGGAAGCTGAAGATGACTTCGATGAGGCTGATGTGAAAGCTGTTGAAATGTACAGGTATAGTAAGATATTCCTAGCCAGATTAACAATGCATATGTCACTATTATACGTGTCCACAGAATCACAGAATGGTTGAGGTTGAAGGGACCTCTGGACATCATCTAGTCCAACCCCCCTGCTCAAGCAGGGTCACCTAGAGCACGTTGCCCAGGATCGTGTCCAGACGGCTTTTGAGTATCTGCAAGGAAGGAGACTCCACAACCTTTCAGGGCAGCCTGTTCCAGTGCTCTGTCACCCTCACAGTAAAGAAGTTTTTCCTTATATTCAGATGGAACTTCCTGTGTTTCAGTTTGTGTCTGTTGCCTCTTGTCCTATTGCTGGGCACCACTGAAAAAAATCTGGCCCCATCCTCTGTACATCCTCCCTTCAGATACTTATATCTGTTGATAAGATCCCTCCTCAGCCTTCTTTTCTCCAGGCTGAACAGTCCCAGCTCTCTCAGCCTTTCCTCACATGAGAGAGCAGTCCCTTAATCATCTTATTAGCCCCTTGCTGGACCCTGTACATGGTCCTGAAAAATAAACTAAGAATTTTTTGAATAGTAATGTCTACTGAGTGACACAGCTGCCTTGTTTCACCTTCTTTCTGCTCCTTTGCCAACAGATAGAGGGGACAGCACTAAAGTTACTGTCCTGCTTCCTCCTGATTGTCAATAGCAAAGAGAGGGAATTTACACTGCAATTTACTTTGACATTTTGTTAAAAAAAAGTTATTTCCCTTTTAAAATACTTAATTTAGTCTCAAAGCTGCATGTTTAAGGGAAGAGATCGCCATTATGCATTGCTTAACTTAGCTGGATGAAGATACACCATAACCACTGTATGTAGAAAAGTGTTGCATGTTTGAAGTGTTGTATACCCATCTTAGTTAAAACATTTAATTTATGCAAGTAGGGTTCATTCACTGACTAATTCAGATCTGTTCTTCACTCTGCTGCTCTAAACACACCGCTTTCTGCCAGTCATTAGGAATTAGAGCAATGCTGATGAATACTCAAAGAAAGGAGGAGTCCTGTGACTCATATTTTGTCTTTTCTTTTGGATAACAGTTTCTGTAGATTTCAAATCAGGAGGAAATGGAGTCGGTTGTGGGTATTCTTTCTCTCATCATCTCTGTCATGTTGCATAAGAGCATGAGGAGAAACAGGATGCACATATGGCCCCATTTTTTCAAAGGATACTGAGTTTGTGCACATGGGGTGCGTGCTGCCTACAAAGAGACTTTAATTCAGGGTGGCATGCTATTAAAGCAAAAACTATATTTCAGTGCTGGAATAAAACTTATATTTTTAATTGATAATTGAATAATTAATCTAAAAATTGGTGTTATGTGCAAAATACATTTCTGTCTTTTAGGTAGCATTGATTTCTGTTAGATTATGCTTTCCAAATGTATTTGTGAAATAAAAATGCAGTGTAGAGTTTTTTTTATAAATTACAGTTTCACTACTTCACACACTGCAGTTTCTATGCTGGAATGCTAATAGTTGTGCATTTTTAAAAGATATTTATTAAGTCAGCTGTGGACCCCCAATATACAACTTCTATGTTTGCTTTGCCTCTTATCTAATATTCATTTTAATGGTTTTTCTGTTTCTTAGTTCAGGAAAATACTCTTTTGAAGTTTATATACAATATACTATACTAAGGCATAACTGTAAAACAACCCAGGTCCTCATCCAGCTATTTAATATGAGTATACTAATCTTTTTTACTTATAATACCATGCAGAGTCAGTATGTTTTATGACTTCAGGCTCAAAACACTTTGGCAGCTTACATGGAGACTTAGTAATTTTTGTTATATTGGATGTTCACATGTATATTTTTTCTAGGTGTTTTTGAAGCACTTTAAGTTCTGCAGAGCTGTCACTAAGAAAAATGAGATATGCAGTTCATACAGATTTAAAAAACCCTGATATGATCAGAACATTTCTTCTGTCTAAACTATCCATACTCAGTGCTTTTGCATTGTTAAAATGACTAAAATAATTCCAGTGTTAACTCTGTGTATCTAGTGCTGTATTCTCATAAAAAGATAATCGTGCTTTTTTCATGTGAAAGTTGTGAACCTAAATTATCATGCATTCTTGCTAGAGTATAATAATGTTGCACATATATTATTAAATCTTTTTTTTAAGAAGGAAGCTACTTTTATTGGAAAAATCAATAGCTGTTTTTAGTTTAGCAAATCTTAAGGCATTTTTCATTGTCTATGTTGTCAATATTTTTAGAGTTGAAGACTGCCATCTACTGTCTTAACATTCCAATTTTCATGAATTATTTAAAATTACATTGTATAATATTATAACAGAGTACTGGTAATTCTTGCTCAAACTAATCTCATTTTCAAAATTATAAAAACAATTTGCACGTTCTTTAATTTTTCTTGCTGTGTCCCTTCATTCCTTTAAAGGAATTGAGAGAAATGCACTTTATTATAAAATACATTTAAAATTTTTCAGAGACTTTTTTTTTTTTTAATTAGGCAGCAACGCTTGCAAGAATGGAAGCGTCTTCAGTGGAGACAAAAGTATGGGGAGCTAAGAGAAATTTGTGGAGAGCAGTATGTAAAGGAAGTTACAAATGCTCCAGAAGATGTTTGGGTTATAATTCATCTTTATCGATCAAGGTAATTACTTTTTTGTTTAAGGTGATGAGTACTTCAATGGGAAGAGTTCAGGTGGTAAGAAAAAAGCAATACCTTTGCTTTATTGACTTTATTGAAATAGCCATTGTTAGGAGCCAATGGAACCCTGGAAAATGATCCCAGGATGGGATGTCCTTGATTTTTAATTCACTTTGTGAGAATTATTCACTTCATCTTTCATCGCTTGTACTAAAAATTTCTTAAGGTGTACACTTATCACAATGTACTGAATCTCATTGAGATTTCTGAATTTCACTGAGAAACTGGTGTCTACTTTCTGTGCTAAAGGAAGTTCCACTGCAGACTCCTTTCTCAGGAAATGTTCACTTGCATGATTATTCTACCTTTATTCCCCATTGACTCCAATAAATCAAAAGCCCCGTAAGGAACAGTTCTGAAAAATCAAAGAATGTTAGGGAAATTGTTAGTTTATCAGTTCTCGAGTAAGTTCTCTAGTGGTAGCAGAAGTTTTGATGGGATCCAGCAGAAATGTCAAAAGACTCCCATGATTACTTCAGCAAATGTTAGCAGCTCTATCACATGTTTTTCAAAATCATTGAGAATTAGTATGGAATGCTTTAAGAACATGGTTTTCAGAGTCAGACCAGCTTTCTCTTTTCCTTCTTTTTAAGCCTGTCAGGAGGAAGTTTCTTTTTCCTCTTTTTTTTTTCTTTTTAATTGCTTGGAATGGAGCATTATTTCCAGGAGCAAGGAGTAGGTCAATCAAATGAAATTGTTCAAATTACAATAATGTAATTTAAATATCTGGAGAAACAAAATAGAAGTTTTTCTTCCTTTTCTGTTCTTTGCTTACTGGAGGGCCAACTCTATACTTCATCAGTGCATAAATACGAGTCTGTGAGGAAATTCATAATTCCCTAGGAATGAGTACCAAATCTCCTAAGCCTCTTGTGGCTAGAGGGCAAGAAATGTTATTCCAAAACTGCAACCGTGCCTTTCGCCACCAGAGGGTAGTACTGGAACTCTTTGAGGGTCCCTGTGATAAATCAGCTTCTTGAACCTTAGTCGGTTATCGTAAAGATCCTAATTTTAAAAAGCTAAAGGGAGACCCAACAAAAAACGTTGCTTTTTTTTAAATGAGGCTAATATGGTGATTGCATTGCAGATACTAGCTATGAAAGTAATGAGCAGGCCTGTGGTGGTAATATGACTACACAAAAGTTTCCTTGAGGTTATTCAGATGGTGCTAAAAGACTGGAGAATTTAATTAAATGTTGAACTGGAAAGTAATTTAAGTAACTTACAGTGGAAATTTATATTATAAATTTAAAATTTCCTTTAAACCCTGGACAAATGGACAAAATGAGCTTTAAAATCTTATTGGAGAACAAAATTGAAGCGCAGTGCTTGAAACTTCTGGTTGCTTTAATGGCATACATTTCATACATTGTGCCTTATTATATATGTATTCAAAGTTTTTACTTGGACAGCTCTTTAAGCTTTAAGCCAAAATGTTCTTAGAAAAAGCTGACTAAAATCTATCCCTGTAAACCCTATCACAAATTAAAGTAGAAAGAGATTAACCACATGTAAAGGTATATTTATTCTTCAAAAGCTTTGCTTTTAATAGACCCTAGTTGTTTTATGAATCATTACACTGGAAGCGTCATCAAACTCGCTTATTCTTTTCTAGCATCCCCATGTGTTTACTAGTTAACCAACATCTTGGCCTGCTAGCCAAAAAATTTCCAGAAGCCAAGTTTGTCAAAGCCATTGTGAACAGCTGCATTCAGAATTACCATGACAGATGTTTACCCGCAATATTTGTGTATAAAACTGGTCAAATAAAAGGCAGGTTTATTGGAGTAGCTGAATGTGGGGGCATAAATCTTAAAGTGGAAGGTAAGAGAATTTTTTAAATTATTCCCTTTATAGAAAATCTGAAGATTGTTAATAATCATAAAATCTTAAGATCATTGCTCAAAGGTGGAAAAGATTTTAAAACATTTTTGTAGGAAAAAAAGTGCACAAGAAGCAAGGAATGACTTATGTAATTCTCTGGTAAGAATATTTAATAAGCATGGTATTTTGCAGTTTCATTATTAAATAGTATACTGAGGTAAATTTAGATTGTTGCAAGGATGGCTCTATATATTTTTGGTGAGATGGCGAATTTGCTCTCTAATAAAAGATCATTTTCTTATTAAGTGAAAAAGTTTAATGCAGTTAATAAGTTAATAGGTTTTTTTCTACTGTATTACTAGTTTGTCTTGGGGTGTTTGTCTTTACTAGGGGCAAATTGTATTATCTATGTATTGATCTAAGGTTTTGTAGAGGCCTACAGATTGGCTTTACAAGGATTCTTCTCTCTTCTAAGTAATTCTGGGTTATATCAGATCAAGTTTTATTAAAATACATTCTGTAGCTGTTGTATCAAAACTACATATATGGTTCTGTTAACATAATATCTAATCATTGTGTTCATTTATTCTCACAACTCCCCACTTTCTGTTCGCTGAACAACACTTTAACATCTGCCAGTATGTCCAAAAATAAAAATCAATTGGTAATTTAATAATCTTATTCAGTGTTTTAAGGGACACCAGTTTTCCTTGTTCATTGGATAGTTTTGCTCCCAATTCTGTTATTCCTGGCTACCTGTGATTCAAGTTAGATATTGCATCACTTTATACTTAACTCATAATTGGAGACATTTCTTGAAAAACGTGAGTAAATTTCTACTCTTCTAAATCAACCAAAATTATTTACCACAAGACTATATAATGTATTTCCAGGAATAATTGGGGGGTAAAACTGGAATCTTGTGTGTGTGTGTGTGTGTGTGTGTGTGTGTGTGTGTGTGTGTTTTTTAACAAACAAAAAAAAAAGAAATCTGGGTGCTTTCAAATAGATAACCTCTATTTCTGCACCTGCCTGATAATTGGGAGACTCAGGTTTCTTTCACTCTGCTGGAACATCTTCCTTTGTATTGGAAGGTCTCCATACTGAGGGGAGGAAGAAATTGGAGTGCCTTGTCTCTTATCAGCACTACCCATTGCAGTGCTGCGCAAGCACAAGTGAGCAGTTTTGCTGTCAGGTGGTCTTCTATCCCTATTGTGATTATATCCAGTTCTAATTAATACAGTACAAAAATGTAGTTAGCAACTGTCTAGAATTTTTAAATAATTTGTGTGTTTAATGAATAAATGTATTTTGTAATCATTTATTGCAATTATCAACGTAAATCGTCATTTGTTGTTACAGAGCTCGAATGGAAGCTAGCAGAAGTTGGGGCAATAGAAACTGACTTAGAAGAAAACCCCAAAAAGGACATTATGGATATGATGACATTTTCAATTCAAAATCTTTCTGCTCACAAAGACACCAATACAAAAAGCAGTGATGTGATGAAACCAAACATTACTTAAGCAGAAATTTTTAATGCAGATGATCTGTTTTGACTGTTTTGACTTAAATTAGCTCAAACTAACATAGCTCCTTACTCCTTTTGTAAACCTGAAACAATACAGGGAGTTCCTGTTTCACTTATATGCTTTTGGTTTTGACTTTTGGAAGAAAATTAATGTAGTAAATAAACCCCAAATTTAGCTTTGGATAGACAGAGGGGCTCCTATTGACACTGAGAACCTGGATTCTCCACTTCATGCAAACCCTGCTTAAATGGAATTGGAAAGGGATGATATTAGCTGGTGGGCTGTAATCCATGACTTTTTTCCTGCTTTTCTCCAACATTCTTGCAAGTTTGAGTTCTTTAATTAATTCCCTTGGTGAAATGATTGACTGTAGCGGAACTCTGCTCTGCTAACTACTTTCTCAGTTCCTCCCACTGAAAAGCTGGCCCAAGGAGAATGCTGTGTAAGGTGATATAAAAGCAGGAGTTGGCCCTAAAACCATTAACTATTTTTTTTCTTTTTTTTAGTTTGACAGTTATGCAATAATCTTCTCCCATGTCAAGGATAATCTTCCCACTATTTTCTGATATGGACAGTTGGGTTGGTTGTTCTTTCCTAACAAAAATAAGCATCTAGTTAGTAAAATAGATTACAGTACAATTGTGGATAAGCAGAATGAAACTATGTTAGTGAATGAAGAGACCAAGCTCCTTATTCAGCATTTTTATTTATTATGAAGAGCAAATCAAATTGTATACTAGTAATGTTATTTTTCCAGTAACTCAGCTGAAAAAAAAAAAAAAACTATCTCAATGTGCTAATGAAGATTTAATTATATGCAGTTGACATGGTTTATGGCATTAGGATGCAGAAACAAAAGTGAAGCAGAAACAGTTCACTTAATACTTTGCACATACATACCTAAGAACAAGCAAATTAACATTAGCCAAAATTTTTATCAGCCAGTAAAATATAGTTAGACTATTAGTAAATATCTACTAATAGATATCACTACAAGAAACATTTATTTTATAGATTCAAGGAGATAACTACTAGATGTATTTCTCTGTTAACAGTGTATCTGCCACTTAGAACTAGAAAGCTAACATATAGGAGTTTTAAATGTAAGTGGGATTGCTGTGGGGGTGTGATGACCATATGCTTTGCAAATTGTTGCAGACAAACTTTGGGGATTAAAGTATGGTTTCACAAGGTGAAGTGTTCAGAAGAAATACTTTTCACAAGGCTATGCTGTAAATCAGTTGGGAAGTCATTCCAGCTGGAAAAAAAAAACCACTTCTTTTTCCTGAGTTGTGTTTTTAAGTTAGATCAGTTTCCTGATCACATTCACTGTGGTCACACAAGTATGCCGTACCAATTACTTACACAGCATATCCTCTGATGTAGCAGTAACGAAGCTGGCACGGTCATCAAAGATTTTAGATAGGGTTCCACCGTCCCTTCAGTTTAGTATTAGTGTCATCATCTGTGAAAGAGAGCTTACTCTCAGCAGCTCACTTCTACCTCCTTCCTACTGTGGCTGCAGTGAGTTACACAAGAAAAAGTGAAATACCAAAGTGGTAGCGCTGTCACATTGGAAGAGACAAGAATGTGTGGTCAGATGTGATAGGAAAGAGCCAAACCTTGCCTTTGGTGGCCCTTATGTCCAGTTGGAGTGACTGCACAATCATGATTATAGTCCATCATCAGATGTGACAAAATCTAATGCAGCAAAATCTAAGGAAAACCCAGGGTAAAAGCAGCTGTTTTTGTTTTTCAGTCAGTTACATCATTTGAAGGAAAGGGCATGCTACTAAACCCTGCTTAACAAGCAGTAGGTAGATTGTGGCAGGCTTTAAACCAGCACTTTTGTAAAGACTGCTGTTTTTTCATATCTTTAAGAGATGTGAAATTTAGTTTCAAAATCTGTTTCTTCAGACAGATCCTCTTTAAAAAAAAGCCAGTGAGGATCAAAAAGGAACTTCAGAGTGGGTAATTGTTTTACAGCTCTGAAGTATATTACGTGCAAGATGTTGATGATTGCTTTGTAGGGAATACGGCTGTGGTTATGGAAGTGCACTGGCAATGTCTGCATTTCTAGCCAAATCCAGTCCCACTATTCAATGATTCACAAAAGACTTTCTGCTCATAATTTGGCAATGTCTGGAACCTTTATGCGTGAAAGAAAACTATCATTACACACCAGAACAAACTCATTGACAACAGAAGTTGGAAACATAGTATTTCCAGGTGGAAAAGAGTTTCACAAAACCACTACTCCACTTCTGAGCTGATCCTCCCAGAAACCCTTACAATACTGTCAAAAGAGAACAATCAGTGAAAAAAAAACAACAAAAAAACCCCCACACCATTATTTTGGTTAGGCCATTGCCTTGGCAGAAAATGCAAATGTGTGTCATTTGTGTACCTATGCTGCCTGTGTTTTGATCATGTCAAATCCCCTGATGTAAGATGTGAAAGCTTCCAAGAGTAATTTGTTACTGCAAAATTCCTACTGGTAGGTGTTGTTCATACAGGATGTGAAGAGATACACCAGACTCCCTACTTTACTTTCCCGAAGAATTACTACTGGTTACTGAAGATCTTGTTGGAAATATATAACATAACATTTACATAACATAAACAGTTTGATGCTACGTTTAGTCTCTTGGTTTCTTGGCCATATTCTAGTTTTGGTAATTACACATTTTTGCTGAAATTGTTCCTGCGATTTCTCCTGGATTTTCCATTCCTGTTGCGTACTATTATCTTTTTCTGCATTTCATGACAGGAGTGTTATCCTTTGCATGAGTAATGAAATACTTGATTTTGTTTATATCACATTTTCCTTCATTGAAAGCCACAAGTATTATGAATCAGTAAAAAACAGAAATCAAGTGTTTTTACTAATCCTTTAGAAAAGTCTTACTGTGGAAAAACTGAGGTTATGTTTAGCTCTTTGGCAGTGTTACTACTTAAGAGGTTCCTGCCCCACCACTACCTTTGCCTAAGTTGTATGGTCACATGGTGAATCAGACAGGGAGACTGGTCTACCTGAAAAATAATCCAGAAAGGAAAATCCATGAGATTTCTGCAGCCAGATCAAGTTCCTTACTTCCTTCCAGACACAAACACTTTTTTTTGGAGGGTCACAGGGGAAGAAGGCTGATTAAACTTCTAGAGATACACATCTGTAATCACATTTTTAGACACATTACTGTTTAGGAGACCAACTGAAAAATAAACATCCTTGTAACTGAGGAAGAAAACTGAGAATATTTACATAGTATTACCACTGAGTAATGTTTTTTTTTTTTTCAGAAAATGGTTCCCTATGTTCTGCTGCATGTAGAACAGGTTTATGCTAGCAGAATCACTGCACATTTAAGCATCTTCCAGTCCTGCAGTAGGCAGCGTGACTGGGGTCTGTTACAATTAAGCATAAAGACGGCAAACTGTCTACTAGACATCTGGCTGATTAACTGTGATAACCAATGCTGCTTCTGAAAAATGATCCAGCTAATAAATACAACTTCGTCTGCACATCTTACAGGCACATCTTACACTTTTTTAAAGCTTCCAAAATGCCTGCATGCACACACACAAAACAGTGGTAAGTTCTATTGTTGGCGACAGTCCTGCAAACTCATATTAGTGGTATCTCCCTGTACTGAAATAATATATTTTCAGAACAAAGCTACTCTTCATCGCAGTGTATAGTTTGACTAACAAAAATGCTTAGGACACTTCAATTTATCGAGTTCACAATTATGCTTTTACATTGCTGTACACAAAAGTCTGTAAGGTTTGGCAAAAGAGAAGTTGTATTAATTGCTGCTGTTCATTCAGAAAGTGGGAAGCTTACTTGCTTTGAGTCTTCCACCAGTTCGGTGGTCCGGACAGCTGTCAGACATGAGCACCAAGTACTTCCACTTTAAAAGGTTATATATTCAAAATCTCAGTTCAGCTAACACCTATTGAAATCACGTAACTTTTAAAATTTCAATAGGTGTTAGCTAAACTGAGATGTTTAAACTCGGCTGGGGTAACTGCTCATTTTTAATGTTACAAAACCGGTATTAAAAGTATTACACGCCCACACACGGACTCGCTCCTTACATACACTGGAGCCCGCACTCTGCCCCGCGCCTGCGAGCGGCACCCGCTTCACCACGGCGCCGTATCGCAGCGCCTGAACCTCACCGGCAGCCGCCGCGCCCCGGCAGCGCCGCCGTGCTGCCCGCCTCCCCGGGCCCCGAGCGGATCACACGTCCGAGCGGCTGCCCGGAAGAGGAGCTACTCCTAAGCTGCCCGCCCCAGTAGGAAAACCACTACGAGCAGCGGAAACCGTTTCACGGGCTTCGCTCCGCGCCTGCTTACGAAGAAGCCCCGGGGCGCGGTACTTGGCCGTGGCGCACGGCGCCACCGCCGCCCTCCCCGGCGGCCGCGCAGCCTGGCGGCCGATCGCGGGAGCCGAGCGGGAGACCTGGGGCGGGCGGCCCGCCGGGCCGGGCTCGCGCACTCGGCGGAGCGGTCGCCGCCATTTCCTCCCTGCACGCGGGCGGGCGGCGGGGTGAAGCGAGGTGAGGCGCTCGAGGTCAGGCCGGCACGGCGCCCCAGCGCGCTTGCGCGGCCGCCCCTCGGCGCCCGGCCGGGCGGCTCCGAGGCGGGCAGCGCGCACGCGCGGGAAGGCCGGTGGCGGGCGGGAAGCGGCTCCGCCGCCGCCGCCGCCGCCGCGCGCGGCGCATGCGCAGGTGCGGCCGCCGCGACGGAGGGGCCGGGGTGCTGCGGCTTGCAGTGCGCCTCGGCGCACGCGCGGTGGCGCGAGGCGCCGCGGCTGCCGCCGGTGGGCTCGGCGGCGCAGGCGCGGTGGCGAGGGACTCCCAGGCCCGGCAGCTGGTGCTGCCGCTGGAGGAGGCTCTGTGCTGGCGGCGGGTCGGCGCTGCGCGCAGGAAGCGGCTTCGCGGCGGAGGTCGGGCGGGAGGGGCTGCGCGGCGCCGGTAAGGAGCGCGCGGCGCGGCGGGACCGGCTCCCCGCGGGGGACGCGGTGAAGGGGAGCCATTGAAGTTTGACAGCGGCGGCGGGTCCCCCCGCCGCGAGGGCAGCGGCGGTGCGCGCCGAGGGCAACGGCCGCCCTTGGGCAGGGCGGCGGCGGCGGCGGCGGCGGCGGCCGCCGCGGGCCGGGGACGCTGGCGGGGCACCCGCTAGGCCCGGTGACCCACTTCGCTCCTGTCACAACTCCCGGGCACGTCTGGAGCCCGGCCCGCCTGGCCCGGCGCCCGCCGGGGCCGCCCCCGCCTCCCGGGCTGCGCGCGCGCGGGGCGGCCGCGGGGCTCCCCGCGCCGCCGCTCTGCCGCCGCGGCTCGCAGCGCCCTTCCCGCCGCCGCCGCCGCCGGGCCCGCGCAGGCGACGCGGCCGCGGGACGGCGGCGCGGGGCGGCCCGCGGGCCCGGGCGCGGCGCGGGGCGGCGGCGCGGCGGCGCTGCGGCAGGTGGAGGGCAGCGCGGGTGCGCCGCGGGCAGCGCCCGGGCGAGCGCGTCCCTCATTCCTCTGCGGGACCTTCGGTGCGGCGCCCGCGGCGTCTCCCGCGCCGCTCCACGGCCTCTTAAGCGCGGGATTTTGTGGAAATAGTCCCCGGTCCCGGTCGGACTTGGGTGCGTCCGCAAAACCCGCGTGCCGGACACCGTGCGTGTGCTAAACGCGGCCGGCGGGGCGCGGGGTCCCGGCGGGCTCCTCTGAGCTGTGTGCTGTTCGCAAGCCGGGCTTGCTCGTTGTTCAGTTTCGTTTTCAAATTCAGATTACTTTTGACCTGGGATATAAATTCAGGTTTTTTTTCCCATGAGGAGGAGTGTTTTTAAACTAATAAAACATTTGTCGTGAGACTTTTGTAACGGCTTTTTCACATAAATGTTAAAAGTTGACCTATTAAGCGGCGCTGATAAAGTCAGATACACTTCTAGCTGCGATATGAAGTGGCATGTGAAGACGGAGTGGTTGATCGTGGATCCTGATCCTCTGAACCGCGAGAGTAATTTTTTTAGGGCATAGTTTGACAAGCAGTGCTTTTGGTGGCAGTGTTGACCAACAGGCCCGTCTGTTCCTTGTGCCGTGTTTTCGCCTCTGTGCTGCCCCCCTCAGCCATGCCAGCACGGCTGTGGGTGGAACCGCGTCCCTAACTCAATTGGGGAAATGATCCAGGTTAAAATTAACTACATCTTTTTTTTTGATGTGGTTATATTTAACCTAGATCATTTCTCTGTGTGGCAGGTGTGCCAGAAGGCAAGAGAATTGTTTAAGCAAATACTTTAGTGAAAGAAATGCTGGAGAAATATGCCTCAACTCTAGTAGTCCTGGCAAAGTTCATTATGAGTAGTTGTGGTTGCTAATGAGGTTGCTTGCTTTGAAGAATAAATTGCTTTTGTCTCTGATTATCTGTGGGATTTGGACCTGTTATCTCAAACTAGATCGTATTTGATTGTTTTAGTAGAGGGTTGCTATTCGACAGGGTAAGTCACTTTGCAAAACTTTATTTAAATAAATTACTAGTTTTTATATGCCTCTTTTTAAGAAACTTTGTCATAAGATTACAAATGTATTGAGGAAAATGGGATTGCTTCCACATATATCAAATACTAAGTGTTTGGGTTAGGGTTTTGTGGTTTGTTTTCTGTGTGCTAGTGTTTTCAAGGTATGAGAACTTTGTTGATAAGGTGAGAGTTACTTCCTCTTAAGAAATAGTTCAAAGAGGACTCCCAGGCTGATTTTTAATTGTTTAAAATATCATTCGGCAGTGTCTCATATTTATTTCTTGTGCTTCTTGCTCTTATGTAGAGAAGTCTATCTGCTTTCCTTATGTCCCTTTATTTTACATATGTTTGTTAATGTTTTCTTTCTTAATGCTCTAAGGACCACATAAACTCCCTTTTGTGGCTAATTTTACACTTTTTATACTTAATTGAAAAAGTATCTGACTCATAATTACTTCAAATTTTATTTGCAGGGGTGGTTAATTATCTTGGTAGTGTAGGATTTCATTGAAGTCATCAAGCTTCACGGATGGATTGATCTTGCTGAGGAAGTAGTTGCTTTTCAAAGCTTTGAGCTTTTGCTATTCTTTGACAGTGTTCAAAAGTTGGACAAAAGGCTGAAGTTACAAATTAGTAGTAGGGATAACACCCTCTCCCCACCCTAGATATTCTTTATATGAAATGTGTATATGAAGTGCCAAAACTGATTTTTTTTCCACTAACAGTGAAAAACATGAGTTAAAAATAGTTCTGATTCAAAAATGCAGTTTTTGTTCATCATTTGAAAACTGCAGCTTTTTAGCTATGCTCCCTTTAAGGAAGAGATGTGCAATCTGCTGTCTGTGCTGATGTTGTGAGGCTTTTTAACTTTGTAGATTGGGGAATATGGATAGTACTCCTCTTAGAACAGAAAATTAATATTGTAATACAGTTTCTGATAAAAAGCTATCACATTTATGATATTGGTAGGATGAAGCAAAATTATAGCAAAGGTGTTTTCTGTCTCATTGCATGGCAGTGAATTAGTTTTTCTTGAGTAAAAGTCTTTGTTAGGCATTTGAAAAGGTTTGGAGTAAAGAAAAGTACGTGTTAGCATTTCAGCCTTTTTAGTATAGTTTAGTATAGTTTAGTGATAGTTTTCCATAGAAACACTAGAATTCAGATAGATGGGTAGCAAAGATGGTATTAGTAGTTCCTGCCATCCTAGGAAATGCCGCTTTGGTCACATACCAGAGCCCGGAATGAAAGATATATTGCAGTGTCTCCAAGCAGCTCTGGCACCAGCAAATGTGGATATCCTTTGGGGAATTCACCTCATTTGCTTCTGGGATTGGCCCACATGGGGTAAACAACTCACTGTTGCAGTTTGTTATTTTGTTAGCGCTGCTAATGAGGTTGTGTAGTAATTTGAAATGGTTGTTTGTTGGACATTTCCCAGTTCATTTGTTTCAGGAGTTAAAGATGTGAAATGCAAAAAATATGGAAGAGGAATGAGACTCATGATTAATGCATCTGAATGCTGCCCTGAAGGATTGAATTCTCAAGCCCTACTTCTGCCACAAAATTCCTTTGTGATGCAAAGGCCACTTTAATGTTGGCATACCTTGTGCCTGAGTGTTTAATTTTATAGCCTTAATATTCTCTAATTTTGTGTATTATATTAGTTCTTAATTATAGTTGCTTTTAGAATGTGTAATCAGATATGTAAAAAGTGTTAGTGCTGTGCAGTTCCCATATATTTAATGTTATGTAGAAGCGACAAGGTTTCATTGGTTTGCATTGCACACTTTGGACTCTTGCCAGCTGTTACATTTTTGTCATTAAAGTCACTGAATCAGTTTTCTTATTCTGCATTGATGTTTTGAGGAACATTGCTGAGTATATTATAAAATCATCATTAGCAATGTTAATATTTCATTGAATATAGATTTTAAAAAAGAATATAGGTTCTTTGAGAGTCATGACTGATAAAGACTGCTATTTGGATAGTGGAGTTTATGGGTTCGTGTATACTGTGGACATTTCTCATGCTCATGATAAAAGTGTCGCTACTTAAATGCCTTGAATGAGCTTGTAACTGTGTGTTTAATAAATGCTTTGAGTATGAGAGGATGCTTCAGTTTTCAAGCTAATATTGTTTCACCTGTTATGACAGCCTAGCATCACGGGTTAAATGAGATCAGAATAATATGCTAATGTTACAACAGAATAAAGCAGTTCCTGGAGCAAGACAGATATATTTATTTTAAAATCCACTCTAAATGGGTCTGTGTGGCCTTGTTTTCCATATAGGTCCTTTTAGAATCCCATTAAAAAGGATATTTGCAGTTATAGCTGAGAAAGTTTTTGATGTATGTTATTTTGGCTTATGAGCAAGTCTGTAAAAGAATGTAGAGGAGCCAAGACTGGGATTTAGATGGATTTTGGATATCTATTCTAAAATAAAATTTTAGACATATGTTGGCTAAATTTTATAGGTCCTAGTTTTTCATTAGTAAATTTTTCCAAACACCTTAAAGTTTTGTTCTTACTCAGAACTGCCATAATCTTGTCAAAACTGAGCATCTTGGCATCAAAATCTGATTAGGGTTCATAAATTAGGCAACCTGTGATTTAGGCGTTCACTTGTCCACAGGCATGTTAAAACCACACCTCAGGCACACCTATGGGATTGGGCTCAGTCCAAAACACAGTGGTGACTCTTGCTTTCCTTCAGAAATACAAGGGAGGAGGAGGAAGAGGTTTTGTTGATGTCTCCTTTAAAAGCCAACCCCCCCCCCCCCACACACACACACAACCCTGAACATTCAAAAAGATCTTTTGAGGCTTTTTCACTGTGTACAAGATGATTAAAGTCTAATTGGGCCAAAGAGAGATGATAGACTGGCTGGAAAAAAAGGAGATGGGCACCTGGGTTCAAGCCTTTGTCCCAGAAGCTATTTCAGAGTCTTCTTCCATTTAAAATGTTAAGCGCCGTTGGGGACTGGAAACCACGACGCTTCTGTCCCGTTTGGATGCCCTTCTCCCTAGAGGGGCGTGCGCAGTTCTGCATGCTGGCTCTCTCCAGCAGGGTTTTACTACTTACTTTTTCTCCCTGTTCTGAAGAATGCCATTGAAATGAAAGGCTATGACTTGGTCTGTCTTCATGGAGACATGTGGAGCCTGCTGAGAGATGAACCCCTTCTGACAGTAGGGAATGGCACTCGTGTTTCCTTTTTTAGTCTCTCTTACTGTGCTGTAACCACTGAGCTGTTGGACAAAAATGAGAGCGCATCTTTTTCCTCCTGGTAGTACAGTAAAGATATGGATTACCCCTGTTTTGAAGGGCAAATCTTAGCTATGTACGTCTAGGACAGGGCTCAGGATCGTGAGCGCTAACCTTACCTGTGTCGTAGGCCTTTAGAAAGAGGTGAAGGCATAAGACTGTGTTCACTGGTTCTGCTGGTTACCTTTAGTGATGCACTTCCCTGCTAACCTTCTCACATGTATTGCTGAGGGATGCAGTTCTCCCTGGCTTAGGTGCTTAACTTAGAGCTGTGCATTCCATTTCATAAAATCTGCATTTTGAGCCTTGCTTTTAATCCCTGTTTGAGGAAGATTGTAGTTTAGTGCAGTGTTGCCTAACACTTAGAGCCAGAGCAGGCCATGGGACTTAGTAATTAACTTCTCATGTGATAGTGGTGGAGCTGCAGCATGCTGGGAAGAGAAAGGGTGGCTGGTGATGGGCTGATTGTTCAGTAAAATGTCTGAGTTTTAGTTGTTTTATAGTAGAATACAGTGTTGCTAACAAGGTAATGCCCCTTACGTTGCAGATAAAATCTACATGATATTTTGGCTTGCAGCTCCACAAGCAGCTGAGTATATCTCAATTGTGGCAAAAGATTCGTCTGAGATCCCAGAAGCATCCCATTAGTTGCTGGACTGGTACTTATCCAGAAAGTTCCAGCACTTCCTCATAAATACCATGGGGGAAAATATTTGTAAATATATTAGAGGATGACCTGTAGCAAGTGTCACCTTCTTGAAGGAAGGAGACAAGAAAGAAAGTGTGAATTTCGTAAAATGTGCATTAAAAAAAGATGGCAAATATAAATTTTTACATGTTAAATTGAGATCTTGGAGAAAGTGAATATGAGATACTGAGCTGTCTAATGAAAACAAAAAAGAAGCATGCTTCAAAAGAAGTTGTATTAATACAGCTAGTCTTGTTTTTCCAATTCTGAGAATGCTGCTGCTGCAAATAAAACATAAGTTGCCGTTTTTATACTTTATGAATTACATCCAAGATGATGAAAGTTTTTAATGATATAGTAAATGAGAGTTTCTGACACTTAAAAGCATTTGATCTTTTTGGTGGCTATTTCATTACATGTTTAATGTAATGTCAGAGATGGGCTTTTAGCTTTTGAGTTGTGGATTTTTTTGATGTGCACTCTGGCAAAATTATCTCAAAGAATAATATTCCAGAAGTTTCCTGCTGCTGGCAAGAAGGTGGTTGTGGACTCTGATAGGGCAAACTCCTGCTGCGGTGGATGGGTGGGAGATTCGGCATTCTTCAGGTAGAGCTTGCCAAAGGCTTGGAGTGCCTTAGTTTGCACTGGTCATCCAAAAAATTCAAGGTATGTTAGAAAAAAAAAGATCTTGGTTCATGGAATAACTTCCTGGCCCTTACTCCTCTGTCAGGTGTGTTTGAAATGGAAGTGCGAAGGTGTGAAAAGTGAGGGACATCAGATATTTCACCAAAATCTGCTTATTTCCCTTGGCTCAGTGAACAACCAGTAAGTTTTCTCCACCGAAGGCTGTAGGGAGTTGCCTTTCTTTAGCTTGGTTTCCTAAGGAAATGTGGTTTATGCAGTTTGCTCTTTTTTGTCATTCTTTCTTTGCATATTCCCTGATAGCTTTTGAAATCACTGACCAGTTACAACCAGGCTTGTAGGAGGGACAGAAATCCCAGACTCACACTCTTTCAGTTTTCAGACAACGGGCGAGCTGGGTAGAGAGACCTGTATCAGGGCACTCTGAGGGGATGTTGCACTGTGAGTTTGGTGCTCACCTGTGTGTTCAGCATGTACTGCGTCCCTGTTGGGTAGGGGAGCAGGAGATAGTTGTCAAAGAGGCTTGAGAAAACTGGGCTGTTTGTGAAGGGGGTGGGGACCGAGAGTATTCTGGTGTGTGGGAGCGAGGACAAGAGGGGAAGCTGGCTTTTTGTGATAGGGGAGAGGGAGGAGTCAGTAAAGGACGCAGAGCTGGAAGAAGTGTGCTTTGCTGCCGCTGAAAAACTTGCTTAATGATAAATGTAAAGGTTATTTTGACTGTTAACCAAAGAGCTACTGTCTTGATCAGAATTAGGTGATACTAAGTTTCTCTGACTGCAGGGTTGCCTGATTCCTACTTTGGGTTAATTTGTAAAGTCTATCTGAAATAAACGAATATATATATATATATATATATATATATATATATATATATATATATATATTCTGTCTGCATAGCTTGAGGTGCTGATAAAATTAGTATTTGGGGGGGGGAAGTCATTTTGGCTTATTTCCTTAAAAAGACTAGAACTCAGACCTTGCTTTTGGTGGTAAAGAGGAAAAAAAGTATAATCTGTGGCTTAAGAAATTTCTGTTTAAAGGTTTAAATTAGCCATAGTAAATAATTGCTTTTAACAGTAAAGAGAAAAAACTGGCAGAGTGCTGTTTAAAGGTTTCTGTTTATATCAGTTACTGTACTAAATTTGTTTAACAATAGCCAAAATTATGATTTTCTCTCAAAGTAAAATTAAAAGATAGCACCTCCTGAATGTGATTTCCTGGAAGTCCATTCCTCTGTCTTGTGACATGGAGCTTCTGGTTGAAAAGAAAAAGGAGTTGGACTTCTCACTAGAATCGTAAAATCATTTTTAGTTCTTTCCTGATCTATATTTGTGTTACCTATTAATGATAGTAAACCTCAGACTGAAATTTACCTTATTAAGTTACACTTGAAAGATTCTATCAAGTTTCAACAGAAAATTTGAGTCATTCTGCTGATAGGTTTAGAAAAACTTCTGATAGACTTAGTAATGATAAAAGTGAAGAAAATTTTATAAGCTTGCTACTGTTACTTCCAGAGAATTCTGCATTCTCTAATGTCAAATATACTTTTCAAGCGTTTAGTTACCGATATACACACTGTACTGAAACAGTATAACTGTTTACAAACTTTACAGTATTTACAAATTTTAGTTCATTAATTTCAAGTATACTTTGGACTCACTTTCAGTTTTAAAATGTAATAACCACAAAATAGTT